>NC_040076.1:74285759-75535759 GCF_003369695.1 Bos indicus x Bos taurus | reverse complement strand
GAGTGTGTGTGTGAGTGTGTGTGTGTGTGTGTGTGTGTGCGCGTGCATGTGTGGGCACATATACATATGCAGTTTTGTCTTCCCAGGCATATGGCAGGAACAGGACTTGTCACACCCTTTCCACCACCAGACCATTTTAAAAATGTAAAATATATGTAATAAATTATAAGCAATTTTAGCCATACATTAGGTAGAATTTTAAATCTAAATTCTTAATTACTTTTGAGAGGTGCTGACCAAGGTAACCATGTACACTTCAGTTCTTTAGAGTAGCAGTGTGCTGTTTTTGACAAGCTGTCAATTCCCTCATGTATGAAACTAGATACATAAATCAATAAGGCACTTGTTATTTTCAAATTACATCCTCCTGCAGGGCATTCTTTGTGAATAAGTTCCACACTGAATAAGAAATTACACCATTCCCACTGATTGTGTCATAAGTAGTAAACCTGACTCTGTAGTCTTGAATATTATTATTTCTACAAAGACCAGGGTATGGGCTTGAGGCTTTGTAAGGGTGTTTGCCATCTCAACATTTTTTTAATAGTTCTGCAGAGATACACTGTCACACATACATTGAAGGTTTTGAATATTATTTTTCTCCCTGAAATTTGTATGCAAAATATACCTGTGGCTAAATGAAACAAATAAACTACATATGCTGTTTTCCCACTTTCTGATCCAAAAAAAGTGACTAAGCTGAATTTTAACCTTAAGAACATCTTACCTCAGAGAAATAATTACAGAAACAGTTTAAGCAGTCATTTCAGAATGTCCTAGAGAAAGAAAACAATGAGACAAAGTGGAATAGTAATAATAAATATTTATTCATTATTATATTCTTGGCTCCGGTGCCTGCTTGCTATCAGCTTTTTGTTCTCCAATACCAAAGTGAAATACCTGGTGAGCTCATAGAAATAGAATATTGGAGCTTTATGGGACTTTAGAGATTAACTAGTCCAACCACCTAATATTATAGGAAAGGACACTAAAGTGAGGAAATGGCAGTTAAGTTGTCTAAAGTCACAGAAGAGTTTAAAAGCAGTTTAACTGGGGTTAAAAACACAGTTTTCATGACCTTTCCCCAACTAGCAATTCCATTTTAATCCTTGCTAATGTGAAAGGATGAAATTTGCAAATTTGTGTTGAGGTCTGATCTCAAATCAATGAAGTCTACTTATACAACCTGTGATAAAGTTCTAAGTGTTATAATGGTGTCACACTCAATGAATTGTGAGGGATGGAGGGTCAAATACCCGTGATGCCTACAGCTAGCAGAGCTTCTTCTCTTTTGCTCTGACTGCTCTGGAGCTGGCTGACCATGTTGATGCCCTTGAATAACGAATATTATATAAACCTCATTCTGAGTTTCTTCTTTTGGAAAGAGGTTACTCAACTAGGAAAATTGTGTAATATTGTGTCACTGCAGACTATATTTTATGTTTAATAATCCTACATAAAGGTAAGCTGATTTGTAGGGTGTTATTTCTGAATCACATTAGACAAAAGTATTCTAAGTCCCATCAGTGAATTCTCCTGCTAGTTTATTAATTTCAGCAAGCAAATAGGTATTGTTGGCAAGCACAGTCAGCTAATATTCACACTGATAATTTGGTAGGTTTAAGTTATAGTACTTATTACATACTCACTGTGGTTTGTAGCTATGACTGATAAGTTATGCCGTTGAAAATCATACTTTCTTGTTTGTTCCAAGAGTAAAATGTCTGAAAAATGCAAGAATGAATTAACCAAATGTTGAGGCCTATTTAAAATATGGAATTTGACAAAACACTCTTTCCTCTCGTATAATTTGGTCCTTATAGTAATCCTGCTAGGCAATAATAGGTACTATTGTCCTATTCATCAAGAAGTACATCCAGAATTGGATGAATGAAGGAATTTGCCTAAGGTTTCATAGCTGTTAAGCATTCACTTTGACTCCATCCCAGGCATTCTAACTTCAAATTTAGCACTTCAAACACAAGTACACACAACTTAGTTTCATTTTATATATATATATATATATATATATATATATATAGAGAGAGAGAGAGAGAGAGAGAGAGAGAGTGAGAGAGTGAGAGAGAGAGAGTGAGAGAGAGAGAGAGAGAGTACTAACATGTATGCACACATATAGATTAATACATGTGTATATAATTAGATGAGTACTCTATATTATTAATGTTTTATTCACATTGGTAGGACTTCATATATATATATATATATATATATATATATATATATATATATATATATATATATATATATATATATGGGCTTCCCTGATAGCTCAGTTGGTAAAGAATCCACCTGCAATGTGGGACACCAGAATGCAAAATCTGCCCGTATCTAAAAACTGCTGCTCTTCAAAACAAACATCCTGAATTGAATTAATCTGGTACATCCAGGAGTAATAGAAACAGTTTTAGTTTCCAGTCAGTCCAAATACTGAAACATTTTTCAAGTGCTTTCTTTAACTTTATGTTTATCTTGTACAGCTTAGGTCCATAGTCAATTTGCATTAACACAGAGCATTGCAATTAGGTTGTTTTCATATGGCTCTGATTCAGAAGTTAAAAACATTATCATATGTAGCCATCAAATGCATTTTATATTGGATCAGTTCAGTTCAGTTCGTTTGCTCATTTGTGTCCAACTCTTTGCAACCCCATGGACTGCAGCACTCCAGGCTTCCCTGTCCATCACCAACTCTTGGAGCTTGCTCAAACTCATCTCCATCGACTCAGTGATGCCATCCAACCATCTCATCCTCTGTCATCCCCTTCTGCTCATGCTTTCAATCTTTCCCAGCATCAAGGTCATTTCCAATGAGTCAGTTCTTTGCATCAGGTAGCCAAAGGATTGGAGTGTCAGCCTCAGCATCAGTTCTTCCTATGAATATTCAGGACTGATTTCCTTTAGGATTGACTAGTTGGATCTCCTTGCAGTCCAAGGGACTCTCAAGAGTCTTCTTCAATACCACAGTTCAAAAGCATCAATTCTTTGGTGCTCAGCTTTCTTTATTTTTTTCTTTATTTTCTTTACATATATATTTCTTTATATTGGATATCTAATGTTGGAGAAGACACTTGAGAGTCCCTTGGACTGCAAGGAGATCCAACCAGTCCATTCTGAAGGACATCAGCTCTGGGATTTCTTTAGAAGGACTGATGCTAAAGCTGAAACTCCAATACTTTGGCCACCTCATGCGAAGAGCTGACTCATTGGAAAAGACCCTGATGCTGGGAGGAATTGGGGGCAGGAGGAGAAGGGGATGAGAGAGGATGAGATGGCTGGATGGCATCACCGACTCGATGGACATGAGTTTGGGTGAGCTCCGGGAGTTGGTGATGGACAGGGAGGCCTGGTGTGCTGCAATTCATGGAGTCACAAAGTCGGACATGACTGAGCGACTGAACTGAACTGAAGTTAATTCTATTATTAATTTTTTGCTGCTGCTGCTTCTAAGTCACTTCAGTTGTGTCCGACTCTGTGCGACCCCATAGACAGCAGCTCACAAGGCTCCCCCGTCCCTGGGATTCTCCAGTCAAGAACACTGGAGTGGGTTGCCATTTCCTTTTCCAATGCATGAAAGTGAAAAGTGAAAGTGAAGACGTTCAGTCATGTCCGACTCTTAGCAACCCCATGGACTGCAGCCCACCAGGCTCCTCTGCCCATGGGATTTTCCAGGCAAGAGTACTGGAGTGGGTTGCCATTTCCTTCTCTGATTAATATTTTTGAGGAACTGCTATAGTATTTTTCCATAGAGGCTGCTCCATTTTACATTCCCTCAGCAGTGAGAAGGGTTCATATTTCTCCATATTCTTGCCAGCACTTGCTATTTCATATCCATTTTGTCATTTTTCACAATAGCTAAGGAATATGGAAACAAAGGTCTATTGATAGGTGAATAGATTAAGAAAATGTGGTATATACATATGATGGAATGTTGTTTATCCTTAAAAGGAAGAAAATCCTATCATTTGGAACAGCATCGATAGATATGGAAGAGACTATGCTAAAGGAAATGTAAGTCACAAGGGATAAATACATCATGATTCCATTTATATGAGGTATCTAAAATAGTCACATTCATAGAAGCAGAGAATAGAATGGTGGTTACCATTGGATGAAGGGAAGAAAGAAATGGGGAGTTGTTCACTGGGTATAAAGCTACAGTTATATGAAGTAAATAGATTCAAGGTATCAGTTGCACAACATTGTGCCTGTGGTTAACTGTATGATGCTATGCACTTAAAAACTTAATAAGGTAGATCTTATGTAGTGTTCTTACCAAAAAAGAAGTAGCAGCAGCAGGAAGGGGACATAAATATTTTGGAGATGGTGGATATGTTTATAACCCTGATTGTGGTGTGGTGATGTATGCATATGTCCAAAATCATAAAAAATGTATACATTAAGTAAAGTAAGCTATAAGGATACATTGTGTATTGGGAACATAGTCAATATTTTATAACTGTAAATGGAATATAACTTTTACAATTGTGAATCACTATGTCGTATACCTGTAACTTACACAGTATTGTATAGCAACTATATTTCAATAAAAACATGCAAAAACCACACATTAAAAATATACATTTTTAAATTGAAGTGTAGTTGATTTACAGTCAAATGTATAGCACAGTGATTCAATGTTTTTATAGATTATATTCCATTTAAAAATATTACAAAATAATGGCTATATTTCCCTATGCTGTACAAAATATTCTTGTTGCTTATTTATTTTATATATAGTAGCCTGTGTCTCTTAATCTCATACTCTTATCTCATCCTTTCCACTTCTCTCTCCCCACAGATAGCAGTTTGTTTGTTCTCTATATCTGTGAGTTGTTTTTGTTTTGTTACATACATTTGTTTATTTTTTTAGATTCCATGTATGTGATAAGATAGTATATTTGTCTTTGTCTGTCAGACTTATTTTACTAAGCATAACACTTCCATCCACATTGCTGCAAATAGCAGAATTTCATTTCTAATGACTGAATAATATTCATTGCATATTTTATATCTATATATGTTGTTGTTGTTTTGTCACTACATCATGTCCAACTCCAGCTACCCCATGGACTGCAGCCTACCAGGCTCCTCTGTCCACTGGGATTTCCAAAGCAAGAATACTGGAGTGCATTGGCATTTCCTTCTCCAGGGAATCTTCCCAGTATCCCATTTGTATATTTTTGCTTGTATTTCTTTTGCCTTAGGAGACAGACCCAAAAATATATTGCTACAATTTATGTCAAAAAGTGTGATGCTATCTTCTAGTAGTTTTATGATTTCTGGTCTTAAATTTAAGTCTTTAACCTATTTTGAGTTTATTTTTGTATATGGTGTGAAGAAATTTTCTTATCTCATTCTTTTGCATGAGGCTGTCCAATATCCTAGGATAATTTATTGAAGAGATTGTCTTTTCTCCATTATATATTCTTGCCTCCTTTGTCACAGAGCAACTGACCATAAGTGCATGGGTTTATTTCTGGGCTTCTTATTCTGTTCCACTTATCTATGTATCTGTCTTTGTGGCAGTACCATGCCATTTTGATTACTTTAGTTTTGTAGTATAGTTTGAAATCAAGAAGCATGATACCTCCTGATTTGTTCTTTTTTCTCAGGATAACTTTGGTGGTTCAAGGTCTTTGTGGTTCCATACAAATATTAGGATTATTTGTTCTAGTTCTGTGAAAAATGTCTCAGAGATTGCATTATATCTATAGATTGCTTTGTGTAGTATGAACATTTTAGCAATGCTAATTCTCCCAATCCAAGAACACAGGATCTTTCCATATCTTTGTATGATTTTCAAATTCCTTCATAAATGTTTTATAGTTTTCCAAGTATTGGGCTTTCACCTCCTTAATTAAGTTTATTCCTAGGTACTTTACTTTTTGATGTGATTATAAAAGAAATGTTTTCTTGATTTCTCTTTCTGGTAGTTCATTATTAATACACAGAAAAGCAACATATTTCTGTATATTAGTCTTGTATCCTGCAACTTTACTAAATTCATTTATTCTAAAAATATTTTGGCATAGAATTTAAGGTTTCCTATGTGAGAGTTGGACTGTGAAGAAAGCTGAGTGCCAAAGAATTGATGCTTTTGAACTGTGGTGTTGGAGAAGACTCTTGAGAGTCCCTTGGACTGCAAGGAGATCCAACCAGTCCATTCTGAAGGAGATCAGCCCTGGGATTTCTTTGGAAGGAATGATGCTAAAGCTGAAACTCCAGTACTTTGACCACCTCATGCGAAGAGTTGACTCAATGGAAAAGACTCTGATGTTGGGAGGGATTGGAGCAGGAGGAGAAGGGGATGACAGAGGATGAGATGGCTGGATGGCATCACTGACTCCATAGATGTGAGTCTGAGTGAACTCCGGGAGTTGGTGATGGACAGGGAGGCCTGGCGTGCTGCGATTCATGGGGTCGCAAAGAGTCCGATACAACTGAGCGACTGAACTTAACTGATATATAATATCATGTCATCTGCAGACAGTGACTATTTTACTTCTCTGTCTCTGAAAGTGAAAGTGAAGTCGCTCAGTCGTGTCCAACTCTTAGCGAGACCATGGACTGCAGCCTACCAGGCTCCTCCATCCATGGAATTTTCCAAGCAAGAGTACTGGAGTTGGGTGCCATTGCCTTCTCTGTCTCTGAACTGAACCATTATGTGACACTTTCACTGAAGTATGTGCTCTTCAGTTCACCTGGCCAATGAAGCTCATGATAATGTGCCGTTACAGTTTCCAGGTGAACCTTGAGTTTCTAATCCTTGTTCCAAAGTTTTTATCTGTATATACACAGGATTTTTCAGTCTTATTTTATCTTCCCATTTGCCTTAATTTAAGACTTCAACATTTGTTCCTTGTTCTAGTTAGGAAAATGATTTTCTTGCCTCTTATAGCATATGGTAGCTAGCTTTCAAGTTCTGTAGCTTTCAAGGTCTACTCCTGCTTCCAGAAGTAGCTGTTTGTGTAACTACAGTGGAGGTAGGAGTAGTTGCTCATTTTCTTATAAACATTTAAAATTACTTTTCAAGGTCAGGTGGCACCATGGCTATTATTAAGTTGGTGAGACAGAGAAAGAAGGTTCACAACTGCCTGTGCTGTTCTTTGCCCATTTGGGCCCCTGGCTTTTTTACTGCCCTGCAGCTGAACTGTGCCAGCGAGAACCATGCCTCTCTTCTCACTCTCGTCTGGAATCAATAAGTCTTCAGCAAGATTTTCTCTCTGCTTCTAATACCTTTCCCTTTCTATCTCCTCTGTCATTTGTGTCTATATCTCAAACCTAGGTAAGATCAGTAAAAAGATGTTTCAAGCTTTTAAATGTTTTTCTTATCAATGAGTTTGTATAGTATTTCAATTTCACAAATGATCTAGGAATGTCTTTCCATGGAAATGATCTTAGATGTTGAACTGAAAGTATAAAATATATGCTAATGCTGAAAGAAAGGGCAAAAGGGACATTACACAAAGAAATATTTTATGGCCAATATAATAGCATATCAAGCCACTTCTAGAATAACTAAGCATTGCTTATAAAAAACATAAAAGGTCAAATATCATATCTCATAATGCAGAAAGAAATCCATTCAATTTTAAAGTTGTTTCTGCAGTATCCAAAGTTACTTGGAGGACAAAATAACTGGGGCTAATAGACCTTAATATGTCACTTGCTTGTGTGGATGATCAAAATAGAAATTTAAAGGAATAAGGCAGATAATTCAAGGCTACCATGACATGTCATCAATCTCTGAAATGATTTTGTATCCAGCTTATCCTAATGTCATGATGATTTTTTTTTGTTTCAACCCTGCATATTTTTCCACCAAAGAACCAAAATTCAGTTTCTCTATTATTTTAACTGTGCAATAATCATCATCATAATTAATGAAACCCTATTCAGCATTGACACTTTTAAAATCAATACAAAAGATGAGGCTTACTGGAGTCTGGAGGCAGGCAGGAGGCTTATCCTGATATGCAGCTAAAGGCTTGACTTCTGTTAACTGGTTTCACCTCTCCTTTAAGAAAACACTTCCTCATTTAGGGCTTTCAAATAACCAGCATTCTGAGCCAATACCAATTCTCTCTTCATATTAAATTCAATTCTTTTATGCTTTATCATTTCATTCTACCCTCACTTTTACTTCAGGTTGTTATACTGTTCAAGATGATGGCAACTAACCATAAGTGAGCAAGATGCCAAAAAGGAAGCATCTGTTATTTTCAAAGCTCTTGTTAGTAATACAATGCTATTGGTCTTAATAGTTATCTCACTTTCATAACAACAATAAAACAAGAACACAGAAAAAGAAGAGATAAAACAAACAAAAAACTAGAAAAAAAAGCAATGGTTTCTTCCATAACCAAAACATTAAGATTCTGACTAGAATTAAAGATGCTCTGGGCCCCAGCTGTTTTGACAATTTTATCATTTAAATGAATTGATGTAGTATGTAAAGGTCCTATAGTAAAATAGTATAAAAACCCTTGCATGTGCTGTTGCCTTTGTCAGGAAAGCTCTTCCCTAGATTCCTCTGCTCTGCTCTTTTGTTAAGTCTTCAGATAATTTTTAAAAATATTTGTGCCAATTGTCTTAAAGCAGCACAACAGTTTCCTTACAGTGCTTTGTTTTTGACCATATCATTGTTACTGACAACGCACTATACCTTTATTTACAGATTATCTACTTCACTAGAATACTCTTGCCTGGAAAATCCCATGGACTGAGGAACCTGGAAGGCTGCAGTCCATGGGGTCGCTGAGGGTTGGACATGACTGAGCGACTTCACTTTCACTTTTCATCTTCATGCATTGGAGAAGGAAATGGCAACCCACTCCAGTGTTCTTGCCTGGAGAATCCCAGGGACGGGGGAGCTTGGTGGGCTGCCGTCTATGGGGTCGCACAGAGTCGGACACGACTCAAGTGACGTAGCAGCAGCAGCAGAATATGAGTTTAAAGATGGGTAGGGATTTCTTTTGTTTTGTTCACTGCTGTATCCTCATAGCCTAAGACAGGGGCCTGACACAAAGCACGTTCTCAATAATTATTTGTTGAGTTAATTAACAAAATATGGACTCTTGAAAAATAATTATTTTATTTAAAACTATGCATGATATAATTATAACATCATAATGAATATCCAATCTAACACCTATCTTATTTTTTTTTTTAATGTTTAGTTTTTTTTTTTTCTAATTTTATTTTATTTTTAAACTTTACATAATTGTATTAGTTTTGCCAAATATCAAAATGAATCCGCCACAGGTATACATGTGTTCCCCACCCCGAACCCTCCTCCCTCCTCCCTCCCCATACCATCCCTCTGGGCCGTCCCAGTGCACCAGCCCCAAGTATCCAGCATCGTGCATCGAACCTGGACTGGCAACTCGTTTCCTACATGATATTTTACATGTTTCATTGCCATTCTCCCAAATCTTCCCACCCTCTCCCTCTCCCACAGAGTCCATAAGACTGTTCAATACATCTGTGTCTCTTTTGCTGTCTCGTACACCGGGTTATTGTTACCATCTTTCTAAATTCCATATATATGCGTTAGTATACTGTATTTATGTTTTTCCTTCTGGCTTACTTCACTCTGTATAATAGGCTCCAGTTTCATCCACCTCATTAGAACTGATTCAAATGTATTCTTTTTAATGGCTGAGTAATACTCCATTGTGTATATGTACCACTGCTTTCTTATCCATTCATCTGCTGATGGACATCTAGGTTGCTTCCATGTCTTGGCTATTATAAACAGTGCTGCGATGAACATTGGGGTACACTTGTCTCTTTCCCTTCTGGTTTCCTCAGTGTGTATGCCCAGCAGTGAGATTGCTGGATCATAAGGCAGTTCTTAGCAAGGTGAAAAGACAGCCTTCAGAATGGGAGAAAATAATAGCAAATGAAGCAACCGACAAACAACTAATCTCAAAAATATACAAGCAACTCCTACAGCTCAACTCCAGAAAAATAAACGACCCAATCAAAAAATGGGCCAAAGAACTAAATAGACATTTCTCCAAAGAAGACATACAGATGGCTAACAAACACATGAAAAGATGCTCAACATCACTCATTATCAGAGAAATGCAAATCAAAACCACTATGAGGTACCATTTCACACCAGTCAGAATGGCTGCGATCTAAAAGTCTACAAATAATAAATGCTGGAGAGGGTGTGGAGAAAAGGGAACCCTCTTACACTGTTGGTGGGAATGCAAACTAGTACAGCCACTATGGAGAACAGTGTGGAGATTCCTTAAATAACACCTATCTTAAATTCCAATACAGATTTGTATCAGTATACACTCTTCAGTTCATCAGATACATTTGCACAAGTATCTAGTTATTAAAAAAGATCAATATAACCTAGTTAAGCCAAGCAATTAAAATGAAATAAAAATCCAAACAGCACCATTTATCTGACTTCAGTGTTCTGTTTACTTCAAATACATATGTATCTTTTTAAAAAATTAAAGTTTTTTTTTCTCCTTTTCATGACAAAGAAATGGAGTCATGAGATCAACAGAACACAAGTGATTTTAAAGCAGAAGGTAATCAGTTTGCATTAGCATGAAATCCCACTTATACTTTTACCCTTTTTTCTACATGAGGATCTGTAATTATTATATAGAATATCTAAAGTTGGTATATTTGATGACACTGAGAACACTTGAAAATTTTTATTATCTGCAGAATCAGAATATTTTATTTGCATTTAAAAGCATGTACATTTTCTTTCAACAATTGGATCATTTAAGATGTAAAAGCTGTGCTTGCTTTTGCAACATATAGAGTAAGATGTAAATGCTAATTTATTTATTTCATAGTGTTCAAAGTAGCTCTGAAACAAAAGTTACAGTTTGATTTTTGAATCTAATTAATCGAACACTTGCCATATGCCATCTATTCTGCTATCTCTGGGACATCTAAGGTCACCAAAAGACAGTGGTTGCTGAAAGGATTGCACAGAACAGTAGAAAAGATGATTTCTTTGTTTACGCACACATTTATTCATATATATATATATATATATATATATATATATATATATATCTTGCACCAAAAATGATTTAATGTAAACTACAAAAGTTTATACACTATAAAGCATTCTGAGTTATAAGCTGGTAAAAAAGATAAGGATAAATAAGGATAGGCCAATGAAATATGGCCAGAGATAGGTTATTGCATAGAATGCAGACTATGGAACAGTATATACTTCTGAGGAGCATCTATGAATTGATGAGGACAATTCAACGTTCACTAAAGGTAACACTGGAAGTAAGCACACAGTACAGTTTTAACGGTTAAGGTAGTGGATAACGTTAAATATTTCTTTGGAGATCTTGATTGAGTCAGAGAAGGTGTCCTAGAATAAATGGCATTTACCCTAAGTTCCTGAGGAAGAGTAATAATTGTTCAGACAGATTGAGTTGGGTGTTTCAGTACTCTAGGCAAAGAGAAAAGTGTGTGGCATGTGCAAAATTATGGAAGCATGCATAATTAAAACAGCAAGAGACATTTGGGAAATTACAAGCATAAAGATGAAATGGGAGAACAAGTGATGATGGTAAGCTGGGAGGCTGGCCTCTGGCCAGTTCTTGTGCAATACAAGGTTGATATCAGACAGGAAAACATAGGTGATGGTGTATGACAGTGAACACATTTTTGGATGGTGGCTTAATTGTGTTTTGGGGAGAAGATATTGTGAATCTTTCAACTTTTAAATATGCCATAATGTTTACTCTTAGCCAAGAGGTGTGCTGTTGGTCTCAATCACCCGCGGATAACCTGAAGCCATTCTCAGAGCAGAGGTGCATCCTCTTATTATCTCTGTATCATGAAGTGATCCTCCAAATGCAGGTTCTTCAGAACTAAAACGATGCAGACAAAGACACTGGGGATTTACAGAATCCTAGTCTTACATGCGGAGAAGGCAATGGCACCCCACTCCAGTACTCTTGCCTGGAAAATCCCATGGACGGAGGAGCCTAGGGGGCTACAGTCCATGGGGTTGCTAAGAGTTGGACAGGACTGAGAGACTTCACTTTCATGCATTGGAGAAGGAAATGGCAACCCACTCCAGTGTTATTGCCTGGAGAATCCCAGGAACGGGGAAGCCTGGTGAGCTGCCGTCTATGGGATTGCACAGAGTCGGACACGACTGAAGCGACTTAGCAGCAGCAGCAACAGTCTTACATGGCTGCTTTAAATATTTTTTCAGCAGTAATATTTCAAAAAGATGCTACTTCACTGAATAATTATAACATCTTATTTCCCCCCCAATGAAATATATCTCATTTCAGACAGGAACAGGTAATGATTTTAAAAGGACAGAGATCTGGTGCAACACAATGTTTTTAATTTTATTCTTTGTTTCCTGCATCTCACAACTATTCCTTTTTTGGAGCATGATCTTCACCCTCAGTGAACCTTTCCCCCTATACAGGCACTATTACAAGCTAAGTGTTTCCCCATACTTTGGTTTCTCACCCCATGGCTAACAGTGCAAGCCTCTAAGCACTACTCTGATTGTATCACTAGCCCTGTTCACATGACTCACTTTTGCTTATTGGAGAGTTCTAGCTGAGAAGGTGGGCATTTGCAGTCCTCCACTATCTGCAACATACATAAACCAGGTGCTTAGGTTAGTTCAGTTCAATTGATCAGTCACATCCAATTCTTTGTGACCCCGTGGACTGCTGCACACCAGGCTTCCCTGTCCATCACCAACTCCCAGAGCTTGCTTAAAATCATGTACATGAAGTCAATGGTGCCATCCAACCATTTCATCCTCTGTTGTCCCCTTCTCCTCCTGCATTCAATCTTTCCCAGCATCAAGGTCTTTTCCAATGAGTCAGTTGTTTGCATCAGCTGGCCAAAGTATTGGAGCTTCAGCTTCAGCATCAGTCCTTCCAATGAATATTCAGGACTGATTTCCTTTAGGATTGACTGGTTGGATCTCCTTGCAGTCCAAGAGACTCTCGGAGTCTTCTCCAATACCACACTTCAAAGCATCGATTCTTTGGCACTCAGCTTTCTCTATGGTCCAAATCCCACATCCATACATGACTATTGGAAAAACCATAGCTCTGACTAGATGGACCTTTGTTGGCAAAGTAATGTCTCTGTTTTTTAATATGCTGTCTAGGTTTGTCATAGCTTTTCTTCCAAGGGGCAAGCGTCTTTTAATTTTATGGCTGCAGTCACCATCTGCAGTGATTTTGAAGCCCAAGAAAAGAAAGTCTGTCACTGTTTCCATTGTTTCCCCATCTATTTGCCATGAGGTGGTGGGACCAGATACCATGATCTTTGTTTTCTGAATGTTGAGTTTTAAGCCAGCTTTTTCACTCTGCTCTGACACCTTCATCAAGAGACTCTAGTTCCTCTTCACTTTCTCCCATAAAGATGGTATCATCTGCATATCTGTGGTTATTGGTATTTCTCACTGCAATCTTGATCCCAACTTGTACTTCATCTAGTCCAGCATTTCTCATGATGTACCCTGTGTATAAGTTAAATAAACAGGGTGACAATACACAGCCTTGACATACTTCTTTCCCAATTTGGAAGCAGTCTTTTGTTCCATGTACAGGGGGCAGGTAAGGTGGTCTGGTATTCGCATCTCTTGAAGAATTTTTCACAGTTTGTTGTAATCCACACAGTCAAGGCTTTGTCATAGTCAATATCCTAGTCTATATTCATGCTCATGAGAAGTTTTTCTTCCATACATAATTATTTTTCTCCCCTTTGTCATAACTCCCAACACACACACATCCCATCTCTACACAATGAAATTCTGAACATTCTTCTAGGTCCGGTTCAAATGTTATCTTTTCTTCATAATGTCATTTGTCCTAACTGCTGTTGAACCAAAACCTCCATCCTTTTTGGCCCAATAGCAGTTTATTTCTCTTTTCTAATTTGTAGTATTGTGTACTGTTTTTACTTACTAGACTCTGTTTTTTGGGTAGACAGAAAAATTATTTTTCCCTCTTTGTTTCTTTGCATTTTAACCCCCATTCTCACCCTAAACCTCACAGACCTTGGCCTAGTACTCTATATGTTGTGTTTCTGTGTATGTGTTTGTATGTATATACACACATTTTTAAAAAATTGTTTAAGGATTTCCCTCTTTTAGTCAGTTAATACATCCATCACATATTTTCACATATTTATTGTTTTGTATTTCTGGTGAGAACTTTTAAATTATAATAATATTCCCTTATGTATATATAAAATCTATGTATTTTATATTAAATATGTATGTGTTTTTATTTCATATATATATATACATCTTTACCCTCTCATCTGTTGACAGACCCTTAAGTTGCTTCTATGTCTTGGCTATATTGCAAATATTGCTGCACTAAGCATGGGAATAGAGATACCTTTTGATATGTTTTAATTTCCTTTGGATATATATCCAGAAGTGGAATTGCTGGATCACATGGTAATTTTTTTTTTAATATTTTGAGAAACCTTCATACTATTTTCCATGGTAGCTGCATTAATTTACATACCTACAAGCAGTGCCCAAGGATTCCCTTTTTTCCAGTCATGGCCGACACTTGCTTATCTCTGTTTTTTTGACGATAGCAGGTGTGAGGTGGTATCTCATTGTGGCTTTGATTTGCATCTTTAGTGATGTTGATCTTTAGTGATGTCGGTCACTTTTTCATGTACTTATTGGCCATTTGTATGCCTTCTTTGGAAAAATGTCTTTTTGGTTCCTTTGTCCATTTTTAAATCAGATCTTTTTTATTTTTTGCTATTTAGTTGAATATACCTTTTATACATTTTGGTTATTAATTCCTTATCATATATTATTTCAAATTTTTATTTCATTCTGAAGTTGCCTTTTCATTTTGCTGAGAAGTTTCTTTGTTTACTGAGCCTTTTAGCTTGAAGTAATCCCACTTCTTTAATTTTGCTTTTGTGCCTTTATTTTTGATGTCAAATCCAAAAAATCATTGCCAAGACCAATGTTAAGAATCTTACCTCCTACATTTTCTTCTAGAATTTTTATGTATATTGTGAGTTTTTCATTAAAGTATGGAAAGATGCTAATTCATAAAATAAAACAAAATAGCATCTTTGAAAACAGCTGTTTTGGTGACAGGTAACATGTAAGAGTTGCACTGCATTGCACCAGGGAGATCATTAGGAAGATTCTGAAGGCCCAGCTAAATGACAGTTCAAACAAATTAACCACCTACATGGGGCTATAATGCATTTCATTTCCTGCTGCTGGCCACATGGAAAGAAAATTCCTCACAAGTAAATCAGGCAGCTTGTTGAAATGCTGGAAAAATGTCACAAGGCCCTGGACTGAGGCCACAAAGATCAATTATAATCTCTGTAGGTCTGCTGACATCATCTGTCTTTGTTGTTCACAAAAATGAAAAGCAGATTTCATAATTCTATTATTTGTGTGTACATTACTCTTTATTAGCTAGAGAATACATCAACATCCATTATTTCATTTACTTATATCAACAAATCAGTGAATGAAAAGAGGCTACATTTACTTGTCCCAATTATAAGACAGGGAAGCCGAGCCTTACAATTGTTAAGTAAATTAATAAATATCGCAGAGTTTCTAAGTTGCAAAACTAACTTGGGATGCAGAACTTCTACTTCTAGAAAAGCATTCTCCAACTTAGAATGGGCAGTACATCTCTGATTTTGGAAGAAAAAGATTAGGGATGATTCTTAAAAGATTAGAAATCTCTTACATTCCAATCCAGGTTGAAGTTTTGTTTTTGTTTTTTATTGTTATTTTCTGCCTGTCTTGGAATGTATGATGAATTTATATTGTACCAGTTGAAGTGGGCTATAAATATGTTTTTCAGAATTCGTTTCTATGCCTAGGTCCTAGTTAGTGTAGTTCTCTTGATCATCTTTTGGCTTCTATGACTTCTAGGCCAGGTACAAGTCTGTCTCTTGGTTGAAGAGCATCAGCATATCCTGTAGAATAACTGCAGCCCTGAAGTTGGAGGTTAGGAGACAGTGAGAGGCTAATATGAGATGGAGACCTTTGTCCTCATGAGCTACAGCTTGTCCGTGTCCTCATCAACTTCATATCCATCTTCCCTTCCATGCTGCGTGCTTGCCTGTGAAATTCCAACTGAATCACAGTAATCTTATATTGACTGTTGGACCAACTCCCACAATGGCTTTAGGTCAAATTCTACACTAAATGCTTTATTTGATTGTATATGTACATACATATTGGGTTGATCAAAAAGTTTGGGGTTTTCCATAGCATCTTACAGAAAAACCTGAATGACCTTTTTGGCCAACCCAATATATTATATATAATACAAAGTTGTATATAACTGTGTTTATAACTTTATATGTTGCTACTATATGAGGTAGATAAAAAGGAATATGTCTGTAATAATTCAGGGATATCCCCTTGGATGTTTTTCCATAATTGCATATCCTGTGTTTAAAGTCAATGGAAAAACTTTAATGGCCCAATACAAGCAGGTCTGCTAAAAGTCCATACGCTTCAAGAATGAAAGTGTGGGACATCTTAGCCAGAAAGTAACTGACCAGGTGAGGTACTTGCTGAGGATAAAGGGAACACAGGACACGTAGTGGGGAAATGTAGCTATAAATACCAGTTATGACTATGAGGCTGGTTGCAGAAATGTGAACTCTATTAGTCATGCATATTTCTTCTTTATTTTGATATGAATTGACTTGTCAAATTGGGATTAATAAACAGCCCATGAAACAGACACTAAAGAAACTAAAGGAGAGTGTGGTGACAACTGCAGTAACAAATGCCCAGCTGTTGCCCCACACTGACAGGGTGAGCCAGCACCAAGCAGCAGTGTGCGTGAGCCGTACGGTGCCTCATGTCCCTGCACCACCTTCCCAGTGTAACAAATATATGTTATGGCTTGTTTTGCTTCCCTTTCCCACTTCAGTCTCCAGCACAAGACACAAAGACAGCAGCCTTCTTGTTGTTGTCAGTCACTCAGTTGTGTCTGACTCTGCAACCCCATGGACTGCAGCATGCCAGGATTTTCTGTCCTTCACCATCTCCTGGAGCTTGCTCAAACTCGTGTCCATTGAGTCAGATATGCCATCCAACCATCTCATCCTGTCGTCCCCTTCTCATCCTGCATTCAATCGTTCCAGCCTCAGGGTCTATTCTAATGTCAACTCTTCACATCAGGTAGCTGAAGTATTGGAAGGACTATATATGGTGCAATTTCTTCTCTTGAAACTGTACTGATTCATAACTCAAAAATATTAGACTTAACATGAGCAGAATTTGGTTCATTATTAGGCAAGGTGCTTTGCTCTGAGGCTGCACTAAATAATGACATTACAATAGCTAAAAGGTATTCTTACCATGTGACAAAACTGTTCAAAGTGCTCTATATTTACCTCTAATTTTAATAAATAGCAATAACCTTGAAAATAGGTACTATTATCATTCTCATTATACAAGTCAGGCAACTGAGTTATATGAAATTTAATTCCCATCTCCAATGTTATATAATTGAAGTGGAGTGCCTACATCAGTCTCTCACCAACTACCATTGGAAGCCCAAGAGTTGATCCCCCAAGCACCTGTACTAACCACTATGTTATGTATGGGGCTTCTAGTCCAATCCTTCTGAATAATTTGATCTGATTTCCTTCTGTGTCAGTTAATGGGCTAGAGGAGGGGGAAATGAGATAATGGGTTTGTCTGTGTACTTAAATGAGTTTTAGGCAGTAGGGTGAATTGTTGATAAAAGAAAAGCAAAAGAAGTATAAGGGGAGAAAATAGTTAACAATATTTAGACCTTGAACATGCAGTCACCAGGGAATGAATAAGCCACTTGTGCAGTCATCTAACCTTGTCTCAGTGGAAATCAAACATTTCCTACAGCATACATAATATTTTATCAAACAACAGTCTGGCTTGGTGTGCCAGACATCTGGCAAAAGACACCATGTTCTAACTTTTTCTGACCTTGATCTTGTCAGGATTTTAGAATCATCAATTTTCATTTCATATTAAGTACATTAAAATGATTATATCCTATATTTAAACATACAATCAAATTATTCTCTGTTCTTATGGTAGAATTTAATTTAAGAGGATAATAGTTTCAGTGATCAAATTAACAAGATTTTCCTCATCTAGTATCTTTCAATTTTGTATTGAAAAATTTTATGTAGTGTAATAAAATTGACCATATTAAAGTGAACAATTCAATGGCATTAGCACATTCACAGTGTTGGGCCACAACTGCTGCTGCTAAATCACTTCAGTCGTGTCTGACTCTGTGCGACCCCGTAGATGGCAGCCCACCAGGCTTCCCCGTCCCTGGGATTCTCCAGGCAAGAACACTGGAATGGGTTGCCATTTCCTTCTCCAGTGCATGAAAGTGAAAAGTGAAAGTGAAGTCGCTCAGTTGTGTCCGACCCTCAGCGACCCCATGGATTGCAGCCTACTATCTCTGTCTAATTCTGAAACATTTTATTCACTTCAAAAGGAAAGTGAAAGTGAAAGTCACTCGGTCATGTCCGACTCCTAACGACCCCATGGACTATACAGTCCATGGAATTCTCCAGGCCAGAATACTGGAGTGGGTAGTCTTTCCCTTCTCCAGGGGACCTTCCCAACCCAGGGATCGAACCCAGATCTCCCACATTGCAGACAGATTCTTTACCAGCTGAGCCACAAGGAAAGCCCTCCAAAAGGAAACCTTGTATCTATTATGCAGAGTAATTATTTATTGTCTTCTATTAAGAAAAATATCTTATGTGGAAATTTCTAGTTGTTTTTTAAAGTCTCTAAAAACTGTCTCTCCTTCTGCATTGGCTTTTTGTCTTTTACTTACTGATACTAGCAGTCTCCCAATCTCCGACAGTTTTTCAATTTGTGTGCAGTTATATATTAATATCTATTATCATAGATATCCATAACATATATGTTATGTTCTGAAGTATGGGACTTGTATTCATGCCCATGTATTTTAATATACTTTAATGTATTCTAATTGATATTTTAGTGGTAAAGAATCCACCTGCAATGAAGGAGATGAGGAGACCTGGGTTTGATCCCTGGGTCAGGAAGACCCCCCCTGGAGAAGGAAACAGCAACTCACTCCAGTAATCTTGCCTGGAAAATTCCATGGACAGGGGAGCCTGGTGAACTACAGTCCATGGTGTCACAAAGAGTTGGACTCAAATGAGTGACTAAACAACAACAAATTGATATTTCAATATATTCATATATTTACTTATTTAATTTTAATGTAGTCAAACTACCTATCTTTTTCTTTATGTTTTATAATTTCCAATTCCTGTTTTCAAAAATTCTTTCCTATAATGAAATAATAGAAAATATTTTCTTCTAAAATATTAATAAGGCTTACTTTTCAATGCTTTACTCTGAGACATATGTTGTGTACACTATAATGCAGGAAAGTTTTTTACATATGTGGACTCAGTTGATTGAGAATCATTTTTTGATTGCCAGTTCTTTATGTCTGATTTATTATACTATCTCTCTCCTTTACATGTTGCTGTCTGCATGTAGGTTTAGAGAGATGCATAAGTTACCTAGTCTAACTCCCTTACTTAATAGGGACAAACTAACGAGATTCTGCTTTTCAATATGCTATCTAGGTTGGTCATAACTTTTCTTCCAAGGAGTAAGCATCTTTTAATTTCATGGCTGCAGTCACCACCTGCAGTGATTTTGGAGTCCCCCAAAATAAAGTCTGACACTGTTTCCACTGTTTCCCCAACGTGAGTCTGAGTGAACTCCGGGAGTTGGTGATGGACAGGGAGGCCTGGCGTGCTGCGATTCATGGGGTCGCAAAGAGTTGGACATGACTGAGTGACTGAACTGAACTGAACAAGATTCTGGCCAGAGCATGTAGCATAGTAATGGAAAAGTTATTTTTGTTGATGGACAGAGATTAACCAAATGCCTGGCCAGCAGTCTGATTTTTGTTACCATACTTGCTGTGTATATTTTGTACACAAAAATAATGCCTGGTTTCCTAAAATGTTTTGATAAAATATATATGTAAGATTTGGGTGATGCCGTAAATATACTTAATAAGCACATTAATTCAAAAGAAAACTTAAAATATTTGCCACCACTGCTTTACAGGTATAGGTGAGACAATTTTTGATGCTCTGTAATTTCTTTTAACATTTCAAATAAATACAATGGAGAGCGAAGGATGGTCTCCTATTATATTTGGCCTTGAATGCAACAGTTATGTTTGAAATCTAGTTTCTACTTTTATTAGTATCATGACTATTGAAAAAAATTACTGAATCACAATTTTATCATCTGCATTACCCTTAAATAAGATTGGTTGGAGTAGTAGTTGAGATGACACATATCAATAGGACCATGAAGCCAGAAGGGAAAGCTCTTATCCTCTACCATGATAACTGAGTCCTACAAGGAGAAAAATACTCCCTCTTCTTGCCTGGCAAGAGCTAACCAATGAGACAGACCCAAGTCAGCCAATTAAAAGCCATGGAGACTTTGCTTACTACAGCCCTCCTGACTTCCTTAGTAAAAGAGTTCTTCTCTCTGTTTTTATGCATGGTTCACCACGGTTGCAGACCCTGAATTGCAATTCTTTGCTGATTCTGAATAAACTCACTCTTGAGGAAGAAATAATTAGCAGTCTTTTTGTTTTAGATCAGTAATAGTAAGCAATTGCTTTATCACAATTTGTTGAGTAGTATATCTTTTCCCCAGTAATTTATAATGTTCCTATGTCATTTATTTAGCTTCTTTGTTTGTGTGAATTTGTTTTGAGTCACTCTAGTCTGTCCCTTTGGTCCATTTGTCATCTCCTGTACCTATGTCAAATTGTCTTAATAACCACAGCTTTATGGTAACTTATCTCTCAAGATAATAACCCTGATTATTGTCTTAATAACCACAGCTTGATGGTAACCCTGGCTATGTTTTATTCTGCATTTTCCAAGAAGCAGAGACTACAATAGAAAGCCTATGTAGTACAACCTATTGGGGAGGAGAAATGAGAGACAAGTGGAGTAAGGGAATTCTAGGAGGATGGCTCTTAAGTGTAACTGATTGCTGGACAGTCCTCAGATAAGTAATCTACTTTGAGTCTCAGACTTTGCAGAGGGGGAAAGAAAAACATTTATTCATAAAACATTTATTCTCATGACTTTTCATGTTCTCCGTGATTTGAGACTGATCAGAGTTCGATGACTTGGTGTGAACAGGGAAACTCTGAGGCAGGAGGCAAAAAGGACACAGCAAATGCATGAGCTGAGGCAAGTGAGGTTAGAGCACACACATGGTGAGAAGCAGATGCCTCAGACTTCAATGAAACAAAAGCCTGGGGCAGGAGGCAAAGGAAATCAAGAGTGATGCTCACGTGATATACATTTCAGTTTGTTTTTGTTCTGAAAAATGTTCCTCGCTATTTTTGATTCTTTATATTCAACGTGAATGTAAGAATCAGATTATCAAAAAGTTTTATTTTGATTTTGATTGGAATTACATTAAATGGATTGATTTCTCTGTGGGAAATCATCATTTTTATGACACTGAGTCTTTCATCTAGTACATGCAAATATCTTTCCATGTATTTTAGTGTTATTAATTATATCTTTAAAAGATTTTATCACATTTACCACTAAAGATTTGCAAAATTCTGTATGTCATTCCTGCAAATCTGTGAAGTTTTGTTGCCATCATCAACAGGTGGATGGATGAATAAGTTATTTCATATCCATAATGTGTTATGCTACAGGGCAATTTAAATAAACTAACTCTATTTACATGTATCAACAAAGATGAAGTTCTAAAAACATAAGATCACGACAAAGAAACAAGTTGGAAAAACATGTGCATAGCATGATAGCGTTTATATAAAGCTTAAAGCATATAAAAAATATAATTATCTTCAATGAGAGAAAAATATAGGAGGTAAATGTAAGTGACCATGAATGGGTCTGACACATGCAACATAAAGCCTATTTAAGACCTTTTGAAAAGGAGGGCGATGGGACGCAAGGAGTACCTGGGGGATTCAATCCTGCCTGTAATGTTTCACAGTAAAAATAATTTTTTGATAATTATTTCTTCTTTTTGAAGAAGTGGCTAAATTTCAACATACAAAGTGATGTGTACACAGTTATATGTTAAATCTTTTTTCACAATTAAAATTCTTTGGGATCAGATGTCCTCAGGCTTGTAGGCATTCCCCCAAATTATTTAAGTTTTGAGTTATTTTGTACACTTTCGTATGCAGTTGATTCTCATAGCCATAGAAAATGAGGATGGCACGCTTTGCGTTAAATCTGAGACGGCTGTAAGCAACATCATTATTAAATGCAGCTAGGTCCTCTGATTTCATTCATCCAGAAATATATCTGTATCTGCATATACCACTTCCAAATGGACTGTCCTTTACTATCTAATTAAGGGGATATTTTATTCTGCCTGACCTACTTCACCTACAGATGGATGCTTGACTTGACATTTACATAATTAATTGGCTACATCTGCTTGCTGAAGAAAGTGAAAGTATTACACAGTTACATCCCACTCTTTGCAACTCCATGGACTGTAGCCCTCCAGTTTCCAATGTCAACGGAATTCTCCAGGCAAGAATACTGGAGAGGGTGGCCACTCCTTCGCAAAGCTCTGCAGCTTCTCAACTCCATTCAAACATATTACTTGTAAAGAAGAATCTAAATATTTTCTGAGTATAAACTATTTCCCATCATATGAGCTTTAAATAATATTTCTACATAAAATATACAGCTTAAACAGGAATATATGAAATTATGCCTATAAAAATCCTATATTGAATGTTTTTGCAGAGTAAAGTATATTTTTGTTGTGAGAATTATTTTTTTTAATATTGATGTAAACTATAACTGTGTTCATTTTAAAATTTTCCTTAAATCAAAGCAAATCTTAATTTATTTTTATCTTCATTATATTTTTTCAACTCTATTTTAAAGAACACTATTACAAGTATGATTCATATGTAAAAATATGTATCTATCTAATTTTTGCAACATGAAACCATCACCACCATCAAGGCCATGAACATACCCATCACCTTCCAGAGTTTCCTCCCTATGTCTTTATTTTTTTATATCTGGCAAGAGCACTTAACATAAGATCTACCCTTTTTGCAAATTTTTAATATACAATACCATATTTTTAGCTGTCTCAGGGTTATTTTGATGATCAATTCTTTTCAGAAAGAGAAACCATATGTGTTGCTAGTATTCTTTTTTGCATATAATCACTTTGTGGGATGGTGGATAGTTTTAGGTGTCCAAGCTTTAATCTACTTTAAACACTCTTCAGCTCTTAGCAGAAAGTTCTTTCTACTGGGAACAAAGTGGGTACCCAGTAGCAATTTCAAGTGTGTTTGTTAAAGAGAAAAGGCTGCTCAGGTGGATAGAAATGACTAACAAAGGAACAATTCAGGTTGTCACATAGGGATTAGATGTAACATCTAACAGTTACATAAATATAAAAATTTATTTAAGTACAGTTGATACACAAGTCTTTTGGGGATAAGACAAAGGGGAATAACATCTTTCATACTGAATAGCCTGAGAGTAAATACTAGATCCATTTTCTTGGAAACTGGCCATACCCTTTATTTCCACTAGCATCAGGAACTCACTGCTTTGTTTTGACCAGATCTTTCCTATTTCTGTATTTAGAAGAGTTAATTACCAAAAAACATTTAACCAGTTTTTTCCAGGTGACTGAAGAAATTGGAACTATTAGTGTTCAGAATATCGAAACACTACCCTTGTGCTTCCATCTGATCCATGTGTTCACATGCCCACTTGTGAACAGAGTTCCCCTTCCCAGGACAGCTACTCAGCCAGGTGAGACAGGCTCTTGTTCATCCATCTTTTGGCAAAGACTTGCAGAGGCTGGGATGGGGGTGTGGGTGGAGGCGCAGAATACTCCTCCATAAGATAAAGGGAGATTTGTAGTAGCTCTCTGTATATCCTCCACACTATTGGATCTCAAGTGGAGACATTTGTCCTCCAGTATTGACCACATGGGCTCCATTCTGTTCATGTCCAATGGTGGAGCTAGTCCACAGAAGCAACTACTTTCTCCAGTTGTGCCATAGGCTTCATGGCTGCCCAAGTCTGTAAGAGCTTGGTGCTCCAGGCACTCCATCACCTTGACCAGGACCTGGCCACTTCCCTGAGGACTCTCCTTGGAGATGAAGCTCTGAAATGTGCCTAATGGGTTCCAAAGGCTTGGCCACCTCAGACTTTATTTTTTTAAAGCAGTGTAAGTTCACAACAAATTTGAGAGGAAGGTACAGAGATTTCCTATATGCACACTGCCCCACACAAGCATAATCTCCCCCAGTATCAATATGCCTTATGAACCTACACTGACATATCATAATCACCTCCTTTCTGTAGTGTATATTATGGTTCACTTGGTGTTATACATTTTGTGGACTGGACACGTGTATAATGACATGTAGGTATTCATCATTATGGTATCATGCAGAGTATTTTCACTGCCCTATAAAATCTTTGTGCTCTGCCTATTCATCCCACCCTGATCCAAACCTTGGAAATACTTTTTCCCCAAGGTATTTATTATCCTTGCAGAAACCTTTGATTAAGGGTTGGACTTTTGGTAATATTATATAATATCTCTCAAATGGAAGTGTTCTATAAGTACTTAAAAAATAATAATCTAATAAAATATATATATATGCAATGATCACAAAATTAAAGAACAATTACTTGTTGTCTGTTAATATTCAAGCTTGCCTAACATTTTATGCCTACCTAGAACATATACCTTAACTAATGTATTCAGAATATATTTTATTCTTTATTATTAGACAATATAAATAATATTTTAGAATACCAAGTATATTATACATAAACATAACATCCACTTTAGTTACATGGGAAACAATCTTTTGAGTATAGAATTATACAGCAGTGGAGAAACACAAGTTTTATTTTAGAATGAAAGACCTCTGGGTCTTCAGTGTGTTTCAAACCTCTAGGGAGGGCAGATCAGTAAGTAAATCAACAGGGATGTACAACTTCTAAAAGGAAGAATTTGATCTGAATATTTTAGGGTGTTTCCCAATTTAACCAAACAGGAATCTATTACACATGTGATTGTGACAGTTCTCCAGATAGTTTTACTCAGAATTTATTGTCTTTGTAATCCTGCACCCCACTCTACTTTAATGCCTTTTTCTGACTATTTTAAAGCCTTTTTCTTTCCCACAGTTGCTGCATAATTTCTTGCACAGCTTTAGAAATTTTAAAGAAGAAGGAAGCTAAATGAATAGATTAATGAGGGGCCTGTTTGTGAAATTCTTAGAGCTCCTTCAGTGGCAGGTGTGATAAATTACACACATTATCATTGTGATGATCATGCAGCAAACCGTTATTAGAGCTTAATGTAGACTATCTCATTACACAAGCACGACTTTGAAAGTACTTAGCAGAAAATATAAACTGTTCACATAATTCCAGCTAAATAGGCATTTCTCTAGATCAAGAATAGGTTTTCATTTAAAAGCATTAGCCATGTTTACTATCAAATGGCTCAGTTATATTTTACTCATGCATGGAGAAACCCATAAGTCTTCTGTATGTTGAAAATAAATTAACGCTTAAACGTTTCTGTGTTTTAATGACCCAATTTTGTTGAAATTCATACATTTGACATATTCCTTAAATAAAAGTTTTGTGAAAATAATAGCAATTCAACACATAAAAGCAAATATGACATAAGACAGTGAGAAATTTTATAAGGAATAAATTACATAAATGATAAATAAGTAATCATATTTGTTATAAATGTTATATCATCAATGTTATTTTATGGGTAAAATGACTTCATTAATATCTAGGTGAAATTTTGGTACTATAAGCCATTGTGTATTGAATTATAGTTTAAAACTATATTTTAATATAGCATTATTTAAATCATCAGAGAATAGTTTTTGCTTATTTAAAATAAAGGAAATTCTGTGCAACATAGACCAACTGAAAATGAATTTAGGGGCATAAACTCCGTGCTAATTTATTACCAGATATACTCATTCGTCCACTGTATATCCCCAATATGAGCACTGGATATCCCCTCTATCACTCCACCCCAAGACTTCATCATTTCCTACCTGAACTATTAAAGCCTTTTAATTGGTCTCCTTGCTTCTACTCCTGCCTTCATGCATTCATTACCCATCGAGTCATCATAATAAACTTTCAGAAACATAAAATGGACTGCTTACTCACTAGAATAAAACACTTTAATGAATTTCCTCTGTAAAGAGAAAAAAAATATTTCCTCCATGGCCCCCAAGGCAAGCATAATCTTGTTCCTATTGACCTTTCCAAAGTCGCCTCTCACTGCCTTTTTCACCTCATTCACACTAGATTTTTCTCTATCTATTGAAAATTCCAGCTTATTCTTACTCTCTATCCATTGAAAATTCAGAATCTTTACCTTCATTGTTAACTTGGAAGGGTGTCTCTCTTGGTTTTTGTATGGCTATCTCCTTCACTTACTTCTTAGGTCCCATAGATCATCTTCTTAACCAGCTATTTCCTTGCTAAGACTCATTGTTGTGCTAGATTTGAATTTATTTAGAGCTGCTAAAGTCTCTGCAGCTCTAAAATAAAAGATTTAAGCAGTTTTTACTATATTCTGAAATAAAGGGATTCATTCTCTCTTTCTACATATATATAATTCAAATCTTAATAAACAGTGACATGAAATTCCCCAAATAAACAGTGACATGAAATTCCCCAAATACCCACATATTTATTGAACTATAGGAAAATAATGTATGCACTAACTACATTAAGAAATAAGGAAATGCCAGGAATACAAATTCATGCATAGGTCTAACCAATAATGCACCATTTATTTCTAAAACATATTATTTTAAAAATCACCCTTTTAAGCCTAGAAAAAAAATATAAAGAAGCTAACAACAATTTTTCTCTTCATCATGTTATTATTAGCTGGCCTTTTTATTTGTTGAAGTTTCCATTATACAAGAAAATAGATGTTTCTGAACAGGTGTAAGTGGGTGGATTTGGAAACCTACAAACACTGAAAGCTTTTATGTCTCTCTTTTTTAAGAAGGATGGAGAGGGAATGAAGTTAGATGGCCCATTTCTTTTAAAATTCTTTCCTGGCACCTGCTTTTATATTCTACTGCTATTTTCATTTTTCTTCCCCTAAACTAGTTGACCAAATAAATAGATAATAATGAAATGCAATTTATTTTTATTTTCTTCTTCAAAACTAAACTCCCCCAGAGGGAAAATACCCAGTTGTCCAGTGGTCTGTGCAATCACCTCACACTACCGATCCCATCTGTCTTTTCACTTCCATTCCCCTGTTCTAGTTCAAGCTCTAGTATCCACCCTGCCTTTTTTTTTTTTTTTGAGTATATAAAATAAAAATTTATAGAAAAGGAGAAATAATAACCATCCAAGTGGTAGACTGTAATGCTGTTTATCTCTCTAAGTCATAGATACATCTTACAAGAAACAATCATAATTGTCTAGAACGTTTAAACCAGATTTTAAAATTTTACATAATAGATGCTTATAGACATTTCATCAAACAGTTGCAGAAAACTTACTCCCTTTAGGCACATGTATAATGTTCATGTGAATCAATTATTTCTGGACCTTGGGTCAATCTCAATGAATTTCACTGAATTGATTTTTTTTTTTTTTTTTTACTTTACAATATTGAGTTGGTTTTGTCATACATCAACATGAATCTGCCACGGGTGTACACGTCTTCCCCATCCTGAACCCCCTCCCCACCCTGCCATTTTTTTGCAGACATTCCTAAATGAACTCCATAACTACATACTCTTTTTCTCACCATACTCTCTGAAGTAATGTTTTAAACTGGAGATTTGATCAGGGTAGGCAGAATGGAACAAAGACTGAGCCTCAAGATAAGAGATCTCTTTTAAAACTACTCCTTGTATTTACAAGCTGTTTTACCCTTTCAGGTTATGTCAGGTTATGTATCTTTCTGAGAATCTGTTCCCTAAACTCCACCATCTTATTTTCAGATTTATTGACCAGATTATTTTATCTAATTTCTAAGAAAGTTGCCTGATATTAAAAAAAAAGACACTACTCAATTGTTTAATGTTTCTCCACTAGACAAAACCATCAATGGCCTCCGACTACCAAGAAAACAAATTCTAAATATGTGTGAACAGTGTCCAAATATTGCCAAAGGTTGATACCAACATTTCAGTTAGAGGACTTGCCTTCACATATTCAGTCCTGTAGGAACTGGGCATGTTTTCTGTACATGCCTTGCATTCCCATCCCTTAGGCCATTTTTTTGTATAGTTTTCTCTATCTGGAGTGTCTTTTTCCATCCTTCTCTACTGATTGGACTGTTTGTTTACCTCTTCCAGAACTTTGTGTGAAAAGCTTTTCAGATCTCCTTTCAAGGTATCATAAGGTAATATGTTATTATCTATAGTATAACAGTTTATATTTTTATGTTCTCATATACCATAGAGTTAAATAGCCAACAGAGGATGTTTTTTTCCTTCTTCAGTATACCCAGGCAGTGGGTTCTCTGAAGGTGAAGAGCTTGTCTTGAGTCCGTTTCCCTTACACAACATACTGTACCCGGTGAACAGAACCTAGTGGAAACCTTGCTATCTGGTGTAGCAAGTTCCTAGTGGAAACTCTGGGAGATGGTGAAGGACAGGGAAACCCAGTGTGCTGCAGTCCATGGGGTCACAAAAGAGTCAGACAGGACTGAACGACTGAACAATAATGAGCTGCTCAGAAAACTCATCTATTTCTTACATCATCATACAATCATGAGAGTGTAATCTGTGCCAGGCACTGTTGTAGTCCAGCAGGGACACAGTCCTGAGTAAGACAAAGTCATGAACTTACACTCTAGTGGGGAGATAGAAAACACACAAGTAGACAAATCAATACAAACTCTGGTGTTAGGATTTGATAAGCTTTTTAAAGAAAATAAAGGGATAGAAAGTGACAAAAGTTGTAAAATAGCAGTGGTTGGTCAGGGAAGGCGCACATTTGTTGGGCAGGGACATGAATGAGCTGAGGTGCTGAGCTACTTGAGTATCTAAAAAAAAGGCTATTCCTTGGAAGAGGAAACAGCAACTAGAAGGGTTTTAAAAACACCACAAAACCAGTATAACTCAGGTCAACATCTCCTTTGGAACTAGTTTAGCCTGTCCCTCTTAGAAGCAAAATCATTGTTAGTCTTTCTTTAGCAAAGATAGTCATACAGTAATATTTCTTATTTCTGTCAGTTTTTTTGTCTTTATCTTAAAAGTGAGGTTCAATGAGAGGAACATTAATGTTACTTCTAGCTCCCAATTGCTACTTTTATGATTTAAATGCTTCTCTGTTCTCTTAGTTTCACTTTTTTTCATTTGGATATGTGTAATATTTTTACCTCTTTTTTTTTTTTTGCACTTATATGTGTGGTTGCTGCTGCATCACTTCAGTCGTGTCCGACTCTGTGCAACCCCAGAGACAGCAGCCCACCAGGCTCCCCCGTCCCTGGGATTCTCCAGGCAAGAACACTGGAGTGGGTTGACATTTCCTTCTCCAATGCATGAAAGTGAATAGTGAAAGTGAAGTCGCTCAGTCATGCCTGACTCTTAGTGACCCCATGGACTGCAGCCTACCAGCCTTCTCCATCCAGGGGATTTTCCAGGCAAGAGTACTGGAGTGGGGTGCCATTGCCTTCTCCTATATGTGTAGTTAGGATGCTATAAATAAAATATGTTGTTTTGTTATTAGTATTATTATTTAAGTATTTTCTCCTTTATTTCTTGACTTCTGAAGCAGTGACTGCTTAGTTTTCTGCTTCAGCTATAACTAATCTTGAGGCAGCACTGTAAAACTCCCAAATAACAGTGGTCAGGAATATGCAAAAGAGTTAGGTTCTTTCTTTCTTATTAATTCCAACTGTCACCACACAGTGAGGCCAAACAATGCTGAAACATCAGAGTTTGGAGCAGAGCAAGGTACATTGAAGGACCAAGCAAGGAGAGCAGAGGCCTCATGTGCCTCAAAGACCCAAACTCCACGAAGGGTTTCAGCAAAGTATTAAAACACAGGTGAGGGAGGGGCATCCTAGGGTATGTGGTCAGCTCCTGCACAATTCTCTGATTTGTTGACTGAGGTAGCAGAGTGGTTAATGTCATCAGTCCTTAGATGTCAGGATGTCTGGGAGCTAGGAGCTCAGGTTCATTAAGTAGTCAATTTCTTCCATTTGGTGGTGGGTTTTAGCAGCTGAAAAATTCAGGAAAAATGTGTGAGACACTGTTATCTGAGTACTTGAGAGAGGAGCTGAACTGGAGGGTATGGGGGAGAGGGTATTTCCCACTAAGGTCCAGTAGGGTCCTGCTTCATTACACAGTACACCGAAAAAGAGGATTTGTCTGGGAAGATTAAGAGGGTTTCATAAGGTGGATTCACTTTGGCTTGTTGTGCATAGTATGGGATCCATAGCAGATCATGGTACTATGTTGGAGAGGATCATCAAGAGGATGTAACTGTTCAAGGGGTGCTCCAGAGACTCTCCATTCCCTGCCCTGTCCTTGGAATGTACATTCAGCCTATGGTTCCTGCACTAGGAGCCACTTCACCTTGAGAGAATAATGTGTTATTGAGACCATCTGGACTGTAAACATGACTGAACCCTGTGAGGGCCTCTGTTTAAACGTTTAAGATCCTGGCAGACAGATTCAGAGACCTACTCGTCTCGCAGCCACTCAAGACCAGCCTCACATGTACGTTCCCTTTCTTTCAGACTTGTCACCACCTATTTGGAGGGGTCTGCCCCTGCCTTCTGGAGAAGGAAATGGCAACCCACTCCAGTGTTCTTGCCTGGAGAATCACAGGGACGGGGGAGCCTGGTGGGCTGCCATCTATGGGGTCACACAGAGTCGGACACAACTGAAGCGACTTAGCAGCAGCAGCAGCAGCAGCCCCTGCCTTCTGTCTCTTTTTGCCGTCCTGGTACAGGGGACAGTTTGGAGTTTCACAGAGAGACTTTCAAGATTATGAACCAACACACTACCTACAGTTTCGAAGGCTGAGAGTAAGACAGTTATTCAACCCAGAGCAAGTAGCCTCCTTTATTCACTTAAGCATTTTGCTGGAAGACTGTTTTGGGAAGATGGTGGCCCGGGTGGGATGTTGAGAAGGTGGTGGCTCAGCTGGTCTCTAAAATAGATTCTTAGTAGGAATTTCACGCACTTAGGCACAAAGGAGCTTTCGTGAAAATCCCTGTGAAATAGGTGCTGCTGTGTGTGCTCAGGCCTGTCCGACTGTGTGACCTCATTGACTGTAGCCCCCCAGACTCCTCTTTCCATGGAATTTTCCATGCAAGAATACTGGAGTGGGTTGCCATTTCCTATTTCAGGGGATCTTCCCAATCCAGGGATCAAATCCACATCTCCTGCATTTGCAGGCAGATTCTCTACTACTAGCACTACCTGGAAAGCCCGAAATAGTTGCTGCTGCTGCTGCTAAGTGGCTTCAGTCGTGTCTGACTCTGTGTGACCCCATAGACGGCAGCTCACCAGGCTCCCCTATCCCTGGGATTCTCCAGGCAAGAACACTGGAGTGGGTTGCCATTTCCTTCTCCAATGCGTGAAAGTGAAAAGGGAAAGTGAAGTCGCTCAGTCGTGTCCGACTCTTAGCAACCCCATGGACTGCAGCCCTCCAGGCTCCTCCATCCATGGGGTTTTCCAGGCAAGAGTACTAGAGTGGAGTGCCATTGCCTTCTCCAGAAATAGTTGCTAGTATGGTCTAAACTGGATTTATGAACCCAGTGCCCAGTGTTGGCTTTTAGGGAGGTGGACTTATTTTTTTAAATTGTGCTGGCTTTATAACCTTATAGAAATGTTGTTGATGTCAGGTTCTGAAAAATACTCAAATAGATAAGGTAAAAGACCAAAGTAAAAGAGCTGTTTCTTCTGTTAGTGAACACAGATTTGGCTACTCATTGCCTGACAGGCCAATAAGTTGGGTGACAAGGCTTGAGGCAAGGAAAGCAACTTTATTCCAGAAAGCCTGCTGACCAAGAAGATGGTGGACTAGTTTATTAAAAACAACAACAACAACAACATATAGGCTCAGGCAAAGAGCTTTTAAAGGGGAAGCAGAACAGAGAAGCAAAAAGGGGAAAGGAGTGTCAGTGGTTAATATTCAGCTCTGGGTGTCTTATTAAAATCCCTTCACCACCTGTGAGATGGAGGAGATGTTGAAACCTTGAGTTCTTACAGGCATTAGACATTCTGAAATGTTTCTAAAAAACATCTAAGATTAGGTCAGTTTATTTCAAAGACAGCCACTATGGGCTAAGGTAAAGGAGGGGATAGGGTGCTTTCTGGAATTTGGACAAGAACCAGGTCCATCTCCTGCCTAAAGAGAGAAAATTTTATTTGTGGGTTTTTATCTTTGCTCCTTCTCAGGTAGCTCCTGCAAAATGTTTTAGCTTAAATAGAATCATACTGATTCTACAAAAACTCAAGTGGCAAGGAAAAATAGAGAAATCAAGAAAGCCTTTTTGTTCCCAGGAGGATTTCACAAGGTCCTGCTCAGTTTCACTTCTTCCTTCTTTCCCCTCTTCCCTTCTTTCCTCTCTTGCAGTATCTGCTGTGTGCCTAGCACTATGCTGGGTGCTGTGGAATAAAACACACAAAAAAAGCTTAAAGGGTTTTACATTGAAACTGCATTGAAAATGTTGGCCATTTTGTGGAAAATTTACATCTTAACAATAACTGTCTTTCAATCCATTTATAAGATGTTATTTTATTTATTTCCCCCTTCTTTAATTTCTATCAACAATATTTTATAAGTTTTAGTGCAAAGATCTTGGTTTTCCTTGCTATATTTTTCTATTGTATAGGGCTTTCTTAAAGGTTTTGCTTTATGTTTCCCTATGGTTAATATATGCACATGGAAAGCAGTTCTTTATATTAGCTCTTTATCCTGTAACTTTTTAAATTTACTCACTGGTTTTAACAGTTGTTTTGTAGATTTGTTTTTTTTTTTTTTTTGGTAAGCAAAAATGACATCTAGAAAGAACAGTTTTACTTCTTTATTTGTGAACTTTATAAATTTTATTGCTTATACTTTACATGTTCCAATTGATAGGACCTCCAAGACAGTGTTGACTAGAAACAGAGAAAGTGAGCTTCCTTGCTTTGTTCCTGATCTTAACTGGCAACTATTTAGTCTGTTACTATGTGGCTCAGTGGTAAAGAATCCACCTGCAATGCAGGAGACATGGGTCTGATCCCTGGGCCGGAAAGATGCCCTGGAGAAGAAAATGACAACCCACTCCAGTATTCTTGCCTGGGAAATCCAATGGATAGAGGAGCCTGGTGGGCTTCAGTCCATGGGGTCCTAAGAGTCAGACATGACTTAGTAACTGAACCACCACCACATTAAGTATAAAGTTAATGATATATTTTTGGGTGATGCTCCTATTATTCCAGTTTCACTAGAATTTTATCATGAATGAGTATTTTGTCAGTTGGATATATTGAAATTGTCACTTTTTTTCTTTATTCTGGTAACAGTGAATTACATAGATTGATTTTTGATTGTTAAATCAATCTTACAGTTCTGGGATAAAATCTAATTGTTTACATTGTATTATAATTTTTTATATTATTTGGCTTAATTTTATAATAATTTGTTAAAGATTTTTGTGTCTATGTTCATGAGGGATATTGGTCATAATTTTGTTTAAAATGTCTTTGTAATAATTTATGTTTATGTTAACTTCATAAATTGGTTTGGCCAGTGTTTATTTCCTCTATTCTCTGAAAAAAGATTGTATACTATTGGCACTGTTCTTTCTTGGATCTTTAATATAATTCACACTTGAAATTATTTGGTTTTATTTGTATGAAGGTTTTTGATAATGTTATTTTAAAATATACATATAAAATATTCATATTTTGTCATTATTATTATGTCAACTTTGTGTTATATTTTTCCAGTATATTTTTCATTTCATCTAAATTGTAGAATTTGTTGCCATAATGGTATTCATATTATATTGCTGAATTTGTTTGCATAACAGTGTTCATGTTATTTTCTTATTATCTTTTAATGTCTGATGGATAAGTAGCAAAAATCCCTTTTTTATTCATGATACTAATTTTTTCTTCCCCCTTGATTTATTTAGGAGATTGGCAATTTTATTTATCCTTCAAAAAAATTACGTTTTGGTTTTGTTAATGTTTTATTATTTGTCTGTTTTCTAGTTTCATTTTATTTCTACACTTTATTTCTATCCTTCTGCCTGCATCATGTTTCCTCTGATTCCTCCTGGCTATTACAATTTCTCAAACTTTCTTTGTTTTTTTTTAAATTTAAACTTATTTATTTTAATTAGAGGCTAATTAATTTACAATATTGTATTGGTTTTGCCGTACATCAGCATGAATCCTCCACGAGTGTACACGTGTTCCCAATCGATGACCTTGACAGTTTTGAGGAGTAACTGTCAGATATTTTGAAAAATGTTCATCAATGGTATTTGTCTGATGTGTTTTCATGATTGGACTGGAGTTAGCAGTTTTTGGGAGGAAGACCACAAAGTTAAAATTTAAAAATGGCATAGAATATCATTCTCACCAAATCATATTGGGTGTACTGACAACCTAATTTGTCACTTTTGATGTTAATCTTTGTCATTGGCTAAACTAGTGAATGTCTGGTTAATCCTTTGAAAAATTACTCTATTTTTCCCTTTTTATACAATCTTTTTGAAGGAATTCATTATGTGTGAAACACATATAAGGAGTAGGGGTTATGGTGTATCTGCTATAGAATGGAGTTGGGGAGGGAGGTGGGAGGGGGGTTCAGGATTTGGAACACGTGTACACCCGTGGTGGATTCATGTTGATGTATGGCAAAACCAATACAATATTGTAAAGTAATTAGCCTCTAATTAAAATAAATAAATTTAAATTAAAAAAATACATAAATTATTTAGAATTCTACATGAAGTGAAAAGTGAAAGTGAAGTTGCTCAGTGGTGTCCAACTCTTCGCGACCCCATGGACTGCAGCCAACCAGGCTCCTCCATCCGTGGGATTTTCCAGGTAAGAGTACTGGAGTGGGGTGCCATCGCCTTCTCCATTTTGCCACCGACATGTATTTATATATATTACAGGAAAGAACTGACTTCATGCTGGATCTGTTTCTCTTACTTTAACCTTTGCTTCTTGTTGCTTTTGTTTTCTGAAGGATACTGTCCATACATAATGGCCTGCTTCAGGATACCCTGCCCCTTTGCCTGAATGGTAAACCAAAACGCATTTATTCAGGACCCTATCTGCCTGTGAGTGGCTACAAGAAAGAAGGAATTAACATACCCCCTTCCCAAGACTGGTCATTCCAGGAGATACTTGCAAGATTAATGGCCTTTTTACTTTACTTCCTCATCTCTCCCCATCTCTGTTCTATAAAAGAACCTGGCATCCAGACCCCAGTAATATGGTTATTTTGAGACATTAGTCTGCTTTCTTCTTGGTCAGCTGGCTTTCTGAATAAAGTCATATTCCTTGCCTCAACATTTCGTCTCCAATTCATTGGCCTGTCCTGTGGTGAGCAGAGAGCAAGCTTGACTTCATAACATATGGACTCATGGATATTTGTTTTATAATTTTGGCTATAATCCAATACTGCTTTATTTTGTTGCTCTAGTTGTTCCAGTATTGGCTACTGGAAGATCTATTTCTATTTTTTAAAAATCCCTTGTGAGATCTTCCCTTTCTATGCATCTCAGTCTTTTAAATGTTATATCACTTGTGTCATTTTCTTTATAATCAAATTTTCTATTCTAAACAAAATAGACTTTATGGTGATAAATTCAAAATTTCCATCTTCTTTTCTGAGCTCCAGACTCATATTCAATTGACTTTTAGCGTATATCCTTCATGCTGCAGTGAAACCAAAAAATTTTTAATGAGATAGGATCATGCTTACTAGCCTTCAAAAACATCCCATAAAACTTAGTTTAACTGCAGATTACTTGTCACTGTCTTCACGACCTAAAACACAATGCTTCCCGCTTATATCTCCATACTCATATCATTTTCTATTTCTCATATTATGATCCAGCCACAGTTGTCTCCTCTGTCTCTTGAATGTTTCTAATCTTTCTCATCATTAAGGGCTTAAAATGATTACTTCTTCTTTTTGTAATTCTCCTTACCCTTCAGGTATTAGCTTTTAAAGAAAATTCTTGGAGATTTTTCCTTAAAACTAGCTAGCTAGAGGTGTTCTCCTCCCACAGCTATTCTCCATCTCATTAATCTACTTACTTGCTTCATCTTCTAAATCTGCTTATTTATCTAGTTCTGCAGTAATCTTTTTATCATTTTGTTTCTGGCTGGTTGTCTATTACTAGAAGAAAAGAGATTTTCAGCTTTTCAGCTTATTGCTATATTCAGTGTTTATAATAATACCCCATACTTACTACAATTTAACTGTGTGTTGAATGAATAGATTAATAAATAAGCATTCCTATGAAAGGAATCTAAGTCTTAAAGGGGACATTAACTCATAACTTCTGCTTGTAAAATATGAAAAACAAAGATTTATTCTCTGAATAAATACAATAGCATTAATCAAAGAAGAGAATTAAGGTGAGAAAGTTGGCATACAAATAAAATATTCCTCTCTATATCAGTTGATTTCTATCAGTCAAGTCTCAGACTTTGCCCTGAGGTGTGCATTTATTAGTTTCTTCAATTGCTTTAGCATTGAAGTAGTGTAATATTTATGGAGTTAAGATATTGCCTTGACTATGTGGAGTCTTGCAGTTCCAGTTGAATTTTAGGATAATTTTTTCTGTTTCTGTAAAATGTACCATTTGGAAGTTTGATAGGGATTGCATTGAATCTATATATTGCTTTGAGTAGAATAGAAATTTTAACAATATTAATTATTATAATTCATGAATATGAGAAATCTATTTATTTTGTCTTTAGTTATTTCATCAATGTCGTATAGTTTTCAGTGTATAGATTTGAACTTCTTTAGTTAAAATAATTTGTAAGTATTTCATTCATTTTGGTGCTGTTGTTAATGAGATTGTTTCCTAAATTCTTTTTGTAATATTTAGTGTTAGTATAGAAAAATGTGACTGATTTTTATATATTGATTTTGTACCCTGAAATTTTGCTGAATTTCTTTATTACTTCTAAGAGTTTTTTGGTGGAGTCTTTAGGGTTTTCTATTTATTAATATCACATCAGCTACAAACAGAAACAATTTAACTTTTGTTTTGATTTTTATGCCAGTTATTTCTTTCTCTTGCCTAATTGTTCTGGCTAGGATTTCCAGTATTATGTTGAATAGAGGTGGTGCGAGTGGGTGCCCTAGTCTTGTTCCTGGTCTTAAAAGAGAAACTTTCAGGTATTTGCCATATAGTACGATGCTAGCTCTGGTCTTGTAATATATGGCCTTTATTTTGTTAAGGTACATTTATTCCATACCTAATTTGTTGAGCGTTTTTTATCATAAAATGAGGTTGAATGTTGTCAATGGTTTTTCTGCATCTCTTGAATGATCATATGATTTTCATGTTTCATTATGTTAATGTGGTGTCTTCATTAATTGATTTGTACACATTGAACCATCCTTGCACTACAAGAATAAATCTCAGCAAATCATGGTGTGTGATATTTTTAATGTACTGTTTAATTTGGCTTGCTAGTATTTTGTTGAGGATTTTTGCATCTGTATTCATTTGGGATATTGCCCTATAATTTTTTTTTTTTTTTTTTTTTTGCAGTTTCTTGTATTGTCCTTGTATAACTTTGGTGTCAGGGTAATCCTGGCCTCATAAAATAAATTTGGAAATGTCCTTGCCTTTTTATTTAGCAATTTTGAGAAAGGAGACAAAGCTTGACGCATCAAACATCTTAATTTCAAACTGTATTACAAGGTTATAATAGTCAAAACAGTATGGCAGTGACTTTAAAACATATTTAAAGATCTGTGGAAGATCTCTATCTCAGGATAGAGAGCCCTAAAATAAACCTACCCAGAGTCACCTAATCTTTGGAAATGGCACAAAGAATATACAGTGGGGGAAAGGATAATCTGCTCAATAAGTGGTGTTGTTAAAACTGGATACCCATATGCAAAAGAACTAGAGTCTTATTTTACACTGTATACAAATATTAATGAATTAATACTTAAATGTATTTCAATGGCCATAATGTTCTCTACTCAATTTTATTTTTGGAGTTAATAAAGACATTTCAGAACCTTTCCTGTCTTAGAAGCTTATACTGATAATTAACACAACCAATTCTGAAAAAACTAGGACAGAAAATCAGCATGTGTAAGTTTACTTGCTCATTAAATATAGTATAAAATGAATAATATATTTAAATTAGAATTAAGAAAACTAGTTAATTCTTTTTGAAATTTCTTGGGATGTGTCTAGGTCTAATTTATTTGTTTTCCTGGAACATGATTTCTGAAGTAGAAACAATATTTATATATGCTTGATGAAAACTTATATAAGGTAAGATTAGAGGTACTCACCATGATATAGTCAAATCAAGAAGACCCTCATCTGTTTCATTTCACAGATATTCATGTATACTCAACTGAAGCATACACAATTAGCCACATTTTTATCAACTATCTTGGAGACTGTTATTACTTGCTCTTACTAGAGTTTTTTGGTTTGTTTGTTTTCTTAAAATTCATTCTCCATTTTAGTAATCATTTACAGCACTGTAGTATGCTGTTTCTCTCATGTTATCCCTCTGGTTTATCCCATGCAAGAACAGAAGAGAGAACCATAATATCCATTTGCTCCACAAATGAAAAATGAATGAGAATTGGAAAGGTGAAGTGATTTACCTAAGGTCATGCCAAGAATCACTGGTTGAACAAGTATACCTACAATTATATCACACAATTTCTAGCTCTAACAGTTTAAATGGCCATGTTCTTCTGGGAATGATTTATGAAGACATCTTTCTGCCAATAGCAAGAGCTAGGAAACTTACAGAATGTCAAGGTCTTATATCTATCTAAAAGATTAAAGTTAAGGATAAAAAAAGCAACTTGTGGCCTAAACAGAAGAGTGGTGAAGAAGACATTTTCTGATAATTTTACCTGAGGTATCTGGATTTTTTAAAGCCACATTTTGAGGTAATGCCTCTCAAATGACAGTGTGAGGTGATCAAAGTGCTAGGTTGGCTTCCCTGGCTTTGAACCTCCTTGCTTTATCAAAAGATGAATAACAACTTCCAGCATAGAGAAAGACAGGCAATTTGATTGCAGGAAGAAAAATATCCCTTTTGGAAGGGTAGAAAACTGTTACTAACTTAAAAATATATAAAATAAATATCAGAATGTACCTGAAATGACTAAGCTATGAGGGATTAGCTATTGAATTAAAATGTGTCAGCTTTTGGCATTTTGGAAAAAAGCCAAAGGCAGCATTGGAATTTTCTTAGTTACAAATAAAAGCATCAGTGTATATGGCAATTGTTATCAAGGGAATTCAGACAAATTGAAGTGAGGTGAGATGTGGATTACATCAGCTCAGCAAGACGGGTGTCAGATTTATTGAACTAGCAAGGACAGTGTGTAGACATCACCTTATAAATTGAGAGAGCCAGGCAAACTGTTTCTTGTCTCTAAAAGCAAACAATTGAGAAAGCATCATAAATATTTTAAAGTTTTATTTTAAGACTTTGCATATTAATTGCGTTGTTTTCTCCTTTCAATGAGAGGTACTATAATTGAAAGGAACACTAATTGTAACCTCTAGCATTACTTTCTTTGGAAATACAATAGAAGCTTCTTTCCTAATTTCTTTCTTTTTGTTTCTCCTTCTTGATTAGTACTTCAAAAGCACAAGTAATTAAAATTGAGAATTCTAAGCAGTCAGATATTTGTAAATCCTATGAGGGGACTTGTAATTGGATCTGATCAACAAGAGAGTTTAGGGGAACTAGGAAACATTTAATATGCTATGTTTCCTTGAAGTTATGTTAAGTACCTTCTGAGCCTTCCATGCTGGAGAGGACAGAGCCCAGATTAGCAGACCAGTCATTGTGTGTATTCACTGAAGGTGTTTGGTTTTTTGCTGGTAGTTAGATTGATAGGTAAGCAGGCAGAGATGTGGGTAATGAGAAATGTATTGTTTCAATCATCCTTAATCTAATCAAAGTAAAGAGATTAAAAAAAAAAAAAAAGGTCTTATATCTTCTCCTTCAACTCCTACCAATATTTAGACTTTTTTTTTTTCATGGTATATTTAAAGGTTGTATCTACACATTTTTATGTAGTGTTTTCAGGCTAAATTTAAAAAATGCTGAGTAAACTATAGGAGGGTATATTTTAGATAGATTTTCTATATGACACTAAATATTACAAACCCCACTCTTTTTTGACCTTTTAGAAAGCATATGTGAATGCAAAGTGAACAAGTCTGATATTATTTAAAGAAATTACCTTGAATCATCTTAGCTACAAAATATGAAAATAATTAACCTATTTTGGTACCTTAACTATTCATTTTAACAAACTACATCTAATAGACTTTCTACTGTGTTGTAGTTGCCTGAGTTCACTCAAATATTTGAAAGTTTCAAGTAATGAGAATGTATCTTTGTCAGACAGACTGAAATGAAAATTAAAAATCAATCTCCTGGGACAGAGGAAAGGAGGATACGATTTAAAGTTTTAAAAATGAAAATTAAATTTCTTTCTTGAAATTATTTATATCTTGGATATTAGGGAAAATTACTTAATTTGAGATTGTGAAATAAGTGACTAGGTGTTCTTTTATGGTATTTTTGGAGAAAGCTCACCAAAGACTTCCTGAGGTTACTCTTCCATTTTGTGTTAGTAAGTATTAATCATCACTGGATAAAGTGGTGAAGATTATGATTATTTAATAGAAATTATCAGTTTATGTTTTTATTTTCTTATTTCCATATTATTTTCTTATTTTCATATTTATTGTGGTATGATTAATAAAAATTTCTCATATTTAATGTATACATTTTGATGAATTTGGACATTGACCTTCACCCATCACCACAATCAAAGTAACAATATACACATAACCTCCAAAAGACTTGTTTCTTGACTTTCTCTTGATTTTATTTTTGTGTTAAGAACACTTACCATGATACCTATTTTTTAACAAGTTTTTAAATGCATAATACTCTATTGTTAATTGTAGACATGGTGTTATACAGCAGATCTCTAAAATTTGAGTTCTATTCCTTGACCTTGACACATGTCCTTCTGATGGCAGCCCACTGAAACCTGAGGTTCATTTAGATTTTTTTCACAAATCCCCTATCTCCCACTCCACATATTTCTTGAGCTTCTGAATTCCCACAGCTTCCTGTCCTAGGTCACCTTAGTATACTCATACTTTTCCTACATACTATGTAGTATATGTCATATAGTAAAGACCTTACATATTTGCACTAATTGTTCATTCATCCTGGAATATTTTCTCCAGCTTTATCTGGTTTACTCTTGTCATCCAGGTCTTAACTTAAAATTCTGCCACAACAAAGAGATCTTCTCAGACCATGCAAGGTGAAGTCACCTCCTAGTCATTGGCTGTTCTATCATCGTATTTTGCTCCCCAGCACTACTAAGGTGATGTCTCCCTCATTAAAATGTTCACTTCCTGTCTGCTGATACCTTGCCTACAACACTGACTACTGTATTCACAGCACTTTAGAATGATGACTGGAGAAAACAGATGCTTATAAATATGTAATGACTGAATTAATCCTTCTGTCTATGGATTTTTCCATTTTGTTGGACAATGTGTTAATCTGATAATATTGTTATCAGATTACTCTACTTCATCTTATCTTCTGTGATATCTGATACATGGTCTTGTAACACAGAAATGCTCAGTAGATTATTTTTTGTTACTAATATAATTATAATAGTGTGTCTGGAAAACTGGTAAATAAACTGTTACGCTCACTCTGATCACAAAAAGTGGGAGGGACCTAACAGAAGCAGAAGAGATTAAGAAGAGGTGGCCAGAATATACACAAGATTTATACAAAGAAAGTCTTAATGACCCAGATAGCCACGATGGTGTGGTCCCTCACCTGGAGCCAGACATCCTGGAGTGTTAAGTCAAGTAGGCCTTAGGAAGCATTACTATGAACAAGGTTAGTAGAGATGATGAAATTCAGGCTGAGCTATTTCAAATCCTGAAAGATGATACTGTTAAACTGCTGTACTCAGTATGTCAACAAATTTGGAAAACTCAGCAGTGGACTTAGGACTGAAAAAAGGTCAGTTTTCATTCTAATCCCAAAGAAGGGCAATGCCAAAGAATGTTCAAACTACCGTACAATTATGCTCATTTCACATGCTAAAAAGGTCATGCTCAAAAACCATCAAGTGAGGCTTCAAAAGTACATGAATCAAGAGTTTCCAGATGTACAAGCTGGATTTAGAAAAGGTAGAGGAACCAGAGATCAAACTGTCGACATTTGTTTGATCATAGAGAAAGCAAGCAAATTCCAGGAAAACATCTATTTCTGATCCAATGAGTATGCTAAAGCCTTTGACTGTGTGGATCACAACAAATTGTGGAAAATTCTTAAAAAGTTGGGAATACCAGACCACCTTACCTGCCTCTGTATGCAGGTAAGAAGCAACAGTTAGAACTGGACATGGAAGAATGAACTGTTTCAAAATTGGGAAAAGGATACAACAAGGCTGTACATTGTCACCCTGCTTATTTAACTTTTATGCAGAGTGCATCATGTGAAATACTGGACTGGATGAATCACAAGCTGGAATCAAGATTGCCAGGAGGAATATCAACAACTTCAAATATGCAGATGATATTATCTTAATGACAGAAAGTGAAGAGGAACTAAAGGACCTCTTGATGAGTGTGAAAGAGGAGAGTGAAAAGCTGGCTTAAAATTTAACATTCAAAAAACTAAGATCATGGCTTCCAGTTTCATCACTTCATGACAAATAGGGGAGGAAACAATGGAAGCAGTGAACAATTTTACTTTCTTGGGCTCCAAAATCACTGTGGACCTTGACTACAGCCATGAAACTAAAAGTATGCTTGCTCCTTGAAGGAAAAACTATGACCAACCTAGACAGCATGTTAAAAAGGAGAAACATTGCCAACAAAAGTCCATCTAGTTAAAGCTGCAGTTTTTCCAGTAGTCATGTATGGATGTGAGAATTGGACCACACAGAAAGTGGAGCACTGAAAAACTGAAGCTTTTGAACTGTGGTGTTGGAAAAGAATCTTGAGAGTCCCTTGAGAGTCCCTTTGAGACAGCAAAGAGATCCAGCCAGTCCATCCTAAAGGAAATCAGTCCTGAAAATTCATTGGAAAGACTGATGCTGAAGCTGAAACTCCAATACTTTGGCCACCTGATGTGAAGAACTGACTCATTGGAAAAGACCTTGATGCTGGGAAAGATCAAAGGCAGAAGGAAAATAGGATGACAGAGGGTGAGATGGTTGGATGGCATCACTGACTCAATGGACATGAATTTGAGCAAGCTTCAGAAGACAGTGAAGGACAGGAAAGCCTGCTCTTATAAACTGTTAGTAGAAATGTAAATTGATCCAGAGTCATTGAGAGGAAATTATAAATTTTTCAATTATGAAAATATATATCAAAATTAAAAATACAAGTATAGCTTGGCAAGATTATTTCTAGGTATTTATCCCATAGATAGTCTTGTAAAAACCCAAAGAATGTTCACTACAATTTTGTTTGCAATAGAAAATATATGCAAGTAAATTAAATATCCACTGATAAGTGACATATTTTAAATGTAAAACTTAAAAAAGGAATGATCTATATCCTTTTAAATCAAAATATAGTTGATTTACAAAGTTGTGTTAATGTCTTCCGTACAGAAAAATGACCCAGTTATGCATATGTATATTCTTTTTAAATTTTCTTTTCCATTACGATTTATCTTAGGATATTGAGTATAGTTCTCTGTGCTATATAGTTGTTATTTTCAGTGCTATATAGTAGGAACTTGTTTATAGAATGATCTATATTGTAATCAGCAAAATATATTCTATAGAAAAGTAAGACATCAAACACTGTTCATAGCATTTTCTCATTTATCTAATATTCTATGATACGCTTAAATGTGTGAACAGTTTTTCTGGTAAGAAGTATAAGAAATAGATTACAGTTGTGTGGGAAACATGACTGGTATTCATGTCTTCTAGTTTTCTTTTTCTTCTTGGATATAGAGAAGATTATACTTTCCAAACTTCTTGTTTCTATCCAGAGCCAGAAAACTAGTTTTAGCAAATAAAATGTGACTGAAAAGCCTTTTTAAAACTCTCCAGTCTCTCCCTCTGTTTTCAAGCAGAGGGTCTTGTGTTGAAAAGGTGAAGCCACAAGATAAAAACAGTTTGGATGACTGATTCATGTATAAAATAGATGCCTGAGGGTCAGATGATCTGGCGAGAAGTTTGTAGGTACAACACATAAATGCTTACTGTGTTAAACTATTAAGGATTTTGGGTTTTGTTTATCAAAGAATAAACATAGACTATCCTAACTCCTATGAGCAGTTCATTAAGGAAGCCAAATGTATTTAAAATTGTCCTACAATTGTAATATATAGACTCCAAATTGTGTAATAGCTCAAATGCAACAGAAGTCTATTTTTTGTTCATTTATCAGTCCTTGGCTTCCCTGGTGGCTTAGAGGGTAAAGCGTCTGCCTGCAATGCAGGAGACCCGGGTTTGATCCCTGGGTCAGGAAGATTGCCTGGAGAAGGAAATGGTAACCCAATCCAATACTCTTGCCTGGAAAATCCCATGGATGGAGGAGCCTCATAGGCTACAGTCCATGGGGTCACAAAGAGTCGGACATGACTGAGGGACGACACTTATCAGCCCTTGGAGATTTAGCACTAATTGGATTGATGAAGGCGATCATCTCTGCATGGAACTCAAGGTGATCAAGTTTGTGGTATCTTTTCCCCTGTGGCTTCCAAAGTTTTCCTGGATGTTAAAATTTAGCTGAAAGAAGGGCAAAGATCACAGCAAATGGCGTGTGGGAGGTTTTTAATGGGAAGGCCTGAAGCTTAAACTTTTACTTATTGGCTAGGAAACTATCCGGAAGCCATACCTAACTGCCAGTGAGATTGAAAATGTAGTGATATGGCTGTGTGCCCAGGAAAAGAGGAAATGAATTTTGTGAACACAATTTTTCTGCCATGGATAGAGGGACCTACTTTTTGTTATATAATCTGTGATTACTGCTTGAACTTAAAAATAATGGTGTATTTTATCTTTGCATGGAAATAATCACAAAAATGACATGAAAAGTGTCCTTTATGTGTTTTTTGCTTTAAATTTTGAGTTTGTTTTGTGATTTTAAAGTTAAATGCATGCCCTTTATATAAAATGGAAAAAGAAAGATAAAAATAAGTAAGCAGAAGAAACTGTCCAATAACCACCATGATCTCACCATAACAATCTTATGAGGGGAAGTGAAATTACAGTCTCTATTTTACAACTGAAGATGTTAACCCCCAGGAACTTTAAGAAACTTGTTATATCTAGGAAGTTGTGGAGTTTAGAGGAAGGCAATCTTTCACAGAGCAGGATACAAGGATAGAAACTGAATTATTAATAAACACATTTTACAAGTCATTTTAGAATTTTGCAGTTACTTTGGGAGAGGGAATAAAACTGGAGAAACATGTAATGCAAGGGAAATAATGCAACTGGGTTTACATATTTTGTGTTTGAAGCACATTTTAAATGTCTATGTGTAACTGTCCAACTGGTGGTGTGAACCTGGGTACTGGAAAGAAGACTTGTCAGAATATTGAGATTCATGTGTCAATGACAGAGACTTTTTTTTGGGGTTGTTGAAGGCTAGAATTGATTTTTTGTTTCTTTTCTTGATGCTCTGGTTTGTTTCCCTAAGAGCTCCCACTGGAACAGTTAGAGCTGGATGCAGCATGAGAGGCTGGCCAAGATTCTAAATGGTGAAAGTAGCAACTAGTTGACTGCCTGATATTAAAAACATCCAGGTGTTCAATTCTACTGAGCCCCAAGGTTGTTATTCTTAACTGTTGTGAACATCTGTTCCTATAAGTATCCAAAGACAGAGAACTTAGAGAACTTTCTTTCTGACTCTTACTAATTAGCTGTATGAACTAGGAGAAATTATTTTTTCACTCAGGATTCTGATTTCCTCATATCAAAAATGAAGAGACTAGGCTAAATAATCTTTAATTAACGTTCATTTCTACAACCCAGAATTTACAATAAAAGTCGTAAGTATTCTAAACTTCCCAAACTTGGTACTTTCTTCTGCTTTTAGAGAGATTTTACTTTTGTTGTCACTCTAGATATGTAGATATAACCTTATGTAGATATGTAGATATAACCTTATAACATTATTTTTATAAAAGTCTCATCAGTTCTATTAGACCATAGCTACCATAGGTTAGAAAAGCAACCCGGAGCCCCCAGGTTATCTGTGTCTTCCTTGGCATCTTGTACATAATCTTGCACACAGTAGGAATCAATACAAATTTAAACAAGGAACAAAGACATATTTAAGCTGAAAACTTGGAGTGGTTTGCTGACTTTTTGACAATAACCTTCTAAAGTTTGAATCCATGCTCATGAAAGGTGTATTCTAGAGCCATTGAACTTAAAGCATGATGCTTCCTGGACAATTGTAGAATAAAGCTTGAATAGCCCCCACAGTATTTCTCATGCCTACAATACTAATGTATAAAAAATTCTCTGAGAGATATGTCTCAAGTATCTATGACCTGGTGAAGTTTCCCAATTGCACATTGAGCATAGTGTGGCAATATTCACTTATCTTCACTCATTGGAACCTTGGCCCTACACTGCTTTGACAGATTGTCAGGAGTAAATCTTGTCAAGAAGGGTTTTCCCTTTGGAAAATTTCACACAGCTTGTGTTGCTAGTGAGAATGAAAGGAAAACATAGCAAGCTTGCTTCATCCAGTTAACAAAGACGTGTAGGTTGCCTTGTGCAGCTGGGCAAATGGCAATGGAGAAAGTTAATTTTATGGTCTATGAAAGACTCTCATTTGTAGTGACAAACTCAGGAACTGAGAAGAGTACTATAAGCTTTCTCCAAACAATTTCCAATTTCTTTGCTTTGATGATTGAAGCAATGAAAAAAAAAAAAAAAACAAAACTCATTCATTGTGTAAGTAGGAATGGTGCAGTATGTATATCAACACATTAGAGATTACTGAATAATCATCAATGTGGATCTTAATGGGTAGAATATTTAAGTTTGTATCTTCCTCTCTGGTATTTAAACCTGATATAGGGTGTTACACAAAAGGTATTAAAGTTTAGTTATAGAAATGTAATAAATATAAAATCTAATACTTCTAGGCTGTGATTGCAAGTTATTTCACTGTTAGGATCTCAGTTTTCTCGTAGTCCAGTGATTTAAATAGTACTATATCTTCTTCCACTGGAGAAGGGAATGGCAAACCACTTCAGTATTCTTGCCTTGAGAACCCCATGAACAGTATGAAAAGGCAAAATGATAGGATACTGAAAGGGGAACTCCCCGGGTCAGTAGGTACCTAATATGCTACTGCAGATCAGTGGAGAAATAACTCCAGGAAGAATGAAGGGATGGAGCCAAAGCAAAAACAATGCCCAGTTGTGGATGTGACTGGTGATAGAAGCAAGGTCCGATGTGGTAAAGAGCAATATTGCATAGGAACCTGGAATATTAGGTCCACGAATCAAGGCAAATTGGAAATGGTCAAACATGAGATGGCAAAAGTGAACGTCAACATTCTAGGAATCAACAAACTAAAATGGGCTGGAATGGGTGAATTTAACTCAGATGACCATTATATCTACTATTGTGGGCAGGAATCCCTTAGAAGAAATGGAGTAGCAATCATGGTCAACAAAAGAGTCCAAAATGCAGTACTTGGATGCAGTCTCAAAAACTACAGAATGATCTCTGTTCGTTTCCAAGGCAAACCATTCAATATCACAGTGATCCAAGTCTATGCTCCAATCAGTAATGGTGAAGTAGGTGAAGTTGAATGGTTTTATGAAGACCTACAAGACCTTTTAGAACTAACACCCAAAAAAGATGTCCTTTTCATTATAGGGGACTTGAATGCAAAAGTAGGAAGTCAAAAAACACGTGGAGTAACAGGCAAATTTGGCCTTGAAATACGGAATGAAGCAGGGCAAAGGCTTCATTTTTGCCAAGAGAATGCACTGGTCATAGCAAACACCCTCTTCCAACAACACAAGAGAAGACTCTACACGTGGACATCACCAGATGGTCAACACCAAAATCAGATTGATTACATTTTTTGCAGCCAAAGATGGAGAAGCTCTATACAGTCAGCAGAAACAAGACCGGGAGCTGACTGTGGCTCAGATCATGAACACTTTATTGCCAAAGTCAGACTTAAATTGAAGAAAGTAGGGAAAACCACTAGACCATTCAGGTATGACCTAAATAAAATCCTTTATATTTATACAGTGGAAGTGAGAAATAGATTTAAGGGACTAGATCTGATAGATAGAGTGCCTGATGAACTATGGACTGAGGTTTGTGACACTGTACAGGAGACAGGGATCAAGACCATCCCCATGGAAAAGAAATGCAAGAAAGCAAAATGGCTGTCTGGGGAGGCCTTACAAATAGCTGTGAGAAGAAGAAAAGTGAAAACCAAAGGAGTAAAGGAAAGATATAAGCATCTGAATGCAGAGTTCCAAAGAATAGCAAGGAGAGATAAGAAAGCCTTCCTCAGCAATCAATGCAAAGTAATAGAGGAAAACAACAGAATGGGAAAGACTAGAGATCTCATCAAGAAAATCAGAGATACCAAGGGAACATTTCATACAAAGATGGGCTTGATAAATGACAGAAATGGTAGGGACCTAACAGAAGCAGAAGATATTAAGAAGAGGTGGCAAGAATACACAGAACTGTACAAAAAAGATCTTCATGACCCAGATAATCACGATGATATGATCACTCACCTAGAGCCAGATATTCTGGAATGTGAAGTCAAGTGGGCCTTAGAAAGCATCATTGTGAACAAAGCTAGTGGAGGTGATGGAATTCCAGTTGAGCTATTTCAAATCCTAAAAGATGATGCTGTTGAAAGTGCTGCACTCAATATGCCAGCAAATTTGGAAAACTCAGCATTGCAGGACTGGAAAAGGTCAGTTTTCATTCCAATCCCAAAGAAAGGCAATGCCAAAGAATGCTCAAACAGTCACACTCATCTCACACGCTAGTAAAGTAATGCTCAAAATTCTCCAAGCCAGGCTTCAGCAATATGTGAACCGTGAACATCCTGATGTTCAAGCTGGTTTTAGAAAAGGCAGAGGAACCAGAGATCAAATTGCCAACATCCGCTGGATCATGGAAAAAGCAAGAGAGTTCCAGAAAAACATCTATTTCTGCTTTATTGACTATGCCAAAGCCTTTGACTGTGTGGATCACAAGAAACTGTGGAAAATTCTTCAAGAGATGAGAATACCAGACCACCTGACTTGCCTCTTGAGAAATCTATATGCAGGTCAGGAAGCAACAGTTAGAACTGGACATGGAACAACAGACTGGTTCCAAATAGGAAAAGGAGTACATCAAGGCTGTATATTGTCACCCTGTTTATTTAACTTATATCATGAGAAACGCTGGGCTGGAAGAAGCACAAGCTGGAATCAAGATTGCTGGGAGAAATATCAATAACCTCAGATATGGAGATGACACCACCCTTATGGCAGAAAGTAAAGAGGAACTAAAAGCCTCTTGATGAAAGTGAAAGAGGAGAGTGAAAAAGTTGGCTTAAAGCTCAACATTCAGAAAACGAAGATCATCGCATCTGGTCCCATCATTTCATGGGAAATAGATGGGGAAACAGTGGAAACAGTGTCAGACTTTATTTTTGGGGGCTCCAAAATCACTTCAGATGGTGATTACAGCCATGAAATTAAAAGACACTTACTCCTTGGAAGAAAAGTTATGACCTACCTAGCTAGCATATTGAAAAGCAGAGACATTACTTTGCCAACAAAGGTCCGTCTAGTCAAGGCTATGATTTTTCCAGTGGTCATGTATGGGTGTGAGAGTTGGATGTGAAGAAAGCTGAGTGCTTAAGAATTGATGCTTTTGAACTGTGGTGTTGGAGAAGACTCTTGAGAGTCCCTTGGACTGCAAGGGGATCCAACCAATCCATTCTGAAGGAGATCAGCCCTGGGTGTTCTTTGGAAGGATTGATGCTGAAGCAGAAACTCCAGTACTTTGGCCACCTCATGGGAAGAGTTGACTCATTGGAAAAGACTCTGATGCTGGGAGGGATTGGGGGCAGGAGGCGAAGGGGACAACAGAGGATGAGATGGCTGGATGGCATCACTGACTCGATGGATGTGAGTTTGAGTGAACTCCGGGAGATGGTGATGGACAGGGAGGCCTGGCGTGCTGCGATTCATGGGGTCGCAGAGAGTCAGACATGACTGAGTGACTGAACTGAACTGATATCTTCTTTATTGTCATCAGATCATTTTGAAGATCACTGTATAACCATTTGTGAAGCTGTAAAATCCAAAGCAATATATCAGTATAGGTGTTTATATGGTTTTGCCATATTACTATTGTCAGTGAAATATTGCTTCCAATCATTTGTAATCACTTAAAATATATAATCCTACATCTTGACAGTTTTGTGAGATTAACGACCCATTTTCATGCAGATGTGTACTCAGAATTTTGCCATACTTTATGTTCATGCCTTATTTTTACCTGTTTTACTGATAAGAAAACAGAGATGCAAATCTTTAGAGACTTCTTCTATAATACTACCAAGTCTCAAGATTCTGTGGAATTTTAATCCAAATCTACTATTTTCGTGCTCTGCCATGCTATTTTAAATGGGGTCATTTAGGGACACCATCCGTTGAAGTGATAGCTGGGCAAACCCCTGAATGAAATGAGACTGCATGTCATCCCATAGTGTGGGCAAAGGGCACTCCAGGGTGAAAAAACAGCAAGTGGAAAGGTCCTGAGTCAGGGAAGAATTGTTGTCTTCAAGAAATACCAGTAAGTCTAGTTCTGTTGCAGTCAAATGAATGAAAGAGAAAAAGTGGAAAGAGAGAAAGTCAAAGATATGGGCAGTTATCTATCTATGAAGTCCCTCAGACCATTGTAATTGCTTGAATTACATTCTAAAAGTGGTGAAATGCCATTGAAGTATAAACAGGGAGGGAACATAATCTGTTTTATATTTAAAATGGACCTTTCTAGCTCCTATGTGGAGCATGCAGCCTAAAAATGAAAGCAGGAACAATACTGGAGGGATAAGGGCAGACTATGGCTTTGCAGGTGGCTCAGTGATAAAGAATTCACCTGCCAAAGCAGGAGACACAGGAGACAGGGGTTTGATCCCTGGGTCAGGAAAATCCCTGGAGTAGGAAATGGCAACCTGCTCCAGTATTCTTGCCTGGAAAATTCCATGAACAGTGAAGCCTGGAGGGTTACAGTCCATGGGGTGGAAAGAATTGGACACAATTGAGCATGCACATGTAACAGCATAACAGTAGACTGGAGCTTGGCCTAGGGCGATAGCAGTTGGGATTATAAATAATCAGATCTGGATCTTTTTTTTTTTACTAATGCCAACAATTATATTGATTTATTGAAAGTAGGAATTGAGAGAAAGAACAATTAATAAAATCTCAGGGTTTTGATGTAAACAATAGCACTAATGGTGGGGTGATTTTGAAGGTAGTGATTTTGGAGTAGAAAATCTTTGAGCTTTTCAGAAAATCTGAGGTGCTTAATCATCAAGGGAGGAAGTTGAATAGTCATATGGATTTATAAGTGTTCTGAACTCAGATAATAGTCATAATAATAATAGTTGTGTTTTGAACTCAGATAATGAAAGCAACACAGAGAAGCTGATATCATCCTTGCTATAACCATCAGTTCATGTAATGGGTTAATTGTGCTTTGTGTAAGATGTCTGGTTGCAGGGTGTCAGAATACCTTAGAAACAGTGTAAGCAAAGAAGTTAACTAATAACGTCATATAACAATATATCTTCAAGGAATTGTTCCGGATTGGATTGCTTTTGATGACATCGAGTATGTAGACTTTTACTAATTTTCTATTCTGCCATGTTGAACATGTCGATTTTTTCCTTTAAACTTATTACCTGGTGGCTGCACCAGGGAAGCTGCTAAGAAGTAATGAAGGCAGGGTGAATTGGCCAAGTCAGGTTAAGCCGGGACTATATCAGAGAGGAAAATCTTCTCTATAGGGGCTCTGATCAAATTGATGGATCCTTGTTTTTTATTGGACTATTTTTTTTTAAATTTTTCCAAAGAATTAATGAAAGAAATTCCCTCTTTACATTTTTCCTTTCACTGCTTTTAATTAGGGATTTGTAGTTGATGTCTTATGGGAAATTACGAATTGCGTTAAAACATAGAACTGAAAACACTAAACGAAAATGATAATCATAGTCTCTCACCATACCCTAAGAGTATATTTGTGGTTAGTGGATGTGTGTGTATGGATATGTGTGTTTATATGTGTTTGTGACTATCACTCAGAAATTATTTTTAATGAAATGTCTCAAAATTCTGGAAACACAATTAGAATAAGCCATATCTTTATCTCAAGATTCATATCACACAGCTGATCTTTGCCAACCAATTCAGCTTCCTTGTTATAGCAAAACATTAACAGCAGAAAAATCTATAGATAAAAAGTAAATATGAAGGTACCTGGAATTAGTTTGTAAGAGATTGTAAGACTCTAGGAAATACCAAAATAAAAAATTCTTCAATATAATCTTTATTAGTTGTAATTTACTTTAATAACATACTTTTGCTTTCCAAATTAGTCATTTTAAAAATTAAAAATAGATTCTGCAAAACTCATCACCATACCATAATGTGGCCCTTTTGCCTCAACTGCTTTCGTACCTGGGGAAAGATACAGCTAAGTTAATGAGGAACTTTAAGGAAGAGGGAAATTTTCAAAGAAAAGTGATGAGAAGGAGTTCCCTTTGGACATGTTCTAATATTTAATACCGTACAGGAAACTTTAAATGATCTTTTAAGATTCACAGCAATGGTCATTGTGTAGGGTAACTCAATGATATCAGACTTAGCATGGAACTTTTCTTATAGTAGGCAGAATGTACATTACTAATTTTTTTTTTATTGCAATCAGCATGATATGCAGTATAGCAAATGGATTGGCTGGCATTTTAATATTTCTTCTGCTGTTTGTGCCATGATATTCTAGTCTGATGGCCTTGTCAGATTCTTAATTTGAGAGATGGATTACTTGATCAAGATCATTCACTATCAGGACAAGAACAAAACTTCATTTTTCTGACCCCCAAGGTTAGTAGTGAGACTGGTAAAAGCCAGCTAATGACATTTTTCCTGCTCAGGATTTACCTTAATATTAGGTCATTTTAAAGAATGGTATTGACAATAAAGAGGCTCCAAAAGAATGGTCCTCTTTTTCTTGGCATTTGTATTACATCCTGAATGGTTATTACATACTAAAAATGCCAGCTTATGGAACTTAATTCTGCTACTAGAACAAGGTAGATTAACTATGGCAAAGTTAACTGAGCAAAGAAACTCAGTAAGCAAATGTATCCATTCTCTCTACTGAGAAAAGGTAGGGACTACCTTAGAAACTTCTGGAAGCTTCCCTGTTGTCTTGACTCCTGCTGTGTGCTCAGAGAGAAGGAAACTCTCTGAGAAACGTTATGAAGAGCTAGTTAGTGATTATCCCTTCTGCTTAGGAATACCATCTCCACTAAATACAACTCAAATTCAAAGCTTAGCATCAATATTATCTAATTAGATGTGTTTTTCCCTCCAAGTACAATGATTGCTTCTTTCTCAGTATTGTTATTTTAGCTGTTTGTATACATGAAAATTGTCCTGGAATTTCTAGGGACATATATAACCAGACCGGAGAAGGCAATGGCACCCAACTCCAGTACTCTGGCCTGGAAAATCCCCTGGATGGAGAAGGCTGGTAGGCTGCAGTCCATGGGGTCACTAAGAGTTGGACACGACTGAGCGACTTCACTTTCATTTTTCGCTTTCATGCATTGGAGAAGGAAATGGAAACCCACTCCAGTGTTCTTGCCTGGAGAATCCCAGGGACAGGGGAGCCTGGTAGGCTGCTGTCTATGGGGTCACACAGAGTCGGACACGACTGAGGTGACTTAGCATAGCATACATAACCAGACACCAACTGGTAGTTTGAGTGTTCCTTTTTTTTTTTTTCCAAAGACTCCCATTAGACTGTCAGAAACTGTCCATGGTTTCTCAGCCTCTCAGATGCAGCTTGTCAATCAATAAATTCCTTAAGAAGAAAAAGATCAGTGTGCTGAATCTTGCACCCACCTTTCTGGCCTTCTCTCCTTTCTATGTTGGCCTCTCAAGTCTGATAGTTTTAGAAGATATTAGTGATACCATTGAGCAGTCCTTTTAAATATGGTTTCCATATTTACTCAGTTCAGTTCAGTTCAGTCGCTCAGTCGAGTTCGACTCTTTGCTGCCCCATGAACTGCAGCACGCCAGCCCTCCCTGTCCATCACCAACTCCCTGAGTTCACTCAGACTCACATCCATCGAGTCAGTGATGCCATCCAGCCATCTCATCCTATGTTGTGCCCTTCTCCTCCTGCCCCCAATCCCTCCCAGCATCAGAGTCTTTTCCAATGAGTCAACTCTTCCCATGAGGTGGCCAAAGTACTGGAGTTTCACCTTCAGCATCATGCCTTCCAAAGAACACCCAGGGCTGATCTCCTTCAGAATGGATTGGTTGGATCTCCTTGCAGTCCAAGGGACTCTCAACAGTCTTCTCCAACACCACAGTTCAAAAGCATCAATTCTTTGGCACTCAGCTTTCTTCACAGTCCAACTTTCACATCCATACATGACCACAGGAAAACCATAGCCTTGACTAGACGGACCTTTGTTGGCAAAGTGATGTCTCTGCTTTTTAAGATGCTATCTAGGTTGGACATAACTTTTCTTCCAAGGAGTAAGTGTTTTTTAATTTCATGGCTGCAGTCACCATCTGCAGTGATTTTGGAGCCCCCCAAAATAAAGTCTGACACTGTTTCCACTGTTTCCCCATCTATTTCCCATGAAGTGATGGGACCCGATGCCATGATCTTCGTTTTCTGAATGTTGAGCTTTAAGCCGACTTTTTCACTCTCCTCTTTCACTTTCATCAAGAGGTTTTTTAGTCGCTCTTCACTTTCTGCCATAAGGGTGGTGTCATCTCCATATCTGAGGTTATTGATATTTCTCCCGGCAATCTTCATTCCAGCTTGTGTTTCTTCCAGTCCAGCGTTTCTCATGATGTGCTCTGCATATAAGTTAAATAAGCAGGGTGACAATATACAGCCTTGACGTACTCCTTTTCCTATTTGGAACCAGTCTGTTGTTCCATGTCCAGTTCTAACTGTTGCTTCCTGACCTGCATACAAATTTCTCAAGAGGCAGGTCAGGTGGTCTGGTATTCCCATCTATTTCAGAATTTTCCACAGTTTCTTGTGATCCACACAGTCAAAGGCTTTGGCATAGTCAATAAAGCAGAAATAGATGTTTTTCTGGAACTCTCTTGCTTTTTCAATGATCCAGCAGATGTTGGCAATTTGATCTCTGGTTCCTCTGCCTTTTCCATATTTCCTAGCTGTTCTCAAAAGAATGATTGATCTGTAATAAGCTAGGGTAAAATTATCAGAAAAAGAAATTATTACTCTTAGATTTAAAAGTAGCAAAACAAAGCAAAACTTAAAGGTATACATAAATACCTTTTGCTTATCAACTTTCTTAAGCAGAAAGTCCATACAAGAAACTGTATTTATTTAAAATGTGTTATCAATGAGTATTGACAGCTGTATATACCCAAAAACTCACCATCATGTGATATATAACATTTTATCATGTTTAAAAGATCCTTCTTGGGGCTTTATAGTTAGTCGTCCTTCCACCTCTGGCTGCAAGCAACCATGTATATGATTTTTGTCGCCACAGAGTAACTTGTATTTTTATAAAGGGAATCATCTCATACTGTTATCTTTTGTGTCTAGCACCTTTCTCCTACAAAAGTATTTTGAGATTTATCTATATTATTGTATGTACCAGTAGTTCAATCTTTGTTGAATAGAATTCCACTGAGTGGATAATGAGAGAGTCATTTCCTAGGCAGGTTGATAAGAAGTCTAGGGGTCCCCAAGGAGAGAGGGGTCTGGAATTCTCAAGGAAGAAGAAAGGACAAGCTTCTCCCCCACCTCAGCCCCCACCCCCAGCCTACATTCCTTAGGATTATGTATACTGTCTGAGGACAGTCTTTGGATTAAACCTGGCTAATCATGTTATCCTAAAATGTAAATTATGGGAGTAGGTCTGGTCTTTACAAGGATTATATAACAAGATATTTACAAGATATATAATGTATCTTGCCTGAAGGCAATCTCTGGACTAAACCTTCTAGCTAATCCTGTTATCTTAAAATGTAAATTATGGGAGTAGGTCTGGTGAGATCTTTACAACCTCCAGACATTCTTTGGATTCATTGGAGAGTATATAACTCCATTACTAACACTAGCAAGGGGGGACTCTTTCTACCCCCTTCTGATGTCTATGTCAGAAGCTTTCTTTATCTCCTTTATACTTTAATAAAACTTTATTACACAAAAGCTCTGAGCGACCAAGCCTCATCTCTGGCCCCGGATTGAATTCTTCTCCTCTGGAGGCCAAGAATTCTGGCATCTTTGCGTGGTTCAGCAACAACTTTTCAATAACATTTACTTTTTATTTTATTGGCTCACTCAATGCTGAATGTTGCCTTTTCTCCATTTTGGAATATTGCAAATCAAGATATGAGCAATTATGGATATATCTTTTCATGGATATTGGTTTTATTGACCTGTGTAAATATCTAGGACTGAAATGGCAGAGTCTACGGGCAGTATTTGCCAACAAAGATCCGTCTAGTCAAGGCTATGGTTTTTCCAGTGGTCATGTATGGATGTGAGAGTTGGACTGTGAAGAAGTGCCGAAGAATTGATGCTTTTGAACTGTGGTGTTAGAGAAGACTCTTGAGAGTCCCTTGGACTGCAAGGAAATGGGATGCTGGGAAAGATTGAAGGCAGGAGGAGAAGGGGATGACAGAGGATGAGATGGCTGGATGGCATCACTGACTCGATGGACTTGAGTTTGAGTGAACTCCGGGAGTTGGTGATGGACAGGGAGGCCTGGTATGCTGCAATTCATGGGGTCGCAAAGAGTCGGACACAACTCAGTGACTGAACTGACTAACTAATTGATGTGCAGTATTATTAAATTTATAAGAAATGGGAGAACTATTTTTTTTCCCTCCCTCTTTTTTTTTAAATTTTATTTTATTTTTAAACTTTACATAATTGTATTAGTTTTGCCAAATATCAAAATGAATCCACCACAGGTATACATGTGTTCCCCATCCTGAACCCTCCTCCCTCCTCCCTCCCCATACCATCCCTCTGGGCATGGCATCCGGTCCCATCACTTCATGGGAAATAGATGGGGAAACAGTGGAAACAGTGGCTGAATTTATTTTTCTGGGCTCCAAAATCACTGCAGATGGTGATTGTAGCCATGAAATTAAAAGACACTTACTCCTTGGAAGGAAAGTTATGACCAACCTAGACAGCATATTAAAAAGCAGAGACATTACTTTGTCAACAAAGGTCCATCTAGTCAAGGCTATGGTTTTTCCAGTGGTCATGTATGGATGTGAGAGTTGGACTATAAAGAAAGCTAAGCGCTGAAGAATTGATGCTTTTGAACTGTGGTGTTGGAGAAGACTCTTGAGAGTCCCTTGGACTGCAAGGAGATCCACCCAGTACATCCTAAAGGAGATCAGTCCTGGGTGTTCATTGGAAGGACTGATGTTGAAGCTGAAACTCCAATACTTTAGCCACTTGATGTGAGGAACTGACTCTTTGGAAAAGACCCTGATGCTGGGAAAGATTGAGGGCAGGAGGAGAAGGGGACAACAGAGGATGAGATGGTTGGATGGCATCACCCACTCGATGGACATGGGCTTGGGTGGACTCTGGGTGTTGGTGATTGACAGGGAGGCCTGGTGTGCTGCGGTTCATGGGGTTGCAAAGAGCTGGACACGACAGCGACTGAAATGAATCTCATTTCACTTTGTTTCCTTGCTACCTTTTGAAAATGCATTCCCCTCCCTCCCATTTTCTTGGCATCTTACTTTAAAATCAATTCATCTATATGTTTGTATATGGATATTCTGACTTGTTCCATTTATCTTTACATCTATCCTTAGGCCAATAATACATTGTTTTGATTATTATAATGTTATTGTAATTTTCAGAGTCTGGTAGTGTAAGTTATCCAGGTCTCGTTTTGTTTTGCATTTCTTTCACTGTTCTCCATCATTTGTATGTCTATTTTTAAAATCAACTATTCAATGTCTGTAAACAACTTTTCTATAGAGATTTAACTGACTTTGTATATCACTTTTAAGAGATTTTACGTCTTACTAATATTGGTTCTTCCAATCCATAAATGCATAATATTTCTCTATTTAAGCTTTTGCTAATTACTCTAATTCTCTGTAGTTTACAGTATAAAGGTATTGCATATTTTTTTTTATTTAAGGATTTTATGATTTGGAGATTAATGCAAATTATTTAAAATCTCATTTTCAATGTGTTTGCTGCAGGTATACAAAATGAAGTTGATTTTCGATACTAACTTTGTATATTAAGGAAATTATGAGAAATTATTTTTGTATTTAACCATTCATTGACTACTTTAAATTTTTATTTATTTAAACTTTAATAATTCTTAAAAATCTGATATTCCCTCTGATATCAATTCTCTTGGAGTCTAAAGAATTTCAGTTGCATTCTTCATCATTTTGCTTTATTTGAAAATGTCTTAAAAAAAAAACTCAATTATATTTTTACTTGATATGGAATTCTGGATTAACCATTACTTGTTTATTTTTTTTTTTCTCCTCTTTAGACTTTAAGTATGTTGTCCCACTGTTTTCTGTCTGTTCTTAATGGTTTCTGATGTCATATCTACTATCATTTGAATCATAATTCACCTGGATATAAAGTTTTTGTTTTCTGGGTACTGTCAGCATTTTCTCCATCCTGATCTTTGGCTTTCAGCAGTTTGACTGTGATGATATGCCTAGGTATTATTCTTTACAAATTTATCTTGTTTGGGATTTACTGATCTTCTGGAACCGATAGATATGTTTTTCACTAGATTTGGCAAATTTTAGATCCCTTTCTTCAAAACATTTCTGCCCCAAACTTGCTTCTTTTCTTTCTGAAACTCAAATTGCCTATATGCCTTGAAATTGCCCATAAGTCACTGAGCCCCAGATTATATTTTTCAGTCTTTTTTCTCTCTTTTTCAAGTTGGATTATTTCTATTGATCTGTATTCAACCTCACTTAAATTTCTTTGTCATCTCCGTTTTCCTACTTAACCCTAACCAGGAAATCTGTAGTTTAGATCTTATATTTTTCAGTTCTACCATTTCTATTTAGTTCCTTTTTATATTTTGTATTTCTATGCTGAGACTTCTTATCTTTTATTTCTTGAAAGTTTATTTCTCTTTATCTCATTTAGCATGGCTATACTAACTGTATTTAAAGTTATTGTCTGATAATTCCAACATCTAGTCATTTTAGGGTTGACATCTGTAGATTTTCTTTTTCCTTTAAAATGTGTCACTGTTTCCGGCTCTTTGTACATGAAGTGACTTTGAGTTGAATTTGGGGCATTCTGAATTCATTATGCAGATTCTAAATATTGTTATAGTATGATAAATAGTGTTGATGCTCTTCTTTTTTATCCAAAAATTAACTTAGACTCAAATTAAACTCAAAATTAACTGTAGTGACAGTGCCTCAGATCGTACATTGGGTCTTCAGATCTCAAGTTCTGATTGCTTTGCCCATGCATGCCTACTTCAAGTGTCAGTGATGCAGGCTGTAGGGATTCTTTTTCTCTGGATGAGCTTCCTGCATAGCTCAGCTGGTAAAGAATACACCTGCAATGCAGGAGAGCCATGTTTGATTCCTGGGTTGGGAAGTTGCCTGGAGAAAGGATGGGCTACCCACTCCAGTATTCCTGGGCTTCCCTGGTGCCTCAGATGGTAAAGAATTCACCTGCAATGTGGGAGACAGGATATTTCTTTTCCAGAGGCTCTGGTTTCTTTAGGTTCTCCTCTATGATTCTTCTGCCAAAAAGAGTGAATTTTTTTTTCTATTGCAGTTATAGCAACTCTATGCTCAGTACTGCATCTGTGATGGCTTTATGTGCAGAGCAGTTAGGAAATAATGTTCTCACTCCCTGCTGGCACGTGCTCCAAGTTTCAAATCCCCTGCAAACGGTTCTCCCTCAGCTTCCATCTCCAGTACCCTCAGACAGTTGTGTTTTGAGAGTCAATAGCTCTTATTTGTGGAAAGATCTTTTTATTAGGAGCTTATTCCTATACTCTAGAAACAAAACCCTGGTATACATATCATGAGAAAGCCAACAAGAGCTCTATTTTCTACATATTTTTTTAGCTCCTTTTCAATAAAAATTAATATTCATTCCAATAAAATAAGGTAATTAAGATAGACAAATTATTTTTCTATAAGTTATTATCTATACATACAAATTGTACCATAGTCAAAATATTTCCTGCTTTCAAACCCTCTTCTTCTGCTCTAAAACTTTACCTATGGAAAAAATTATTTCATCAGTTCCATCAACATAAGTTTTAGGCAATGATATCTGGGAAGAAGTTATTTGGATTACTTTCCAAAAAAAAAAAAAAATTAAGCTTGGTAGGATCAAGCTGTTACATGGTCCTGCCATCTTTTGTACTGCAATGAAACAACTATATCTCACCCTAATGTGCACATGAACATGAATGAGAAGTAAATCTTTGTCACTTTGAGCCTAAGATTTTGGAGTCATTTGTTATTATAACATCAGATCAGATCAGTCGCTCAGTTGTGTCCGACTCTTTGCGACCCCATGAATCGCAGCACGCCAGGCCTCCCTGTCCATCACCAACTCCCCGAGTTCACAGAGACTCAACGTCCATCAAGTCAGTGATGCCATCCAGCCATCTCATCCTCTGTCGTCCCCTTCTCCTCCTGCCCCCAATCCCTCCCAGCATCAGAGTCTTTTCCAATGAGTCAACTCTTCTCATGAGGTGGCCAAAGTACTGGAGTTTCAGCTTTAGCATCATTCCTTCCAAAGAAATCCCAGGGCTGATCTCCTTCAGAATGGACTGGTTGGATCTCCTTGCAGCCCAAGGGACTCTCAAGAGTCTTCTCCAACACCACAGTTCAAAAGCATCAATTCTTCGGCGCTCAGCCTTCTTCACAGTCCAACTCTCACATCCATACATGACCACAGGAAAAACCATAGCCTTGACTAGACGAACCTTTGTTAGTGAAGTAATGTCTCTGCTTTTTAAGATGCTATCTAGGTTGGTCATAACTTTCCTTCCAAGGAGTAAGCATCTTTTAATTTCATGGCTGCAGTCACCATCTGTAGTGATTTTGCCTTGGCCTAAATTCATTGATATAAACATTCTGTATGATTTAGCCTAAGCTATGACTAACCTAGATAGCATATTAAAAAGCAGAGACATTACTTTGCCAACAAAGGTCCATCTAGTCAAGGCTATGGTTTTTCCAGTGGTCATGTATGGACATGAGAGTTGGACTATAAATAAAGCTGAGCGCCAAAGAATTGATACTTTTGAACTGTGGTGTTGGAGAAGACTTTTGAGAGTCCCTTGGACTGCAAAGAGATCCAACCAGTTCATCCTAAGGAGATCAGTCTTGGGTGTTCATTGGAAGGACTGATGCTGAAGCTGAAACTCCAGTACTTTGGCCACCTCATTAGAAGAGTTGACTCACTGGAAAAGACCCTGATGCTGGAAGGGATTGGGGGCAGGAGGAGAAGGAGACAACAGAGGATGAGACGGCTGGATGGCATCACCAACTTGATGGACATGAGTTTGAGTAAACTCCGGGAGTTGGTGATGGACAGGGAGGCCTGGAGTGCTGTGGTTCATGAGGTTGCAAAGAGTTGGACATGACTAAGCAACTGAACTGAACTGAACTGAACTGAACAGATAATGTGTATGAATATGAGACAGATAGTATATGTGAATATGAGACTGGGGATAGTTTTCATTGTAGATATTATAACACAAATAACAATGATAACCAATAAACACTGGTTTTACTAAATAATTTCCTGTTTCTTCAGAAGGAAGAAGCATAAAGTAGTGGTCAAAACTCTATACTAAGAGTGAGATGAATCAAATTCTGTTCATTGTTTAGACATTAATGATGCATTACCTTTTGAAAGACACTTACTCCTTTATTCTTTGATGTTCCCATTTGTATAATACTAAGGTTATTTTCATAACCTCTGAAAATTTGCTAGCTTTAACAGATATAAAATTTATGAATGACAACAAAGCAAGATTCACAGTTACTACAGCAAAGCCTGTCTGTAATGAGGTACTCAGAATAATACCAGAAGGACTTCTGTTATAGCAGAAAAAGCCTGTCTACCAAAAAAATCTGGCAGTCTAACATATATTAAGACATCAACTTCTGCTTTAAAATTCTGTGTACCTCTCACTCTTTTTCTCTGCCATAAGCAGGTAGTATATTGCAACTGTTTGTGATGTAAAACAATCATTGGTTTTCAAAATATCTACAGATATCAAGTAGGCTAAGAAAACTGCTCCAATCCAAAGAAGGTGTTGTTCTTACAGACAAAGGCTGCTCTCACAGCCTATTTCCTGGAATGAAAACTCACAGGGAGAAGCGATAAGAAAAGCCATAGCAGCCGGAGTCTGAAAATAAGAAAGTTTGTTTCTGTAAATCACTGAAGTTTTGGTGCTATTCTTTTTATATAACAAAGCCAACTGTTAGGCAAAATGCAGTACCAGAAATAAGTGCTTCCCTAACAAAATACTCCAAACTATATCATAAGAAATGTGTAGCAAGTCAGTGATGGAAAGTTTTTGGAGTGTATAAAAAATGTCAATAAATATCACTGGAGGTAAAGACTTGGTATGTTTAAGACATTGAGAACTTGAAAGGCAAACAATGTACCTAATAAATGTGTGGATTCAGGCGAATGGGTTTTGTGATATATAATTTTACTATGGCTTTTGTTTACCGGCTGTATTAGGCAAATACTACAAGATAAATACTACTTTATGTGCTTAGAAAAGAATTAGCCCATTTATAGGCAGGGATGCAAAGAAAAAAAATTTCAGAAATTCTCAATATTGTAAACCTAAGATTTGTAAGTTTTTACTCATGTCTATTGGGTTAAAGAACAAGCAGAGAAATTATTCAAAGAATCATTCTTGATTTCAAGGCATAAACCAAATCAATGATACAGCCATGATTCCCTTTGTTAAGATATCTCTGTAGTTTAATATGGACTCCAAAGCATCTTTTTAGTTGGACATACAGGCTCAAGAAGAACGGATTAAAAGTGTTCTTACAAAAAGGTTTTGTTGCTGATGTGAAACAACATTGGTTTTCAAAATATCTGCAGGCATTAGGTAGGTTGAAAAATTGCTCAGTTTCCAAGGAGGTCATGTTTTTCATTGCATTCTTCAGATTTGGACAAAGGGGAAAATGAAAAAGAAAGGAACTCTCAGAAAACAGACAAAAGATTCATGGAGAGTGATAAACTGTGAAGTCACTTAAAGGAAGGATGTTGTTGTTCAGTCACTAAGTAGTGTCCAACTCTTTGCAACACCATGGACTGTAGCCCACCAGGCTTCCCTATCCATGGAATTCTCCAGGCAAGAATACTGGAGTGGGTTGCCATTTCCTTCTCCTATAACAAGTATGTCTGGGACCAATCAATGGTACACTACCAAGCTTCACGGTAAGAAATTTAATAATATTTGCTCAATGAGATGAAATAATTTCTGTAACCCGTGACCTCTGAGCAGTTTTTTCCTTCCCTTTTTAACATGAGATGTGCACTAGTGTGTGGGATAACAAAATTTTTAGCTACATGTCTCTGGATCAAAAGGAGCAATATGTGGATCTGATGTAAAAGCTATTATGAGTCTTAGACTTCAAAGCCGAGTGCATGGCAAGGTGAAATTTTAGGGTATCTTCCTTGGAAAAATAAATAGAATATTTTTCATATAGTAATGAGAGAAGTAAATATTTGTGATCAAGACAGAAGTCTTTGATAGATAACATTTTTCACAATCATGAACTTCTCCTTTTCTGAAAGGAGTTTTTACTTGCTCACCAAATGTTTATTACCAATGCCTCCTATGGGAGGAGTTTACACCAGCAATGTGTTGACATGGAGTTTAGCTTGCTTTACCAATAGATTATGAGCAAATATGTTGCATCTACAGGTAATCAGAATCTCTTAGAGACATCCTAAGTTTTCGCCTTCCCTTTTGCTCTTTGGTCTGTTGACCTAAAACAAATTTCCAGTTATTTCTTCAGCAAAAATGGGTTTATTCCAGATCAACTGCTGCTGCTGCTGCTGCTAAGTTGCTTCAGTCATGTCCGACTCTGTGAGACCCCATAGATGGCAGCCCACCAGGCTTCCCCGTCCCTGGGATTCTCCAGGCAAGAACAGTGGAGTGGGTTGCCATTTCCTTCTCAACACGTGATTACAATTCAGGGTCTGCAATCATTATAAACCATGTGCAAGTCACTCACAAAAATAAATGGAGAACTCTTTTAAAAAGGAGGAAAGGCAGTTGGGGGAGCTATAGTAAACAAAGAGTCAATGGTTTTTCATTGCCTGTATTGTGATCATCTCTTATTGATTGAGCTCTTGCCAGGCAAGGAGAGGGAGTCTTCTTTTTGTTGGACTCTACTATTGCAGGGCCCTTATCTGCCGCCTGAAAAATCTGTATGCAGGTGAAGAAGCAACAGTTAGAATTGAACATGGAACAACAGACTGGTTCCAAATTGGGAAAGGAGTACGTCAAGGCTGTATATTGTCACCCTGCTTATTTAACTTATATGCAGAGTACATTATACGAAATGCCGGGCTGGATGAACCACAAGCTGGAATCAAGATTGCCGGGAGAAGTGTCAATAACCTCAGATATGCAGATGACACCACCCTTATGGCAGAAAGTGGAGAAGAACTAAAGAACCTCTTGATGAAAGTGAAAGAGGAAAATGAAAAAGCTGGCTTAAAACTCGACATTCAAAAAGTAAGATCATGGCCTCCGGTCCTATCACTTCATGGCAAATAGATGGGGAAACAAAGGAAACAGTGACAGACTTTATTTTCTTGGACTCTAAAATCATTGCATATGGTGACTGCAGCCATGAAATTAAAAGATGCTTGCTTCTTGGAAGAAAGGCTGTCACAAACCTAGACAGAGTATTCAAAAGCAGAGATAATACTTTGCCGAGAAAGGTCCTCTAGTCAAGGCTATGGTTTTTCCAGTAGTCATGTATGGATGTGAGAGTTGGACTATAAAGAAAGCTGAGCGCTGAAGAATTGATGCTTTTGAGGTGTGGTGTTGGAGAAGACACTTGAGAGTCCCTTGGACAGCAAGGAGATCAAACCAGTCCATACTGAAGGAAATCAATCCTGAATATTCATTGGAAGGACTGATGCTAAAGTTGAAACTCCAATACTTTGGCCACTTGATGCAAAGAACTGACTTATTGGAAAGGACCCTGATTCTGGGAAAGATTGAAGGCAGGAGGAGAAGAGGGCAACAGAGGATGAGATGGTTGGATGGCATCACCAAATTGATGGACATGAGTCTGAGCAAACTCTGGGAGTTGGTGATGGACAGGGAGGCCTGGTGTGCTGCAGTTCATGGGGTCACAAAGAGTTGGACATGACTGAGTGACTGAACTGACTGGCCATAGGCATGAGAGCTTCCATTCTAGTCTCCTGACTTTATTTATCTGAGGTTTCTGTTCATTAATTTTTTTAAAAATTTCCCCCTATAAATCAAGATTTTTTTTCTGAAAGCATTTGTGATCAAAAGTTATTTTTTCTGGTTTCAGGGGCTTTTTGTCCTTCAGACATATAAGACAGAGTTCATGCCTTTTCATTGATTTGGTTGTGAGGATCTTATTGGCTTAGCTCTCCCCAGGAAAAAAGACTGTCTTTTTTTCTGTTTTGTTCTGTTATTGACAGAGGGTGTGAAAACCCCACACCTCAATTCTGATTCCCTGACTTTATTTGCCTAAGTATTCTGTTTATAAATTCTTTTTCTCATCTTTTTTATGAGGATGCACATGGTCCCTAATTGGGGGAAGTCTTCAACCTAGATTCCAGAATAAGAAAACTCAAAGAGAAGAGATGAAGCAGATCCACAGATTACAGCAAAACCACAGATGAATCATAGGCCATATATCCATAAAAAGAGCAGAGACATCACTTTGCTGACAAAGGTCCATCTGGTCAGAGCTATGGTTTTTCCAGTAGTCATGTATGGATGTAAGAATTGGACCATAAAGAAGGCTGAGCATCAAAGAATTAATGCTTTTGAAGGAAATCAAACCAGTCAATCCTAAAGGAAATCAACCCTGAATATTCAGTGTAAGGACTGATGCTGTAGCTCCAGTACTTTGGCCACTAATGTGAAAAGCTGACTCATTGAAAAATAACCTCATGCTGGGAAAAACTGAGGGCAAGAGGAAAAGGTGACAGACGATGAGATAGTTGGATAGCATCGCTGACTCAATGGACATGAGTTTGATCAAACTCAGGGAGATAGTGATGGACAGAGAAGCCTGGTGTGCTGTAGTTCATGGGGTCACAAAGAGCCAGTAACGATTTATCCACTGAACAAAAACAACAGCCATGGATTGAGAAGAATCATTTTATTTTGTAAAGGCTACAAATAGAGAAAACGCTCCCACCACAAAGTCATTTACCTCTTATATTTCAATAGAAAGCAAGATTTTTTTTTGAAATCCACCATGTCTAAGAAATGGAGTTTGTTCTATTTGAAATGCATATGCACATACTTATAATTTTTAATACTAACCAGGACACATATCATGTTTCATCTTATGTAGAAACAGAAAATAGAATTCATATTCAGTACTTCAAGAACAATCTTTTGCAAATCAATTTCTGGACTTCAGATTCTTCATCTGTCACATAGAAATATAAACTATGTCCAATAATTATTGAGTATTTTTTCAAGATTCAAAAAGATAAGTGTCAAAATATTTTATGAGACTTACATTAACATGCAAATTTTGCTGTATGAAATTGAAATGAAAACACCAGAGAGAACCATTCTCTCTTTAAAAATGAAAAAGTTGTTTGCTTTTAATGTAAAGTATATATTTGTTGAATATACATTCAAGTATAAGATTTCCCCAAGAAAATCACAGAGGAAAGCATATACTTGCACAAATGAAACCCTGAAGCTCTGTGTATTCATTAACTCTTGCCTTCAGTAGAGGACAATAAAATGTAAACAATGAAAATCCTGTGAATTTGATCATCTTTAAATATGTAGAAATTGATATTCATGCAAAGAACATCTGCTAAAATTGCTTAGTGTCTGGAGACCAAATATCTGACTGTCATCATTTTCTGAATATGACTTTAGCTTTTGGGGAGAAAAAAACACTGGAAGAGAGGTGAATGTTTTGAATTTCAACTTTTTAAATCCTTTACCAACAGCACTTTAAATGGAATCACAATGGGAAAAAAAGGCTTTATTTAAACCTTCATTATGTTACATAGTGTCAAAGAAGATGATGAGGAAGGAATTCTAATTCAGTTATGTGTTGTATACAAGTGTTTATGGGTATGGGTTTATTTAACCTGCCATTTAGCTTTCTTAAAGTATATGTGGAAATTCTGTAGGCCCATCAACTTGCTGTATATTTTGGTAATGAGAAGATAAAAAGAATGACAAAGCTTTCCTCATCAGGTAATAATTTCTTTAACTACAAGTTATTAATACAATGCATTCAAGTGTTTATCAAATGACTGGCATGCCAATTGTTCTGCTAGGTGCTACGGTATCTAGAAATAAGACTTGATCCCTTGCCAAGGAAAAGTAACCATGCTTCCATGGATTTTTAAAGCTTCATGGTGAATGGTGGAAATTGATTTTAAAAATCACATAAATGCATATGATTAGAAACATGTAATATAAATATAAAGAAAAAACACAGGGACCTTTGAATACATATAATGGGGACCTGAGCCACAGTCAGGTCCTGGTCTTGTTTTTGCTGACTGTGTAGAGCTTCTCCATCTTTGGCTGCAAAGAATATAATCAATCTCATTTCAGTGTCAACCATCTGGTGATGTCCATGTATAGAGTCTTCTCTTGTGTGGTTGGAAGACGGTGTTTGCTATGACCAGTGTGTTCTCTTGGCAAACTCTGCTAGCCTTTGCCCTGCTTCATTCTGTACTCCAAGGCCAAATATGTCTGTTACTCCAGGTGTTTCTTGACTTCCTACTTTTGCATTCCAGTCCCCTATAATGAAAAGGACATCTTTTTTGGGTGTTAATTCTAGAACGTCTTGTAGGTCTTCATAGAACTGTTCAACTTCACTTTCTTCAGTGTTACTGGTCGGGGCATAGGCTTGGATTAACATGATATTGAATGGTTTGCCTTGGAAATGAACAGAGATCGTTCCGTTGTTTGTGAGATTGCATCCAAGTACTCCATTTTGGACTCTTTTGTTGACCATGATTGCTATTCCATTTCTTATAAGGGATTCTTGCCCACAGTAGTAGATATAATGGTCATCTGTGTTAAATTCACCCATTTCAGTCCATCTTAGTTCACTGATTCCTAGAATGTCGATGTTCACTCTTGTCATCTCTTGTTTGATCACTTCCAATTTGCCTTGATTCATGGACCTAACATTCTAGGTTCCTATGCAATATTGCTCTTTACAGCATTTAACCTAGCTTCTATCACCAGTCCCATACACAACTGGGTGTTGTTTTTGCTTTGGCTCCATCCCTTCATTCTTTCTGGAGTTATTTCTTCACTGATCTCCAGTAGCATATTGGGTACCTACTGACCTGGGGAGTTCATCTTTCAGTGTCCAATCTTTTCACTTTTTCTTACTCTTCATGGGGTTCTCAAGGCAAGAATACTGAAGGGTTTTGTCATTCCCTTTTCCAGTGGACCACATTGAGAAACCTGTATGCAGGTCAGGAAGCAACAGTTAGAACTGGACATGGAACAACAGACTGGTTCCAAATAGGAAAAGGAGTACATCAAGCCTGTATATTGTCACCCTGCTTATTTAATTTTTATGCAGAGTACATCATGAGAAATGCTGGGCTGGAGGAAGCACAGGCTGGAATCAAGATTGCTGGGAGAAATATCAATAACCTCAGATATGCAGATAATACCACCCTTATGGCAGAAAGTGAAGAATAACTAAAGAGCCTCTTGATGAAAGTGAAAGTGGAGAGTGCAAAAGTTGGCTTGAAGCCCAACATTCAGAAAACTAAGATCATGGCATCTGGTCCCATCACTTCATGGCAAATAGACGGGGAAACAGTGGCTGACTTTATTTTTCTGGGCTCCAAAATCACTGCAGATGGTGATTGTAGCCATGAAATTAAAAGATGCTTACTCCTTAGAAGGAAAGTTGTGACAAACCTAAGACAGTATATTAAAAAACAGAGACATTACTTTGCCAACAAAGGTCCTTCTAGTCAAGGCTATGGTTTTTCCAGTGGTCATGTACAGATGTGAGAGTTGGACTATAAAGGAAGCTGAGTGCTTAAGAATTGATGCTTTTGATGTGTGGTGTTGGAGAAGACTCTTGAGAGTTCCTTGGACTGCAAGGAGATCCAACCAGTCCATCCTAAAGGAGATCAGTCCTGGGTGTTCATTGGTAGGACTGATGTTGAAGCTGAAACTCCAATACTTTGGCCACCTGATGCGAAGACCTGACTCACTTGAAAAGACCCTGATGTTGGGAAAGATTGAGGGCAGGAGGAGAAGGGGATGACAGAGGATAAGATGGTTGGATGGCATCACCAACTCAATGGACATGGATTTGGCGGACTCTGGGAGTTGGTGATGGACAGGAAGGCCTGGCGTGTTGCGGTTCATGGGGTCACATAGAGTCTGACATGACTGAGCGACTGAACTGAACTGAGTAGAGACCTTGGTTCAATATAGGTATGAATTTCAAGAGATTTTTTCCTGCGGCAATGATACATGAAATGAGACCTGATGGATGAAGAGAAGTTAACCTAGGTAACGAATGAAAGAAAGAAACAAACTTCTAGGCAAGAAGAATAACCTATGCAATACATGAAATACAATGAAAAACTTAGTGTCTACAAGAGTATGAAGAGGGCTGATGGAGCTGGAACTACAGAACAAGAGAGAAGTTTAAGATGAGGCTGGAGTGTTGGGAAGAAGCTAGTTCTTACAGGGCCTTTAGGTGAGGTGAAGAATTTGGGTTGAATTCTCTTTCATTTCGTCAGCAATGACAAACATGTAGAAAAGGTCCAAGATGTTTCAGACAAAAAGAATTATCTATGCAAAGTTCTAGAACATGACAAAGATGACCTAGATGAAACCACAAATGCTTGAACTGAGGGCATTCTTATTCACTGATTAATTCTGTTTCACCATCAAAGCAATTATTTGTAACTTAAGGTAGTGGCACCCCACTCCAGTGCTCTTGCCTGGAAAATCCCATGGACAGAGGAGCCTGGTAGGCTGCAGTCCATGGGGTCGCTAGGAGTTGACACGACTGAGTGACTTCACTTTCACTTTTCACTTTCATGCATTGGAGAAGGAAATGGCAACCCACTCCAGTGTTCTTGCCTGGAGAATCCCAGGGATGGGGGAGCCTGGTGGGCTGCTGTCTCTGGGGTCGCACAGAGTCGGACACGACTGAAGTGACTTAGCAGTAGCAGTGTCTTCTAAAAATTTTGGGGCCCCTTGTATCCTCCTCTCCTAATCTCAGCACATTTATGAATTTATTTTATTTTGTATTTTGTTGCTGTCATATTATTAGGTTTTGAATTCTAAAGTAACTGAAGTCAACTTCTGCTTTTCAACTTTGCTGTATTGGACTATCAGTTCTTGAATTAATATCACAACTATACTTTTTGATTTTCAAGTATCATGTAGGGCAGAAACCACACTAATTTTTTATTAAAAAAATTATTCTAAATGATGACTTACAAATTCTAGGACAGAAAATCACTTGGAAGATATCAAGTCCATATTATCTGAGTGAAAATTTGAGTAAGAGAACTGAAAGTAAATAGTCCAAGAAAATAGATGTAATCATATCGAGCAAAATTTAAATCAAAATCTCAACCTTTTACTTTGTTTCAGAGATAAAACTAAATTGTAAAAGTATCAGCTTGCCCTTGGTTAGACCAGTCACTAATAATAAATGTAAGATATTAAGATCTGGCTGATTTATTTTTCCACATAATTTTGCATGTCTCTTGAATTTATGTTCTAAATTTTAGAATCTATATTCCCAACTCAGAAACAATGATTCAGTTAAGTTCAGTCGCTCAGTCGTGTCTGACTCTTCACGACCCCGTGAATCGCAGCACGCCAGGCCTCCCTGTCCATCACCAACTCCCGGAGTTCACTCAGACTCACGTCCATCGAGTCGGTGATGCCATCCAGCCATCTCATCCTCTGTCGTCCTCTTCTCCTCCTGCCCGCAATCCCTCTCAGCATCAGAGTCTTTTCCAATGAGTCAACTCTTCCCATGAGGTGGCCAAAGTACTGGAGTTTCAGCTTCAACAGATTGTGGAGCAATATTGTGGAGCAATATAATATTCAGGCAGTAATATCAAGGAACCAAAGAACTAAATATCTGGCTTGCAGAAAGAGCACCTAAGTGGTATCATTTCAGTGTCTCTTGGAAAGTCTCGGTTGGAAGGGGAGAGGCAGAGAGTGTGAGGGTGCACTGTCTTTTATCTTTTCCTTCCAGAAGAAAACCATTTGGGGAGAAATGTTACATTTTATGAGCTGTAAACAGTTATTCACACCTTCAGCAAATAAAGGTGCAAGTTTTTCTGGGAGGTGAAGGAGAAAGCAAGGGGGTTATTAATATGGGGCAAATAACTCATGAGAAATTTCCTTGGATGCAGGGAGAAGTTTAAAAATATGAGCTTAAGAGTTTCAACTTCCTGATTTACCTGTGTTTCATTCAGTATTGGAACAAGACCTTTTTTATTCCTTTCAAATAGACTTGGTAGCTGGTCTATTTGCACAGCACATCTTTTTACTCTAGTACTTATTTCTTTCTCATTATCATGTAGCAGACTGTTACCCTAGCAACTCAAGTGTCAGATTTCACATGCAAACACCTGCACTCTTCAAGGAGAAGATCACACATTTGTTGTAAACAATAATGTGATTGGAAAAGATGACTTTACAAGTGTCTTTTTAAGGGAGGCATACACTTGATGGGGAAAAATAAAACAACCAAAAGTTGTAGGTAAGAAAAATTTAACCATTATAAGTTAATTGGAGGGTAATTATTAAATGTTTATTTGCCAAAATTTACTGCATATCGTGTTAATAAAAATATAGGTCTATCTATATTTGTATTTCCTAGCGCTTATGTAAATAGTAACATATATAAATTTTATCCACCTTTATTTATTCTTTCAACATATTCTAAAGACCATTTACATGGAAGGATGTAAAGATATTCTTACTTTTTGAAACTGGAATGCATGATTTTTAAGAGTTCTTCAAACTCTGACCTTTTATTTAGAATCACAGAAAGAAACAGCAACTATCTATTGTTTTTGCTTATCTATCTTTTCCTTTAAAGCTTGTTTTACAATATATTGCTTTGTCCAGCAGTTGTTTACATTGAATTTATAAAATAGAGTAAGTGGGAAGTCTGTCTCTGAAATCTATGCATTCTTCCCTTTTTTGCCATAAGGAAATTGTCCTCTACTTCAATCAACAATTACAGGGTGCCTAACATGGGAAATAGATGGAGAAACAGTGGAAACAGTGTCAAGCTTTATTTTGGGGGGCTCCAAAATCACTGCAGATGGTGATTGCAGCCATGAAATTAAAAGACGCTTACTCCTTGGAAGGAAAGTTATAACCAACGTAGGCAACATATTAAAAAGCAGAGACATTACTTTGCCAATAAAGGTCTGTCTAGTCAAGGCTATGGTTTTTCCAGGGGTCATGTATGGATGTGAGAGTTGGAGTATAAAGAGAGCTGAGCGCCGAAGAATTGATGCGCTCAATTTCAAGAATTTTGAACTGTGGTGTTGGAGAAGACTCTTGAGAGTCCCTTGGACTGCAAGGAGATCCAACCCATCCATCCTAAAGGAGATCAGTCCTGGGTGTTCATTGGAAGGACTGATGCTGAAGCTGAAACTCCAGTACTTGGGCCACCTGATGGAAAGAGTTGACTCATTGGAAAAGACCCTGATGCTGGGAGGGATTGAGGGCAGGAGGAGAAGGGGACGACAGGGGATGAGATGGCTGGATGGCATCACCGACTTGATGGACATGAGTTTGAGTAAACTCCAGGAGTTGGTGATGGACAGGGAAGCCTGGCGTGCTGCGATTCATGGGGTCACAAAGAGTCGGACACGACTGAGCGACTGAACTGAACTGAACTGAGCATATTTTGCTTACCTGGTTAGGCACTAAGTATTCAATAGTGGCAAGCATGTTTGCTGCATTCAAGGTACTTAAAGTCTAGTATAGCACAGTAAATATGTTCACAGGGAAAACCAATAATGTGTTAAAATTTCTATTAACATATGCTGGCATTTGAGGATGACAATAACATATAATCTAAAATATTAAAAAGGGGATTGTTATAGGCTGAATGTTTGTGTCTTCCCTGAATTTTAATGCCTAATATGATCATCCCCTCCATGGATCACAGCCTTGTCGTGGCAAAAGGACTTGTGTAACTCAATGAAGATATGAGCTATATCATGTCGCCGCCACCACCGCTAAGTTGCTTCAGTTGTGTCCAACTCTGTGAGACCCCAGAGATGGCAGCCCACCAGGTTCCCCCGTCCCTGGGATTCTCCAGGCAAGAACACTGGAGTGGGTTGCCATTTCCTTCTCCAATGCATAAAAGTAAAAAGTGAAAGTGAAGTCACTCAGTCATGTCCAACTCTTAGCGACCCCATGGACTGTAGCCCACCAGGCTCCTCCATCCATGGGATTTTCCAGGCAAGAGTACTGGAGTGGGGTGCCATTGCCTTCTCCAGCTATATCATGCAGGGCCACCCAAAATGGACAGGTCATAGTGAAGAGTTCTGGCAAAACATGGTCCACTGGAAGAGGGAATAGCAAACCACTCCAGTATTTTTGCCTCAAGAACCCCATGAACGCTATGAAAAGGCAAATAGATATGATACTGGAAGATGAGCCCTCCAGGTTGGAAGGCGTCCAGTATGCTACTGAGGAAGAGTGGAGGGCAATTACTAATAGCTCCAGAAACAATGAAGCGGCTGGACCAAAGAAGAAACAATGCTCAGTTGTGGATGTGTCTGGTGGTGAAAGTAAAGTCCAATGCTGTGAAGAATGGTATTTCATAGGAACCTGGAATGGTAGGTCCATGAATCAAAGTAAATTGGGACATTGTCAAGCAGGAGATGGCAAGATTCAATATTGGCATCTTAGGAATCAGTAAACTAAAATGGATGGGAGTGGGCACATTTCATTTAGGTGATCATAATATCTACTACTGTGGGCAAGAATCCCTTAGAAGAAATGGAGTAACACTCACAGTCAACAAATGAGTCCAAAATGCAGTACTTGGTTACAACCCCAAAAGCAACAGAATGATCCCAATTTGTTTCCAAGGAAAACCGTTCAACATCACAGTAATCCAAGTGTGTGCACCAACCATGGATGCCAAAGAAGCTGAAGCTGACTGTTTCTATAAAGACCTGCAGCACCTTCTAGAACTAACAATGAAAAAATATGTCCTTTTCATCATAATGGATTGGAGTGCAAAAATAGAAAGTCAAGAGATCCTCAGAATAACAAGCAAACTTGGCCTTGGAATACAAAATGAAACAGGGCAAAAACTAGCAGAGTTTTGTCAAGAGAGCATGCTGGTCATAGCAAACACCCTTTTCCAACAACCCAAGAGATGACTCTACAGATGGACATCACCAGGTGGTTAATACTGAAAATCAGATTGATTATGTTCTTTACAGCCAAAAATGGAGAAGCTCCATACAATCAGCAAAAACAAGAGCTGTAAATGACTATGAGTCAGATCATGAGCTCCTTATTGTAAAATTCTGGCTTAAATTAAAGAAAATATCACAAGGGTGGAAGCTTCATCGATAGGATTAATGCCCTAAGTAAAAGAGACCTACAGAGCTCTTTTGCCTTTTCCTCCATGTAAAGGTAGAGCTAGAAGACAGTGTCTATGAGCCAGAAAGAATACTCTCACTAGACACTGAATCATTTGGCATCTTGATCTTGAACTTCCCAGTCCCTAGAACTTTGATATCTATTATTAATATGCCATCTAGTCTACAGAATTTGTTATAGCAGCCTGAACTAAAACAGGGATCAACTTATCTTTTCATACTGATAAGATTTATTAGAGTATGGAGCTTGGATCAGATATAAAAGTATGCCTCTTAAGTACCAATCTACTAAGTGAATTGATTTATCCGGACACATTACAGTTTAAGAATAGTTCTGGGGGGCGGTCCTAAGACAGCGGAAGAATAGGATGGGGAGACCACTTTCTCCCCCACAAATTCATCGAAAGAACATTTGAACCCTGAGAAAATTCCACAGAACAACTTCTGAATGCTGGCAGAGGACATCAGGAACCCAGAAAGGCAGCCCATTGTCTTCGAAAGGAGATGGAGAAGTCTTGAGGCTACTGTAAGAATCAGACTGAAGATCAGAGGCAGGAGGCTTAAGTCCAAATTCTGAGAACAGCAGAGAACTCCTGAATCCAGGGAACATTAATCAATAGGAGCTCATCAAACGCCTCTATACCTACAGTGAAACCAAGCACCACCCAAGGGCCAACAAGCTCCAGAGCAAGACATACCATGCAAATTCTCCAGCAACACAGACTCTCCAACAATGTAACCCCGAGCCTCAATATATAGGCTGCCCAAAGTCACACCAAACCCACTGACATCTCAAAACTCATTACTGGACACTCCATTGCACTCCAGAGAGAAGAAATCCAGTTCCACCTACCAGAATACTGACACAAGCTTCCCTAACCAGGAAACCTTGAGAAGCCACCCATACAACCCAACCAATAGTGAGGAACCTCCACAATAAAGAGGAACCACCAACTGTCAGAATACAGAAAGGCCACCCCAAACGCAGCAATATAAACAAGATGAAAAGGCAGAGAAATACCCAGCAGGTAAAGGAGCAGGATAAATGCCCACCAAACCGAGGAAGAAATAGGGAATCTACCTGATAAAGAATTCTGAATAATGATAGTGAAAATGATCCAAAATCTTGAAAACAAATTGGAGTTACAGATAAATAGCCTGGAGACAAGGACTGAGAAGATGCAAGAAAGGTTTAACAGGCAACTAGAAGAAATAATAAAGAGTCAATATATAATGAATAACGCAATTAATGAGATCAAAAACACTCTGGAGGGAAGCAACAGTAGAATAACGGAGGCAGAAGATAGGATAACTGAGGTAGAAAAAAGAATGGTAGAAGTAAATGAAACAGAGAGAGAAAAAAGAAAAAGAATTAAAAGAAATGAGGACAACATCAGAGACCTCTGGGTTCAAATGATAAACGCCCCAGCATTCGAATCATAGGAGTCCCAGAAGAAGAAGACAAAAAGAAAGACCATGAGAAAGTACTTGAGGAGATAATAGTTGAAAACTTCCCTACAATGGGGAAGGAAATAATCACCCAAGTCCAAGAACCACAGAGAGTCCCAAACAGGATAAACCCAAGGCGAAACACCCCAAGACACATATTAATCAAATTAACACAGATCAAACACAAAGAACAAATATTAAAAGCAGCAAGGGAAAAAACAACAAATAACACACAAGGAGATTCCCATAAGGATAACAGCTGATCTTTCAACAGAAATTCTTCAGGCCAGAAGGGAATGGCTGCTGCTGCTGCTAAGTCACTTAAAGTGATGAAAGAAAATAACCTACAGCCCCGACTACTATGCCCAGCAAGGATCTCATTCAAATATGAAGGAGAAATCAAAAGCTTTACAGACAAGCAAAAGTTCAGAGGATTCAGCACCACCAAGCCAGCTCTCCAACAAATGCTAAAGGATCTTCTCTAGACAGGAAACACAGAAAGGGTGTATAAACTCAAACCCAAAACAATAAAGTAAATGGCAACAGGATCATACTTATCAATAATTACCTTAAATATAAATGGGTTGAATGCCCCAACCAAAAAACAAATAATGGCTGAATGGATACAAAAACAAGACCCCTATACATGTTGTCTACAAGAGACCCATCTCGAAACAAGGGACACATACAGACTGAAATTGAAGGGCTGGAAAAAGATATTCCACGCAAATAGAGCCCAAAAGAAAGCAGGAGTAGCAATACTCATATCAGATAAAATAGACTTTAAAACAAAGGCTATGAAAAGAGACAAAGATGGACACTACATAATGATCAAGGGATCAATCCAAGAAGAAGATATAACAATCATAAATATATATGCACCCAACATAGGAGCACCATAATATGTAAGACAAATGCTAACAAGTATGAAAGGGAAAATTAACAATAAGACAAGAATAGTGGGAGACTTTAATACCCCACTCACACCTATGGATAGATCAACTAAACAGAAAATTAACAAGGAAACACAAACTTTAAATGATACAATAGACCAGTTAGACCTAATTGATATCTATAGGACATTTCACCCCAAAACAATGAATTTCACCTTTTTTTCAAGTGCACACGGAAACTTCTCCAGATAGATCACATCCTGGGCCATAAATCTAGCCTTGGTAAATTCAAAAAAATTGAAATCATTCCAAGCATCTTTTCTGACCACAATGCAGTAAGATTAGATCTCAATTACAGGAGAAAAACTATTAAAAATTCCAACATATGGAGGCTGAACAACACACTGCTGAATAACCAACAAATCACAGAATAAATCAAAAAAGAAATCAAAATATGCATAGAAACGAATGAAAATTAAAACACAACAACCCAAAACCTATGGGACACTATAAAAGCAGTGCTAAGGGGAAGGTTCATAGCAATACAGGCATACCTCAAGAAACAAGAAAAAAGTCAAATAAATAACCTAACTCTACACCTAAAGCAACTTGAAAAGGCAGAAATTATGAACCCCAGGGTTAGTAGAAGGAAAGAAATCTTTAAAAATTAGGCCAGAAATAAATGCAAAAGAAACAAAAGAGACCAAAATCAACAAAACCAAAAGCTGGTTCTCTGAGAAGTTAAATAAAATTGACAAACCATTAGCCAGACTCATCAAGAAACAAAAAGAGAAAAATCAAATCAACAAAAGTAGAAATGAAAATGGAGAGATCACAACAGACAACACAGAAATACAAAGGATCATAAGAGACTGTTATCAGCAACTATATGCAAATAAAATGGACAGCTTGGAAGAAACTGACAAATTCTTCGAAAAGTACAACTTTCCATATTGAGCCAGGAAGAAATAGAAAATATTAACAGACCCATCACAAGCATGGAAATTGAAAACTGTAATCAGAAATCTTCCAACAAACAAAAGCCCAGGTCCACACGGCTTCACAGCTGAAAAAAAAAATTTAGAGAACTAACAGCTATCCTACTCAAACTCTTACAGAAAATTGCAGAGGAAGGTAAACTTCCAAACTCATTTTATGAGGCCATCACCCTAATACCAAAACCTGACAAAGATGCCACAAAAAAACAAAACTACAGGCCAGTATCACTGATGAACATAGATGCAAAAATCCTTAACAAAATTCTAGCAAACAGAATCCAATGACATATTTAAAAGATCATACATCATGACCAAGTGGGCTTTATCCCAGGGATGTAAGGATTCATCAATATCCACAAATCAATCAATGTAATACACCACATTAACAAATTGAAAAATAAAAACCATATGATTATCTCAATAGATGCAGAGAAAGCCTTTGACAAAATTCAACATCCATTTATGATAAAAATCCTCCAGAAAGCAGGAATAGAAGGAACATACCTCAACATAATAAAAGCTATATATGACAAACCCACAGCAAACATTATCCTAAATGGTGAAAAATTGAAAGCATTTCCCCTAAAGTCAGGAACAAGACAAGGGTGCCCACTCTCACCACAACTATTCAACATAGTTTTGGAAGTTTTGGCCACAGCAGTCAGAGCAGAAAAAGAAATAAAAGGAATCCAAACTGGAAAATAAGAAGTAAAACTCTCACTGTTTGCAGATGACATGATCCTCTACATAGAAAACCCTAAAGACTCCACCAGAAAATTACTAGAGCTAATCAATGAATATAGTAAAGTTTCAGGATATAAAATTAACACACAGAAATCCCTTGCATTCCTATACACTAACAATGAGAAAACAGAAAGAGAAATTAAGGAAACAATTCCGTTCACCATTGCAACGAAAAGAATAAAATACTTAGAAATATATCTACCTAAAGAAACAAAACACCTATATATAGAAAACTGTAAAACACAGGTGAAAGAAATCAAAGAGGACCCAAACAGATGGAGAAATATACCATGTTCATGGATCGGCAGAATCAATATAGTGAAAATGAGTATACTACCCAAAGCAATCTATAGATTCAATGTAATCCCTATCAAGCTACCAATGGTATTTTTCATAGAACTAGAACAAATAACTTCATAATTTGTATGGAAATACAAAAAAACCTCGAATAGCCAAAGCAATCTTGAGAAAGAAGAATGGAACTGGAGGAATCAACCTGCCTGACTTCAGTCTCTACTACAAAGCCACAGTCATCAAGACAGTTTGGTACTGGCACAAAGACAGAAATATAGATCAATGGAACAAAATAGAAAGCCCAGAGATAAATCCACACACCTATGGACACCTTATTTTTGACAAAGGAGGCAAGAATATACAATGGAGAAAAGACAATCTCTTTAACAAGTGGTGCTGGGAAAACTGGTCAACCACTTGTAAAAGAATGAAACTAGAACACTTTCTAACACCATACACAAAAATAAACTCAAAATGGATTAAAGATCTAAATGTAAGACCAGAAACTATTAAACTCCTAGAGGAAAACATAGGCAAAACACTCTCTGACATAAACCACAGCAGGATCCTCTATGACCCACCTCCCAGAATATTGGAAATAAAAGCAAAAATAAACAAATGGGACCTAATTACAATTAAAAGCTTCTGCACAACAAAGGAAACTATATGCAAGGTGAAAAGACAGCCTTCAGAATGGGAGAAAATAATGGCAAACAAAGCAGTGGCCAAAGAATTAATCTCAAAAATATACAAGCAACTCCTACAGCTCAATTCCAGAAAAATAAAAGACCCAATCAAAATGTGGGCCAAAGAACTAAACAGACATTTCTCCAAAGAAGACATACAGAGGGCTAACAAACAAACCAATACAATATTGTAAAGTAAAGTAAATAAACAGGAAAAAAAAAGAATAGTTCTAAAAAGAAGATAAGAACTGTTTATTTCCATACAGTGAAGGAAAGAGTGTTTCTGTGGGTGTACTCCACCAGAGTAGGGTTATATGCAAGAAGGGTGATCTGAAGTACAGTTAGCATGAAAGCTATGGCTCTTTATTTAAGTCACTAATCAGATAAGGCATTGTGTCTCCCTTGGAGAGAAGCAAATGAGAAATAAAGAGATGCTTTATATAGTAGATAATGGGATAAGGGCATTTAACAAGTATAATGACATAATGTATTTGGTGAAAGGAGGGGATTCCATGTGGCTTCAGCCTCAGTGTTATATTACTGAGCATTCCAGTGTTACATTAAATCACACAATGGTGCAGATATTGACATTACAAGAACAACAGGAACATTGGACAACAAGACATTGTTCTTTACTCTTGCTACATTCTCAAAGCTGAGAAATACTTTCCTGAGTCCTTGGGTTTCTCCCTCAATCCTCCACATTTTTCAAGACTTAGTTTTTTAGCTTGACTTTATATTTTTCAAGAATATATTCTATCATTTCCAATCTTTTTCTACATTTCATTCACAGAAAAAAACATATCATAAAAAAACATATTATATCTTCCTTAACTGGTTCTCCCCACAATCCTAGACTCTTGGTATTCTGCCATTCCTATCCCCATTCTGTATTTCCATTGTACTAAAAGAGTTGACTTTTTTTCCTGATGAAGAATTGTGCAATCACCTTTGTTATGCATCTCATCTCTTACCACCCCTAGGGACTTTGGGAAAATTACGTTTTGTTCTTGATCTTCAAATTATCTCACTTCACTAAATTCTTGCCTATCATTTTAGAAAATGATTTTACACTTTTGTTCAATACTGTGTATAGAACTCATGTAGAAAAGTACCCTCCTTGTCTGAAATACATGAATTTGTAGGTTCAAAGAGAAATTTTTAAAATTATCTTCCTTGAAACCAAGAAAATAAAATCCCAGATTGAAGAAGAAGTATAAGGGTAGGAAGTGGAACCTAAAGGTAAAAATCTTGTAAGGAATTTAGATTAGCCATACAGTGAAGTGAAGTGAAGTTGCTCAGTCGTGTCCGACTCTTTTCAACCCCGTGGACTGCAGCCTACCAGGTTCCTCCATCCATGGGATTCTCCAGGCAAGAATACTGGAGTGGGTTGCCATTTCCTTCTCCAGGGGATCTTCCCAACCCAAGGATTGAACCTGGGTCTCCGCATTGCAGGCAGACGCTTTAACCTCTGAGCCACCAGGGAACCCTGACTAAATTCCATCCCAGATAGAAGCACTCTGGAATGGCAGATTAAGGACTTTGGAAAATATGCTTATTCATAAAGCAATGAGTACACTGGCAAAATATGTCTGAACCCCTTTTTTTCAGAATTCTGGAAATTAATGTAATGCTTGAAACATTCCAAAGAGTGTTATTCAAGAAAAACAGCTGTATCTCAGTAATAACACTGAGCTTTGTGGTGTTTTTATATTTCACTAATTCTGTCCCTTTTCCTCGACTTAATGGCAGCTTTGAAGGTCAACAGCATTACCAGCAGCCCAGCAGTCACTGGAGGAGACAAAAAAGGTTAAAAATCCCTCCAAAGTCCCATCCCCAAAGAAATGTCACTATTTGACCTGTCTAGAAGCTCACTGAAAAGCTTTATTCCTAGGGCTTTTCCTTATTTGACCTCAGTCAGAACTCACTCAGTGTGAGTAGCTCTATTGTCAGGATTTTTTTTTTTTTTTTTTCTTGAAACATTAAGGGGCAATTTTTTAACATTGCAGTTGTCAGAGGTGACATTACCAGTTGGACCTATAAAAAGTTGACTGAAAAGAGAGAAAATTAAGGAGTGAGATGTTCTTACTGGGCTTTGAAAATATTTGCCACAATCCTGGGAATCTTGAAGGCCACTTGCAGGAGTAAGGCTGTTTTCATCTACTCAGGAAAGGCTGAAAAGTACTAATCTTTTAAATTTTATCTAAATGCAAGGGATCCAGAATAGTAATATATATATACTCATATATATTTGTAAATATGTAGTATATATGAATATATTAAATGTATATAAATATATATATGAAAAGAATAATTTTGGAGACTTACATTTCTTGATTCAAAACTTAAAACTACAGTAATCAGGAATATCAATAACCTCAGATATGCAGATGCTGCTGCTGCTAAGTCACTTCAGTCGTGTCCAACTCTGTGCAACCCCATAGATAGCAGCCCACAAGGCTTCCCCATCCCTGGGATTCTCCAGGCAAGAACACTGGAGTATGTTGCCATCTCCTTCTCTAATGCATGAAAGGGAAAAGTGAAAGTGAAGTTGCTCAGTCGTGTCCGACTCTTAGCGACCTCATGGATTGTAGCCCACTAGGCTCCTCCATCCATGGGAGTTTCCAGGCAAGAGTACTGGAGTGGGGTGCTGTTGCTTTCTCCGGATATGCAGATGACACCACCCTTATGGCAGGAAGTGAAGAAGAACTAAAGAGCCTCTTGATGAAAGTAAAAGAGGAGAGTGAAAAAAGTTGGCTTAAAGCTCAACATTCAGAAAACTAAGATCATGGCATCTGGTCCCATCACTTCATAGCAAATAGATGGGGAAACAGTGGAAACAGTGTTAGACTTTATTTTGGGGGGGCTCCAAAATCACTGCAGATGGTGATTGTAGCCATGAAATTAAAAGATGCTTACTCCTTGGAAGGAAAGTTATGACCAACCTAGACAGCAAACTAAAAAGCAGAGACATTACTTTGTCAACAAAGGTCCATCTAGTCAAGGCTATGGTTTTTCCAGTGGTCATGTATGGATGTGAGAGTTGGACTGTGAAGAAAGCTGAGCACCAAAGAACTGATGCTTTTGAACTGTGGTGTTGGAGAAGACTCTTGAGAGTCCCTTGGACTACAAGGAGATCCAACCCATCCATCCTAAAGGAGATTAGTCCTGGGTGTTCATTGGTAGGACTGATGTTGAAGCTGAAACTCCAGTACTTTGGCCACCTGATGGAAAGAGATGACTCATTTGAAAAGACCCTGAGGCTGGGAAAGACTGAGGGCAGGAGAAGAAGGGGATGATGGAGGATGAGATGGTTGGATGGCATTACCGATACAATGGACATGGGTTTGGGTGGACTCCGGGAGTTGGTGATGGACAAGAGGCCTGCGTGCTGCAGTTCGTGGGGTCGCAGAGTTGGACATGAGTGAAGGACTGAACTGAACTGAATCAGGACTATGTGGTACTGACAGGATGACAGATATATATATCAATGAAATAGAATTGAAAGTGCAGAAATAAAAATCATACATTTATGATATATATTTTTCATTTTAATGACATTTATTGTTTTCTTTCTAATTGTACAAGTATTACATGTCTGTTGCAGATAGGTAGAGATGAATCAACAGGTATCTAGACATTAGAAAAGAAACTATTACTGAATTTGAAGACATAGCAATAGCAATAGAAGTTATCAAGGTGAAACACAAATATGAGGAGAATAATAATAAAGACCAAAGCATCAGTAAGCTGCTGGTTGACTTCAATCAGCCTCATAACCATTAAATTTGAATATTTAAAATAGAAGAGTGAGAGGTGGGGACAGAAAAAATATTTGAAGAAATAATGGCCAAGTTTTTTCAAAATTTGATGCAAATTATAAGCCTGTAGATACAGGGGTTAAGTGAACTCTTTGAGGCTAAAATTATACATTATAATCTAACTATTTAAAACCACCAATGAGGAGATAAATATTAAAAGTATCCAGAGAAGAAAACATATCTTACTTTATTTACAAAGGGGCAGTGATAAAGATGATAGTAAATTTTATATGGGAAATAAAATACATGAGAAGACTGCAGACCATTGTCTTTTCAACTACTGAGAAAAAGAAGCCATTGACCTAAAATTCCCTACTCAGGTAAATATGTTAAAAGAAGGCAAAATGAAAGCATTTTCAGATAACTAAAGTTAAATTCATTATAAGCAGACCTATACTATACAGAATATTAAACTTCTCTAGTAGAAGGAAAGGGCGTTTCCCTGGTAAGTCAGTGGTAAAGAATGCACCTGTCAATGCAGGAAACACAGGTTTGATCCCTGGTCTGGAAAATCCCCTGGAGAAGGAAATGGCAACCCACTCCAGTGTTTTTGCTAGGGAAATCCCATGGACAGAGGAGGCTGGCGGGCTACAGTCCATGGAGTTGGAAAGACTTGGATACAACTTAGTGACTAAACAACAGCAACAAATAAACTTACAACCCATTTTACATGTACATTTCACTTTTTTTTTTAAGAACACACTTAACTAGTATTAACCATAGTATTCTATGTAGCTTATTGACAATTTTTGATACTGGCTGAGATTGATTACTGGCTGAGAAGGAAAAAAGAAATACCAATAACAACTTTTGTACATAATAAAATAATTCATCTTATTTTTACAGTATTTCTCAGTTCATAAGCCATATTTATAATTATTGAACTTACTTTTATTTGATCATCTTTATCCTTCGAGATAGAGATTGAATATAGCTAATTCACCATTTTATAGATGGCAAGACAGATGATTCGAGAGTTTGTCACTTTAATCAGATTATACAATGGTTACATTAACCCAGTAGAATAAGATAGTACATGAATTGAATCCAATATCGTATTATTGTGATAAATATGACTTGGTCTTAATATATTACATATTTAATATATTTTTGGATTCAGTTTGATAGATTTTTAAAGATTTTGCTTTCTTGTTTATGAATAGGATTGGTGAAATATATGGGTATTTTTTCTAATAGTGTTTATGCTATTGATTTCTGTCTTAATTGTTCTGTGGTCAGAAAATATTATCAAAATATATGAAGTGTTTGTAATTTCTTACCTAATGTGTGACCAATCTTCATTACAAGCTTGAAAAGAATACATAATTTCCAGTTGGTGCAAGAGTCTATATATGTATATTATATAAAGTTTAATTGTTTTACTGTAGTTTCAAATCTTCTGTTGTTCTACTGATTTTTTTCCTGCTTGATGTATAAACTACTGAAATAGCTATGCTAAAAATCTTGCTCTATGATGCTATTTTTTTTAAATGTATCAATATAGCTTATGGATTATTATATTTGAATTTGCATTATTTATCATATATATCATTATATATCATAACTTTAGGAATTTTAAATTATCATAATTTCCTGAATTATTGAAACTTTTTTCATTACATAATGATCTCTTTGCCTCTAATAATGCTCTTTTCTTTACAATTTATGTTGTTATCCAGGCTATCCTAGCTTGCTTTTGATTAGCGTTGATGTAGTGTATATTTGTTGAAAATTTTTATCTCATTTTCTTCTAGAGAAAGTAGTAAGGTGTTCTGGTTAAGAGGGTAAAAACCTTAGAGCAGAACCTGGCACAACAGAAAGTAGTAAGGTGTTCTGGTTAAGAGTATAAAGACCTTAGAACAGAGTCTGGCACATATTAAGTTCTCACTTAAAGATGAGACTTACCTGGGACCAAAGTCTGTACTGGGCCTCTCCATGCTGCTTGAGTTGTTCACACCAGCAACTGGGCTCTGTACAGAAGCTTTCCAAATATAAATGTTCCAAGGAGGAAAAACTGAGAGCTGATCATTCTCTCAAAAGCTAAGCTTGAAATTTGCAAATATAATTTCTGTTGCATTCTATTGCCTAAGCACCTCAGAGCCAGCCCATATTCAATGGGAAGGGATATAAAAACCACATTTCAAACAGTAATAAACTTTTGTAACCATATTTAATTCATCAAAAGTCTGTTCATATTTGATTCTCCTATATCTGGATTAATTTATAAAAAATTTCCCTGTCACAATCTCATATGTCTTGCTTTTAATTTCCTTTTTTATACCATCTTTCTTGTCTTCCTGGAAATGTTTGAATTCTTGCCAATTTTCAGAAGTTATATACTCACTACCTATTATTTTAGAGATACCTAATTACCTTTGCATGAGTCTATCAGATCAGATCAGATAAGATCAGTCGCTCAGTCATGTCCGACTCTTTGCAACCCCATGAATCGCAGCATGCCTGGCCTCCCTGTCCATCACCAACTCCCGGAGTTCACCCAAACTCACGTCCATCCAGTCAGTGATGCCATCCAGCCATCTCATCCTCTGTCATCCCCTTCTCCTCTTGCCCCCAATCCCTCCCAGCACCAGAGTCTTTTCGAATGAGTCAACCCTTCGCATGAGGTGGCCAAAGTACTGGAGTTTCAGCTTCAGCATCATTCCTTCCAAAGAAATCCCAGGGCTCATCTCCTTCAGAATGGACTGGTTGGATCTCCTTGCAGTCCAAGGGACTCTCAAGAGTCTTCTCCAATACCACAGTTCAAAAGCATCAATTCTTCGGCACTTAGCCTTCTTCACAGTCCAACTCTCACATCCATACATGACCACAGGAAAAACCATAGCCTTGACTAGATGAACATTTGTTGGCAAAGTAATGTCTCTGCTTTTGAATATGCTATCTAGGTTGGTCATAACTTTCCTTCCAAGGAGTAAGCGTCTTTTAATTTCATGGCTGCAATCACCATCTGCAGTGATTTTGGAGCCCAGAAAAATAAAGTCTGACACTGTTTCCACTGTTTCCCCATCTATTTCCCATGAAGTGATGGGACCAGATGCCATGATCTTCGTTTTCTGAATGTTGAGCTTTAAGCCAACTTTTTCACTCTCCACTTTCACTTTCATCAAGAGGCTTTTGAGTTCCTCTTCACTTTCTGCCATAAGGGTGGTGTTACCTGCATATCTGAGATTATTGATATTTCTCCCGGCAATCTTGATTTAAGCTTGTGTTTCTTCCAGTCCAGCGTTTCTCATGATGTACTCTGCATATAAGTTAAACAAACAGGGTGACAATATACAGCCTTGACGTACTCCTTTTATAGACGTGCATGAGTCTATCAGATCAGATCAGATCAGATCAGTTGCTCAGTCGTGTCTGACTCTTTGCGACCCCATGAATCGCAGCACGCCAGGCCTCCCTGTCCATCACCAACTCCCGGAGTTCACTCAGACTCACGTCCATCGAGTCAGTGATGCCATCCAGCCATCTCATCCTCTGTCGTCCCCTTCTCCTCTTGCCCCTAATCCCTCCCAGCATCAGAGTCTTTTCCAATGAGTCAACTCTTCGCATGAGGTGGCCAAAATACTGGAGTTTCAGCTTCAGCATCATTCCTTCCAAAGAAATCCCAGGGCTGATCTCCTTCAAAATGGACTGGTTGGATCTCCTTGCAGTTCAAGGGACTCTCAAGAGTCTTCTTCAACACCACAGTTCAAAAGCATCAATTCTTTGGTGCTCAGCCTTCTTCACAGTCCAACTCTCACATCCATACATGACCACAGGAAAAACCATAGCCTTGACTAGATGAACCCTAACAAAACTTTAACACCAATGTTCCTAAGCATATTATTTCTCAAGGATAATTTGAACCTAATAACAATCTTCCAATTCACATTCTACTGTTATTCAGAATTTTGGTTCTAGCCTCAGTTCAGTTCAGTTCAGTTGCTCAGTCATGTCTGACTCTTTGTGACCCCATGAACGGCAGCACACCAGGCCTCCCTGTCCATCACCAACTCCCAGAGTCCACCCAAACCCATGTCCATTGTGTCGGTGATGCCATCCAACCATCTCATCCTCTAAGTTTGGCGTTTCAGCTTCAACATCAGTCCTACCAATTAACATCCAGGACTGATCTTTACGATGGACTGGTTGGATCTCCTTGCAGTCCAAAGGACTCTCGAGAGTCTTCTCCAACACCACAGTTCAAAAACATCAATTCTTCTGTGCTCAGCTTTCTTTATAGTCCAACTCTCACATCCATATATGACCACTGGAAAAACCATAGCCTTGACTAGATGGACCTTTGTTGGCAAAGTAATGTCTCTGCTTTTTAGTATGCCATCTAGGTTGGTCATAACTTTCCTTCCGAGAGTAAGTGTCTTTTAATTTCATGGCTGCAATCACCATCTGCAGTGATTTTGGAGCCCAGAAAAATAAAGTTGGACACTGTCTCCACTGTTTCCCCATCTATTTCCCATAAAGTGATAGGACCAGATGCCATGATCTTTGTTTTCTGAATGTTGAGCTTTAAGCCAAATTTTTCACTCTCCACTTTCACTTTCATCAAGAGGCTTTTGAGTTCCTCTTCACTTTCTGCCATAAGGGTGGTGTCATCTCCATATCTGAGGTTATTGATATTTCTCCTGGCAATCTTGATTCCAGCTTGTGCTTCTTCCAGCCCAGCGTTTCTCATGATGTACTCTGCATATAAGTTAAATTAGCAGGGTGACAATATACAGCCTTGACATATCCCTTTTCCTATTTGGAATCAGTCTGTTGTTGCATGTCCAGTTCTAACTGTTGCTTCCTGACCTGAATACAGGTCTCAAAGGCAGGTCAGGTGGTCTGGTATTCCCATCTCTTTCAGAATTTTCCACAGTTTATTGTGATCCACACAGTCAAAGGCTTTGGCATAGTCCATAAAGCAGAAATAGATGTTTATCTGGAACTCTCTTGCTTTTTCAATGATCCAGCAGATGTTGGCAATTTGATCTCTGGTTCCTGTGCTTTTTCTAAAACCAGCTTGAACATCTGGAAGTTCACGGTTCACATATTGCTCAAGCTGGTTATTCAGAATTTTGGTCCTAGCCTGCTTTTCCTCAAAATTAAACACTAAGTGTTGTTTGATGCAGTCATTCCTTATAGATATAACCCCTTTTTATAATTTCACTTTTATTCTCTTTTTGGTTTTACATTACTATGCATGTATATGTGTGTGTGTGTGTGTGTGTGTGTATGTATTTTTTGGGACTCTTGAATCTATGGACTCTATATTTGAAGGATTAATGGCTGATAATTTTTATTTTTACACCAGTGGAAAACTTTAAGCCATTAATTCTTCAAATATTTCCTTTTCCCCATTCCCTCCTTCATCTTCTGAAATGAAACTCTAATAATATGTATTAAATCTCTACACTTCAATTTCCATACTTCTTGATCACTGATACTATCTATCCTTTTTTTTTTCCCCCCACTGTCTGACTATATTCTGGATCCTTGGATCTGTCTTTTAGTTTACTAATTCTTTCTTCAGCTGTGTTTAATATTCTAGTTAATCTACCCAATAAATTTTGAAATTACATTTATTATATATATTTAAATTTGAAAAGTTTTAAATGATTATTTTCAATTTTTCTTTTACCTGCTCATGTTTTTAACCTTTCTTTCATGTCTTTAGTCACATGTTTTATATTTATATAAATATAGTATATATTTATACAGTATAAAAATACTGTAGTCTATGTCCATACAAAAGCCAATTTTTTTTTTTAAATTTCTCTTGCCACTGTTTTCTGGCACTTGGCTTTATTCTCTGATGGCTATACTCTGAAAAGTTGTATGAATAAAACTCCAATCTTCTAGGGCTATGCAAATATACTCTGGGTGGAAGCAAACTTTGATACTTGCTTCTTTTCCAGGAAAAGAATATATGCATCTTATTCAGAAATTCAATGAAGAATCTGACTGCAATGCAGGAGAACTGGGTTCAATCCATGGGTCAGAAAGATTCCCTAGGGAAGAGAATACCCACTAAAGTATCCTTGCCTGGAGAATTCCATGGACAGAAGAGCCTGGCAGGCTATAGTCCATGGGGTTGCAAAGAGTTGGACATGATTAAGTGAATAGCACACACACAGAAATATGTACATATCTTTAATATCTGATAAAACATTTTAGTTATTTTAGTTGAGAGAATTCTTTACATATCTTTGAAACTGCAGACTGAAACTGAATGGTGGGCCATTTAATAGTTTTAAGGACCAATAGTTTGAAAAAATAGAATCAGAGAAAATAAAATGGAATTAAATAGAACAGAAAATATCAGACACATTATAGATAATAATGATAGTATTACTTTGTAGAGGGAAAAATTTCCTTCTGCACTCTAACTTTTCCTCTTTTTTGCCTTTCCTGAGACCTTGCTGTTGTTCAGATTTAAAGGCATTTTTTTACTACTATGTGCTACTATCAATAAAGTTGAAAATGTACTTGAAATATCTTATCTGCCTCTGGGAAATTAGCATATTACAGGATCCTTTTCTAATCTTACTTATTTTCATGGTCTTAGAATATAAGTATTTCTTTAAGGATAATCCAATTTGCTTGAGTAAACTGAAATTCTCTGAGCTCTTAAATACTACTCATAAAGATATTTTTCTCAGAAAGTGAAAGTCGCTCAGTCATGTCTGACTCTTTGCACCCCCATGAACTGTAGCCCACGAGGCTCCTCTGTCCATAAAATTCTCCAGGCAAGAGTACTGAGTGGGTTGCCATTCCTCCTCTAGGGGATCTTCCTGACCCAGGGACTGAACCTGGGTCTCCTGCATTGCAGGCAGATTCTTTACCATTTGAACCACTAGAGAAGCCCTTTTTTCTTGGAGTTAGCATTGATTGGACTCAAATGCATTCTTTTAGAAATGCAATTTCCTTTAAGAAAAAAAGCAAAATAATAATCCAAAATCACTGCAGATGGTAATTGCAGCCAAGAAATTAAAAGACGTTTGCTCCTTGGAAGAAAAGCTATGACCAACCTAGACAGAATATTAAAAAGCAGAGACATTACTTTGCCAACAAAGGTCCATCTAGTCAAAGCTGTGATTTTTCCAGTAGTCATGTATGGATGTGAGAGTTGGATCATAAAGAAAGCTGAGTGCTGAAGAATTTATTATTTTGAACTGTGGTGTTGGAGAAGACTCTTGAGAGATCCTTGGACAGAAAGGAGATCAAACCAGTCAATCCTAAAGGAAATCAATCCCGAATATTCATTGGAAGGACTGATGCTGAAGCTGAAGTCCCAATACTTTGACCACCTGATGTGAAGAACTGACTCATTTGAAAAGACCCTGATGCTGGGAAAGATTGAAGATGGAAGGAAAAGGGAATAACAGAGGATGAGATGATTGGATAGCATCACTGCCTCTATGGACATGAGTTTGAACAAGCTCTGGGAGTTTGTGATGGATGGGGAAGCCTGGCGTGCTGCAGATCATGCGGTCACAAAGAGTCGGCCATGACTGAGCAACTGAACTGAACTGTTCACAAAAAGTAATATCCACAACCATGTTTGAGAAACTATCATGTACATTGGCCTTATTACTGGAGATGCTTTGAAAGAATTGCATTAGACTCACAGGCAAAGCAAATGATGAGCACCATCAGTGAAAAGCCCAGTGTAAAACACTAATTCCATCATCTCCCCAGCTTCTTGCTAAGGAAATTCCTTTGCAGATTCCATCAGAATCTCTCTCCCAGGCTTTGCTGCTATTTCTGAGCAGAAACTACCAAAAACTCTGTTAAGGGGGCCAGGGTTTCCCCCTTTGGTGAGTGTTGTAATCTCTGTGATTCTGTGCGGTTATAGTGCACCTTGTGACAAGAACGCGTGGGATGCCTTTCCCTGGAGTGCAGCCTATTCTGGGCCACCACCCACAACCTCATGAATATTTAAAATCTGGCTCTGGCACTGCTGGCTGATCTGTGTCTTACTCTGGAAAACAGTGCATAATGGATCACCGCTTTTGCCTCCCTCCCTTCCACAAACACAGGATGCCTCTCTGATTTATTTATTTCTAAAATGCATGCCAACAAGGGAAAGCACTGCAGACTGCATTGCTCAGCAATTCTCTAGGATTTTACAATCACATTTTATTAGTTTTTCCTCACTAAATCCTATGACATTGACCTAGCTGACTTTCTTAATAGGAAAAGCAGATTTCTAGATATTATAGCTTAATGTGGTGGGAAAAGGAAGATTTAAATTATTTAGTTAAAAGTATTGATTTCTGACACTGCTAGTAATGACCTGGGGGAGGAGGGGCAATATTATCCTCCAAATACATACTTGTTTTCCTAGCTGTAAAATGGGGGTGAACATGCTTTGATCCCCTCATAATTGCAAGGATTATGAGAAAATGTTATTTTATATTTGCATAAATAAAAGTTAGTTAGAAAAATCTGGCACAGTAGCTAAGACTTAAAAGACAGGCCTTGGAGAGATGTGTAGATAATTTTTGGGTAGATAATTCACCTTTTTTGAGCTTAAGGGTCCTTACCCATACTGTAGAGAAAATAATCTTACATATAAGGGTTGATTTTAGAATTAAATGTGGCAGTATGTAAATGAAATTTAAAAGAATTCCCACGTATACTAGGCTCCCAGTGACTGCTAGTTCTTATTAAAAAACATACAAACATTCCATTTTATAACTGTTTCAGGACCTCCAATGAGTTATAACAATGAGAGCTTCTGGATGACAAAGATGTTTCTATACAAAGTACAGAACGTTTTGGCAGTGGGAGCATGAAATCTCCCAAGCTTAAACCTAGAGGATAAAATATGACCCATATTTCTTTTCACTCCTCAGCAAACTGTTATTTTTGTTCTTTTCTCAGGAAACCCCTCTGATTAGTATTTGATGATCTGTCTGTGGATCTGCCTGCAGCCTTAAGACTTGCATTCTCTTTAAGATTTCTTTAAAAAGGTAGCTTACTAATGCCTTTCATACTTGAAATGTGGGACACAGAAACCCTTTGTTGTTTTTAGCTCAAAATAATGCACATGTGAGATAGATGTTTTTGAGGGACAAATTTTGTTTCCTTATAGCATAAACACCAACTTTAAATACACAGTTTGTATATGGGTAGTACTGATTCAGGGTATATATGCACTGAACCATAGTACCAGTGTTTTATTTCTTTGTCTTGTATGGTACATAAAATTTTCCATGCATTGGCTCCAAAGTTTAGACTTTGTGTGTTTTCCAGGACTGTGAATGTGACTAGGAAAGAGGAAGACTGTGGTTTTGGGCTCTGTTTCAATCAAGTGATCAATTCTACCCATATCTTTTTGTTTTCCTATACTATTTTTCATTCAGTTTCTACCTTATGAAAGCCACCAGTCATCAGTAAATACCTAGTTACCCTGTTCCTCTGTGGTATATAAATGATAGGCTCAATAGAATGGGTATCACCTCTCTTGAAAAATAACCATGAAAGAAAACTTAAGTTCTTTTCACCAGTGGTTGCCATCACCAAAGGCTGCCAAATTGCCTCCAATTCAATTTTCTTTCCTCAACCCCTACCATTGGTCAGAAATGCTTCTCATTCCCAGTTATCTTCTTCTGATCTTGCTTCCTCTTGGTTTCCCAACAATTTATACTCAACATAAATTGGATTTATTATGAAAATAGTGATAAAATGGAATAAGCATGGTGACAATAAAAAGAAGAGTAGCAATAGCAAGTAGTTTCATGATCATAAAATTTCACAGCTGAATACCACCTTAAAAAGTTCATTTAGAGAATGAAGAGGTATAGAACAGGCTTTGTTATTTACATGATTTCTCTTTCTTATATAGATACCAAATACTTATAAAATATGAAAGCCAAAGAAAATCTTAGAAGCTATTCAGCTTCCTTCAGTTCAGTTCAGTTCAGTTCATTTCAGTTCAGTCACTCAGTGATGTCCGACTCTTTGCAAACCCATGAATTGCAGCATGCCAGGACTCCCTATCCATCACCAACTCCCGGAGTTTACTCAAACTCACGTCCATCGAGTCAATGATGCTATCCAGCCATCTCATCCTCTGCTGTGCCCTTCTCCTCCTGCCCCCAATCCCTCCCAGCATCAGGCTCTTTTCCAATAAGTCAACTCTTCACATGAGGTGGCCAAAGTATTGGAGTTTCAGCTTTAGCAGCAATCCTTCCAATGAACACTCAGGACTGATCTTTAGAATGGACTGGTTGGATCTCCTTGCAGTCCAAGGGACTCTCAACAGTCTTCTCCAACATCACAATTCAAAAGCATCAATTCTTCGGTGCTCAGCTTTCTTCACAGTCCAACTCTCACATCCATACATGACCACTGGAAAAACCATAGCCTTGACTAGATGGACCTTTGTTGGCAAAGTAATGTCTCTACTTTTGAATATGCTATCTAGGTTGGTCATAACTTTCCTTCTAAGGAGTAAGTGTCTTTTAATTTCATGGCTGCAATCACCATCTGCAATGATTTTGGAGCCCAAAAAAATAGTCTGACACTGTTTCCACTGTTTCCCCATCTATTTGCCATGAAGTGATGGGACCAGATGCCATGATCTTAGTTTTCTGAATGTTGAGCTTTTTCACTCTCCTCTTTCACTTTTTAGTGAAAAGTGAAGAGGCTTTTTAGTTCCTCTTAGTTCCTCCTTTTTAGTTCCTTTTCATTTTCTGCCATAAGGGTGCTGTCATCTGCATATCTGAGGTGATTGATATTTCTCCCAGCAATCTTGATTCCAATTTGTGCTTCTTCCAGCCCAGCGTTTCACATGATGTACTCTGCATATAAGTTAAATAAGCAGGGTGACAATATACAGCCTTGATGTACTCCTTTTCCTATTTGGAACCAGCCTGTTGTTCCATGTCCAGTTCTTACTGTGGCTTCTAACTGACCTGCATATAGGTTTCTCAAGAGGCAGGTCAGGTGGTCCTTAGTCAATCAAAAATACAGATTTATTTCCTACTGTATGTTGAGCAGTGTTCTTTGGCTTTGAAATATAATAGTATAGGATAGTAACAGTAAATAGTATTAGTAAACAAGATGGAAATAGTTTCTAACCCTCAGGGAGATTACATTTAAAAATTTTTTTAAATATGGAAGGATAATTGACATATTAGTTTCAGGAATACAATGTAGTACTTTAATGTTTGTATGTATATCATGAAAGATCACCACAATAAGTCTAGTTAACATCCATAAACACTGTTGCTGCTACTGCTGCTAAGTTGCTTCAGTCGTGTCCGACTCTGTGCGACCCCATAGACGGCAGCCCACCAGGCTCCCCTATCCCTGGGATTCTCCAGGCAAGAACACTGGAGTGGGTTGCCATTTCCTTCTCCAATGCATGAAAGTGAAAAGTGAAGTCGCTCAGTCGTGTTCGACTCTTAGCAACCCCATGGACGGCAGCCCATGAGGCTCCTCTGTCCATGGGATTTTCCAGGCAAGAGTACTGGAGTGGGTGCCATTGCCTTCTCCTCCATAAACACACATAGTTACAAATGTTTTTTTTCTTGTGATGAGAAATTTTAAGTTATATGCTCTTCAGTTCAGTTCAGTTCAGTTCAGTTGCTCAGTCGTTTCCAACTCTTTGAAACCCCATGAATTGTAGCACACCAGGCCTCCCTGTCCATCACCAACACCTGGAGTTCACCCAAACTCATGTCCATCAAGTTGGTGATGCCATCCAGTCATCTCATTCTCTGTTGTCCCCTTCTCCTCCTGCCCCCAATCCCTCCCAGCATCAGAGTCTTTTCCAAGGAGTCAACTCTTCACATGAGGTGGCCAATACACTCTTAGCAACTTTCAAATATTCTGTATAGTAATAATAATGATTAGTATTACTGTACATCACAATGTGCTGTACATTACACCATTCTAAGTGCTAAATCGCTTCAGTCATGTCCAACTCTGCAACCCCATGGACTGTAGCCTGCCAGGCTCCTCTGTCCATAGAATTCTCCAGGCAAGAATACTGGAGTAGTTTGCCATTTCCTCCTCCAGGGGATCTTCCCAATGTCAAACCCATGTCTCCTGCACTGCAGGTGGATTTTTTACCATCGAGCCACTGGGCAAGTCCGCATTGCACCACCATGGCTTATTTATTCTTCACTGGAAATTTGTACCTTTTGGCTCTCTTCACCCATCTATGGATGAAGCTTACACTTTTTGAGTGGAAAGAGATACTATATTTTAAAAACAAATAATCACACATAACTTTAGAACTTGAAGTGATTGAAATGGGGTTAAAAAAGAAAAGCCCAACAAGAAACATTTAAATTAAAACAAAAATAAGAAGACAATGCAAGCCATGTTTTCAACTAGGGAAGAATGTTCCAAGCAAAAGGAACAATAAATGCAAAATCCCTGAGACAAGACTGAGCTTGGAATACTCAAGAAACATAAATGAGGGCACAGTGTCTGGAGTGAAGTGAATAGTGCAGAGAATAGGTGGGGTGGGTGACAAGGAGATGAGAAGGGGCCAGATGACATGGGGTCTTATAGTGTCTGGTAATTTGGACATGGTTGTATTATTTACTGAGATGGAAATGCTTGATGGACAGTAGAGTCTGGTGGTGTCTCTGGGTTGAGGTATGCCACTGCTGCTGCTGCTAAGTCACTTCAGTCATGTCCAACTCCGTGTGACCCCATAGATGGCAGCCCACCAGGTTCCTCCATCCCTGGGATTCTCCAGGAAAGAATATTGGAGTGGATTGCCATTTCCTTCTCCAATGCATGCATGAATGCTAAGTCACCTCAGTCGTGTCCAACTGTGTGCGACCCTATGGACAGCCGTCCACCAGGCTCCTCCATCCACAGGATTCTCCAGGAAAGAATACTGGAGTGGGCTGACATTTCCTTCTCCAGTTGAAGTATGAGGGATCAATATTTCTCTCATGGAGGAGGTAAGAGAACTCTAAGAAAGAAGATTTCCCAAAATGTGTGTGTGTGTGTGTGTGTGTGTGTGTGTGTGTGTGCACGCGTGCGCGCGCATGCGTGTAAATAAAACAGCAGGCAATGAGACCACTTGACTTTTTCTCATGTCCTTTTCCCAGCCTAATGGTTCGGCTACACTCTACAGGCTTACAAGCCCTGTACTTGCTCAGCCTTGAGACTAAAGAAAGAGACCAGAGCCAGCAACAGCGATATTAATGGTTTAATCGATAGGAGGATCTTACTTGTCTGAAACAAGGTCCTAGAGCGACATCTCACCATGTGTGCCAGATGGTGGGCAGGACATGGCAGAAATCTTCACTACCAGAGGAAGGGGGAGATTACCAGTTTGTAGGGGAACTGATGTCAGGTTGTCTTATCAGTTGTCAGGGAAACTGGCAGGGGGTGTGCACCTCACCACCCCTTTAATAAACTATCATAGTGGAGATCATTCTGATTCAAAAATTTAACAGTTATTAGCTGGGGCTAGAGGCAAGTGCATAGGCATTTACTGATTAGGCTTTATGATTAAGAGGAAAGTTCAATCAGGTGAGTAGGGTGTGGATGAGGCAGGGACAGGTTGAGCAGAGAATGTACAGAGAGCAAGAGAATAGCCATCTTGGGTGGCCTGATGATACAGCAATCCTAGTTATGAGAAACTTAGATAAGACCATACTGTTCTCAGATCTAGCCATTGAACTTCCTGGCCCTTATTTGCTATGTGGCTCATTGGCAGGAGGCACACTAATGTTTAGAACTCCAGAAAATGATCCAATTATCAGTGTGCTTTGTCTATCTTGAATTTTCAGTAGGCTTCACTATGGCATCATCTTTTTACTTTCCACATTAGAGAATACTCACTAAAAATGAGGCAGCAATATTTGGCTTATATTCATATGAAAAATGTATCCCAGTTCTGGTATGAAACTGTCTCCTAGGGAAGGGACAAGTCTTTCAACTACAATCTGAATGTTATCCACAGTTCAACCAAAATTATATGGTGAAAAATAATTACACATTTGCCTGACTAATACCATGCAGTATTTTTTAAATAATCTATTTTATTAGCTGATGCTGAGCTCTGTGTTAAATCAGAGATTCTACACTAAAAAAAATATGCTGCAGTGTGGGAAATATGGGACTCCTCCAAAATGTCCCATTAAAAACAATTAAGAGGCTATTAGCCTCTGCAGAAAAAAATAATGCAACTATTAATCTTCATGCTTAAGTACTGACAGCTGAGGAAAACAAACGAATGAAACCACAAGGATAGTTGTACAAAAAAGGAAGGAAAAAACCCTCTCTTTTTCACCTTCACATACAATTTGTGTGGAATAATAATTTTAAAAAAGTATTTTGCTTTGCTGTTGTTTTTGTTCAGTCACTAAGTTGTGTCCAGCTCTTTGTGACCCCATGGACTGCAGCATGTCAGGCTCCTTTGTCCTCCACTATCTCCAGAGGTTTGCTCAAATTCATGTCCCTGAGTCAGTGATGCTATCTGCTATCTAATCATCTCATCCTCTACTGCCCAATTCACCTTTTGTCTTCAGTCTTTCCCAGCCTGAGGGTCTTTTATAGTGAATCGATTCTTTGCATCAGGTGGCCAAAGTATTGGAGTTTCAGCTTCAGCATCAGTACTTCCAATGAATATTCAGTATTGATTTCCCTTAGGATTGACTGGTTTGATCTCCTTGCAGTCAATAATTTTATGTATTTTGCTTAGTTTTCTCCAGATATTTTAGAATCACAGAAGGTGAGAAGTAAAGTGTAGAACTTTAACTCACTTTAGAACTCACCTTAGAATCATTAATTTCAAGCTGCCTATTTTACATATTCAGAAATGGAAGGGATTTCTCAATGTCGTGTAGCAAGCTGGTTGGTATGTCAGGATAAGAACTAGAATCAGCTCTGGTGTTATTCATAGGCTTGTTTTCTCTGATTTCTCCTTGCTCATTTAGAAAATCTACATTTTCTTCAGAAAGCTGATATCTGAATGTCATAGTTATATTTCAGTAAAGAAAAAGAAGCTTAGAAATCTTCTAAGGAAACAAATATTATCAAAAATACAGCTCCTAGCTATTCCCTAGATGATAAATTTTATCTCATGAGATATCGAATACATTAAGATCCTTCTTAAAAAGCAATGAGGAGGGGCTTCCTTTGTGTTCTAGTGGTTTAGAGTCTGCCTTGCAATGCAAGAGACACTGTCTTGACTGCTGATCTGGGGAGACCTCATACGCCTCTGAGTAACTAAGCCACGTACCACAACTACTGAACCAGTGCTCTGGAGCTCGTGAGCCACAGCTACTGAATTTGCGCACCTAGCATCTTTGCTCCACAGGAAGAGAAGTCATTGCAGTGAGAAGCCTGCACAATGCAATGAAGAGTATCTGCCCCTGCTGCAACTAGAGAAAGCCCATACTCAGCAATGAAGATCCAAGCAGCCAGAAATTAAATAAATAAATACATATTTTTAAAAAAGAACAGTGAGGAGGGACTTCTTTAGTGGTCCAGTTGTTAAGACTTTACCTTCCAGTGCAGGGGGTGCAGGTTTGAACCTGGGTCAGGGAGCCAGGATCCCACATGCCTTGAGGTGAAAAAAACAAAATACAAAGACAGGAGCAATATTGTAGCAAATTCAATAAAGACTTTAAAAAAATGATCCACATCAAAAAAAAATCTTAAAAAAAATTGAGACATGACACCTGACTCCCTTTGTGAAATACATTTTGATTAGGAAGATAATTGCAGGCCCCTCTGGCCCACTGTTGAGCTGCTACTTCTAATGGACTAAGCCACATTGCATATGGCTGTTGCTTTAAAATGGTTGTATCAAATCATTAGACATTGCCTGGAACTTAAGCTTGAGAAATATTTTCAAAGAAATAGGCTTTGGGTGAAAAAATTAACTGACATGTTAATTGTACTGAGTCACTGAAGAGAAACAGGATGAAAAGAGCATAAATTCAAATAAACAGAGCATATCATTTTACAATTGCCCTTGCATCATGAATTAGAAAGGAATAAGATTAATCAAACTTTGTTTACAAAAGGTGTTTTTCTCTCTCTTCTAGTTTTTTCTTAAATAGAAAATGATTTATAGCCAGAGGAAAAAAAATCTGCTAATATACAGCCATTATATCTCTGATAAGACAACAGTTCATCAAATTTAGATAGTGTTTCCTAAGTGTTTCCAAGATTCCTTTAGGTAATCATTTTATTTGATCCTTTCAACAATCCCATGAGGCAGATATCCCATTATACAGGTGGGAAACTGGTACAGAGAATGATAAAAGTGATTTGTCAAAATAAATGGAGAAACTGTGACTTTTAGCTGGACGTTCTTCCCCTGCTCATTTACCATATCATATCTTCCTCCTCTCTTTGAGTTCCCTCAGATTTAAGATTTTAAACCTAAGGCTGCCAGAATGCCAATGTGTTGGGTCTCTGTTCCTAGTGTAGAGGACTTTCCTGGACAAAGCATCAAGGTTTAAATGAAATAATGTTAGATGAGGATATCCTGGTTTCAGTTCAAGTTTAACTGGGAAAGTTACCAAACCCTGGGGGTCACTGATCCTTTAAATGAGTGACATTAATCAGGAGATTTCTAGCCAATGTCACTAAGAGAGCTGGGTCACTTGTCACAAATTTTAATTTTTGAGAGAAAACTTGTTCTCAGATATCAAGTCATATCCGACTCTTTGAGACCCCATGAACTGCAGCACACCAGGCCTTCCTGTCCCTCAGCATCTCTCAGAGTTTGTCCAAATTCATGTCCATTGAATTGGTGATGCCACCCATTCATCTCCTGGGTCAGGAGATCCCCTAGAAAAGGAAATGGCAACACACTCCAGTATTCTTGCCTGGAGAATCCCACGGACAGAGGAACCTGGTGGGCTATTGTCCGTGGGGTTACAAAGAGTCAGACATGACTGGCAATAAACACACACACTGCTATGTCTGAGTCCCAGGTGTGAGAGAAGATTGAAGTGAAAGTTGCTCAGTCGTGTCTAACTCCTTTTGATCCCATGGATCCAGTTCATAGAATTCTCTAGGCCAGAATCCTGGAGTGGGTAGCCTTTCCCTTCTCCAGGGGATCCTTCAACCCAGGGATCAAGAGAAGACTGACAGATTCTTAATAAGGTGGAAGAGAATAAGAGAGCTTAGCCAGATCCCCAATGAGACTAGTGGAATATTCCCCTTTACTGTAGGGAATATTCTAGGCCTTATGAGAGAAAGTGAAGATGATTTGTACTATGGAGATTGGAACCAGCAGAACTGAGTTGACCACTGTAATACTGACAATAAAATAAAATAAAATAAACACACAATGCAGGAGGGTGGAAATTATTTGTGGTCTTAGGGATTACAATTTGAGAGACATAGCTTCAGATAAAAATTAAAGAGGGTTCTGGGGAAGAGAAAGTCAGTAGCTTATAAAGACAAAAATTAACCACAAGGTTGTTCATTTTGAGAACTGTGATGGACTCATATGAGTCAGGAAATATCTGTGCTTAAAGAATCAAAGGTTATGTTAGGGCAGGGGTCTGATAAGTTGTTAGGCTCTTATAGGTTATATTAGGATAAGAGATCTAAGAATTAGCCTGAGTTTTTGGAAGGTGTTCTTGATGACTTCATTAGGAGAATAAATGGTCAAAAGGTCAGATTCTACATAGGCTGAGATGTAAAAAGCCATACTTCCTTAATGGTCTCTGATCTTCATTGTAGAGTGCCCTCTGGTCAATACTAACTTCATTTTGAGTTTTCTTTTGTAGTATACAGAAGCATTTTCTATCTGAAGTGTTTTACAAAAGGAGGAAGACAGTATTTGCCTGTAGTTACTCATACAGAGATCTTCCCTCCCTTTCTCACACATTGGTAATAACAAGCTGGCCCAATCCTATTGTGCTTCCTCTAGTAATGTTGCCATCATTGAAAAAAAGGTTTTTTGCTGATTTGTGAAAATGCCCATATTTTTCTCTACTTGAGAAGGTAATAAACAGAAATACTGGCTCACCTAAGCATGAACCTGGCAGATCTAGGTTTTAAGGAGTGTATAAATACCTATTTCCCTACATATAGATGTTCTTCCTAGGTGAGATAGTGGTAAAGAACACACCTGCCAATGCAGGAGACACTGGTTCAGCTTCTGGGTCGGGAAGATCCCCTGGAGGAGGAAATGGCAACCCAGTCCAGTATTCTTGCCTGGGAAATCCCATGGACAGAAGAGCCTGGTGAGCTACAGTCCATGGGGGTCACGAAGAGTCAGACATGACTGAGCGATTGAGCGCACACACACAGATACATTGAACATATACTATCAAATACCAATGATTGCACATTTTTTAGAAGGTTGGATAGTGTGTATCAGTAATCTGTAATAGTTAATATTTCAGTGTACGGTTCCTTGTTTTATTTTGTTTTTTAACACAGACACTCTGTCCTAATTGTATGCATCTATGTGCTCTGGTAAAGTATACTATATTTATTCTACTGGTTTAAAGCTAATTATTTTGGTTTTTTGAAAGATGTTTGTGCTAAGAAAACCTATTTAAGGCAATAGTACCAAGTCAAATGAGCAAACTATTAAACTGAGAAGAAATCAGTATTAATGTCCTATAGTCTTTAAGGTCTTCCCTGGTGGCTCAGACAGTAAAGAATCTGCCTGTAATGTGGGAGACCTGGGTTTGATCCCTGGGTTGGGAAGATCATCTGGAGGAGGAAATGGCAACCCAGTCCACTATTCTTGCCTGGAAAAACCCATAGACAGAGGAGGCTGACAGGTTACAGTCTATGGGGTCGCAAAGAGTTGGACACGACTGAGCTACTAACACTTTTGGATAGTCTTTAATGGCAGATAAGCAGTGGTCCAAGTATTCACCATATTTATCATTCATTATGTTCTAGAAAACTAGGCACTCATCAATAGATACTGTTTATTAAATTTAACATGAAAGCTACTTTTTCCACCCTATAGTTTATGTACCAAAGAAGAAAATTTTCTATCTTTCTGTACAAGTATTTAGAAATTTAGACTTTACCTCCACCCTGCCCCAGCTGTAAGGGCCAAGCAGGATGTGATTCAGAGGGAAACAAGCATAATTCCCATTTGGTTTCCTGGGCAGCCATCCAAGCAAGCACTCCTTGCTGCAGCTTTGAAGTAAGACAAAGAAATAGCTGCTCTAGGTGGTGTAGCAAGATGCATTCACACTGCAAGAGAATCTCATCAAGGAAAATCAGCTTGGTGAGAAATATTACTGAAGTGATTTGGAGTGATGGTGTTTCAGAAGGGAATTGCTAAATAGAATTCAAAAGATTACCTGGGTTGACAGCTTTCCTCTCCTGTGATAAAAATCACCTCATCCTTTTCTTAGCCCTTCACTCCCATGTTTGTGGTTTAGAACATCAGTATACCTCATTTAATATATTATGTGCTCGTTAAACAAAATAGAATGCAACATTAATTTATATTTTCCCCTTTATCTGCTCTTTGTGAAGTAAAGGTAACTCATTTTTTACTCTGGTCGATGCTTTTGTTATCATGGGGAAATAATAATTTTAAATTTAGGTTTCTAGTAATGAAAATATTTGTGAAACTAAGTATATTTTTGTAAGTTTTCAAAGGAAAAACATACTGCATGTAAAAACAAAGTATTTTATTTATCTGTAAGAAGATTCTTATACTCACTCCAATCAAATTTATCATACATATATGAACAGAGTTGTCATATTCTTAAAAACCTAAAAAGTAGTTTGTTACGATTTTTTATTCAAAACATTTTGTTAGTAGTAAAATAGATAAATATAATTAGCAACAATGTTTCTGTAGCAGTTTTATTGCATTACAGAGTAAAATGTCAAGACATAAGAGATATTTAGAATGGAATGACAGTTAAAATAATTAAAATGAGAATTTGCAGTGATCTGTAGAGAGTATACTTCTGACTTCATTGGAACACGATTCAGTAAGGGGATTATAATGAGAAAGTCCAGCCTCATTTCAATTGGGAATTCTTAACATTACTCTTTCTGGGACTGAAAGCAAGGTTTATTTTATCCTCTTTCACTCAACATTCCATATCTAAAGGTCAAATACCACAATGATAACCTACTAAAAGAAATACTATTGATTTTTTATATGATTTTTCACAAATTTATGTATCTTGCTTGCTCAATAGGAAGCTGCTTATGAGTCAGTTCAGTTCGGTTGCTCAGTCATGTCCAACTCTTTGCAACCCCATAGACTGCAGTTATGCCAGGTTTCCCTGTCATCACCAAGTCCCGGAGCTTGTTCAAATTCAAGCCCATCTCACTCTCTGTGGTGCCCTTCTCCTCTTGCCTTCAATCTTTTCCAGCATCAGGGTCTTTGCCAATGAGTCAGTTCTTCACATCAGGCAGCCAAAGTATTGGAGTTTCAGCTTCAACATCAGTCATTCCAATGAATATTCAGGACTGATTTCCTTTAGGATTGACTGGTTTGATCTTCTTGCAGTCCAAGGGACTCTCAAGAGTCTTCTCCAACACCACAGTTCAAATCCATCAATTCTTCAGTGCTCAGCTTTCTTTATAATCCAACTCTCACATCCATACATGACTACTGGAAAAACCATAGCTTTGACTAGATGGACCTTTGTTGACAAAGTAATGTCTCTGCTTTTGAATATGCTGTCCAGGTTTTCTTCCAAGGAGCAAGCATCTTTTAATTTCATGGCTGCAGTCACCATATGCAGTGACTTTAGAGCCCAAGAAACTAGTCTCTCATTGTTTCCTTTGTTTCCCCATCTATTTGCCATGAAGTGATGGGACCAGATGCCATGATCTTAAGTTTTCTGAATGTTGAGATTTAAGCCAACTTTTTCACTTTCCACTTTCACTTTCATCAAGTGGTTCTTTATTTCTTTTTCCCTTTCTTCCATAAGGGTGGTATCATCTGCATATTTGAGGTTATTGACATTTCTCCAGGCAATCTTGATTCCAGCTTGTGCTTTATCAATCCCAGAATTACACATGATGTACCCTGCTTAAAAGTTAAATAAGGAAGGTGACAATATACAGCTTTGATGTACTCTTTTGCCAATTTTGAACCAGTCCATTGTTCCATGTCAGATACTAATTGTTGTTTCTTGACCTGCATATGGATTTCTCAGGAGGCAGGTAAGGTGCTCTGGTATTCACATCTCTTTAAGAATTTTCCGTCATTTGTGGTGATCCACACAGTCAAAGGCTTTGGCATAGTCAATAAAGGAGAAATACATGTTTTTCAGGAACTCTCTTGCTATCTTGATGATCCAACAGATGTTGGCAATTTGATCTCTTGTTCCTCTGCCTTTTCTAAATCCAGCTTGAACATCTGGAAGTTCTTGGTTCACATACTGTTGAAGCCTCAGTTGGAGAATTTTGAGCTTTACTTTGCTAGCATGTGGCTGGAAAAGTGGAAACAGTGTCTGACTTTATTTTTCTGGGCTCCAAAATCACTGCAGATGGTGATTGCAGCCACGAAATTAAAAGACACTTACTCCTTGGAAGGAAAGTTATGACCAACCCAGACAGCAATTCAAAACCAGAGACATTACTTTGTCAACAAAGGTCCATCTAGTCAAGGCTTTGGTTTTTCCAATGGTCATGTATGGATGTGAGAGTTGGACTATAAAGAAAGCTGAGTGCAGAAGAATTGATCTTTTGAACTGTGGTGTTGGAGAAGACTCTTGAGAGTCCCTTGGACTTCAAGGAGACCCAATCAGTCCATCCTAAAGGAGATCAGTCCTGGGTGTTCATTGCAAGGACTGATGTTGAAGCTGAAACTCCAATACTTTGGCCACCTGATGCAAAGAGCTGACTCATTTGAAAAGACCCTGATGCTGGGAAAGATTGACGGCAGGAGGAGAAGGGGATGAAGGAGGATGAGATGGTTGGATAGCATCACCGACTCAATGGACATGGGTTTGGGTGGACTCTGGGAGTTGGTGATGTACAGGGAGGCCTGGCATGCTGTGGTTCATGGGGTCGCAAAGAGTCAGACACAACTGAGCAACTGAACTGAACTGAACTGAACTTGCTAGCATGTGAGATAAGTGCAATTATGTGATAGTTTGAACATTCTTTGGCACTGCCTTTCTTTGGAATTAGAATGAAAATTGACCTTTTCCAGTCCTGTGGCCACTGCTGACTATTCCAAATTTGCTGGCATATTGAGAGCAACACTTTCACAGAATCACCTTGTAGGATTTGAAATAACTCAACTAGAATTCCATCACCTCCACTAGCTTTGTTCATAGTGATGCTTCCTAAGGCCCACCTGACTTCAGACTCCAGGCTGTCTGGCTCTAGGTGAGTGATCACACCATCATGGTTATCTGGGTCATGAAGATCTTTTTTGTATAGTTCTGTGTATATTTGCCACCTCTTCTTAATATCTTTTGCTTCTGTTAGGTTCATATCTCTTCTGGCCTTTAATGTGCCCATCTTTTCATGGAATGTTCCATTGGTAGCTCTAATTTTCTTGAGGAGATCTCTAGTCTTTCCCATTTTATTATTTTCCTCTATTTCTTTGCATTGATCACTTAGGAAGTCTTTCTTATCTCTCCTTGCTATTTTTTGGAACTCTGAATTCAATCAGGTATCTCTTTCCTATTTTCCTTTGGCTTTACCATCTCTTCTTTTCTCAGCTATTTGTAAGGCCTCCTTAGACAACCATTTTGCCTTTTCTGTATTTCTTTTTCTTGAGGATGATTTTTATCACTGCCTCCTATACACTATTATGAACCTCTGTCCATAGTCTTAAGGCACTCTGTCTATCAGATCTAATCCCTTGAATCTATTTGTAACTTTCATTGTGTACTCATAAGGGATTTGATTAGGTCATGCCTGAATGGTCTAGTGGTTTCCCCTACTTTCTTCAATTTAAGTCTAAATTTGGCAATAACCCAGTTTGTGATCTGAGCTACAGTTGGCTCCCAGTCTTGTTTTTGCTGACTGTATAGAGAGCTTCTCCATCTTTGGCTGCAAAGACTGTAATCAATCTGATTTCTGTATTAACCATCTGGAGATGTCCATGTGTAGAGTCATCCCTTGTGCTGTCGGAGGAGGTATTTGCTATGACCAGTATATTCTCTTGGCAAAACTCTGTTAGTCTTTGCCCTGCTTCATTTTTTACTCTAAGACCAAACTTGTTAATCCAGGTATCTCTTGACTTCCTACTTTTTGCATTCCAGTCTGCTATGATGAAAAGGCATCTTTTTTGGATGTTAGTTCTAGAAGGTCTTATAGGTCTTCATACAACCATTCAACTTCAGCTTCTTTGGCATTAGTGATCACCTAACGCTGTTCAACTTCATTTTCTTAATTCAGCTTCTGTTCAGCTTCAGCTTCTTTGGCATTAGTAGTACAATGCCGCAGCCAGTGTTGGTCAACAAAAGGGCCCAATTCTCCATGCAGTGCTCAACCACATGTTGCACAACATTCCATATCTAAAGGTCAAATCCCCTGAACTACAACTTACTAAAAATGCTAATGATTTTTAATATGATTATTCATAAATGTATGTATCTTGTTTGCTCAATTGGAAGCTGCTTATGAATGGGAATGATCAATTCATCTCTTCTCACTGAATATTACTGGAGAGATGATTGATACATGGCCTGAGACCAAAATATTTACTTCTTCCAAAATTCATTCAAGGAATTTTTTTTAGACATCTATATCACTCCACCATTCCTAAAATTCTATGATGCAGGATTCTATTATTTTGAGCTAAGTATTTCTTTACTCTTTGAAATTAGAGTGGATGTGCTCTAGTTATAAACTGGATTGATTTAAAGTATAAACATAGATTTAAGACCTATTATATTTACAGTAGGTACATTATTGAGAGTATAATCCATTAGTTTTGCCAAGTGGCAGTTTGAAACCCATGGTAATTTTAAAGGGACAAGTATTTGTGAATTAGAGTTGTTACTGCTTTGGGAATTGCATTTTCCATCTGATGTTTAAGTTAGCCATTAGAGATACTGTAATTGGGCTTCCCAGGTGGCGCTAGTGATAGAGAATCATCTGCCAATGCAAGAAACACAAAAGATGTGGGTTCAATCCCTGGGTGGGGAAGATCCCTTGGAGTAGGAAATGACAACCTGATTCAGTATTCTTGCCTGGAAAATTCCATGGGACAGAGGAGCCTGGCAGGTTACAGTCCATGGGACCACAGAGTTGGATACAACTGCGTGACTGAAAGTGCCTTGCCTTCTTGTATGTGACTCCTCTGTGAGATAATCATAGTCCAGAGTATTATCTTTAATTTTGCAAATGCAAACAGTTTGCTTATAGACTCCCATGATGCTGCTTCTAAGTCGCTTCAGTCGTGTCCGACTCTGTGCGACCCCAGAGACGGCAGCCCACCAGGCTCCCCCATCCCTGGGATTCTCCAGGCAAGAATACTGGAGTGGAGTGTCATTTCCTTCTCCAATGCATGAAAGTGAAAAGTGAAAGTGAAGTCACTCAGTCGTGTCTGACTCTTAGCGACCCCATGGACTGCAACCTACCAGGTTCCTCCATCCATGGGATTTTCCAGGCAAGAGTACTGGAGTGGGGTGCCATTGCCTTCTCCGTATAGACTCCCTTAAAGGTTATCAAATTTTGGAGACTGACAATAATAAAAATTATTTGAAACTGATAAATTGAATAAATGTGGTGAAATTAACTTTCCAGTGACTAGAAGATTCTCTTTTATTGTCTTCAATGCACATGGGAAATAAAAAATATTCATTATAATATTAGCTTTTTGAGTGTTTGTTAGAGTGTTTGAATATGGATGACTTGAAGTGTTTCAGTAGACTGAGAGGAATCAAAGTTGTGCCAACACAGATACTTTCCTTTTGTGACACATTTTATTATGTGCAGTTCTACATATTATTTCTTGTTTTCTTGCTATGAATAATGATTTGACATGACTTGTTACATGAAATATCAAGTGAGGTGAAATTTTAAGCATCTTATTCTAGTGTCTAAAGTTACAACCAATTTTTCCACACAAATGTGTGTATCTGCACAATTATATAGAAACACACGTACGCACCCCCCCACCCCCGACCCCACCTCCCACAGGCATTATTCAAAACTGCTGTGAAATGCTCCAGTTCTATTAATCAGGGAAGACATGCTGCACAACTTGCTTGTTTGTTTGACTCTACCTCATGGTATGGGTTCAGGGGTTAGACTGAAACTCAGCCTCCAAGAGAATCTGATTCCCTTTCCCTGAATAACTCAATGCCAGGTTGCATTATTTGTTTTTCTAAATGTTTAGGAATTGAGCTGGTACACCAGACATGGGATCAATGGAAAAATCTCTATAACCTGAATGAATGTAATACTAAAGACAGAACAAGAACATTTATTAGTAGATTTATATTACAAAATAAATAAATTTAAAAAGGCTTCTGGATTTTGCTCTCAATATAATTCGATGAAACATAGAATCTATAAAGCAACTTCAAAGATGATATAAAACAACAATATGAGACAACAGACTGTGATGAAAAGGCAGCTGGCTGAGAGGCGGAAGTAAAGAGAAAAAAACCACATGAGATAAGAAACAGTGTGAAGAAACTAAAATTGCTATTACAAAAGGGGCTCAGTATCCCTGATTTAAAATGTCATCTGGATAGAAGAAACTAATAGATTTTGCTCAACACTTTTTTCTGAAAAATTCATAAAGAAATGCCTTTCACAGTATTGAAAACAAAGATTGATAGAAAACTAGTCAAGGGAAAATTAATTAAAGGACCCTTCCATTGGAATTAAAAAAAAAAATTGCTACATAGGTTTTGCTCCAACCTACTTCAGGACCTTTGGATTTGCTTTTTCTTCTTCTTGAAGTATTCTTTCTCTCACTTTTAACAACACAATGGTTTGACTCCTACTGATACTACAAATGTCACATGCTCAGAATAGACTGCTGAAGACTAGATCAGATCTATTATTTTACATTTCCTCATGACAATGGGCTAGCCCACTAAAATAAAAGATAATCAATGGGAACAAGACATTTTTCTTTTTTCACTAATCCATCCACAGAATCTGGAATAGTTAAGGGCACTAAGAAGGCACTCAATGAATATTTGTTGGTTAAATGAATTAATGATTAAATGGCAATCATCAGAGTTATTTATTGTTTCTGCACATGTGGTTGTCTGTTTCCTTACTTGATCAATAGGCTCCATAGGACTAGGGACATGTTGTGCTTTGTATCTGTTTTGATCACCACTATTGTCAGCAGTAAGCAGAATGCTTGGCACATAGTAGACAATTAAATGTTTGTGTGATATTTATTGAGTATTGGACAAATACAGGCAGAAGCAGAAATATGAAAAACTGGTAGCACTGACTACTAGCTAGTATATCTGCTCAAGGGTATATGATAGTTATGCTGTGAAGAAAAGAGGAAGGTAATACTACCAAAGAGCAGATATATCTTGGCTGGAAGACCAGTGGAAACTTGGAGACATATATTTTATTCTGTTCTCCATTTGAGGACTATAAATGGCACTTAACAGACACATCAATAGACAGTGAGATGAGAGCAATCTATTAGATTCATGCAAAAGTAATTGTGATTTTGCATTGTTGAACTTCTCACTCACTGTTTGATATTAGAATACATTCTTAAATGTTATGTTATACATCATTTTAATACACTTTTCTCACTTTATGTTTCTTTTGCTAATGACTTACTATTTGTTGTTTAATTTATATTTATTTTAGACTATAGAAATTATGTTAGAAAGCAAATTCAAGTGATTTTCTTATTTGAGTTCAAAGTGGTCATAAAGCAGTGGAGACAACTTGAAACATCAACAATACATTTGGCCCAGGAACTGCTAACAAACATACAGTGCAGTGGTGTTTCAAGAAGTTTTGCAAAGAAGATGAGACTTTGAAGATGAAGAGTGCAGTGGCTGGCCAGTGGAAGTGACAGTGACCCATTGAGATCATCGAAGCTGATCCTCTTATAACTACACAAGAAGTGTCTGAAGAACACAATGTCGACCATTCTATGGTCATTTGGCATTTGAAGCAAATTGAAAGGTGAAAAAGCTCGATAAGAGGGTGCCTCATGAGCTGACTGAAAAAAAAAATAATTGTTTTGAAGAGTTTTCTTCTCTTATTCTTTGCAAAAACAATGAAGCATTTCTCAATCAGATTGTGACATGCAACAAAAAGTGGGTTTTATACAACCAGCAATGACCACTATCGAGAAGAAGCTCCAAAGCACTTCCCAAGTCATTGTCACTATCTGGTGGCCTGCTGCTGGTCTGATCCACTAGAGCTTTCTGAATCCCAGCAAAACTATTACCTCTGAGGAGTACACTCACAGCCAATCTGTGAGATACACTTAAAACTGCAACACCTGTAGCCAGCATTGGTCAACAGAATGGGCCCAATTCTCCATTCAGTGCTCAACCACATGTTGCACAACCAAAACTTCAAAAGTTGAATGAATTGGGCTACGAAAGATTTGCCTCATCCACCATATTCACCTCGCCTCTCTCCAACGGACTACCACTTCTTCAAGCATCTTGACCACTTATGCAGGGAAAACACTCCCACAGCCAGCAGGAGGCAGTACATACCTTCCAACATTTGTTGAATCCTGAAGCTGGAATTTTTACACTACAGGAATAAATAAAGATTTCTTGTTGGCAAAAATATGTTGATTGTAATGGTTCATATTTTGATTAATAAAGATGTATTTAAGCTTAGTTATAATTATTTAAATTTCATGGTCTAAAACTGCAATTACTTTTGTACCAATCTAATACCATCCTCTCTGAAGAAATACCAAGTTTATATAGATTCTATGTTGCCTAAGGATATGTAAAGATAGCTTTGGAGGGGCCTATGGAAAATTTTTACAGAGAAAGAGAATAGAATATTCAGATGTACAGAATTCCTCTGAAAAGTTCAATTTGTAACAGGAAAAAAACAGAAAATTATTTGATCTCGGAATAATGCAGGAAGATCTAGAATTACATAGATTAGGAGCAATGTCAAAAAGAATAGTTTGAGATTAAAGGACAACAAAATTATATACAGAAAGGAAATGAATGGGATAGAGAAGGATTTCAAAGAAACTAAAATAACATAGCAGAAATAATTCAGCATTGCACATAGCAAAAATCAGAATTTATTCTTGGGAGTATATGTACCAGTAATATGAAGTACAAACTTGGAATTTTTTTCTAAAATATTCTAGAAAAACAGAATAATAAAATTATGAGAAAGAAGATAATTGCAGGAAATTTACACTGGAATGCTCACACATAGATTTGGGCATTTTTGAATGAAAGGCTCTAATAAATGGATCAAAAGCAATAGCAGAAGACCATTTCTTTGACATAAGACCTGACAATGTAAACCAAAAGAACATGGTATCTTCAAAGCTAAACAATAGGAAAGATATTAGCACCAGGACGTCCTTAGGCAAATCATTTTATTTACATTGATAATGTTAAAAGTATAAAACATGAAACATAAATATACACTTTGATTTTTAGCAATACTAAATACTAGGGGGAAATATATTCCATTTTGAGGGAAAATATTGACATACAAGACTTTTATATGTTGCCAAGTTTTTTCCATATAAAAAAACAGAAGATTCTCAAATATTTGCTGGCTCAGAAAACATACCACTTGCAAATCCTTCTTTTTATTCTTAAAAAAAAAAAAAAAGCTTGAAAAATTACTCCAAATAACTGATCAAGCAAACTTAAGAGTCCAGTATAGGGACACTTGTGGCATAAATTCCGATTATAATGGTGAAGATACAGGCAAAGTTTAGAATAAGTACAGGAACAAAATTTGTAATTCAATTTTAAAAACACACAATATTTTAGCAAATATTTAAAACCAAATGAGGGAAAGGAGATGGGAACATTTATTGCCAAAATAAAGGAGAGCTAAAAACAAACTCTTAAGCTTATTCCTATTAGATTTACTGTCATCTAGCAAATGCATATGTTAATACTAATTATTTGTTAAATTTTTTCCACTGTGTTTTTTCATATATTAACTCATTTTATAAAAAGATTATATAGATACTATTTTTAGAAAAATTGAAACAAATATTTAGTGAAATAAATAGGATGTATAACTTTCAAAACTCTAAGGGAAATAAGGACAAAGAGAAAGATACAAAAAAGAGTAAAAATATGTAATAAATATGAGAAAGAGAACATGATGGCATAAAGGAAAGCTAAATATTTTACTTCAAAAGGTATATGAAAGTGAAACTAATCCTAAAATAAAAGCATAGACTTTCTAATTGGATTAAAATTATTTGTGGTTTATGAGTCATGCCAAAATAGTTAGGAATACAGCAATGTATGCAAGGGATAATGAATACTGTTAACAGAAGGATTCAAAGCAAAAGATAGTCAAATGATCTCAAGATAAAGATAGTCATATCAATAAAACATAAAAGTAGCAATGAAGATTTATCCAAACTTAACATATCACCATTTGACAAAGGCAAGTACTCTTTCTACACTTGGTCAAAGCCCTGGCGTCACATTTGCCTGTGGTTTCTCTGCAGTTATTCTAGGACTTCTTAAAACTGTAAGTAATCTAGACCCTGACTGACTTCCTGAGAGTCCCCAGCCTTATCCACAGGCCAGAAACTTACAGATGTTAAATTTTGGCACCTGTCTAATTAGTTAAGCCCATCACGCTATAACTAATTTTCTTCTGTGCAGTATTCTCATCACCATCATATTCAAGCTTCTTTTCCTTTGATTCAAACACTCACTACACTTTTAATCTTTCAGACATTACAACTGTATTCTCAGGGCCATGTGTTTTAGGTAACCAATTCTGCTACTTCTTGCCCTTTACTGAAAATATACTCTCTTCTAAGAACACTATTTCCATTGCATCTGTCTTAAACATATGGTGCTCATTTCTTCACACCCCTTTGTAACCAGGCTAAGGGAGTGGTACCTGCATTTTCCTATAAGCATAGTGGTATTTCCAGGGCATTGCTATTTAACTCATTTAAAAACTCTGTTCCTTTCAGGCATTTGACCTTCAAGTATTGTTTTCTTCCTGTTCTTATTATCACTACCTTGTCAAAGCCATGTTTGACCAAGTCAGTGGGTCATTGTTCAGCCTAGATTCCAACGCTAATCATTTCAACCAGTTCTTGACCCAAATCCTCATCTTTGTGTCCTTCTGTGTGCTTTTACCTATAACATATTTACTCCAGGTTCATCCATATGTCATCTTCATACCTGCTATATTCTAAACTGGATTGAGACCTTTACAGGCACTAAAGTTAAAATACTTCTGCTTTCCTTCATACTTCACCAAATGCAATTCAAAATAAACAATTTAAATCATAAAATAAATGCAAAGCATCCAGAAATTCTGGCTTTTCATCAAAACTGTTTCCATGATTTTTTCTCAAAGCATTTGCCAAGTATCCATGTTGGATAATTCAGTACTGATTATATAAAAATTCCTGGATAATGTAGAGAAAAGCACACCATCTTCAAAGTGGTGCTTATTACAATTCCTGTTGCTGCATAACAAATTATAACAGTTCAGTTTCCTAATACCACTATTTTATTATATTCATAAATTCTGTACACCAGGCATTCAGACAGGGCATAGCAAGAATGGCTTATCTCTAAAACTTCAACAGGAAAGAGGTAACAGAAGAGGAATTATTTGACTGTTGGGTAATGGAATCATATGGATTCCATTTGATTTGTCTGGCTTTTGACTTGGACCTCAGTTTGGACTGTTAGTCAAAGCACATATACATGATCTTTCATGTAGTCTGGGATTCCTCACAATATATAAGCCTCCATGAAATTGGACTTCTTCTGTAGTAGAAGACCAAGACTTCAAAAGTAAGTACCCTAGCCAACAAAGCAAAATCTAATCATTGTTCTGGCTTAGAGACTTGGAAGTCACTGAGAACCATATGTCAAATTCTACTAATTACAAGTGAGTCATCAGCTTATTCAGATTCGGGGAAAGGGGCATAGGCCCCATCTTTTGATGGAAGGGAAAAAAAAAGAAAAGAAAAAAAAAAAGAAAGGCAAAAACCTACAACATTTCAGTGCCATTTTAAATATAAGAAGTCTCCTTTCTTAGATGAACCTATAACAATGCGCCAAAATAATACTAAATGGTTAATTCTCCCTACATTCTTTACAGTGACTGACTGATTCAAAATCTTTGCCCTTGTCTTAAAACTCTAGGGCTTCCCTTGTTGTTCAGTAGTTAAGAATCCAGCTTATAATGCAGGGGACATGGGTTTTGTTCCTGGTTAGGGAACTAAGATCCCACATGCTGTGGAGCAACTAATTTCATGCCACAGCTACTGTGACCAAGCACCCTGGAGTCTACATCCCACAACTAGAGAGGCCACATGATCCAACTACTGAAGCCCACGTGCTCTGGAGCCTGCGTGCCATAACTACAGAGCCTGCATGCCACAACCAGAGAGTCTGTGCACCACAATGCAAGATCCCACATGATGCAACCAGGACCCAACACAGCTAAATAAATAAATAACAAGAAAAAACCTCCTATACTGCTTTTAGTGGCCAGAATATTGAGATGATCCCTATAATGATTGTATATAATCTATCCCTCTAAGTGTAGATGCCACCTGTAACTTGTTTCTAACCACTAAAATATAGCCAAGATGAAGGACTTTTCTAGGCCTGATTAAAATCTGTAATCGGTTGACTCTAAGTTAACCAAAGAAAAATCCTGAATGAGCCTGACCTGATCAGGAGGGCCATAAAAAGAGCCTAAAAACCAAAAAGATTTTTCCTGATGGCCATGAAGAAGTAAGTCTCCAAGAGTTATACAGATGTAATAAAATGTATTTGACTAATCACTTGAATGAGATTAGAAGACAGTTCTTCCCCCAGAAAATCCTCAAAATGGCTAGGACCTTGATTTAGGCCTTGTAAAATCATGAATGGAGGATCCAGCTAAATCACATTCAGATTCCTAGCCCACAGAATCTTCAGGATGCTAAACACGTGTTTTTTTAATTGTTAAATTTGTGGTAATTTGTTGCAGAGAAATATATAACTAATATACTGCCATAACTTAATGACTGTCAGACAATGTTTTTGCTTTCTATTTTCCCTATAAAATTGAAATCATCCAGTGGAAACTGATATATCTTTGACTACATCCAAAATGTACTTTCCCACCATAATAAAATTTTGTTTCCTTTCCTTTTATGAAGATGAAAATACTTCCTTTCTTCATGATTTGACAATTCCCTGAGGTAGAATTTGCAGCAGTCCTAAATCTTGAACATAATAAAATAATACTAGAAATTAAAACAGTTACAAAAATAGCAAGAAGCTTATCCTCTTGGGATTTATAAGATTCTCAATAATACTGGGGATTTTAGTGATTTCTAATATGTAATTCAGAAAAAAGTGAAATATGTAATTTGGGAATATCTCCTTCTACCTATGACAGAATATTTTGCAACTGACCAACACTCACACTGAGAAGAAGTAGAAGAACAACATCAGCAACACTTCTGTGCACAGATTGGATAGTTTCAGAGGCACCAGTGTATGAAGGGACATGAATCCTTAAAGAAAGGAATTCCACTAATGTCAGCTCAGTGTCACCAGTTACACCTTAAATTGTGACAGCCTATAAAGCTGTAGAGAAGGAGTCTGGTAAGGGACTAAGGAAATAAGAGAGATGCATGTGATTTTATTCAACTGGAGACAATTAATGTTGGCAGTTAGAATTTGAGGAACAAAGACTTTGGAAAGAAAGAAGTATGTAGAAGTAAGCCTACAGCTCTGAGCTCTATTTTTCTTTGGAGATTTTGAAATTCTTAAACTGTACTAGATACTAAAGTCATAGGAAAATAGAAAACTCAGAAGGACTTTGGAAGCCTTAAAGTGTCAATGAGTTCTGGCTCTCCTAAAGTTGAGAATCATGATGAAAACCCCACCAATTTACTCTCACAATCCTAGGAAAACTAATCATTAAAAGTAGAGGATAACCCAAAGGTAACTTTCCTGGTGGCTCAGATGGCAAAAGCGTCTGCCTACAATGTGGGATACCCGGGTTTGAATCCTGGATTGGGAAGATCCCCTAGAGAAGGAAATGGCAATCCACTCCAGTACTCTTGCCTGGAAAATCCCATGGATGAGAAGCAAACCATTCCAAGGCAAACCATTCAATATCATGATAATCCAAGTCTATGCCCCGACCAGTAACACTGAAGAAGCTGATGTTGAACAGTTCTATGAAGACCTATAAGACTTCCTAGAACTAACACCCATAAAAGATGTCCTTTTCATTATAGGGGACTGGAATGCAAAAGTAGGAAGTCAAGAAACACCTGGAGTAACAGGCAAATTTGGCCTTGGAGTACAGAATGAAGCAGGGCAAAGGCTAATAGAGTTCTGCCAAGAGAACACACTGGTCATAGCAAACACTGTCTTCCAACCACACAAGAGAAGATTCTACACATGGACATCACCAGACAGTCGACACTGAAATGAGATTGATTATATTCTTTGCAGCCAAAGATGGAGAAGCTCTATCCAGTCAGCAAAAACAAGACCGGGAGCTGACTGTGGCTCAGATCATTAACACCTTATCGCCAAATTCAGACTTAAATTGAAGAAAGTAGAGAAAACCACTAGACCGTTCAGGTATGACCTAAATCAAATCCCTTATGGCTATACAGTGGAAGTGAGAAACAAATTTAAGGGGTTAGATCTGATAGACAGAGTGCCTGATGAACTATGGACAGAGGTTTGTGACATTGTACAGGAGACAGAGATCAAGACCATCCCCATGGAAAAGAAATGCAAAAAAGCAAAATGGCTGTCTGAGGAGGCCTTACAAATAGCTGTGAAAAAAAGGGACATGAAAAGCAAAGGAGAAAAGGAAAGATATACCTATTTGAATGCAGAGTTCCAAAGAAGAGCAAGGAGAGATAAGACAGCCTTCATTAGCAATCAATGCAAACAAATAGAGGAAAGCAATAGAATGGGAAAGACTAGAGATCTCTTCAACAAAATTAGACATACCAAGGGAACATTTCATGCAAAGATGGGCTTGATAAAGGACAGGAATGGTATGGACCTAACAGAAGCAGAAGATATTAAGAAGAGGTGGCAAGAATACACAGAAGAACTGTACAAAAAAGAGCTTCATGACCCAGATAATCACAATAGTGTGACCATTCACCTAGAGCCAGACATCCTGGAATGTGAAGTCAAGTGGGCCTTAGGAAGCATCACTACGAAAAAAGCTAGTGGAGGTGATGGAATTCCAGTTGAGCTATTTCAAATCCTGAAAGATGATGCTGTGAAAGTGCTGCACTCAATATGCCAGCAAATTTGGAAAACTCAGCAGTGGCCACAGGACTGGAAAAGGTCAGTTTTCATTCCAATCCCAAAGAAAGGCAATGCCAAGGAATGTTCACACTACTGCACAATTGCCCTCATCTCACACGCTAGTAAAGTAATGCTTAAAATTCTCCAAGCCAGGTTTTAGCAATATGTGAATCATGAACTTCCAGATGTTCAAGCTGGTTTTAGAAAAGGCAGAGGAACGAGAGATTATATTGCTAACAACCACTGGATCATTGAAAAAGGAAGAGAGTTCCAGAAAAACATCTATTTCTGCTTTATTGACTATGCCAAAGCCTTTGACTGTGTGGATCACAATAAACTGTGGAAAATTCTTCAAGAGATGGGAATACCAGACCACCTGATCTGCCTCTTGAGAAACCTATATGCAGGTCAGGAAGCAACAGTTAGAACTGGACATGCAACAACAGACTGGTTCCAAATAGGAAAAGGGGTATATCTAGGCTGTATATTGCATCCCTGCTTATTTAACTTATAGGCAGAGTACATCATGAGAAATGCTGGGCTGGAGGAAGCAGACGTTGGAATCAAGATTGCTGGGAGAAATATCAATAACCTCAGAAATGCAGATGACACCACCTTATGTCAGAAAGTGAAGAAGAACTAAAGAGCCTCTTGATGAAAGTGGAAGAGGAGAGTGAAAATGTTGGCTTAAAGTTCAACATTCAGAAATCTAAGATCATGGCATCTTGTCCCATCACTTCATGGGAAATAGATGGGGAAACAGTGGAAACAGGGTCAGACTTTATTTTGGGGGGCTCCAAAATCACTTCAGATGGTGATTGCAGCCATGAAATTAAAAGATGCTTACTCCTTGGAAGAAAAGTTATGACCAATCTAGATAGCATATTAAAAAGCAGAGACATTACTTTGCCAACAAAGGTCCGTCTAGTCAAGGCTATTGTTTTTCCAGTGGTCATGTATGGATGTGAGAGTTGGAATATAAAGAAAGCTGAGTGCCAAAGAACTGATGCTTTTGAACTGTGGTGTTGGAGAAGACTCTTGAGAGTCCCTTGGACTCCAAAGAGATCCAACCAGTCCATCCTAAAGGAGATTAGTCCTGGGTGTTCATTGGTAGGACTGACGTTGAAGCTGAAACTTCAACACTTTGTCCACCTGATGCAAAGAGCTGACTCATTTGAAAAGACCCTGATGCTGGGAAAGATTGAGGGCAAGCAGAGAAGGGGACAACAGAGGATGAGATGGTTTTATGGCATCACTGACTCGATGGACATGGGTCTGGGTTGACTCTGACTGTTGGTGATAAACAGGGAGTTCTGGCATGCTGCGGTTCATGGGGTCACAAAGAGTCAGACACGAAGCTAGTAGCAATACTTAAAGATGCTCCTGTTATAGCAACCTGCCAGAAGACAAGAGAAATTGACCGTGGAGGAAGCCTGTACAAATTTTATACCTGTTGTCTGGAATTCAGTAAAAAGTCACTAGGCATACCCAGAAAATGGATCAAAAGTGATGAAAATGGAAAGAAGAACAGATCTGCAGGTGACCTGTAGAAGTTTTCAGATAACTGTTTCAGAACAGCTGTGATAAATATATTCAAGGAAATAGATTGTTAGAACTTTTACCAGAAAACTGGAAGGTCTTAAAAGAATAAAATGGAAATTATAGATGTAAAAACAGAATCATTGAAAGTAACAATTCAATAGTAGATACATTCTTAGTAAGACAATTCCTATTCTAGTACCTATTCTACTGTTGAAAACATTAGACACTTTTGAGTTAGGCATGTGACTACTTAGCCCTTGGAAAGTGGCTATTTCAATTTGAGATGTGCTGTGAATAGAAAGTGCACACTGGATTTCAAAGACTTCATACAAAAAATAATGAAAAGTTTTAAATTAACTTTAGCTGCTTCTTTTTGGCTTTTTAAAATATAGCTGAAGAGGATTTGACATTACATATGTGGTTTGAATTATATTTCTATTGGACAATACATTTAAAAGACAGAGTTACAGAAAATAATTAGATTGATGTATACAGAGAGAAAAGAATGGAAAACCTAAGAGTTTTAATTTTAAGATACATATAGGACATGAGATAATGTCAAAATGTTTGTAACTGGAAATCCCAGAATAGTAAGTAAAAGAGAAAAAAAATGGTGCAGAAACAATACTTGAACAGATAATGACTGAGAATTTTCCCAAACTAGTGAAAGAAATTTGTAGAATCAAGAGTTATAGGAAACCCCTAGAGAGAAATAAATTACTTAGGTGCATCATAGAAAAACTATTGATGACTGAAAGTAAAGAAAAAAATTTTAAAGCAAGTAGAATTAAAATACTATTTTTTTAATTTTTATTTTTTAAAATATGTTGCTAAGTCACTTCAGTCGTGTCTGACTCTGTGCGACCCCATAGATGGCAGCCCACCAGGCTCCCCCCTCCCTGGGATTCTCCAGGCAAGAACACTGGAGTGGGTTGCCATTTCCTTCTCCAATGCATGAAAGTGAAAAGTGAAAAGGAAGTCGCTCAGTCATGTCCGACTCTTCACGACCCCATGGACAGCAGCCCACCAGGCTCCACCTCCGTCCGTGAGATTTTCCAGGCAAGAGTACTGGATTGGGGTGCCATTGCCTTCTCCAAAATATAAATTTATTTATTTTAATTGGAGGTTAATTACTTTACAATATTGTATTGGTTTTGCCATCAGTTCAATTCAGTTCAGTCGCTCAGTCGTGTCCGACTCTTTGTGACCCCATGAATCACAGCACGCCAGGCCTCCCTGTCCATCACCAACTGCCGGAGTTCACTCAGACTCATGTCCATTGAGTCAGTGATGCCATCCAGCCATCTCATCCTCTGTCGTCCCCTTCTCCTCCTGCCCCCAATCCCTCCCAGCATCAGAGTCTTTTCCAATGAGTCAACTCTTCTCATGAGGTGGCCAAAGTACTGGAGTTTCAGCTTTAGCATCATTCCTTCCAAAGAAATCCCAGGGCTGATCTCCTTCAGAATGGACTCATTGGATCTCTTTTCAGTCCAAGGGACTCTCAAGAGTCTTCTCCAACACCACACTTCAAAAGCATCAATTCTTCAGCGCTCAGCCTTCTTCACAGTCCAACTCTCACATCCATACATGACCACAGGAAAAACCATAGCCTTGACTAGACAGACCTTTGTTGGCAAAGTAATGTCTCTGCTTTTTAAGATGCTGTCTAGGTTGGACATACTTTCCTTCCAAGGAGTAAGCGTCTTTTAATTTCATGGCTGCAGTCACCATCTGCGGTGATTTTGGAGCCCAAAAAAATAAAGTCTGACACTCTTTCCACTGTTTCCCCATCGATTTCCCATGAAGTGATGAGACAAGATGCCATGATCTTTGTTTTCTGAATGTTGAGCTTTAAGCCAACATTTTCACTCTGCCATACATCAACATGAATCTGCCACAGGTATACACGTATTGCCCATCCTGAATCCCCCCTCCCCCATCCCTACCCGTACCATCCCTCTGGGTCATCCCAGTGTACCAGGCCTAATCAACCAGTATCATGCATCAAACTTGGACTGGCGATTCGTTTCATATATAATATTATACATGTTTCACTGCCATTCTCCCAAATCATCCCACCCTCTCCCTCTCCCACAGAGTCCAAAAAACTGTTCTATACATCTGTGTCTCTTTTGCTAACTGTCATACAGGGTTATTGTTACCATCTTTCTAAATTCCATATATATGCATTAGTATACTGTATTGGTGTTTTTATTTCTAGCTTACTTCACTCTGTATAATAGGCTCCAGTTTCATTCACCTCATTAGAACTGATTCAAATGTTTTGTTTTTAATGGCTGAGTAATACTCCATTGTGTATATGTACCACAGCTTTCTTATCCATTCATCTGCTGATGGACATCTAGGTTGCTTCCATATCCTGGCTATTGTAAACAGTGCTGCGATGAACACTGGGGTACATGTGTCTCTTTCAATTCTGGTTTCCTTGGTTCGTATGCCCAGCAGTGGGATTGCTGAGTCATAAGGCAGTTCTATTTCCAGTTTTTTAAGGAATCTCCACACTGTTCTCCATAGTGGCTTACTTTTAAAGGAGCTGCAGTGGACTGATGGCTCACTTTTCAGTAGAAATAATGGAAGCTAGAAAACAATAAAATCATGTCTTTAAAAATTGCTGAAAAGGTAACTGCAGATTTTTATATAAAGCAAAAATATTCTTTAAAAAAAGAGAGCAATGTAAGGACATTTTAGCAACAGTTGCAAGCCAAGTTGTATTAAAACAAGTACTATGGGGAACATTTCAAGTAACAGAAAATCACAGAAATGTATGAAGTAATAAGGAACAACATAAAAGGAAAAAAATGAGAAAACTAAACATTGACAGTTGAAAAAAACAAGCAGAATATCTTATGTGATTTAGTTTCAATATATGCAAAATTAAAATGCATGGATATAGTGATATGAAAAATGAAAGTTGGTAAATAGAATTGGAAAGTGTGAAAAGTCCTAGCATTATCTGTAAAGTGTATTGTAAATTAATACTAAGTGTCAGACCATGATAAGTCAAGGATGAGATTGTTATCTCTTGGATAGTTGCTAAAAGTATAGCAAAATAATGTATAATTAACAATCTTACCTAAAATGAAATAATAAACAACACTTGATTAGTCCATCAGATGGCAAAAAATGAAAACACAATGAAGAACATGTATGGTTAAAAGAAAAGTAATAAAATATTAGATATAAAATTAACATAGATAAGTAAATTCATTAAATGTTAATGGAATGCATACCTTAATTAAAGACAAGAATTGTCAAATTAATTTTTAAAGTAGTCTATTTTGTCTTATAAGAGTAAACAAAATTTTGGAATGAACAGATAGAAAAGATATACTTTAGGAACACCAACCTCAAGGAATCTGGTGGAGCTATACTAACATATAGGGCTTCTATATATAGGGTGGCTCAGACAGTAAAGAACCTGCCTGCAATGGAGGAGACCTGAGTTCAATCGCTGGGTCAGGAAGATCCTCTGGACAGGGCATGGCTACCCACTCTAGTGTTCTTGCCTGGAGAATCCCATTGACAGAAGAGCCAGGTCGCCTACAGTCCATGGGGTCACAAAGAGTCGGACTCGACTGAGTGACTAACACTTTCACTTTGTTTTATAATAACAGTACAACGTAACCTTTAGCAAAAAAAAAAAAAAAAAGCATTAACTGGAATAAATAGAATGCTTCATAATGACAGAAGTTTAAATACATGAGAATGATGTAAAATTTTACTTACTTAAAATGATGGCTGCTTAAAATGAACAGGAATAAAAGTTTAAATAGACATACCATCCATCAGTGGAAGAGTTTAAGACCCCTGATTGCAGACAAAGAAAAGGGGATGGCAGATGATGAGATGGTTAGATAGCATCACTGACTCGATGGACATGAATTTGAGCAAATTCCAGAAGATAGTAGACAGAGGAGCCTGGTGTGCTACAGTCCGTGAGGTTCCAAAGAGTCAGCCATGACTTTGTGACTGAATAACAACAAATTGCAGGAAAAATATAAATCCTAAAAAAGGTATAGCATCATCATGCTGTTTTCAAGTTTCAATCTTTAAAAAACTGAATTTGACCACTTATTAAAGTTCTGACAGGAATTTTGCATGCAAAATCAAAAAATTATCTTCAGCAAAAAATTTCTGCTTACTAAACTTCACCTTTTATAAAACTTTCTCAAAAATTTACATATAGGTACAAGAAATGAAGAAACTAATTTCCATGAATCAGGTACATAATTCCAGCTTCTTGGCAAAATTAACACAAAATATGAAGCAGGTAGATCTTAAAAATCCCTAGCAGAGCTTTAATAATATTTGGGTAATGACTAACTTTAGATATATTTTTACTTTTTAGAAATAAATTGTGATATATAGATTTTTTTGTGATTTTTAACTATTATTATATGGTTACTTTTATTATTACAATTGCTCTGGATGCTTATATTGTATTGGCTGACTTGAAATTAATGTTCTTCTCTTCTAAAATTCTTCCTCCTGCCTATTGGTCTACAAAGACTCTGAATTTCTTGAGGCAAGTATTGCAATCATCTGAATCATCTGTTTCTTCATTGTTTAGCAAAGTGCCTAAAAATGGCATATATTCAGGAGTTTTTTGAATAAAAAATAAATTATATGCTGTAATGATTAACTGTGAAATAATTCATTGTTTTGATATTATAGGTATCTTAGTAAATTGTTGTTTAGTCACTAAGTCATGTTTGACTCTTTGTGACCCCATGGACTGCGGTCTACCAGGGTTCTCTGTCCACGGGGTTTTCCCAGACAAGCATACTGAGGCGGGTTGCCATTTTCTTCTCCAGAGGACCTTCCCTACACAGAGATTGAACCCACATCTGAGCTGCATTAATGCCATGGGCCTTCCCAGGTGACTCAGAAGACATGGGTTCAATCCGTGCATTGGGAAAATCCCCTGCAGAAGGAAATAGTAACCCACTCCAGGATTCTTGCCTTGGAAATCCCATGGCCTGAGAAGCTTGATGGGCTATGTCTGTGGGGTTGCAAAGAGTGGGACACGATTTACAACTAAACAAAAACAGCATTAATGACATAAAACTTTTTCAAAAAACTCTGATCCACTGGCATTAGTGTTACAAAAAGAATTTTGGTCAATCTGTGGATTGCTGATATTAAGATTAAACGTCAAGTAATTGGTTTTTATTGACAGTCTTTGTTTTTTATTTATAGGCCTTTTAAGAAAGCTCATTGATATCAAGAGGGAGAAAACTCACGTATTCCAAAACACTGGTCAACACCAAAGCAACTGGCTGCTTTGATATTAATATTTTAAGGCGATTATCCTAGTAGTAGCCTATTGTAATATTTTAGATTCTTTTCAAGGAAAACATCATTTAATTTACTCAGGAATCAAAGAGAATCTTTGCAGATACCAACAGATGTTTAAGTGCTAACAGAAAAAAAAGTTTGGAATATTTTTAGATGTAATTAACACAGCAAATGTTACAACTAATTTGTACCTTTAAAAATTTCTTGCAGCAGCTCTCTTTTTTATAAATAATTTGACCTTGAATAACACAATTTTGGGGGTATAAAAACTTATACATCAGGGGAAGATTTAACATTGGGTTTCTCTATGCTTTTTTTTTTTTTTGCTATACAAAACAGCTACTCTCAAAATGATGACAATTCATCACAAGAGCAATTTACAGCCAAGGAAAAGTTTCAGATATTTTAGGTAATTAAAGTTGATAGATTATTGTTGTTGCTGTTCAGTTGCTAAGTCGTGTCTGACTCTTTGCAACCCCCTGGACTGTAGCCTGCCAGGCTCCTCCATCTATGACATTTCCCAGGCAAGAATACTGAAGTGGGTTGCCATTTCCTTCTCCAGGGGATCTTGCCAACCCAGGGGTTGAACCCACGTCTCCTGCATTGGCAGGCGTGTTCTTTACCACTACTCCACCTGGGAAGCTCCCAATTAATTATTAGTTTTAACCAAAGTAAGCATTCAAACTCTCACTGTTGCTCTAGTACATTGAAAAAAAAATCTAAAATTTTTTATATAAACATAGGTTAATGTTGTTATTGTAGTTTATCATATGTATTTAAGTGTAATTGCTGCCTTTCGTTGTAACAGGAGGCTCTTCTTAGAAGTCAGTGCATTCTTAGTTTCATCCCAAATACCTATCACTCTTTCTAGTGTTCTAATGAAGAGGGATTCATAAAATAGGATGTTAAGCAAATTGACTTCCCAAGCAGCTGACTGATGCTTTAAAAATATTCATTCATTCATTCACCCATTCAATAAGCATTTACTGAGTACCTACTATGTGCCAAACACTATCCTAGGCACTGTGAGTATAAAACAAGCAACCTTAATTTTCCATCAATAGAGAGGTTGAGAGAAGCAAAAATAATGAGAGGATGACGGTACTACAACATGGAAAGTGTAATCACAGGGGTATGGATAGAGTATTATGGCAATATAGAGATCAAATAGCTCATGCAAATTTTATGATCATGGATGGAAATTCTGGAGAAGATAATTCTTGAAAAGTCTTAAACAATAAGTGAAAGTTAGACTATAGTTTAAAGGAGATGTTCCAGGAAGAAGAATAATGTGAGCAATGGCTGAGAAGCAATAAACAATGAAATTTCTGAAAGAACTGTATATAAAATATGTGTCGGAGGGTATTTTTCAAAGCAGAGAGAAACTAGTAATAAAGTTAGCAATAGACAGGGCCAGATCAAGAAGAACCTACAAGGTAAATTCAGAAAATTGAACTTATAAGTAATATGGAACCACTGAGCCATAATCAATGGAGAATCAAGTGGTTAATTTTGGATTCAGTTCAGTTCAGTTCTATCGCTCAGTCATGTCCTACTCTTTGCGACCCCATGAATTGCAGCACGCCAGGCCTCCCTGTCCATCACCAACTCCCGGAGTTCACTCAGACTCAGGTCCATCGAGTTGGTGATGCCATCCAGCCATCTCATCCTCTGTCGTCCCCTTCTCTTCCTGCCCCCAACCCCTCCCAGCATCAGAGTCTTTTCCAATGAGTCAACTTTTCGCATGAGGTGGCCAAAGTACTAGAGTTTCAGCTCCAGTATTATTCCTTCCAAAGAACACCCAGGACTGATCTCCTTCAGAATGGACTGGTTGGATCTCCTTGCAGTCCAAGGGACTCTCAAGAGTCTTCTCCAACACCACAGTTCAAAAGCATCAATTCTTTGGCGCTCAGCTTTCTTCACAGTCCAACTCTCACATCCATACATGACTACTGGAAAAACCATAGCCTGGACTCGACGGACATTTGTTGGCAAAGTAAGGTCTCTGCTTTTCAATATGCTGTCTAGGTTGGTCATAACTTTCCTTCCAAGGAGTAAGCATCTTTTAATTTTGGATTACAGATGTATAATTCCAGGGGAGTATGGGGAATGGTCTGAAATGAACAAGATTGGAAGCCTCTGAACATTTTCAGTAAGCATGTGAAAGGTAATGAGAGTGGTGGAAGAAACAGAGGAGGAAACATCTGTTTAAGGCAATGGCACCCCACTCCAGTACTCTTGCCTGGAAAAATCCCATGGACGGAGGAGCCTGGTAGGCTGCAGTCCATGGGGTCGCTAAGAGTCAGGCACGACTGAGCGACTTCACTTTCACACATTGGAGAAGGCAATGGCACCCCACTCCAGTGTTCTTGCCTGGAGAATCCCAGGGACGGTGGAGCCTGATGGGCTGCCGTCTATGGGGTCGCACATAGTTGGACACGACTGAAGCGACTTAGCAGCAGCAGTAAAATCCAAAAGACATGATTATCTGGAAAGAAAGGGGACAAAAATGAGTTTAAGATTGACATCTTTGGAAACTGAATGAATGATTATAATGATTATAAGCTTTACCCCAAATTTAATTTAAGAATTAGAACCTGGTATCACCAACCAGATGAAAAGAGACTTGCTACTTCCAGAAATCAAGGCAATTATCACATGAGCCATTTAAAGTCAGGGCAAACTTTCAGAAGTTGTAAGTAATTAGGCTTAAGTATTTAAAAGTTCAGAAATTATCTTCATCAAAAGAAACATCCAAGTCCTATCTGAAGCTCTAGTATACTGAAAATGCATTTTTTACTTTACCTACAAAATATGTTATTGCTAAATATAACTTGAGGTCTGTCAGTGTGAACTTTTGCTGTTCTTCAGTGGCTAAGTTGTGTCGGACTCTGCAATCCCATGGACTGCAGCACACGCCAGGCTTCCCTGTAGTTCACTGTCTCATGGAGTTTGCTCAGACTCATGTCCATTGAGTTGGTGATGCCATCCAACCATCTCATTCTCTGTCTCCCCCTTCTCCTCCTGCACCTAACATGAACTTAATAAATGAATAATAATTGTTTTGAAAGCTTATGCTTTCCAGGATTTTTACTATTTAAAAGTCATCAATATAATTTCAGTATATACCATGTGTCAGAAACAGTGCTCTTATATACGTCAAAAAGGCATGGGAGAAATACACAATCCCTGCTAACAAAGAGCTGTTTTGGCTGAAAGATGGATTTTGAAATACTTGCTTTAACGCTAAAAGTATCTTTAATGGGATCTATGACTTTTGCCCCTTACAGAAAATGCTATGTCTCAATTCATGAGGAATCATAAAATACAAATTCACCTTCAGAAGGAACATGCTGATGTTCAGTTATCAGTCTAAATTATATTGAAAGTTTTATTACATTTTGTATTTGTAGACAATCAATTTTTGAATCATTTGTGATACCTGAAGTCAAATTCTATAGATCAAAATTATTTACTGTTGCTAGTAAACACAGTCAGAGAAGGCAATGGCACCCCACTCCCGTACTCTTGCCTGGAAAATCCCATGGATGGAGGAGCCTGGTAGGCTGCAGTCCATGGGGTCGCTAAGAGTCGGACACGACTGAGCGACTTCACTTTCACGCATTGGAGAAGGAAATGGCAACCCACTCCAGTGTTCTTGCCTGGAGAATCCCGGGGAAGGGGGAGCCTGGTGGGCTGCCGTCTATGAGGTCGCACAGAGTTGGACACGACTGAAGCGACTTAGCAGCAGCAGCAGTAAACATAGTAAAGACTAATATGTGTGTTCTCTTTACCTACTTTCTCACTCAAAATATTTTTGAGGAAAAATGATAAAGATACAGATTTAGTCATGCTCTGGACAATTTCTATTCATGATACTGATGCAATTCAAACTCTGGAAAAATACATCTTTCTAGAATTGCGTCTTTGTTTTTGGATCTGGTTCTCAATATACCAGTTTTTCATATTCTAGTTGTTCCCAGTAATTGAGTAATCAGGGATGCAATCTCAATCTGCTTATTTTACAGATGTCTTTGAAGTACAAAGGGACTGTGGACATTTGGGGTGAAAATATTTAATCAATGAGTTAAAAATCAGTAAGATGTATTGAATTAATTTGGCTTTTCAGCTGAGTAAAAGTTAATTTAATTCCCATAATAACTTAATCAGTTAGAAAGAGCACTACAAATTATTTAAGAAAACTTAAAACCATAATTTATTGGCTACAAATACAAGGTTTGGGGACAATTTTTAAGTAATAGATGTCTCTGGGTCAAGCAGCTAGATAAAGGAAAATAACAACTTGAAACCATGTTTCTCCTTTATAGGTCATGTGTATTGAAGGTTGACCTTAAAGTGAATAGACTGCCAGTTATTTCTCTAGCAAAAAATGGGTTTATTCAAGATCCACAAAGAACTGCATCATAGGGTCTGCCACCAAGGTGAACCACATGAAAATCTTCCTTCATGGCAGGGGCAGGAGAACTCTTTTACAGAGGGGAAAAATAAGTTGAGAGGGCTGTAGTAAACCAAGAATCTGTGGCTTCATTGACTGAGGTGTTGCCAGGAAGAAGAGGTCTTTCTGTTGGGTTTGGCTATCCTTGCTTGGTGAGGCTTGTGAGGCTTCCCCTTCTGGTCTCCCAATTCTCTTTTTACTAAGGTTTCTGCTTATTAATTTTTTGCAAAGTATAACTTAAATGCAGTTAAATTCACCCTTCTTTAGATATAAATGTTCAGTTCAAAGTTTTGACAACTGTGTTCAGTTATGTAGCCATCACCACCACTCAAGATACAGACTGTTTACATCACTACATTGTTCTATAATGCCTCTTTAAATCAGTACTCTATCCCTCCATCCTCTCCTCTAGACAATCTCTGATCTTATTTCTGTGTCTGCATTTTTGCCTTTTTCAGAATGCCATGTAAATGGAATCATACATTATAGCCTTTCATGTCTAATTTTTTTCATTAAGCGTAATTATTTTGTTATGAATGAATGTGTAGTTGCATGTATCAATATTCTTTTTTGATGAATAGTATTCCATTATGAGGATGTACCCAGAGAAAGCGATGGCACCCCACTCCAGTACTCTTGCCTGGAAAATCCCATGGATGGAGGAGCCTGGTAGGCTGCAGTCCATGGGGTCGCTAAGAGTCGGACACGACTGAGCGACTTCACTTTAACTTTTCACTTTCATGCATTGGAGAAGGAAATGGCAACCCACTCCAGTGTTCTTGCCTGGAGAATCCCAGGGACGGGGGAGCTTGGTGGGCTGCTGTCTATGGGGTCGCACAGAGTCGGACACGACTGAAGTGACTTAGCAGCATGAGGATGTACCACAATTTCTGTATCCACTTACCAGTTGATAGACCTCCCCTTTTTTTGCTCCTGTGAATAAAACTGCTATAAAAACTGTGGAGTTACCTTTGTATGGACATATGTTCTTATGTCTCCTGAATTTATATTGAGGTTTGTGATTGCTGCATTTTAGGATTTAGCTTTATTAAAATAACTGCCAAATGGGTTTCCAAACTGGCTTTTGTATGTCACATCTTCACAAGCATGTATAAAATATTCAGCTGTCCTACATCTTTGCTGGTGCTTTGTATTGTCTTTTAAATTCTTCAGCTCTAGCCACTCCACTAAGTGTGTATCTTGGTTCACTTTTAGTTTAACTTGTGTTTTTCTGGTGGCAAGTGACATTGAGTATCTATTCATATGTTGTTGTCTTACATATCAATCTTTTTAAAGTACTTATTTAAATATTAATCTGTGATCCATTTGTTTACTGGGTAATTGGTAACTTTATAACTGAGTTGTAAGAATCATTTAAAAAATACGTATACAACCTCATTATTAAATACATATCTTGCAGATACTCTTCTGCAGTGTGTAGATTGTCCTTATGTTTCTAAATGTGCTTGGAGAACATTTAATTTTAATGAAGCCAAATTCATCAATTTCTTTTTACATGGTTAGTACTTTTTATGTCCTAAGATACTTTGCCTAAACCTGTTTCATAAATATTTTATTCTCTGTTTTCTTCAGGAATTTTGTAACTTTAGGTCTTACATTTAGACATAATATAGTTCTAGTTGTTTTTAATGTGGTGAGAGAAACGGTTCAAAAATATTTTATGATGTTGAATATGATGTCCAATTCTTACAGAATCTTTTATTGAAATGTTTTCTTTTTTCTATTTAATTACTTGGACACATCTGTCAAAAAAACCAATTGACCACATATGTATGGGTTTATTTTTATGCTCTCTATTCTGCTTCTTTGATATATATTTTACAGTAATATCACATCTTGTTTATGACTGTAGTTTTGACTACAGTAAATCTTTTCATCAAGCAATATGAATTTTCCAACTATGTTCTTCTATTTCAGTATATTTTGCTTTTTCAAGATAATTAGCATTTTCATATAAATTTTAGACTAAATTTGTCAAATTCTACCAAAGAGAAGAAGAGTGGAATTATGATTTGGATTACAGTTGACTTTTAAACAACACAGTTTGAACTGCATGGGTCCACTTATACACATATATTTTTAACTAAATATTAATATGCACTATGATACTACACATAGACAGTACTATGATCCAAAGTTGGTTGACCATACTGATGAGGAACCATTGATAGAGAGGGTCATCTGTAAAGTCGTATGTGTCTTTTTTACTATTTGGAGGGTTAGCATCCCTAAAATACCTACATTGTTCAAGGGTCAACTGTGTTTCGAATTCATAGATCAATTTGGAGAGAACTGGAATTTTAAGAATGATGAGCCTTATGATCTTTGATCATTGCATATCTCTGCACTAACGTATAACTTTTAAAGATTTCTCTCATCAGTGCTGTTTGTTGTTCTTCACTCATTTGTGTCTGACTCTTTGCTACCCCATGGACTGCAGCATGCCAGGCTTCCCTGTCCATCACTATCTACCAGAGTTTGCTCAAATTCATATCTATTAAGCTGATGATGCCATGGAACCATCTCCCCATACTCTGTCACTCCCTTCTCCTCCTGTCCTCAATCTTTACCAGTATCAGAGTCTTTTCTAACAAGTCAGCTCTTCACAAAAGGTGGCCAAGGTATTAGAGCTTCAGCTTCAGCATCAGTCCTTCTAATGAATATTTAGGGTTGATTTCCTTTAGGATTGATTGGCTTGATCTTGCAATCCAAGGGACTCCCAAGAGTCTTCTCCAGAACCACAGTTAAAAAGCATCAGTTCTTCAGCATTCACCCTTCTTTATAGTGCAACTCTCACATCCATACGTGGCTACTGGAAAAACTAAGCTTTGACTATATGGACCTTTGTAGGCAAAGTGATGTCTCTACTTTCGAAATCACTATCTAGTTTGGTCATAGCTTTTCTTCCAAGGAGCAAGTATCTTTTAATTTCATGGCTGCATTCACCATCTGCAGTGATTTTGGAGTCCAAGAAAAAGTCTCTCACTGTTTCCATTTTTTTCCACATTTACTTGCCATGAGATGATGGGACCAGATGCCATGATCTTCTTTTTTTGAATGTTGAGTTTTAAGCCAGCTTTTTCACTCTCTTCTTTCACCTTCATCAAGAGGTTTTTTAGTTCCTCTTCCCTTTCTGCCATTTGTGTGGTGTCATCTGCATATCTGACATTATTGATATTTCTTCCAGCAACTTTGATTGCAATTTATGCTTTATCCAGCTCAACATTTCTCATGACGTGCTCTGCATATAAGTTAAATAAGCAGGGTGACAATTTACAGCCTTGAGGTGCTCCTTTCCAAATTTGGAATCAGTCCATTGTTCCATGTCTAGTTCTAACTGTTATTTCTTGACCTGTATACAGGTTTCTCAGGAGGCAGGTAAGGTAGTCTGGTATTCCCATCTCTTTAAGAATTTTCCACAGCTTGCTTTGATCCACACAGTCAAGGGCTGTAGTGTAGTCAATGAAGCAGAAGTAGATGTTTTTCTGGAATTCCCTTCCTTTGTCTATGATCCAACAGATGTTGGCAATTTGATCTCTGGTTCCTCTGCCTTTTCTAAATCCAGCTTGAACATCTGGAAGTTCTTGGTTCAGTTCTTGGTTCATGTATTATTGAAGCCTAGCTTGAAGAATTTTGAGCATGAACTTGCTAGCATTTGAAACGGCTGTGATTGTGCAGTAGTTTGAACATTCTTTCACATTGCTCTTCTTTGGGATTGGAATGAAAACTGACCTTTTCCAGTCCTGTGGCCACTGCCGAGTTTTCCAAATTTGCTGTCATATTGAGTACAGCACTTTCACAGCATCATCTTTTAGGATTTGAAATAGCTCAACTGGAATTTCATCATCTTCACTAGCTTTGTTCATAGTGATGTTTCCTAAAGCCCACTTGGCTTCATATTCCAGGATTTCTAGGTCTAGGTGAGTGATCAGACCATCATGGTTACCTGGGTCATTGAGACCTTCTTTGTATAGTTCTGTGTATTCTTGCCACTTCTTCTTAATCTCTTCTTCCTCTGATAGGTCCATACCATTTCTGTCCTTTAATGTGCCCATCTTTGCATGGAATGTTCCCTTGGTATCTCTAATTTTCTTGAAGATTCTATTTCCCATTCTATTGTTTTCCTCTATTTCTTTGCATTGATCATAGAGGAAGGCTTTCTTATCTCTCCTTGCTATTCTTTGGAACTCTGCATTCTGATGAGTATATCTTTCCTTTTCCCTTTTGCCTTTCACTTCTCTTCTTAGCTATTTGTAAGACTCCTCAGACAACCATTTTGCCTTTTTACATTTCTTTTTCTTAGGTATAGTTTTGATCACTGCCTCCTCTACAGTGTTACAAACCTCTGTCCATAGTTCTTCAGGTAATCTATCAGATCTAATTCCTTGAATCTATTTGTCACATGTACTGTATAATCATAAGGGATTTGATTTAGGTCATGCCTCAATGGCCTAGTGGTTTTCCCTACTTCCTTCAATTTATGTCTGAATTTTTTCAATAAGGAGTTCATGATCTGAGCCACAGTCAGCTCCCAGTCTTGTTTTTGCTGACTATATATAGCTTTTCCATCTTCAGCTGCAAAGAATATAATCAATTTGATTTTGGTATTGACCATCTGGTGATGTCCTTGTATAGAGTCATCTCTTGTGTTGCTGGAAGAGGGTGTTTGCTCTGACTCTTGGCAAAACTATGCTAGATTTTGCCCTGCTTCATTTGGTACTCCAATGACAAACTTGCCTGTTACTCCAGGTATCTCTTTACTTTCTACTCTTGCTTTCCAGTCCCCTATGATGAAAAGGACTTTTTTGTGTGTGTTAGTTCTACAAGGTCTTGTATGTCTTCATATTGTAAATAGAATTTTAAATTTATTCTAATTTTTCAATGCTGATAATTAGAAAGACAATAGAATTTAGTATACTGATTTTATTCCGCCAACTACTAAAGTCAGTTATTGGATCCAATAGGTTTTTTGGTGGAGATTTCTTAGAGGTTAATCATTTGATTTGTGAATAACTTAAGTTATGTTTTTGTCTTATCTATCTATATACTACACTTATTTATTTATTTATGCCTTATTACTCTGGCTAAGATCCTAACTATGATACCAAGTAGAAGTGATGATAAGATATTGTCAGTCTTAGAAAGCATTCAGTCTTTTATAATTAGGTATGATATTAGTTGCAGGTTTTTAATAGATACTCTTTATCATGGAGGTAGTTTCCTTCTATTCCTAACTTGCTGAGAGTTTTTATCAGTAATAAATAGTGCATTTTAACAAATACTTTTTTTTGCATCTATTGATATGATCATGTGATTTTCTCTGCTAGCTTGTTAATATGGTGAATTTCATTTTTATGTTCTTGAAATTATGGGTTGGATAAATGCAAAAGAACTCTGTCATCTTGATGAATTGACTTCTTTATGATATTAATATATCTGATAATATTCCTACTTTGTCTGACACTAATGTAGTCTCTTCAGCCTTCTTTCACTAGTATTTGCATGGTATATATTTTCCAACCCTTTCCTTGCAACCTATTTATATCTTTTTTTTAAAGTAATATAGGTTTACTGTATACAGTATAGACTTGAATTTTGCTTTTTTTGGTCCACTCTGATAATTGCTGTCTTCTAATTGAAGTGTGTGCATATTTACAGTGAGAAATATTATTTAGCATATTGGATGTATGTATTTATCTTCCATTTATTTATCTTGCTGCTGCTGCTGCTGCTGCTAAGTCGCTTCAGTCGTGTCTAACTCTGTGCGACCCCAGAGACGGCAGCCCACCAGGCTTCCCCGTCCCTGGGATTCTCCAGGCAAGAACACTGGAGTGGGTTGCCACTTCCTTCTCCAATGCATGAAAGTGAAAAGTGAAAGTGAAGTCTCTCAGTCGTGTCCGACTCTAGTGACCCCATGGACTGCAGCCCACCAGGCTCCTCCGTCCACGGGATTTTCCAGGCAAAAGTACTGGAGTGGGGTGCCATTGCCTTCTCCGAGTTGCTTTCTATTTGTTCTATTTTTCATTATTTAAAAAAAATCTGTTCCTGCCTTTTGCTAAATTGAGTATTATTTATGGTATAATTTTATCTACACTATTGATTTATTTGGTTATGTCTTTTATAAAAGTGTTTTAGAGGTTGCTCTCAAGTTTATGATATATGGTGACTGCAGCCATGAAATTAAAAGATGCTTACTCCTTGGAATAAAAGTTATGACCAACCTAGATAGCGTATTCAAAAGCAGAGACGTTACTTTGCCAACAAAGGTCTGTCTAGTCAAGGCTATGGTTTTTCCTGTGGTCATGTATGGATGTGAGAGTTGGACTGTGAAGAAAGCTGAGCACCAAAGAATTGATGCTTTTGAAATGTGGTATTGAAGAAGACCCTTGAGAGTCCCTTGGACTGCAAGGAGATCCAACCAGTCCATTCTGAAGGAGATCAGCCCTGGGATTTCTTTGGAAGGAATGATGCTAAAGCTGAAACTCCAGTACTTTGGCCATCTCATGTGAAGAGTTGACTCATTGGAAAAGACTCTGATGCTGGGAGGGATTGGGGGCAGGAGGAGAAGGGGACGACAGAGGATAAGATGGCTGGATGGCATCACTGACTCGATGGACTTGAGTCTGAGTGAACTCGGGAGTTGGTGATGGACAGGGAGGCCTGGCGTGCTGTGATTCATGGGGTCGCAAAGAGTAGGACACGACTGAGCGACTGAACTGAACTGAATCTAAAGTAAAGCAATATTTTTATTTTTTGAATAGTGTAAGTACTTTACAAGAAATGGTATTTCACATCTCCTATTCTTTGTATGACTACTGTTATACCTTTATTTCTATAAAGAAAGTTGATGGTGCAGTGTAAGAATTTTTACCTTATAGGCAAATATCTCTTAAAACAGTTAGAAGAATTTTTACTATTTATGATTGTCTTCCTTTGTGTAGATCAAAATTTCTGTTGCTACTATGTCAATACTTCTGACTGGAGAACTTTCTTTACCATTTTCTTTTCTTAAGGACGGCTGGTAATGAATAATCTCAGGTTTTGTTTCCTGAACTTTCTCTGTTTTGCCAATTCCTGAAAAATATTTTGCCTGTTTATAAAATTGGTTTATTATTACTTTTTTCTTTCAATAATTTAAATATGTTGAACCATTGTCTTCTGGATTTCATAGCTTTTATGAAATGTCTATTTTAATTCTTGACTGTTCTTTTATATATTAAGTTAGAGAATATTAATCTGAGGATCCCTAGGATCCGATTTTATAAGTTTTTTTCATTTTAAGAAAAAATTCTGTAACATAATTTAACCACCTTCTACCTTGCAATAGTGACAGACTAGACTCTGAGTGTAAAAAGCATTGTATAAATTCTATAATACAGGAAAGGGAAGGTCTAGTAATCATGATTCATATGCAGTTCCTGCTGTCAAGATTACACTTATAATGGGTGGGTGGAAGGAAGTGTAAGATAAATTAATCAGAGAACACGAGTAAAACATATAGCAGTTAAGTTGTAGGTTGATTCATATTCTTTATGGAAGAGCAGAAGAAAAAAAAAATCCTTTCTTTGGGTTAAGGAATAATTCCTATGAGTGGACTTTGCAGGAGCATTAGGAGAGCAATCTGAGGTGAAGCTTTATCAAGTCACAGGAGAAATGTATGTTTTTCTAATGTTTGCTCTTGTTTTCTTTAACCATTTTCCTCTGCTCTTAAACATTTGTCTCCTTATACTGAGACTACATTTCTCTATCACATTGATTGTGCTTTCAGGGTGGTTCGTACTCATCTATTGTTATAGTTTCAGTTATTCAATGACAAATTCATATCTTCAAGATAAATTTCTCCTTTGAATACCCGTTCTCTATATCCAAATATTTATAAAAGAGTTTCACAACAAAGTGTCATAGGCACTTCAAAAAGCTCAAGCTTAGTAAGTTACAACCTGACCTAATTATCTCTCTAATAGTCTGTATTTCCATGAATGACATCACCATTCCCCCAGTTTTTCAGGCTGCAAATATGAGCATCTTGTTAGTCTCCCCTATCATTTATTTCTCACCACTCAAATTCAGTCAGTCCGAAATCTGAATCCCCCTGAATCGTCCTCAATCTCTCTCCTCACCTTCCATTAGCATTTACTGCAGTTACTGTTTTTATCATCTCTCACAAAAATTATGCAGCAGGCTCCCAACTAGTTTCTCTAGTTCTATTTTTGTTGTTTCTAATGTGTTCTTCACTTTCTAGGTGGCTTCTTAAAAACTGCAAAACCAATTGTGATGAGATAAATATGAACTGTTCATATATATGGCCCTAGTCTTTTAAGAAGCCAATAAAGAGAATTCAAGCTTAAACACCCAGATTATATCCTTCTTCCATCCTCTATATTTAGAAATAAATGTTACTGATTTCTAAATTATAAATTAAATTTTTAATCTATAAAGACATCCTGGCAATAAAAGCCAACAATGCAAAGATGCCCAAATTTTAGAATCATATCAAACTCCTAGGGAAAATAAAAGTCTAAAGATTAAAATTCTCTGAAAGTTAAAGACATCAAAATTTAAAATAAAGTCCTGAAATACAATTATTTTGCCCTACAGAATTAAATGTCCAAAGAGATTTCAGTGCTTTTAAATACGTGATTGAACTCAATCTCATCTAGAAGTGTTCTTGATGCCTTTTCAAAAAAAAAAACGATGAATGTTTTTCCATTTGCAGCTACATTTAGGATATGCCTTTCATTAGCTTCAAGGTCTTAAAAGTTGTGCTGATTCAGTGTTTAGTCTCTGATGTGCCTAATTTTTCATAAGTCCTGAGAGTTAATGAGACATCCAATACTAGCAGGGCATTAACTCAGTAACTCTTCCAATCAGGCAGTAAAGCCATTGGTAGTACCATGGCCACTTTATCAAGAAAAATTTTGTTCCTAATGTTATGGACCAGGGTTGACTTCCTTACTGTTTAAAAATTGATGAGAGGCCAGGCAGGAAATTTAGGCAAGGCTTTATTGGGGGCCCTGCTGCAAAGCAGGGAGTGAGAACAAGCAACAGTCTCCCTTGTCCACTCTCTGGCTCAGGGTAGGAGCGAGCTGGTTCCTTATATAGAGTAAGAGTAGGTGGGGGTGTGTCCAGGGGTCGGACCAGAGGGGTGGCTTAGGTGGTTTCTCTACCCCTTTGGGGTGCAGGAGGCATGCACAGTACTCTGCTTTTTCTCCCAACCCCTTGTTTTTGCTCCCAGCTCTTCAGAAGTGGCAGTCAGGTTGTTTTGGTCTTTTTGTATCTTATTGTCTACAGTTTGCCCCAACTGTGAATGCTCACAGTTATTTTTAGTCTCTTATAGTTTCTTTGTATTTTGCTGCTTGGGGAGACTTTTGTCTAAGTGCAAGGACTGCAGCAAAGGGTCGCAGTCCCATGTCTTACTAGAGCCCATTACTTGAGGAAAGAGAGTAGATGAAGAAATGTTGCTTTTAGCTCCATGGATGCTAGTTGATGTCAGTGGTCTGGTAAATATGAACCTGAGAACACAAACTCACCCAGGAGAAAGTCACCTAGTCACTTCAGTGTTGATTTGGGAAGACCATTCTGTAATACGATTACTTGGCCTCACCCCTGGAGAAGATTCCTCCACATTAAGAAAGTGCAGTAATCATATTTAACAGCATACCAAAAGAAAAAATGATTGTCAAATAAAATTTTATTTTTGTCTTGTCCCTGGATTAAAAACTCCAACAAAGTCAAGAATTTTCTGCCACGTGTTTGATAATAAACAGTACTGCTGTCCCTTTGAGCCACAGACATCCTCACTTGTGTTAAGTCTCCCCCTTTTCCAGTTTAAGACACTGCAGACTGTGGTGGGAAATTAGAACACAGTAGGCGTCTCTGTTCTGTGTGCTCATCTCCTTCCCTACTCACTCCCTGCTGTTTAGCTCTCCTATCAAGGTTAAAGTGGGGCAAGGTAGAGGAGACAGTTCTTACTTGAACTTGTGCTTTTGAGTGCCAGCTTTGAGTTCTATGTGAGTGCCAGATGTTTAAAGACAATTCTTTCTCTCCTGAAGCCTTTTAGTGGCTTTCCACAGGTTTCCTGCTGAGCTCTTTTGCCTTCAGTTCCTTGATGCTTCTTTCTTCACAGCAGTAGCTTGCAGTGGTTCCCTCAGAAACTGGGTACATAGTGGGGAATAATTTCAGTTACTTTCTTCTTATGTTTCCTAGACTCCCCCAGCCAACTCATTGGATAGGACTCTAAGGCAATGAATATTTGGAGACAGCCCCCAAATCTTCATTCCTTACTCAACAACCTCTGGTGTGAAGAGAAATCCCTACACAATCACACTTTCCTGCTCTACCTCCAAAGCAGGCAGTTAGCCTTTCTCTTGCCCTCAAGATCCCCCAAAATACATTACAGCCCACTGTGTCCTATTTTAGCTGTTTCTTACTTAACTTACATACAACTCATTTGTCTGTATTATGAGCTTAGGAAATCAAAGTCCTTTCCTTCTGACAAATGTCCACGCAGATTGTCAAATGGCAGATTGTCCTTAAGTACCAAGTTTCTACGGAGAAAACCCACACCCAAGAACAGCTTTGAGTTCCTTCTATCTTTTCCCTCATACTACCAAGTCTAATCTTGTGCTGCTTGCTGAATGACAGGGCAGTAAATCAAGAGACAAGTTGTTGGAGCAAGGAATAGTGACTTTATTTGGAAAGCCAGTGGATGAAGAAGATGTACTAGTGTCCCCAAAAAACATCTTACCCAAGTTAGAATTCAAGCTTCCTTTATACTAAAAGGCAAAGGGGTATGGTTGGTAGTTGCAAATTTCTTGATGTCAGAATCCTCTGTTTTCGCAACTGTTCTGGTAGGTCAAGTTATAATGTTCCTGTAAACCTCCAACAAGACAAATATTATTCTCTGTTCTGCAAATTTTTATCTCTGTATGAATGGCAGAATATTATACACTAAGAATGGGCTATAATGTATATTTCAGGTATAGGCAACATTCTTAACTTGTAGCAAAAGCAACCGAATTCAAAGGTTAAAGTAAAAGAAATAGATCTATATGGAATCAGATTTGTTCTTTCCTTTTATGCTCTTTACCCAGGCCATCTTCTAATTTACACTTGTCAGTAAGAGGTACACTTCGCTTCTCTCTCCTTTTCTCTAATTCTAGGCTTATATGGAACATTCCTTTTAGGAAATTATATATATATACACATATACATATGTATATATTTATAGTTGAGGTGAGGGATTAGTGCTTTATAGTTTTGTTTTTGCTTTCCAGTGACTTAAAGAATACAGAAGGCTCTTCACAGAAGAAGAGAGAAAGAAAGAAGGGAGTGTGCAGAGAAAAACTAAATCTATATTTTGAGTTGTAACCTTGTTACATAATCCCCTATTTAAATTTTGCATCCTTCCAAAGAAAATTCCTTTCTATCTAGGAGCTTTTCCTCTCTCAAGAACGTAGGAGTCAGGGTGCTCTGAACTATGTTTTAAGAGTAATTTCTAAGTGACTCTTTGCAAGCCAGTGAGCTATGTGGGTGAAAAACTTTCTCCTGGCTTCCCAGGCAAATACACACACCAAAATTCTTATTTTGTGGGAAAAAAAAACTTATTGAAATATAGTTGATTTACTATGTGTGTTAGTTTTACGTGTACAGCAAAGTGATTATATATATATAGATAGATAGGTATAGATAGATATATTCTTCTTTAGATTCTTTCCCATTATAGGTTATTATAATTACAAGATATTGAGTATATTTCCCTGTGCTATACAATAGGTCCTTTTTAACTTTCTATATGATATATATATGGTATATATATTTTCATCCCGAACTCCTAATTTATCCCTCCCCTCCTTTCCCCTTTGATATCCATAAGTTTGTTTTCTACGTCTGTGAGTCTATTTCTGTTCATTCTTTTCATGGCTGTTTATGTTTAAACCTGCCTTCTCTCTCAGGAAGGGGGACAGTTACCTATCTTGCCAGGTAGAGTCCCTTCCAAAAGAATTGAGATCATTTGCCTTTCTGAATTCCACCCTACCTCTACTTCTTACATACACTGGTAACTTCCAAAATGTCATCTTCTTTTTCTTTAAGTGGAAAATCCAACTGTACAAAATTTACTTGATTCTAAGGTACACTTAATTTTTTAGCTCCTAATATCTCTAAGGATGGAATATAGCTCACAGTTGATGATGGTCTTAGTTTAATTCTTCCCTGTTCTTTAGTGGTGCATTGGCTAGCATTTAAGATTTGATAGTGTACAATACATAAAATTAGAGAGAATAGACTATGTTCAGTAATGATCCTCTGTGTTTAACAAGTATCAGTGTCTCACTGTGTATCTTTGTCTTTTTAAACTCTTTTTATTACTGTGAAACATTTTTAATAACTATCTTACTAATTTCACTGCATGTTGACCCTAAATACTATAGTTTCATCTTTAAAAATCTGAATACAGTTTCTTATGTAACAACTTTATTATAACACCAGCAAAACTTTTTAACATATTTTTATGTGTTAATGTATTCTAATACTAAATCCTTTTTTAATTTTTCCCAGTTGCCCTCAAACAACTTTTTATATGTAGTTCGTTTGAATCAAATTTCACACAAAGTCTCTTTTAATCATGTTCACTGTTGCCATTCTTTGTTTTCTGTCATTGACTTTTGAGGAAACCACATCATTTGACAGAAGGCCCCAATTCAAGATTTGTCTGATTTCCTCCTTGTGGTAAATTATTATTCTGTCCACTCTGTTTCCTGTGAATTAGAAATTAGAGATAAAAGCTTTATGATACTCAGTTCCAATATTTTTGGCCAGTATACTTCAGAACTGGTCCTGTGTACTTTGTATTGTAGCATGTCAGGGGGAACAGCATGCCTGGTTGTACCGCATTTAGAGACAATAAATTTTAGAATTGATCTCTTTCCTTAGCAGTCTATTTTTGTTTTCATTGAGTGAAATTGACTCTCAAATCTTTCCAAGGATATGAGACACATGTTAATATTCATCTCTTTCTTTGTTTGAGTTCTTCTCTTTCAAACTCTTTTTCACAAGTCATTGCCATCCACCCACATAATGTATGAGTGCCTATTCTACAGAACGATGGGTCGGTAGCAAAGGACTTCTTCCTTAAAACAGAAAGACTGATTAGAATTCCTGTATAAATGAGTAGGTTATGGTCATACATATGTTTCTATTTTAGGTCCACATAGGCAAACTGTAATATGCTGTCAAAATGAACCTGGGAGTGGAGCACTTTAAAATATTTCCTCCAAGCTAGAGATGTTCTTTCGGAGAAGGCAATGGCACCCCACTCCAGTACTCTTGTCTGGAGAATCCCATGGATGGAGGAGCCTGGTAGGCTTCAGTCCATGGGGTTGCTAAGAGTCGGACACGACTGAGCGACTTCACTTTCACTTTTCACTTTCATGCATTGGAGAAGGAAATGGCAACCCACTCCAGTGTTCTTGCCTGGAGAATCCCAGGGACAGGGGAGCCTGGTGGGCAGCCGTCTATGGGGTCGCACAGAGTTGGACACGACTGAAGTGACAGCAGTAGCAGAGATATTCTTTATCTTTCCTTGTATGAGGAAGAACAATGAAATGATTCTGGCCTGAGATATCTAGATAAATTACTTCAATGAATATAGCCAGAAATTACACAGAAAGAAATTTATTTAATCTCTTCTGAAGTTAAATAGGAAGTTACTTGATATTTGGAATTTTCTGGATTCATAATAACTTTCTTAACTCCACATTTCTTAATTGATAATTAGCTAAAATATGTTTCCTATCTTTATAAACTAAGTGCCTTTTTTTTTTCATAGAAAAATCTAATTTTGTTTGCTTATTTGTCCTTGTTTATATTTTAGAAGTTTGAGTTAGAGAGGCACCCAGAAGAATTAATCTTCATAATTCATATGCATGGTCCCCAAAGCTTTATAAATAGCTAAAAAATAAAGTTTCAGAGGAACATAATGTTCTCCATAGTAGGAGGAAGTAATAATGAAATTAGGCATGAAGATGCAAAATAGAGCAGTTAGTAGCTCTCTGAGGAACCCTTGTTTAAAATTCAATGATCATTTTATTTTAAACGTGATTAACATTGTATCACTAATGTAGTACTCTGAGGTGTATAACATTTTGGAAAGTTCAGATACATTTCAGAGATATAAACACAAAATCTCTGGGTTAGAAATTAATAAGTGAAACAGAAAATATGTAGGAAATCTTAGTCCTTTTTGATAGAAATGATTCAGTAGATGTGCTCATGAGGAGAGCACATGTGCTTTTGAGGAGACTCAAAAGACAGGGTCACCCATTTGCATATGATGTTACTGGGAGGACGCTGCTAACTTGATATATTTTAAAATAGTTTTTGGAAAGACACTGCAAACTTACATCTTTTACTAAAACATATTACCCAACTAGAATGACTATTATATGTTTTAATTCGTGAGAGCTTTTTTCTCAAAGTATTCTTCAGAATAAGGTTTCCCTGATGATTTTTTTTTAATCATGAAATAAGTTTGGGAAATACTGAATTAAACAACATTAAGCAGATTTCTGTAAACTTCAGAGAGTTTTCAGCATGTTTTACACATTATGATTCCTCAAAAATGGAGTTATAGCATGTGCTGATTTTGGAAGTTATTTGATTACATTCCTCCAGATTTTTCTTATTCCTCACATAAATAGTAGTTTTTTATTGTATGCTGGTCATTGTGAGTGATAAGGGTTAGAAACTGAATTCTGTTTATTAAAATTATTGCATTTTATAAGTTTTACTCCAACAAACAGTTAAATGACTGGCACACCATATGTTCTTGTGGAAAACTGGCTTTAGACATTATTGTAGTGATCTATTTTTGTTAGTGTTCCTTAACCACTTGTTCTAATGTTTTTAACCCTGGGGTATGGTCTTTGTTATTAAAATATGAGTCCTCGTGGAGGACTTTCACTGAAGTTTGAAAGGCTTCAGTTCAGTGCAGTTCAGTCACTCAGTCGTGTCTTTGCGACCCCATGAATCGCAGCACGCCAGGCCTCCCTGTCCATCACCAATTCCCGGAGTTCAAACAAACTCATGTCCATCGAGTTGGTGATGCCATCCAGCCATCTCATCCTCTGTCATCCCCTTCTCCTCCGGTCCCCAATCCATCCAGCATCAGAGTCTTTTCCAATGAGTCAACTCTTCGCATGAAGTGGCCAAAATATTGGAGTTTCAGCTTTAGCGTCAGTCCTTCCAAAGAACACCCAGGACTGATCTCATTTAGAATGGACTGGTTGGATCTCCTTGCAGTCCAAGGGACTCTCAAGAGTCTTCTCCAACACCACAGTTCAAAAGCATCAAATCTTCAGCGCTCAGCCTTCTTCACAGTCCAACTCTCACATCCATACATGACCACAGGAAAAACCATAGCCTTGACTAGACAGACCTTTGCTGGCAAAGTAGTCTCTCTGCTTTTTAATATGTTATCTAGGTTGGTCATAACTTTCCTTCCAAGGAGTAAGCGTCTTTTAATTTCATGGCTGCAGTCACCATCTGCAGTGATTTGGACCCCCCAAAAATAAAGTCTGCCACTGTTTCCCCAACTATTTCCCATGAAGTGATGGGACCAGATGCCATGATCTTAGTTTCTGAATGTTGAGCTTTAAGCCAACTTTTTCACTCTCCTCTTTCACTTTCATCAAGAGGCTTTTTAGCTTCTCTTCACTTTCTTCCATAAGGGTGGTGTCATCTGCATATCTAAGGCTATTGATTGATATTCCTCCTGGCAATCTTGATTCCAGCTTGTGCTTCTTTCATCCCAGGGTTTCTCATGATGTACTCTGCATAGAAGTTAAATAAACAGGGTGACAACATATAGCCTTGACGTGCTCCTTTTCCTATTTGGAACCAGTCTGTTGTTGCATGTCCAGTTCTAACTTTTGCTTCCTGACCTGCATATAGGTTTCTCAAGAGGCAGGTCAGGTGCCTGGTATTCCCATCTCTTTCAGAATTTTCCACAGTTTCTTGTGATCCACACAGTCAAAGGCTTTGGCATAGTCAATAAAGCAGAAATAGATGTTTTTCTGGAACTCTCTTGCTTTTTCCATGATCCAGTGGATGTTGGCAATTTGATCTCTGGTTCTTCTACCTTTTCTAAAACCAGCTTGAACATCTGGAAGTGCACAGTTCACGTACTGCTGAAGCCTGGCTTGGAGAATTTTGAGCATTACTTGTTAGCGTGTGAGATGAGTGCAATTGTGCGGTAGTTTGAGCATTCTTTGGCATTGCCTTTCTTTGGGATTGGAATGAAAACTGACCTTTTCCAGTCCTGTGGCCACTGCTGAGTTTTCCAAATTTGCTGGCATATTGACTGCAGTACTTTTACAGCATCGTCTTTCAAGATTTGAAATAGCTCAACTGGAATTCCATCACCTCCACTAGGTATTTTCCTAGTGATGATTCTTAAGGTCCACTTGACTTCACATTCCAGGATGTCTGGCTCTAGGTGAGTAATCACACCATTGTGATTATCCTGGTTGTGAAGATCTTTTTTGTACAGTTCTTATGTGTATTCTTGCCACCTCTTCTTAATATCTTCTGCTTCTTTTAGGTCCATATCATTTCTGTCCTTTATCGAGCCCATCTTTGCATGAAATGTTCCCTTGGTATCTCTAATTTTCTTGAAGAGGTCTCTAGTCTTTCCCATTCTGTTGTTTTCCTCTATTTCTTTGCATTGATCACTGAGGAAGGCTTTCTTATCTCTCCTTGCTATTTGGAACTTTGAATTCAGATGCTCTTATCTTTCCTTTTCTCCTTTGCTTTTCACTTCTCTTCTTTTCACAGCTATTTGTAAGGCCTCCCCAGACAGTCATTTTGCTTTTTTGCATTTTTTCCCATGGGGATGATCTTGATCCCTGTCTCCTGTACAATATCACGAGCCTCCATCCATAGTTCATCAGGCATTCTGTCTATCAGATCTAGTGCCTTAAATCTATTTCTCACTTCCACTGTATAATCATAAGGAATTTGATTTAGGTCATACCTGAATGGTCTAGTGGTTTTCCCTACTTTCTTCAATTTCAGTCTGAATTTGGCAATAAGGAGTTCATGATCTGAGCCACAGTCGGCTCCCAGTCTTGTTTTTGCTGACTGTATAGAGCTTCTCCATCTTTGACTGCAAAGAATATAATCAATCTGATTTTGGTGTTGACCATCTGGCGATGTCCATGTGTAGTCTTCTCTTGTGTTGTTGGAAGAGGGTGTTTGCTATGACCAGTGCATTCTCTTGGCAAAACTCTATTAGCCTTTGCCCTGCTTCATTCCATATTCCAAGGCCAAATTTATTTGTTACCCCAGGTGTTTCTTGACTTCCTACTTTTGCATTCCAGTCCCCTATAATGAAAAGGACATCTTTTTTGTGTGTTAGTCCTAAAAGGTCTTGTAGTTCTTACTGGAGAAGGGAATGGCCAACCACTTCAGTATTCTTGCCTTGAGAACCCCATGAACAGTATGAAAAGGCAGAATGGTAGCATACTTGCGGGGAGCGAGCTCCGCCCCTGGCAAAGGTCATGAGGAAGGAGGCTTGGCATACGCAAAGGCGGGATCAAGCCTCAGGAGTCTCCCTGGAAATTCTTGAGCAATCTACCCCCAAAACCAGAGTCTGCCTACTTTCTGCTTTGTGCTTTCACCTACACCTCTGACTTTATGGGGGGCTGTCCCCCACTACCTCTGTCTGAAAAAAAGAGTTAGCTTACAGCTCCAGTTAATAATTCCTGGGTGTGACAGTGTTTAACCTACAAACTCCTTTGGAAATCCTCTAGCCTGCCTGAATAGGTTTTTCCGGCCACATGTGATTGTTCAGAGCCTCCCAACTGTGAGAGGCAGGAGATGTTCTAAACTGTCTAAACACAGATTCTTTTGAGTAGTTAAAAGATTGATTAGAAATTGTATTGGTGAAGGGATTTTCACTTGTTGGGCCAATGTTTGCTGCTAAGTTTCCATATCCCTTACCTGCTGTGTCCCTGGCAGTGTATTGATTAATATAATTGGTGTAAGTAGTAGCTTTAATGTTTGTAACCTGGGACCCTTGAGTTAATTCTTTTTCTTGTTATAGCCCACCACATCTTTGTGCTGTAGGAATGCAACTTTATCTAATGCTTTTGGAAGGTGGCTCCAGACCAATCACCTTTAGAGAAAAATAAGTTTTCTGAAGAAAAGGTCTTAAAATGTTAACAGGCCTCCGGGCCAGAAGATGATGCAAATCACCTAAGCTTTTGCATATGATAAGTTTGCAGGAAGAAAGCCTGGCTTGCTGCAAGACTCTACCCCTTCCCCCATTATCCTCTATGCATAACTTAAGGTATAAAAACTACTTTGGAAAATAAAGTGTGGGCCTTGTTCACCGAAACTTGGTCTCACCATGTCGTTCTTTCTCTTACCTTCTGGCTGAATTATTCAGCCTCTTTTCTCCACTGAATTTCCTCACTGAGCTATCCTTATTCTATTACTCTTTATATCCTTAATTAACGTTTAATTAAGCAGTTGTTTCCTGATCCTCGCCGACGCTGTCCCCGCTTCGAATTCCCTGGATCCACCGGGGCTGGACCCCGGCACATACTGAAAGAGGAACTCCCCAAGTCGGTAGTTGCCCAATATGCTACTGGAGATCAGTGGAGAAGTAACTCCAGAAAGAATGAAGGAATGGAGCCAAAGCAAAAACAATACCCAGTTGTGTATGTGACTGGTGATAGAAGCAAGGTCTGATTTTGTAAAGAGCAATATTGCATAGGAACCTGGAATGTTAGGTCCATGAATCAAGGCAAATTGGAAGTAGTCAAACAGGAGATGGCAAGTGTGAACGTCGACATTCTAGGAATCAACGAACTAAAATGGACTGGAATGGGTGAATTTAACTCAGATGACCATTATATCTACTACTGTGGGCAGGAATCCCTTAGAAGAAATGGAGTAGCCATCATGGTCAGCAAAAAGTGTCCGAAATACTGTACTTTGATGCAATCTCAAAAACTTGAAAGGCTTACCAAGCCCCTATTTCAGGTTTCTAGGTGTTTCTCTCCTTGGGAACTTCACTCATGCATAATATTTTAGATGTTACCCCAATGTGTATCTTATGCATATTTTAATGTACACCATTTATAAAAACTTCGTTTCCTGAATTTCACCTCTAAATTTTATAGCCTCACTGGCAACCTTGAACTCAGATCTCTGATTCAACAGCCCAGTAAAACAGATACTTTCTCCTTGAGTTGGTCTCCTATATGCAACCTGATGGGTTCTAACTCCCTTTTTAATAGTGCTCTTTGTGTTCTATTGAGCACACTTTAGTGAATGCTACTAAATAATGCAATTCATTGAATTTAACATACTCTAAAACACTTGTACTCAAGCAATATGTCCTTATTAAAGATGATGTGAAATTTAAAGAAAGCAAAGAAAAAATTATATATTTACCTGAGATAAATATCACCAACATTAATATTTTGTTATATTTTCTTCTGGTATATTTTTATATCCATAGCACTTTTAAATACATGGTTTTTATTACACTTTATGTTAAATATTATAACATGCCCCTCACACTTAGAAATACTATAAGTAGATTTCTACATGAAGCAGTAGATTTCTTAATGGTTTCATAAATATTCCAGCAGGTTTATTTGGCCATCCCTATTTTTTAAATTAGCTTTTTAAAAGTCTAAGTTTCATGTTTTTATAAATTCTGAGACAATTTAGCTTATAAGCATATTTTAAATTAAGTATTTTTTCCATAAGGTATTTTCTGAGAGTTATGCTTTCTAGGTCAAAAGATATAAGCCTATTTAGGCCTAATGAAAACACATTAAAATAGCAATATATGCAAAATTCTTCCACAGGACCCTATTATATTTGTGCATTGGTGTTTTGAAAAATAAAAATGCTAACACAATAAGTAATCAGGTTGTTACAGTGTTTCCATTTGCATTTTTGTGGTCCCTAGTAAGTATGCATATTTTCAGATTTGTTTAATTAGTATAATCTCTTTTCTGTTAATTAACTTTTAATAACTAAAATATTGTGGTGGTCACAGTATTATTATCATTAATTTGTATGAAGTTTTATAAGTTTAAACCTTAGCCATTTATAATTACAAGTATTTTTCCCAGGTTTTCATTGCTGAATCATATATCTAAGCTATTAGAGTAATACATTTTTTATTAAAAACATCCTTAACTAGTACAATCTTCTCTTATGATATTCTTTTTTAATTGGTCTTATTTCTTCTTTCTTCACCTCCTGTCTCACTTGGAATGGGTCTCTATTAAGCCACCAAGAGAATAATTTTAAAACATAAATCATATCACATCATTCCCTAATCAAAACCATCCCACCCCATAGGAAAATCCAGAATCCTTTACATAATTCCTAAGGCCCTGTATGATGTCAAACATCTATAACTCTTCTTATTCAATCCACTCAATCCCCTTACTTCAATCCCCTTGAAGGAGGAAACAGACAGAACAGGCTCCATCTTGAAAGCAGGACTCCATCTTGGGCCATACTGTGTACTTTGAGCTATATGCCCAGTATCTTGCCTGGCAACCCACTCCAGTGTTCTTGCCTGGAGAATCCCATGGATGGAGAAGCCTGGTAGGCTGCAGTCCATGGGGTCGCACAGAGTCGGACACGACTAAAGCGACTTAGCAGCAGCAGCAGCCCAGTATCTATGGAAACGACATACCAACTGGAAAACCAGACCCCCAGGATGGAAAAGCCCCAGGGCTCATACCTAGACTCTCCATTGCCTAAAAGAATACCTTAATTATCTGTGTTACCAAATAGAATCATAAATTCTATTATGCTTATTGGGGTATGACCACAGGCCTATTGATAATTGTCCACTGTTAACTACCTAGGCCTAAGGCATATGAATCACAGGTTAACTTTGATTGTATCTTTCTTTTCCTTTGTTCAGACTAGTTTCAGAGAATTAGGGAAGGTGGGTTTGAGCGCGTACACTTAGGGTTTATAAGGTTTTTACAAAAACTGGTCTTGGCTAAGAGGAGACTCTACCTTGGGCCCACCGGTATAATAAACTGCACTCCACTATCTGCATTGTCCTTCTGAGTGAGTTTGTTTCATAGAACGCATGGCTATAACACCCTTACCTGGCCTTCTTATCTTTCCTGGAAACTCAATGCATATTTCCACCTTGGGGCCTTGTATTAATATTCTTTTAAACTAATCAACCTGCCCAAATATTCATATGGCTCAATTCCTTTCTTTATTTAGATCTCCTTTTAAACAACAAATCTTCAGAGAAGTTTTATCTATGATAGCTTCACATCATTCTTCATCCCAATCTCTTTTTTAAGGAGTCATAGTATATCCCATATTTTCAGACACACAGACACATACACACACACACACCTTTGTTTCGCTCATTAGATTAGAAGCTCTGAGAGGTTGGGGTTTTTTTGTTTGTTTTTCTCTCTCTCTCTCCCTCCCTCCCTCCCTATTTCCTCTTCTTTCTTTCTTTCTTCCTTTATTTCTTTCTTTTTATTGTTGAAATCATTGGACCTAGAATAATATCTGCATCAAAGAACTAGAAGAACCTTAAAAATATATGAAAGAAATGAATTACAATCATTATAACATTTGGACATAATTTTGTTTTTAGAATTTATTATAGATCTTATAGAATTTATAATAAATTTTTGAATTTAACATTTAAAGTAACTATGGAAATATTTATTCAATGTTCCACTTGACTTTCTTCTAAGCATTTTTTATGTCATTACATAGTCCATAGTCTTCATACTGAAGATTATTTCTCAATTATAACTGAATATCACACCAAAGTTATACTATTTAATTAAAAATTTAGCTTAAATATTTTGTTAATTAATAGGTTTATCATCTAAATTCATTAGTACAATTATGTTACTTTAAGTTAGTTTAAAGTAAATTCACATTTTCTTTTTCTTTAAAACTTTACATTTTTGAAAACCATTTGTTTTTAAAAATTATTAAAAGTAAACTGTTTCTAAAGCGTATTCAGATCAGATCAGATCAGATCAGTCACTTAGTCATGTCCGACTCTTTGCGACCCCATGAATCACAGCACGCCAGGACTCCCTGTCCATCACCAACTCCCGGAGTTCACTCAGACTCACATCCATCGAGTCAGTGATGCCATCCAGCCATCTAATCCTCTGTCGTCCCCTTCGCCTCCTGCCCCCAATCCCTCCCAGCATCAGAGTCTTTTCCAATGAGTCAGCTCTTCGCATGAGGTGGCCAAAGTACTGGAGTTTCAGCTTTAGCATCATTCCTTCCAAAGAAATCCCAGGGCTGATCTCCTTCAGAATGGACTGGTTTTGCTCAAATCCAATATATTGCTATAGTTTCTTTCTCTTGCAAAAGCTGCTTTCTGTGTACATTTTTCTTGACTGAGTTTTCCAGTTATTTTCTAGTGTTACTTTAAAACAATACAACCTCTGTATTTTTGAATGCTGCTATTTTTCAGCTTGTTAATTTACTTAGATTACTTTTTTCCTCTACCATTTGACTTATTCAACTCAGCTAATTTTTTTCCTTTCTATTTTCAGATAATGAGAGCATTTAGATTTATAAAGTTATCTTGGTTCAAATTCAATTAATTTTTGTCTGTGTTTGTTTTTAAATATTGACTTAACAGTATATTAAATTCCACCTTGATACAATATTTACCAAAAGGATGCTTTTGAATATTCAAAGAGTAGAAAATTTTTAATTATTTATTTGATGAAAGTTTTAGTTAGAAAGTTTCTAATTAAACTATTCTAGAAACTAAAAAGTAGTTTCTAAAAACTATTCAGTTTTAATTAGAAAGTGCACCTAATAAATTCCCTTTTACTGTTTTCTAGGTATTTATGGAGCTAAATCTGATCATTTTTATTGTTTCCTTTGGTATATTATTTTTATTTTAGTACTATTTTATTGACTTTATTAATGCTAGAATGGTTATTTTTAAATTGTCTGTTTCTTTACCATAAAGTGAAGCTTTATATCATTTATGTTTTCCCCTTTAAATCTTACATATAGATCTATTACTTGTGTCTCCATGACTATTATTTTTCTTTTTGTTTTAACCTTACTATGTCATATTGTCTTAAATCACATAGGCAAATTACGGATTTTTTTTAAATATAAAATTTTTTAAATGACTTTTCATAAAGAGGTATAATTAATGTCATACATTTTCTTGACTACTATGATTATATATATATATGTATATATGTATAAGGCTTTTTGAAACCAGAAAAATAAATGCTGTACCCATTTATCAAAGAAGAAGAAGAATATTTGTTTTGCTAATCAGTTTTCTTCATTGAAAATCTAAGATTTTAACATCCAGAGTTAATGTGTGTATATATACATATATAGTTAATTTAAAATTGTATACTGTCATATTTCCATCTATTGTGATCACCAGAGACCAAATTGCCAACATCCGCTGGATCATGGGAAAAACAAGAGAGTTCCAGAAAAACATCTATTTCTGCTTTATTGACTATGCCAAAGCCTTTTGATCTACTGTGTGGATCACAATAAACTGTGGAAAATTCTGAAAGAGATGGGAATACCAGACCTCCTGACCTGCCTCTTGAGAAACCTATATGCAGGTCAGGAAGCAACAGTTAGAACTGGACATGCAACAACAGACTGGTTCCAAATAGGAAAAGGAGCACGTCAAGGCTGTATGTTGTCACCCTGTTTATTTAACTTCTATGCAGAGTACATCATGAGAAATGCTGGGCTGGAGGAAGCACAAGCTGGAATCAAGATTGCCGGGAAAAATATCAATAACCTTAGATATGCAGATGACACCACGTTTATGGCAGAAAGTGAAGAGAAACTAAAAAGCCTCTTGATGAAAGTGAAAGAGGAGAGTGAAAAAGTTGGCTTGAAGCTCAACATTCAGAAAACTAAGATCATGGCATCTGGTCCCATCACTTCATGGGAAATAAATGGGGAAACAGTTGAAATAATGTCAGGCTTTAGTTTTGGGGGCTCCAAAATCACTGCAGATGGTGACTGCAGCCATGAAATTAAAAGATGCTTACTCCTTGGAAGGAAAGTTATGACCAACCTAGATAGCATATTAAAAAGCAGAGATATTACTTTGCCAACAAAGGTCCATCTAGTCAAGGCTATGGTTTTTCCAGTGGTCATGTATGGATGTGAGAGTTGGACTGTGAAGAAAGCTGAGTGCCAAAGAATTGATGCTTTTGAACTGTGGTGTTGGAGAAGACTTTTGAGAGTCCCTTGGACTGCAAGGAGATCCAACCAGTCCATCCTAAAGGAGACCAGTTCTGGGTGTTTGTTGGAAGGACTGATGCTGAGGCTGAAACTCCAATACTTTGGCCACCTCATGCGAAGAGTTGACTCATTGCAAAAGACTCTGATGCTGGGAGGGATTGAGGGCACTAGGAGAAGGGGATGATGGAGGATGAGATGGCTGGATGGCATCATCGCTCGATGCACATGAGTTTGGGTGGTCTCCGGGAGTTGGTGATGGACAGAAAGGCCTGGCGTGCTGTGATTCATGTGATTGCAAAGAGTTGGACATGACTGAGTGACTGAACTGAACTGAACTGATTGTGATCACAATTTCAATAGTTATTTAGAAACATCCCCACACATTCAACGATTTCATTGATCACAAATACTAGTACCTTTCTATCTTGTTTTTCATACTTTTTGGTTTACTTATTAGGAGTCATTCATACAGCTTATATATTTGAATAATTTTTTCTGAATTAATACACATTAATAATATGTTTTTATAGACCCTGATGTATAAAAAGTTATTCCTTTTAGCTGCAACTTGATTAGAAGAGAATTCTGAGTTATGGCCTCTATCCCTTAATTCACATATTGCACTAGTCGTCTCTTATATTTGTGCGTGTGTTTTAGTCGCTCAGTCCTGCCCAACTCTTTGGGACGCCATGGACTATAGTCTGCCAGGCTCCTCTGTCCATGGAATTTTCCAGGCAAGAATACTGGAATGGATTACCATTTCCTACTCCAGGGGACCTTCCCCACCCAGGCATCTAATCCATGTCTCTTGCATCTCCTGCCTTGGAAGGCAGATTCTTTACCACTGCACCACCAAGGTCCACTTTCTGAGATAAAGCATATTCTCCTCATCTAGGCTGATGGTTCCCAAACCCAAAGTAGTGAAAGGCAATAAGGTGACCCACGATGATCCAAGCCTTCATGTAATTCTTTCCCCTGGCCTGTTGGTAGAGTTCATGATTTGCTTCTAACTAGTTTTTATATAATACATGGCAAGGTAATGGGATGCTCCCCCCAAAATTATATTTTGTTGTGCTAAGACTCTGTCTGAGGAGACTGGAAAAAGAAATTCTACTGGTCTTGATGAAATATATAACAATGTTATGAATGTTATACCTGTGAAGACAATCATACAATGGGGATCTTGTGAGCAATATTTAGGGACCTAAATGGGCCTCCAGCTATCACCCAACAAAATGTCGGGTATTTCAGTAGACAGCCGCATGGATGAGGATCCTACCAGTAATCTGGATGTACTTGAGAACAGATCCTTTCCTACTTGAACCTTTAGATGAAAATAAAGCACAACCGAAAAACTTGAGTACAGCCTTGTGAGATCTTGAGCTCATAATACAGCTAAATCATGGCTGACCCATATAAATTGTGAGATAATCCTGTATTTCTATGACTACTAAATTTATGATAATTTGTTATACAGCAGTAAAAAACTAATATACATGATATTTATATAATTAACCTAGAGGATGTGGTTAAAAACACATATTCTGTACATTTTTAAAGTATTTTTAAACTCAATCATGATATCTGGAGATAGAAACATGCTTAAAAAAATTTTTTTTCCATAAAGCATGCTTGAGAATAACTCTCAGAAGAGTATTTGAAAATGAGTGCTCTAGACACTACAATAAAGAAAATATATTTTAGTAAAGCACAAGTTAGAATGTTAGAATGTGGGGTGTAGGAAAAATCTGAAGTGTATTCATGTGAATGGCTTAAATCTGAGCCTCTATCTGTGGGGCAAATACATCTAAAGGGATAACCCTTTTCATTCTGAACTAAATAAACTGAAAGAAGTAGAAGACAAGACAAGACTGGAAGTCTGAGAAATTTATTGAAGGAAATGCTTGCAAATCATAAAAGAAGCTGGAGTTGTCAGTGAGAGGCTTTAGACAGTGATGCAGAATCTTAACATTTAACCCCACTGCTGGGCATACACACTGAGGAAACCAGAAGGGAAAGAGACACGTGTACCCCAAGGTTTATCGCAGCACTGTTTATAATAGCCAGGACATGGAAGCAACCTGGATGCCCATCAGCAGATGAATGGATAAGAAAGCTGTGGTACATATACACAATGGAGTATTACTCAGCCATTAAAAAGAATACATTTGAATCAGTTCTAATGAGGTGGATGAAACTGGAGCCTATTATACAGAGTGAAGTAAGCCAGAAAGAAAAACACCAATACAGTATACTAACACATATATATGGAATTTAGAAAGATGGTAACAATAACCCTGTGTACGAGACAGCAAAAGAGACACTGATGTATAGCTCAGTCTTATGGACTCTGTGGGAGAAGGAGAGGGAGAGGGTGGGGAAATTTGGGAGAATGGCATTGAAACATGTATAATATCATGTATGAAACAAGTCGCCAGTCCAGGTTCAATGCACGATACTGGATGCTTGGGGCTGGTGCACTGGGACGACCCAGAGGGAGGGTGTGGGGAGGGAGGAGGGAGGAGGGTTCAGGATGAGGAGCACGGATATACCTGTGGCGGATTCATTTTGATGTTTGGCAAAACTAATACAATATTGTAAAGTTTAAAAATAAAATAAAATTAAAAAAAAAAAGATGAAGAGGCAGAAAAAACCAAGGAGAATAAATATTTCTAAGCCCGCAAAAAAAAAAAAAAGAAAAAGGAGTGAACTCAGGTAAAGGAAAGGAAATGTGGTGCTCATCCTATCTTCTCAGGCCTCAGCCCGATACTAAGGGTTCCTTAATCTATGATAATACTCAAGCAAAAGTTTCTTATTCATGCAGGAGAGGCCCAGCAGCAAAGGCCACCATGTTATTATCTGGGAATAACCTGAGTGTGGCTTCCATGTTCCTGTCTAGGTGAATTCAGTGATAAAGCAATGGTATGGTCAGTCAGCTCTGATCTTTAGAGCAATCCATCTTAAGAGTATCTGAGAGACACATCTTCATGGCCACATTTTAAATTAAGTTCTGTCACATTCTCCTTAGATATGTGTAGCCCAACATACCTAAATTAGGGTTTTTTTTCTTTTGCCTATAATCTGCTGAGAAACATGCTGCTTCTCTCCAGCAAAAGAATAAAATGAATGTTCTGTTCAAGGAAAATCACCTGCATATTCCAAATGGAAATTTTCCAAATTGGCTTTATCAGTTCAGACTTTGGATGACTATACCATTTGCAAAGAAGCATCGACTCACACTCATATTGATAAACTTGTGATAATATTGTACACCATTCAATTCATTTCACATCAATTAAAACAGGTTCTATCACCTCATTCCTACAGAGTTCTGTTAAGTTCTTACCTTCTCCTTTCCATGCTACTTTCTTCCTCCACATTTTTCTTCAAATCTGTTTCTGTGTTTAAGGTAAAATGACAAGCAAAATCATGAAATTAGAACATTTTAGAAATTCCAAAAAATAATGTTGAATCCATAGTAGGACCAAGTTTTATTTTCAAATGAACTTATACTAACAGAATTTTAAAATAGAACTATCTATTCTCATGAACAGATGTTTTGTCATTTCTATGTTACTTTAAGAACTCAATTTGCTCTGCAGTAAACACATATCAGATGCCTTTAAGATATCAATTTAGCAATGTATATAAAACATATTTTGGGTTCAAAGAACTTGAAATCTTATAGAATGAGACTATGAATATAACTATAGTGTGTTAACAGTAGTGATATATTTAAAAACTGTGGAATAGAAAGTGTTAAAGAAGTTCAAAGAAAGATTTCCCATTATTCTGAGAAAATCAAGGATGGCATTCAGAAGTTGATGTTTGAACTGCAGCTTAAAAAATGGGCTACATTTGAGATATGAGAAATGGTTAGGGTGTGTAGCACCTGCAATCCAGGAAGAAACAAAACTTATCAGGTTAAGTATTATTTACATTCAAAGAGATCTATATTCCCCTTTTAATGTTCTCATTTAGGGCTCAGATTAGCCAGTTAATAGAGTAGTGGCCACTCAGACTTTGCAGTCTTGGTAAACACTGTATTCAATTCCAATCCCCAGAGCAGCATAGTATGTTTAATTGAAGATATGGTAATTCTGGGTTATTTTGCTGCAGATTTTAGAAGATTTTTAAAAGGCAAAACCCATTAGACTAGTTGCATTATATCAAAGGAAAAAAGATAGGGGTTTTATGAAACATACTGCCCCTTAGGAGGAGCTAAATTCCTCTCATGGCACTCATGAGGGCGGTTATTTGAGCTTTCAGAACTCTATTTCAGTATTAGTTTTGAACTGAATGCTTCAGCTAATTCTGTGTGCTGTTTGAGCTTTGCTGGAAGGATGAATTTGCAAATGTGAACACAGAGAATGCTCTTTATTTTATGGTATTTAAAAAACTTAGATTGATGATGTCTTTTTAACTTATTTTGTCTGCCAAGTGTAGATTTTCAGGATGGCTGTTAAAGTTTTGTCTGCATCATAAATGGGCTACTAGCTGGAATATTTCTTTGTTACCGCATGTTTTTAGGAAAGCATTTGTTTTAGAGTTACTTCCATGTATGGCTGTTTTCCCCTTTATATATATATATATATATATATATATATATATATTTTTTTTTTTTTTTTCCCTCATAGAAAAACTTTATTGGAAAGCAGGGAAAACTACCAAGATATGAATGAAGACAAAAAATAAAAAAAGTTTAGACATAAAGTGTATGACCTTGGTTTAAGTGGAAATGGAACCGTTTGGTGGTTTGTAGTTAGTGACCTATCGGATTTTTGTCTGATTCATCTTTGTAGCTGAGTAATGTTTAAAATAAAACTAAGAATTCAAAAATGCTTTCTGTATTCCACCTTCTATCAATATATCTCAGTGAAGCATAAAATAGCTATGGAATGACCCTTAAAAATATTTGTTGTAAGAGATTAGAGACTCTTTTTTAGGTTGTTTCATATCAGTATCACGATTATGTAGGCATGTGGTTCAACTCTTATAATAAATGACCCTTGTGAGAGTTTCATTTTAATTGTCCTTGCTTAGAGAGAGCAGACTTTGAGTGGGGGAAGGGGGCTCAATCTGTCAATAAGCACACTGATTCTGTTTATACAAACTGTAAATATAGTAACAGAGCAGGTCAGTGGTTGCTTACTGATGTTACAGAGGCAAGGGAAATTACTATGTTCGTTATCTTGGTTGTGGTAATGGTTTCATAAGTGTATACATATATCAAAATGGTCAAATTGTACACCTTAAATTACACACATTTTCAATCAATTAGACTGCAATAAAGCTGTTTAAAATACTTTTAAAAATACTGCTCCCTTGTTGCCTTACTTTATATGTTGGTTTTGAAAATTCTGCCAATCTTCTTTTGACTTTTTAATTTACTTTCCTGGAAGCCTTGAAAAAAATGTTTTATTAAAATATGTTTCAGAGCTAATTATTCTGGGTTAATTTTTCCAGGTAATTTGAGAGGTTTTTCAATATGCAGATTCACATCTTTTTCTATTTCTGGTTGGCATAAGAGTTTTAAAGATTTAGAACTTTAAACATTTTTAAATTGGTCCCCTGTTTAAGTTTCCTTCATCAAAAATTTCAATAATATGAAAATTATTCCTTCTCTCTGTCTTCCATTTCCACTATTTTCCCAATCATTTTCATTTTTTCTTTATGTTATTTTCATTTTCTTTTTTTTAAATTGCATTTTCATTTGCGCCTACTTTAATTTTTCCTGAACTTTAGTTTCTTTCCTTGTCTCAGATCCAATTGCTAGCACTGAATTCCTCTTTGCTGCACTGGGTTCTCTTAAATGCTCAGAAACCAGAGCATTTGTGAGGCTAAATTGTTTATTTTTCTTCTTTTTTGTGGTTGCATGGTTTTGTACTTCCTCTTGTATGATGTCTGAAATAATTTTTTTTTTTTTGGTCTAGTTTTTCAATTTTTTTTATCATGGTAGTGCAATGATAATGTTTTTATAATGCAATTTAAAAAAGACCTTTGTTGATGATTTCCCAAGGTGTGGCTTATTAAATCTTCTCTAATATATTTTTCAGTAATTCTAATACTTTTGATTTCACTTCCTTATTGATAATTGGGGGTGCATCCTCAGTCTATTTATTATTTATAAATGCTATGTGTTCTAACATTCAAATGTACTGCCTCCATTGTGGCAACGTGCCTTCACATTCAATTGAATTCACCAAAGAATATAATAAAAGCATAAAGTCCTCTGGTTTTTATTTAAGCAGTAGCAAGCTGGGAAGAGTGTAACTTTTATCATTAAAGCCATAAAAAATTCAGATAACAATTTTTCTTACATGTATCAAAAATCTTAGGGTAATTAAACTAGCCTAAAATCTAATGAAAAAAAGGATTCTCAAAGGAGAGATATGCCAAAGAAAGCATGCACTAGTCAAAGTTAAACAAGCAATAAAGATTTTAATCAAGGCTATTCCAATAGGAGAGAGAGTCCAGAGCTCAATTCCATAGAAGCAAAGGGCAAGAAAGTTTTTAAGTCCTGGGGTGAGCTAGTAGAAAATTAGTGAGAGTGATGAGAGCAGTCATGGGCTATCTGTATTTGCTAACTGACATTATCTGGTGGTTCAGAAGGTAAAGAATCTTACTGCAATATGGGAGATCCCTCGTTCAGGAAATTTCCCTAGAGAAGAGGGTGGCTACCCGCTCCAGTATTTTTGCCTGGAGAATCCCATGGACAGAGAAGAATTTCATGGATGCTAATCCATGGGGTTGCAGAGTTAGACACTACTGAGTGAATAACACTTTCACTTTCACAAAGGAAAAATAAACTTCACGTAGTTTTATGACAGGAAGTAATTTTGCGACTTGGGGCAAAACATCCACTGAAGATAGGCTAACTCCTACTCTTCCACAGAGATTGGGGAACAGGGACACTATCTTTCAAGATGAATACATTTCAGAAGGAGCACTCTAATTTCCTTGAGAAAGACATTCCTGGGTTGTAAAACTGGCAAGAGGCTTTTTAAAAGATTTGCATCTCAAAGAGATGAAATAGTTTATAGTTAAAAGTTTTCTAAAGTAAACACTGTAAGAAATGCAAGGTCAGGGACCTAGAGTCACCAGAAAACCTGCCTAAGTTTGGTCATGCTGGTCAGATGGGATATAAGCACTTGTTTACCTAGGGCAGATAGAGTGTCACAAAAACTAGGAAGAATTCGGATCAGGTTTTCTGTAAGTTGATGGAAGTCAAGTAGCGTATGGTCTACAATGAAGATAATACTGCCGGAAGCCACAGATAGAGTGGAAATTATCACCAATTAGCAGGCTCTCCCCCACGAATCTCAACAGATGTACATGGGAAGGATTGAGGGCACAGCAGGAAACCACAGAAAACCTCCTGTGCCCAGACTTGAGGCAGAGAAGCCACAGTGCTATGCACAAGGCAGGATAGTGCCAGGATCCTTTGCCCTTTCTTACCTATGGGACAAAAGCTTATAAACCACTGAGGAAAGGGAGCAAGGTCTCTTTCTCGTAGGCCCAGAAGAAGACCCAGTATAGCTGTAGAGAAAGATCAGAAATTAACTGTCTTCTTCCAAGGGAGAGGCAAGCTACCATCCTGGACCTGTATCATTGGAAATCCCCCTCCTGCTAGGAAAGGGGCAGGCGCTTTGTGAAGATCCCACTTCTGAGAGCTAGTAATTCAAACTTTGTATCATCTCTTCTGACTGTCTGTCTAAATATCTATCCCATTTTAAGAATTTATTTGTGCATGATTTTCATTTTCTTCCTCAAAACAGCCTGATATATGTGAAGAATCTAGCATACAGAGCATCTTGTGTGTAATCAGTCACGTCCAACTCTGCAACCCCATGGGCTATGGCCTGTCAGGCTCCTGTGGTCCATGATATTTCCCAGGCAAAAATACTGGAGTGGATTGCCATTACCTTCTCCAGGGAATCTTCCAAACCTAGGGATTGAACCTGCATCTCTTGTGTCTCCTGCACAGATAGGCAGATTCTTTACCACTGCGTCTTACCAATAACTACATTTTTTGGGGAAAAAAAAACCTAGCAAATGTTGTAGATAAGAGAGACTTGGGCATTCTCTTTCTTTTCCTGACCCTACTTCTGAATAAGGGATGTGAAAAACAATGATATAGAATCCTATTATTCCAGTTTTGTTGAAATTTCTTAGCCCATGAAGCCACCCCCACAGCATGGCCCCAGGATCATTTTGGTGCTGTCGGCAGTGATTAATATTGCTCAGCAAATGTTATTATCCCATCACATAGTACTTCAGTTTAATTTCTTCTTGAACAATTGCATTGTCCTTTATGTTTTAATGCTGCTTATTATTAAAATATGAAAAGAGGCTTTGTTAGTATGAGTATACCATAGGGATCCAGCAAGAGTTTTCTAATCATTTGGTTTAGAGATGTTCAAAACTAGTAAGTTGTGCCCTTGGGCCCTGGTAATTTAGAGACACCATTGTAAGCACTTCAGGGAGGATAATAATAATGATTACAATGACAAAAACAACTAGAATAGCTAAAACGTTAATCCCTACCACACTTGCATTCGTTACAATGATGATCATTTTACAGATGAAATTTCTGAGACAGTAAGTTTTAATAACTTATTCAAGATCATACAGTAAATAAGATGTTGGAATTGTTAAAATTCACATACAGACTGATGTAAAAAGACATGACCTTAAGGTTATTTTTCTCGGGGCGGGGGGGGGGAGTGCAAATGTTGTTCCTCATATGAGCTAAGAAAAATAATATAAATGTTTTGATTAGCTATTATATTTCAGAATTTCAAGGATAATTTATTAAAAGATACAGATTTCTAGGTTTCATACTTCCCCTTCCCCTAGACCTTCTAAACCAGAATTTCTCAGGGTGTACTTGAAGTATGTATTTTTAACAGGTACTCCTAGATAATTTTTATGCATAGAAAGTTGGTGAGCCCCACTGGCTCTAGCTAACTCTCCAGCACTTCATTAATAAGCTTGTTGGACAGCAGGTTTGGGGTGGCTTCTGAGGTTCTCTGTAATCTTCCAAGGTGGCACAGTGGTAAAGAATCAGCCTGGCAATGCAGGAGATGGGAAAATAGCTAGTACAGGGAACTTCTCCAGCAGATTGTTGCAAGCTCAGCCACATCACACCAGTGTTGTAGCATCTGTTACCCTTGTCTGGCCTTGAATCATCTCACCAATTAGGAAGGCTTTCTGCAGCAGGACACTTCTAGGCAAATGTAAAACTAAAGTCCTACATAGCCAAAGGGCAAACAAGGAAGAATATGGATGAAGGAAGAAGTGATAAACAGGAATTACTTTCATTTTCTAGAGAAAAATTTTACCGTTAAAAAGAAATGAAATATAATGCATGTATTTACTTATTGATGGTAGTGGTCAATCTTTTGAGCATCTGTTACATGATTTGCTCTCTCCTGGATAATGTAGGTGTAGAAACAGTATATAGGAACCTACACAAATAATTTTAATAATTCACATTTGAATTGGTTCAAAATAGGAAAAGGAGTATGGCAAGGGTATATATATTCACCCTGCTTATTTAACTTATATGCAGAGTACATCATAAGAAATGCTGGATTGGAGGAAGCACAAGCTGGAATCAAGATTGCCAGGAGAAATATCAATAACCTCAGATATGCAGATGAACCACCCTTATGGCAGAAAGTGAAGAAGAACTAAAGAGCCTCTTGATGAAAGTGAAAGAGGAGAATGAAAAAGTTGGCTTAAAGCTCAACATTCAGAAAACGAAGATCATGGCATCTGGTCCCATCACTTCATGGCAAATAGATGGGGAAACAGTGGCTGACTTTATTTTTCTGGGCTCCAAAATCACTGCAGATGGTGATTGCAGCCATGAAATTAAAATATGGTTACTCCTTGGAAGAAAAGTTATGACCAACCTAGACAGCATATTAAAAAGCAGAGACATTACTTTGCCAACAAAGGTCTGTCTAGTCAAGGCTATAGTTTTTCCAGTAGTCATGTATGGATGTGAGAGTTGGACTAGCAAGAAAGCTGAGCGCTGGAGAATTGATGCTTTTGAACTGTGGTGTTGGATAAGACTCTTGAGAGTCCCTTGGACTGCAAGGGTATCCAATCAGTCCATCTAAAGGAGATCAGTCCTGGGTGTTCATTGGAAGGACTGACGCCGAAGCTGAAACTCCAATACTTTGGCCACTTGATGTGAAGAGCTGATTCATTTGAAAAGGCCCTGATGCTGGGAAAGATTGAGGGCAGGAAGGGAAGGAGACAACAGAGGATGAGATTGTTAGATGGCATCACCAACTCGATGGACATGGATTTGGGTGACTCCGGGAGTTGGTGATGGACAGGGAGGCCTGGCATGCTGCAGTTCATGGGGTCACAGAGTCGGAAACGACTGAGCGACTGAACACAAATAATTTTAATAATTCATGTTTGAATAGAATTTCATAGTTTATTATAAATATTTTGGCTTAAGTAATTTCATTTGACTCTCAAAAAACTCTTGATAATAGGCTAATAGTATTTTTTTTCCATTTTAGCCCATAGTTGGTGTTCATTGAATATACTTTTGATGCATTCAGAGATAACTAAATGATTAAAGAGTAATGATTCTTACTCCATAATCACTTTGCCTTTAGATCATATAAGCACTATATCTGTATCAATAGGTTTTTTATATTCTTCAAATTTGTCTGAACTTCTTCCAATTCTTCCAAATATTATTCCATTATACTCTTTCTTGACAACTTATTTATTTCTGTATCCTTAGCTCTAACATAATGCCAGTTAATGAAAGAATATAGCATGTTATTCTTGTGCTTAGGAGTTTCCTGTTTTATTGGAAACATGTCTCCTTTAAAAAATACATCAGAATACAGGGCAGTGTATAAGCAAGCCACATAACGTAAATCCATCAATCTTTTAAATATATGGAAAATTAAAGAAGCAATTGAATAGTTGTAGTAGGCAGAATGAGCCTAAAATGAGCCCCCAAATATGTCCCACTGTGGAGGTTTAGTCATTAAGTTTGTGTCTGACTCTTGTGACCCCAAGGACTGGACCATGCCAGACTTCTCTGTCCCTGGGATTCTCTAGGCAAGAATACTGGAGTGGGTTGCCATTTCCTTCTCCAGGAGATCTCCCCGACCCAGGAATCAAACCTGTATCTCCTGCATTGCAAGGAGACTCTTTACCTGACTCTTTACTTTATCTGAGCTATAGGAAAGCCCTTATGCCCCACTATGATCTCCCAAAACCTGTGAATATGGTGTGATATCACTCCCATGATTATACTATGTGACTGTAAAACAGGGAGGTTATCCAAATGAATCTGACTTAATCACAGGAGACATTACTTTCTCCAGCTGATGACAGAAGGGGAAGTGAGAGAGATTTGAAACATGAAAAGGATTTGAAGTGCCATTACTAGACTGAAGTGGACCGTATGAGAAGTGTAGGTAGTCTTAGTTGCTGAGAGAGGCCCCAAGGTGATAGATAGCCAACAAGGAAATGGATACCCAGCCTGTTGCTGCAAGGAAGAAGTATGTCTGCTGAGAAGCTGAAATGTAGCTCACTTGGAGAAGAATCTTCCTGCACCACAGGAGACCACCTGAAATGCATAAGACCTGAGTTCAATCTCTGGGTTGGATCTGGAAGATACCCTGGAGAAGGAAATAGCAACCCACTCCATACTATTGCCTGGAAAATTCCATGGAAAGAGGAGCCTGGCAGGCTACAGTTCATGGGATCGCAGAGAGTTGGACATGACTTAGTGACTAAACCACTGCACCACAGATTATTTCTCAGAATTTCCAGATAAGGACCCAGGCTGACCAACCCTTAATTTTTAATATGCTGTCTAGGTTGGACATAACTTTTCTTCCAAGGAGTAAGCATCTTTTAATTTCATGGCTACAGTCACCATCTGCAGTGATTTTGGAGCCCCCAAGAATAAAGTCTGTCACCGTTTCCACTGTTTCCCCATCTATTTCCCATGAAGTGATGGGACTGGATGCCATGATCTTAGTTTTCTGCATGCTGAGCTTTAAACCAACTTTTTTCACTCTCCTCTTTGACTTTCATCAAGAGGCTCTTTAGATCTTCTTCACTTTCTGCCATAAAGGTGGTGTTATCTGCATATCTGAGGTTATTGATATTTATCCTGGCAATCTTGATTCCAGCTTGTGCTTCATCCAGCCCAGCATTTCTCATGATATACCCTGCATACGTATCAAGCAACACATTAAAAAATTCCATCTGCTAATTTAATTATGTAACCTGTCATATTCATAGGTTACTGGGATTAGAATGTAGACATATTTAGGAGGCCATTATTTTACCTACTGATAACATTTCAAAAAAATGATATGCTGGTCTGACAATGAATTGTGCAAAAATTGCCCTTGGTAAATTGTTAACTGCACTTATTCTCAATTATGTGTGAGATGTTTACTTATAAGTAGATTTTTTTTTCTTTCTGGAAAAAGAAATGTTTTTAAAGATAGTAAGCCTTGGCAGTCCATGAAATATTTGAATGCTTATACCTCCAAAGTTCTATCATGCTGTGAAATGTCCTCTTTATTGAGAACTGAGATGGCAGAATTTATAATAATAATTTCTTAAATAGTATAAGTCTTTAATGTTAAGAAGATACTTTTCCAGATATCATTCCATTTATTTATAATGACATCTTTGAAACTTTTGCTGACTTGTCTGGCCTGTGTTTCTCTCCTTTCTCAGAAGCAATTTAAAAATACTCTGGTCATAGTCTTCATAGAGTGTATTTTGATAAATCTTTTAATATTTGTCATTGTGCTTAGTCACTCAGTTGTGTCTGACCTTGGGACACCATGGATTGTAGCCCTCCAGGCTCCTCTGTCCATGGGGATTCTCCAGGCAAGAATACTAGAGTGAGTTGCCATACCCTCCTCTAGGGATCTCCCCAACTCAGGGATCATATCTGCATCTCATGTCTCCTGCATTGCAGGATGACTGTTTACCATCTGAGCCTCCAGGGAAGCCCAAAATTTGTCGTTAAGTGCACAGATATCTCTATATCACCAATATTTGGGTAGTATCTGCCACCTACCTATGCTGGTATACATTTACTGATACGGAATGCGTGTTGAATAAATCATTATTGCATAGAGAAGGAATAAATAGACTAGTAATGGTTTAGTCAGCATTACAGAACACTTTCCTCTGATTATGGTCCTAGTATATTCGATTGAGATTTAACTAAAGTTTATCATAAATTATCAAGTAGGACAGTCTCTCCCATGATAACATTTGTGTGAAAATCTTAATTTGTTCAACCAAAGATAGGGCTTAGCTATATGATATATGTGTTATACGTTACAGCTTTTTATCTTATATTAATTCATGCTATGGACAAGCAAATATCTCTGCACATGTATGAATGAATAAATGTATGTCTTGATATGTTTAGTTTTGTTAGGGCCACATATAAGTCCATTTTAGCAAATAATGCTAAAACTTTTAAGGTATGGATTTAAGAAATTGCATCATTTTTGTTTGCATCAGCATAAAAACAGTGTTTTTTTACATGAATCTTTCTGTTACCTAGTCATTAAAAATCTCTCCATGTAATGACATGAAAGTCCTTTGCTTAAATATGTCTTTTCTCATTTTTATTTTATTTTTATTTACCAAATATCTTTTTTACCTATGTGTCCCTTATTACTTCTTTCTGCTCCCACAAGCTCCTGACAGTTCAGATTTTCATAGATTTAGCTGTTTCATTCTCCTTACAATATCCAGGCACCAGAGTATGCTTATGAATGCTCTTTTATCTCTTTTACATATATTTTGCTAAGTAGGCACTTTAATGCCTTATGGTAACAAAAGATTAACATCTTTCTGTGATCTCATATACAAGTAATTTCTTACTTTCTGTTTTTAAAATTCAAATGAAAACAGTGGTGTAAACAAACCAGAAGAAGGACCAGAAGAAAGAAGGTTTAGATCCTAATTGAATTTTCTATTCACTAGTTTTGTGACATTGGGAAAACTCCAAAGCCTTTCTGATTCTAAATTTTTCATATCTTTAAATTAATAGACTATCTCCTACATACATTAGAGATATGTCAAAAATAAAGAAGCTTTTTTCCCTTCTCCTCTTTCACTTTCATCAAAGGCTGTTTAGTTCTTATTCACTTTGAGAATAATATAATAGGTACCAATTTACTTACTTAAGAATTAAGAACTTACAAATATTGAAGATTCTATACCATCTTCCCTAATCACATTCTCACTCATTTTTCCCTAAGGATAATCTTTAAAACTTCTTTTTATGAAGATCATTCCCATATGTATGTTTTTGAGTTTTACGACTTATGTTGATATATATTGTTTATTCTGAATGTTGCATTTTATCTTAAATTTGTTATTACAATGTGGCATTAAATGTTTTTGTACATCTTATCTCTCTGTGAACATGTACAAAAATTTTGACAGGGAATATCATTAGAAGTGGAAATGATGGTATGCATGACTTGCAACTTCAGTGAAATTTGCCAGACTGCGCTCCACATCTGTTGCAACAATTTAAACTCCCCCTGTAACATATGAGAACTCCCACTGCTCCACATACCACCAATACTTGTTTGGGGTTTAAAATCATCCCTCAATATTGTGCTTTACATTTTTAACATACTTACTGAGTACTGTTGACTTGTAGTATACTGCGTATATTTAAAGGATACAATTTGATAAGTTTTGACAAATATATATATATATATATATATATATATATATATATATACACATATATTCCTCACTCTTTAAGATTTCCTTATGCCTCTTTGTAAGCCCTTCCTCCTTATTTCCCTGCCCCTCACCTTTGTCCCCAGGCACCTTCTGATGTATTTTATGCCACAAACAGATTCTAAATTCGAAAAAATTAGTTAGAAATATCTAAAATTATAAATAACTGGAATAACACTGCACATGGTTGGTGGCAGTTGAGGCGGGAGTTGGCAAGCTTTTTTCACTGTTTGATTATTTGAAGATTCGCCCATGTTGTAATCTGAATAATTCACTTATTTTTATTGTTGAAAGATAGCCCATTGCAAGGGGGGACCACAATTTGTTTATGCCTTCAACTTTTGATGGATATTTGGGTTGTTTCGAGTTTGGAATCATTATATTAAATTTGTGATAAACTTTTGTTTACACATCTTTGTACGGGTACATACTTGCAGTTTGCTTTAGTTCTCTATTTCATTTCTCAGAAGTTAAATGGCTGAATAATATGGTTGATGTCTATTTACCTTCATTTTCCAAAGCCGTTTTACATTTTACAACCTAATCAGGAGTGAGTGAGAGTTTGAAGTTTCCTTATATATTCTGAATACAAGTTCTTTATTAATTACATGATTTGAAGATTACTTTGTCCCAGCCTTTCACTTGCTTTATCATTTACTTAATAGTGACTTTCAGAAAGGAAGAGTTTTTAATTTTGATGAAATCAAATTCTTTAGTTTGCACCTTTATGGATCTTGCTTCCCATTTCTCAGGTTAAAAATTATCTTTTCTAGCAGAAAATTGCCAAGTTTTCTCAAATATTTTCGTCCAGTTATTTTACATTTTTAGAATTGACATTTAGATCTGTGATTCATTTTAGATTAGCTTTTGTATGATCTGAAAAGTAGATCAAGGTTTCTTTTTTCTTAAATATAGACACCTAGCAGTTGTAACACTACTGTTGGGCAGATTCTTTTTCCCCATTGAATTACTTTTGCACCTTTATGAAAATTAAGGTGTATATATATATATATATATATGAGTCTATTTATGGGCTTTCTTTTTAGTTTAGTAGTCCTATTAGTCTATTTTTATACCAATATAAAATTGTATTTATTATTATAACTTAATAATAAGCATTAAAATGAGGAAGTAATAGTACAATTTCATGCTTTTTCAGGGTTTTTTTTAGGAGAGTACACTAGATCTTTTGCATTTCTTCATACATTTAAAAAGAGTTTGTAAATTCATATGTAACTTTTTAAAAAGACTATTGGCATCTTAATAGAGAATGTATTTAATCTATAAGTAAATTTTAGGGGAATTGATATTTAACAGTAATAAATATTTCAGCTTATGACTGCAGTTTATTTCTTCATTTATTTAGGTCTTTAATTTTTCTCAGCACTAGTTTGTAGTTTTCCACGTATAGGTTTTGCCTATTTTATCAGATTTCATTGTTTAGAGTTTTATAATATTTATATTATATTTATATTGAAATTTTTAAATTTTAATTTTCAATTGTTGCTAGTACTTTGAAAAACAATTGATTCATATATATAGGAATATATATTCATTCATTCATATTTGAATATATATTCATATATATATCTAATTTTGAAAACTCACTTACTAGTTTTAATAGCATTTTTGGATAGATTATATTGAGTTCTAAACAGACAATCACGCCTGTGAATTAAGAAAGTTTTTACTTCTTCTACAACCTAGAAACAAAGAAAGTGAAAGTCACTCAATCATGTCTGATTCTTTGAGACCCCATGGCCTATACAGTCCATGGAATTCTCCAGGCCAGAATACTGGAGTGGGTAACCGTTCTCTTCTCCAGGGCATCTTCCCAACCTAGGGATCGAACCCAGGTCTCCTGCATTGCAGGGGGATTCTTTATCTGCTGAGCCACCAGGGAAGCCCTTTACAACCTAATTGTTTTAAATTAGTTTTTCCTGCCTTATTACACTAGCCAGAATTTCCTTTACACTTTTGACTCGAAGAGTCTTGTATCTGATCTTAAGGATAGATTGCTCAGTTTTTCATCATTTGGTCCAGTGTTAGCTATAAGGTTTTTATCAGGTTGTATTACTTATTTACCCTCCTCTGTGTCAGGAGTCCTCAAGACAACTCCTAGGATCAGTGACTGACTGGATAGTCATTATACTCACTATTACAAACTATCACAGTATACTAGCTAGTCTAGATACTTTGTGAAAACACTGTGATTTATGTGAACACATGCTTTTCTTCTAGGGGTTACACAGAAAAATCATCAGAGAAAAGTCTGAATGAAACCAGATAGAGTTTCTGAGTAAACTACCAGTAAACTTTCATAGGACACATTTGGTTCCTCCAGCAAGGAGTTGTGATAACACACACAAAGTGCCATTGAATAGGGAAGCTGCCTGAGCCCAGGTGTCTGAAGTTTTTATTGGGGATCTGTGGTGTAGGCACATAACCACATGACTGAATGCAGTCAATGAACTCCAGACCCCTAGAACAAAAGCAGGTGTTCACATAAGTCATATTGTTTGCACAAAGTTTTTAGACTAGCTAGTATATTATGTTTCTAGGCTGTAAACATTCAAAACACTCTTATCAGTTAGATCATTCCAAGGGTTCGATTTCCAAGAATTGGTAAAGTGCCGGTCATAAAAACTGTAAAATGCAAGACTTAAGGAGTGGCGGCTGCGCAGTGCAGGAGCGGCTGAGAGGAGCTACCCTACGTCTGAGGTAAGGAGCAGTGGCTACGATTTGCTGGAGCAGCCATGAAGAAATACCCCATGTCCAAGCTAAGAGAAACCAAAGTAAGATGCTGAGAGAGGGCATCAGAGGGCAGACAGACTGAAACCATGATCACAGACAACTAGCCAATCTGATCACATGGACCACAGCTTGTCTAACTCAATGAAACTATGAGCCATGCACTGTGGGGCCACCCAAGACAGATGGGTTATAATGGAGGGATCTGACAGAATGTGGTCCACTGGAGAAGGGAATGGCAAACCACTTCAGTATTCTTGGCTTGAGAACCCCATGAACAGTATGAAAAAGCAAAAAGATAGGACACTGAAAGATGAACTCCCCAGGTCAGTAGGTGCCCAATATGCTACTGGAGATCAGTGGAGAAATAACTCCAGAAAGAATGAAGGGATGGAACCAAAGCAAAAACAACACCCAGTTGTGGATGCGCTGGTGATAGAAGCAAGGTCTGATGCTGTAAAGAGCAATATTGCATAGGAACCTGGAATGTTAGGTCCATGAATCAAGGCAAATTGGAAGTGGTCAAACAGGAGATGGCAAGTGTGAACGTTGACATTCTAGGAATCAGCGAACTAAGATGGACTGGAATGGGTGAATTTACCTCAGATGACCGTTATATCTACTTCTGTGGACAGGAACACCTTAGAAAAAATGGAGTAGCCACCATAGTCAACAAAAGAATCAAAAATGCAGTACTTGGATGCAATCACAAAAATGACAGAAGGATCTCTGTTCATTTCCAAGGCAAACCACTCAATATCATGGTAATGCAAGTCTATGTCCTGACCAGTAATGCTAAAGAAGCTGAAGTTGAATGGTTCTATGAAGACCTGCTGCTGCAGCTGCTAAGTTGCTTCAGTCGTGTGCGACCCCATAGACAACAGCCCATTGGCTCCACCGTCCCTGGGATTCTCCAGGCAAGAACATTGGAGTTGGTTGCCAGAAACACCTAGAGTAACAGGCAAATTTGGCCTTGAAGTACAGAATGAAGCAGGGCAAAGGCTAATAGAGTTTTGCCAAGTGAACGCACTGGTCATAGCAAACACTCTCTTCCAACAACACAAGAGAAGACTCTACACATGGACATCACCAGATGGTCAACACTGAAATCAGATTGATTATATTCTTTGCAGCCATAGACTGAGAAGCTCTATACAGTCAGCAAAAACAAGACCAGGAGCTGACTGTGGCTCAGATCATGAACTCCTTATGGCCAAATTCAGACTTACATTGGAAAACGTGGGAAACCAATAGACCATTCACGTATGACCTGAATCAAATCCCTTATGACTATACAGCAGAAGTGAGAAATAGATTTAAGGGACTAGATCTGATAGAGTGCCTGATGAACTATGGATAGAGGTTCATGACAGTGCACAGGAGACAGGGATCAAGACCATCCCCAAGAAAAAAGAAATGCAAAAATGCAAAATGGTTGTCTGAGGAGGCCTTACAAATAGCTGTGAAAAGAAGAGAAGTGAAAAGCAAAGGAGAAAAGGAACGATATACCCATTTGAATGCACAGTTCCAAAGAATAGCAAGGAGAGATAAGAAAGCCTTCCTCAGAGATCAATGAGAAGAAATAGAGGAAAACAATAGAATGGGAAAGACTAGAGATCTCTTCAGGAAATTAGAGATACCAAGGGAACATTTATGCAAAGATGGGCTCAATAAAGGACAGAAATAATAGGGAACCAACAGAAGCAGAAGATATTAAGAAGAGGTGGCAAGAATACACAGAACTATACTAAAAATATCTTCATGACCCAGATAATCATGATGGTATGATCACTTACCTAGAGCCAGACATTCTGGAATGTGAAGTCAAGTGGGGCTTAGGAAGCATCACTTCGAGCAAAGCTAGTTGAGGTGATGGAATTCCAGTTGAGCTATTTCAAATCCTGAAAGATGATCCTGGGAAAGTGCTTTGCTCAATATGCCAGGAAATTTGGAAAACTCAGCAGTGGCCACAGGACTGGAAAAGGTCAGTTTTCATTCCAACCCCAAAGAAAGGCAATGCCAAAGAATGCTCAAATGACCACATAATTGCACTCATCTCACATGCTAGTAAAGTAACGCTCAAAATTCTCCAAGCCAGGCTTCAGCAATACTTGAACCATAAACTTCCAAAAGTTCAAGCTGGTTTTAGAAAAGGCAGAGGAACCAGAGATCAAATTGCCAACATCTGCTGGATCATTGAAAAAGGAGGAAAGATCCAGAAAAACATCTACATCTGCTTTATTGACTATGCCAAAGCCTTTGACTGTGTGGATCACAATAAACTGGAAAATTCTGGAAGAGACGGGAATTCCAGAAAACCTGACCTACCCCTTGAGAAACCTAATGCAGGTCAGGAAGCAACAGTTAGAACTGGACATGGAACAACAGACTGGTTCCAAATAGGAAAAGGAGTACGTCAAGGTTGTATATTGTCACCCTGCTTATTTAACTTATATGCAGAGTACATCATGAGAAACGCTGGGCTGGAAGAAGCACAAGCTGTAATCAAAATTGCCCAATAACCTCAGATATGCAGATGACACCACCCTTATGGCAGAAAGCAAAGAAGAACTAAAGAGCCTCTTGATGAAAGTGAAAGGGGAGAGTGAAAAAGTTGGTTTAAAGCTCAACATTCAGAAAACTAAGATCATGGCATCTGGTCTCATCACTTCATGGCAAATAGGTGGGGAAACAGTGGAAATGGTGTCAGACTTTAGTTTTGGGGGCTCCAAAATCACTGCAGATGGTGATTGCAGCCATGACATTAAAAGACGCTTACTCCTTGGAAAGAAAGTTATGAACAACCTAGACAGCATATTAAAAAGCAGAGACATTACTTTCTCAACAAAGCTCATCTAGTCAAGGCTATGATTTTTCCAGTAGTCATGTATAGATGTGAGAATTGAACTATCAAGAAAGCTGAGCACCGAAGAATTGATGCTTTTCAACTGTGGTGTTGGAGAAGACTCTTGAGAGTCCCCTGGACTGCAAGGAGATCAAACCAGTCCATCCTAAAGGAAGTCAGTCCTGTATATTCATAGGAAGGACTGATGCTGAAGCTGAAACTCCAATACTTTGGCCACCTCATGCAAAGAGCTGACTCATTTGAAAAGACCCTGATGCTGGGAAAGATTGAGGGCATGAGGAGAAGGAGACAGAAATGGATGAGATGGTTGGATGGCATCACAGACTCAATGGACATGAGTTTTGGTAGTCTCCGGGAGTTGTTGATGGACAGGGAGGCTTGGCGTGCTGCAGTTCATGGGGTTGCAAAGAGTCAGACATGACTGAGCGACTGAACTGAACTGAACTGAGCATAAGACCTGTTGAGTTAGCTCTTTGCTATATACTTTTATTCCAAAATTGTAGAATGCCTTTGTCAGGAATGATATTTGAATTTGTTAGATATTTTTTCTGCATTTTTTGAGATTATCAAGAGTGTTTTATAATTTTGGCTACAAATTGGTTTAAAACATAGATTCATTTTCAAATATTAAACAAACTGCATTTTGGCACAAAACCATTTGGTTGTTATGTGTTTTAACTTATATTTGTTTTTGGATTTGATTTGCTAAAATTTTGTTCCAAATTTTTAGTCAAGTTGTTTCAGGAACTTTTTTTGATCCTCTATGTGATTATTTGGTCCTTGTGTATTTGTGAGTTATTTAGAGGGATACTGAAATCTTTATAACTGTGGATTTGTATGTTTTTCCTTGTAATTCTGTCAGATGCTTCCTTTATCTGGAGGCTCTATTAATGATATTCAGATTTATTATCTTGATAAATTTGCTTACTTGTTATTATTGAATAATTTTCTATTCCTGGTGTTATACTTTTATATATAATCCAATTTTATATTAATATAGCCATCCCAGCTTTCTCTTGATTAGTGCCAGCATATCTTTTTCTAACTTTTTGCTTGTGTCTTTAAATGTGAAGTGTATTTCTTGTAGGCAGTTTATGGTTGGGTTCTGCTTTTTCTTCCAATCTGACAGTTTTTGCCTTTTAGTTGAGGCTTTTAGTCCATTTTCATTTAATGTGTTCATTTATATAATTACACTTAAATCAATAAACTGATTCTTGTTTTCTCCTTGTCCCATCTCTTTGGGTTGTTTTTTATTTTATTTTTTTTTTACCATTTGCTCATTTCAACTAATTATTTCTTTATAATTCAATTTTCTCTCCACTTTCTTATATATTCTGCATCTCTTAAATTAGGTATTGCTTATGGATTTATCGGAGAAGGCAATGGCACCCCACTCCAGTACTCTCGCCTGGAAAATCCCATGGACGGAGGAGCCTGGTAGGCTGCAGTCCATGGGGTCACTGAGAGTCGGACACGACTGAGCGACTTCACTTTCACTTTTCACTTTCATGCATTGGAGAAGGAAATGGCAACCCACTCCAGTGTTCTTGCCTGGAGAATCCCAGGGACGGCGGAGCCTGGTGGGCTGCCGTCTATGGGGTCGCACAGAGTCAGACACGAATGAAGCAACTTAGCAGCAGCAGAAGCAGCTATGGATTTAGTTTACATCTTTAACTTATCACTGTCTAACTTCAAGTGATATTATACCACTCTGAGCAGCACTCATTTTAGCTATTAATTACCCATCATTAAAGTAAGATCCATCTGTATATTCTACCTAAAGTCCTGTAGATTTTCCATTCTAGCTGGTGAGAGATAGCAGTATTCACAGCTGTGTTGAATGCTGGATATTGTTTCCTTTAAAACCTGTGGCTATTTCATCAACCTCAGATATTTTTCTTAAATACATGCACAGATCAATTCTCAGCTGAATGCATAAGGGGACTCTCTGCAGAGATCTGTAAATCTTTGTGTGTGCAGCTTTCTCCTATTTAGGAAGTTTAGCTACCTTGGTCTTCCTAGACTCTCAGGAAGTCTGAGAGGCTCCTTCTGGCTTATTAATTTCCTATTGCTACTATGGGCTTCCCAGGCACTAGTGGTAAAGAACCTGCCTGCCAATGCAGGTGACATGAGAGCCAGTTCAATCCTGGGTCAGGAAGATCCCCTGGAAGAGGGTGCAGCAGTCTACTCCAGTATTCCTGCCTGGAGTATCCCATGGACAGAGGAGCCTGGCAGGCTACAGTCCACAAGGTAGCAAAAAGTCGGACACAACTGAAGCAACTTAGCTTAAAAAAAAAAAAAAAGCTACTAAAGCAAATATCCACAAACTTGGTAACTTAAAGCAACACAAATTTATGATCTTACAGTTCTATAGGTTAGAAGTCCAACATGAGTGTTACTGTCCTAAAACCAAGGAGTCAGCAAGGCTGGGTTCCTTTCAGGTTGCTCCAGGGAGAACCCTCTCCTTGACTTCCAGTTTGTAGAGGATGCCCAAATTCCTTGGATATGTCCCGTTCTTCCATCTGTAAAGCCAACAATATTACATCTCTATTTCTTTAGCGACTTTTCCATAGTTACATCTCTTTCTGTCTCAGAACTGAACTGGGAAAATTTCTCTGATTTTAAAAGACTCGTGTGATTAGATTTGGCTCACCCAGATAATCCAGGATTATCTCCCCATATTAAAGTTCTTTATTTAATCAACATCTACAAAGATCCTTTGCTTGTAAATTAATATATTCACACAGATTCAGTGGATTAGGAAATGGACATCTTTGAGGACAACTACTCAGAGGTTAAAGCGTCTGTCTGCAATGAGGGAGACCTGGGTTCAATCCCTGGGTCAGGAAGATTCCCCTGGAGAAGGAAATGGCAACCCACTCCAGTATTCTTGCCTGGAGAATCCCATGGACAGAGGAGCCTGGTGGGCTACAGTCCACGGGGTGGCAGAGAGTCGGACACGACTGAGCGACTTCACTTTCACTTTCATTCTACTACTACACCTAGGTTTTTCATCACTACAAGAAGACCTGGAAACTTTCTCAAGTCAATACACTCGAGAAGTAGCTCCTGTGGCACCCATCTCTAAAGATTTCATGTCCTTCATTGGCTTATATTCAGTCTTTACACTGAAGTATCTTGTGCTTTGTCTGTTTTTTTCACTTGTTGCATGAGAAAGTAAACCCAACCTTTATTATTCCATCTTGAGTAGAAGCAGAAGTCTTTCATATCTTACTGTTTTAAACTAAATTTTCTTGATTTCTCATTAACTTGGGCATTTTTTAGTTCTCTTTTTCTTTTGTCTATTTGCTTTAGCTAACTCAGATTTCTTTGTTTTTGAATTGCTTTTCTGTATATTCTTTTGATTTTTCTACTGAGAAGTTTTTCTTTTTTTCCTATAGCTTTATAGAAATTATTGATATGCATTGAATAATAATTTTATCAGTTGTGTGCAATATATATATTTTCTTCCAATATATGATTTATTGTAGCCTTATTTGTTTATGGAGAATTTTTATTCAGAGAAAGGTTTACTATTATTATAAACATATTTATCTTATTTTGAGGATCTGTACTTGACACATCTTTCCCTGTCATGCAGTTGCAGAGAAATGCTGCCATATATTTCTTCTAAAAAATTAAAGATTTTTTTTCACATTAGGTCTTTAATCATCTGAAATTTATTTATCTGTATGAAGTAGAGAGTCCCATAAATTTTATATGAATAACAAACTACACCATTTATTGACTAATCCATTCTTTTCATAATGATTTATGAATCTTATTGCCATTTCCTTTAGTGTAGTCTCTTGGTGATGAATTCTTTCTTGTTTGAAAAATATCTTTGATATCACCTTCATTTTTTAAAGGATTTTCCATCAGGTAAATAATTGTAGTTTGGCAGGTATTTTCTTTTAGCCATTAAATATGTCATTCCACTGATTTCTGATTTTCATTGTTATTGTTTAAAATCATTTGTAAAATTCTGCAGTTCTTTTGATTCCAACTTCCTTGTCTCTGGCTGCTTTAAGGTTTTATTTTTGTATTTAGTTTTCAGAAGTTTTACTATGATATACTTAAGTGTGATTTTCTTTGTATTTATTCTGCTAAGGTTCTACTGCTTACATCTTAAGCTTAATATAATTTTTATTAATTTTGAAAAATTCATGGCTCTGGCCTAGTCTCTCTTTTTTTCCTCTCTTAGTCTTCAATCTTATATGAACCTCTTCCCCATATCTCATTTATCTTTGGATTTGTTTTGTATTTTGCATAATTTCCTTTGTCTCTCCATGCTTTAGTCCAGATATTTCTACGATCCTATCTTCCACATCCCAAATTCTTTTTATCAACTGGGCCTAATACATTAGTATGTCCATGCATGGAGCATCAAATCATTATATTTTAAGTAATGCGTACAAAAGAATTTCTGAATAATTCATTTTTTTATACTTTTTACTCAACTCTCATGACAAGCTCTTTAATTTATGAAACAATTTGTAAACATTAATTAACATATAAGTAATTTTAAAGTATAGTTCTGATTTTAAAATCTAAATTTCTCATGCATTTCTTATTGTTATTTTCTCTTGATTTTCAGTCAGTTCTGTGTGGCTGATTATTTTTGATAGAGTGCTAGAAAATGTGGATAAAATTTTAAAAATTAATAAAGCTCTGAATGATGTTGTCTTCCTCCATGTATAATTTACTTTTCTTTCTGGAAGACAGTTTAAGCCATTCGGGAACTGAATTAGCTACTAATTGAGCTTCAGTTCCAGTTATTCATTATAGAAGAAGATGGCAAAATGCACCCCCCAAAAGTCAGAGTTGAAAGGTAATAAGCATTCACAGGAAATATATACCTATTGGGGCTAAAAAATCAAGAACAAACCTTTTTGTGAAAAAGCTGGGCTCTGAATAAGATCTGTATGAATGGTTAGGAGTTTGACATACATAGCTTAGAACCATAGATTGAGCAAGGGGAAAAGAGATAAATGGTCAGAAAAAGTGACTTTAAAAACATACTTAGGAGATTAATGTATTAAAACACATAGAGAAATATAAGCTTTTTATTGTCATCCTCCTTTTTTCCGTAGATAAGCTAAAATCACTCTTGGAAATAGACATGGCTTGCCTTAATCAAGTGAGGAATAAGATGCAGTGGTTTTTTTACTATACTGGTTGTCTTTCTATACTGAATATACTGAATACTTTATAATATTGCCATTCTTAATGTGAAGACCAGTGCTACTACTATTCTACAACACATTATCTCAAAGAGGGAAAACTTTCTTTCTACAGTGAACGTGTGATTTTAAACATTAACTATTTAAATCATACCAAACCATCATCTCAGAAACTGATAATTGTTTTTCTTTATACAGAACCTAAATCCTGAGGACATGTTAAATAATAGAACAGGGAGCAACTTTTCCTTCATAGCTTAGAATATCATCTGTAAAATTGGAATTTAGTGATTTGTCTATTTATTAATTATTAACACAGTATCTTTATGCACAAGATATTTTCCTTATAACATAATAGTACTTTCATCATGGGAATGTTGTGAAAAATAAATAATTTTATATAGGACTTGCCTCAAATGACTAGCCTTAAAGGCTTCATAAATGTTCAGTTATTTTATTGCTAGCCAATTTTGTATGTAGGGATTTATTTGATTATTTATTTGTAAAGTACATGGAAGTTCAGTAAAGAGAAATAAAGATGTTTTCTGTATTTATCTTATTGAAGAATTTAGGAATATTAATGTATGAAATCGCAATACTTCAATACCAAATATTTACCATATATATGTGCACATACACAAGCTTTTTCTCACTTGTTTCTTTCTCTTTCTTTTTTTCTGAATGCCTAAGATGGCAAATATATTATATGCTTTGCCATAATAAATGGTACTTTATAGGAAATATCTCTTGTGCTCTGCTTAAATATGGAGAAGTATTTTTTATCAAAAGATACAATTATGGAGGTTTAATTTACTTAGATCTCTTGTTCTTTAGATGATACTCCCCATCTCAATTCCATGTTATCTACAAGGTCTTATTAGCCCAGATTAGCTCCTGAGATACAAGATTAATGTCATGTCTAGAGATGTATGTGCATGTATGCTAAGTCGCTTCAATCGTGTCTGACTCTTTCTGACCCTGTGGATGGTAGCCTGCCAGGATCCTCTGTCCATCAGATTCTCCAAGTAAGAATACTGGAGTGGGTGAGTGGGATGCCATGCCCTCCTCCAGGGGATCTTCCTGACCCAGGAATACAATCCGTATCTACTGCAACTCCTGCCTTGCAGGCAGATTCTTTACCACTGAGCTACTGGGGAAGCCCAGAAATGTATACTTAAGATATTTTATCTACTTCATCCCACCTTCTAAATATCTCATTCTTATTTGCTCAGAATTATTATCTTTATTTCATTTTAAAGACATCTCTTTTATTTTTCCATACCCAGAACAGCTGAAATTATTTCATACTTATATAAGATTGCAGACAGTATCAAGAAAAAGGCTTAGTAGCACAGTGGAATGCTCTTCTAATCTTTTTCCCCTGGAAAACCAGTGTATCCTTAACACTAGGAAAGATCTATTGTATTTATCTGCAATGGTCTCCTGACTATAGCATAACAAAAAATGGAAGTGTAAAATTTTATTAAAAATTCTCAATTCTTTACATAATTTATTTTATATCATTCTACCTTTTAGTTCTAGAAGGTACTGCATTTTAAAAATTTTACATTTGAGATATCTGTGACTCTCAGATAATCAAGAACTTATGTAGATTTCAAATAAAATATTTATTGATTTTCTACTACATAGTAAGTACTATGATATGCTCAAGAGGAGACATATGGATAGCCAGACATGATCTGGTCCTGTGGGAATGCAAAGTCTTGTGGAAATGTGTTGGATTATGATACTCTGCTTTTCTGTGTCAACCCCAGCCTTATATGCTTTCTTTGTGATGCTTTCACTGGGCTGTGCAAGTCGTTTCTGCTTTGCCTAAATGCCTCCCTGATAGATCTGCTAATGAGGAGTGCTAGAGAAAAATGAGGAGCTGAGTCCCACAGGCGTGGCAGTTGATAGCCACTTTCTAGTTTTCTCTCTTCACTCCAGAACTGCTCTCATTGTCTCCCTGAGAAACAGCACCAGTAGTTTGAGTGCCAGCTTCACATTCTCTCCTCTGAGATATTGAGGTCCCAGCACAGCTGAGCAGCAACTTCTCAAAAGAGGGCTAGGTCCCACCTCTGAAGAGCCGCCTCCAAGTTGTAGAGTTTTAAAAATACCTACCTCTTCCCTTTCTTTAACCTGATTTCCAAGAATGGTTGCTTCTTCCAGAAAGAAACAGCTCTTTATTATCCCAATCTTTTTGTCTTGTCTTTTTAATCTTCTAATACTCAATAACCAAATAATTATTTACATTTTTTCTGTTAAAAAATTGGTGAGTTTTACATTTTCTTGACTGGACACTAACTGATAGAGAGCCACAGATACTTACACTGTTGCTGTTCAGTCGCTCAGTCATGTCCAACTCTGTGACCCCATGAACTGCAGCATGCCAGGCTTTCCTGTCCTTCACTATCTCTTGGAGTTTGCTCAAACTCATGTTCATTGAGTCAGTGACATTCGTATAAATGATTCTAAAATGAAATAATCAGTAGTGGATGTTTTATGATACTGATTATAGCATATAATGGAAATAAAAGGAAGACAATTTCATGGCTATTTAATGGTTCATGGACGGCTTACAAGAAGACTTTAGATTTGAATCAAATTTGATGCCTAGAGAAGAAATTGGTGAAGCATATATGAAGCTTGTAGTGTGAAAATAGAGGGCTTTCAGAAAAAAATATATTTAAAATAACTATTTAAAATGGGTATTAAAAGCCCTCATATAACTGGACTATGAAGGCATAAGAAGGTATAAGAAATTACTGGAAGAAAAGACTTTTTAAAGGTATTTTGTTACCAACTTGTTGAGCTTAATGGTAAGCTGAGGAATTTGGACTTACCTTGTATTTAGTAGGAGCTTTGTATTTAGCAGAAGGGCATTCAAACTTCTTGGACAAAGTCACATATCCAAGTCTATAATTTAGAATGTTTCTCCAGGCAACCACTCTTGGATTGAATATTGAAGGGTTGGACTTGTTTCTTTAAGAAAGTATTGCAATAGTTCAGGGGATAGATGATGCTTTAAACTAGGTTAGCAGCAGCAGAAGTTGAAAACTCAGCAGAAGCAGAGCTAGTTGCGTAAAAATAAAAATGCTACACAAGCTCCCCGAACTTCTGAAATAAACGTGAGTTAAAAACTTTTTGAAAAAGCTGTTTAGTATTATAGAATAACAAAGCAAAGATGATGTCTTTAATCAATATTCTATATATGACAAAGACATTTTTGGTGTTGGGAAGTTCCAATTTCTGTTTTCTTTAAAAATTTTCTTTCCCTGGACAGTGAAAGTTGTCTTTATTTTTGTTTTCTTTAGTTTGAAGCTTCAGGCCAATAATTCTGAAATCATAGTTTAAAATAACACTAATCAACATAAAAGTCACATTTTTAGGATTCAGCTGCTATGAGGACTCAGAACACCAAAACAGAGTCAAAGGTGAGGTATTTTCTCTTTCCTCCACTGACTTGGTGTCTTGCCTTAAGCAAATAGTTTTATGCTTTATATCCTGTCTATAAAGTAGGTATATTAATAACTTCCCTCACCTCAATTTCTTAGGAGTTTTAGAACTAAGTAAATGCCTGTAGGAATATCTCTACTCTCTACAGAAAATATATTTTTTTCTCTCTGAAGTAAGGATTAAGTAACAGATTTATAGTGTCTAATGTCATTAAAGTAGGTTGATTTATATTGGATCATCTTTGCACAAACTTTTAAAAAAGTAAAAAGAAAAATCAAACAAAACAAAACAAAACACTTGTTCCACAAAAGAGAAATATGACCCAGCACATCTGCATTATTTTTAAGGCCTGCATGAATTTTGTTTTTGTTGTATTTTTGTCATGAAGTGATAATTTTAAGATTTGAAGGAAGCTTAAAGCATTTATAATTATCTGTACCCTAATATCCATCTCCCTTCTCTGCTGCATTCCTTCCAAATGGTCAACTGGAATTTGCCTGCAATCTTCTGCTTAACAAGAGTGTAAGTTTTCTCCCAAGGCTTCCCTCTATCTTTGAAGCACAAAGAGAAGTTTGTTTGAAAACAACATACTCAATTCCTCTAAATTTCCACTGTTTCTTGGTGGCTCTACCTTTTGTGTTCCAAAGAGCAAATGTAGTTCCTCTTCTACACAAGAGCTTTCAAGTCTTTAAAAACACAATTTGCATGTTCCCTTCCATTTCACTCATCAGTAACTCACTATACACCTGGTTTTGTTTCTTACCTGGTGGTAACTATCTCTTTCATGAGAAGGATGTGTGATGTTTTCCATGAATCTCTTACTATTAGTTGTAAGATATAGGCATCATAAAAAAGAGTCATATCCTTTATTTTCATGTCAAACATATCTTAAAAGCACCCTTGGCACAGAGTCATACTAACAAGTTTATTGTATAGTAAAGAATACAGTAAATAGCAATTCTCTTACCCAAATATGACCTTGATAAAATTCTTTGTCTTTGCCATCAAGTTCCAAACTCTTACTGTCCTTCACTTCTTTTGTAATGGTGAAAATTTAAGATCTCCCTTTTTAGATCCCATTGCCTTTGCAGCTTGTGTACATCTTGAAGCTCCCATACAGATGCTCTTTCCAGTTTCACGAAGCCTCATGTAGGTGTACTGCTTCTAGCTCTTTTAAAGTCTGTGCCCACCTGTGGCCCTGGAATTTATTTAGGATTCTTGACTATTCCTCTGTTATTGTGAAATATCACAAAATTTTAGCACAAGCAGAAAAATTTAGGTTTCCTAAAATATGTGAGAAAATCCTAGTACCTTTCTCTTACTTCTATCTTTTCTTCTGTCTGCTACCACCATTGAACTCACTCTTGTCCTTTCACCTATACACACCCTCTACTCAACAACCTCATAGATTTTTGCTATTGTAAAAAAAAGTACTTTTGGCCTATCCCGGAGGCATATGTTTGAACATGACCCTGAGGCAGAGACAGTCATTGGTCTAAATATTTAACTGCACACCTTCCATAGCACCTGTCATTTTCCAACTGGTACTACTACATGTCCCAACCTGGCATGTAATCAAGTCATATGCTCCCTAATGAAATGAAAATAGGCATTATAGGTACTACGTCCTATCCTGAATCATAAAAGTTACCTCAAATTTTTCTCCCTGCTCTTTTCCTCTCCCTTTAGCTAGATTGACAATAATGATAACCTGAGAAGACTTAATTGTCACATATCGAAAACAGTGGGCTTCCCAGGTGGTGTAGTGGTAAAAAGCCAGCCTGCCAATGAAGACATGGGTTCCATTACTGTGTCAGAAGATCCTCTGGAGTAGGAAATGGCAACCCACTTAAGTATTCTTGCCTGGAAAATTCCATAGAAAGAGGAGCCTTGTGGGATACAGTACCTGGTGTTGCAAAAAACTGGACATGACTAAGTGAATGTGCACACACACATTGAAGACAGCAAAGCTTCAGGCAATATTGGTCCTGAATGACTATATAGAACAGTATTTTTTTTTCTCCTTGACATTGAACAGACATTCAGTTCAGTTCAGTTCAGTTCAGTCACTCAGTTGTGTCTGACTCTTTGCGACCCCATGAATCGCAGCACGCCAGGCCTCCCTGTCCATCACCAACTCCCGGAGTTCACTCAGACTCACGTCCATCGAGTCAGTGATGCCATTCAGCTATCTCATCCTCTGTCGTCCTCTTCTCCTCCTGCCCCCAATCCCTCCCAGCATCAGAGTCTTTTCCAATGAGTCAACTCTTCCCATGAGGTGGCCAAAGTACTGGAGTTTCAGCTTCAGCATCATTCCCTCCAAAGAAATCCCAGGGCTGATCTCCTTTAGAATGGACTCGTTGGATCTCCTTGAAGTCCAAGGGACTCTCAAGAGTCTTCTCCAACACCACAGTTCAAAAGCATCAATTCTTCGGACCTCAGCTTTCTTCACAGTCCAACTCTCACATCCATACATGACCACAGGAAAAACCATAGCCTTGACTAGATGGACCTTTGTTGGCAAAGTAATGTCTCTGCTTTTGAATATGCTATCTAGGTTGGTCATAACTTTTCTTCCAAGGAGTAAGCGTCTTTTAATTTCATGGCTGCAGTCACCATCTGCAGTGATTTTGGAGCCCAAAAAAATAAATTCTGACACTGTTTCCACTGTTTCCCCATCTATTTCCCATGAAGTGATGGGACCAGATGCCATGATCTTCGTTTTCTGAATGTTGAGCTTTAAGCCAACTTTTTCACTCTCCTCTTTCACTTTCATTAAGAGGCTTTTTAGTTCCTCTTCACTTTCTGCCATAAGGGTGGTGTCATCTGCATATCTGAGGTTATTGATAATCCAAGTCTATGCCCCAACCAGTAATGCTGAAGAAGCTGAAGTTGAACGGTTCTATGAAGACCTACAAGACCTTTTAGAACTAACACCCAAAAAAGATGTCCTTTTCATTATAGGGGACTGGAATGCAAAAGTAGGACGTCAATAAACACCTGGAGTAACAGGCAAATTTGGCCTTGGAATACGGAATGAAGCAGGGCAAAGACTAATAGAGTCTGTAATAGAACAGATGTTATGAACTATTAAAAAAGAAAGGGGAGAGAGTTCTATTGTATTGAAATCCTTATACTTTTACTAGAGCACGTTTATTTCTAACAACAATGCCAGTCCTGATGGTAATTCTCTGGGCCAGGGTTATTTCAATGTGCATCACCGTAGGAAAACTTACAGTAATGTGAAACTAGAACACTTCACTGTTATCTAATTTGATGCTCATAACATGTCCAAGAAATAGTTGTAGATTGTTGACCTGGAAGGAATTATCAAGTTTAGTGGTTTCTAAAAGTTTTAAGCTGCCACATCCTCTCTTCGAATGACAGTTTGTTGAGCCCTGTATAGAGAACAGATAAAGGTGAAACATTAATGGTTAAGATATTAGAAGAGTGAGAAGTGTATTGGTCTCAAATAAATCAACAAGATTCTTTCCTTGAATAGTTGTCTCCATCTCCCAGTTTCATCTGAGGCCTTTCTTGGACCTTCCAGGCCTGCAAAGAATACTGTTTATAACTCACTTATGGGTGAGATAACTGAAGCTGTGAGATTCAGTTTTATGAGACAAACTGAATTGATTTTGTATCACACTTGAATTATTCTGCCTTTGTGCTATTACCTATCCTCTACCCTCTGCCTGGGATGCTGCCTGTTAATCTCTCTCTCTCTCTTTTTTTTCTTTTTGTTATCCTAACCATATATCAAAGTCCATATCCATGAAGCCAGTATTAGTTTTCTGTTCTGCCACAAAAAGTTACAACATATTTAGAGGCTTAAAACCATACAAAATTTTAACTTCACAGTTCTATGGGTCCAAAGCCTTGGATAGATCAACTGGATCCTCTGTTCCAGGTTTCATTAGGCCAACATCAAGGAGTTAGCAGTGTTGGGTTTTCACTGCAGTCCTTGAGGAAGAATTCACTTCCAAGTTTGTTCAGGTTGTTGGTAGGATTTATTTCCTTGAGGTGTTGATATTTGCTTCCAGAAGGCACTCAGCTTCATGATTTTCATGTACCCACCCCCAGCAAAGGTGGGTCACACTTTAAATCTATTTGCCTTCCCTTCTGCTACATTTTTCTGATTTCCTCTCCTGCCCTCATGGCGCAGAGAGCTCTACTTTTAAGAGCACATGTGTTTACAGCAGGCATATCAGAATAACCCAAAATAATCTCTCCAAATTAATGCCAACTGACTAGCAGTCTTAATTACATCTATGAAGTCCCTTATGTTCATATAATATAACACATTCACATGGCATGACTTAGGGGTGGGGCAGGGGGAAAGAAGGTCATGTAGCCAAAATTTTGCCTACCACAAAACTTTTCCTGAAAAACCATTCAAAGTGAGATTATCTGCATTAGAACTGCATCTCTCTCTCTTAGTGCCTCTTGTAGTGCACTTACTTTAATCCACTTCTATTAAAGTCATTTCTGTAATTGCCTTCATTTTCTTATGCAATTGTAAGATCCATCTGATGGTGGTTAGTCATAGTTTTACCCCTTTAGTATCTAATATAGTTTGGATACTATGAAAATTGAATGAGTTGAATTGAATAATCCAAGTCACACAGTAAAAGCAGAAATGGGGCTAGAATCAGAGCTAGAAGAGGACTTTGAATACAGTATTTTCTCTTTAATAATAAGCTGTCTCTCAAACTTCGGTGTGCCTTGCTCATTTATTTCAAGCCTATCTGCATAAACACTGTGTTTTGTCTGCATACATAAATGCTAAACCCAGAACATAGATAAGGAGTAACAGAAAAGAAAACATGGCTATGTTGCACTCAACCCTCACCCCCTACTCAAGAACTGGCCATTATCTAAGGACATGGATATTTTTATTAAATTTTAGGGAAACTTTATTTTTCTGTAAAGGAAGAAGATATAGGCTTCTTTAATGGCCTTTTATAATCTTGATTTATCTATAGTCAGGGCTGAGCAATCTGGTACTCTCTTCTATAAAATGCTTCAGTGAGGAGTCATGCTCAAGTCCCAACAAATTCCAAAGTGTTTCTTAGACGCCATCTTCATTTTGCAACATGCCTGTGGTCTGAAGGCTTTTTCTCCTTTCCCTTTTTAGTTGCTGTCCTGCCAAGATCCTATCTGTACATTCTAGAGAAGAATTTCTCATTTTGGTAGAGTGATTCTGCCCCTATGTGTGGCTGACACTGGACCTTTCAAAATGTAACAAGTTGGTCTTCTGGGACTGAACAGAAACAGTAGAGGGGCTGATAGATGTAAAAACCATGGCTTTGCTGTCTTTCTATGGCAAATAGAGCCTATCTACCACTTTTCCATAGTAGCAACAGCAGCAGTGTGCTATCCTAAGCCTTGAACCAGAGTAAGAAGGTGGGGAATTCAAGCAGTGGCCCTGCAGTCCTGCTCCTTATTGACCTTTGGTAAATTATATACTTTCTCAGCCTCAGCTACTTTAGTCACAGAGGGAAACATACTTGTTCAGGCTTATTTGGAGAATGAAATGAATGTACTTTGTGAGTTATAAAGTACCAAGAGTACTTTTATAGAGTAAGACCCCATTCTCTTTTAAGTGTGCATGGATATATTAAGTAGCAGCAGCATCACTCGTTTTCCAGAGAAAATTAAAGAACAGGTAGGTTCTAAGCAGCAGATTAGCCAAAGACTGAAGGTGAGACTTCAACAGGTCCTGATTCCCGTTAGACTCATGAATTCCCTCTTGTTTCTGGGGCCAGACTGTTTCTCTACAAGATTACTGCCAACAGAACATGATGTGCATCATAACTGTAATTTCTTTGCGTTTCTCAAAATTAAATGGAGAGGTTTATTTATTCACTATTTCAAGAATATCTTAATTTTTTAAATGCCCTCATATTGATCACATCTTCATATGTTAATTCTCACCAGTATTTATGACTCCTGATTAGTCTGTTGATGAAGTTTTCTCAGTGTTTGCTCTGAGGAGAATTTCTTACATCTGCTAAATTTTTATTTGCTTATTCACTGATTGAAAAAGGAAATTTTTGACAACTATTGCCTTAGTCTGGGACTGGTGTTAAACCAGAGCTGATCACTGTAAAACTATTTTAAGAAGCACATGTTGTTGTTGTTGTTTTTTAATCTATAACGATCAAACTTATATAATGTGTGCTTGCATTCTTTCTCATGTCCGACTCTTTGCAACTCCATGGACTGTAGCCCACCCAGCTCCTCTGTCCATGGAATTTTCCAGGCAAGTGAGTTGCCATTTCCTTCTCCAGGAGATATTCCTGACCCAGGGATTTTACATGAGTCTCTTGAGTCTCCTTCATTGATAGGCGAGTTCTTTACCACTGCACCACTTGTGAAGCTCATAATAGTCTTACTTAAAACACAATTTACTCTTTACAAACAAATAGACAAGCAAAAACTGCTTAAAAGAATTTCCTTAAAAATAATTCAACTGGCCAAGTGAGAGGCCAAAGAGAATAGGACAAAAAGAAAATGACTTGTAGGTGAAACAAGATTGCTCAAGGAACTAATAATTGATGAAGCTGGGTTTTCTGGGTTCTTTTATACATTTTAAATTTTCCATAATGGATGCCAAGGAAATCTATTTTATAATAAAATTAAAGTTCAGTTCAGTTATTCAGTTGTATCTGACTTTATGAGCCCATGGACTGTAACATAGCATGCTTCTTTGACCATCACCAATTCCCGGGGCTTGCTCAAACTCATGTCTATAGAGTTGGTGATGCTATCCAACCACCTCATCTTCTGTCATCCCCTTCTCCTCCTGCCTTCACTCTTTCCCAGCATCAGGGTCTATTTTAATGAGTCAGCTCATCACATCAGGTGGCCAAAGTATTGGAGCTTCAGCATCAGTCCTTCCAATGAATATTCAGGACTAATTTCCTTTAGGATTGACTGGACTGATCTCCTTGCAATCCAAGGGACTCAAGAATCTTCTCCAATACCACAGTTCAAAAGAATCAGTTCTTCAGTGTTCAGCTTTCTTTATGGCCCAGGCCTCATATCCATATGTGAAAAGCCATATCTTTGACTAGATGGACATTTGTAGGCAAAGTAATGTCTCTGCTTTTTAATATGCTGTCTAGATTTGTCATAGCTTTTCTTTTAAGGAGCAAGCATTCTTTCAATTTCATGATTGCAGTCACCATCTGCAGAGATTTTGGAGCCCAAGAAAATAAAGTCTGTCACTGTTTTCATTGTTTCTTCATCTATTAACCATGAAGTGATGGGACCAGATGCCATGATCTTCATTTTTTGAATATTGAGTTTTAAGACAGTTTTTTCACTCTCCTCTTTCATTTTCATCAAGAGGCTCTTTAGTTCCTCTTCACTTTCTGCCATAAGGGTGGTGTCATCTGCATATCTGAGGTTATTGATATTTATCCCAGCAACCTTGATTCCAGCTTGTGCTTCATCCAGCCTGGAATTTCTCATGATGTACTCTGCATACACTTAAATAAGCAAGGTTTCAACATTCAGCCTTGATGTACCCACAAATCAACATTGATATAATTGGAGAGTATAAATACTTGATCTTAAGAATGCTTGTGCCAGTTTATCAACATGGAAATACTTTTATCAGTTTTAAATTGCATCCAGATGAAAGAGCCACTTAATTTTTGATAGAGTTAATAAATGGCAAAAATCTTCTATACAATTAAAAACTTAAAGGTTAGCAACTAATCCTGAAATTAGATCTTTGAGCTCAGAAACCATCTTGGTTTATGACCTATCTTTGTCCTGGTATCTAGATGTGAATATAATTTTACTCTTCCACAGTCCACTTTCATGAGGGTTATTTTGTATTACTTTGAGACTTTGAAGCTTAAAGAGTATCATAACTTAACCTACTAAGGGATAAAGATGGCTTGGGGTTGGTTTCTGGACTTAGAATTTATTAACTTCTTTCTTTATTTTAAGAGTGAATTTCTTTTTGCATGGGTGATAAAAGAGCTCTAAAATATATATACATATTTAACCAGTTGCGATTTCTTTATTAAAGAAGATGCCGAAAATTTTGACAGGAGTTATTTTCATAGTCTCTCTTTCAGAGGCACATTGATCCATCTTTCTCTGTGTCCTGCCCTCTAACTTTCACATCAATTCTTTTGCAAGATGTTTGATGACAATCAACTGCTCTGCATGAGCTGCAATAAATTCTCAAATATAACAGTAAGCAGAATTGGAAGTATCACTCTTCCAGATAAATATGAAATGTCAGTGCTTAAAAGTCTTGATAGGGTACATAAAATCTCTTGGGAGACAGTGACCCCAGAAGGAAATCTGCTTGATTATCATGTAATGTACCATACAAGGTTACAGCAAGATATTTTGTATAACCATATCAGTAAAATACTGGCTACCACACAGAGACACAGATTAAACATTTTTCAATTGGTATTAATATCAACTCTTTGGCCTGAACTTTTATTCATGAAGAAAACATGTGAAAAAGTCTTAAAGTTTATAAGAGATTTCATTTTATGTGAGAAATCTCACATTTTATTCTCCTTTTCACACAAAAAGCCTAATAATCATAGACTACTGTAGCAGACAGATGATGGTCTGTTGTATGTTAATTTTTCAAGTTTGATAACAAAAATCATTCAGACGTCTTGAGGCTGAGTCACCACAAAGTTCAAATGGTTTTTATGCATTATAAATTCACGACTTGCACCACAAAGACCAAACACATTTAACACATTGAAGAACCTGTACCTACTAGAAGCAGATGGTGAAGCAGTGACTTAAACCACCTATACAAGCTGATTCTCCAACTGCAGGCAGGTGTGCCTAGAGTCCAATGAGTATAAGTTGTAGTCAAAATTCTGAGAGTGTTCATCTCAAAAGGCTTCACCGCAAGCAGTTTTCCACTACAGGGACTCTGGCAACTGGGGACTCATTACTGGAGATTCAGAATAGGTCAGTGATCTTAAAAAGGAAGACATATACATGAGTTGCCAAGTTACCATATTTGGGGTAAAAAGACAAACTATCCTGAGACAAAAATAAAAAAAGGAAAAGTAAAGGAACTCTTGCTATGAAGCCAAACTTCTGGACCTTCATGGGACTCATTTATTGATTCATTCATTCACTTATCAATTCAGAATGTAAACTAAAGGGAGGGCAAAATTTCTGATTTGGATTGCAGGTCAAACAGAGAAGGAAAAGAGCAGAGCTTTTTTTGTTTTGTTTTGTTTTTTAAATTTAAATTTATTTACTTTAATTGGAGGCTAATTACTTTACAATATTGTATTGGTTCTGCCACACATCAACATGAATCCGCCACAGGCGTACACGTGTTCCCCATCCTGAACCCCCCTCCCACCTCCCTCCCCGTACCATCCCTCTGGGTCATCCCAGTGCACCAGCCCCAAGCATCCTGTATCGAACCTGAACTGGCGATTCATTTCTTATATGATATTATACATGTTTCAGTGCCATTCCCCCAAATCGTCCCACCCTCTCCCTCTCCTACAGAGTCCAAAAGACTGTTCTATACATCTGTGTCTCTTTTGCTGTCTCGCATACAGGGTTATTGTTACCATCTTTCTAAATTCCATATATATGTGTTAGTATACTGTATTGGTGTTCTTCTTTCTGGCTTACTTTACTCTATATAATAGGCTCCAGTTTCATCCACCTCATTAGAACTGATTCAAATGAATTCTTTTTAATGGCTGAGTAATACTCCATTGTGTATATGTACCACTGCTTTCTTATCCATTCATCTACCGATGGACATCTAGGTTGCTTCCATGTCCCGGCTATTACAAACAGTGCTGTGATGAACACTGGGGTACACGTGTCTCTTTCGATTCTGGTTTCCTCAGTGTGTATGCCCAGCAGTGGGATTGCTGGATCATAAGGCAGTTCTATTTCCAGTTTTTTAAGGAATCTCCACACTGTTATCCATAGCGGCTGTACTAGTTTGCATTCCCACCAACAGTGTAAGAGGGTTCCCTTTTCTCCACACCCTCTCCAGCATTTATTGCTTGTAGACTTTTGGATCGCAGCCATTATGACTGCGTGAAATGATACCTCATTGTGGTTTTGATTTGCATTTCTCTGACAATGAGTGATGTTGAGCATCTTTTCATGTGTTTGTTACTGTATGTCTTCTTTGGAGAAACGTCTGTTTAGTACTTTGGTCCATTTTTTGATTGGGTCGTTTATTTTTCTGGAATTGAGCTGCAGGAGTTCCTTGTATATTTTGGGGATTAGTTCTTTGTCAGTTGCTTCATTTGCTATTATATTCTCCCATTCTGAAGGCTGTCTTTTCACCTTGCTTATAGTTCACTTTGTTGTGCAAAAGCTTTTAATTTTAATTAGGTCCCATTTGTTTATTTTTGCTTTTATTTCCAATATTCTGGGAGGTGAGTCATAGAGGATCCTGCTGTGATTTATGAGTATACTACCCAAAGCAATCTATAGATTCAATGCAATCCCTATCAAGCTACCAATGGTATTTTTTACAGAGCTAGAACAAATAATTTCACAATTTGTATGGAAATACACAAAACCTCAAATAGCCAAAGCAATCTTGAGAAAGAAGAATGGAACTGGAGGAATCAACCTGCCTGACTTCAGACCCTACTACAAAGCCACAGTCATCAAGACAGTATGGTACTGGCACAAAGACAGAAATATAGATCAATGGAACAAGAGTGGAGCTTTAACTCAGAAAATAATGATAAATAAGAGGGGAAGGCAGGGAGGGAGAGTGGGAAAGAGAAAGATTTAAAAAACAATGAATTTTTAGTGTAGTAAAGAAAGTATATTAAAAATAAAAGAAAAATTACCGTTATTTAACATAGGCAGTTATACCCAGATTTTGTTATTTAACTCCTCAAAAGAAATATAACATTCATATTATCTATGAATTTAATATGTGGAACTGCCTTTAGAGCTTACAGAAGATGCAACTCCACCATGCTGCAAAGATGTTTTCAAGCTATTTTTCTGTTCAGCTTTTAAAACACTCTTTAATAGGTTATCATAATTAATTTATAATGCAGTAACTATTTTAAATAAATTGCACTTATCTACAATCTTTCAATTCCTGCAACTCTATTACTCAGATAGAAAATTATAGATTGTCTTATGTGGCCTTAGGGGACAGAACTAGCTACAGTAGAGTTTGGTTTAATATAAGAATAGCCTGCTGGAACTTCAGTTGTTTGACACAGTAATGAGCTACTTGGAAGCTGTGATATGGCTGCCATTAGAGTTATTTATACAGACTGAAAAATTGCTTTGTAGGCTATGCTGTAGGCTTTCTACAATATGTACAAGAGGTACCTTCCCCCTTAGGTCTTACCAGTAATTTCAGGGTTCTATAACATTAAAAAAAAAACCACAACTCAACCACAATTACAGTGTAAAATTTAGTACTCTCTGCCCCCACCTCACCTTACCAGTTTAAAACACTGCATTCTGCATTAATGCAAAATGTAGCACTAGACCCTTTAAGCTTTAGCTTTAACCAGTACAACCCATTTTTTTTCTGATTTTGGAGATTTAAGTCCTGAAAAGGAACCAAAGATATTTGATATTAAGTGGAAGGTTGGTCATAGTCTAAGAATTTCTAATGACTAAATAAAGTTAAAGATTCAACCCATTCTGATTTGCCTTCTCAGAAACTCTTTGGTACATGAGAAATTATATTTACATATGATATACAGCGACTTCACTTTCAGTTTTCACTTTCATGCATTGGAGAAGGAAATGGCAACCCACTCCAGTGTTCTTGCCTGGCGAATCCCAGGGACGGCAGGGCCTGGTGGGTTGCCATCTATGGGGCTGAACAGAGTCAGACACGACTGAAGTGACTTAGCAGCAGCATGATATACAACAAATGACCAGTCTCCACAGCTTACTGCAAACTAGATGCACTGATTACAGAATCTAAATCCACTGGAGAATGTCCGTGAAGACAACATGTAAAATTATATACTGTGTCTTTAAACCAAACCCAAGGCTCAGAATTGCCCTTGACTTCAAAATTGTCTGAGTGAAAGGGATCAATATTCAATTTCACAAAGATAATGCAATACCTTGGGGGAAAAAAAAAGGTTTATCAGAAACTTTCCAAAGTATAAGATTTGGGGATATGGACTCAAACCTTGAGAAGTTAAGCAGCTAGAAAGATTTTAGGAGACAGCTGCTGGATTAAAGACAACTTCATTGAGGGAACGATCACCCTGAATGTTGCCAGGTCATTTTGGGTTCTCTAGTCTCTCCCATAATACAGAAAGCACTAAATATACAGTTGCAGAATAATGACAGCCAGCCCACAAATGAATTGCCTCCTGAAATGACATAGGGCGATTCTTTATTATAGGAAGCCAAGTCGTTCCTTCTGTTATTCCAAATATAAAATTAAAGAAAGGACAATGATTTGGCTGACATTTTAAATTAACTTTAAAACATTTCAAATAAAACGGGACATCTTTATGGTAATGTTAAATAAATGGTACAAGGTAAGGGATAATGTTTTTAAATAATTTTCATATTTAAGGGGTTGGGAAGATATGAGTAGCAATCTACCTTGGTCAAGATTTACAGTAAGAAACTACAGTTTAAAAATCAACCACAGAATTTAGAATTTCAGGCTTAGAAAATGCATGAGATTGATTGGTCAAATGTTCTATCTAGTACCACCTTCACTGTACAATTTGATGATTAATTCCTACAGGCAATAATGTAGAACTTTATAAGCCTCCAAACAGTAGTTCAGCCTTTATAAATCTTTTATTTTTATACAGCTTTAATCAAACCTACAGTTCTATGAAGACCTACAAGACCTTCTAGAACTAACACCCCCCAAAAATGTCTTTTTCATTATAGGGGACTGGAATGCAAAAGTAGGAAGTCAAGAAACACCTGGAGTAACAGGAAAATTTGGCCTTCAAGTAGAGAATAAGCAGGGCAAAGGCTAACAGAGTTCTGCCAAGAGTCACTGGTCACTAATGTTTTCACTGGTCATAGCAAACACCCTCTTCCAACAACACAAGAGAAGACTCTACACATGGACATCACCAGATGGTCAACACCAAAATCAGATTGATTATATTCTTTGCAACCAAAGGTGGAGAAGCTCTATACAGTCAGCAAAAACAAGACCGGGAGCTGACTGTGGCTCAGATCATGAAATTCTTATTGCCAAATTCAGACTGAAATTGAAGAAAGTGGGGAAAACCACTAGACCATTCAGGTATGACCTAAATCAAATCCCTTATGACTATTCAGTGGAAGTGAGAAACAGATTTAAGGGACTAGATCTAATAGACAGAGTGCCTAATGAACTATGGATGGAGGTTTGTGACACTGTACAGGAAACAGGGATCAAGACCATCCCCAAGAAAAAGAAATGCAAAAAAGCAAAATGCCTGTCTGAGGAGGCCTTACAAATAGCTATAAAAAGAAGAGAAGTGAAAAGCAAAGGAAAAAAGGAGCGATATACCCATTTGAATGCAGAGTTCCAAAGAATAGCAAGGAGAGATAAGAAAGCCTTCCTCAGTGATCAATGCAAAGAAATAGAGGGAAACAATAGAATGGGAAAGACTAGAGATCTTTTCAAGAAAATTAGAGATACCAAGGGAACATTTCATGCAAAGATGGGCTCAATAATGGACAGAAATGGTATGGACCTAACAGAAGCAGAAGATATTAAGAAGAGGCGGCAAGAATACACAGAACAACTATACCAAAAAGATCTTCATCCCCCAGATAATCACAAAGGTGTGATCACTCACACTCACCTAGAGCCGCACATCTTGGAATGTGAAGTCAGTTGGGCCTTAGGAAGCATCACTATGAACAAAGCTAGTGGAGGTGATGGAATTCCAGTTGAGCTATTTCAAACCCTAAAAGATGATGCTGTGAAAGTGCTGCACTCAATATGCCAGCAAATTTGGAAAACTCAGCAGTGGCCACAGGACTGGAAAAGGTCAATTTTCATTCCAATCCCAAAGAAAGGTCATGCCAAAGAATGCTCAAACTACCACACAATTACACTCATCTCACACACTAGTAAAGTAATGCCCAAAATTCTCCAAGCCAGGTTTCACCAATACATGAACCGTGAACTTCCAGATGTTCAAGCTGGTTTTAAAAAAGGCAGAGGAACCAGAGATCAAATTGCCAACATCCACTGGATCATTGAAAAAACAAGAGAGTTCCAGAAAAACATCTATTTCTGCTTTATTAACTATGCCAAAACCTTTGACTGTGTGGATCACAATAAACTGGAAAATTCTTCAAGAGATGGGAGTACCAGACCACCTGATCTGCCTCTTGAGAAACCTGTATACAGGTTTCAGTTCAGGAAGCCACAGTTAGAACTGGACATGGAACAACAGACTGGTTCCAAATAGGAAACGGAGTATGTCAAGGCTGTATATTGTCACCCTGCTTATTTAACTTGTATGCAGAGTACATCATAAGAAACACTATGCTGGAGGAAGCAAAGGCTGGAATCAAGATTGTGAGGAGAAATATCAATAACCTCAGATATGCAGATGACATCACCCTTATGGCAGAAAGTGAGGAAGAACTAAAGAGCCTCTTGATGAAAGTGAAAGAGGAGAGTGAGAAAGTTGGCTTAAAGCTCAACATTCAGAAAACTAAGATCATGGCATCTGGTCCCATCACTTCATGGGAAATAGATGGGGAAACAGTGGAAACAGTGGCTGACTTTATTTTCTGCGGCTCCAAAATCACTACAGATGGTGATTGCAGCCATGAAATTAAAAGACGCTTACTCCTTGGAAGGAAAGTTATGACCAACCTAGACAGCATATTAAAAAGCAGAGACATTACTTTCTCAGCAAAGGTCCATCTAGTCAAGGCTATGGTTTTTCCAGTAGTCATGTATGGATGTAAGAGTTGGACTATAAAGAAAGCCGAGTGTAGAAGAATTGATGCTTTGAACTGTGGTGTTGTAGAAGACTCTTGAGAGTCCCTTAGACTACAAGAAGATCAAACAAGTCCATCCTAAAGTAAATCAGTCTTGTGTGTTCATGGGAGGAATTGATGTTGAACCTGAAACTCCAGTACTTTGGCCACCTGATGCGGAGAGCTGACTCATTTGAAAAGACTCTGATGCTGGAAAAGATTGAAGGTGGGAGGAGAAGGGGATGACAGAGGATGAGATGGTTGGATGGCATCACTGACACAATGGACATGGATTTGGGTGGACTCTGGAATTTGGTGATGGACAGGGAGGCCTGGCGTGCTGTGGTTCATGGGGTTGCAAAGAGTTGGACACGACTGAGTGACTGAACTGAACTGAACTGAGTCAAACCTATCTTTCAGGAATTTTTATCTATTGTTTATAACATCAGAATAAAAGCCCCATGTATGAAATCTAATACCTCCTCTATATTTCAGCCTTTCTTGTTTTCTTCTCCCATTGCTAAGAATCTTCAGTCTGTTCAGGATTGTTGTACTTGTGTTTGCCTGTCCTCACCCTGGTAGGTTTCCTCATGGCCCTTTCTGGGTTGTTAGCATCCATCTGAATGGAAGGCTGGCCACAACTTCACAAAAACTCTGACCAGTTCAGGGTAGAGTATGTTTTAATCCCAATATTCTATATCTCAGAATTCTATGGATGTGGTCATACTCCACTTGAAACAGAGACCATACATGAAAGTCAAAGTCGCTCAGTCGTGTCCAACTCTTTGCAACCCCAGGGACTATATAGGCCATGGAATTCTCCAGGTCAGAATACTGGAGTGGATAGCCGTTCCCTTCTCCAGGGGATCTTCCCAACCCAGGGACTGAACCCAGGTTTCCCACATTGCAGGCAGATTCTTTACCAGCTGAGCCACCAGGGAAACCCCCATGGGTGCAAACAATCCTTTTACTTTTTCTCTCCTTGCCACATAGCTAGCTGCATTTCTCAAACTCTTCTGCAGTTAGGTAGACACATATGACTAAGATCTGACCAAAGGAATAAGTATAGAGGTCATATATTCTAGGTATGACCTGTTCTCACAGGATTCTTGTGTGCTCTCTCTTCTGTCCCTTGTTTCTTGTCTGTGTGTTAGTCACTCAGTTGTGTCTGACTCTTTGCAACCGCATAGAGTGTAGCCTGCCAGGCTCCTCTGTCCATGGAATTCTCTGGCCAAGAATACTGAAGTGGGTAGCCATTCCCTTCTTCGTTTTTTGGTTTAAGAGAAAGCATCCTGCAGAGTCCTCAGAGTCCATTGGGATGGCAAAGGTATAAAAAAGAATGACTCTAAATCTTTGAATAAAGTTATACAGAAGAGACTCCCATCTCACTGCCTGCCTTCATCAGGCTATTAAAGAGTGAGGAATACACTTTTATTATGTTAAGCCACTGAGAGTTTGGATATTCTTGTGAAATTTGAACTCAGATGGTCTCAGTACAGAACACATATGTTAATACATCAACCAGGGAGTAATTACAGCACTTCAAGTGGTGCACTAGTTGACAGACCTTTTTTCTTCACCTTTCCTTGTTGAAGATCTCAAGAGATAAGAGTAAATTATGCCTTAATCCTAAATGTTAAAAGGCTGATGTCATCGACATTTTGGGTGTCATGACATATTTTGTAATTCTAGAATTTGTGACAGCACCCACTTGAAGGTGTTAAAGACCCAAGTCAGCAGCAAACAAATCAGGTTACTATGATACAACCACTGTAAAAAATAACAATACCTCTCAGTGTCTACAAAAGCTTTGCCAAGCATCACATAACTTACTTATCTGTTCTTCCATGTTGTGTCTCTGTTTGAATAAATTTCCCTATTACTCTCAAGCTCCCCTTACAAATACTCACATCTTTCAGTAAAGTAGTCTATCTTTATGACTAGGGTGCCAGCTTCCACTTGTGTTGTGTTCCTTCCTCACTGGTTGTAAGATATCTTGTGTGACAGGGACTTCAAAGATCGATATTCTGTATGACAGATATTGTCAGTTATGCTGAAAGTGAAAATCGCTCAGTCGTGTCCGACTCTTTGCGACCCTGTGGACTGTCCATGGAATTCTCCAGGCTAGAATACTGGAGTGGGTAGCCTGTTCCTTCTCCAGTGGATCTTCCCGACCCAAGGTTCGAACTGGGGTCTCCTGCATTGCAGGTGGATTCTTTACCAACTGAGCTATGAGGGAAGCATCTTGTCAGTTATATTAAGTTGAAAAAAATAAATTTTGCACATTGATCTAAATTTTACAGAACATTTGTGAAGGGCTTGCCCTACAGTAAAATACCACGGCATACCTGCTAAGAACAAATTGAACTGTTGGGTAACATTCTTTGGGTAATTTTTTAATTAAAAATGAAAAAAAAATTGCCACTCTGTTGAATAATCCTTTTAGCACTTTGTTTGTAGCAATTTGAAGTAGACTCTGCATATTACCAATATAACAAATTTTGACAATTACATGTATGTAATTTGGGTATGCTTTGTGTATGTGCATGTATGTTGCTCAGAAGAGACCAGTAGAATGGCTAGAAAGTTGTAATTATTTTGTTAAAAATGATTTCACCTAATTTCAATGTCATTTGTATAAACTTATGGTCTGCCACACTCTCACCCAGGAATGAAATAGTTACTTTCAGCTTGCAACCAGCTCAGCCAGGCACTGTGTCTCACCGACCCCATTAGTAATGTTGCATGTGATTTCAGCAAGCTCAAGAATCACTCCAAATGTCTCACATCCTGGAAATGTATTTGACCTCTTCAGGCAGTTTGTCTGACTTTGATGGATTGATACTAAAATTAAGGTCCTCAAAGATCTTCAATATTATATCACTCTACACTCGGCCACATCTCATCATGTATCTCTTTCCACCACTTTAATACCCATGCCCAAACCACTTCAAACTATTCACTCTTCTCTTTAGGCCGTCTCTTTTCACCTCCGTGCCTTGGCATCTGCTGAGATCTGCTTATAATGCCTTCACCTGCACTGTTTTATACAATTCTGTTGATTTTCCATTATCAGTAGAAATGCCTTCTTTTTTGTTTTGTTATTTCTTCCTTTGTTAGAAATTATTATTTTTGCCCACAGATTTCTTTGTTGTATAGTTCTTACAGCAGCACTTACAGTATTTTCATGTGCTGGATTATCATTCTTACTGGATAGTAATATACACAGGATCAGAAATCACATTTCATTCTTCTTATATGGTCCAAAGAAGTTCTATATAAATGTGCTCAATATATGGATGATGAAGCAATTGAATCCCTAGACAATTATAAATGTGTCAAAATGTGTGTTTGGAAGAATTTTCAAATTGCATTTTAGACATATTCTAAAGTTTCAAGGAAAAAATTAATAAGCCTAAACCAATTTCTAAAAATGATTTGGATAATTTAGATGCACTGAAAAAATTCAAATTGTTTTTAATGAAACACAGCCAATTTTATTTAAATTCTCCAAACATTATATTCAATATGTTCATTGTTTCTAAAATGTTTCACTTTTATATAATGGCTTATTTCACCTATATTTTATAGTTTTATCATGAGAAAATTTGAATTTATTTTTTGATGCAAGTTTCTTCCTTTAAAAAAATTAGATGCACATGTATCTTCATCAATAATCAATAAGATCTCAGTCTTAAATCCCAAAATTAACAGAAATGAAGTGTTCAATGTTTAATGAAATGGTAGAAACTGTAAAATAATCTATGACACTTTTCTCTGGATACTCACATGGATTAGTTTCTTGACTTCTGGTTTCTACTCAGCTTTACCTATATAAAATGGTAACCTCTCCTCTCCACAATTCCTAAACCCTATAGGAAATTCTATTTTTGTTATCTCCATTGCATTGATTGTCACCACAGGGCATACATATTTACTTTTATATTTGATTATTATTTGTCTCTCTTTGTTAGAATGGAAATTCTCATGAGGAAAGAGAATATGTCCTTTTATTCATTTTTGTATCCACATTACCTTGAAAAGTACCTGAAACCTAGTAGCACTCAATATATTTATGTTGAATGACTACATTGATTAATTTAACCCCAGTTCTGGATCACTCCTTAGCTAACATTTACATTATTCCTCAAAAACAGAAATAAATCTAAATAATCATTGAAGGCATACAAAAGGCCCATTAGGCGACTTTAAGCAGAAATATATTGCCTAGCACAAACATTTATAAATGTCATGCTTTTATAAATAGTACTTAGCTTTTGAAGTTTTAAGTTCACCATCTATCAATACAATGAAAATCAAGAGCCTCACCTTTAAGGTCCAGTATGGAGTTAAATGAGATAATATATGTAAAGCACATAGCTCAGTGCCTGCCACACTATAAGAGTTTTACAAAACTAATTCACAGCTCTACCAACTAGGGATTGAGCAGGTACATGGGGACAGATACAACCTGAAAACAGTACAAAAGCATATTACTAAGTGTCAACCATGTATTATATATGGTGAATATTTTGGTGCGAAAAGAGAGAGATGGAGACAGAAAAAGAGAATATAAAGTGGAAAAGGTATGGTATCTTAATCCAAGAACCTTATAATGTAGTAGAGAAATGGACACACAATTTACACTAACTTCAACAAGCCTAAAAAAATAGCATAGTATGGGAGAATATATTGGCTTTGAAGGCATAAGACATTACTTTGAATCCCAGTTTCATTAATTATTTCTTGGGTCATTCTGAGTAATATATTTTTACTTCTCTAAATTTATTTTATCAACTGTAATAATTTAGTTGTTAATAATACTGCATTTGGAAAAGTTGGGAGTATTAAATGAAGATGAGTCCTTGGAGAGTTTTTAGTAAACTGCAAAACTCTCATGAATAACGTTCAGTATATTTACAAGAAACATTGAGCATCCTTTTCATGGTACTCCCACTGTGTGTATTTCCTGTGTGTTTATTAGCAGCTATCTCACATGATCACACATTTGTATAAGTCTCATCAGTGAAGTGAGAGTTCTGCAAGCACAGAGATTGTTTTATTCATTTCAGTTTTATGATGAGTCTTTAATAAATAAATGTTGAAGTAAGGAAGAAAATGTAAGAAAAATGAGTAAATGATTATAATAAAGGTATAAGCATGAGGGAGGGAATAATAAATGTCAACTTGCATGGAGAAATAGAAATAGAGAAGACTTCTCAAGGGTGGCATATTTGAATTGAATATTGAAAGCTAAACTGGCTTTTGACAAGCAGAGGATAAAAGAACATAACTGGTGCAGTAAAGTTTCTTCAGCTGGTTTTAAAGGATAGGCTTCTAGGGACTCATAAACTAATTATTTAATTTTATGTGTTTATGCATTTGTTTCCAAGGTTAGGGACCATAGTTTTCTTCATACTCTCAAAGGTGTCAGTGTCACAATAAAAAGTTAAGAATGACTAAGGTTGAGGGAATAAGATGAGCAAACACAAGTTGTGGGACAACCAGAACAAAATTAGGGAGTAAAAATTTGTTTATTATAATCAGTTTGCTCACTCTAAACTTTAACATCTAAAGACTTTGGAATTTAAGTTTTCTTCTGAAAAATATGTAATAGAAATTTTCTTATGCTTCCAAACTCAGTACAAACTAACTTTATAAATGCCACTGCCTGATCTGTTATTAAAGACAGTGTAAGTATAGTCCAGAGGGAAGGCAGATAAAAACCCATTCATTCAAAATTGTCCATTTATTGATTCACAGCAACTCTTGAAGTTTTCTTGATTCTCTGATTCTCACTTATTTTTAAACAGCAGGATTTTAGTCTCTGATTGTTTCCAACTGAGTCCTGGCCTCCTTCCCTATATTAGAGAACAGCTGGTTGCCTATGGTAATCCCAACAGTAAATGCTGAGCTAAAGATGAGCTATAGAACACCATGTTTGGAGGAAAGTTAGATCCTCATTTTGACAGAGTCAAAATTGTTCCTGCTGTTGAGGAGGGCAGTGATTACTATGCTAATTGCAATTTAGAATGGCTTTCCTTTATATTTGTTTTGTTTTCCTTGTAGTCAAACACCATTTAGATTTCTCCTTTATACAATCCATTAAATCACTCAGAAATTACATATTCTACCACAAATCTTATAAAGAGGACATGATGTCTAATGGGAACAGCCTCATTCATATAAAGGTCTCTCCAAGGAATAGTCTGCTGAGTCATCTGATAGACCCATTATATTCCTTATTATTAATATACACTTGGGATAGGTTTATCGGCAGTATTTCTTGCATTTTCAGTAGTAGTTTCATAAATTGGAAAGTCCAGTTTACTTGGTTAGCAAGTTGAGTTGTTTCATATTTAGCCTCAGATAGTTCCACTCATGGAGAAGGTAATGGCACTCCACTCAGGTCCTTTTTCCTGGAAAATCCCATGGACAGAGGAGCCTGGTAGGCTGCAGTCCATGGGGTCGCTAGAGTTGGACGCGGCTGAGCGACTTCACTTTCACTTTTCACTTTCATGCATTGGAGAAGGAAATGGCAACCCACTCCAGTATTCTTTGCCTGGAGAATCCCAGGGACGGGGGAGCCTGGTGAGCTGCTGTCTATGGGGTCGCACAGAGTCGAACACGACTGAAGCAACTTAGCAGCAGCAGCAGTTCCACTCATAGAAACATGTCTTATCTTAACTTCTTTCTGCTGAGTGAATGAAGATATACTGTAGTAAAGGGATAGTCAAAAGGGAAGAAATGATACATTTGGTATTGAAAACCCTATACACTTTTGTAGCAGTTTGTAGTTTACAAAGTACTTTTGCAGAATGTGACATACTGCAAAGTGGATAGAATTTGGATTCAGAGAAATCTGTATTTTGTTAGTGGATTTAGCTTCCCAGGTGGTGCCAGTGGTAAAGAACCTGGCTGCCAATGCAGAAGATTCAAGAGACTCAGGTTCAATCCCTAAACTGGGAAGATCCTCTGGAGAAGGAAATGGCAACCCACTCCAGTATTCTTGGGAGAAATCCCATGGACAGAGGAACCTGGTGGGCTACACTCCATGGGGTCACAAAGAGTCAGACATGACTGAGCATACACACATTAGCACTAGCACTAGAGTTTACTAGTAAAGTTGCAAAATCACTTTCTCATAAGCTTCAGTGTTATTGCCTTTATAAAGAGGATCATCCATCTGTCTCTTCCATCTATCAGCTTTATAGGGGGAATTGACTGGAATTAAATAAGACATGGTAAGTTAAAGCACTGATAAACTCTGAACACATGCAGAAGTTAAACATCAGCATCATCATCATCATTTCTTTGAAGCTACATAAGAGACAGTAATTTCACATTAAATTAAGGTGGAAGTTAAAAATCATTGCATATTTTTCTTATGATAAACAAATATTAAATATGCAACTAAATTTTTTAAGCAGTTTATTTTAGAGAGTCCATATTAGGAGAAAGTAAGAAAAAGAATCATCAGTGAGATTAGTGTCTTGAAAAAATAAATTAACTCAGTGTGGGAAAAATAAAAACTTACCTTAGGAGTGCAAAAATTATACGAGTCAAGGCCTGAGTTGTAGGAAAAATAAGGCAGAGAACTAGAGAGTAGAGAAATAATTTTTACTGCACTGATATCTCTTGATGAGATCAGATAAAAAAAGTTTGGGAAAAGCTCAATCTCTAGTTGTCAAGATTTGTGAGGGATAAAACTATCAACCATTACTATTTAGAGATTGTTATTTTCTAAGATTGAATTAAATACTTTAAAATGTTAGGGATTGGGAATATATAAAGGGAAGTAGAATATAGTTGATTTATATGATTTATATGAAATGAAAAACTATTTAATTTTAAATAGTTGAAAAAATATCCAAAATTTAGAAATAAGACAAAATATGATTGCATGTCTTTTCGTTGTAATACTAAAGCATTGTCTAACAGTCCTTCATGGTAATTTTTTAATTATCTAGCAGGCTTTACCTTTGATTAGTGTCCATATTCCGAGAAGTTGCCTATCATTTTTTATTTATCTTTTAATTGAGTAAAGATTCAAATGAGTCTGCCCTGTAGAAAAGTTAACTCCGTATATTTTATTACCCCAGTGGACCCTCTAACTTAGCAAAATTATTCCAGTATGAATTTCCCAACAGATTATACAAATCTTGGTTCCTCAGGTGTTCTTTGAACCATGCTATTAATTCTTCTATTCATGTATTAAACAATCTCTGACATGCATTACTCTAAAATTATATGCAAATTTTTGAAAAGTTTCTTTTTAAATGGCAACTTTATGTTTTGTTTTATTTTTGTACTCAACATTATCTGCATACTTTTTCCCAAACTTCAAGCACATGACAACAAATTTGGCAAGTCTGTGTGATTTTAATAGAGCTTGACTTGTACTTTGCATTTATATAACATTATTTTACCAATTTTTTCACCCTAATCTCATTGACTTGATTTTTGATAATAAGGAGAATTATTCTAACACTTAACTGAATGAAGTGATCAACAAAAGTTTTAAAATTTGAATGATATTAAATTTTAAACATCACAAAGGATATCTGCATAAGAAAAGAAATAAGGATTTTTGACAAGATGGTGGTTAATGAAATATACAGGCTCCCTTCTCAAATTCCAACTTAGGACATACTAACAATTTAAAAGCAGTTGAATATAAATTAATCTAATAAACAAATTCTTTAAATAAGTACCAATACCCTTGGATTGAAAGAAAATTTGTTCTCAGTCAGTGCTGGAATGACGCTTGGTAGAAGCCTGAGGTGGTTAGAAAGCTGTCATGCAGGACGCATCAAACAAAAGCAAAGCGAACTAGGATACTTGTTTTTTTGGAGACAATACAGAGATGGAAATAGAAATTGATAAATGTTTTAATTAAAGTTCTCCTGAGAAATAGAACTAATTCTCTAATATTATGATGTTAGTCTCTCTCACTTTCTCACCACTAAATGGTGGGAGGAGGAGGAATTTTTCACAAAATAAATTTAGAGATAAAAGCATAAGACTAATAAAAGAAAATATAGGCAAATATCCCCATCACCTTAATATGACAGAGAAAATCATCTTAAGAATCCCCAAAATACAAACTGTAAGACACAAAAGAAGGGACTACTATATCAAAATTAAGATCATTCTGTTATTATAGGACATCATTGATGGTGGAAACACAGAAAGGCACAGCCACTCAGAATACTATATGACAGTTTTTAAAGCCAAGCATAGTCTCAGCCTATGATCCAGCAACCACCCCCCAGGTATTTACTCAAATGAGTTGACAACTTATGTCCATATAAAAACCTGCAATGAGGCTTGACTCATAATTTTCAAAAACTGGAAGCAACTAAAATGTTCTTTTAAAGGTGAATGGATAAACAAACTGCTGCATCCATATAATAGAACATTATTTCACAGTTTTTTTTTTTTTTTAAGTGTTATAAAGCCAAGGAAAGAGATGGAGGAACTCTGAATGCATATTGAAGAGTCCATGTCCAATCAAAAATCCTATGTGATATTTAAGTCGATTATAAGCAATTACAAAGTCTTTATCTTGTTGTCCTCATTAGAGAAAGCTGCCCTCCTCATATCAGTCTTAATATAGTTTAAGGGAGCTGTATTCAAGTACTCAGGGCCTGCCCATCTCCACCCTGGCTGGTGTGCTCTTAGAGGCATTCCTTCATTCCTACTCTAAATGCCTCAAGTTAGAGACCTACTTATAGGGAGCCCTCTGCCAAGGTCTTTCTCAGATACTTCTGCCAAGACCACCTTTTTGAAGTGCCTTGAAACATTTTTCTCCACTCTGACTCCATATTCAGTACTTTTCCATTCCTAGCCTCTTCTCCCCCTCTCTGCCCCAGCAGGCCCATAAAACAGCAGGAACTTGTTCAGGGCTCCCTTGGTGGATTCTCCCATCTGCACTAAAACATCTGACCTTCCTCTAGCACAATTCCATGGGAAAAATTTAACTTTGAGGGAATTGGTGTTTTATCCTGTTTAGCCTCTTGCTTTCAATTGTACTAAATGATTAAAGGCATGACTGTTCCTTTCATTTTGGCTCTTTGCCTTAACTGAGCACCGTAACACCTGGCAGCTCAGCTTTGTCCAGTTCACCTCAGCTCAGTTCTTGACACGCATTGCCTAGTAAAATAATACATACACACCATACTGTCCTAAAAAGGCTATGTACATTCTGTACAACTCCAACTATATGGCATTCTGGAAAAGGCAAAACTATAAAGGTAGTAATATATCAGTGGTTTTCAGACTTGTAATGTGATAGCATGGATAGGGGGAACTCAGGGGATTTTTAGGGCAGAAAAACTGTTCTATTGGGTTGGCCAAACAGTTCATTTGGGTTTTTCCATAAGGTGTAATGAAAAAACTTGAAGGAACTGTTTGGCCAACCCAATATATAATACTGTAATGATGGATACATAACACTATGTATTTGGCAAAACCACAGAAGAGAATAACACAGAATGACACTTAATGTAAACTATGAACTTTATTTAATAATAGTGTATCATTATTGGTTCATCAATTGAAACAAATGTACCATGCAAATGCACAGTGTTCATAACAGGGTAAACTGTGAGAGGGTGTTGATGGGTAGGAGAAGAATAGTTATATGGGAATTCTCCTTACTATTTCCTCAATTTCCTATTAAACCTAAAACTGCCCTAAAATTCTTTATTAATTAAAAAAATTATGACTACTTTTCTAATTTTCCCTTAGAGCTGTCATGTAGGGAAACCCTGGTGAGACTATAGTACTAGATAGACTGCCAGACCTAGGTTTCTTGTTCCTGAGTCATTGGTCATAAGGAATATCCCCTGAGACCATAGATGCAAATTAATACAGAGGGGATATGGGGCATGAGCTCAGGCCATTGGCATTTCTGCCTTTTTTTTTTTTCCATTAAACTTATGCTTTTAGAACTTTCTCAAGTCTATCTCCATTTGATGATGGAATGCTACTGTGTACACTCAAATTTATGACTTGGGAGGTCAGAAAATACTCAATTTATAATGAGCATCCCAGGTCACATGGTAGCATGTGGGCCTATGGTCAAGTATTGTGTCCCTAGTAAACACTATAGTGAGCCAAAAAACTGTGTTTCCAAAAAATGGTTAAATGTAGAGGACTATATAGCTTTTCTCCAAAATTCTGAGGTCTGTACCATGATGCACCTATAAATTCCTGTGAAATTATCCATGCCTCATTCATATTTGCCACAGACAGTCCAAGACGATCAAATTTAAACTGTTATGTGGACCAAGTGTTAGAATAACTTGCATGGCAGCCTGGACCTAGTGCATATATTTTTCTGATTCTGAACCCTACTCAAGACTGGCAGATTTTTGGATTGATTATTTTATCAAAGCCTAAGTAGCATCCCATGGAGAAGGAAATGGCAACCCACTCCAGTGTTCTTGCCTGGAGAATCCCAGGGACCGGGGAGCCTGGTGGGCTGCCGTCTATGAGGTCGCACAGAGTTGGACACGACTGAGGCGACTTAGTAGTAGCAGTAGTAGCATCCCAAATGAGGTATATTTTGACTCTAAAATCCAAAGAAGGTCATTAGATATTGTACCTTTTTTTCTTAGCTGCCAGATGCAAGAACTTCATTTCTTGGATTGAATGGAGGATTTCAACATGTCTCAGATCACTAATTTCCTAAAAATTTCATCAGCATAGAAGTTTTCTAAATTTTTATTGGATTTCATGGCTCCAAATAGTCAATTGATCTCTTAGAGGAATTATATCAGATAGAGGCTCAATATTGTTTTCTATCATTAACAAGTTGACTATTTAGAAGCAGATGTAGCTAGATATACTTTATTAGTAGGAGTTCATGCTGTTGGACCTATGTGTGGCTTCTGTTCTGCCTCTTTGACCACTCCATTCATGTGACTATCAATCATGGTAGTTCTAGGGTGTACATGTATGTGTGTGTGTTCAGTTAATCAGTTGTGTCTGACTCTTTGTGACCCCATGGACTGTAGCCAATCAGGCTTCTTTATCCATGGGATTTTCCCACCAAGAATACTGGTGCTGGTTGACATTTTCTCCTCCAGGGTATCTTCCCAACCCAGGGATCAAACCCACATCTCCAGTGTCTCCTGCACTGACAGGCAAATGCTTTACCACTGAGCCACCTGGGAAGCCCCTAGTTCTGAGGTGGCTAATGATACATATTGGATAACATCAACCAGGCAAGTCATTTTATCCACTTGATTGTTAAGTGATTCTTTTATGATGGGTGTTAAGAGGTGGTGTGAAAACTTTATGCTTATTCTTTTGAGTCCAACCACATGGCTTTACCTCTGAATTCCTTGTCACTAATTATCTAGTTCTTTACCTTCCCACTCTTTAACAGATGACCAGGCCATTGATCACTGTCATGAACCTATGCACAGTCTCATTTCAAGCTGCTTTTACTTCTACACAAAGTAGAAGGTACACCACTTGCAGCTCTTCTGCTTGGGAACCACCATCCATTTTTGGCTTGCACCCAAGTCTTGAGCTAAACCATCTGGAAATTGATTTCAAGTGCTTTCCTCCTTTTTCAGCTGCTCCTACCACATGGCTACTGATTTTCTCTAAGTCCTGCTGCTATTTATGGTTTGGTCATAACTATTTTCATTCAAGGTTTCCATGGGATATTCTGACTCCTAGACTCAATGATTTCACAGATTCTTTTACTTTACTATAATATCTGTACTTTTCGACTTTCAAGAGAAATTTAGCAAATGTAAAATTGCTCTGATAGTTTAATCATATTGCTATTTTCTTTTTATTTTGTCAGAATCCATAAAGAAAAGAAAGGAGATGGAAATGATTGGGCTCAATTGGTTTATGGTTATATTAAAGGCGATTGTAGTACAAGTGATGGTTTTATAAGGCTAGAATAATTTTAGAAATGTTTGTGTCTCCTATGAATTATTATGGAAATTTAGTGTCTCTATTTTTCTATTGAAAATATATAACATGGAGACAGTACCTAGTATTTCTTCCTAACCACTTAAGTGATCAAATATAAGTGACTATCACATGAAAATTCTTCATTTAGCACTCTAGATAAGAGTGAAATTTATTGCCGAAGTTTTCAGTTTACCAATTTTACAGTATAGACACTTTGAGAAAGCTTATATGTATCTAATACCATTTTATGAAACAAGTGCATGTTAATGAAATTCAGAAAGCATATAGAAAGATGTTAGTTGCCAAATGTCAATATTTAACTTAGCTCTGTCACTGACATTTTTAAAAAAAGATATGCAGTTTCATTTGAAATTGCATAAGAGCTCTCTATTGTGTTCTTACAAGATGAACATTACAGATTATTTCACCAGAAGCCTTTTTTTTTTTTTTTTTGAATCATGCTGCTTTGAACAAGTTTCATAGAAATCCTTCTATTCAATCACATGCTCATTCATGTATTCATTCAGTAAAATTTGTACAAGTTAAAAGGTCCTGGGTCAGCAGAGGCAAGGAGAGTATAGTTTCCTTTTTGAAGCAGTTCAGTTTAGGAGTGAAGTCATTAAACAGTAAATAGTTGAAAGCAATGTGTTAACTACTCTGCTGCAAGGACTTCATTAAGAATCACTATACTAATTCTCCTAATTCATCTCCTACTCCTTTTTTCTAATACATTACTTCTCACATACTCACCTCAAAGCAGTCCTTAGACAAATCAAACATACTCTCACCTCAGGGACTTTGCATAAGCATTTGTACATAAACACTTGAAAGTCAGGAAAGAAGTATGGGCTGGTGATGGAGATTTGTAGAAGGAGAAAATATATAATAAGTAAGATGTTATGTAGAGAAATAAGAATATATTATATAGTATTAAAATAGAGCAATGGTAAAACTATGCTTCAGTATCCCAAGAACAAAATCAAAGACATCAATTAATAAAATTAGGGAAAGATATCTACAAGACCAAAGGCTAACTAGGAGAATGTGTTGGAAATCAAGGAAAAGAACTGATGATTAAATACAAATGTAAATGCCAGAAAGCCATTATTGAAAAATATAAACTCTATTGTGCCAAGAAGGAAGTTGCTAATTACTTTTAGGCAAAATTACAATGGAGCAGCAGAGGTAGAGTCCATTTTGCAGTGAGTGGAAGAATGAATGAACTAGGAGGAAGTGAAAATAGAGCATAAGATTTTCCTTTTAGAGGCCTGGCTCTGAACAGAGAGAGGAAAACAAGGCAATAGCAAATGCTGGTTTTCCATGAAAGTAATCAGCTTAAGCTTTGGGGGCTATCATTTGCTTGGATCCCCTGAGTGCAGGGCATTGCTGAGAGGTATAGAATATTCTGTGCCAGTTGCAAAATGGAACATTTCCATGTAAACACTTCTGATAAATTCCCCAAAAGATCTCAGAATAAAAGACCTGAATATTCTAGTCCTTGTTCACTTTTAGAAATTTATATTTTTCATAACAAACATTTATTTGCACCTAATCTTATGTTTATACTTTTCTGTGTTTTTTTTTTTTCTTAAAGAAGCACAAACTATAATAAGTTTCAAAGCTCACAAAATCTAAGTCCATCTAGCAGTGGTAAGTAATAGGAAAGAGTTTTCCTAGAGTTGTTTGTTTTTTTTTAAAGCACAGTAGAAATGTGACTGTACTTGCTGAACTAAAAAGAACTTAGATGCATCCCAATGTTCATAGCAGCATTATTTACAGTTGCCAAGACAGCGAAACAATCCATGTCCATCAACAGATGAGTGGATGAAGCAGCTCTGGTGTGTATATATATGCAATGGAATACTACTCAGACATAAAAAATGAAATTTTGCCATTTACAACAATATGGATAATTGAATTGAAGGATATTATACTAATTGAAATGTCAAACAAAGTAAGACAAATACTGTATGATGTTACTTATATGTGGAATCTGGAAAATACAATAAGCTAGTGAATATAACAAAGAAGAAACAGACTCACATATAGAGAACAAACTAGCAGTTACCAGTGGGGAGAGGGATGAGGGCTGATGAAGTATAGGGGTAGGACAGTAAGAGGTCTAAACTATTAAATAAATCTTATTTCCAAATGTGACAATTATAAGATTACATATTCAATATGAGTTTAAAAAGAAAGGACTAGAAAGTTGGAAGTTGTTGAAGATTCAAAAGAAGAGGAAATGGCAGTGCTTGGATATTTAAGAAGCAAGATGTGGGATATAGAATAAAAACAATGAAAGATACCATTTCCTCCTGACAAAGATTCTTTGCATGAACAAACTTGCCACCTGTGCAATTATTTTAAAAATACAGTTTTAGCAAGAACCCTGGTGTGCTGCAATTCATGGGGTCGCAAAAAGTCAGACATGACTGAGCGACTGAACTGAACTGAACTGAACTGGTAGGAAAGTTTAACCAGAACCCTCCATCTTCAACATGTGATCACCCATTGTATCTAATGGGATTTCTTATCCTCTACCATCTTTCAGTGATGTCTGATCACCCTAGACCGCCTTCAGCAAAGAATTCTATTAGGTCAGTTTAGATAGAATGTTGCTTCCCCTGATACTTCCTCTTGGTAAATTTCTAACCTCTGGCTCCCAGCTTGCTCTTCCATTACAAATTGTCCCTTGTCCATGATGTATTTGGAGTTGAGTCCAGTCTCTCTCCATCTTAGTAATGTCCCTATACCTATCATGAGGGTCCTGAATGAAGTCTGTCTTACCATCTTTAATAAATTTCACCGACTATTTCTTTAACATTCTAGATCTCATTAGAAGGAGACAAGAAATTGTCAGGATAAAGGTAAGATATGCTGAGAGGGCTGGGGAAGGGTAGATTGAGTCTTGCCTTGCTCTCTCAAGGATAAATGGAGTGAGATTGAGTAGGGCGAAGAGAGTAAGAAATAGTGTAAATTGAGGAAATAAGAGCTAAAAATATATCTCAAAGTTCATCCAATCTACTTTCTGTGTTTTTTTTTTAATCTTTGATGTGAACCATTTTTGAACTTTTTATTTAATTTGTTACAATATTGCTTCTGTTTTATGTTTTGACTTTTTGACTTTGAGGCATGTGGGATCTTAGTTCCCCAACCATGAATCAAACTTACACCCTCTTCATTGAAAGGTGAAGTCTTAACCACTGGACCACCAGGGAAGTCCTTACTTTTTATAGTTAAGAAGATGAAACTTCAACTCAGAATTAGACCTAGTAAACCAAGACCATTGTTAACAACACACACTCTGGAGTTAATCATCTTTGTAACAATCAAAAAAAGAGAAAGAATATTTGTAGACATAAACATAATAGAATTCAGGGTGTATTATCATTTAATAGCTAAGAACAAGAAAGGCATTATTGGAAAATATCTTTGTTAGGATTAGTAAGTGTGACTTGGTACTAACTTCATTTTCCCCAAGTGCTTACAGCTTTTTAATTAACATACGTCATTTCAACAACAAATTGAAGTCGACTTCTTTTATTCACAGATATACAGAAGAACTGTCCATGTACAGGCTGATGAAACTCCCTGCACTTGTGATGCAGTGGAAGGAATACTGGACTTACAGGCAACTATACATCTTGGAGTACTGGATCAGCTACATATTGTTGTGTGCAGTAAATGCAAGTCTTTTGCTAAGTATTTCCACATATTTTAGATATTAATTAATTATATTCAGGAAATGATTATACTTGCCTCAAATGATATTAACCAATCACTTATTACTTACATTGTGTGAAAAATTAAGGATAGATTTTAGATAAAATTTTAAAGCATCCAGCATTGAAACATGTGAAATGTCATGTATGAAACGAGATGCCAGTCCAGGTTCAATGCACGATGCTGGATGCTTGGGGCTGGTGCACTGGGACGACCCAGAGGGATGGTATGGGGAGGGAGGAGGGAGGAGGGTTCAGGATGGGGAACACATGTATAATTTTTTTAAATTAAAATTGAAAAAAAAAAAATAAAGCATCCAGCAAAATAAAAAGAAACAGGCCACTTAAAAGTATATCAGGAAATTCTGCTGCAAGATGTTGTACTGATGTTATTGATACTTGGAGTCAACAGACCTAATCTCTAACACCTCTCATGTCACATGGGCTTTGGCAAATCAAGAAAACACTGTGAGTTTTAATTTATTCATTTTAAGTGTTTGGTAACAACTGCCTGGCTTAATGCTTAGTAATCAAAAATGAAATTAAACCATTGTTATGCATTGTTGCATCAGAAATTTGATATTGGGTGTGTTCTTTGGGGTTAATTTGAGAAGCACCATCTATCTATAGTCTCTGCTAGAGCTCACATCCAATTCTGAAGATGAACAATAGTGATTATTGTCTGTTTTATTAATTCAACATCAAGTTGGTCTTGATTGTTCTGTCATATATTCTTCTACACATACCCTGTTTATTCTGCTAGACTGTGAGTAAATTGAGGACAGATCCTTGTTTATTTCTTTTAAATTCCTCACATTTGTATAAGAGTTGACATATACTATAAGTTCAATAAATATATGGAGTTTGGGTCATGATGATGAACAGGAATGGAAAAATATTGCATTGGATCTAATAGTTGCATTTGTCCAGAAAACTGCAATAGTGATTTTTCTTTTTTTTTGAAAATTTGAAATGCATGTAGTAGATTATAGTGCACACCACCACTCATTCATTTATTCAATGAGCATCTATCAAGCATATTTATAGGTGGTATAGCCAATGCTGCAATTCAGAGTGTAGAAATAATCAGATGCAACTGATAAAGTTATTCACATATTTTTCTTAACACAAAGAAGAAGACATGCATATGTCAGAAGATACTATATATGTCAGAAAGGAAAGAAGGTATTAGAAGAAAGAGACTCAATTTCCAATTTCTTGACATAGTGTTATATGTTGAGAGTGATGGAGAAGGGTAGATTGAGTCCTGCATTACTTTCTCAAGGATAAATAATATTGAGACTTAAAGAAGGGCAATTAAATTTCTCATGATAGTGTATGCTAGCATGAAAGTAGTGATAAAGCACGTGATCTACAAGGAATAGCAAGTAGACAAAATATGTGATACGGAACTCAAAAAATAGTGGAAAGAAATTAATAAAGATGCATCACAGAGACTTTTGAGATTTTACTAAAGAAATATTTAAGTTGTACATATGAAAGAGCCAGTTTGATTTTTTGATTCAGTATAGGCTATGGTAAGAATTACTCAACAGTATCCGTTGTCTAAAAAGAAGGCTTGAAGAATTGTGTCCTATTCTGAGGCAGCACAATATTCTTATTTTCATAAAATTCTTTCATGTATAAGGTGCACAGAAACTGATTCTAAATTTAAAAAGAGTGGTGAAGAAATAAGAGGAAAGAGGGAAGGGAACCACACTGAGTGTTGAAATACCAGTTCATTGTTTTGACAAGTTTTTTATGTTTTGACAAGTTTTTTATGTTTTGATGATTTACTTTCAAGGAAAGAGAATCTAGCACTACCAATATCCAAAACAGAGATGTGATTCACTGTCTTTATGGAAGCATTTGTTTTTGAGATTTCCCAATTACCTTGGCTATGTTTCATTTTTCATATCTGCACAATGAAGATTCTTATCAAAACTATTTCACATAAATAAATATCCACCATCAAAAGACAAACTATCCTTCATGTGTTTGAATGTCATTCTGGCAAGTTTTGAAGGATTATCCATATTGATATTATGAAATGAAAGAAATGAACCAGAAAAATAAATAATAGCCTTGCCCAGAATGGTGAGAAATGCCAGTGTAAACATTCAACCATAAGAAACCACAGTTACTTTGGTCAGCACTAATGACGAATGAACAAGGGCACCAAACAAAGAACTAAAGCTGCTAAAAGTTCAGCACATTTAGAATTATATCCTGTGCTATAATGCAAATGTAAAATGTTCATTAGACAATAGCCAATGTCTGTGCCTGTATTCCATTAAAAATATTTAAAATATTACTCAAAGACAATGATATTACCTGAAGTTTGCGATGTACAGTACCAAAAAAAGTGCACAGCCAAAACCACCATTTGGTAAGTTATTCTAACAAATAGTCAAGCTTGCTTATGAGCACATTACACAGTCAAGAAGGCTGTTCTTCCTGGCTCCTACTGGTTTTCTCTGACATTTCTATCCCAAGTACTAGGCTTGTTGCTACTCATCCATCAAATGATCTGTCTCTCAAGACCTGTATATTAGATGCCTTCGATGTCCCTGTTCTCATCTGGAAAGCAGTTATCTCCTGATAGTGTTTCACAATAAGCACACCTTTACTTTCTCCCCTAGAGCTGTCCCTCCAAGCTCATTTAGGGACGGCAAGTGGGGCGCTGAAGCAGGGAGATTTAAAACTGCTGAGTGAAACCCTTGGCCCATTACAGACATAAGCTGAGGAATAAGAGATCCTGCCTCCTATCATAATCACAGAAAACTAGTCAATCTAATCACACTCGGACCACAGCCATGTCTAACTCAATGAAACTAAGCCATGCCCTGTGGGGCCACCAAAGAAGGGTGGGTCATGGTGGAAAGGTCTGACAGAATGTGGTCCACTGGAGAAGAGAATGGCAAACCACTTCAGTATTTTTTCCTTGAGAACCCCATGAACAGTATGAAAAGGCAAAATGATAAGATACTGAAAGAGGAACTCCCCAGGTCCGTAGGTGCCCAATATGCTACTGGAGATCAGTAGAGAAATAACTCCAGAAAGAATGAAGGGATGAAGCCGAAGCAAAAACAATACTCAGTTGTGGATGTGACTGGTGATAGAAACAAGGTTTGATGCTGTAAAGAGCAATATTGCATAGGAACCTAGAATGTTAGGTCCATGAATCAAGGCAAATTGGAAGTGGTCAAACAGGAGATGGCAAGAATGAACATTGACTTTATAGGAATTAGCGAACTAAAATGGACTGGAATGGGTGAATTTAATGCAGATGACCATTATATCTACTACTGCAAGCAGGAATCCCTTAGAAGAAATGGAGTAGCCATCATGGCCAACAAAAGGGTCCGAAATGCAGTATTTGGATGCAATCTCAAAAACAACAGAATGATCTCTGTTCATTTCCAAGGCAAACCATTCAATATCACAGTAATCCAAGCCTATGCCCCGACCAGTAACACTGAAGAAGCTGAAGTTGAAAGGTTCTATGAAGACCTACAAGACCTTTTAGAACTAACACTTAAAAAAGATGTCCTTTTCATTATAGGGGACTGGAATGCAAAAGTAGGAAGCCAAGAAACACCTGGAGTAACAGGCAAATTTGGCCTTGGAATACAAAATGAAGCAGGGCAAAGGCTAATAGAGTTTTGCCAAGAGAACACTCTGGTCATAGTAAATACCCTCTTCCAACAACACAAGAGAAGACTACACATGGACATCACCATATGGTCAACACTGAAATCGGATTGATTGTATTCTTTGCAGCCAAAGAGGGAGAAGCTATGTACAGTCAGCAAAAACAAGACCAGGAGCTGACTGTGGCTCAGATCATGAACTCCTTATTGCCAAATTCAGACTTAAATTGAAGAAAGTAGGGAAAACACTCGACCATTCAGGTATCACCTAAATCTAATTCCTTATGATTATACAGTGGAAGTGAGAAATAGATGTAAGAGACTAGATCTGATAGATGGAGTGCCTGATGAACTATGGATGGAGGTTCGTGACATTGTACAGGAGACAGGCATAAAGATCATTTCCACGGAAAAGAAATGCAAAAAAGCAAAATGGCTGTCTGAGGAGGCCTTACAAATAGCTGTGAAAAGAAGAGAAGCGAAAAGTAAAGGAGAAAAGGAAAGATATACCTATTTGAATGCAGAGTTCCAAAGAAAAGTAAGGAGAGATAAGAAAGCCTTCCTCAGCAATCAATGCAAAGATCAAGGAAAACAACAGAATGGGAAGGACTAGAGATCTCTTCAAGAAAATTAGAGATACCAAGGGAACATTTCATGCAAAGATGGGCTCAATAAAGGACAGAAATGGTATGGACCTAACAAGCATAAGATATTAAGAACAGGTGGCAAGAATACACAGAAGAACTGTACAAAAAAGACCTTCACGACCAAGATAATCACGATGGTGTGATCACTCATCTAGAGCCAGACATCCTGGAATGAAGTCAAGTGGGCCTTAGAAAGCATCACTACAAACAAAGCTAGTGGAGGTGATGGATTTCCAGTTGATCTATTTCAAATCCTGAAAGATGATGCTGTGAAAGTGCTGCACTCAATATGCCAGCAAATTTGGAAAACTCAGCAGTGGCCACAGGACTGGAAAAGGTCAGTTTTCATTCCAATCCCAAAGAAAGGCAATGCCAAAGAATGCTCAAACTACCGCACAATTTCACTCATCTCACACACTAGTAAAGTAATGCTCAACATTCTCCAAGCCAGGATTCAGCAATACATGAACCGTGAACTTCCAGATGTTCAAGCTGGTTTTAGAAAAGGCAGAGGAACCAGAGATCAAATTGCCAATATCCGCTGGATCATGGATAAAGAAAGAGAGTTCCAGAAAAACATCTATTTCTGCTTTATTGTCTATACCAAGGCCTTTGACTGTGTGGATCACAATAAACTGTGGAAAATCCTGAAAGAGATGAGAATACCAGTCCACCTGACCTGCCTCTTGAGAAATCTATATGCAGGTCAGGAAGCCACAGTTAGAAGTGGACATGGAACAACAGACTGATTCCAAATAGGAAAAGGAGTACGTCAAGGCTATATATTGTCACTCTGCTTATTTAACTTCTACGCAGAGTACATCATGAGAAACGTGGGGCTGGAAGAAGCACAAGCTGGAATCAAGGTTGCTGGGAGAAATATCAGTAACCTCAGATATGCCGATGACACCACCCTTATGGCAGAAAGTGAAGAGGAATTAAAAAGCCTCTTGATGAAAGTGAAAGAGGAGAGTGAAAAAGTTGGCTTAAAGCTCAACATTCAGAAAACGAAGATCATGGCATCTGGTCCCATCACTTCATGGGAAATAGTTGGGGAAACAGTGGAAACAGTGTCAGACTTTATATTTTAGGGCTCCAAAAACACTGCGGATGGTGACTGCAGCCATGAAATTAAAAGACGCCTACTTCTTGGAAAGAAAGTTATGACCAACCTAGATAGCATATTCAAAAGCAGAGACATTACTTTGCCAACAAAGTTCCATCTAGTCAAGGCTATGATTTTTCCAGTAGTCATGTATGGATGTGAGAGTTGGACTGTAAAGAAAGCTAAGTGCCGAAGAACTGATGCTTTTGAACTGTGGTTTTAGAGAAGACTCGTGAGAGTCCTTGGACTGCAAGGGGATTCAATGAGTCCATTCTAAAGGACATCAGCCCTGGGTGTTCTTTGGAAGGAATGATGTTAAAGCTGAAACTCCAGCACTTTGGCTACCTCATGCGAAGAGTTGACTCATTGGAAAAGACTCTGATGCTGGGAGGGATTGGGGGCAGGAGGAGAAGGGGACGACAGAGGATGAGATGGCTGGATGGCATCACTGACTCGATGGACATGAGTTTGAGTGAACTCTGGGAGTTGGTGATGGACAGGGATGCCTGGTGTGGTGCAACTCATGGGGTCGCAAAGAGTCGGACACGACTGAGAGACTGAACTGAACTGAACCTCCTATCATCAGGCAGATAATTCTGTACCATATATGTTTGTAGATTTCTCAAAAGATCGGTGGAGAAACAAAACCCTGTTACCCAGAATGGTGACCTTAATACTAAAACTTTATGTTCTTTTTTTCTTCATTTGCTGCCTCACTCTCCCAGGAATTCCACTATGGTTCTCTGGAACCATCTCAACAATTCATCACAAGTCCTTTTCTCAATCTCTGGTCTGGTGGAAAAGCAAGCTAACAGAGAATCTTTGAAATGTGTACATGACTTCTGCCTTCCTCAAAGCCTTCAATAGCCCCTAATTACTGAGGGAATATAGTCCAGGCTTCCTGTTTGAGACATATAAAGTCTCTGATTGCATGGATCTTACCAAGCATGTTTGTGTCTTCCTCCTCAAAGAGGTATTACCTTGGAATACTGGATTGCCAGCAGATGACACTTGATGTCATGATGATTTAAGCATCTACCCTTCACTTTTTTTTACTCCTAAGATGTTTTCTTCCACTCTCTGGAAAACTTATACACACATTTTGTTTAGCTTTTCTCTACTCTTTAGACACCATATCTCACTTATTCCTTTGTCTCCAGTAATTCTGTTGCATTTAGCATGGTGGTGTTTAATGAGCTTGTATATGTCTCCGTTCCCTATACTTTGCTCAGATCCACCCGAAACTGATCCTTTATTCCATTTTTAATTCCCATGCACTTTGCCATGTTTGATTCATAAAATGTAGTCATAATCATGTATCATCAGGTAATGGTTGATAAATGAGTTTCACTCCCCCTCCTGTTTAGTGAATCAATGTATCACTTTCTGTTGATGTGACTAACCCTCTTTTCAAACTTTACAAGTAGACCTCTGAACATGTCTCCTTCAGTAACTCCTGAGATAGCAGACATTCTGGATGATTGCAGAATATGGTCACATAGTTTGTGAAGAAGTGGAATTTGACTTCTCCTTTATATAATTAAAAGTAAATTGTACATGCCAGCTACTAAGTGATACGTTTGTCTGCAACACTGCCTTTTGAATACGGGCAAGTGGAAAGCTCGCTTAAGGGAATTAGCTTTAGCATTAGAGTAAAGGTAATTAAAATTTAACTGACTAATGACACTGATGCAATCTTCATTTATTGTTTGAATTTTTATCATCATAAAGATGTTGTCCATATTTAGAGTAATACAAAGACATTACTTTCAAATTCACAAGATTATAGTTTCTCATAAAAGGAGATGAATTGGTAGAGAAAGTGGGAGAAAAGATAGTTCCTAGAGGGTCAGAGAGTTACTCTAACGTGAGGTGTTTCCTTTCCTTTTTATTTATTACAAGAAGAATGTCTTAAGGAAAGAATGGCATTAATTTCACTGATTTAACTAACAAACTTGGATGCCAATTAGTGATAAGTGGAAGTGAAAACAATTGGAGTCACATCTAAGAATTCACAAAGCTTTGTGAATCACTTTAGTCTTAAGACATGAGCCAAATACATTAAAAAACAACAGACGATTCCATTTTAATTTGAGTTTCAATCATAGTACTGCCCCCCAAAAGCTCTTTAGATCTTTAAAAATCAGGTTTCCATCTTTCAGCTGCATATGCGCTTAAATTTATAATTTAGAATCACTTGAATAATTTTAAAAATTATTAGAGTAGGAAAATTCTTATATAAACTAAAATTGCTAAATTTTGTTTATAATAGCATTGTTTGTAATAGACTGAAATGAAAACAAATAAAATATTCTTAAATATTAGAAGACCATAAAGGAATGAAAAAAAATGAATTTTTGTTACAAGCAACAACACTGATTAAGGTCATAGTCATTGTATTGAGCAGAGAAAGGCAGACACGAGTATTTATGATTCTATTTACGTATTTCTCAAAGGAAAGATGAAAATAACAGAATACAAAACTTAAGTATATGACACTTAAAAATATGCACATATATATAGTTGAATTCCCAGAAGGAAAAGAAAAAGAGTAAGGATAGGACAGGAGTACTTGTTGAAATAATACTCAGGAATTTTCAAAATCTGATGAAATTCCTTAGCCTATAGATTCAAGAATTCAGAAACCTCAGGCAGCATAAATTCAAATAAATCACATCTAGGTACATCAGAAAATTAGAAATGGGGTAAAATGTTAATATACCAAGAAAAACAGGGGAAAGAAAAAGGATCATAAGTTATGACTAATTATTCAACAGAAGCCGAAAGAAAATTAACTTCTTAAGGGTAACAAAAATATGCCAATCTAGAATTTTATATTTAGCAAGATCTTATTTATTAGCAAGATTAAAATCAAAATAAAAGTGCCATCACACACACACACATCCACACATGCACATGACTCAGGCACCAAGAGATATGCACTCTGAGAAATAGTAAAAGGATCCTGAAGAAAAACAATCTCATATTGAAGCATGGGGCTGAGGAAGGATTGAAGGTTAGAAATGTTAAACATAGGGGAATATGAAAATAAATATTGCTTATTTAAAACACTAGTATACTAATAATAGTGATATGTGGTTTTTGAACACACAATATAAGCAAAATATTATGAAAAAACAAGAACACTAAGTTCACAAAAGTGATGAAGCAGTGAAAATAAGGTAATCTTGTTATGGTGAGAAAATGATAGTACAGATTTAAAGCAGATAGTAATAATGAAAGATGCATATAGTAATTTCTAGAATAACCCCTAAAGGAAGAATAAAAAGCAGTATAATTTAAAAGCAAATCAAGAATGAAAAATGCAAAAGTAAAGTGATTTATAAATTCAAAAATGAAAAAGGAAGAATGCTAAAATAAAAAACAGATAGCCCAATGATGAGCTTAAGTCTAATCACACTGATAATTACACTAATTGGAATTTATTTATATACTTCAAACAGAAAATAAAGAATATAAAATTCTACAAATGGTTAAGAGAGAACTATATGCTGTTTCTTAGAGACATACTTCAAATGTAAGAACAGAGAAAAGCTGATATAAAAAGTAGAGAAAGACGTACCAACTGTAAGAAAGCTGGTATACCTATATTAAAATCAGAGAAAATTTAAATAATAAATGAGGAAATAAAATATAAAAAGGGACACTTTGTGAAGACATAGTCAATTCAAAAGGAAGATATAATAATTCTAAATTTTAATGTATCGAATAACATTGTCAACATATTTGTAACAGAACTGAAGGAAATTTTGATAGAAGTAAAAAAAGAGATGGACAAATCAACAATCCTAGTAAGGGATTTTTCACATATATCCCAGAACAGATGAAGATTTAAACGAAACCACATAGTTTACATGTCAAATTGCAAAATTTAATGATGATACAGAAATACAAATTGACCGATTTGAGCTATTTGATGTGTATAGTAAAATTCATCCACTAAGTACTGAATACAACTGTTTGCAAATATATATAAAAGCCATTTGTCAAAACAAACATATTCTGGACCTGAGACTTAGTCTAAAGGAAAATAAAAGGGTATCTTCATGATCTTGGGATGAACAAAATTTTTTTATAAACAAGATACAAAAAGAAAAGATCAATAAATTGAATTTTATTAAATTTACATTAAGTGAGTAAAATGCAACACAGAGGTGGAAAGATTGTATTTTTAATACACATATTCAACAAATGACTCTTCTGAATGTACAAAGAATTCCAAACAATCAGTAAAGAAAGGATAAACAACCAAATAAAAAAAGGGCAAAAGCGAAAAAAGAAAAGAAATGGGGCAAAAATTCTTTAATAAGGCACTTTACAAAATAGGATACCTAAATAGGTCAACTCTGAAGTCTTCTGGGAAATAAAAATTAAAACTACAGGAAGGTACTCTGAGAATGGTTCTGATGAAAAAGACAGAAAATACAAAAAGTGCTAGCACAAACAGGACTGTGTTAGATTGCTGATTTGAGTATAAATTTGTAAAACTACTCAGAAAAAGATTGTGGGCAATATTTACTGAAACTAAAAACATGTATGCCTTCAGTTCAGTTCAGTTCAGTCGCTCAGTCATGTGCAACTCTCTGTGACCCCATGAATCGCAGCACGCCAAGCCTCCCTGTCCATCACCAACTCCCGGAGTTCACTCAGACTCACGTCCATCGAGTTGGTGATGCCATCCAGCCGTCTCATCCTCTGTCGTCCCCTTCTCCTCCTGCCCCCAATCCCTCCCAGCATCAGAGTCTTTTCCAACGAGTCAACTCTTCGCATAAGGTGGCCAAAGTATTGGAGTTTCAGCCTCAGCATCAGTCCTTCCAATGAACACCCAGGACTGGTTGTCTTTAAGATGGACTGGTTGGATCTCCTTGCAGTCCAAGGGACTTCCAAGTGTCTTCTCCAGCACCACAGTTCAAAAGCATCAACTCTTCGGCGCTCAGCTTTCTTCACAGTCCAACTCTCATATCCATACATGACTACTGGAAAAACCATAGCCTTGACTAGACAAACCTTTGTTGGCAAAGTAATATCTCTGCTTTTTAATATGCTGTCTAGGTTGGTCATAACTTTCCTTCCAAGGAGTAAGTGTCTTTTAATTTCATGGCTGCAATCACCATCTGCAGTGATTTTGGAGCCCCCCCCCAAAAAATCTGACACTGTTTCCACTGTTTCCCCATCTATTTCCCATGAAGTGATGGGACCAGATGCCATGATCTTATTTTTCTGAATGTATTCCTTAGAACACATCAAACTAAAGAGGAATAAGTGCTTATATCCATCAAAAGACAAATACATGCATAGCAAAGTATTATTCACCGTTGCCCCAAATTAGATAAACCCAACATGCATCAGTGGTAGAATAGATAAATACACCATGGTATATTCATTCTATGGAGCAGTGGAAAATGATGAACTAATCTTATATGCAATAACATGAATAAATCTCCTAGACAAAACCTTGAGCAAAAGAAACCAGACCCAAAATATTAAGATAATAGTATACATAAGTTCATTTTTACAAAGTTTAAAAGCAGGCAAAAATAACCTATGATAATGGAGGTCACCATAGTGATTATCTTTGGATATCAACTGGAATTAAGCATGAGGGACATATCAGGGTTGTTGGTTATTTTATTATAATTGGCACATAAATAATTTATTGAATTTAATGTGTTTGCATTTTCACTGGATATGTTATATAGAATAACATAGCAAATATATATTAGAGAAAAGGCAATGACAAATGTATAATATCTTGCTAACAAAACTCAATTATAATGTTTTATATATGAGAAGTTCTTTATATTTTAGTCTTTTCCCAAACATTACCTAAAAAATCCCCTCAATAAAAATGTGAGTTTAACAAATTATATTTCTGTCTTTTTTTTTTTTTTTTTTTTTAAGGTTGAAGCTAGGCAGATGCTACATGGATGGGAGTAAGCTGAACGTTTACATTTGGGAGGAAAAAAGCTGAAATATTTCTGAATTATAGAGTAATTTTACACATCAGCAACCAGAACCAGAACTAAAGTCATATCTTTTGACACTGAAGCTTAAATATTGGCCTCTATGCCAAATCTTAATCATAGAACATAGAAGTTCTGAGTCCTATGTTAGCTTTCAAATGCTCATAAAACTTTTCCAATCTTGAGTTCAAGTACTTGCCGTTTGCTTGATGACTCTGAACAAGTCATTTTCTTTCTCTGCTCATCATCAGTAAAACAAAACTAATTTCATGTTGATCTCAGATGGAAGTTAATGTTGTAGTAGTATGAATACATGCTGCATAACATTTAAATCCAAGGAATGTTTCAAAAATCATTTTTTAGATCTTTGTAAAAAAAAATCCGACTATTCCTCCAGTTCAGTTCAGTTCAGTCACTCAGTCATGTCCAACTCTTTGTGACCCCATGAACCGCAGCATGCCAGGCCTCCCTATCCATCACCAACTCCCGGAGTTTAGCCAAACTCATGTCCACTGAGTCTGTGATGCCATCCAACCATCTCATCCTCTGTCGTCCCCTTCTCCTCCTGCCTTCAATCTTTCCCAACATCAGGGTCTTTTCAAATGAGTCAGCTCTTTGCATCAGGTGGCCAAAATACTGGAGTTTCAGCTTCAGCATCAGTCCTTCCAATGAATATTCAGGACTGATCTCCTTTAGGATGGACTGGTCGGATCTCCTTGCAGTCCAAGGGACTCTCAAGAGTCTTCTCCAACACCACACTTCAAAAGCATCAATTCTTCGGCCCTCAGCTTTCTTCAAAGTCCGACTCTCACATCCATACATGACTACTGGAAAAACCATAGTCTTGACTAGATGGACCTTTGTTGAGAAAGTAATGTCTCTGCTTTTTAATATACTGTCTAGGTTGGTCATAACTTTCCTTCCAAGGAGTAAGCATCTTTTAATTTCATGGCTGCAATCACCATCTGCAGTGATTTTGGAGCCCCCAAAAATAAAGTCTGATACTGTTTCCACTGTTTCCCCATCTATTTGCCATGAAGTGATGGGACTGGATACCATGATCTTAGTTTTCTGAATGTTGTGCTTTAAGCCAACTTTTTCACTCTCCTCTTTCACTTTCATCAAGAGGCTCTTTAGTTCTTCACTTTCTGCCATAAAGGTGGTGTCATCTGCGTATCTGAGGTTATTGATATTTCTCCTGGCAATCTTGATTCCAGCTTGTGCTTCTTCCAGCCCAGCGTTTCTCATGATGTACTCTGTATATAAGTTAAATAAGCAGGGTGACAATATACAGCCTTGACGTACTCCTTTTCCTATTTGGAACCAGGCTGTTGTTGCATGTCCAGTTCTAACTGTTGCTTCCTCTATTTCTCTAATCTATGTTAATAAGATTATCTTTAAAATTAAACGTAAGCATAAAACTTTTTTATTCATTCCTGAAATAGACATTTACAATTTTCCAACTAATTGAATTCTTGGCTGCTTAAAACTTATGGTAGCAATAGTTTGGGGGATTTTGTTTTGCTTGCTTTAATTGCTTTGATATTAAGATTACCCCGGTGATAGAGGGTGGGATAAACCTCACCTTCTCTTACCGACGTCTAAGTAGAGCTGCTGCTGCTGCTAAGTCACTTCAGTCGTGTCCGACTCTGTGCGACCCCATAGACGGCAGCCCACCAGGCTCCGCCGTCCCTGGGATTCTCCAGGCAAGAACACTGGAGTGGGTTGCCATTTCCTTCTCCAAGCTCTAAGTAGAGCAGGAGACAATATATCTAAAATTTCATCTTTCTATTTACTGCTAAATTCTGATGAATATTAGGAAATCCTTTTATCAATATATTTAATTTCTTCATTTTAATAGGACCATATCAGGAAAATTATATGTAGTTATCATGAGGATCAACTTTACTTTTACCCTGCCAGACATGTTTATCCATACACATTCATGTTTCTCTCTCATCTAGACCTTCTAATGTTTGGTGTCATATTTAAAAAGTAGATGACTTGACTCACCATCAGCATCTGGTATTTCTTAAGAAAATTTTTCATCAATGATTATTCATTAGGTTTTCCATGTCTTCATTTTAGTCTGCAAAGTATTCAGATGTTCTTATCCTTTGTGTGCCAAGGACTTTCTGGTAGACAGAATCATGAATGACCCCACCCTACTGAAAAGATGTTCATATCCTAAAATCCTGAACCTGTGAATATGTTAATTTAGGTGGCAAAGGAGACTTGGCAAATGTGATTACATTAAGAACTTTAAAACAGTGAGATTATCCTGGCTTATCCGATTGAAACCAGTCTAATCACATAGATCCTTAAAAGCAAGCATCTTTTCTGGCTGAGATCAGAATTAGAGGGAAATGTGACTATGAATGAATGGACAGAAAGGTACAACACTGCTGTCCTTGAAGATGGATTAATGGAACCATGTACCAAAATATATGGGTATCTTCCAGAAGCTAGAGGGGTCCAGGGAAGGGAGTCTGAAATAGAATCACCAGAAAAGTGCACAGCTCTGCCAGCACTTTGGTTGTGGCCCAGTATTCTGACCTATAGAACTGTAATATAATAAATTTGTGTTGTTTTTTCAGTCCCAAAATTTGTGACAATTTCTTAGAGTATCAATAGCAAAATAATAGAGACTTTTCTTAGTAAGTATGGTAAAGCTGTAAAATATATAACATAATACTTTGTACATCTAACTTCTTATAATACTTTAAAACATGTAACATGAAACTTCTTATAATACTTTAAATATGTAACATAAAATAAACAGATATAAAAAGGAAACCAAAATATGAAAAACCAGCTACCAAATATTTTGAAAGACACATTTGTGATAAAGTGATACATACATATATAAATGTATATAGTATACAAATATATAGTATACATATTAATATATTTATGTATGTATATCCAATTATTCATAGTCATTTATATGAGTACAAATCATGTTCTCAATATCCAAAGCACTTGTAGTACAGTGTGAAATACACTATTTCTACTGGTCATGTTACAGATATGCTAATTTTACTATGATGAGTTAATTATATTCCTCACTGAGAAAAATTCTATATTTCAATTAGAAGTTAATGAAAATAAAGTGTGTTTTTTTTTTTTATCACACCCAAGTTTTTTGGCCCTCTGAACTTTATTCATGGATCTCTTGCTAAGAATACCTGTTTCATTGCTAAGGATCAAGAAATATTAAGTTTAAACTTCAGCAGCTTAGAAAAGAAAAAGATGACCCTGATGAAATGTGATTTTGCTTGAATTTGTGGGTGTGCTCAGTCATGTCTGACTATTTGTGACCTCCTAGACTGTAGTCCACCAGGCTGTTCTGTCCATGGAATTTTCCAGGCAAGAATACTGGAGTGGTTGGCCATTTCCCACTCCAGGGCATTTTCTGACCCCAGGAACTGAACCCATGCCCCTGTGTCTCCTGCATTGGCAGGCAGATTCTTTACCACTGATGACCATGGATGAAATCTGATAAAGGATACACAAATGAGACTGACAGTCATTCTTACCAAGAGTTCTGAGCTGGTTCTTGAAGGATAGGTATGACTTTGCTTTGCTCAAGGTCTTTCTCTTAGAGTCACTGAAATTCTCATCTCTACCCAATTCTTTAGTTAAAAGTCTAGAAGATAGAAGGAGTCTCAGAAGCCTTAGCTTCATTAGGCTGTGAGAATTTGTATCTGATCATGTTCATCCAATTAGGATTGTTCTGGGTATGGAATAGATGGTAATTTTAAGACTCAGTACAGCTATCATTCAAACTAATTCCTAACAGATAAATCCTGCTGAACTTCTGACCCAGAATATGGAAGTTTTCTTCTCCTAATTTCTGAGAGAGTGAAGGAGTTTTACAGTCATTCTACTCAGAGGTTTTTTCTCTGGTCTCTTACCACGTGTAACTTAAGTTTTGTCAAATCTCTTAAAGGAAAGTTCAGTCAAGGATTTATCCTTCCTCTAATGATCTTTGTGTCTAAGTGACAAAAACTTAGAACTTTAAGAAGGACTACTTAAAAATTCTTCTCTTCCCAGTCTTTTATGTGAACTCTGAAACACAGTAAATGTCTCATTGTCAGAACCTACCACACATTCAAAGCCCCTCCTGTTTCCATTGCATCACAGCAACCCAACATGACCCCTAAAAGCTTGGCTGGTTTCTCCTTCTCACAGTCAGGTTCTTCTGCCAAGGACAAGCCTAATCCCTTATACTTTAACTGGGCTTAAACATATATATATATATATATATATATATATATATATATATACACACCCAGAGAAGAAAATACCTGAGGTTTACTCATCTAAGAAGGGCCCTTTTTTTGTGTGAAAATTTAGGAGCTCTTGCTCCTAAAACTTTCCAATCCCCTAAAACTATAATCTGTGTGATTGTTCATCAGTTTCCGGTTTCACAGTGAGACTGTTGGTCTTGGTCTGCCATGACCTATGACATCTTAGGCAGAGGGCAGTTCTCCCTGCTATGTCCTCTCTAAAGGTGTGCCTTTCTTTCAGGGCTGAACTTTGCCTACTTGTAAATCTGGAGCCTTTGAAAGCATTTTTTAAAGTAAGCTTTATGTGACACTTAGGTAACAACTCCCAAGGAACACAGTGCTGATTTAGGTGATCCTGATATCTCCTGAAAGCAGGTCCTATCCGCAAGTAGATTAGCACTGCAAATGCCTATGAGGATACTTTTATGTTTACAAGAGATTATCAGTGGGACTCCTTCCCTAGCACATTTTTGGCCACATCTGGGACATTTTTATGTAGATTGCATATAGTGTATTCTTGAACAATATGTATCTAATAATTTGATTTTTTTCATTAATATCTTTTCCAATTCAGAGACCATTCATTTGTCAGCTCCTTTAATGCACTAAAATTTTACAGTTTATTTGTTTATTTATTTCAGATCTTATCAACTTTATTTCTGGCTATGGGTTAGTTGCACTTCCCTCATAGCTCAGGTGGTAAAGAATCCACCTGCAATACAGGAGACCTTAGATCGATTCCTGGGTTGGAAAGATCTGCTGGAGAAGGGATAGGCTACCGACTCCAATATACTGGCCTGGAGAAATCTAAGGACTATATAGTCACAAAGAATCGGACACGACTGAGCAACTTTCACTTCACTTCACTTCATGGGTTAGTTGCTTTCTTAGATTAAATGTATTTATATGACTCTTCTCTCAAAGTAAAATTTATTAAAGCTCTTAGAGTCAAGTTATTGAGCTCCCTGAAGTCTATCTGCTCTGCTGTGTTATAGCATACTATCCTGTTTAGATAAGAGTTTGTATTGGATGTTCAGTGTTTTTATTTGAATTATTCTATATAAAAGGATGATTCTCTTCATTAGAGAGTCCTTTAAATGGTAAGTAATCAGTACTTGACAATGACTGTTTTTCAGCATTTGAAGTCATTGTAGTGGCAGAAAAAAATATTTAACTTTAGTACACTTGGATTATGCCATATTATCAAGGGATATGATTTTGTCTTTGCCTACAAAAGGTTTTGGCAGATAGAATTGGAACTTAGTAATAAAGTTTGGTTAACATGCATGAAAATTAATATTCAGATCATTTGAAGCAAAATCACCAGGTAAAGTCCATACAGGGTCTAGATAGAGAACCTAAATTAATGACAAGGCCAAATAAAATGTCAGAAAGATAGCATTGATTGTTGGGGACCATGGAAAACTATTGCATCTGTAATCTCTTTTATTGGGCACAGCATCATTAGAGTTTCAGTATATTGTATCTGTCTAGAAATGCAGATCAAATATTAAAGACCCTCAGATTTTTCTAAAGAAGACATATTTTTGTGTGATATCTCCTGATTATTTTTAAAGAAATGGCTCAATTAACACACACACACATAAACACATACAACTCATTGAGTACTAGCTTCTGTTTTAAAACAATTATCTGTATTGCTACTGCTGCTAAGTCGCTTCAGTCGTGTCCGACTCTGTGCAACCCCATAGATGGCAGCCCACCAGGCTCCCCCGTCCCTGGGATTCTCCAGGCAAGAACACTGGAGTGGGTTGCCATTTCCTCCTCCAATGCATGAAAGTGAAAAGTGAAAGTGAAATCGCTCAGTCGTGTCCGACTCTTAGTGACCCCATGGACTGCAGCCTACCAGGGTCCTCCATCCATGGGATTTTCCAGGCAAGAGTACTGGAGTGGGGTGCCATTGGCTTCTCCAATTATCTGTATTAAATTAGACTTAATCAGAACAAGCAGATCCAGTACAGTTGAAAATTTGTTCTACTATATGTGCATTTATAATTGATTAAAATTTTTAAGGCCCAAAACATTATAATTCTGAATGAGTTTTTAGTTTTAATCACAATTTTTTGTCATATTATAACTAATTTAACTTCCTAGACCCTCATATCTTCAGCCTGATCCTATTCACTCATCCTGTCGATGTTTATTGAATAAATTCTATGTGGGTTTACATGACAAGGATACTTTATAAACAAGGAGACAAGTCCTGTCTTTAATAGTATTTACATGTGAGCTTGATCATTAAAATACAGGTCTATATATGCTATATAATTAAAGTAACTTTTTTTCACTTGAAACATTTCTTCAACATGAAAAGATCTTCAAAGTCACTAGTGTTATGCTTAAGAGTTTCTGATGAAGCTGTAGAGTTAAAGTGAAAAATTAGAAAATACTTTGTGACTTTAATATTGCCCTATTTTGGTTAATTTGTGCCTACACTGTAAAAAAGTGTGTTCATCACTCAGTTATGTCAGTTCTTTGCAACCCCATGGATTGTACAGAGACCTTAACCCCCTGGGTTGTACAGAGATCTTCTTAAACATAGTTTCTTACACATTGGCTGAAGATTATTTCTCTTAATATAATAAAATGATGCATCTCTGGAGAATTAAGACATGTGATCTGTTGAAATAAATGTTTTAAAGAGATAAAGACAAACTAACATCATTTACTTCCTGTCTTCCCAGTGTGTAAATTTTCAGTTAATCTCTAATAGAGTTTAGACAAGGAAAATATCAGGACATGGGCTCTTATTGGTCTTTATAGTTGTTCCCCGCCCCCCCATAAGAAAGTAATCGGGTCACTGTTCTCTATGTCCATGTGCTCTCTGCTTTTGGGTAATGGCCCTGTTATTTCAGAGCAGACCAGTCAGGCTCAAAAATTCCGTCTGTCTTAATAACACAAAGCCATCTTCCATACAAATGGGTATGCTTTAGGATTAGTTTTTCTGGCTGGTGGTTTGTTCCAAGGCAAAAACACTTGGCACAAGTTAGAGAGGATATTGTTTTCAATGGAGAGAAAAATAAAGGTTGAGCCTGTCACTCTTTTATATAATGTTTGGTATAGTGTTGAATGGCTTACAGTTGATGGGCCTTCATGAGCTACAAAACTTGGACAAGTTAACACAGGAAAGACAGGTCCACTCTGTGATTCTAGTCAGCTGTGAGTTAACGACAAGGGAATCGGGATGTGATTAAGGTGCTTTGATGTTCTTTTGTTGAATCTGCCTATTTTGCCTTGTGAATCCTTGTATATATCTCATTTTTTGAACCCAAGACCACCTATATATTTTATAGGCTCAGTGTGAAATGAAAATGTAGGACTCCATGTTCAAAATCATTAGCAATTTTAAAATGACAACAACAGTCAAGCCAAACTGAGGATCCATTTAAGAACAGGATCTGTGCAGCTGCAACATCATATGCCCATGAAGCTGACCATGCTAAAAAGATATGGTATTTATTTATAAAATCATATTTACAACTGTGTGTACCTATTCTTAGCTAGAATTATGAGGCTCATATTGAATGTTGATATATTTTGTAAATTATGAAGAATAAATAAGATAGTATAAAGAGTTGCCAAGTTTTACTAGATAATCCAATGTTGTACATTTCCTTATCTGTGAATACTAGAGTATCTTCAGTACTTTCTTCTAGATCACAGTCTCACAAAAATTGATTAACAAGTAATCACTATATATTCTGTAACAGATTTTTTCTTGTAGCACAACTGTATTTGGAAACATACAAGGACTGTTGTGAGTGTGTATCTAAAGGGGAAAAAAACAGATGTGAATCAGAGATATACACTTGCAATAGTGAATGAAAAGCTCATATCATGGGAAATATTAAGTGAGAAGATTACGGGATGAATGAGTGAGTACTAACAGGCTGGCTGATGAGCTTGTTTCGCAAGATTAAAAGAGGCTATGACCAACCTAGATAGCATATTCAAAAGCAGAGACATTACTTTGCCAACAAAGGTTCGTCTAGTCAAGGCTATGGTTTTTCCAGTGGTCATGTGAGAGTTGGACTGTGAAGAAGGCTGAGCGCCGAAGAATTGATGCTTTTGAACTGTGGTGTTGGAGAAGACTCTTGAGAGTCCCTTGGACTGCAAGGAAATCCAACCAGTCCATTCTGAAGGAGATCAGCCCTGGGATTTCTTTGGAGGGAATGATGCTAAAGCTGAAACTCCAGTACTTTGGCTACCTCATGCGAAGAGTTGACTCATTGGAAAAGACTCTGATGCTGGGAGGGATTGGGAGCAGGAGGAGAAGGGAACGACAGAGGATGAGATGGCTGGATGGCATCACTGACTCGATGGACGTGAGTCTGGGTGAACTCCGGGAGTTGGTGATGGACAGGGAGGCCAGGCATGCTGCGATTCATGGGGTCGCAAAGAGTCGGACATGACTGAGCGACTGATCTGATCTGATCTGATCTGAACAGTAAATAAATGCTGCTGCTGCTACTGCTGCTAAGTCGCTTCAGTCGTGTCCGACTCTGTGCGACCCCATAGATGGCAGCCCACCAGGCTCCCCCTTCCCTGGGATTCTCCAGGCAAGAACACTGGAGTATGTTGCCATCTCCTTCTCCAATTCATGAAAATGAAAAGGGAAAGTGAAGTCACTCAGTCATGTCTGACTCTTCGAGACCCCATGGACTGTAGCCCACCAGGCTCCTCCGTCCATGAGATTTTCCAGGCAAGACTACTGGAGTTGGGTGCCATTGCCTTCTCCATAGAGAAAGAGAATTGCAGGTTGGTGGCTCGGAGGTTAAGGCGTCTGCCTGCAATGCAGGAGACCTGGGTTCGATGCCTGGGTTGGGAAGATACCCTGGAGAAGGAAATGGCAACCCACTCCAGTATTCTTGCCTGGAGAATCCCATAGATGGAGGAGCCTGGAGGGCTACAGTCCACGGGGTCGCAAAGAGTCAGACACGACTGAGTGACTTCCGTTCACTTCAGAGAAACAGAATAAACAGAGAATTGTACCAAAATTACTTTTGATTTGCTGTGATATATTTTACCATTCTGAAATAATGCTACGTCCCAAAATGAGATGATATGGTCTGAGAAAAAGAGAGAACTGGAAGAGAATCAAACTGTAAATAAGATAAATGCGACAACATTTTTCTTTTACTATTTTGTTAGTATGTTTTTCCTCCTGTTTTTAATGTTTTTAACTACCTAGGGTATAGGAAAGTTCAAGCCTTTGAATCACTGAAATTAAAACAAAAAATAGAAGTATTTTTTTTCCAATCTATCCATTTTTTTAAATTTATTTATTTTAATTGGAGGCTAATTACTTTACAATACTGTATTGGTTTTGCCACATTGACATGAATCTGCCACGGGTGTACATGCGTTCCCCATCCTGAACCCCCCTCCCACCTCCCTCCCCATACCATCCCTCTGGGTTATCCCAGTGCACCAGCCCTGAGCATCTTGTATCATGCATCGAACCTGGACTGGTGATTTATTTCACATATGATAATATACATGTTTCAAAGCCATTCTCCCAAATCATCCCACCGTCGCCCTCTCCCACAGAGTCCAAAAGACTGTTCTATACATCTGTGTCTCTTTTGCTGTCTCGCATACAGGGTTATGATTACCATCTTTCTAAATTCCATATATATGCGTTAGTATACTGTATTGGTGTTTTTCTTTCTGGCTTACTTCACTCTGTATAATAGGCTCCAGTTTCATCCACCTCATTAGAACTGATTCAAATGTATTCTTTTTAATGGCTGAGTAATACTCCATTGTGCATATGTATCACAGCTTTCTTATCCATTCATCTGCTGATGGGCATCTAGGTTGCTTCCATGTCCTGGCTATTACAAACAGTGCTGCAATGAACATTGGGGTACACATGTTTCTTTCAATTCTGGTTTCCTCGGTGTGTAAATGCCCAGCAGTGGGATTGCTGGGTCGTATGGCAGTTCTATTTCCAGTTTTTAAAGGAATCTCCACACTGTTCTCCATAGTGGTTGTACTAGTTTGCATTCCTACCAACAGTGTAAGAGGGTTCCCTTTTCTCCACACTCTCTCCAGCATTTATTGCTTGTAGACTTTTGGATTGCAGCCATTCTGACTGGCATGAAATGGTACCTCATTGTGGTTTTGATTTGCATTTCTCTGATAATGAGTGATGTTGAGCATCTTTTCATGTGTTTGTTAGCCATCTGTATGTCTTCTTTGGAGAAATGTCTGTTTAGTTCTTTGGCCCATTTTTTGATTGGGTTGTTTATTTTTCTGGAATTGAGCTGCAGGAGATGCTTGTATATTTTTGAGATTAAATCTTTGTCAGTTGCTTCATTTGCTATTATTTTCTCCCATTCTGAAGGCTCTTTTCACCTTGCTTATAGTTTCCTTTGTTATGCAGAAGCTTTTAATTTTAATCAGGTCTCATTTGTTTATTTTTGCTTTTATTTCCAATATTCTGGGAGATGGGTCATAGAGGATCCTGCTGTGGTTTATGTCGGAGTGTTTTGCCTATGTCCTCCTCTAGTAGTTCTATAGTTTCTGGTCTTATGTTTAGATCTTTAATCCATTTTGAGTTTATTTTTGTGTATGGTGTTAGAAAGTGTTCTAGTTTCATTCTTTTACAAGTGGTTGACCAGTTTTCCCAGCACCACTTGTTAAAGAGATTGTCTTTTCTCCATTGCATATTCTTGCCTCCTTTGTCAAAGATAAGGTGTCCATAGGTGTGTGGATTTATCTCTGGGCTTTCTATTTTGTTCCATGATCTGTATTTCTATCTTTGTGCCAGTACCATACTGTCTTGATGACAGTGGCTTTGTAGTAGAGCCTGAAGTCTGGCATGTTGATTCCTCCAGTTTCATTCTTTTTTCTCAAGATTGCTTTGGCTATTTGAGGTTTTTTGTATTTCCATACAAATTGTGAAATTATTTCTTCTAGCTCTGTGAAGAATAGTGTTGGTAGCTTGATGGAGATTGCATTGAATCTATAGATTGCTTTGGGTAGTATACTCATTTTCACTATATTAATTTTCTGGTCTGTGAACATGGTATATTTCTCCATCTATTAGTGTCCTCTTTGATTTCTTTCACCAGTGTTTTATAGTTTTCTATATATAGGTGTTTTGTTTCTTTAGGTAGATATATTCCTAAGTATTTTATTCTTTTCATTGCAATGGTGAATGGAATTGTTTCCTTAATTTCTCTTTCTATTTTCTCATTATTAGTGTATAGGAATGCAAGAGATGACAATATGTAAGACAAATGCTAACAAGAAGGAAAGGGGAAATTAACAATAACACAATAATAGTGGGAGTCTTGAATAACCCTCTCACACCTATGGATAGATCAACTAAACAGAAAATTACCAAGGAAACACAAACTTTAAATGATACAGTAGACCAGTTAGACCTAATTGATATCTATAGGACATTTCACCCCAAAACAATGAATTTCATCTTTTTTTCAAATGTACACGGAACCTTCTCCAGGATAGATCACATCCTGGGCCATAAATCTGCTGCTGCTGCTGCTAAGTCGCTTCAGTCGTGTCCGACTCTGTGCGACCCCATAGACAGCAGCCCACCAGGCTCCGCCCTCTCTGGGATTCTCTAGGCAAGAATACTGGAGTGGGTTGCCATTTCCTCCTCCAGTGCATGAAAGTGAAAAGTGAAAGTGAAGTCGCTCAGTCGTGTTCAACTCTTAGCGACCCCATGGACTGCAGCCCACCAGGCTCATCCGTCCATGGGATTTTCCAGGCAGGAGTACTGGAGTGGGGTGCCATCGCCTTCTCCAGGACCATAAATCTAGCCTTGGTAAACTCAAAAAAATTGAAATCATTCCAAGCATCTTTTCTCACCACAATGCAGTAAGATTAGATCTCAATTACAGGAGAAAAACTATTAAAAATTCCAACATATGGAGGCTGAACAACACACTGCTGAATAACCAACAGATCACAGAAGAAATCAAAAAAGAAATCAAAATTTGCATAGAAACGAATGAAAATGAAAACACAACAACCCAAAACCTGTGGGACACGGTAAAAGCAGTCCTAAGGGGAAAGTTCATAGCAATACAGGCACACCTCAAGAAACAAGAAAAAAGTCAAATAAATAACCTAACTCTACACCTAAAGCAACTAGAAAAGGAAGAAATGAAGAACCCCAGGGTTAGTAGAAGGAAAGAAATCTTAAAAATTAGAGCAGAAATAAATGCAAAAGAAACAAAAGAGACCATAGCAAAAATCAACAAAGCCAAAAGCTGGTTCTTTGAAAGGATAAATAAAATTGACAAACCATTAGACAGACTCATCAAGAAACAAAGGGAGAAAAATCAAATCAACAAAATTAGAAACGAAAATGGAGAGATCACAACAGACAACACAGAAATACAAAGGATCATAAGAGACTACTATCAACAATTATATGCCAATAAAATGGACAACGTGGAAGAAATGGACAAATTCTTAGAAAAGTACAACTTTCCAAAATTGGACCAGGAAGAAATAGAAAATCTTAACAGACCCATCACAAGCATGGAAATTGAAACTGTAATCAAAAATCTTCCAGCAAACAAAAGCCCCGGTCCAGACGGCTTCACAGCTGAATTCTACCAAAAATTTAGAGAAGAGCTCACACCTATCCTGCTCAAACTCTTCCAGAAAATTGCAGAGGAAGGTAAACTTCCAAACTCATTCTATGAGGCCACCATCACCCTAATACCAAAACCTGACAAAGATGCCACAAAAAAAGAAAACTACAGGCCAATATCACTGATGAACATAGATGCAAAAATCCTTAACAAAATTCTAGCAATCAGAATCCAGCAACACATTAAAAAGATCATACACCATGATCAAGTGGGCTTTATCCCAGGGATGCAAGGATTCTTCAATATCCGCAAATCAATCAATGTAATACACCACATTAACAAATTGAAAAATAAAAACCATATGATTATCTCAATAGATGCAGAGAAAGCCTTTGACAAAATTCAACATCCATTTATGATAAAAACTCTCCAGAAAGCAGGAATAGAAGGAACATACCTCAACATAATAAAAGCTGTATATGACAAACCCACAGCAAACATTATCCTCAATGGTGAAAAATTGAAAGCATTTCCTCTAAAGTCAGGAACAAGACAAGGGTGCCCACTTTCACCACTACTATTCAACATAGTTTTGGAAGTTTTGGCCACAGCAATCAGAGCAGAAAAAGAAATAAAAGGAATCCAAATTGGAAAAGAAGAAGTAAAACTCTCACTATTTGCAGATGACATGATCCTCTACATAGAAAACCCTAAAGATTCCACCAGAAAATTACTAGAAATAATCAATGACTATAGTAAAGTTGCAGGATATAAAATCAACACACAGAAATCCCTTGCATTCCTATACACTAAAATGAGAAAACAGAAAGAGAAATTAAGGAAACAATTCCATTCACCATTGCAACGAAAAGAATAAAATACTTAGGAATATATCTACCTAAAGAAACTAAAGACCTATATATAGAAAACTATAAAACACTGGTGAAAGAAATCAAAGAGGACACTAATAGATGGAGAAATATACCATGTTCATGGATTGGAAGAATCAATATAGTGAAAATGAGTATACTACCCAAAGCAATTTATAGATTCAATGCAATCCCTATCAAGCTACCAACAGTATTCTTCACAGAGCTAGAACAAATAATTTCACAATTTGTATGGAAATACAAAAAACCTTGAATAGCCAAAGCGATCTTGAGAAAGAAGAATGGAACTGGAGGAATCAACCTACCTGACTTCAGGCTCTACTACAAAGCCACAGTTATCAAGACAGTATGGTACTGGCACAAAGACAGAAATATTGATCAATGGAATAAAATAGAAAGCCCAGAGATAAATCCACGCACATATGGACACCTTATCTTTGACAAAGGAGGCAAGAATATACAATGGATTAAAGACAATCTCTTTAACAAGTGGTGCTGGGAAATCTGGTCAACCACTTGTAAAAGAATGAAACTGGACCACTTTCTAACACCATACACAAAAATAAACTCAAAATGGATTAAAGATCTAAACATAAGACCAGAAACTATAAAACTCCTAGAGGAGAACATAGGCAAAACACTCTCCAACATACATCACAGCAGGATCCTCTATGACCCACCTCCCAGAATATTGGAAATAAAAGCAAAAATAAACAAATGGGACCTAATTAACCTTAAAAGCTTCTGCACATCAAAGGAAACTATTAGCAAGGTGAAAAGACAGCCTTCAGAATGGGAGAAAATAATAGCAAATGAAGCAACCGACAAACAACTAATCTCAAAAATATACAAGCAACTCCTACAGCTCAACTCCAGAAAAATAAACGACCCAATCAAAAAATGGGCCAAAGAACTAAATAGACATTTCTCCAAAGAAGACATACAGATGGCTAACAAACACATGAAAAGATGCTCAACATCACTCATTATCAGAGAAATGCAAATCAAAACCACTATGAGGTACCATTTCACACCAGTCAGAATGGCTGCGATCCAAAAGTCTACAAATAATAAATGCTGGAGAGGGTGTGGAGAAAAGGGAACCCTCTTACACTGTTGGTGGGAATGCAACCTAGTACAGCCACTATGGAGAACAGTGTGGAGATTCCTTAAAAAACTGGAAATAGAACTGCCTTATGATCCAGCAATCCCACTGCTAGGCATACACACTGAGGAAACCAGAAGGGAAAGAGACACGTGTACCCCAATGTTCATCGCAGCACTGTTTATAATAGCCAGGACATGGAAGCAACCTAGATGCCCATCAGCAGATGAATGGATAAGAAAGCAGTGGTACATATACACAATGGAGTATTACTCAGCCATTAAAAAGAATACATTTGAATCAGTTCTAATGAGGTGGATGAAACTGGAGCCTATTATACAGAGTGAAGTAAGCCAGAAGGAAAAACATAAATACAGTATACTAACGCATATATATGGAATTTAGAAAGATGGTAACAATAACTCTGTATACGAGACAGCAAAAGAGACACTGATGTATAGAACAGTCTTATGGACTCTGTGGGAGAGGGAGAGGGTGGGAAGATTTGGGAGAATGGCATTGAAACATGTAAAATATCATGTAGGAAACGAGTTGCCAGTCCAGGTTCGATGCACGATGCTGGATGCTTGGGGCTGGTGCACTGGACGGCCCAGAGGGATGGTATGGGGAGGGAGGAGGGAGGAGGGTTCGGGATGGGGAACACATGTATACCTGTGGCGGATTCATTTTGATATTTGGCAAAACTAATACAATTATGTAAAGTTTAAAAATAAAATAAAATTAGAAGAAAAAAAATAAATAAATAAATAAAAAAAAGAAAACCAGTTTTCGTTCTTGCTCATATTTTGTGAGGGTTGTGAATTGTCTGCAACTCTGCATCAGGCAGCAGTCTGTTACAGACCTACCCTCCTTGTTTTCTTCCTTTAGATTTCAGGGAGGTTGTTTTTTTTTTTTTTTTTCCCCATAAAGAGATTAGAAAATGTCCATTAATGGAAAATTAGAGTTAGTTTAACTTTAGAAAAGAAATAGTCAGTAGAGTCCTTTCTGAATGGGTGACTTGTAAAGCCAATATCTGAGGAACAAGGATGAGCCATCTTTATGAATATGGATGAAAAAAACATTTCAGGCAGAGATAATAATGATAACAAATATAAGAGTTCTAAGACAGAAACCAGCCTGGACTGCATCACTGGAGAGGAACAGAATGAGAAGAGTGAGAGATGAAGTAGAACAGGTTATTAAGGGTCATCCTCTCCCTCCCTCCCTCTCTCTCTCTCCCTCTTAAAATCAGAATAAGGATTTTGTGTGTTATACTAATTGTGATAGAAAGGCATTGGATAGTTTTAAGCCGGTGTGATGAATGTGATGTATGTTTAAAGAATATGTTCTATATGTTACAGGAATACTGGCTGCTAGGTAGTAAATGCATTATGATGAGGCAAGAGAAAGGCAAACATGTAGAGGCAGGAGGAAGCAGTTAGTAAGCTGTTGCAATTGTCCAGGCAAGAGGTGAAAGTGAAGTGAAAGTCGCCCAGTCGTGTCTGACTCTTTGTGACCCCACGGACTATACAGTCCATGGAATTCTCCAGGCCAGAATACTGGAGTGGGTAGCCTTTCCCTTCTCCAGGGGATCTTCCCAACCCAGGGATCGAACCCAGGTCTCCTGCATTGCAGGCGGATTCTTTACCAGCTGAGCAAGAGGTAATCGTGGCTTATACTGAGGTGGTGGCAGTGGACCTAGAGTATGTGAGGAAGTGTGAACCCTTGACAAGAACAGTTCATCTTCTTCACTGAGAGAAGGGTGTTACATATATTGGTTGTGACAACATGGGGACCTTCTCTTACCAACTGCTTGTACTTTCTAAATTATGTGACAAAGCCAACAACTGAATGTCAGTCAGAGAATTTCTTCAAACTAGAAATCCTAAGAAAGAGAAACTTAACATAGTTACTTTGGGGAGAAAGAAAAACAATTTCAGGGAAGTGTACCAGAACTGCCAGGCAGTGTTCAAGACTCATCTGAGGTTTGTCACCAAGGATCTGCCATGAAATAAATCAATGTGGTTTTGTGTCTTTCATCATCAAAGTTTAGTTTTCCTGAAACTGATAATCCCAGGCTTGTATATAAAAGAGGAAGGAAAGGTGAGAGGGTTAGAAATATTTACAGAGGAAGGGATTAAGGGAGGTGAATAACAGTGAGGTGCTTTTATCCATTCAGGTTACTATAATAAAAATACCATAAACTGGATGGCTTACAAACAGAAAATGTTAGTTTTTCAGAGTTCTGCTGTCTGAGAAGTCCAAGATCATGGAGCTGGCAGATTCAGTGTTGGGTGAAAAAACCATGTTCCTCACTGGCTGCCATCTTCCCATCATAGCCTCACATGGTGGAAGAGGGCAAGAGAGCTTTCTTGGGCTTCTTTCATAATGGCAATAATCCCACTCATGACTGCTCTGACTTCATGAGCTAATCACCTTCCAAAGGCTCCATTTCCTCATACTGTTAATTTGGGCATTTAGAGTTCAACACATGAGTTTTTGAAAGGATACAAACGTTTAATATATGGCAAAAGGAAAGGATAGGATTAATTGATTGGCCATCTCAATGGAATTTTTAAAAAGTTGAAAAAAATGCTATACCAGTGAGCTATAAAACTAGGAAATATAGGTCACAGTGTTGAAGGTATAAATTTGAGACTTTTCTAGTAGTCACGCTATTGGGTAAACCATCAGTCAGTGAAGAGAAGTAGCCAGAGGGTAAGAAGTTAAAAGTGACCATGAGGCAAAGCAGATGGTTAAATCTCACAGCATTGGCTTTAAAAAAGCTAAGAGAAAAGAGTTTGGAAACAAATTTGAAGTCGGAGAAGGAAGGCAAGAGAGCATTGACTCTCTCATCCAGACCCTGAGGCACAGGGAGTTTAAGGAAAGAAATGATCATCCCTGTAAAGAACTGCATGGAAAATAGTAACATTAGGATAATGTTTAAGAAAATAGGGGCTATTGATGATTATAGGTCATAAACTCAATATAATAGTGGAAATGTTCAGAAGGGAGAAAAATATCTCTGAATAACTGAATCAATGAAGTCAATGCCTAAATAATCTTGAGGGTAGTATTATGGCACTGATACTTCAAAAGATTTAAATAAAGAAGGATTTGAATGTTTGACAGGAATTAGGGACCTGTGGAATCATAGGAGGTAAAACATCTTTCTAGGGTTCCTAATCTGTAGGTTTATAGAACTGACAAAGATTTAGATTTTTTTTTTTTACCCGTTATTTTGGAGAACTCATTTGGTTCTGTAACAGTTGATTATATGTCTGATTTTTCCAAATGTGAAGTTTAGGATGTTTCTTAAAGGGATCTTATGGGTTGGGTCATTCTGTATATTTTCCAGTAAGAATTTCTATTAATTATGTGTTTTTAAATTAATATGCTCTAATTAATGCACCTATCCTTCTTGAATGACTGAATAAAAATTATTTAAGATGGCAGAAATCTTTTATACATCCCAGGGCTTTGCTGTAACTTTCATGATGTCTGAACAGACTTATTTAAAAGTAAGTCAAGCAGTCAAAACCAGTAAGACAGCTGGGTCTACTAAACACTTGCATTTGCATTTCAATAATTCTTAATATCTAAAACACAGTGTTTCAACAAATTCCAGATGGTTTACAATCTGTTTTTCTTGTTGAATTATTTTTTTTTAATTTGGAAATATTTTAAACATATAAAGATGCATAAAAAATAACATAAAATAGACATGTGATTGGTTTCTCCCTAGATTTAACAGTTATTAACATTTTGCCCTACTCGCTTCAGAGGCTTCTCTTCTTAATAAGGTATTAAAGATAGAGCTAAATACTCCCTATTCTTTTTCCCCAGCCTTACTAATATGTGATTGACAATAGCATTGTGTAATCTTCAGGTCTGTAATGATTCACTACACATGTTTTCTTTTAAATGTTTAGCACGATAAGGTTAGCACATCTTTCATCTCACATAAGTACATTTTCACTGTTGCCATGATGAGAATATTAAAACTTTATTCTCATAGCAATTTTAATTATACAATATAGTATTATTAATGCTAGTCACTATGCTGTAACTTACATGCCTGAAATGTATTCATTTTATAACTGAATGTATTGATAGACCAAAATCTCCCATTGCCCTAAACCTCAACCCCTGCCAACTACTGTTATTCTCTCTATTTTTACTAGTTTGACATTTTTAGATTCCACATATAAGTGAAATTATACAGTATTTGTCTTTCTTTGATCGACTTATTTCGCTGTTTTTCCACGGTTTCCTTCCTTTGTTCCTGTGCCAAACTCTCTGTGAGGTCCTGGAACTTTAGAAATATCCAAGTTGTAGTCTCAGCCCTGAATGTGCTGCACAGGGTGTCACTCTGCAGGAATGCAAGAATCAGGCTCATTTGGTTTTAATTGCCTAATCTAACTTCTTATGTTTACTAAGGAGTTACAGCAGTGTCATTTCTCACCCCCACTGCTATTTTCAGTTAGCCATTATTCTTTTTGAAATCTTTACGAAATCAATAGACCTTTCTGAAGGGCCATTCTTCTTGGTATGAAAACAAATGCATCTCCATTCCTCTTGAAAATGTTAAGATTTATCTCTAGAAAGTTATTTTAATGTGCTAGAGAGATCTTTTAAATCAGAAACTATTGGATTTTTCATTCCAAATATTTTACTTGTTAAGCAAAGCAATTCCACAAAAATTTCAGAGGGAAAAAAAAGAAGTTACAGTTTTATGAGTTGCTTATTTCAGGTCCAAAATCATAAAATCATAAATGCAGTGGCAGGAAAGTACTTCACATTGTTCACAGGTATTAACAGATGTGATGGATAAGACCATCCTTTTTTCATGTGATCAACCATTGTTGTTGTTTAGTCACTAAGTCGTGTCCAACTCTTTGTGACCCCATGGACTATAGACTTCCAGGCTCCTCTGTCCATGGGATTTCCCTAAAGGAATACTGGAGTGGGTTGCCATTTCCTTCACCAGGGGATTTTCCCAACCCAGGGATTGAACCCACATCTCCTGCATTGCAGGCAGATTCTAAACCACCGAGCCACCAGGGAAGCCAGTTATCAACCATAGTTTGCACATATTTTCCCCTCAAAGCTAATTTTGTATGCACAAGCAAGCATAAGCAAAAGATTCTCTCACAAGTAACTTTATCTGGACGTGAATAGAAATATTTGGATTGCCTTGGTTTCCCATCTAACTTCCTTAAACTTACCGATATTGGATTTCAGGTTTCTCTCTTTCACTCCATTCTCCAAGGCAGTATATTTATATTTATATAAATATACAATCTTTATATTTAAGATGAATGTTAAACATTAATTTCCCTCATGACAAGCTCTCTTGATACTGCAAGGTTTCTGTTTCACTTTATTATCTCCTTCCTCTCCTTTACCTCCAAGTGTTCTCTCTACTTTGGGTGTTTTCCTCTGTTCATACCAATCCTCAAGTTTTGCCTTCCTCAGCCAAAAATATAAAAATGATCTGTTTTGAATCTGTACCCTTCTCCCTCTGTCGTCATCACCTTTGTTCTCTTTCTCTTGCCAGTCATGCCTACACTTTAAATTTCTAGTAATCCCCACCCCTGCCCCAACATTCCACAGCCCACTTGGTGCTTTATACGAGCTACTCTATTGAACCAAATCGTTTTCATTATGTCAACAAAGGCATTTTGTTGTTTTCAGTTGCCCAGTCTTGCCCGACTCTTTGCAACCCCATGGACTGCAGCAAGCCAGGCCTCTCTGTCCCTCACCATTTCCAAGAGTTTGCTCAAGTTCATGTTCATTGTACTGGTGATGCTGTCCAGCCATCTCATCCTCTGATGACCTCTTCTCCCTCTGCCCTCGATCTTTCCCAGCATGAGGGAATTTTCCAATGAGTCATCTGTGTACGTCAGATGACCAAAATACTGGAGCTTCAGCATCAGTCCTTCCATTGAATATTCAGGGTTGAGCTCTCTTAAAATTGACTGATTTGATCTCCTTGCTGTCCAATGGACTCTCAGGAGTCCCGTGTACTAAGGCATCCCATGTACTAAATTCAATGAATTCTCTATAATCCTTGTCCACATTGACAGTACTGGACTCCAGTGACCAGTTTTTCTCTCCTTAAACTTACTATTCTGTTGAGTTCAATAGCATCCTTTCTTTTCCAATTTCCATTTTAATTATTCACTCTAAGCCTCTGTCATTAAATTTTCTTACTCTGCCTACCCTTGGTATCCTTCTGAGCTATTTTCCATCACTATGCCTTTCTCACTTCTGTTCCACTTCATAGTTTTAATTAGGATCTACGTATGCTGCAGCTAAGTCGCTTCAGTCATGTCCGTCTCTGTGCGATCCCATAGACGGCAGCCCACCAGGCTCCCCGTCCCTGGGATTCTCCAGGCAAGAACACTGGAGTGGATTGCCATTTCCTTCTCCAATGCATGAAAGTGAAAAGTGAAAAGTGAAAGTGAAGTTGCTCAGCCATGTCTGACTCTTCGCGACCCCATGGACTGCAGCCTACAAGGCTCCTCCGTCCATGGGATTTTCTAGGCAAGAGTACTGGAGTGGGGTGCCATCACCTTCTCTGAGGATCTATGTATAAATGACTTTAAAATCTGTAAATTTAGCCCTGATATTCCTCCAAGTTCTATACACATGTACTTTGTCCACAGGATATTCTCAATAGTCCAAAGACATACTCATTTCAGAATGTTCAAGTTATCAATATACTTCCCTTCCTTATCTTAAAATTAATTTTTCATTATAATTCTCATATGAATGATCGACACCACCTAGCAATCCAAACTCAAGCCTGGAAATTATTATTTACTCTTTTAACCTCTTCCCTCCATACTAAAACATTTATTCATTCTGATCAATTTTGTGTCCCCAATTTTTTAAAATATATTTGTTTTTGCCATTTTCACTGCCACTTCGTTGTCACCATTGCTCTAGGATTTGTCTGTATCTCCAGTGCTGCTTGGTATAACATATCACAATTTTGTGTTTAAGTGCCTTTATCACTTTACCTTCCTTTTGAGCTATCATCAAAGACTTATTTCTCTAGTCCCTGGAGAACTTCCTCTATGTTTTCCATAACAAATATTGCTAAAGTCTTGTACTTATTGACAGAATCTTCTCCTTTTTATGATGTAATAACAAATCATAATTTAAAATACATGTTAAGTTACATGTTACATAAAGACCTATGCTAAATTGCTCAGCCTTTTGCCTTGAGCTGTGTTGTGCCTGGTTTTGCCCGACTCTTTGTGGCCCCATGGGCTGTAAGCCCACCAGGCTTCTCTGCCCATGGAATTTTCCAGACAAGAATACTGGAGTGGATTGCCATTTCCTATTCCAGAGTATTTTTCTGACTCGGAGATCGAACCCGAACCTCTTGTGCCTCATGCATTGGCAGGCAGATTCATAACCACTAATACTACCTGGGAAGCCCCTCAAAGACCTATAAGATATAAATACACATGAAATTGCAAGATTTTAAAAAATCTTATATTCAGACCTGCTAAATTCACAATTCTAATTACCACTGCATTAATATTTGGGAAATTTATTTCTATTCAGCTTTTTTAGGTATAATTAAAGAATGGTTTGGAATTTTAATTGCTTTCTACCTAAGAAATAGGTCTCCCTGATCATGTTTCTGGGTACATATTGACATTGCTTCCACAAAGGGTGTAGCAATAGAGTGACAGGAGAACTGCCACCCATTGCAGAAGACGAATATTCTGCTGGTTTCTGAGATGTATATTCTTGGGAACAATGGGCTGTTGCTCTGACACAGACAATCCCATATTATCATTTATTCAGAAAAATACTATCCATGGCAGGAAGAAACTAGAAAGAACTAATTACAGTTGTGAGGCCACATTCTAGAGACAATTAGCACATCACGGAGCATGGGGGGCGGGGCGTATATTGTACATCAAATGCCTGATGGGGTAACGTGAGAAGCCTTGCATTTGAGAAATGCTTGAGAAAAGTTTGAGAAAGGTAAAGTAAAGTTTATCTTTTCATTACCTGTGTTATCTCAAAGGTAAAGTTTAATAAAATGGCAGAAGTCTTAAGAGTTATAAATGGTCACTTAAAGTGGTCTTTCTTTAAAAGAAATCTTAATAACAACAAAAAAAGGAAACATGAATATAAGAAAAGAAAATCTTATGAGATCTTTGGATAGAAAATCTTAATATATAGTAAAAATAGAAACATGAGAAGACTCCTGCTTTATTCTAACCTAGTAATAGCACTCCTCATTTTACTGAAGTTTCAACCATAAAAGTAACAATAATATGAATTGACAATTATATATGTCATGCTGCTGCTGCTAAGTCGCTTCAGTCATGTCCGACTCTGTGCGACCCCATAGACGGCAGCCCACCAGGCTCCCCCGTCCCTGGGATTCTCCAGGCAAGAACACTGGAGTGGGTTGCCATTTCCTTCTCCAATGCATGAAAGTGAAAAGTGAAAGTGAAGTCGCTCAGTTGTGTCCGACTCCTAGCGACCCCATGGACTGCAGCCTACCAGGCTCCTCCGTCCATGGGATTTTCCAGGCAAGAGTACTAGAGTGGGGTGCCATTGCCTTCTCTGATATATGTTATATAAATCACCTTTACCTTTTCTCATCATCCTCATAGCAAACCTGGAGATTAAGGTAAATAGATAGATAATAGATAAGGCAGATATTAGTTACCTGGATTATAAGGATTTGAAGGGAGAAAGACAGCCTCAGAGAGATTGAATATTTTGGTCAAAGTCTAGTAGCTTATAAGTGATAGAACTACAACTTGATTTCAGCCCTTCTGACCCCCAATTCCATGCCCCTTTTCTTTCTATTAAGTGACAGAGCCTGACTAACAGTTACCTTCAAGGCTTTGTACTCTAAGAGAAAATTTAGCCTCATAAATATTTCTCACTCCAAGGAATAGCAAAGGTCAGCTGATTCAGTGTGTTCTGTTGATCTGACCTGTCAGCATATTACCTGAGTGCTTCCAAATCTGAGGAAGCTTGACCATAAATAAATAACATCCCAAACAAGGCTTACCCAAGAATGGCTTCTCTAGAACTCTAACGATGCTGATGCAGCCAATTATGGAAGAGACTCCTGCTCCAATGAAATGATGTTCTTCTTTATTATTACTAAGATAAAGCTACATAAGTGATGCCTCATGGCACTAGTAGTGAAGAGATTACATGCTGATCTAAAAAAAATTCACAGCAGCTATTTCTTTTTCTTTCTTTTTTATATACGCTGCTTGTTTAGTGTGTTTAATTTTTAGTTGGATGACATTATGGATGAACCACACTGAATTTGATCCTTGTTTCAAGTGCTCATTATTTTACCAGAAATAAAATGCTGCAAAATTAGTCAGTGGCAAATGTTACTCTGTTTTTACCAGGGTATGTGGCCCTGAAGGGCAAGGGGAGAAACTCTAAAATCAAGAGGGGCCTCCTGGATTGTTGAATTTATTATACTAAATAGTTATATCCTACTGGTTAGTTTTCTCCAGTTTCTCTAAGAGTCTCTTCTCCTATTTCAAATGTTACCATGCAGGTGAAAATCGCTGACACTGCTGCCTTCCTTGCGAAGTGGTCCCATATTGTCCCTGCAATGAGTCATCATTCCCTGTTCTACCCCTTAACCCACACATACCATGCAGATTTTCTGTATAAGAGAATATGTTCATTATTACTTGTGTCTGCATTTTCTCTACTACATTGATTGACTGAATTATGTCTGTACCTTTATATCTTCAATACCTTCTGTGGTAATCAGTCCAGTATCATGCACTGCCGGGAGCCAGCGTGAGGAACTCTGCCCATGGCAAAGGTCATGAGGAAGGAGGCTCGGCATATGCAAAGGTGGCATCGAGCCTCAGGAGTCCCCCTGGAAATTCTCAAGCATCTAACCCCAAAACCAGAGTCTGCCTACTTTACTGCTTTGTGCTCTCACCTACACCTCTGACTTTACGGGGGGCTGTCCCCCACCACCTCTTTCGGAGAAGGAGTTAACTTACAGCTCCAGTTAATAATAATTCCTGGGCGTGACAGGAGTGTTCCAACTTACAAACTCCTCTGAAGGTTCTCTAGCCTGCCTGACAGGCCTGTCCGGCCACATGTGATTGTTCACAGCCTCCCAACCATGAGAGGCACGAGATGCTTTAAACCTTCTAAAAACAGGTTCTTTAGAGAAGTTAGAAGACTATTAGTATAGTATAGTGGGCTGATTAAAAATTGTATTGGTGAAGGGTTTTTCATTTGTTGAGCCAATGTTTGCTGCTAAGTTTCCACATCCCCTGCCCTTATACACATTAATAAATATATAGAAGAAATAAGTATTTGCCTTTGATATTAATCACGTTAGACCTTAGGCTAAGCAAATTCTTTCCTTAATTAAAACCCACTACATCCTCACCCTATAAGAATGTAACTTTATCTGGTACCTTCGGAAGGTGGCGTCTGTTTTAAAAACAATCATCCCTGGAGAAATAAGTGTTCCGGTTGACTGACCGCTGTCACAAGGAGAGGGTCATAAATTGTCAGCAGGCCCCCTGGCCAGAAGATGATGTAACACCCCTAAGACCTTTGTATGAAGCACCTGATTTTGATAAGTCAGGACTGCTGACCCCACGTGACTTTTGTATAACATCTCAGTGTATAAAAACAGACCCCGGAAAAATAAAAAATGGGATCAGTTCCTCGAAAGACTGGTCTCCCCATGTCGTTCTTTTTTTCACCTTCTGGCTGAATCACCATCTGGAATGTGGAGGCTCGTCAAGCCTACTAATTATGCCTGGGCTTCTAAGATCTGACCAGGGAGGCCTTAGTATTTCTCCTTCGGGAGAATGGGAGGACGCCTGCGGCCTACGTAGGTGATGTAAATTCCTTATTTTGGAATTTTACTAGCTTTCCACGTAAATCAAGTTATTCAGCCTCTTTTCTCCCTGAATTTGCCTACTGAGCTATCCTCATTCTATTACTCTTTATATCTCTAATTAATATTTAATTAAAGCCAGTGTATTCACCGATGCCGTCTCTCCTTGGAATTTCCCTGGATCCACTGGGGCTGGACCCCGGCAATGCATGTTGTTGATCCTCCATAAGTGTCTGTTGTGTGCGTTAAATGAAAAATGGTGTCATACTTCTAAAATATGTGACTATTACTTGAATCTCAACTAGCCTGATTTATATCTCTGTTTTTATTGATGAGATTTATGAAGGATTTCTCAGTCCTTTCTTGAGGTTCTATTGTTTTCCACTCAGTTCTTAGTGTGTGCACATCCATTAGAGAGAGCCTTTAGAAAGGCAAGAATAAGAGGCAAAAGGATACTAATGAACTTATTTACAAAACAGAAATAGACTCACAGACTTAGAAAGCAAATTTACGGCTGGCAAACAGGAAGTGGGAGGAGGGATAAGTTAGGACTTTGAGGTTAACAGGTACACACTGCTATATATAAAATAGATTTTAAAAAAACAAGGACCTACTGTATAACACAGGGAACTATGTAGTATCGTGTACTAACCTATAGTGGAAAAGAATCTGAACAATATTCTTTTACATATAACTTAATCATTTTGCTGTACAGCTGAAACTAACATTGTAAATCAACTGTACTTCAATTTAAAAAATTGTTTAAAAAAGAATAAGAGGCACACGCATTTGACTAGTTCTGGAGACACAAATTCATATTCTGCAACTCTCCATGGTATATAGTACCCTACAGTAAATATACTACTTATTGTTTTTGCCATTTACCATATCAACCTGCAACTCTGTAATTTGTACATGCCATTAACTTTTGAATGAAGCAGTTTTTTCCTCTCCTTTCAGTGATTTTTCTATTTCAAAACAGCTCAGATATTATCTCCTGTGCAAAATCTTCCTTTATTCCTAAGAATTAAGGAGTTATACTACTCTTCATGCTGTCAGAGCACTCTGGAGGTGTGTCTGTTATAAGATTCTTTTATACTTTTGGTTTTGCATGCATACCTGTGTCCTCCCTAGACTATGAGTTCCTCTGGGACTTATATTCTTTCTATCTATAATGCCAGGCTCTTCCATTGGACCTAACACAAAGTTAATACTCAGTAACTACTCATTAATAATAAATTGGTTAGTTTTAATAACAGAAATTATTTATAATCTTTATGCACAAAGCATCTTACCAAGTACGAATAGAAAATAAAAATGACTCAAACAAAGCCAAATTCTGGGAAAACTTTCATTAGGGGGACAAGGCAGATGAACATGGAAAGAATAATCAGAACCTGATGTGTGCCTTAAAACATGACAATTTCCATGGACAGAGAGGGAGTGAGGAGAGGAGTAGCAGAGACAAGGCCATTCCAGAATGAGCAAGCAGCAGGTTACCACAGGAAACTTTACTAAAGTGAATTAAAGATAAACTCTATTAAATGTAAATAAAGCTGCATGCCTTAAAAGAAACAATGCATAAAGGATTAAAGTAGATTAAAATTAGAGACTACCCTCTGAGAGCCCAAATGTGCTTAGTGTTGTTTGAAATTAACTTAATGTACAAAAATTGAAATGCATGTCAAGGAAAAGAGAATAGCATTTGGCTGGCATGTTTTAGCCTCTCTCATTTAAAACAGCAAGTAACTGGGCATACAGTCACCCTGTAGCATGAATTTGTATTATTAATTGTACCCATAATTTGGATTTATGATTAGAGCTTAAATTGAATGTCTGCAGTGGAATTATGATTCACACTTGACCTCATGTTTTAAGCACTAAATTAAAAGATGCTTACTCCTTGGAAGAAAAGTTATGACCAACCTAGATAGAATATTCAACAGCAGAGACTTTAATTTGCCAATAAAGGTCCGTCTAGTCAAGGCTATGGTTTTTCCTGTGGTCATGTATGGATGTGAGAGTTGGACTATGAAGAAAGCTGAGTGCCGAAGAATTGATGCTTTTGAACTGTGGTGTTGGAAAAGACTCTTGAGAGTCCTTTGGAGTGCAAGGAGATCCAACCAGTCCATTCTGAAGGAGATCAGTCTTGGGATTTCTTTGGAAGGAATGATGCTAAAGCTGAAACTCCAGTACTTTGGCCACCTCATGGGTAGAGTTGACTCATTGGCAAAGACTCTGATGCTGAGAGGGACTGGGGGCAGGAGGAGAAGGGGATGACAGAGGATGAAATGGCTGGATGGCATCACTGACTCGATGGACATGAGTCTGAGTGAACTCTGGAGGTTGGTGATGGACAGGCAGGCCTGGTGTGCTGCGATTCATGGGGTCGCAAAGAGTTAGACAAGACTGAGTGACTGAACTGAACTGAGAGTAGGAACCTCAGTGAAGGGCAGGATGAAATCTTCCCCCTCCTTTGAACTTCAGAATGGTACAATGACTAACTCTCTGATCTTCTGGAGAAGTATAAGTTCTTGCTGTGGCCAGGAGGCATCAGAAGATATGGGTTACTGACACGTGGAAGTATCAAAAAATGATCAGCATATTGTATATCAGTGACCTAGTAGAGAAACTGCAGAGAAGGACCCAGAACATACAGAAAGTCACAGTAGAACTTAAAAAATTCTGCATATGGAGAATACAATGAGGTAGAAAAGCAGGAGTCAGAGAGTGACTTCATAGACTGGTGGATCTAGAAAAGATTGAGACATTGGATAAAAACAGCAACTGAGCAAGTGGAGGAGGAGCAACTAGAAACTGTTCTATTGGGGAGCTTTTCCAGAAGGCAGTCTCAACAGCTATGTCTGGGTACACTTGGGGTATGCCAAAAATTGTTACCAGTAAAGTATCAAACTTATTAAGTTATTTATTTTGTAAATAAAGTATATATGTGTGTCTGTGTTTATGCTTAAAATAACATCACACTCAAAGATTTGCCTTCTAGTAGTGTCTTAGTGAGGTTCGTGACATTGTACAGGAGACAGGGATCAAGACCATCCCCATGGAAAAGAAATGCAAAAAAGCAAAATGGCTGTCTGGGGAGGCCTTACAAATAGCTGTGAAAAGAAGAGAAGCAAAAAGCAAAGGAGAAAAGGAAATATATAAACATCCGAATGCAGAGTTCCAAAAAATAGCAAGAAGAGATAAGAAAGCCTTCTTCAGTGATCAATGCAAAGAAATAGAGGAAAACAACAGAATGGGAAAGACTAGAGATCTCTTCAAGAAAACCAGAGATACTGAAGGAACATTTCATGCAAAGATGGGCTCGATAAAGGACAGAAATGGTATGGACCTAACAGAAGCAGAAGATATTAAGAAGAGATGGCAAGAATACACAGAAGAACTGTACAAAAAAGATCTTCACGACCCAGATAATCACGATGGTGTGATCACTGACCTAGAGCCAGACATCCTGGAATGTGAAGTCAAGTGGGTCTTAGAAAGCATCACTACGAACAAAGCTAGTGGAGGTGATGGAATTCCAGTTGAGCTATTTCAACTCCTGGAAGATGATGCTGTGAAGATGCTGCACTCAATATGTCAGCAAATTTGGAAAACTCAGCAGTGGCCACAGGACTGGAAAAGGTCAGTTTTCATTCCAATCCCAAAGAAAGGCAATGCCAAAGAATGCTCAAACTACCGCACAATTGCACTCATCTCACACGCTAGTAAAGTAATGCTCAAAATTCTCCAAGCCAGGCTTCAGCAATACGTGAACTGTGAACTTCCAGATGTTCAAGCTGGTTTTAGAAAAGGCAGAGGAACCAGAGGTCAGATTACCAACATCCGCTGGATCATGGGAAAAGCAAGAGAGTTCCAGAAAAACATCTATTTCTGCTTATTGACTATGCCAAAGCCTTTGACTGTGTGGATCACAAGAAATTGTGGAAAATTCTTCAAGAGATGGGAATACCAGACCACCTGATCTGCCTCTTGAGAAATTTGTATGCAGTTCAGGAAGCAACAGTTAAAACTGGACATGGAACAACAGACTAGTTCCAAATAGGTAACGGAGTACATCAAGGCTGTACATTGTCACCCTGCTTATTTAACTTATACGCAGAGTACATCATGAGAAACGGTGGACTGGCAGAAACACAAGCTGGAATTAAGATCGCTGGGAGAAACATCAATAACCTCAGATATGCAGATGACACCACCCTTATGGCAGAAAGTGAAGAGGAACTAAAATGCCTCTTGATGAAAGTGAAAGAGGAGAATGAAAAAGTTGGCTTAAAGCTCAACATTCAGAAAACGAAGATCATGGCATCTGGTCCCATCACTTCATGGGAAATAGATGGGGAAGCAGTGGAAACAGTGTCAGACTTTATTTTTCTGGGCTCCAAGATCACTGCAGATGGTGACTGCAGCCATGAAATTAAAGACACTTACTCCTTGGAAGGAAAGTTATGACCAACCTAGATAGCATATTCAAAAGCAGAGACATTACTTTGCCAACAAAGGTTCGTCTAGTCAAGGCTATAGTTTTTCCTGTGGTCATGTATGGAGGTGAGAGTTGGACTGAGAAAAAGGCTGAGCCCCGAAGAATTGATGCTTTTGAACTGTGGTGTTGGAGAAGACTGTTGAGAGTCCCTTGGACTGCAAGGAGATCCAACCAGTCCATTCTGAAGGAGATCAGCCCTGGGATTTCTTTGGAAGGAATGATGCTAAAGCTGAAACTCCAGTACTTTGGCCACCTCATGGGTAGAGTTGACTCATTGGCAAAGACTCTGATGCTGAGAGGGATTGGGGGCAGGAGGAGAAGGGGACGACAGAGGATGAGATGGCTGGATGGCATCATTGACTCGACAGATGTGAGTCTCAGTGAACTCCGGGAGTTGGTGATGGACAGGGAGGCCTGGCGTGCTGCGATTGATGGGGTTGCAAAGAGTTGGACACGACTGAGCGGCTGATCTGCTCTGAGTGTCTTAGTGATCTTCCCTGGCAGCTCAGCTGGTAAAAAATCCACCTGTAATGCAGGAGACCCCAGTTCGATTCCTTGGCTGGGAAAATCTATTGGAGAAAGAATAGGCTACCCACTCCAGTATTCTTCGGCTTTCCTGGTGGCTCAGGTGGTATAGACTCTGCCTGCAATGCGCGAGACCAGGGTTCAGTCCCTGGATTGGGAAGATCCCCTGGATGAGAGCATGGCAATCCACTCTGGTATTCTTGCCTGGAGAATCACCATGGACAGAGGAGCCTGGTGGGCTACAGTCCATGGGGTCACAAAGAGTTGGACAAGACTAAGCACAGCACAAGGTCCAGGATAGAGGAAATGTTGCCAAATTATCCCTGGAATACTGCTTTTAACTGTATCAGTGGTTCTTAGCATGAGGTATTCAGACCTCACTGAATGGGTGGAGCACCTCCCATCGTTACCCACCAAGGTCCTTGGACTCCTTAATCAATAGAAATTGATAAGAGGCCAGACAAAGAATTCAGGCAAAGCTTTACTATGACTCTTGCTGCAATGCTGCAGCATGAAGGAGAAACAGGTGCCTTTGCTCTCACCAAGAGGTGAGGTGACCTGGTCCCTTAAATGTGGTGAGAGTGTAGGGGTGGATTGGTGGGCCAGGCAGGATGGGTGGCTTAGGTGGTCTGGCCACCCCCCTCGACATACTTTGTGCAGGGATCATGCACTGTACCCTACTTTTGCCCTCAGAACCTCAGAAGCGGCAGTTACATTTTGGTCTTTTTGTATCTCGTTGTTCATAATTCACCCCAACTGCTCATACTTGCAGTTATTTTTAGTCCCTTATAGTTTCTTTATATTCTGTTCTTGAGGAGATGTTTGTCCAGGAACAAGTAGGGCAGTAGGTCCTAGCCTGCTTTAACATCACCTGGGAACTTGTTAAAAATGCAAATTCTCAGGCAGATATTATGAATCAGAAAATTTAGGAGTGGGGATCATCAATCCATGCAGTAATAAACCCTCCTGGTGATCCAGATACAATAAAATGTTTGAGAACCATTGATTTATAAGTCTGTAGTCACCGCATAATGTACATGTACATTGACATACCTGTAAAAAGTGTTTTTGAAGTCATACCCCAAATTTAAACATATAACAATATTAGTTTTATTCTCTGAAGAATTCACTTGTGCTTCTTAAAACTCTGGATAAACCCATGTAGATAGCAGCCTCTTTTTGCATCTGTAACTGAAGTTCACTATTCTTTTCTTTGATGAAATGACCCCCTGGAGAACAAGAGGAGGAACATAGCAATCATGATTTTCTGGTACAATTGTCTCACTCAACACAAGGACAATTTGCCATTAATAAACCTAATGGCATTTGAGGCCCAGATTTTATGAGTGGGCTCCTCAGCCAATTCCAGAGTTCCAGCACTTAGACGTGCAAAGCAAAATATGATTAATAAAAGGGGTTTTATAATATTTTAATGAAAATCTTCCAGTGAAAAGTTTCTTAAAACTTTCTGATTAGAAAAAAAAAAAGAAAAAAATAGTCTCCAGAAAACCTGAGGCTTACTTCAATTATAAAATCAATTTTTTCCTTTATCCAAACAACCACATAAAGCCAAAGTCTAATGATGAAAACCAAAAACTATTATGGCCTAAAAAAATGAGCATGCAAGCATAGCTCTATGTGAGCAGTAACACAGGATAGCAAACACATTTAAAATTCCATAAAAGTTTCCTGTGGGTACACTGTGCTAAATGAAGTCAAATGCTAAATGAATCTAGTCCCCAAGAGTTCCATATAACTGGAAAACCTACAGTGTATCACTGCAGTTAGAAAATGGTTATTTTAAAATTTGCCTATTGAAACTTTACTGACTGTGTGCATGTAAATCCCATTAAAGTTCATAGACGCTACACATACGATCAGTGAGAGACACGCAACCCCCTAACGTTTTCTGTAATGAACTTGGGCTCAGCAGGTAGGGGCTAATAATTACACAGCACAGAATCTGTATTAGATTGCTTGCTCAGTTTGTGACTATCTGGTAACGGTGTGACACAGTGTATACCTTCTGTTTGAAAATGAGGGCAGGAATAATTTTGCAGATTGAAATTCAAACATGGAGTTAAATTCGTAGTCTATTTGTAGTCAGAGGATATGACTAGATAACACTTCCAAAGGAAAAGCACAAGGTAAGTTAATATTTAAAGATGAGACAAAACTTTTAAAAATATAATAGATGTCTTTTAATTATGGTAAAATCTGATAAAATAATATTAATATAGTTAAGGCTATAGGAATACCACCATATTTTTTTCCTACGTAAGTTTGATAGAAATTTGGCTTTCTTTATGAGAAAAGTTCTGACAATATTGCATTAAAAACTGCCAAGTATTTAACATCTTTCATCTAGAAATTCACTATCAGTAAATTATCCTTAATAAATATTTCAAAAATTTTTTCTAATAAATGGATAAATGTATGCATTATATTGACATTTTGACCATATCTTCTTAATGCACCCAGATCAGTTTTTATTCTATAGTTTTTTTTTTTTTTTGAAGTGCAATAGAGAGAAATGGCAGAGAAGGCAATGGCACCCAACTCTAGTACTCTTGCCTGGAAAATCCCATGGATGGAGAAGCCTGGTGGGCTACAGTCCATAGGGTCACACAGTCGGACACGACTAAGCGACTTCACCTTCACTTTTCACTTTCATGCACTGGAGAAGGAAATGGCAACCCACTCCAGTGTTCTTGCCTGGAGAATCCCAGGGACGGGGGAGCCTGGTGGCTGTTGTCTATGGGGTCTCACAGAGTCGGACATGACTGAAGCGACTTAGCAGCAGAAGCAGCAGCAGAGAGAAATGAAAATATAAAGAATATAAAATGCACTTCAGTTCAGTTCAGTCGCTCAGTTGTGTCTAACTCTTTGAGACCCCATGAATTGCAGAACGCCAGGCATCCCAGTCCATCACCAACTCCCAGAGTTCACTCAAACTCACGTCAATCGAGTCAGTGATGCCATTCAGCCATCTCATCCTCTGTCGTCCCCTTCTCCTCCTGTCCCCAATCCCTCCCAGCATCAGAGTCTTTTCCAATGAGTCAGCTCTTCGCATGAGGTGGCCAAAGTATTGGAGTTTCAGCCTCAGCATCAGTCCTTCCAAAGAACACCCAGGACTGATCTTAGAACGGACTGGTTGGATCTCCTTGCAGTCCAAGGGACTCCCAAGAATCTTCTCCAACATCACAATGCAAAAGCATCAATTCTTCAGTGCTCAGCTTTCTTCACAGTCCAACTCTTGCATCCATACATGACCACTGGAAAAACCATCAGATCAGATCAGATTAGATCAGTCGCTCAATCGTGTCCGACTCTTTGCGACCCCATGAATCGCAGCACGCCAGGCCTCCCTGTCCATCACCAACTCCCGGAGTTCACTGAGACTCACATCCATGGAGTCAGTGATGCCATCCAGGCAACTCATCCTCGAAAAACCATAGCCTTGACTAAACGGACCTTTGTTGGCAAAGTAATGTCTCTGCTTTTCAATATGCTATCTAGGTTGGTTATAACTTTCCTTCCAAAGAGTAAAGCGTCTTTTAATTTCATGGCTGCAATCACCACCTGCAATGATTTTGGAACCCCAATAAATAAAGTCTGATGCTGTTTCCACTGTTTCCCCATCTATTTCCCAAGAATTGATGGGACCAAATGCCATGATCTTAGTTTTCTGAATATTGAGCTTTAAGCCAACTTTTTCACTTTCCTCTTTCACTTTCATCAAGAGGCTTTTTAGTTCCTCTTCAATTTCTGCCATAAGGGTGGTGTCATCTGCATATCTGAGGTTATTGATATTTCTCCTGGCAATCTTGATTCCACCTTGTGCTTCTTCCAGCCCAGCATTTCTCATGATGTACTCTGCATATAAGTTAAATAAGCAGGCTGACAATATACAGCCTTGACATACTCCTTTTCCTATTTAGAACCAGTCTGTTGTTCCATGTCAAGTTCTAACTGTTGCTTCCTGAACTGCATAAAAGTTTCTCAAGAGGCAGACCAGGTGGTCTGGTATTCCCATCTCTTTAAAGAGAAGTGAAAAGCAAAGGAGAAAAGGAAAGATATAAGCATCTGAATGCAGAGTTCCAAAGAATAGCAAGGAGAGATAAGAAAGACTTCCTCAGCGATCAAGGCAATGAAATAGAAGAAAACAACAGAATGGGAAAGACTAGAGATCTCTTCAAGAAAATTAGAGATACCAAGGGAATATTTCATGCAAAGATGGGCTCGATAAAGGACAGAAATGGTATGGACCTAACAGAAGCAGAAGATATTAAGAAGAGGTGGCAAGAAACACAGAAGAACTATACAAAAAAGATCTTCACGACCCAGATAATCACGATGGTGTGATCACTGACCTAGAACCAGACATCCTGGAATGTGAAGTCGAGTGGACCTTAGAAAGCATCACACGAACAAAGCTAGTGGAGGTGATGGAATTCCAGTTGAGCTATTTCAACTCCTGGAAGATGATGCTGTGAAAGTGCTGCACTCAATATGCCAGCAAATTTGGAAAACTCAGCAGTGGCCATAGGACTGGAAAAGGTCAGTTTTCATTCCAATCCCAAAGAAAGGCAATGCCAAAGAATGCTCAAACTACTGCACAATTGCACTCATCTCACACACTAGGAAAGTAATGCTCAAAATTCTCCAAGCCAGGCTTCAGCAATACGTGAACTGTGTACTTTCAGATGTTTAAGCTGGTTTTAGAAAAGGCAGAGGAACCAGAGATCAAATTGCCAACATCCGCTGGATCATGGATAAAGGAAGAGAGTTCCAGAAAAACATCTATTTCTGCTTTATTGACTATGCCAAGTCCTTTGTGTGGATCATAATAAACTGTGGAAAATGCACTTAATGTCTTATAAACTGAGCACACACATATAATCAACACCTATAGTAAGACACACAAGACACACAACCTTACAAGTCCCTGAGAAGCTCCCCTCATTGCACAAGATTAACAGCTATCTTGACCTACAACACACATAGATTTCCAGTTATTTGTAACCTGAGAATAAGATTAGTATTATTTACTTTTTAAGATGAATTCATTTTGTCAGTTGTGTAGTGGTACTACATTTTGGCTTCAAATTGCATTTATTTTATGACTAAATATTGAACATATTTCATTTGGCTATCTTCTTTTGTAAAATGTCTTTCAAGTCTTCACTCATCATTTTCCTATTGACTCGTCTATTATTTTACCATTGTTTTTTTTATATATTCTAAACCTTATATAAGGCCTTTATCAGTCTTAAATGTTTTGCAAATATTTCTCACTCTATTTTCCCTTTTCTCATTATCTTCAAGTTGTCTTTTAGTGAATGCATGCTTTGTTGATAAGTTGTCTCCAACTCTTTGCAACCCCATGGGCTGTAGCCAGCCAGTCTTCTCTGTCCATGAGATTTTCCATGAAAAAATACTGAAGGAAATAGGTTATCCATTTCCTCTTCCAGGGAATCTTCCTGACCCTGGGATTGATCCATGTCTATGGCATCATATGTCCTTAATTTTAATTTGTCTAATTCATGTATTTTGGTTTACCAATTTCTGTGTGTCCTATTTATGAAAGCATATCTCAATTCATTAAAAAATTCACCTACTTTCTTCTAAAATTCTTTTTATATTATATTTATATCTGTAATTGATCTATAATAAGTTAGTATTTGTATATGACTTGGAAAAGCCAATTGTTCCAGAACTATTTAGTGATTGAAAATCACCTTTCCTCACTCTACTGTAATGTTACTTTGTCATAACTTAGGTGACCATATATATTCTGGACTTTCTATTTTTTGCCTATTTATCAGTTCTTGTACCAGGAAAACATTACTAATATAGCCTTGTAGTAATTATTAATATTCATTAATATAAATATCCCCAAAATTTTTGTCTTTAAAATTGCCTTTAATATTGCTTTTTGTGTTTCCACATAAACTCAGAATTAACTTTTAGTCATCCTGCACTAAAAATAACTTTTGGGAGTTTTAGTTTCTGATTGACTTTAAATTTTTAATCTATATAGCAATTTGTTTTAAATTGACAATTTTATACATTGTGCCTTTCAATCCATGAACATAGTATTTCATTACATTTCTTTAGGTTTTCTTTTTATTTATGCTTACAAAAGTTTGTAGATTTCTGGTAAAAGTTTTGCATATCCTTTGTTAAATGTACCCCTGAGTATTTTTATGCTATTGAAAATAATATTCATTTAAAAATTTTAATATTGCCACTGTATTTCAACATAATTAACTTTAATAGACTTTGTGTCCAACAATCTTACTACAATTTGCTTTCAAGTTTTAGTTTGTAGAATGTTTATATTTCTTATATACAAGATGGTATCTTGTTATCCTTAAATGACAACAGGTTTTTTTTTCTCCTTTTCCTTTTGTATGTCTTTTATTTCCTTTTCCAATTGTAATCACTAAGGATCTATAGTAAACTGTTAAACAGCAGTGTTTATAGCTGACATTATTGCCTATGGGAAGCTTTTAATAATCCATCACTGATATGATACCTGCTATATATTTTTAATATTCTCTTTACCAGATCAAAGTAACTGTTTTGTTTTTAATTTGTTAAAAAATATTTATCATGATTACATAAAGTTGAATTCAACTTTACTACATATAGAAGTTTAGAGAATGCAATGTGTCATGGAACTTCTCCTTTGAGAGGCTTCTAGGTGTGTAAAAAATAAAAGAAAAAACTAAATGGAACAAAATGTATGAATTTATGACATTATAAAGGTAAGATGGCATCCAGTCCCATCACTTCATGGCAAATAGATGGGGAAACAGTGGAAGCAGTGGCTGACTTTATTTTTGGGGGCTCCAAAATCATTGCAGATGGTGACTGCAGTCATGAAATTAAAAGACGCTTACTCCTTGGAAGGAAAGTTATGACCAACCTAGATAGTATATTCAAAAGCAGAGACATTATTTTGCCATCAAAGATCTGCCTAGTCATGGCTATGGTTTTTCCAGTAGTCATGTGTGGATGTGAGAGTTGGACTATAAAGAAAGCTGTGCACTGGAGAATTGATACTTTTGAAGAGTGATGTTGGAGACAACTCTTGAGAGTCCCTTGGACTGCAAGGAGATCCACCCAGTCCATCCTAAAGGAAATCAGTCCTGAATATTCACTGGAAGGACTGATGCTGAAGCTGAAACTCCAATACTTTGGCCACCTGATGTGAAGAGCTGACTCATTTGAAAAGACCCTGATGCTGGAAAAGATTGAAGGTGGGAGGAGAAGGGGACGACAAAGGATGAGATGGTTGGATGGCATCACCAACTCAATAGACATGAGTTTGAGCAAGCTCCAGGAGTTGGTGAGAAACAGGGAAGTCTGACATGCTGCAGTCCATAGGGTTGCAAAGAGTCAGATACGACTGAGTGACTGAATTGACTGAAAGGTAAGATTGCTAGGCAGTAGTCTAGCAAATTAATGTTCTTATATATTCCTATGGAGATAATTTAAAGTGATTTTGCCAAAGTGTTATTTTTCTAATTTTTTTCTATTTTTTATTACTGAAAGAGTTTAGGTATTTTTTTTCCCTCAGTGTGTTCATTTTTATCAGCATTGAAATGAGGGTCCTCATTGACTATGTTTTCTATAGAGTAAACTGGCAAAATTTATTTTCTATGTTTGTGTGTGCTCAGTCTAACTCTGCGAGCCCATCCAGCTCTTCTGTCTTTGGGGCTTCCCAGGCAAGAATACTGAAGTGAGTTGCATGCCCTTCTTTAGGGGATCTTCCCAATTCAGGTATCAGACTTGAGTCTCTAGTGTCTTCTACATTGGTAGGCAGATTCTTAACCACTAGCACCACCTGGGAAGATTTTTTTTTTTTCCCCTGTAAGTATAGTAAAGCTATTTAAAGAAGATAGAAGATCAATTCATGTAAGACATAAAGTCAGATTTTTGGAGTCATGGAAACAAACTTTTGCATTATAGACTTTTATTTAAGTTGATTTACATAAGCAGACAATTTTTGTATCACAGATGTAAACTGAATTAATTGTTGCCATGAGATTTAAGATTTTGCTCTAAAGTAATTCAAAACCGAGAATTCATCAGCATATAAGCTTACTATGCTGGTTCCTTTTTGCCTGCTTTATAATACATAATTCAAAGCAAATTACTTGAATTTCAATGAAATTCCAATTTGCTGTGACCTTACCCTGGTGATTTTCAAAATTACCTTGGCCTCATGCCATCCTAAAAGTGCTTATTAAGTGGCAGACTTTCCTGCTCAGCAACACTAAGAGTAAAAAGAATCATTTGTTGATAGATTTTTGATGAAGAAAAAGCTAGATCTTTATCTTGTTTGGATTCTTCTATGTTTTCTAATTTTATAGAAATTAGAAGGTAGCAGAGAGACCAACTGACCTCTGCAAGGTCACAAAACTTGTAACCTTCATTTAATTTATTGAAGTAACAGCACTGAGATTTTTTTTTTTTTGCAAATCTGAGAATCCTGATATTTCAAGATATAAAACAATGTGAATGTTTATTATAATCCCAAACTCAGGACATGAACTGTAGCTATTGCTTCTACTTAAGCAATGCATCCAGTTACTTATAAACATACACATATTCAATTAAAATCATGTGGCAGATAGGGCCAAAGGGAAGAAGGAAATGTGGAGAGAAATGATGGATGTTAAATATATTGAAATAAATTTTAGTATCTAAACATCTAATCCTCATTTCTATTCTAACTCAATGACATAATTATAATTTTATCTTCCTAGCTCATAGTCTTCTCTTAATTGGCTTTTGCAAGATACTTATGTGTCTGTGCTAACAGAAGAATGAATATTCACTCTATAACAGCCAACATTTTACTTATGTAGATTTCAAAGACATACTATCTCAATTGAAAGAAAAAATAAGATCCTTAAAATCTTAATTATTCAGGATCAAAGTGAAGTGTTTTGTGGAGAAGAATGAGACTTGATGGGATATAAGATAATCAGCTGATCAGAAATTAATAAGTATTTGAATATTTTATTGCATATTACAGTGAAACATTTCAATGGGAACCTTTCTGCTATTCTTCCAATTTAAGGAGGGCAAGTTAGTTGAAAACTGAAAACACATTTTCCTACTGAAGTAGTTCCAACATTATGAGACAGGAGCTTGCCTTACATAACACTGATTACATACTATAGAAACATTTCAGAACAAGTCTCACACAACAAGATTATTTGTATGAGTTTCCTCCGTCTACCCCTGCTTTAAAAAAAGTGAATATTATATGTATAAGAATTAAATGTCAATAAAAATAATTAAAAGTAGATGATAAGGTGAATTGGTTAACAACCCAAATACTCAAAATAAGAGCTTAACCAGTTTATGTGTTATAAAATGTATGCAAATATCTCAATAGAATTCTCATGCAAACAATAAATCTAACCCAAGAAGTGCTGCTGCTAAAGTATATAAATGGTACAATTCAGAATTCCCATTATGTGTTTCTTTTTAATAGGAAGTAAATCTGTTATTCTCCTTTAGCATGGCAGGAATTCCCAATTAACAAAAATAAAATTGTCCCTAAAAATAGACCCTGTTGATTTGTTAGAGTTGGCCCAAAATGAAGTACATTTAGTTTTTCACTGATGCCAACTAAGAAGTAAACGTTTATTCTAATTTTCAAACTCATTCAAACTGAAAACATTCAGCTAAGTACCAAGAGCCAATCCGATTGTGGTCAATTTGATTTAAAGGGCTGTCAGATGGAGTCAACCAAGATGACAACAAAGGAGTGTCCTGAATTTTTCTCCTACAAGGATACACTGATTGCATAGCTACACATGGAACAATTTCCTCTGAAATAAATCAAGAGATTAGCTGAGAAAATCCTACACATAGCAAGAAAGAGAAAGTAACCACATTAAACATGTAGGCAAGATCGAATCATGAAGAGATTGAAAATCAAGATTGAATCAGTAATCAAAAGTCTCCCAATAAACACGGGTCCAGGACCAGATGGTTTCACTGGTGTGGAAGTGTTAGTCACTCAGTTGTGTCAGACTCTGCAAACTCATGGACTATAGCCACCAGGCTCCTCTGTCCATGGAATTCTCCAGGCAAGAATACTTGAGTGGGTTGCCATTTCCTTCTCCAGGGGATCTTCCCCACCCAGGGATCGAACCCTGGGCTCCTGCTTTGCAGGCAGATGCTTTACTGCCTGGTGAATTTTGCCAAATATTCGTAGAAGAATTAGTATGACACCTTCTTAAACTCTTCCAAAAAGCAGAAGAGAAGGTAATATTTCAAACTCATTTTATGAGGCAAGCATTACCTTGATACCAATGCCATTAAGGACACTATAAGAAAAGAAAATTACAGATAAATATTCCTAATGAACATAGAGGCAAAATTCTTTAAGAAAATATTAGCAAACTGAATTTAACAATACATTAAAAGGATCAGGCATCATGATTCAGTGGGATTTATGCCAATGATGTAATGATGGTTCAACATCCACAAATCAATTAATGTTACACACCACGTTAGCAAATAATAATAATAATAAGCTTCATATGATCATCTCAATAGTGCAAAAAAAAAAGTATTTGACAAAATTCAGCACCCAGTCTTGATTAAAATTTTTTTTAAACTTCTTAAACTGGGTGTAGAGAAAATGTACCCCACAAAATAAAGGCCATATATGACAAGCCAATACTTAACATAATAACATGGTAAAAAGCTAGACACTTTTCCTCCAAGATCAGAAGACAAAGATGCTCACTCTTACCAGTTTTACTTCACATAGTACTACACATCTTAGCCAGAGAATTTAGGCAAGGAAAAGAAATAAAATACATTTAAATCAGAAAGAAAGAAGTATTGATAGAATTGTCTATGTTTGCAGATGACATAATACTATATATGGGCTTCCCTGGTGGCTCAGACCTTAAAGAATGTGCTTGAAGTTTAAGAGACCTGGGTTCGATCCCTAGGTTAGGAGGGTCCACTGGAGAAAGGAATGGATACCCACTCCAGTGTTCTTGCCTGGAGAATCCTGTGAAGAGAGGCACCTGGCAAGCTACAGTCCACATGGTCTCAAAGAGTCTGAGATGACTGAGCAACGAACACTTTCACTTAATTCCGTATATATAGAAAATCCTAAAAGCGCCACCAAAAACTGTTAGAATACACAAATTCAGGAAACAAAATTGCAGGATACAAAATCTACATACAAAAGTCATTTGCATGTCTATGCATAAATGATGAACTATCAGAGTAGAAATTCTAAAAAAAAAATCCACCTACTATTTGCAGTTGTATCAAAAAGAATAAAATACTTAGGAATAAATTTAATCAAGGAGATGAAAAATCTATACATTACTATAAAAAAATGGATTAAAGAAAATGAAAAGAACACAAATGTGTGAAAAGATGTCCCATGCTCATGAACTGAGTACATGCAATCAAACACACATCTCACTAGAAAGTTGTTGCTAATCATGGGGAACTGATGTTTTAGTCAATTATTTTGTGCTTTTCTAAGTATGGGAAGATGCAGGAAATCATAAAAATTTCTCCTGAAAATATCTAACTATCTGAGAGACTGTTCTGTCAGTTTTCCCAGAGCACAGAGCACTTCCTTCCTCATCGTTTCCCTGAATCTCTCCAAGGTGTACAGTAGGTCAGGGACTGCAATGGTTAATAACTCACTTCTGGTAGAACCAGGTGGTGAGTGACATTCCATAGTTGGCATTTGTCAAAGGGTACAAACTTTCAGTCATAAGATAGATAAGGTCTGAGGGTTTAATATATATCATGGTTACTAGTTTAATAACAGCATTATTCATAATTGAAATTTGCTAACAGAGTAGAAGCTAAATGTTCTTATACACATGCACAAAAGAAATGTGTGAGGTGATGTACGTGTTAATTAACTTGATAGGGAAAATACTTTCAGAATACATTCTTTTCTGTGTGTTTGTAGCAGAAGTTTTATTACAGGGAAAAAGGACAGAGAAGACTTCTGACATAGACATCAGAAGGGGAATGAAGAGTGCCCTACTCGCTAGTCTTACCAAGGCCTTATATACTTATGTATATATACATACATATTTCATACCACCACACTGTACACTTTAAAAATTGCACGATCTTATTGATCAAGTATATATCAGTAAAGCTGGGGTAAGCAAAGAAAAGCCAGAGTAATTTAAGGCTTTCTACAGATTTTTACATATATATGAATTTATAGTAAATGTTGATGGATTTTGCAGCAATTTAATTTTGTAATACAGTAAATTGGCTGTGGTATGATGGTTCCATACCAATTTTTATGCAGGATTTTCTCCTACACTCATGGGGTTGTAAGAGGCTAATGATACCCAGAGACACCAGTCTGTAGTGCTTTGGCTTGGTACAAGACGTAGACATCCTCCCCACCCTTGACAAAGTGTCCAGACTCTGACATTGTGGAAAACTTGAAATATTCCTTACAGAAAGAGCTGTTACTTACCAATACTTTTACTATGCAACCTCCACATTGTCACCTGAACATTTTTTCTGGAGTACAAATCTGATCATTGCAGAATAAATGTAGAACAGATCAAATGCAGAGGTGATTACCAGCTGTATTGGTTTCAGTTCTTACCTCTTGTGTAGCTGCACTAAGAGCCCTGCATGCTTGTGCGCTTAGTTGCTTCAGTCATGTCTGACTCTTTGTGACCTATGAACTGTAGCTTACCAGGTTCCTCTGCCCGTGGGATTCTCCAGGCAAGAATACTGGAATGGGTTGCCATGCCCTTCTCCAGGGGATCTTCCTGACCCAAGATTGAACATTGTCTCCTGGGTCTCCTGCACTGCAGGCAAATTCTTTACTGCTGAGCCATCAGAGAAGCCCCACAGAAGGTTTACCATCTCCATATTATCTGAAATAACCATTTTTTTCTACAAATAGTTTCATCTTGTTAATGTAAGTTATTACTTTTAGCATTTATTATGAGTGTTATGAAAATTTGTGCATTAGGAAAAAATCAAAGCATAGAAGCAAAACTAAAGCAAGCAAAATTAGATTACTTTTATGAGTAGCAATACTCCTATAGCAAAAAAGAAAAAGTACAACTTTTCTAATTCAGTTTCTATTTATTAACATGATTGATTAATAAATCTTTTGCTTTAATATTTCAAACAATCTTCATTTTCACCAAAGGACAAAGATGACAAATTCTTCTCAGCAATGAGTCTAAGAATGATAGAAAGTCATTAATCAATTATTTTAGTCCCATCTCTCTTGCTGAGTTGGTCTGTGACCTTCAAACATTTTTTTCAATGACCTGATTTATCTACTTATAAAACAGATAATCGTTTCTTTTACAGTCACTGAATTTTAGATTTTGTTGTACAAAAATTTTAAAACATCTTTATGGAAAGTATTTTTTTAAGACATTCAGTTCAAAGGAAAGTTCGGTCCTATGTAAACTTGGGTTCTGTTCTTTTTCTGAGCAACATTAATAACAAGATGTGAATTGATTCCTATCACTGCCTTTCCATATTATTCATTCTGCATTTCTTCACTCCCTTTTGAAAATGACTGTGCTCAACAGCTCATCTTATGCCATCCCCCATATGCACCTCAAGAAATGAACAGTTTTCTCTTGGCATTGTATCTTCAATAGTTTATGATAGTGTCTGCTATGTTAGGGAATTCACTGATAAATATAAATATTAGTGGAGTCCTTTGCTTAACCTTCACTGTTTTTCCAAGAACATTTATCTGGGAATTGTAGTCTGAGAACTCAATACTTATTTGATGAATTGAATTGCATTTAGATTAATGGACTTAAATACTGGAACTTCAAATTAATATGGAGACAGATTCTTTCTCTTAAATCTCCTCAGTTAGCTGGTGAAGCAAACAAGTTTATTTGATATTCACAAACACTTCATTCTGCTGATTGTAAATCACCCAAGTCATCGCAAACACAAAATCCTCTCAGATTTATTGATGTCTGTGAATAGAAGATGGAACATGTAGGAAAGGGTAAGGAGAGCCATCTACCCTCAAAATTGAAAGCCATGAAAATAAAGAGAAAGGAATCTTCAGTTCAGTTCAGTTGCTCAGTCGTATCTAACTCTTTGCGACCCCATGGACTGCAGCATGACAGGCCTCCCTGTCCATCACCAACTCCTGGAGTTTACTCAAATTCATGTCCATTGAGTCGGTGATGCCATCCAACCAGTTCAGCCTCTGTCATCCCCTTCTCCTCCCACCTTCTATCTTTTCCAGCATCAGGGTCTTTTCAAATGAGTCACTTCTTCACATCAGGTGGCCAAAGTATTGGAGTTTCAGCTTCAGCCTCAGTCCTTCCAATGAATATTCAGGACTGATTTCCTTTAGGCTGGACTGGTTGGATCTCCTTGCAGTCCAAGGGACTCTCAAGAATCATCTCCAACACCACAGTTAAAAAGCATCAATTCTTCAGCTCTCCGCTTTCTTTATAATCCAACTCTCACATCCGTACATGACTACTGGAAAAACCATAGCTTTGACTGATGGACCTTTGTTGGCAATGTCTCTGCTTTTTAATATGCTGTCTAGGTTGGTCATAACTTTTCTTCTAAGGAGGAAGCATCTTTTAATTTCATGGCTGTAGTCAGCATCTGCAGTGATTCTGGAGCCCAAGAAAATAAAGTCTGCCACTGTTTCCACTGTTTACCCATCTATTTGCCATGAAATGATGGGCCCAGATGCCATGATCTTAGTTTTCTGAATGTTGAGTTTTAAGCCAACTTTTTCACTCTCCTCTTTCACTTTCATCAAGAGGCTCTTTAGTTCTTTGCTTTCTGCCGTAAGGGTGGTGTCACCTGCATATTTGAGGTTATTTATATTTCTCTCGGAAATCTTGATGCCAGCTTGTGCTTCATCCAGCCCAGTGTTTCTCATGATGTACCCTGCATATAAGTTAAATAAGCAGGATGCCAATATATAGCCTTGATGTACTCATCTCCCTATTTGGAACCAGTCTGTTGTTCCAATTGTTGCTTCCTGACCTGCATACAGATTTCTCAAGTGGCAGGTCAGGTTTTCTGATATTCCCATCTCTTTAAGAATTTTCCACAGTTTGTTGTGGTCCACATAGTCAAAGACTTCCCTGGTGGCTCAGACAGTAAAGCATCTGCCTACAATGTGGGAGACCCAGGTTCAATCCCTGGGTGGGGAAGATCCTCTGGAGAAGGAATTGGCAACCCACTCCAGTATTCATTCTTGCCTAGAAAATCCCATGGGAGGAGCCTGGTAAGCTACAGTCCACGGGGTCGTAAAGAGTCAAATACAACTGAGCGACTTTACTTCTTCACGTCACATAGTCAAAGGCTCTGGCATAGTCAACAAAGCAGAAGTAGATGTTTTTCTGGGTCTCTCTTGCTTTTTTGATGATCCAACAGATGTTGGCAATTTGATGTCTGGTTCCTCTGCCTTTTTTAAATCTAGCTTGAACATCTGGAAGTTCATATTTTACATACTGTTGAAGCCTGCCTTGGAGAATTTTGAGCATTACTTTACTAGCGTGTGAGATGAGGGCAATTGTGCCGTAGTTTGTGCACTCTTTGGCATTGCCTTTCATTGGAATTGGAATGAAAACTGACCTTTTCCAGTCCTGTGGCCACTGCTGAATTTTCCAAATTTGCTGGCCTATTGGCGTTTCCTAAAACAGAAATCAACTATCATATTTATAGTGATCCATTTTTGGATTTCTTAAATCAGTATTTTTCAAAGTGCAGAACCTGTAACATCAGCATAAGCCCCTCTCCCCAGTGCGATTTAATCAGCCACTGAGAGGAAAATCCAGAAATTTGTGTCTGAAGCCCATCAGATAGCTCTGATGTAATTGAAATTTAAGAATCCTTGTCCTAAATCATACAGGTAACAAGTTAAGAGAGTTAAGACTTGAACCTAGACATCCAAGGTCAAAAAATTTAAATAAATAGAGCAAAAATATACTATAAAATGTTACAAGCCAACAAATCTTGTGTTTTTTAAGTAGTACCCCCTCCTTGAGTCATTCCTGAAGCTCTTCATTTTAGAAAGGCCATTTAGAAAAATGTAATACTCTAGTCACTATGCATGTGTGCATGCTAAGTCTCTTCAATCATGTCCTACTCTCTGCGACTCCATGGACTATAGCCCCTCAGGCTTCTCTCTCCCTGGGATTCTCCAGGCAGGAATACTGAAATAGGTTGCCATGTACTCCTCCAGGGAATGTTCCTGACTCAGGGATCGCACCCACATCTCCTGCAGCTTCTGCATTGCAGGAGGATTCTTTACCTCTGAACCACCTTAGAAACCCTCTATTCACTATACACCCTGTGTCATTGGGATACTAGTCATTTCCCAGAATAAATTATTGACCCCATTTCTCATGGCTCGCTACATCCAAGCCCATGCTATGGACTCACTATGAACAGAGAGTACTTCTCTGTCCGTTGACTGTTGCCTTTGCCACATGACTTACTTTCTTTTGCTACTGCTACTGCTACTGTTAAGTCACTTCAGTCGTGTTGGACTCTGTGCGACCTCAGAGATGGCAGCCCACCAGACTGCCCCATCCCTGGGATTCTTCAGGCAAGAACACTGGAGTGGGTTGCCATTTCTTTCTCCAGTGCATGAAAGTGAAAAGTGAAAGTGAAGTCGCTCAGTCGTGTCCGACGCTTAGCGACCCCATGGACTGCAGCCTACGGAGCTGGCTCCTCCACCCATTGGATTTTCCAGGCAAGAGTACTGGAGTGGGGTGCCATTGCCTTCTCCGCTCTTTTGCTAAGATAAATGCAAAAGCATACTATTTGTGAGCATAGGCCTTAGGAGACATGTATGGCTTTTCTTGACCTTTCCTGCTTATGCCCGTCTTGTGAGACCATGTTCAGTTAGCCTGTTGGTCAAATTAGACACAGGAAGCTGGTTGCTCTGCTGACCTCCTGACAGTGAATAAGCATAGCCAGGATACCTGCCCAGTGTGAAGCAGAACTGGGTCAGCCAAGCTTCAACCAACCCAGAGATCTGAGTGTTATATCCTACTGGGATTTCATAATTATTATGCAGAAAATGCTATCCAATAAGCCCAGTAGAGAAATTAGAGGGATAATGGTTTTCCAAATGCCTCTGAGCTCTAGCTTTTAATAATTTGTGAAATACTCTTTAAATGGTGAATTTAGATATTCTAGTAGAAGGTAAATAAAATAACCATCCTGTAAGAAAAGTATATAATGATACATCAAACCCCATAGTTACTGTCAAAACATGTTTTAAAATTGTCTATGTTTCCAAGAGTAAAAAAATACTTATTAATATGGGCTCTTCTTTCTAATTCAGGTGAATCAGAATATCTAAAAGTGTATACTGGGATCTTTTAAGATGAAAAATATATATACACTAGTGACAGTAATAGAAAATGTTAGCATTGACCTCTATAATCATTGAGTGCAGATTTAGAATTTCATGGTATATGCTCAACACAATGAGTAGATTACTGTATCAGGGAAAACATTGTTATGCTAGCAAGTTCTCTAGTTCAGCACTTGTTAGTTTCCCTGAACATGACAACTGTTATTTGCTGCTTGTATTTAAATCAAATAAATTTCTTGTTCTTTCATGTAGAAGGATGAGTAAGAATAGTTTTTCTAGCTTTGTGGCTCTAGAGCTTTTAGTTGATCATGAAAATATTTTAAAAATAAGGTAAGGCCTATAATTTTCTGGAATCTGACTACTTTGCTTCTCTTCCTTATTTTTGTCTTCATTTATTGAGGTTCTTATACAATTATTCTTCTTTGCTCAGTTACTGTGCATATTGCATTGTTTGATTATCTGATGTTACATCAATTTTACATTCCTGGCATAAATTACATATGGTCACAATGTGTTGCAGTTTTTAATTATTTACTGAATTCAAATTTGCAGTATTTTATTGAGAAATTTAATATTTAGATCTCTAAGCATTATTTACTAGCATTTCTCTTTTTTTGAAATTTCTGAGTCATATCAGATTGCATTAAAACACTGAAATTTTTTAGTTTTTTTTATTTTAATATAACTTAGTCTCAATAATGTATTTAATATAGAAAAAAGACGTACTAGCATATTTTTACTTTCAATAGATTTTCTGTGAATAAAACAACATTATTATTTGAAAAAAATAATTTTCAGAAATAATTTCTGGATGTAATTTTACCCATTTATCAGCTTTGCAGTTGAATCATTAGTTTGCGATGCTATGCAGAGCTACCATAGTATCCCCTATTTGACTCAGATCATTGATTTTTTTTTTTTATTCCCAGTCAGTTGAGTTTATATGCTGGCTGGTTGATTTGTTGATTGGTTGATATTCTTTGACAGAAAAAATATTATTTTTCAATCTTATATAGTCAATCTCTATAGAATGACAAATCAGAATAAGAAATCATTTTATTTATGAGACAAACTCACTGTATCAGAAATAACAATGATCTTTCAGATATAATCAGAATCCTTCTGATCAATGGAATTATTGAGGGCAGACATACGAGGGGCACATTCTTTTCAGAGTTATGTTGATGAACAGGAAATCAGAAAAGTGTGAGTTTGGTACACTGAATCTGGAATATTTCATTGTTGATATGTTCTTGCAAGGGATTATAAATATTTAAAAGTTTTTGCATCAACTCTGTTAGCCACAGCTATACATGCTTAACCGGTGGCTCAGCAGTAAATAATCTGCCTGCAATGTAGGAAACACAAGAGATGCAGGTTCAATCTCTGTGTCCGGAAGATCCCCTGAAGGAAGGTATGGCAACCCACTCCAGTATTCTTGCATGGAGAATCCCATGGACTGAGGAGCCTGGAGGGCTATAGTCCATGGAATCACAAAGAGTCAGACACAACTGAAGCAATTGAGCATGAGCACAAGCGAAAATACAGCCTCACCCTCAGGAGCAGAAATGTGTTTAGTCCAGTGACCAAAGTTTCTTAGTCTATGAACAGTACTTGGATAAAAATTGCTTATGTTTGCTTCAAAGACTGGTTTTTCTAAGTTCTGTGGTTAAGAAAGCCTCCTTCTGAATCACAATTTTTATTTGTATATACTTAATACATTCAGTTCAGTTGCTCAGTTGTGTCCAACTCTTTGCGACCCCATGAATCACAGCACACCAGGCCTCCCTGTCCATCAACAACTCCCAGAGTTCACACAGACTCACATCCATCTAGTCAGTGATGCCATCCAGCCATCTCATCCTCTGTCGTCCCCTTCTCCTCCTGCCCCCAATCCCTCCCACCATCAGAGTCTTTTCCAGTGAGTCACCTCTTCACATGAGGTGGCCAAAGTACTGGAGTTTCAGCTTTAGCATCAGTCCTTCCAAAGAACACCCAGGGCTGATCTCCTTCAGAATGGACTGGTTGGATCTCTTGCAGTCCAAGGGACTCTCAAGAGTCTTCTCCAACACCACAGTTCAAAAGCATCAATTCTTTGGCGCTCAGCTTTCTTCACAGTCCAACTCTCACATCCATACATGACTACTGGAAAAAACAGCCTTGACTAGACGGACCTTTGTTGGCAAAGTAATGTCTCTGCTTTTCCATATGCTATCTAGGTTGGTCATAACTTTCCTTCCAAGGAGTAAGCGTCTTTTAATTTCATGGCTGAAATCACCATCTGCAGTGATTTTGGAGCCCCCCCAAAAAAAAGTTTGACACTGTTTCCACTGTTTCCCCATCTATTTGCCATGAAGTGATGGGACCAGATGCCATGATCTTCGTTTTCTGAATGTTGAGTTTTAAGCCAACTTTTTCACTCTCCTCTTTCACCTTCATCAAGAGGCTTTTTAGTTCCTCTTCACTTTCTGCCATAAGGGTGGTGTCATCTGCATATCTGAGGTTATTGATATTTCTCCCGGCAATCTTGATTCCAGCTTGTGTTTCTTCCAGTCCAGCATTTCTCATGATGTACTCTGCATATAAGTTAAATAAGCAGGGTGACAATATACAGCCTTGACGTACTCCTTTTCCTGTTTGGAAAAGGAGTCTGTTGTTCCATGTCCAGTTCTAACTGTTGCTTCCTGATATGCATACAAATTTCTTAAGAGGCAGGTCAGGTGGTCTGGTATTCCCATCTCTTTCAGAATTTTCCACAGTTTATTGTGATCCACACAGTCAAAAGAAGACTGTATACAGTCTATTGATCTGAGAAAAATCTTGTCTCTTGCAGATGGCTTTACATTTTAATGGACCTACAGTCAGATTCATTAGATAGTACAGTTTCTGTTTGATTCTTAGAGACTGTGTTTATTTCTACATCTTCAAGTCTGTAGGAGTATAACATCATAACACCAAATTCTAAGGATAGCTATCAGTAGTCTGTTACTGTAAAACATTTAAAACATAAGAAAAATTATTGTGGCATAAAGAAGTATTTAATAAACAGTGTTGAGAAAGAATGTTTAGCTACTTGAAAAATATGAAACAGAGCCTCAATTCACAGCATTAACTTCTATTCCAAATGAATTAAAAAGATAAACAGAAACAAAATATACCTACACAAACAAACAAAACATGTGGCTGGACTTATTTTGTTGCAAGTAATTCAATCAATTCTAGGTAACATAAAAGCATTTTTCGGATACAGCCAAATTTAGGGGAAAATAGATTACCAAGATCTTGGGTAGAGTTGAAACCTACAGAGTGCAAATATCTCAGTCAAGAACTCTTGAATGATCTCTTTGGAAGACTGCAGCAAAAATCAATCAACGCCTCTCTCCTTCTGTTCCTGTTTGTTCCTCAAGGTCATATTCCAAGAGAAGTATGTTTGGTTTTGTTCCGGATATTCTTTTTGAGGAACCAGCATGTTTACTAAACAAATGCACTCTCTGCTCCTCCATGTTCTAAGTTTAGCAATGTTAGAGACAATGCAGGTTGTCCAATGGGAAAGATTAGAGACTTATAAGTTTGTACAGTTCTGGAAAGTGTTTGTCACAGATTTAATGTCACATTTTCCAGTCTTTTTTTTTTTTAACTAGTAGTAAATCTAGTCATTTCATTTATATCTGCTTAATTGCTGTGCCTCCTTGCTCAGTTGATTCTGAACTCAGAGGGAAAGAGAAATACCATTTAATAGCTCCCTAAAACCCAAACTAAACCAAAAATCTGAGCAGTTATTAAGAAAATGGGAAATAAGACCAGTTCTTGTGAACCAAGCAGTAGTGTTTAAGAATCCTAGTGTGACCTCAGTGTGTACATGTTGACCCTTAAGCATTAGTAAGATTATCCATTTACTTATGTTTGACAAATTATGTGATTGGTAGTGTCTATAACTCGCCAATGCCCTTTACAATTTAATGGTTGCCTTTGCACTGTTGAATGTCACATGAAGACACAATGTGAATTTACTGCTGACTTGTGTGTGAACTTCCTCTCTTCATTGATCCAAACTGGATTAGCTTTTACTTCAGCAGACTTAGCTTAAGTTCACTAAAATTATTTTTCATAAGGCTTACCTCAAAATAGGTATGATACATACAAACATTACAACACTGCCGACTGGCATAATTTGGATGGAACTGTGATTATTAGGCACACCCAAAAGTTGCAGCTTTAAAGCTCAAACATAGCAAAGTTCTCTGCCACTACGGAGCAGCAGTATGTTAACCAAGTACTACTTGTTAGTGGCCATGGCCACAGATTTATTTCTCTCCGTGCTATTTTTATTTGCCTTCATGTTCAAGTATGAAGAAAAAAACACAAAAAAGTGGATGGAATAGTCATTTAGGCACAATAATTATGCTGCTCTTCCAATATGGCTTCAAGTTGGTTCTGGCTTTTTTAGTGAAGTTGGCTTTAGATTTTGGAGACCAGTATGTAGCATCCCCTTGCAGAAGGGACAAGATCTAAATGAGGCGAACTACAAAAATCTGATGAATAAAATCAAAGAAAAACAAGATAAATGAAGAGATATTCCAAGTTCATGGATAGGAAGACCCAATATTTTCCTTATGTCAGTTCTATCCAACTTGATCTATATATTCAGTGTAATCCCAGTCAAAATCACAACAAGGTATTTTGTGGATATAAAAACACTAATTATGTATTTCATATTAAGAGGCAAAAAACCCAGAGTAGCTAACATAGTATTGAAGGAGAAAAACAAAGTTGGAAGACTGAGGCTACTCAACTTCAAGACCTACTATAAAGCTACAGTAATCAAGAGAGTATAGGATTATGAAAGAATCAACAAATATACCCATGGAACAGAACAGAAAACCCAGAAATAAACTATATAAATATGGTCAACTGATCTTTGACAAAGTACCAAAGGCAGTACATTGGAGCAAAGATAAACTCTTCGATAAGTGGTGTTGGAACAACTGGACGATCGCATGCAAAAACAATAAATCTAGACAAAGACTTTATATCCTTCACAAAGATTAACACAAATGGATCCCAGGCCCACACGTAAGTCATAAAACTGTAAAACTCCTAGAAGATAACACAGGAGAAAGTCTACATGATCTTGTAGTGATAAATTTTTAGACACAATGCCAAAGGCAAAATATATGAAAGAAAAAAAAAAAGCTTTATTAAACTTAAAATTCTCTGTTCTGTGAAAGACAAATGTCAACAAAATGGGAAAACAGGCCATAGACTAGGAGAGAATATTTTCAAAAGACACTTCTGATAAAGAACTGCTATTCAAAATATAAAAATAATTCTTAAAACTCAACAAGAAGAAAACTGGATTTAAAAATGAGTTAAAGGCCTTAATAGATACCTCACCAAAAAGATATGCAGATGGAAAATAAGCATACGTAAACAAACAAACAAAAAATGTGCCACATCATATGTCATCTGGGAAATGCAAATTAAAACGAGATACCATTACATACTAAATAGAACGGCCAGAATTTGGAACACAGAAACGCCAAATGCTGGCAAGGATGTGTGCTAACAGGAGCTCTCAGTCATTGCCATTGGGAATGTAAAAGGGTACAGCCACTTTGAAAGACAATTTGGTAGTTTCTTGTAAAACAAAAACATACTTTTATCGTAATTCAGCAGTTATGTTCCTTGGTATTTACCTGAAGGAGTTGAAAACTTATGTCTGCAAAAAACCCTGAACATGAATGTTTTTATTAGCTTTGTTCACAATTGCTAAAACTTGAAAGTAATGAAGATGTCCTTTAGTAGGTGGATGGGTAAATAAACTGTGGTTTATCCAGACAAGAGAATGTTATTCATTGCTAAAAGGAAATGAACTATTAAGCCATGAAAAGACATGGCAGAGTCTTAAATGCATATTACTAGATTAAAGAAGCCAATCTGAGAAGGTTCTTCACTGTATTATTTGGCAGTCTGGGAAAAGCAAAACTATTGGGGCAATAAAAAGATCAGTGGTTGCCAAGGATTGATGGGTGAGTGGAAGGATGAATAGGCAGAATACTGAGGATTTGGGGGCCAATGAAATTCTGTATGATAACATAATGATGGATAAATATCATTATCCATATACAACAACAAGAATGAGCTATAAATTTACACAATGAACTTTGGATAATTATGATATGTCAAAGTAGGCTCATCAATTGTAACAAATACACCACTCAGATGTGAATGTTGATAGGGAGGCTACGAGGTGGAAGAGATGGGAAATCTCTGTACCATTTCCTCAATTTGCTGTGAACTTATAACTGCTCCAAAACTTATCTGTAATAAGAGTTCAGTCTTCTCTCATGAACAGCAAGAATAATAAATTCATATTCTGAATGTTTCATTCCACTCACAATGCTCTATTCTCGCTTGTTTTGTGCTGTTGACTTTCTATACAGAAAATGACTTATTCTGACATTTTTTTGTGTTAGATAATAGGATCACTGAAGCTAGAAATTTTCTGTAATTTGGCTGAGACATGAGGGACACACTTAAGTTCCCATCACTTGAAAAGTTACCCACCTAAAAGCTATTATTTTTGAACTATGATCTCAACTTCATTATTTTTATAGGCTGAAATGAGAGGGTCTTTACTAATACTCCATCCTTAAAAATAAAAACTCCCTTCAAAAGCTCAGGAAATATGCATTACTATTTTATAAAAATATTTTAATTATTTATGGAGAATAAAGAAATATATATAAGTGAAAATATGATAAGATCCTTCGGAAATTTTCTAAAATTTTGTAATTTCTCCATTTACCTAAGTAGATACTTACTATGCAAACATCTATTAAAAGACTACTATATACCAAACACTAAGATGCATGCAAAGATAAATTCATACTAAACCCTACCACTAGTGAGTTTTCATTTAGTGGGTGTGGGGTGAAGCAAAGTATATTTATATAATTAACTATAGCCATAACCTTATAGGAACTGAACTACAAGGAAGAATTAAATATATGATATAACTGGTTATAGGAATCATGCTCTGCTATCAATGAGAAAACTCTTCTGATTCCTTGAGTTACAAATAGCATGTTAGCTAACTTGGCTCATAAATGTCTAAGCATCAGGCCGCTGGAATTAGAGATGGTCTTGGAATTCCTCATTTAAGACCATTCCACCTTTGAGGTTTCTAAGCTAACACCGAACTTAGTATACTAAGCGACTACTTAGTGCACAATAAAAAATTCATTGTAATAAAAATCATAATACAATTTTAAAAAGAGTAGCACTGGCTGATATTGATTTATCTCTAAGAAACTTACAGGCACTACACTAAGAATTTTGTTGTTGTTCAGTTGCTCAGTCTTGTCCGACTCTCTGCAACCGCATGAACTATAGCATGCCAGGCTTTCCTGTCCTTCACTATCACCTGGAGTTTGCTGAAATTCATGTCCATTGAATCAGTGATGCCATCCAATCATCTCATCCTTTGTCGTCCCCATCTCCTCCTGCCTTCAGCCTTTCCCAGCAGCACATATTTTCCAGTGACTCAGTTCTTTACATCAGGTGGCCAAAGTATTAGAGCTTCAGCTTCAGCATCAGTCCTTCCAATGAATATTCAGGACTGATTTCCTTTAGGATGGACTGGTTTGATCTCCTTGCTGCCCAAGGGACTCTCAGGAGTCTTCCCCAGCACCACAGTTCAAAAGCATCACTTCTTCGGTACTCAGCCTTCTTTATGACCAAACTCTCACATCCATACATGACTATTGGAAAAACCATAGCCTTGACAATACAGACCATTGTGGGCAAAGTGAAGTCTCTGCTTACTAATACTTTATCTAGGTTTATCATAGCTTTTCTTCCAAGGAGCAAGGTAATACTCAAAATCCTTCAAACTAGGCTTCAACAGTGCATGAACCGAGAACTTGCAGGTGTACAGGCTGGATTTAGAAAAGACAGAGGAACCAGTGATCAAATTGCCAACATCCGTTGGATCATAGAAAAAGCAAGAGAATTCCAGGAAAACATCTATTTCTGCTTTATTAACTATCCTAAAGCCTTAGTCTGTGTGGATCACAACAAACTGTGGAAAATTCTTAAAGGGATAGGAGTACCACACCATCTACCTGCCTCCTGAGAAACCTGTATGCAGCTCAAGAAGCAACAATCAGAATTGGACATAGAACAATGAACTGGTTCAAAATTGGAAAAGGAGTATTCCAAGGCTGTATATTGTCACCCTGCTTATTTAACTTCATGCAGAGTATATCATGCGAAATCCTGGGCTGGGTGAAGCTTAAGTTAGAATCAAGATTTCCGGGAGAAATATCAATAACCTCAGATGTGCAGATGACACCACCCTTATGGCAGAAAGTAAAGAGGAACTAAAGAGCCTCTTGATGAAAGTGAAAGAGGAGACTGAAAAAGCTGCCTTAAATCTCAACATTCAGAAAATGAGGATCATTGTATCCAGTCCCATCACTTCATAGCATAGATAGAGAAACAATGGAAACATTGACAGACTTTATTTTCTTGGGCTCCAAAATCACTGCAGATGGTGACTGCAGTCATGAAATTAAAAGACGCTTGCTCCTTGGAATAAAAGTTATGACCAACCTAGACAGCATATGAAAAAGCATTTTATATTTCTTATTTAAATCTCACAATGGCCCTTTGAGATAGCTATGAATATTATCACCTCAACTTAATAAAGATAAAATGAGGGTTAGGAAATTAAATCACTTGCCAAAAATCACACAAGATCAGCAGGTTGAAAAGAATACACCTCAATAGTCATCTTCAAGAATCCTCATTCTTCCCAAGACCATCCTGTCTGTTATGTATTAGAGGGGAGGACTTTCACACTTAGGCTGGATACCTTTCTGCATTTCAGACGTTACCCCACTGCACCCTTTACCCTATCCAGGCAGCCTAGAGTGCTAGTGTTACTGAGTCCAAGCTCACTCTGCTTACTGCACAACAGACCAATAAATCTGAGAAAGTGTTGAGGCAAGGAATATGACTTTATTTGGAAAGCTTACAGACTGAGAAAATAACAAACTAAAGTCTCAAAACAACCATCTTGTTAGGAGCTGAATGCTGAGTTCTTTTATAGAGCAGATATGAGTGGAGGTAAGGAAATAAATGGCCAGCTTGCGGAATGGATGTGTTAAACTTGTCTTTCCTGCAGACATTCACAGGTGGGCAGGGTCAGATTATCTCTCTGTGATCTGAACAAAAGGCACTTTTGTTAAACAGTAAGGCAGAGGGGCAGGATTCTCAGAGGCAGATCATCATATATGATCATAATAACAAAAACAAATAAAAACAAGTAAAAGAAACATTTCCAACATGGACTCAGAATTGATTATCCCCTGTAATACTTGCCTGTAAAAAAAGATCTTCATGACCCAGATAATCATGATGGTATGATCACTCACCTAGAGCCAGACATCCTGGAATGTGAAGTCAAGTAGGCCTTAGGAAGCATCACTACAAACAAAGCTAGTGGAGGTGATGGAATTTCAGTTGAGCTATTTCAAATCCTGGAAAATGATACTGTGAAAGTGCTGCACTCAATATACCAACAAATTTGGAAAACTCAGCAGTGGCCACAGGACTGGAAAAGGTCAGTTTTCATTCGAATCCCAACGAAAGGCAATGCCAAAGAATGCTCAAACTACCACTCAATTGCCTTCATCTCACATACTAGTAAAGTAATGCTCAAAATTCTCCAAGCCATGCTTCAACAATACATGAACCATGAACTTCCAGATGTTCAAGCTGGTTTTAGAAAAGGCAGAGGAACCAGAAATCAAGTTGCCAACATCTGCTGGATCATGGAAAAAGCAAGAGAGTTCCAGAAATATATCTACTTTTGCTTTATTGACTATGCCAAAACCTTTGACTGTGTGGATCACAACAAACTGTGGAAAATTCTTAAAGAGACGGGAATACCAGAAAACCTGACCTGCCTCTTGAGAAATTTGTATGCAGGTCAGGAAACAACAGTTAGAACTGGACATGGAAAAACAGACTGGTTCCAAATAGGAAAAGGAGTATTCCAAGGCTGTATATTGTCACCCTGCCTATTTAACTTATATGCAGGGTACATCATGAGAAATGGTGGACTGGATGAAGCACAAGCTGGAATCAAGATTGCCAGGAGAAATATCAATAACCTCAGATATGCAGATGACACCACCCTTATGGCAGAAAGCGAAGAAAAACTAAAGAGCCTCTTGATGAAAGTGAAAGAGGAGAGTGAAAAAGTTGGCTTAAAGCTCAACATTCAGAAAACAAAGATCACGGCATTTGGTCTCATCTCTTCATTGGAAATAGATGGGGAAACAGTGACAGACTTTATTTTCTTGGGCTCCAAAATCACTGCAGATGGTGACTCCAGTCATGAAATTAAAAGAAGCTTGCTCCTTAGAAGAAAAGTTATGACCAACCTAGACAGCATATTAAAAAGCAGAAACATTACTTTGGCAACAAAGGTTCGTCTAGTCAAAGCTATGGTTTTTCCAGTAGTCATGTGTGGATGTGAGAATTGGACTATAAGGAAAGCGGAGCGCTGAAAAATTGATACTTTTGAACTATGGTGTTGGAGAAGACTCTTAAGAGTCCCTTGGACAGCAAGGAGATCCAACCAGTCCATCCTAAAGGAAATCAGTCCTGAATAGTCATTGGAAGGACTGATGCTGAAGCTGAAACTCCAATACTTTGGTCACCTGATGCAAACAATTGATTCATTGAATAAGACTCTGATGCTGGGAAAAACTGAAGGCAGGAGGGGAAGGGGACGGCAGAGGATGCATAGTTGGATGGTATCACTGACTCAATGGACATGAGTTTGATTAAACTCCGGGATTTGGTGATGGACAGGGAGGCCTGGGTGCTGCAGTCTATGGGGTCACAAAGAGTGGGACACAACCGAGCGACTGAACTGAACTGAACTGCAATACTGCTAAGAGCATAGACTTCAAAGACAGATACAACTGGGTCCAAATGCCTTGTTGTCTTACCCACAGCTTGCCATTTTACCATTTTACAAGTAATGGAGATAACCATTTTATGTTGTTGTGAGACTTAAATGATATATAAAAATTGAATTATAATGAAAAGGATCACTTTACCTCTGTTTCTTGAATATACTTGTACTTCTCCAGTTTAAGTTTTTCTCACCCTTTTTCTTCTGCCTGGAAGATCTTTCAAATTAAGTCATTTCTCAAAATATTCTTTATGTGAAAAATATTTTAAGCTATCAAAATTCAAACCATCCTTCAAGTTCCAACTTATATTTCACTCCCTATGTGACTCCATGACCCATCTCTTCCCTGAGGAATAAGCCTGCCTTCTGAATCCACAGGTATTCTTAGCACTTACCGTAGTCTGCCTTGTATGAAATGGATGGGCGTATGAAGGGCCAAGACCATAGATTCTGTAACACTGTCATCCTTGTTCTCCCCACCAGAGCCTTACATAGTAATTTGTTTAGAATAGTTACTCCATAGAAGTATTGGGGCTTCCCTGGTGGCTCAGACTGTAAAGAATATGCCTGCAATGCAGGAGACCCAGGTCTAATTCCTGGAAAGCACCCTGGAGGAAGGAATGGCTACCGACTCCAGTATTCATGCCTGGAGAATTCCATGGACAGGGGATCCCCAGTTCATGGGGTTGTGAAGAGCTGGACGTGACTGAGTAACTATCACTGATTCAGAGGTTTATTGAAGTGAGTTGTTTAGATTTAAACTATTGGAAGTTTGATATTCTATGCAGAAACATGCAAATTAGGATGTTCTTATCCCCTGCAGAGACTGTAGCTGACAGAATCAATTGTTGGATGACAGCTCTTTACCCTACCGTCTCTCTTATTTTGTGCACTTAAATAGTACAGAGGAACCTTGTCTACATTATGTTGTTATGTATCTTTATTGCTTTTTACAGTCTATGTAGACAGAAAAGGGCAAATCAACAGTAAGGCCTTTTAGACAAAATAATGTCTAAGCTTGTCATGACCTACTCACTCAGTCATTATTCTGAATATTCCACAGACTCATCCTGCCCTTTACAAAATGTGGTTATGCAGTCTATTGTCTTCATAATATCATTTTATTTACAATATTTGCTGAACAGTGCTACTAATTATTGTGTGTGTGTGTATGTGCACGCGCACGCATACGCGCGAGCTCATACGTGCCTGGAAGGTATAAATGTGATAATTTCTCTTTTTGTTAAATGTAAGTATCATGATAATTTCTGAGTGTTTGCATATAAAGTGAAAGAAAGTGAAAGTCACTTAGTCGCGTCTGACTCTTTGCAACCCCGTGGACTATACAGACTGTGGAATTCTCTAGGCCAGAATACTGGAGTGGTAGCCTTTCCTTTCTCCAGAGGATCTTCCCAACTCAAGGATCAAACCCAGGTCTCCCACATTGCAGGTGGATTCTTCCCTGAGCCTCAAGGGTTTGCATATAAGACCCTTAATATTTAGTAGAACTTTACATCTACTTAACATTGTAAGGTTTCTGTGCCTGGAAATCAAACAGCAACCTGCTTAAAAATCTATAGAGAAAATCATCCAAAAGATAGCCACTATTAAGTAGCATTTGAGACAGACAGATAGTATCTGCCACACACTGATCTTTACGTTTTCAGCCCCATTTCTCAGTATTTCCTCAGATGAACACATAGAGCATGTAAACTATTGTCTTGACTGCCAGTTCTCCTGCTTTCAAGCCTTTGACTACACTTCCCATCAGGACTGTCAAAAAATAAGAATTCTATGGTCCAGGTTAATTCTGCCTCTTGAATCCCTCAACATTTAATAATAATTTTGGTCCTCTGCCTGTAACACTTTAAATCACCCTTATTCTGTCTCTCACATATTATTAATAGAAAAGGGATAAGCACATTAAAAAAGATTCTTATTTAATACTTACATTGACCTTAAAAAGAAAATAATAATATTCTATTTTCCTGGCAGGCTACAGTCCACAGGCTAGCAAAGAGTCGGACATGACTGAGTGACTGAGCATACAATATTCTATTTATTTATACTAAAAAAATGTGAGGACCAGAAAGGTCAAAAAACTTGCCCAGTGGCACCTAACTTGAAATTGGCAGAGGTGGGATCCAAGCCTAAATTATATGTCTCTAGAGACCAAACTGTTAACACTGCTCTACTGACATCCTTGAAGTGACTTCTGCTGTGATCTGTATTTTATCCCTGCGACTAGACTCTATTTTTCTGCACCAAAACTTGTGTAAGTGGTTCTTTATATATAAGTAATTTGTATTGTTCATTTGTAAATAAATACTGTATGCTTTCCATACCAAATTATAACCCTATTAAGATTTCCTGTTGGCTCTCAAAGGCTGCAAAGGGAAATAGGGACAAAAAAATGAAACGTTCATTAATTAAAACTTTGGATCATAGAAAGAACACTTAGTCTCCCATAGTTGTTAAAGGAAAGCCTAATTATTGCTATTCATTTCTTACCTTAAATGTGTATTAGCATACTTAGAAATTTCATTTTCAAAAAAAGATTAAAAAGAGCAGAAAATAACTCTGAAAATTGAGTTAGGACATGCTAACTCAATATCATTACAGATGGTGACTGCAGCCATGAAATTAAAAGATGCTTACTCCTTGGAAGAAAAGTTATGACCAACCTACATAGCATATTCAAAAACAGAGACATTACTTTGCCAACAAAGGTCCATCTAGTCAAGGCTATGGTTTTTCCTGTGGTCATGTATGGATGTGAGAGTTGGACTGTGAAGGAGGCTGAGCACCGAAGAGTTGATGCTTTTGAACTGTGGTGTTGGAGAAGACTCTTGAGAGTCCCTTGGACTGCAACAAGATCCAACCAGTCCATTCTGAAGGAGATCAGCCCTGGGATTTCTTTGGAGGGAATGATGCTAAAGCTGAAGCTCCAGTACTTTGGCCACCTCATGCGAAGAGTTGACTCACTGGAAAAGACTCTGATGCTTGGAGGGATTGGGGACAGGGGGAGAAGGGGACGACAGAGGATGAGATGGCTGGATGGCATCACTGAGTCAATGGACATGAGTCTGAGTGAACTCCGGGAGTTGGTGATGGACAGGGAGGCCTGGCGTGCTGCGATTCATGGGGTAGCAAAGAGTCAGACACGACTGAGCAACTGAACTGAACTCAACTCAACTCAATATTGATGAAACAAAACTTTACTCAAATGGGCACAGATATTAAACATTTAAATATGTATATTCACTGCTGCTACTGCTACTGCTAAGTCACTTCAGTCGTGTCCGACCCTGTGCGACCCCATAGACGGCAGCCCACCAGGCTCCCCCTTCCCTGGGATTCTCCAGGCAAGAACACTGGAGTGGGTTGCTATTTCCTTCTCCAATGCATGAAATTGAAAAGTGAAAGTGAAGTCGTTCAGTCGTGTCTGACTCTTAGCAACCCCATGGACTGCAGCCTACTAGGCTCCTCCATCCATGGGATTTTCCAGGCAAGAGTACTGGAGTGGGGTGCCATTGCCTTCTCCAGTATATTCACTATATTCTATAAATATTCAAATAATATGATAATGTTAGGTAGAGCATTTTAATTTGAAGAATTAAGATTGGGAAGCCAGAGTTATACTAACAGTAGAAGCATATTACTCACTACAGGCTAAGTTGTTGATTTTTTTTTTTACACCATGTATAGTGGCATAAATAATTCAGAGAATGTTTTAGTCAAGGACATAGGACATAAACCATAAAAATATGAAAAGGGACATAGAAAATAAGAGCCAGTGCTAAAAGAAAAAAATTGGTATTCTAATTTATAAAGTATCAATTGAATATACTGGTATTCTGTGCAAAAATCAGAATAAGAATATAATAAACTAGATTTTTATCACAAAAAAGGTACTAGTTGTGGCTTTAAGAAAAATTTAAAATATATTTTATTTTGCATGTAATATCTATTTTTGAGAGTAGAAGTTCTCAACCCCACAAATTTATAACAAATATGAAATCTTATTTATTTAAATATTTAATGATTTCTGTGAAAGTGAAGTATACATTTAAAATAACTCAGTGGAGGCTTCTACGAGAAATATGAACTGAGAGGAAGAGACTAATGCATTTCAAATATGTAAACATACATCATATAATATGAATCAAATTAAAATTTAGAATGTGTAGAAAGAGAAGACTCTTAGATAATTATATCTAAATATTATATTTCTCATTTTAATTTTTATTAGACATTTCCTAATTTATGCTCAACTAATTCTTCTACATCTTTTACTCTAACCATCATCGTATAATACAACCATACAGAAATATTTGAAATTCTCTCAATAGGCTTGTTATTTCTTGCCTTTGTGCTCTTTTACATTCTTGTTTTTTTAATAGAAAAAAATGTCTATTCTCCATATCCTATAGGATATTAATCATAATCTCTTTGAAAAATCTCTTTAATCCACAGATAAAAGATCAGTTTGTTTCTCCTCTCTGTTTACACATTTTAATAATAATTGTTAAAATAATTACTTTGCATTGGTTTCTCTGAAAAGATCTGTAAACTCAAGGGCATGGGATATATTTTGTTCACTTTAAATCAATATTTTATATATATAGGATGTATTCATAATTCCATGTTGAATAAATTAATCCATTTCAATCCATCAGAAATTGGACAGGTGATAGAATGCATTATTACGGAAGAGTGGACATAATGTTAATCTTTGAAGTAAAATATTAGGTAAAACCAAATGGTTCATAAAAGTTTAGCAGTTGCTAAATCGTGTCTGAGCCTTTTGTGATCCAGTGAACTGTAGCCTGCCGGGCTCCTCTGTCCATGAAATTTCCCAGACAAGAATAGTGGAGTGCATTGCCATTTCCGTCTCCAGGAGATCTTGCCAACCCAGAGAACCTTGGCAGGCAGATTCTTTACCACTGAGCCACCTGGGAAGCATACTCTACCAGATAAGGGAAAATGATCAATATATTTTGTGGATTATACATTCTAATCATCCACCCAATAAAGAATTTCTTTCTTTCTTTCTTTTTTTTTTAGTTTTTCAAAACATGAACGTTCAGTTGCTCAGTCATGTCCGATTCTTTGTGACCCCATGAACTGCAGCACGCCAGGCTTCCCTGTCCATCACCAACTCCCGGAGCCTACTCAAACTCATCTCCGTAGAGTCAGTGATGCCATCCAACCATCTCATTCTTGTCATCCCCTTCTCCTCCTGCCTTGAATATTTCCTAGCATCAGGGTCTTTTCCAATGAGTCAGTTCTTCGCATCAGCTGGCCAAAGTATTGGAGCTTCAACATCAGTCCTTCCAATGAATATTCAGGACTGATTTCCTTTAGGATTGACTGGTTTGATCTCCTTGCAACCCTAAATAATTAGAATGTCGACACTATACTCAAGTTGTTAAAGAATGATGTGTATAGAATTTCCAGATACTCCCAAGAGGAAAACACATCGGGAAATTCCAAAGGCTTATACAAGACAGACTTTTAGAAGCAAGTAGCAACTTCTGTCTCCTCAAGTTCTTGCCTGTAAACATTGTAAGGAAGGCAAAACAACAGAAATAAAATGAGTGGACTGATGGAGAAACAAATTTCTTCATGTTGCTTGAAAATACTTAATTCAACTGTTTATTTATTCCCTTTGCTTGCTATTATCTTTAGAAGCATTTCTCCTCTAAGAAATAACCATTTTACTTATAGTTTGTGATCCTCCTTTTCAAGGATCTGCATTTGTCCAGGTTGGGACAAAGCTCTAGTGCATTTAGAATAATTGGTTTTACTTCTCTTTTTCTCCATGGGGTATCTTGATGATTAGGGATTGTTGATTAACTGCTTTGAGTGTGTCAAATATTTTTTTATTTTACTTTTTCCATTTAATTTAATATTTATTTTATACTGGAGTATAGTTGATTTATAATGTTGTGTTAGTTTTAAATGTACAGCAAGAAGATTCAGTTATACACATACACATATCCATCCTTTTCCAGATTTTTTTCCCATATGGGTTATTACAGAATATTGAGTAGGGTATCCTGCCGAAGCACTTTTTAGAGATGAGTGCTATTAATACACAGCAGATGCTCCATAAAAGTTTTAATACATGGGAACTGGAGGGAGAAGACTCAAATGTATTGTTTTGTCAGATTATTCTGCAGTTCATATCTAAGAAGCTACTATTTAGAGGATACCTTAAATAAAATGGTTGAATCTGACATTTTAAGATTTACATTTTAAGACTATTTCTGGGAATAAAACTCAATAATAAGATGAATTATAATATTATCCTTACTTTTATAAGCATTCCAAGTAATTGGTTAAAGTTTTACTGGTTAAAATTTTTACTATTAAAATAGTCAAAACAGATAAAGTAAGACCCCAAATGTCAAAGGCTGAATGTCGCTCACTTTCAGTTCCAGCTCTAATAAAATCAATGCTCTATGTACTATGCAAATCCTTCCACCATCTACATTCTAAAATGTTTGTCCTCATACAAATAATTTAGTATGCATTATTTTATGTATTTGTAAAGCTTATTTCACCTAGAGGCAGACATCCTGGCATGTGAAGTCAAGTGGGCCTTAGAAAGCATAACTACGAACAAAGTCAGTGGAGGTGACAGAATTCCAGTTAAGCTATTTCAAATCCTGGAAGATGATGCTGTGAAAGTGCTGCGCTCAATATGCCAGCAAATTTGGAAAACCCAGCAGTGGCCACAGGACTGGAAAAGGTCAGTTTTCAATCCAATCCCAAAGAAAGGCAATGCCAAAGAATGCTCAAACTACTGCACAATTGCACTCATCTCACATGCTAGTAAATTAATGCTCAAAATTCTCCAAGCCAGGCTTCAGCAATACATGAACCGTGAATTTCCAGAAGTTTAAGCTGGATTTAGAAAAGGCAGAGGAACCAGAGATCAAATTGCCAACATCTGCTGGATCATCGAAAAAGCAAGAAAGTTCCATAAAAAACATCTATTTCTGCTTTATTGACTATGCCAAAGCCTTTGACTGTGTGGATCACAAGAAACTGTGGAAAATTTTGAAAAGATGGGAATACCAGACCACCTGACCTGCTTCTTGAGAAACCTATATGCAGATCGGGAAGCAATATTTAGAACTGGACATGGAACAACATACTGGTTCCAAATAGGAAAAGGAGTATGTCAAGGCTGTATATTGTCACCCTGCTTATTTAACTTATATGCAGAGTACATCATGAGAAATGCTGGGCTGGAAGAAGCACAAGCTGGAATCAAGATTGCCAGGAGAAATATCAATAACCTCAGATATGCAAATGACACCACCGTTATGGCAGAAAGTGAAGAGGAATTAAAAAGCCTCTTGATGAAAGTGAAAGAGGAGAGTGAAAAAGTTGGCTTAAAGCTCAACATTCAGAAAACAAAGATCATGGCATCTGGTCCCGTCACTTCATGAGAAATAGATGGGGAAACAGTGGAAACAGTGTCAGACTTTATTTTTTCAGGCTCCAAAATTACTGCAGATGGTGATTGCAGCCATGAAATTAAAAGACGCTTACTCCTTGGAAGAAAAGTTATGACCAACCTAGATAGCATATTCAAAAGCAGAGACATTACTTTGCCAACAAAGGTCTGTCTAGTCAAGGCTATGGTTTTTCCAGTGGTCATGTATGGATGTGAAAGTTGGACTGCGAATAAAGCTGAGCGCTGAAGAATTGATGCTTTTGAACTGTGGTGTTGGAGAAGACTGTTGAGAGTCCCTTGGACTGCAAGGAGATCCAACCAGTCCATTCTGAAGGAGATCAGCCCTGGGTGTTCTTTGGAAGGACTGATGCTAAAGCTGAAACTTGAGTACTTTGGCCACCTCATGGGAAGAGTTGACTCATTGGAAAAGACTCTGATGGTGGGAGGGATTGGGGGCAGGAGGAGAAGGGGACGACAGAGGATGAGATGGCTGGATGGCATCACTGAGTCAATGGACGTGAGTCTGGGTGGACTCTGGGAGTTGGTGATGGACAGGGAGGCCTGGCGTGCTGCAATTCATGGGGTTGCAAAGAGTCGGACATGACTGAGCGACTGAACTGAACTGAACTGAAAGCTTATTTTACTTATTCCCCTCAAACAGATTTTTAAAAATATTTATGGTACCAACACCTAGGAAATGGCAGTATTATCTTCTGCAGGGTTATTCACCAGTTTTATAAAGTATTCAAAGCATATTCTAAGCCATCTAATTTATAGGATTTAAAGACAACTTATTCATGTGTTCTAATCAACAGATGCTTATAAATATATAATCAAGGGTAATGAAATCCTGTTTAGTCTTAATCTGATTGTGAAAATGCCTTAAAAAGAGTCACCATTTGTTTGCCACTTCCAAATGTGATCCAAAACACTTGATAGACTAAACTTTCCTCTTCTCCACGCCCTTCTCTTACTTCTGTATCCTATCGAACATCAGAGGAGAAAGCAAGTGTTTTGTCTGTTACCTTGAAGTCAAGCTGTTAAGATTTCTGTGTGCCTGGTCCCTCAGCTGTGAACTCTCCTAAGGCAGTTTGAGAAACAGAAGTAACAAATGAACAGGGAGGAGACTTAGGTACTATAGTAAGAATTTTCACATATGTTTCACTGCTGCAGTGACAATGCTCTGAAAAGCAAGACAGTTTTGAAAGCAGGTTGCAGAGCATCCATTTGCTTCCCCAAAATGTACTGACTAAAAATTTTATAGGAACTTGTTTAATATTTGGAGGAAGGTTTTCTAGTCCATAATGAATGCCTATAACCGAGGATCAAATCTAGAGATTAAGGATCCACACAAAATGTTTTACTACAAATAAAATTCCCTGTTACTGGAATGAATAATCTGTATTTATTTATTCCTTGCTCATGAACATTTTGAAAGCTACAAATTCAGCAGTGACATATGGTACATCCAAAAGGCCTAAAAAATCTAAATTTTTTTGACAGAGATGTTCTTTGGCTTTTTCTCACTATTCATGTTACTAAATACTGCTGTGATAAGACTATTCTTATAAAATCTCAAAATAAAAACCTAATAAAATACTACACTGTCTAGAAGCTTCTATAATACTATAATCTGTCTACTACATCTAGACATGTGATCCAAATGAAAAGGTTTATGATATAACATATACTTGCATCCCTCAATTTTAACAAAATTTAAATTCCAGACTTCTTTGCTGGAGTTTGAAACTTCTACTTACTGCCCTGGTTCCTCTCTGTAAATGCATCTTAGGGACAGTAATTTTGAGACAGCTATTCCATTGAGATCTCAGATTATCAGAGGGTCAAATCTAAACTGCTATTACTGTTATTAATATTCCTTTCTCGGTGACAGCATTCCTTCTGGCAGTCTCTGAGTGTTACAGAGGCATTGTAATTCAATCACCCAAAGGGAGTTTCAACTTTAAAAATATATCCTTTTAGTGCAGTGGAAGAATGTACTGTAATTTAGGGCAAAGGAAGGCAAGCCATTTTCTAAAAGGTCATTTCAAATGGAAATCATAGTAAAAGTGTGAAATCTTTATTTAAGCTCTAAGAAATATCTTTATTTTTTATGGCTACAGTTTCACAACATTACCAATATCCTTTTTTATTCACTTGACAAGTGTTCAGATGGTAAAGAATCTGCCTGCAGTGTGGAAGACCTGGGTTTGATCCCTGGGTCAGGAAGATCTCTGGAGAAGGGAACGGCAAGCCACTCCAGTATTCCTGCCTGGGAAATTCCATGTACAAAAGAGTCTGGTGGGCAACAACCCATGGGGTTATGATGAGTCAGACACAACTGAGTGACTAACACTTTCACTTTTCAAGAAAAATCTTTATTTATGGCTACAGTTTTGCAACATTACCAATACCCTTTTTTATCCATTTGACGAGTTTTAGTAAAATTATGAAAAGCAGCAAATCATCTTGGAATTTTAGAAAACATACTATATCATATAGGGACACAACTTTTCCTCAATATGGTTCCTAGTCTCCTATTTCTCCTATTTCTTGCTATTTAGTTGTTTATTTTATTTCAAAGTGACTTTCATGGAATTAGAGCATATTGAACTGGAAAGGAATATTAAGAGCATCATGCTGCTGATAAGGAAATCAAAGCATAGAGACTTGAATGATTTAGCCAAAAGCAGTCAGAGAAGTAGTAGAAGTGCCTGATTTTCTTCTGGGTTTTGCTACTTTCTATGATTAAATGATATATGTGCTGCTGCTAAGTCCCTTCAGTCACGTCCAACTCCATGTGAATCCATAAACTGCAGCCCACCAGGCTCCTCCATCCCTGGGATTCTCTAGGCAAGAATACTGGAGTAGGTTGCCATTTCCTTCTCCAAATGACATATATGCCTGTGATCAAAATAACTTCTGGATTTTAAACAACAATAAAACTGCTATTATGTGACTAACAAAGGTACCCAAACATCCTCAAGCCTTTTGATTTCCTCAGTGTTATGCAGCTTTCCTAAATTATGCACTTAATCCTATGTCCTTGGTAGTTTTTTTAAACATTTCAGCCTTCTCTACTCAGTGTCATTCCAGAATGTCAAAAAGCTGGCAATTATTGGATTTTTGGCATCATGAACAAATGAATCAATGTTTTCTTTATCTCTCTCTTATTTGGGAAAGAACAAAGAGATTTAGTGATAGATACTATGGGGCTTCCCTGGTGGTTCAGATGGTAAAGAAATCTGCCTGCAATGTACGAGACCTGGGCTCAGTCCCTCAGTCAGGAAGATCCCCTGGAGAAGGGAATGGCAACCCACTCCAGAATTCTTGCCTAAAGAATTCCATGGATGGAGGAACATGGCAGACTACAGTCCATGGGATTCTAAAGAGTGGTACATGATAGAACACTCTAAGAAACAATGACTTGGGAAAATTCTATTATTATTATTGTTATTATCATACTATAATTATTATTATTTATATTAATTTTTGATCAATAAATAAATGTGTGGAACCAACATCATCCCTTGTTGATATTATTTTTAAATTAGGAGTAATGATACCACTTTCTTTAACCAAATTTTTGAAGACAAATTTTAAAAAATTGTAAATATATCTTCATTCTTAAAGCCAATATTCTGAAGATTGAAATAATAATTCCACATAATTCATTATTTTTTCTATTATTTTCTTTTGTTTTGGTACTTATTTTATATGTCAGGCAAAATACTAATGAGTTACAGGATCCAAAATTGAATATAATATGATTCTACTCTCAAAAGAGGTTTCATCTATATGTCTAAATAAGAGACATTTAAACAAATAAATGTCAACCCGCTCTAGTACTCTTGCCTGGAAAATCCCATGGGGAGGAGCCTGGTAGGCTGCAGTCCATGGGGTCCGACACGACTGAGTGACTTCACTTTCACTTTTCACTTTCGTGCATTGGAGAAGGAAATGGCAACCCACTCCAGTGTTCCTGCCTGGGGAATCCCAGGGACAGCGGAGCCTAGTGGGCTGCCGTCTATGGGGTCACACAGAGTCGGACACGACGGCAGCAGCAGCAACAAACAAATAAAAGTAAAGTGTTAAATCGGGGGTGATATGAATACAGAATGCTACAAAAAAAGTGTTATAATAATATGAATAAAATAATGTGACTGTAGTGTGGGGTACAGAAAGTTTTGTAGATGGAACACTCCAAAAATATTTATAATATATTCTCAATACTTTCTATATGTTACATACAATGCTAAGCATTTAGCAAATAGTATTTCTTAATATCACTGCAGATGGTGAATGCAGCCATGAAATTAAAAGACGCTTACTCCTTGGAAGGAAAGTTATGACCAATCTAGATAGCATATTCAAAAGCAGAGACATTACTTTGCCATCAAAGGTTCGTCTAGTCGAGGCTATGGTTTTTCCTGTGGTCATGTATGGATGTGAGAGTTGGACTGTGAAGAAGGCTGAGCGCCAAAGAATTGATGCTTTTGAACTGTGGTGTTGGAGAAGACTCTTGAGAGTCCCTTGGACTGCAAGGAGATCCAACCAGTCCATTCTAAAGGAGATCAGCCCCGGGATTTCTTTGGAAGGAATGATGTTGAAGCTGAAACTCCAGTACTTTGACCACCTCATGCGAAGAGTTGACTCATTGGAAAAGACTCTGATGGTGGGAGGGATTGGGGGCAAGAGGAGAAGGGGACGACAGAGGATGAGATGTCTGGATGGCATCACTGACTTGATGGACGTGAGTTTGAGTGAACTCCGGGAGTTGGTGATGGACAAGGAGGCCTGGTGTGCTTCGATTCATGAGGTCACAAAGAGTCAGACATGACTGAGCGACTGAACTGAACTGAACTGAGACTCCATGTGCCACCCTATCCATAGATACCCAAATAGCTCTCCATTTAGCAAGCAACCCCAGAAACCCTTCCCAAGGTCTGTCTCTTATACATCCCTATTACTTTTTTAGAGTGATTAACATGTATAACCATACCCATCTTTCAAGATTTGACTATAGATTGATTCTAAAAATTGGCAACCAAAATCACATCATTTACATTTTATGGTAATATCATTTTTTCCTACTAAAAAGTGAAAATTTGTGCTAGAATTATCCTTCTTTTCTTGAATCCAACATCATAATTCCTATACTTCTCTGTTCTTACTGCCAAATTTCAAAGGATTCTTCTGATTTATGCTAGCAGCCCTGAATTAATTTGTATTCCCCCAAGCTAGCGCTAGTATATTCCAAATGACTATGAAGAGAGAAAAAAAAATAGCTTACTTTTTGAAGACTTTCAATTACACCACTTGTTTTATTATCACATGTTACCATCATTATCTGGCTCATTGTCTTCTCTGAGTCCAGAGCCTCACTAATGTTCAGTAAACCAAACTGACTCTCTCAGCCTTCAGTTCACCCTAGGCATAGTCCATCTTTTACCTTTCTCTGCTATGTATCAATCAACATTCCTTCCATCTTTATTCTGTCTACTAATATGTCTACTTGAAATCTTTGGTTTATTATTTCTTTCTTTCTGCCATTGATTTTCTTATCTTTCTTTTATTTTAAAGCAAAAGGAATGTTATGCATACCACATTTCACTATCATGAGTCAGGAGAAGTACTAAATTTGGGATGAATTGAAGACATCTTTCCAGATTCTTGCTCTTTTCATTTAAAGCTTCCCCACTTTTTGCTTATTCTATAGTTGAAACTTCCTGAAATGACTAATGCAAGCAATGTCAGGACTGATTCAGATAGTATTGCTATAAAAAAATAAAGATACCAAGAAATGTTTACAGTTTTCCAATGGTTTTCAGTGAGAAGGCATACTCTACTTTCCCCTACTCTTCTTTCTCTACTTTCTCTACAGTCTATCAGAGGAAGTCACGTGAGTCCTAACGGTTTGCAATTTGTCCCCATTTAAAATAGACTTTGTTTTTCAGAAAAGTTTTAAGCTGACTGGATAAATGATCAAAAGAGACAAAGAGTAACCATATCCCTCTCCCCCTACATGGGCACAGCCTCCCGCATGATCAGTATTCCCCCAAGAGTGGTACATATGTTACAGTCAATAGACCTATGTTGTCACAACACAGTTGCCCAAAATTTACGTTATGGTTCACTCTTGATGTTGTATATTTTATGGATTTGGATAAATATCTAATGACATACATCCATTATAGTATCATGCAGAGTATTTCACTGTCCTGAAAATAATCCATGCTTCACCTGTTCATCCCTCCACCCACCCCTAAATCTTAGCAATCACTGATCTTTTTATTGTCTTGATTTTGTCTTTTTCATAACATCACATTGTTTAAATCATACAGTCTGTTATCTTTTTAGATTGTATTCTTTTACTTAGTAATATGCATTTAAGACTTCTCCCTAAATGTCTTTCATGGCTTGATAGCACATTTCTTTTTAATGCTGAAAATATTCCCTTATCTGGGTGTCCCAGTTTACCCATTCTCCTACTCAAGGATATCTTGATTGCTTTCAATTTTCAGCAATTATAAATAAAGCTCTTCTAAGTATCTGTCTGAAGGTTTGCAACATTTGTACTTTTTATTTGACATAAATCTGTAACGTACGAACATTTATTTATGATGAAAAATGCATTCAGACTCTGAAATTACAAACCAATAATGCTGAAATATATTTATTTGAAAAGTACAGACTTGAAATACCCTACATAGGCAAATATACATACTTTAAACCTCTAGGTATTCTCACGACCTCCTTCAGCTATCAAGTGAAATTTTGGCAATTCTCTCAAGGAATGTCTGGCATGAATTCAAAGTGGTATATATAACCCCCTTTGGTACCACTGGAAAATTGTCAAAGTGGTTCTCCTCTGTTAAAAAGACCAGACTCATCTAAATTGGACAATAAATTTAAAGTGTTAATTTATGAATTAAAATAATTTATAGAAAAACTCAAAGCTAGGTTCTTCCCACCCCCCACCCCCCCCACCCCCGCCGCAAGGTCTCCTTGAGCGCAGTTTGTTAACTATTCAGCCATTTGATCAATGTTTCAGCTACAGACTGACAATTCCATTTCACATTTTCATCTATCATCTTTGGTCAATTTCTTCTGGGTTTTAAGACCCTCACACACAATCACTTAACCAAGTCGGGAACTGCAGCTCCCTAGCTGTGTGTTTGAATAAAAAGTGATTCAGTTTATCATGTTACCTTTGTGTCTATAGAATTTGTATAACTTTTCATTTGCTTCTATAGGATAGAAGATAATTGAATCTAGAATCTAGCATTTTTCTAGTATCCTTAAATTCTTCAAAATAATGGCATAGTATTCTCCCCTTATCCTATGGGGATGCTTGTAACTCTATTTAGTTACATCAGTCTACATCACTTCTAGTAAGCCTTCAAGTATACTTTGGTTTTGGAAACAACTTTTGAGATCTCTTTCCACTTTAATATCCAAGACTCACACAAATATCCAGTTCTTTCTAATGTTGTCATTGTGTGTGTGTGTGTGTGTGTGTGTGTGCGTGCATGCTCAGCACATCTGACTCTTTGCGACCCCATGGACTGTAGCCTGCCAGGCTCTTCTGTCCATGGGATTTCATAAGCAAGAGTACTGGAGTGGGTTGCCATACCCTCCTCCAAGGGATTTTCCCAGCCCAGCGATCAAACCCCTGTCTCTTATGTCTCCCGCATTGACAGGCAAGTTCTTTATCACTAGCATGATCTGGGAAACACATAACACTTCTCCTTAGGATGTCTAAAAATTCATGTGTAAAATAACAGGAGAGATACTTTCTATTTCTCTTTCAAACATGGAATACTTAGATCCATAGTCCTAAATCTAATCCTGTTTCTATGTTGACCAATAATTACCAAGAGTTACTTAGAGCTCTATCTATAAAATCTACCTCTTTTCCTGTCTGAGCTAAAATAGTTGTTTTGATATTGTGAAAACAAATAGAGAAAGGTAATTTCAGCTTCCCATTTATTTTGATCACACTTAAAAGCCTCTCACAAAATATAACTCATTCAGGCATGGAGACCTTGCTATTACAGAGCTTCCTTTTAGCTCAAGAGCAAATTATTTATGTTCTGATTGAGATGGTGAGTTTCTGGACCAAATCAAACACTGCTTCTGTGGATGGAATTCTACTCATCCTCAGTACTTTTGAGAAAGTCTTCCAAATCTCTCACAGATGAGTGCACATAATTCTAATAGCAATAGATTGAAGTGTTCACATCTGCTCAAAGAAATATAAAAAGTCCCCCAAATGACATATTTCTACCCAGGAACAATAAAGGACTTAAACTGATTTGTCTTATCAGGCTGATTGACACATTTATTATAAGCTGTAAAGCAGGACTTTTTTAGGATGAATGTGTTGGATATCTGTTTGTTCTAGTCTTATCATCTTCCTCTTCTATAATAAGATTCTATGGTGTAAAACATTCTAGTGTATGAGAGTGACTATCTTCTAAATGGGTGATTCTTAACTTCAATATTTTGATATCAGTTTGTCTTACAGGTTTTGAAATGCATTGAAAATAATGTTATTAATGGCAAAGTTTATATTAAAAATAATTTGAAAGTTTCAAATTATCCCAATAACAATTTTATTCTACTTGTATTCCATTCTGCTTTACTTGAATGAGAGACAAAGAAGAGAGAAGTATGAATAACTTAACACAACCTGTGGTATTGGTTGGAATAGAGTACATTCTACAATCTATGTTACAGTCAACAGTGAGCAACTGTTATTCATGTACTATATTTGTACTTTATTTTCTTTTAAAATCCCGTATTTGTTTCGTCAGACTCAGGGTATACTCATGGAATGTGCTTCCCTATGTGTGCCAATTGTCATATTTTCTCTTTGCCTACTTTGATTCAGATTATCACTTCCTTATGCTTTCTTGGAACTCTGCATTCAAATGGGTCTGTCTTTCCATTTCTTCTTTGCCTTTAACTTTTAACAGAAATGGTATGGATCTAACAGAAGCAGAAGATATTAATAAGAGGTAGCAAGAATACACAGAAGCACTATACAAAAAGATCTTCATGACCCAGATAACCATAACTGTGTATCACTCACCTAGAGCCAGATATCCTGGAATGCAAAGTCAAGTGGACCTTAGGAAGCATGACTGTAAACAAAGCTAGTGGAAGTAATGGAATTCCAGTTTAGCTATTTCAAGTCCTAAAAGATGATGCTGTGAAAGTGCTGCACTCAATATGCCAGCAAATTTGGAAAATTCAGCAGTGGCCAGAGGACTGGAAAAGGTCAGTTTTCATTCCAATCCCAAAGAAAGGCAATGCCAAAGAATGTTCAAACTACTGAACAATTGTACTCATCTCACACACTAGCAAAGTAATGCTCAAAATTCTCCAAGGCAGGCTTAAACAGTACATGAACCATGAACTTCTAGATGTTCAAGCTGGATTTAGAAAAGACAAAGGAACCAGACATCAAATTGCCAACATCTGTTGGATCATTGAAAAAGCAAGAGAGTTCCAGAAAAGCATCTACTTCTGCTTTATTGAATACGCCAAAGCCTTTGTGCAGACCACAACAAACTGTGGAAAATTCTGAAAGAGATGGGAATACCAGACCACTTGACCTGCCTCCAAAGAAGTCTGTATGCAAGTCAAGAAGCAAAAGTTAGAACTGGACATGGAACAACAGATTAGTTCCAAATCGGGAAAGGATTATGTCAAGGCTCTCCCAGGAGTTGGGGATGGACAGGGAGGCCTGGCGTGCTGTGGTCCATGGGGTTGCAAAGAGTCAGATATGACTGAGAGATTGAATGGAACTGAATTGTATGTTGTCACCCTGCTTATTTAACTTATATGCAGAGTACATCATACAAAATCCCAGGCTGGATGAAGCACAAGATGGAGTCATATTTGCTGGGAGAAATATCAATAAATTCAGATATGCAAATGATACCCCCTAAAGGCAGAAAGCAAAGAATTAACAGCATCTTGATGAAAGTGAAAGAGGAGAGTGAAAAAATTGGCTTAAAGCTCAACATTCAGAAAACTAAGATCATGGCATCCAGTCCCGTCACTTCATGGCAAATGGATGGGTAAACAATGGAAACTGTGACAGACTTTTATTTGGGGGGCTCCAAAATCACTGCAGATGGTGACTGTAGCCATGAAATTAAAAGATGTCTGCTCCTTGGAAGAAAAGTTATGACCAACCTAGCTGCTGCTGCTGCTAAGTCACTCCAGTCATGTCCAACTCTGTGTGACCCCTACTTAGACAGCATATTAAAAAGCAGAGACATTCCTTTGCCAACAAATGTTCATCTAGTCAAGGCTATGTTTTTTCCAGTAGTCATGTATGAATGTGAGAGTCGGACTATAAAGAAAGCTGAGCGCTGAGGAATTGATGCTTTTGAACTGTGGTGTTGGAGAAGACTCTTGAGAGTCCCTTGTACTACAAAGAGATCCAACCAGTCCATCCTAAAGGAAATCAATCCTGGATATTCATTGGAAGGACTGATGCTGAAGCTGAAGCTCCAATTCTTTGGCCACTTGATGCGAAGAACTGACTCATTGGTAAAGACCCTGATGCTGGGAAAGATTGAAGGCGGGAGGGGAAAGGGATGACAGAGGATGAGATGGTTGGATGGCATCACCGACATGATGGACATGAGTTTGAATAAGCTCTGGGAGTAGGTGACAGACAGGGAAGTCTGGCATGCTGCAATCTCTCAATTAGATCTTGTTAGCAGAACTGAAACATGCTCTGGGCTCTCCTTTTAAAAGAAAAATATAAGTCCCAGCAACAATACCCAAAATATCTTCCTTTGAATCAATATTTTCTCTGTTTCTTCTCTACCTATTTAAAGCCATTTTGAAAAACTTTAGTTTATACTGCATCTACTCCAGTGTTCTTGCCTGGAGAATCCCAGGGGCGGGGAAGTCTGGTGGGCTGCTGTCTCTGGGGTCGCACAGAGTCAGACACGATTGAAGTGACTTAGCAGCAGCAGCAGCAGTAATTTCTCACTGTCTCCTAATTATTCTTCAAATCACTCCAGCCTGGTTTCTATTACGCCCTTGAAACCAGTGTTCCCTAAGGTCACCAAGGAGTGTCAAGTCACTAAACATAATGAACTCTCTTCACCCTCTGTGTCATATGAATTTTGGCAGCACTTGATATAGTTTACCACTCGTTTATTCTACAAAACATTATTTCCATTTTCTTCTATGATCCAGCATACTCCTGAGTTAGTCCCTCCCTGTTTTGGTTATGTGCTCAATCTGTCCATTAAATATTTGTACTTCTTTAAGGCTTACTCATATTTTTTCTTTCACAATAAACATTTTTCCTAGAGAATTTTGTTCAGCTACCACACATATGCAGAAGATATGATATTTCAAATTGATATTCCCATCCTAGAACTTTTCATATACTTGTCATCTCCACTTGAGTATGTCCAAAACCAAAACTATAGTCTTCTCTCCATTATAACCTACCTGGTCATATCCTATTGCCCCTATCTCATAGCAAGATTCCACCATTCATTCAAGTCACGTAAGTTGGATATCTTGACAATCCCTTTTACCTCAACCGTTACATCTTGTTTCCAACTCATTATTAACTCCTGTCTATTCTACCTTATAAATATCTTAAATCAACCCTCTATTTTCTAGCTTTAAGGCTACCATTCTAGCCTAAGTAAACTACCCATATCTTGACAAAAACTTTAGACTGGTTTCTCCATCATCCATTCTGGTCCTCATCTATCGAATTTTTATTACAGACAGTGCTAATTTTGAATCACAAATCATATTATCTCTTACATATTCTTAAAAGAATTGAACATCTTTCTATTGTGTTCAAGATAAAGGGCAAACTTTAACGTTGTCTGAAGGGTGCTATATGGTATGACCGTCTACATTTTTAGCCTCATCCTATAGCTTTTTGCCCTCTCCCAACCACTCTACATAGAGCACACATCAATTCCTCTCTTCCAGGAATGATAATTCATAGAATGCTTCTTGTTTTTCCATATGACTATGCAATCAATGCTCAATTTATCATAATGATCAGCACCGTGTTATGCACAAATGGCAGGATTGTTTTTGTCTTCACCTTTTAGGATTCCTCATCTTATAATTTAACTACTTCTTTTAGATTTCTACACAACTTTCTACATAGTTGATTGGCCTTGGGGGCTTCCCTGGTGGCTCAGGTGGTAAAGCATCTGCCTACAATGCGGGAGACCTGGGTTCAATCCCTGGGTCAGGAAGATGCCCTGGAGAAGGAAATGGCAACCCATTCCAGTACTCTTGACTGGAAAATCCCATGGACAGAGGAGCCTGGTAGGCTGCAGTGGATGGGGTCGCAAAGAGTCAGACATTACTGAGCAACTTCACTTTCATTCATTTTTAAGCTCTTTTATTTAACAGGCACTTATTAAGCACTGGTCAGTAAGAATTTTTTTTTTTTTTTTGAAGTTCTGATATCAGATAAAGGAAGTCAGAGAGCAGAGCCCAGGTTTTAAAAATTGATTCTGCTATTGGGCTGGCGATGAAGAAATCCTGTATTATGCTCTGACTATTCTCATGTGTTCCATATATTTTGTAGTCCAACCATGCAGGTTTCAATCAGGAAAAAGAAAAAAAAACAGATTCACTTTCATATTCTCCCTTTACTTTGCTTTTATCAAGCTTCAGCCTTGGTAATCAACATAATATCTTTTAAATGTTTGAAAAATATCACTTTTGGAGAATGTGATTGAAAGGAGAATTTGCTTCTTCTATATTAGCCCCACTGCCAGCATTAGAGCCAGCTTCAAGCACAAATAAAATAGAACCTCAAGCCAAAAGCACCGACTATCTATAACAGAATCATTTAAAGACCATTATAAAGTCTTGTTAATTATACATAATTTTTTTAAGCTTTATGCTCTTCTGTTAATTTATTGACACTACTGCTTTCCAAGCCCCCATTGTGTCTCGCCTGTGTTTATGTCTGTTCTCTTGACCTATCACCTCTCTCTTATTCGATACATTCTGCACACTGATGCTGCCAGCATTATCTCAATCTTTCTCTGGTTTAAAAAAAAAAATCTCTTTTACTGCTCTCCCAGTGTACCGGGAACTTTCTACAGATTGATGTCTTTAAACAGGATATTCCCTTTGTCCAAATACTCTTTCCCTTCTCTTTCTTCTTTTTTCTCAGACTCTTCAAAAGTGAGCACAAATGTCACCACCCAATGATGCCTTCTCCATGTCCCCCAGAGTTAGTCATTCTTTCATGATTATTTCCAGAGTATACTGTTATTGCTTGGCTGTAGCGCTGTTGTTTCTAGTGTGTTTTCATTACATTGTAAGTTACATAAGGACAAAAACTGTGTCTTATTCATCTTCACAAACAAAACACATTGCCTTGCAAATAATGGGCATTCTCTCCATGTACCCTGACTAAATGCAAGATAAGGTATAATAAGATGATTTGAAATATGACATGTTAAAAACTGTATCTAACTTTCCTAAAGGCAAAAAAGCAAAAATAATTCTTTTTAAAACAGAAAATTAAGTAATAGCAACAGCAACAAAAAAATCCCTCAGATTAAAAAGGTACAAACAGTCCAGCCACAGATCTAGCACCAGCATACATTACTGAAACACTACTGAAGAGAAAGGATCACATGCGGACACTCCCTGGGGAAATGTGGCTAGTTAGAGAGAAACCTGCCAAAATGCTACGGCTGATCTTCCCTTTGGGGAAAATTAAAAAAAATGAACTTCATTTGACCTGTTTCAGACACTCATTTGAGCCCTACATAACATACCTAACCTAAGCAGTACCCCAACTTTTCTGCCTAGTTTCTTACCAGAAAAGTCAGGCATTCCTTTTCAAAGAGAACCAACTAATTTAATTTGAAAGTGTTCAATCTTTTCAACTATGGAAGAACAGGAGATCTAGCAAAAAAAAAAAAAAAAGCCATAGTTCTCAGTTTGTAACCCTTGCATACACTGAAATAAATATAATTAGTAAAAAGGTAATACAAATATGTAAAATAGTATACATTATATGCATGGATTTCATATTATAGGTCTCTTCTATGCATGAGAAAAGGGAGTTAAAAGTGGTTTATTGAAGACCTACCTATTAGTTAAGATTATAAAGTAGTTTATTAAATTTTAAATCCAGTGCTGTTCTTCTAGAAGTTTATTGTTATCCTTCAGATCATGAAACACATATTGCAGAGACCAGAGTTAAATATCATTTCTAACAAATGTTTTCTAAATGTGGACACAGATAAAACAAAACACCATATTTCTTATAAACTGAACTTTAATTTCTCATGAACTATTTAAGACTTTTAATTTGGAGCTATAATTTAAAACTGTATGGAACACATTTTTTTTTTTTAAGTAGGAGATAAAATTTAATAAGAACATTAGAGAGATGTCCCACAAATTATTTTCTGAGTAAAGAGTATAACCTTTTATTTAAAGTACACATAAATGTTGGCCTTGATCCTAAAATATCCCATTATCTTGGACTCAATATAATATACAAAAAAGCATTATTCCATTCATTATACTTCTGAGGGTCATTTCATTGAGAGGACACAGTATCAGTATAAGTTCAGTCTCTCAGTGGTGTCCAATTCTTTGTGATCCCGTAAACTGCAGCATGCCAGGCTTCTCTGTCCATCACCAACTCCCAGGGCTTACTCAAGGAACACCAAGTCGATGATGCCATCCAGCAATCTCATCCTCTGTTGTCCCCTTCTCCTCCTGCCTTCAGTCTTTCCCAGCATCAGGGTCATTTCCAATGAGTCAGTTCTTCACATCAGGTGGCCAAAGTACTGGAGTTCAGCTTCAGCATCAGTCCTTCCAATGAATATTCAGGACTGATTTCCTTTAGGATGGACTGGTTGGATCTCCTTGCAGTCCAAGGGACTTTCAAGAGACTTCTCTAACACTACAGTTCAAAAACATCAATTCTTCAGCGCTCAGCTTTCTTTATAGTTCAACTCTCACATGACTACTTTAAAAACCATAGCCTTGACTAGATGAACCTTTGTTGGCAAAGGGATGTCTCTGCTTTTTAAAATGCTGTCTAGGTTGGTCTTAGCTTTTCTTCCAAGGAGCAAGCATCTTTTAATTTCATGGCTGCAGTCACCATCTGCAGTGATTTTGGAGCCCAAAAAATTAAAGTCTGTCACTGTTTCAATTGTGTCCCCATCTATTTGCCATGATGTGATGGGACTGGATGCCATGACTTTAGTTTTCTGAATGTTGAATTTTAAGCCAACATTTTTACTCTCCTCTTTCACTTTTTTCAAGAGGCTCTTCAGTTCTTTGGTTTCTGCCATTGAGAGGAATAAGTAGCTTTAATTAACTCCTTGGTTGAGAAATATTTGTTTGAGGCAATGCACTGGCTTTGGCTCAAACATAGACATTAGTACTATACTGGGGAAAATCAGAGTAATTATTCTGAAAGTGAAAGTGTAAGTCACTCAGTCATGTCCCACTCTTTGGGAACCCATGGACTATACAGTCCATAGAATTCTCCAGGTCAGAATACTGAAGTGGGTAGCTTTTCCCTTCTCCAGAGGATCTTCCCAATCCAGCAATCAAACTCAGGTCTCCTGCACTGCAGGCATGTTCTTTACCTGCTGAGCCACAAGGGAAGCCCAAGAATACTGGAGTGGGTAGCCTATCCCTTCTCCAGGGGATCCTCCTGCCCCAGAAATTGAACTGGGGTCTCCTGCATTGCAGGCAGATTCTTTACCAACTGAGCTATCAGGGAAGCCTTAATTATTCTGAACTTGAGAACAAATATGAAGGCAACAAAGATATGTTATTTTTTTTTTTTTTAGTTTCCCTGCCTTCTTTTGATGTTTGCACCTTGAAAGCTAGATCCCCTCTCTTATTGTCCTTCTTGAATTGTATGACAAGAACCTTTTGATCCAATGACATCCTTCTTCCCCCAAACCATTTGAGACATACATTTTCACTTGATTTTTACTTGCAAGATTTGTGTGAACAAATACGAGTGTCAATTATTTTTATAAATTTGCCTAGACCCAAAAAAGAGATTTATTAATCTGTGGACCTGTCCATATTTGGAGTGTTCCAAAGAGTTAGACCATTTTTGACTCTGTTCAAGAAAAAAATAATTGATTCACTAGAATGATGTGTTATCTCTGTTCCATTAAAGTTGACAAATATATTCTTAGCTGATTGAAGGGTATCTGATTTGGTGGTTTCTCTCTTCTTAGAAACCAAATGTTTCTCTTTAGTACCAATTACTATGACTTTTCTCTTTCTCTCCAATAGAATGGTACATTAAATATTTTCCTCAGGATTACATAGGGATACATTTTATTTATTCAAGCTAGACTATGTCCCATTACCATCAAAAAGTGCAGACTAGCTAAATACAGGCAGATATTGTAATAGCCTGCTTTTTATTTGCTTTCCTCCAGGTTCTCCTCTAGCTAATACATCCAAGATTTTCTAGAACATTTTTTGTACATATTAATATACTGCTATGAGAACTTCATGTGCTCTTCATTACTTATAAAATCAATCCCCAAGTTACCACCTTGTCTTTGCAAGCTCCCTGCAGCATGTATGATCTCTTGCCCATTTTTAGCTAAATTCCTAAAAGACAGAATTGGCAAATTTAAACACTGGCCATTATTATTCATGCAAGCATGTTTAATGAAAGAGGGTGCACTGAAGATACTGGAGATTTTCGTTTATTATTTGCTTTTAAATAAAACTAGTATTTTCTTCAAGCAATGTAATGCTGTACGGATTAGACCTGATACTCATTCTGAAGTAATCTGAGGCAAAAATCTTCTAGCCCAGGAGCTTAGACTCAACTAATTCTTTGGAATCCATGGATCACAAATACATGGTCAAGGATACAGTTAACTTTTGTTATTGTGTTCTGTGTCAAATACACATCCTTCAAGTTTATTCTGTTGATGTCGATCATACTGTTTACAATTTTGATATCCTTACTGAAATATTTGTTCATTTTATCAGTTACTGAAAAGGTATGCTAAAGCTCTCCACTGTGATTTGTCTACTTCCTCTCATAATCTTGTCAATTTTGGCTTATTTACTTTGAGTTACATTATTAAGATCTTACAAATTTAAACTTGTTATATCTTTCTGGTAAAAGAAATCTTTATTGTTATAAAATTATCTTTTTTATAGTTAAAGAATACTTTTTTCCTTGAAGTCATTTCCTTCAATTTCAACATAGTCTGTCAACTTTCTCAAAATTATTATTTACATGGGAAGATTTTCTTCATGTTTTGCTTTCAGTCCTTCAATGACTTTATATTATACATCATCTTTTAAAAAATAGCATTTACTTACATTTTGAATTTGTTTTCAGTCCAATATAACAATTTCTTAATTTTAAATAAAATACTTTTACTTCCATTTATTATAATGACACATATTGAGTTTATAGGTATTATCTTAGTCTGTGTTTCTTTTGCATGCTACTTTTTACCCATTCCAGTATTCTGGAACTTATGCATTTACTAATCATTCAGAGGTACTCTGGAAATTATAAGATACATAATTAATTTACCAATACATAAAATTAATTTTCTCAACAATATAAGAACTTGAACGCTTTCATTTCTTACTCACTCCTGACCTAAAACTGTGCATTTTCATTCTGTAATATTTAACACCTAAAAAACCATTGTTTTTGTAGTCAACGTTCCACTAAAACTAAAGTTTAATCTATGTATTTACCATTTGTTTGAGATTCATTTCTTCTTACATCTCAAATAATATTCCTAAATATGGATATTGTTTTATATATCATGTACAGAATTGGCTAAAATTCTTGAATCTGTGGATTGATTATTTCATCAGTTCATGAAAATTCTTAGCTACTCTCCCTTGACTTAGTAATAATCTCCACCTTATTTCCTTCCAAATATTTTAGGATATCTCAGTCTTAATCAGCTTTTATTGATTTCTCAGTTCAGTTCAGTAGCTCAGTCATGTCTGACTCTTTGTGACCTCATGGACTGCAGCATGCCAGGCTTCCCTGTCCATCACCAACTCCCAGGGCTTACTCAAGGAACACAAAGTTGGTGATGCCATCCAATCATCTCATCCTCTGTCATCCTCTTCTCTTCCTGCCTTCAATCTTTTCCAGCATCAGGGTCTTTTCTAATGAGTCAGTTCTTCACATCAGGTGGCCAAAGTATTGGAGTTTCAGCATCAGTCCTTCCAATGAATATTCAGGACTGATTTCCTTTAGGATGGACTGGTTGGATCTCCTTGCAGTCCAAGGGACTCTCAAGAGTCTTCTCCAACACCACAGTTCCAAAGCATCAATTCTTCGGCTCAGCTTTATTTATAGTCCAACTCTCACATATTGCTTTCTATGCTCAACTAATTCACACACGCTTTCTTTAGCTATATCTAAACTCCTATTTAATTCTTCCTATTAATTTTTTAAATTAAAGTGTAATTGACTTGGGCTTCCCATGTGGTGCTAGTAGTAAAGAATGTGCCTGCAATGCCACCCACTCCAGTATTCTTACCTGGAGAAACCCATGCACAGAGGAACCAGTGGGCTATAGTCCATGGGGTTGCAAAGAGTTGGACATGACTGAAGCGTCTTTGCACAGCACATAATTGACTTACAAGATATTAGCTTAGGCGTACCACACAGTGATTCAATATTTCATATATTACAAAATGATCACCACAATAAGTTACCAGCTGTTAATATATGAAGTTATTAAAATATTATTGACTGTAATCCCTTTGTTAAACATTACATCCTTATCACATTTATTTTATAACTGGAACTTTCCTCTTAGTCACTTTCCCCTATTTCACTTATTCCCTAACACCCTTCCATCTAAAAATCATTTCTTTGTTCCTGTATATGAGCTTATTTTGTTTTAATTTTTTTTTAGATTCTGCATAGTAGTTAAATCATATGGTATTTGTCTATGTCTGACTTACTTCATTTAGCATAGCACCCTCTAGGTTCTTCCATGTTGTTGCAAATGGCAAGATTTCATTCTTTTCTATAGCTGAATAATGTGCCATTGTGTGTAGGTGGGTGGGTATGTGTGTGTGTCACATTTTTATCCATTAATCTGCCCATTGCACTTAGGTTGCTTTCATACCTTGCCTATTGTAAATAATGCTGCAGTGAATATAAAATCACATGTATCTTTTTTTTTAATTATTTGTTTTTATTGGAGGATGATTACTTTATAATATTGTGATGGTTTTTGTCATACATAAACATGAATAAGCCAGAGGTATACATGTGTACCCCATCCTGAACTCCCTTCCCACCTCCCTCCCCACCCTATACCTCTGTGTTGTCCCAGAGGACTGGCTTTGGGTACCCTGCTTCATGCATCAAATTTTCATTGGCCATCTGTTTTACTATTGCACACAGTGAAGTAAGTCAGAAAGAGAAAGACAAATGCTGTATATTAACGCATATATATGGAATTTAGAAAGATGGTACTGATGATCCTACATGCAGGGCAGCAAAGGAGACACAGATGTAAAGAGCAGAACTTTGGACTCAGTGGGAGAAGGCATATATCTTTCTGAATTATGTTTTTGGTTTCTTCAAAAAAATACCTAGAAGTGGAATTGCTGGGTTGTATGGTAGTTCTATTTTAATTTTTTTTAAAGAAACTCCATACTGTTTTCTATAGTGCCTGTACCAATTTACATTCCCACCAAAAATACATGAGGGATTTCTTTTCTCCACATCTGCATAACACTTGTTATTTACTGTCTTTTTGATAATAGCCATTTTGCCAGGTGTGAAGTGATAACTCATTGTAGCTTTGATTTTCATTTCCCTGATGCTTACTCCTTGGAAGGAAAGGTATGACCAACCTAGACAGCATATTATAAAGCAGACATATTACTTTGCCAACGAAGGTCCGTCTAGTCAAGGCTATGGTTCTTCCAGTGGTCATGTATGGATGTGAGAGTTGGACTGTGAAGAAAGTTGAGTGCCAAAGAATTAATGCTTTTGAACTGTGGAGAAGACTCTTGAGAGTCCCTTAGACTGCAAGGAGATCCAACCAGTCCATCCTAAAGGAGACCAGTCCTGGGTGTTCATTGGAAGGACTGATGCTGAGGCTGAAACTCCAGTACTTTGGCCACCTCATGTGAAGAGCTGACTCATTGGAAAAGACCCTGATGCTGGGAGGGATTGGGGGCAGGAGGAGAAGGGGACAACAGAGGATGAGATGGCTGGATGGCATCACTGACTCAATGGACATGAGTTTGGGTGAAATCCGGGAGTTGGTAATGGACAGGGAGGCCTGGTGTGCTGCGATTCATGGGGTCACAAAGAGTCAGACACGACTGAGTGAACTGAACTGAACTGAACTGAACTGAAAGATTAGTGATGTTTTATTTGGGGTTCTTGAAGGTTTGTATTTCTGGAAATTCCAGTGGTTTTGTGAGTTTTCATAGTTCTCTGTATGCTTTTCATTGCTTCTAAATACATAAACTTAGTAAACACAGTTATATAATTATCTGGGCCTAACTATGTGAAGTATTTTAGATCTGTTTCTGCTGGTTTTATTTATGGTATATGTTTTTTTCCATGGGTTTAGTTATATTTTACACTGAGCTGCTTATGTTGGTTGAATATATTTATGGGGCTACTTGAAGCCCTGGTAAGCTGACTTTTCTTCTTAAGGTGATCTAGAACCAGCAGAAATCACTTTAAACAGATTGGTTTTCTTTTTTGTTTGTTTGTTTTTATTGTTATTTTCTGTTTTGTTTATTTGTTTTTGACCATCCAGGTCATATGAATTTGAGTTGTATTTCAGCTTGGTGGCTGACTTGTATTTTATATGTGTAACACCACTGGGATAGATATGGTGGTTTTGTTCTTTCCCTCTTTCTTCAGTGGGTACCAAGGAAGTTTTTCCTTGGATTCTGTTATGATTGAGCTGAGGAAGGATTATGGTTGATTGATGTTGTAGCCTTTGGATTCCCAGGTTCATATAACAGTGTACTTAGGATTTCCACCCCAAAGAATCATGGGCTAGACTTGAAAGGATTGCATTTACACTCTTCACTAAAAGTTCTGAGTTCAAAAGTTTATTGAGTACTCTTTCTACTGTGAGCTCTACACCTTCATTTACATTTGTCCCTAATAATTCCTATAATCACTGAAAACAACTTCAATTTGAAAAGTCTGTAATTCCATAATTAACCATGTACCCTCCTGTGAACCTCTGCCTTTCAAAGGTATGGAAACTTAGACTCTTAAGAGTTAGCAGCAATCCTTACAGTTCTTTTAGTAGAATAATGCTTTTATATTTATGTTTATTTAATTTTTTAGGCATGTATGTTTTCATTTCCCAGAAATGTCATTAAGCACCTCAAAGGTAGAGGGGTTTTCTCTTTCATTTCTGTTCTCATCAGTAGGGTTGTTGGTGCCTCACATGTACATATTTGGATTTATTTTAATTTGGTGGTCTGAATTTCCTAAAGATATATTCCCACTCCCTAAGAAGGTGAAAACATGAGAGCAGATTCCAAAGGCCTAAATATGTAAAACTGAGCTATTAAGACATTTGCTTTAATTATCAAAGATGCAAATGCAATTTGACATTTTCTTTAATCGGAGAAAATGAGCACTTTTAAAGTTGGTTCTATATTTTTCTCTAACATTTGGACTTGTCCAAATATTTCTAAACTTCTAATCTTGTGAGTATACAGCTATACTTTATTTATGTGTCCCTTCTTTATATATCTATCTAGCATGCTACAATATAGCCCAAAACATATACACACACAAACACAAAAAAGACTGTTTTGCTTAGAATCAAGAGAAAAAAAAATCCTATCTTGGTTGTTTTTTAATTTCAGAGAAAATAAGAAATTTCCTGAAAGTTAAAATGTAATGAGAGACAGCATAGATAAGCAGACTGGAGTTTAGAGACTTAAAATTTTAATGCCAGTTATTTATGTCTGTCCTCTAAGATAAATGACTAATCTGCCTCCATAATCAGGGTATTGGAATATTGTGGGGTGTTTTAGGAATAATGAATAAAAATTAAGTAGTAATTTATGTTTGCAAAGTATTATATAAATGCTAAAATAAACAAATCATTTGAAGTGAATACTTAATATAAAATAAATGATATGCCCTATTTTTGCCACTTTATGATTTTTTGCCTCCTAGTCAAATAAAGGATGATAAAAATTTCCACCAGATCCATGGCCCACTTGAGAAGAAGAGTCTTACAGTAGAGAACATCTGTGGAAATTACTAGCTTGAAATGTATTGACTTTCAGAAGCTGGAAGGAAAGTCTGACCTTTGAAGGGCTTATCCTAATGGTGTGTTTAGAGGGATGCTCCATAGAGTTCAGTAGAAATCAATACAAAACTTCATTAGAGTTTCTTTTCTCCCCACTGGTAACATATTTCTAAATGTGAAAAGATAAAATAATGCCCAACTCCCTAATGATTGCACTAATCTGAATTCTCAGGATAAGCTTCAAATCTTCATTAGCCTTGCTTGTTAATCCACCATGAATATTGGTGATCCTTGGGCTGCACAGCAGCCGGAGGAAGAATCATCTTGGTTTACAGGAGAAGAAATAGCTACAGAGTGTTTCATAGATAAACTAAGTAACATAAAAGCCCCACAGAACCAGAAAAATGCAATTTGTCAAGGTAACACACGTCTTTGGGTTTTGAGTGGAGAGTGGTGCTTAGGAAAATTGGACCAGAAAGAAAAATACTTCCGTTACTTTGAAAAGTTGATGACTATTACTTTTATCTGTAATTAAAACTCTTGTTTTCAATGTTTAAAGAAGTAAAGCCTGTGGTGGTTGCCAGAGTGCAGGGCTGGGTATGGGCAAAATGTGCTAAGTGGGTCAAAAGTCACAAACTTCAAGTTTAAGTCATGGGGATATAATACACAACATAGTAAGTATAGTTTACAGTGTGTGTGTGTGTGTGTGTGTGTGTGTGTGTCTGTAAGTCTCTTCAGTCATGTCCCACTCTTCACAATCCCATGGACTATAGGCTTCTCTGTCCATGGAATTTTCCAGGCAAGAATACTGGAGGGATTGCCATGCCCTCCTCCAGGGGATCTTCCCAACCCAGGGACAGAATCTGCATCTCATGTCTCTCGTATTGGCAGGTGCGTTCTTTACCACTAGTGCCACCTAGGAAGCCCTTTATGTAGTATGCTGCTACGTCACTTCAGTCGTGTCTGACTCTGTGCAACCCCATAGGCGGCAGTCCATCAGGCTCCCCTGTCCCTGGGATTCTCCAGGCAAGAACACTGGAGTGGGTTGCCATTTCCTTCTCCAATGCATGAAAATGAAAAGTAGTATGTAGTATACCTGAAACTAATAAAAAGTTATATATCAATTATATTAATAACTCAAGAAAGGGAAAAAAAGAAAAGAAAGCAAGCCTGTGGACTTTGGCTCATTAAAATTTCAGAAAGCAATCATAATAGGTTTTCTCTTTCTTTGCCCCTGGAGATAGCCTTGATAAAGTATACAATTTAGTATTTTTCATGTCTAAGTTTAAAGATTTTCTGCAGTGAAAGTAGGCCGATTATTTTAGTATCAATCAAAACGTTAGATATGAATTATTGATATTGTGGAACTCAAAACCATTGGGAAGTGGAGCCCATGAAAGTCAGCTGTAGGTTTAAGATCAGGCCTTGACATCAAAGAGGGAAATATTTGAAACTGAACTTGTATACAGCTGACTGTTTAGGCAAATCCTATGCGTGGGACATGATAATAAAGCTGGCTTGCTCTTGGCTTGCGACAGACAATGGGAGACAGTCTGAGGAATCAGTGACTGTTTATCCTCCATCGTTATATGGAGTGTGTCTGGCATGCAAAACAAGAGGTGACACTGGGATACCCACAGGTAGGTAATTGTCATCAACAAGCTTCATGGTGTTATTTTGAGTATAGTGGAATGAGTATAGTGGAAAGAACTTTGGACTTTGGATGAAAAAAAGGATTTGAATGACAACTCAGCTTTAGTTGGAATGACAAATCTATCACTAGCTGTGACTTTGACCAAACCTGTGAATCCTCTGGGCTTCAGTTTCCTCATCTTTCAAATAGAGATAATAATTCCTGGCCTATCTCAAAGGATCAAAGAGATTACTAGATGGAATACAGAGTGTTTTGAAAAATTTCAGCTGCTAGAATAAGCTGAAGTTATTTGAGAATCCTCTATGTAATTTTGAAAGCTTCTATTAAAGAATACCTGACTTGTGTGATGGTGATGTGGGCAAATTTCTTAAATTATTGTGCTCCAGTTTCCTCAATTGTAAAATGGGAATAATAACATTATCTACCTCTAGGGTTACAAAGCTAGTGGAGGTGATGGAATTCCAGTTGAGCTATTCCAAATCCTGAAAGATGATGCTGTGAAAGTGCTGCACTCAAAATGCCAGCAAATTTGGAAAACTCAGCAGTGGCCACAGGACTGGAAAAGGTCAGTTTTCATTCCAATCCCAAAGAAAGGCAATGCCAAAGAATGCTCAAACTACCACACAATTGCACTCAAGTAATGCTCAAAGTAATGCTCAAAATTCTCCAAGCCAGGCTTCAGCAATACGTGAACCGTGAACTTCCTGATGTTCAAGCTGGTTTTAGAAAAGGCAGAGGAACCAGAGATCAAATTGCCAACATCCGCTGGATCATAGAAAAAGCAAGAGAGTTCCAGAAAAACATCTATTTCTGCTTTATTGACTATGCCAAAGCCTTTGACTGTGTGGATCACAATAAACTGTGGAAAATTCTTCAAGAGATGGGAATACCAGACCACCTGATCTGCCTCTTGAGAAATTTGTATGCAGGTCAGGAAGCAACAGTTAGAACTGGACATGGACCAACAGACCGGTTCCAAATAGGAAAAGGAGTTCGTCAAGGCTGTATATTGTCACCCTGTTTATTTAACTTATATGCAGAGTACATCATGAGAAACGCTGGACTGGAAGAAACACAAGCTGGAATCAGGATTGCCGGGAGAAATATCAATAACCTCAGATATGCAGATGACAACACCCTTATGGCAGAAAGTGAAGAGGAACTCAAAAGCCTCTTGATGAAAGTGAAAGAGGAGAGTGAAAAAGTTGGCTTAAAGTTCAACATTCAGAAAACGAAGATCATGGCATCTGGTCCCACCACTTCATGGGAAATAGATGGGGAAACAGTGGAAACAGTGTCAGACTTTATTTTTTGGGGCTCCAAAATCACTGCAGATGGTGATTGCAGCCATGAAATTAAAAGACGCTTACTCCTTGGAAGGAAAGTTATGACCAACCTAGATAGCGTATTCAAAAGCAGAGACATTACTTTGCCAACAAAAGTTCGTCTAGTTAAGGCTATGGTTTTTCCTGTGGTCATGTATGGATGTGAGAGTTGGACTGTGAAGAAGGCTGAGTGCTGAAGAATTGATGCTTTTGAACTGTGGTGTTTGAGAAGACTTTTGAGAGTCCCTTGGACTGCAAGGAGATCCAACCAGTCCATTCTGAAGGAGATCAGCCCTGGGATTTCTTTGGAAGGAATGATGCTGAGGCTGAAACTCCAGTACTTTGGCCACCTCATGTGAAGAGTTGACTCATTGGAAAAGACTCTGATGCTGGGAGGGATTGGGGGCAGGAGGAGAAGGGGACGACAGAGGATGAGATGGCTGGATGGCATCACCGACTCAGTGGACAAGTCTGAGTGAACTCCGGGAGTTGGTGATGGACAGGGAGGCCAGGCGTGCTGCAATTCATGGGGTCGCAAAGAGTCGGACACGACTGAGCGACTTTTATATATATAAATTTATATATTTCTATATATAATTATATATATATATAATTAATAATATATATATTTATATGATATATAATTTATATATAATATAATATAATATATATAATATATAATATATATATAATATAAATATATAATTTCTAATATATTTTTTATTTATATATAGAAATATATATATATAATTATACTAGAAATATATAATTTCTAATATATATATACACACATTGTACAGTGCTTAGAAGAGTACCAGACACATAAGTTCCATTTAAGTATCTGTTTAAGTAAATATACATACACATATAAGTACATACATAAATGCACATCAATCAATAAGCAATCCATCTCAGGGTGTTTCCAACAGGATGTAGAAGAGAAAAGTCTTCAGATATAACAGAGATGGTTATAGGTTAAGACAAGAGGGAGGAGAGGAGTCACCTATTTCCCCTCTGTACTTCGTCTTGATTTTTCCTCTTTACCTTTAGAATGCTCCTGTTTTGTTTTGTTTTGTTTTTTCATTTTTTCCTGTCATTTATTACTTTTCTGGGCTTTTGTGGTTTTCTTTCTCTTTTTTTTTCATCTTATGGAGATGACCCCACTGAAAGCAATGGCTAGGAACATGTTTTAACTCCAGGTGATAGAGGCATCCAATGGGTCTTTAATAACCAAAGTGATTTAATTAACTTTTTATTTGATAAGGTTCACACAAATTTCTCCTAGACATAACAACCAGTATTCACAGAAGCAAAATCTCCCTGAAATAAGCTTTTCTGGGCTGCTAGGTAATGCTACAGAGAAGGAAATGGCAACCCACTCCAGTATTCTTGCCTGGAGAATCCCAGGGACAGAGGAGCCTGGTGGGCTGCTGTCTATGGGGTCACACAGGGTTGGACACGACTGAAGCGACTGAACAGCAGCAGCAGATAATGCTGCTCTTATCCATACTAAAATGCAAGAAAAGCCACCTTTCTGGACAGTTCAGAGAAAATAGTCCATTCAGGGTTTCATTAAATTCCCATTACATCACCTAATCTAACTGCTGGGTATAGGACAGTGTTCTCAAAACCAGTCACATTTCTCAGTAAGACTATGTTACAATTACTTCTTATTTCCCATGTGTGTAATTGCTTAGTGCATGTGTCTAGTGGATCCAGTAGCTGAAAACTAGGATGAAATGCGTGTCTTCTAATGTTTTAGCACTGAAAGAACTTTCTCATTTGCTCCTCTTCTTCTTTACCCTACCCTTTATAACAGAAGTACATGTGGGAAAATCAATACTTTAGCACTGCTGGCTAATTGCCAATGAGAATGTTTTTCATTAAATCTGGCAAATATGTGGAAAATAAGAGAAAATGCAATGAAATGTAAATTCTAAAATCTGCCATTTTTAAGTCTCAACCAAGCAGTAAATTTTAAATCAGTGTTCTGGGCAAATTTTCTTCACACTTTTACAACAAATATTTTGTGCAAGGCCTTTGGAAAGCGTTCAGCCCATCTGTTTTTTACTCAGTTGTTACCAAATATAATTTTTTATCAAAAGTATTACAAGATTACAAGTCCAATTATCTGAAAGAGACACATTTGATGTAAATACCACATAATATGGAAATTAATTACTTCAATTGTCTTTATAACCAATTAAAAATGACTCTATAATTTGTAGGTACAAGCAACATATTGATTTGTTCTTTGTTTTATAGGATTTTTTGTCAGATATTAGAAAACCTGTATTCCTGAGACAGAATGTTTCAGAAAATAAACTCAAATTTCGTATGATTAGCTGGGAAATATAGACACGTTCAGTATTTCCAGATTCTTGTATTCTTGTTTAGAAACCACTGTTTATATAGTAACTAGTGCCGAACACCATTCTAAAATTTAATAAAAAGTTTGAAATGAAGATGTTAAAGTAAAAATTTTCATAACCCCTTTCTAATTATTCTGGGTCTCCTTTCCACTGCTTTTTCTACTCATATTCTGGTTTAAGCTTCACTGTTTCTCATGGGAATGATGGAGACGACTTCCTCAGTAGGTTCTCAGTCTCTACATTCTCCTCCCCTTCTGCCCACACAACATACACCTACTAGGATAATGATTCTAAAACATAGTCTTTGCTCATATTCCCCCTGGTACAAATGACTTTAAACGCCACCATTTGCCAATAGATCCAGATTCTACTTCCCTGACCTGATTTTAAAGTTACTGTTTGGTTGCAAATAGACTGAACTATTCACAGTTTTGTAAACATCTCTTTACTTAAATGCCTTTGTGTCTCTCTTTGGATAGAATTTCTTGCTGGCTGCCTATCTTATCATTCAATTTCTCCATTTTTATGTGGTAAAATCCTACCTAATTATCAAGTCCCACTTTTATGACCTCTTCTTAGGTGCTCCTCCACTGCTTACCACATATGTTATATAGATTTTTCATCTTGCACTGCATAATTGTATCTAAGATGCTATGTGCAAGGTTTTGTGTGATGTTACCTGTGTTATAGACTCCAAAACTCTGAAGGACAGTAATCTGCCTTAGTTGTCTTTGTATAAAACACAATGTCATGAAACATAACGTTCATTTATTTGTTCTTCTGTTAAAGATATGTTGAGAACCTCTCGAGTCATTTGCTGTGGTAAACCATGAGACTATAAAGATTTACAACACAGAATAAGGGCAGTTAGCTATGAGATAAGAATTCTAAGTCTCTGAAATCAGACAGTCAAGGTCTCAAATCCTATTACAGACTATTTGTATTAGGGGACACACTTTGAGTATTGTGATGGGGTTTGGGAACAATAATAATTTTATATTGCTAGAATTTATTGAAATATTCAGTTTAAAATTTCTGGTACCTATGATTTGCCCATTTTCTTCCTTTCTTTTTTCAGTCTCCTTAAGACTTATAAAGGGGAAGTAAAGCCAAATTAAAAGGTTAGGAAATAAGTGTTAGCTATCATAATAGATGTCTATCCAACACAGTTTCAGAATAAGATAAATGGAATTTCTAAAATTCTGACCTGGATCAGAGAAACATTTACAGAGTTACATCTGTAGCTTTTCTTCGAAGGAGCAATTGTCTTTTAATTTCATGACTGCAGTCACCATCCACAGTAATTCTGGAGCACAAGAAAATAAAATCTGTCAATGTTTCCACTTTCTCCAAGTCTATTTGCCATGAAATAATGGAACAAGATGTCATGGTCTTAGTTTTCTGAACTAAGCTGAGATTTAAGCCAGCTTTTTCACTCTCCTCTTTGACCATCATCAACAGGCTCTTTTTTCCCTCTCTGCTGTCTCCTATTAGAGTGGTATCATCTGCATATCTGAGGATGCTCCTATTTCTCCCAGTAATCTTGATTCCAGCCTGGGATTCATCCAGCCTGGCATTTTGCAAGGTGTACTCTGCATGAAGTTAAGCAGAGTGACAATATACAGCCTTGACATACTCCTTTCCCAATTTTGAACCAGTCCATTGTTCAATGTCCAGTTTTGACTGTTGCTTTTTAGCCTACATACATGTTTCTCAGGAGGCAGGGAAGGTGCTCTGGTGTTCCTATCTCTTTAAGAATTTTCCACAGTTTGTTGTGATCCATATAGTCAAAAGCTTTAGTGTACTTAATGAAGCAGAGGTAGATGTTTTTTCTTGAATTCCCTTGCTTTTTCTGTAATCCAGAGGATGTTAGCAATTTGGTCTCTGGTTCCTCTGCATTTTCTAAATCCAGCTGGTGCATCTGGAAGTTTTTTGTTCATGTACTATTGAAGCCTAACTTGAAGGATTTTGAGCATTACCTTGTTAGCATGTGAGATAAGAGCAATTGTACAGTAGTTTGAACATTCATTGGCATTGCCCTTCTTTGGGATTGGAATGAAAGCTGACCTTTTCCAGTCTTGAGGCCATTGCTGAGTTTTCCAAATTTGTTGGCATATTGAGTGCAGCACTGTAACAGCATCATCTTTTAGGATACCCGTGGATAGTTTAGGATATTTCTAAATTTTCTCTTTACTTAATTGCTGCAATATGAATTTATAAGTATGCATATATCCATCCACCATTAAATTTATATGTCAGTATTATTATAGTAGAAAGTTGAGTTAAAATTATTGGATTTAACAGATAATGCACAATTGTTCTCTGTTGTGGACTGAAAACAGTCTTCCCAAATTAAAGTTGAAATCCTAATTCCCAGTATGATAGTGCCGGGAGCCAGCATATTGCATATTGAGTGCATATTGCATATTGAGTGCAGCACTTTCCACAGCATCATCTTTCAGGATCTGGAATAGCTCAACTAGAATTCTATCTCTGCTGGGAGCCAGTGTGAGGCACTCCGCCCATGGCAAAGGTCATGAGGAAGGAGGCTCGGCATACACAAAGGCAGGATCGAGCCTCAGGAGTCCCCCTGGAAATTCTCGAGCATCTACCCCCAAAACCAGAGTCTGCCTACTTTCTGCTTTGTGCTTTCACCTACAACTCTGACTTTACCGGGGGCTGTCCCCCACTATCTCTCTCTGAAAAAAGAGTTAGCTTACAGCTCCAGTTAATAATTCCCGGGTGTGACAGTGTTTCAACCTACAAACTCCTTTGGAAATCCTCTAGCCTGCCTGAATAGGTTTTTCCGGCCACATGTGATTGTTCAGAGCCTCCCAACTGTGAGAGGCAGGAGATGTTCTAAACTGTCTAAACACAGATTCTTTTGAGTAGTTAAAAGATTGATTAGAAATTGTATTGGTGAAGGGTTTTTCACTTACTGGGCCAATGTTTGCTGCTAAGTCTCCATACTCCTTACCTACTGTGTCCTTGGCAGTGTATTGATTGATATAATGGGTGTATAGAAATGTAAGTAGTAGCCTCAATGTTTGTAACCTTGGACCCTTGAGTTAATTCTTTTCTTGATTGAGCCCACCTCACCTTTGCCCTATAGGAATGCAGCTTTGTCCAATGCTTTTTTGGAGGCTGGCGCCTGACTTTGGAATAATCACCTTTAGAGAAAAATAAGTTTCTTAAAATGTTAACAGGCCTCTGGGCCAGAAGATGATGCAAATCACCTGAACTTTTGCATATGATAAGTTTGAAAGCCTGGCTTCGATTAGGACCAGGAACTGCTGTCCTTGCATGACTCCACCCCTTCCCCCATTATCCTCTATGCATAACTTAAGGTATAAAAACTACTTTGGAAAATAAAGTGCGGGCCTTGTTCACTGAAACTTGGTTTCCCCATGTCGCTCTCTCTCTCACTCTGGCTGAGTCTCCATCTGGAGCACGGAAGCCACCATGCTTACTAATTATGCCTGGGCTTCTAAGATCCGACCGGGGAGGCTCCTCTCCTTTGGGAGAACGGAAGGACGCCTGCGGCCTACGTAAGTGATGCAAACTTCTTGTCTTGAAGTTTTATTGGTCTCCCGCGTAAACCAAGCTACTCAGCCTCTTTTCTCCACTGAATTTCCTCACTGAGCTATCCTCATTCTATTACTCTTTATATCTTTGATAAATATTTAAATAAATAGGTCGCCTATGCCGTCTCTCCTTTGAATAGGGCCTTTAGAAGTAATTAGGCCATTAGAGTTGGGCACACATGAATGGAATTACTTTGCTTATAAGAATAAGTATGAGAGCATTCTCTCTCTCTCTGCCATGTGAAGGTACAAAGAGATAAGGGCAACTAATAGACAAAAAAAAAAAAACATAGTAAAAGTTACCAGATTTGATAAAATTACCAAATATTTACTCCTTATAAATTGTGGTGGATAATTTCCAATTATAGTGAATCGGAATAATTACAAGGAAGAGGAAGAACAGGCATATTCTTCAGATTGCACAGAATGCTTTCAAAAGTGTATTTTGTAAGTGTAGTTCTGTAAGTCGAGGTAATAATGTCTTTATTGAAACAGCAGAGTCTTAGAGGCACACCCAAGTGTGAAAATCCCAAGGGCATATTCTGCATTAATGATCGGCATAGACAAGGAGCTACAGCTAACCTGCTCAGACAAGCAGTCTTTCCAGATATTAGATTTAACTGTGCTAGGAAAGAGAGAAAGCTGTGGGTTCAACTAACTTAGCTGTTATTAGTGACAGTCAGCTCAAGACAAATACAAACTAAATCACGTAAAAAAAAAAAAACAAAAAACTGGCATATATTAATAGGTTTTACAAGAAGAAAAAGCTTCTACTTATCTGAAAGTTGGGAATACTGAATATTGATAAACTGAGGAAAGATAGTGATGAGAGAAATTCTTAAGAATTGATGAGAAATTTCTGAAAAAAATGGTGATGAGAAATAATCATAAACATATAAACATAGCATTAATGCATTTTTTAATCTAAAGATAAATAAGAAAGTTAAATTACAAATTTAAAAAAGTTAAATAACAGATTAGAATAATTACGCTGAATGCAGAAGCCTGATAATACACATACTGACTCTTAGGATATTCCCTAAAAAAATTTATATGAGATCAAGTGATCAGTTCTGTGAACTTTGAGTGAAGCAATGTGAACACTGTATGTGATTTTTGCACAAAGATTTTAAATAATTCCTTCATTTAAAAAAGAAATGGACATATTGCTCATCTTATTTTTAAGCCAGTTTCATAAATTAACTTCTAAGAGTTTTTCCATTTCACTGATATTTTCACATTCCTTATAAAAGATTATTTTTCACATTAAAAAATAGATTTTTAAAGCAAAATTGGCTTACAATAAATTTCATATTGCTAAAGTATAACATTTGATAATTTTGACATATTAATGTATTATTCGTCAGGCTCCTTAACCTCGGCACAATTATCTTGGGTTTCATCCATATTGTTGCCTGTGTTGATAATCCTGAATGTATTGTAATTTGTTAACCCAGTCAACAATTATGGACGTTTGGATTGTTTCCAGTTTAGAATTATGATAAACAAAATTGATTTTACACATCTTTGTATGAACATAAATTTTCATTTCTCTCAGGTAATTAATAGAAGTGGAAAGGTAGGATTGTATAAGTAGCATATGTTTAACCCTTTAAGAAACTTCCAAGCTGTTTTTGAAAACATAGTATTTAACATTCTTTATCAGTACAGCATGAAAATTTCATCTTTTCCATATACTTTTCAAAACTTGGTAAGAGTAGGCTTTCTAATATTGGTCATTGTAATATAAATGAAATGGTATTTCATTGTGATTTAATTTGTATTTCCCTATGACTAATGTTAGGGCTTAATCATCATTCATGTATATTCTTTAAAAAAATTGCTAAAATCTTTTCCCCAGTTTTTAATTGAATTGCTTAATTTCTCAATAGTGGGTTTTGAGAATTCTGTCTATATTATGAGCAAAAGTCTTTCATCAGATATACGGGATATAAATATTTTCTCAAAGTTTGGCTCCTTTTTTCTTTTCCTGTGATGTTTTTATTTACTGTTTGAACTTCCTGCTTTTTTAAAATTTTATTTATTTTTTATTGAAGGATAATTGCTTTACAGATTTTGTTGTTTTCTGTCAAACCTTAACATTAATCAGCCATGCTGCTGCTGTTAAGTCACTTCAGTCGTGTCCGACTCTGTGAGACCCCATAGACGGCAGCCTACCAGGCTCCCCCATCCCTGGGATTCTCCAGGCAAGAACACTGGAGTGGGTTGCCATTTCCTTCTCCAATGCATGAAAGTGAAAAGTGAAAGTGACGTCACTCAGTCGTGTCCGACTCTTAGCAACCCCATGGACTGCAGCCCACCAGGCTCCTCCGTCCATGGGATTTTCCAGGCAAGAGTGCTGGAGTGGGGTGCCATTACCTTCTCCGTTAACTAGCCATAGGTATACATATATTCCCTCTGTTTTGAGCCTCCCTCCCATTTTCCTCCCCATCCCATCCTTCTAGGTTGATACAGAGCCCCTGTTTGAGTTTCCTGAGCCACACAGAAAATTCCCGTTGGCTATCTATTTTACATATGGTAATGTAAGTTTCCATGGTACTGTTTTCATACATCTCACCCTCTCCTCCCCTCTCCGCATGTCCGTAAGTCTATTCTTTATGTCTGTTTCTCCATTGCTGCCCTGTAAATAAATTCTTGAGTACCATTTTTCTAATTTCTGTATATAGCATTAGAATATGCTATTTATCTTTCTCTTTCTGACTTACTTTACTCTGTGTAATAGGTTCTAGATCATCCACCTTATTAGAACTGACTCAAATGTGTTCCTTTTATGGCTGAGTAATATTCCATTTTGTGTGTATGTAACACAACTTCTTTATCCATTCATCTGTTGATTGACATCTAGATTGCTTCCATGTTCTAGCTATTGTAAATATGCTACAATGAACATTGGAATACATGTGTCTTTTCCAATTTTGGTTTCCTCAGGGTATATGCCTAGGAGTGGGATTGCTGGGTCATATAGTGGTTTTATTTCTAGTTTTTTAAGGAATCTCCATACCATCTTCCATACTGGCTGTATCAATTTACATTCCCACTAACAGTGCAAGCTGCTGCTGCTGCTAAGTCACTTTAGTCGTGTCCAACTCTGTGCGACCCCATAGATGGCAGCCTACCAGGCTCCTCCATCCCTGGGATTCTCTAGGCAAGAACACTGGAGTGGGTTGCCATTTCCTTCTCCCATGCATGAAAGTGAAAATGAAAGCAAAGTTGCGCAGTTGTGTCCAACTCTTCGCGACCCCATGGACTGACTGCAGCCTACCAGGCTCTTCTGTCCATGGGATTTACCAGGCAAGAGTACTGGAGTGGCTTGCCATTGCCTTCTCTGAACAGTGCAAGAGTGTTCCCTTTTCTCCACACCCTTTCCAGCATTTATTGTTTGTAGAGTTTTTGATGATGGCCATTCTGACCGGTGTGAGGTGATAATCTCACTGTAGTTTTGATTTGCATTTCTCTAATAGGGAGCAATGTTGAGCATCATTTCATGTATTTGTTAGCCATCTGTATGTCTTCTTTGGAGAAATGTCTGTTTAGGCCTTTTTACCATTTTTAATTGGGTTGTTTGTTTTTCTGGCAATGAGTTGTATGAGCTACTTGTATATTTTGGAAATTAATCTTGGTTAGTTGTTTAATTTGCTATTATTTTCTTCTATTCTGAGGGTTGTCTTTTCACCTTGCTTATAGTTTCCTTTGCTGTGCAAAAGATTTTAAGCTTATTCAGGTCTCACTTGTTTACTTTTGTTTTTATTTCCATTACTCTAGGAGGTGGGTCATAGAAGATCGTGCTTTGATTTCTGTCGTCGAGTGTTCTGCCTATGTTTTCCTCCAAGAGTTTTATAGTTTCTGGTCTTACATTTAGGTCTTTAATCACTATGAGTTTATCTTTGTGTATGGTATTAGGAAGTATTCTAATTTCATTCTTTTGCATGTAGCTGTCCAGTTTTCCCAGAACCATTTATTGAAGAGACTGTCTTTGCCCCATGGTATATTCCTGCCTTCTTTGTCAAAATTAAGGTACCCATAGGTGCATGAAAAGCACATCTTTTTGGGGTGTTAGTTCTAAAAGGTCTTGTAGGTCTTCATAGAACCATTCAACTTCAGCTTCTTCAGCGTTACTGGTTGGGGCATAGACTTGGATTACTGTGATATTGAATGGTTTGCCTTGGAAATGAACAGAGATCATTCTATCTTTTTTGAGATTGCATCCAAGTACTGCATTTCGGACTCTTTTGTTGACCATGACGTCTACTCCATTTCTTCTAAGGGAATCCTGCCCGCTGTAGTAGATATAATGGTCATCTGAGTTAAATTCACCAATTCCAGTCCATTTTAGTGAGCTTATTCCTAGAATGTCAGCGTTCACTCTTGCCATCTCCTGTTTGACCACTTTCAATTTGCCTTGGAAAATTGGAAGCACATCTCACATGCTAGTAAAGTAATGCTCAAAATTCTCCAAGCCAGGCTTCAGCAATAAGTGAACTTGAACTTCCTGATGTTCAATCTGGTTTTAGAAAAGGAAGAGGACCCAGAGATCAATTTTCAACATCTGCTGGATCATGGAAAAAGCAAGAGAGTTCCAGAAAAACATCTATTTCTGCTTTATTGACTATGCCAAAACCTTTGAATGTGTGGATCACAATAAACTGTGGAAAATTCTTCAAGAGATGGGAATACCAGACCACCTGATCTGCCTCTTGAGAAATCTGTATGCAGGTCAGGAAGCAAGAGTTAGAACTGGACATGGACCAACAGACTGGTTTCAAATAGGAAAAGGAATACGTCAAGGCTGTATATTGTCACCTTGCTTATTTAACTTCTATGCAGAGTACATCATGAGAAACGCTGGACTGGAAGAAACACAAGCTGGAATCAAGATTGCTGGGAGAAATATCAATAACCTCAGATATGCAGATGACACCACCCTTATGGCAGAAAGTGAAGAGGAACTCAAAAGCCTCTTGATGAAAGTGAAAGAGGAGAGTGAAAAAGTTGGCTTAAAGCTCAACATTCTGAAAACGAAGATCATGGCATCCGGTCCCATCACTTCATGGCAAATAGATGGGGAAACAGTGGAAACAGTGTCAGACTTTATTTTTCTGGGCTCCAAAATCACTGCAGATGGTGACTGCAGCCATGAAATTAAAAGGCGCTTACTCCTTGGAAGAAAAGTTATAACCAACCTAGATAGCATATTGAAAAGCAGAGACATTACTTTGCCAACAAAAGTCCATCTAGTCGAGGCTATGGTTTTTCTAGTGGTCATGTATGGACGTGAGAAATGGACTGTGAAGAAGGCTGAGTGCCAAAGAATTGAAGCTTTTGAACTGTGGTGTTGGAGAACGCTCTTGAGAGTCCCTTGGACTGCAAGGAGATCCAACCAGTCCATCCTGAAGGAGATCAGCCCTGGGATTTCTTTGGAAGGAATGATGCTGAAGCTGAAACTCCAGTACTTTGGCCACCTCATGCGAAGAGTTGACTCATTGGAAAAGACTCTGATGGTGGGAGGGATTGGGGGCAGGAGGAGAAGGGGACGACAGAGGATGAGACAGCTGGATGGCATCATTGACTCTATGGACGTGAGTTTAAGTGAACTTCGGGGGTTGGTGATGGACAGGGAGGCCTGGCGTGCTGCAATTCATGGGGTCGCAAAGAGTTGGACACGACTGAGCGACTGAACTGAACTGAATTTGCCTTGATTGATGGACCTAACATTCCAGATTCCTATACAATATTACTCTTTACAGCAACAGACCTTGCTTCTATCACCAGTCACATCCACAACTGGGTATTGTTTTTGCATTGGCTCCATCCCTTCATTCTTTCTGGAGTTATTGCTCCACTGATCTCCAGTAGCGTATTGGGCACCTACTCACCTGTGGAGTTTCTCTTTCAGTATCCTATCATTTTGCCTTTTCATACTGTTCATGGGGTTCTCAAGGCAAGAATACTGAAGTGGTTTGCCATTCCCTTCTCCAGTGGACCACATTCTCTCAGACCTCTCCACCATGACCTGCCAATCTTGGGTGGCCCCACAGAGCACGGCTTATTTACACTGAGTTAGACAAAGCTGTGGTCCTAGAGTGATTAGATTGACTAGTTTTCTGTGAGTATGGTTTCAGTGCATCTGCCCTCTGATGCCCTCTTGCAACACCTACCATTTAATTGGGTTTCTCTTACCTTGGACGTGGGGTATCTCTTCACAGTTGCTCCAGCAAAGTGCAGCCACTGCTCCTTACCTTGGATGAGGAGTATCTCCTCACTGCCACCCCTCCTGACCTTGAACATGGAGTAGCTCCTCTAGGCCCTCCTGCTCCCACGCAGCCACCGCTCCTTGGGTGTGGGGTAGCTCCTCCCAGCTTCTGCCTCTGACTAGGATGTGGGGTAACTCCTCTAGGCTTGCATTGTGTGCCATTGCAGCTGCCTGCGACTGGAATGCAAAAGTAGGAAGTCAAGAAACACCTGGAGTAACAGGCAAATTTGGATTTGGAATATAGAATGAAGCAGGGCAAAGGCTAATAGAGTTTTGCCAAGAGAACGCACTGGTCATAGCAAACACCCTCTTCCAACAACACAAGAGAAGATTCTACACATGGACATCACCAGATGGTCAACACCGAAATCAGATTGATTATATTCTTTGCAGCCAAAGATGGAGAAGCTCTATACAGTCAGCAAAAACAAGACCAGGAGCTGACTGTGGCTCAGATCATGAGCTCCTTATTGGCAAATTCAGACTTAAATTGAAGAAAGTAGGGAAAACCACTAGACCATTCAGGTATGACCTAAATCAAATCCCTTATGATTATACAGTGGAAATGAGAAATAGATTTAAGGGACTAGATCTGAAAGAATGCCTGATGAACTATGGACTTAGGTTCTTGACATTGTACAGGAGACAAGGATCAAGACTATCCCCATAAAAAAAGAAATGCAAAAAAGCAAAATGGCTGTCTGGGGAGGCCTTACAAATAGCTGTGAAAAGAAGAGAAGCGAAAAGCAAAGGGGAAAAGGAAAGATATAAGCATCTGAATGCAGAGTTCCAAAGAATAGCAAGGAAAGATAAGAAAGCCTTCGTCAGTGATCAATGCAAAGAAATAGAGGAAAACAACAAAATGGGAAAGACTAGAGATGTCTTCAAGAAAATTAGAGATACCAAGGGAACATTTCATGCAAAGATGGGCTCAATAAAGGACAGAAGTGGTATGGACCTAACAGAAGCAGAAGATATTAAGAAGAGGTGGCAAGAATACACAGAAGAACTGTTCAAAAAAGATCTTCATGACCCAGATAATCACAATGGTGTGATCACTGACCTAGAGCCAGACATCCTGGAATGTGAAGTCAAGTGGGCCTCAGAAAGCATCACTATGAACAAAGCTAGTGGAGGTGATGGAATTCCAGTTGAGCTATTTCAAATCCTGAAAGATGATGCTGTGAAAGTGCTGCACTCAATATGCCAGAAAATTTGGAAAACTCAGCAGTGGCCACAGGACTGGAAAAGATCAGTTTTCATTCCAATCCCAAAGAAAGGCAATGCCGTAGAATGCTCAAACTACCGCTCAATTGCACTCATCTCACACGCTAGTAAAGTAATGCTCAAAATTCTCCAAGCCAGGCTTCAGCAATACATGAACTTGAACTTCCTGATGTTCAAGCTGGCTTTAGAAAAGGAAGAGGACCCAGAGATCAAATTGCCAATATCCGCTGGATCATCGAAAAAGCAAGAGAGTTCCAGAAAAACATCTATTTCTGCTTTATTGACTATGCCAAAACCTTTGACTGTGTGGATCACAATAAACTGTGGAAAATTCTTCAAGAGATGGGAATACCAGACCACCTGATCTGCCTCTTGACAAACCTATATGCAGGTCAGGAAGCAAGAGTTAGAACTGGACATGGACCAACAGACTGGTTCCAAATAGGAAAAGGAGTACGTCAAGGCTGTATATTGTCACCCTGCTTATTTCACTTATATGCAGAGTACATCATGAGAAACACTGGACCGGAAGAAGCACAAGCTGAAATCAAGATTGCTGGGAGAAATATCAATAACCTCAGATATGCAGATGACATCACCCTTATGGCAGAAAGTGAAGAACTAAAAAGCCTCTTGCTGAAGGTGAAAGAGGAGAGTGAGAAAGTTGGCTTAAAGCTCAACATTCAGAAAACGAAGATTATGGCATCTGGTCCCATCAATTCATGGGAAATAGATGGGGAAACAGTGGAAACAGTGTCAGACTTTATTTTTGGGGGCTCCAAAATCACTGCAGATGGTGATTGCAGCCATGAAATTAAAAGATGCTTACTCCTTGGAAGAAAAGTTATGACCAACCTAGATAGCATATTGAAAAGCAGAGATATTACTTTGCCAACAAACTCCATCTAGTCAAGGCTATAGTTTTTCCAGTGGTCATGTATGGATGTGAGAGTTGGACTGTGAAGAAAGCTGAGCACTGAAGAATTGATGCTTTTGAACTGTGGTGTTGGAGAAGACTCTTGAGAGTCCCTTGGACTGCAAGGAGATCCAACCAGTCCATTCTAAAGGAGATCAGCCCTGGGATTTCTTTGGAAGGACTGATGCTAAAGCTGAAACTCCAACACTTTGGCCACCTCATGTGAAGAGTTGACTCATTGGAAAAGACTCTGATGCTGGGAGGGATTGGGGGCAGGAGGAGAAGGGGACGACAGAGGATGAGGTGGCTGGATGGCATCACCGACTCAATGGACGTGAGTTTGAGTGAACTCCGGGAGTTGGTGATGGACAGAGAGGCCTGGTGTGATGCAGTTCATGGGGTCACAAAGAGTTGGACATGACTGAGCGACTGAACTGAACTGAGCTGAACTGAACTAGGTACATGGGTTTATTTTGGGGCTTTCTATCTTGTTCCATTGGTCTATATTTCTGTTTTTGTGCTAATACCATACTCTCTTGATGACTGTAGCTTTGTAGTATAATCTGAAGTCAGAAAGGTGGATTCTTCCAGGTCCATTCTTCTTTCTCAAGACTGCTTTGGATATTTGGGGTCTTTTGTGTTTTCATATGAACTGTGAAATTTTTTGTTCTAGTTCTTTGGAAAATGCCATAGGTAATTTGATAGGGATTGCATTGAATCTGTAGATTGTGTTTGGTAGTATAGTCTTTTTCACAATATTGATTCTTCCTACGCAGGAACATGGAATATCTCTCCCTCTGTTTATGTCATCTTTGATTTTTTTCATAAGTGTCAAAATTTTCTGTGTACAGTTCTTTTGTCTCCTTAGGTAGGTGTGTTCCTAGATATTTAATTCTTTTTGTTGCAATGGTGAATGGGATTGATTCCTTAATTTCTCTTACTGATTTTTCCTTGTTAGTATATACAAATGCAAGTAATTTCTGTGTGTTGATTTTGTATCCTGCAACTTTGCTAAATTCACTGATTAGCTCTAGTAATTTTCTGATACTATCTTTAGGATTTTCTATGTGCAGTATATGCCATCTGCAAACAGTGAGAGCTTAACCTGTTTTCTGATCTGGATTCCTTTTGTTTCTTTTTCTTCTCTGATTGCTTGTCGCTAGGACTTCCAGGACTATGTTGAAAAATAGTGGTGAAAGTGGACACCCTTGTCTTGTTCCTGATCTTAGGGGGAATGCTTTCAGTTTTTCACCATTGAGAATAATGTTTGCTGTAGGCTTATCATATATTTTTTTACTTTACTATGTTGAGGTAGGGTCCTTCTATGCCCATTTTTTTTTTGAAGAGTTTTAGCAATAAATGGGTGCTGAATTTCATCAAATGCTTTTTATGTATCTATTGAGATTATCATATGGTTTTTATCTTTCAATTTGTTAATATGGTGTATCACATTGATTGGTTTGCGTATATTGAAGAGTCCTTGCATCCCTGGAATAATCCAACTTGATCATGGTGTATGAGTTTTTTAATGTGTTGCTGAATTCTGTTTACTAAAATTCTGTTGAGGATTTTTGCATCTATGTTCATCAGTGATACTGGCCTGTAATTCTTTTTTATGTTGTCTTTGTCTGGTTTTGGTATCAGGGTGATGGTGGCCTCGTAGAATGAGTTTTGAAGTGTTCCTTCGTCTGCAATTTTTTGAAAAAGTTTTAGAAGAATAGGCATTAGCTCCTCTCTAAATGTTTGATAGAATTCTCCTGTAAAGCCCTCTGGTCCTGGGCTTTTGTCTTTTAGGAGATTTTTCATCTCAACTTCAATTTCTGTGCTTGTAATTGGGTTGTTCATAATTTCTATTTCTTCCTGGTTCAGTCTTGGAAGATTGAATTTTTCTAAGAATCGGTCCATTTCTTCCAGGTTATCTATTTTATTGCCATATAGTTGTTCATAATAGTCTCTTATAATCTATATTTCTGCATTGTCTTTTGTAACCTATCCTTTTTCATTTCTTATTTTGTTAATTTGATTCTTCTCTCTTTTTTCTTGATGACTTTGGCTAAAGGTTTGTCAATTTTGTTTATCTTCTCAAAGAACTAGCTTTTATTTTTATTAATCTTTATTATTGTTTTTTTAATTTTTTTCATTTATTTCTGCTCAGATCTTTATGATTTCTTTCCTTCTATTAAATCTTATTATTATTATTATTTTTCCAGTTGTTTTAGGTGTACAGTTAGGCTATTCATTGTTTTTCTAGTTAATTGGGGTAGGATTGTATTGCTATAAACTTCCCTCTTAGAAATGCTTTTGCTGCATTCCACAGGTTTTGAGTTGTTGTGTTTTCATTGTCATTTGTTTCTAGAAATTTTTTAATTTCCCTTTTGATTTCTTCAGTAACCTGTTGGTTATTTAGAAATGTGCTTATTCTCCATATGTTTGTGCTTCTTACAGTTTTTTTTTCTTCTTGTAATTGATATCAACTCTCATAGCATTGTGGTTGGAGAAGATGCTTGATACAATTTAAATTTTCTTAAATTTACTGAGGTTTGATTTGTGACCCAAGATGTGGTCTACCCTGGAGAATGTTCCATGTGCACTTGAGGAGCTGTATTCTTCTGCATTTGGATGGAATGTCCTGAAGATATCAATGAGACCAATCTCATCTAATGTATCCTTTAAGATTTGTGCTTCCTTATTAATTTTCTGTTTTGATGATCTTCCATTGGCTTGAGTGGGGTGTTAAAGTCTCCTGCTATTATTGTGTTACTGTCAATTTCTCCTTTTATGTCTGTTAGTGTTTGTCTTATGTATTGAGGTGCTTCTATGTTGGGTGCATAGATATTTACAATTGTTATGTCTTTCTCTTGGATTGATCCCTTGATCATTATGTGGTGTCCTTCCTTATCTCATGTAATCTTTATTTTAAGGTCTATTTTGTCTGATACAAGGATTGCTACTCCAGCTTTCTTTTGCTTCCCATTTGCATGGAATGTATTTTTCCATCCTCTCATTTTCAATCTATATGTGTCTTTAGATCTGAAGTGTGTTTCTTGTAGACAGCATATATATGGATCTTGTTTTTGTGTCCATTCAGCCAGTCTGTGTTTTTTGGTTGGTGCATTTAATCCATTTACATTTAAAGTAATTATTGATATATATGTTACTATTGCCATTTTCTTAATTGTTTGGGATTGATTTTGTAGATCTTTCTTTTTTTCTCTTGTATTTCTTGACTATATAAGTCGCTTTAACATTTGTTGTAAAGCTGGCTTGGTCAGTCTGAATTCTCTTAACTTTTGCTTGTCTGAAAAGCATTTTATTTCTCCATCAATTTTGAATGAGATCCTTGCTGGGTACAGTAATCTTGATTGTAGATTTTCCCTTTCAGTACTTAAAATATATCCTGCCATTCCCTTCTGGCCTGTAGAATTTCTGCTGAAAGATCATCTGTTACGCATATGGGGTTTCCCTTGTATGTTATGTGTTGCTTCTCCCTTGCTGCTTTTAATATTCTTTCTTTGTGCTGAGTTTTTGTTAGTTTGATTAGAATGTGTCTTGGCATGTTTCTCCTTGGGTTTATCCTGTATGGGAATCTTTGTGCCTCATGGACTTGATTGACTATTTCCTTTTCTATGTTGGAGAAATTTTCAACTATAATCTCTTCAAAAATTTTCTCAAATCCTTTCTTCTTCTCTTCTTCTTCTGGGAGCCCTATAATTCGAATGTTGGTGTGTCTGATATTGTCCCAGAAGTCTCTGAGACTATCCTCAGTTCTTTTCATTCTTTTTCTTTATTCTGCTCTTCAGAAGTTATTTCTACCATTTTATCTTCCAGCTCACTGATTCATTCTTCTGGTTCAGATATTCTGCTATTGTTTCCTTCTAGAGTATTTTTAAGTTCACTAATTTTGTTGTTTGTTTCTGTATGTTTATTCTTTAATTCTTCTAGGTCTTTTTTAATTGATTCTTGCATTTTCCCCATTTTTTCAAGGTTTTTGATCATTTTTACCATCATTTTTCTGAATTCTTTTTCAGGTAGTTTGCCTATTTCCTCTTCATTTATTTGGACTTCTGTGTTTCTAGTTTGTTCCTTCATTTGTGTAGTATTTCTCTGCCTTTTCATTATTTTTTTAAACTTATTGTGTTTGAGGTCTCCTTTTCCCAGGCTTCAAGGCAAGTTGAATTCTTTCCTTGAAGAAGGGTGAATTCTTTCTTCCTTTTGGGTTCTGCCCTCCTAATACTGGTCCAGTGGTTTGTGTAAGCTCCATACAAAGTGAGATTTGTGTTGAGTTTTGTTTGTTTGTTTTTCCTATGATGGGCAAGGCTGAGTGAGGTCATAATCCTCTCTGCTGATGACTGGGTTTGTATTTTTGTTTGGTTTCTTGTTTAGATGAGGTGTCTTGCATAGGGTGCTACTGGTGGTTGGGTAATGCTGGGTCTTGTATTCAAATGGTTTCATTTGTGTGAGTTCTCACTATTTGATACTCCCTAGGGTTAGCTCTCTGTTAGTCTAGGGTCTTGGAGTCAGTGCTCCTACTCCCAAGGTTCAAGGCTTGATCTCTGGTCAGGAACTGAGATTCCACAAGTGGTCTGTTAAGGCATTAAGCAAGATTAAAACAAATATCCAAAAGTGAGAAATCAAAATTAGAAAAAAATATAATAAAAAAAAAAGATGAACCACAGACAAATGGCAGTTACAAAATCAGCCAAATAATAATTAAAATAATAGAACACACACACACATATGTATATATACCCATGAGCAAAGTCAAAACAGTCCAACAAAAATAAAGTAAGTAGATTGACCCAGTGAACAAAGGAAATAAAAAATTATATTAACCAGTTAAAAACAAAACTAACTAAAGCACAAACTGGAAAACAAAACTAAAGCAAGGTGCCAAGTAGGAAATAAAGCAATGAAAATAAGACTCACAAATATGTTGAGAGGAAAGAAGAGAAAGAAAAGAAAAAAAGAATAGATAAGCAAAGCTAAATAGAGATATATAAAGAAGATTTATATATGTTAAAAATTAACTGCAAGTGGAAAAGAACAGTAGGAAAAGCAAAAGGAATAAATGCAGAAAAAATAATAGGTTTTAAAACTTAAAAATTAAAATTACAAAAAGAGAGAGAGAAAAAAAGGAAAACTCCACAGAACTGCAGAAGCCCAGTATAGAGGCAGATGTTTATAATGATAAAATAATGATAAAAAATGTGACTGAGGGAAAAAAAAAAAGCCCAAAAGCTTAATTGGATTTCCTAGTGCCAATAAAAATGACAACTACAACGGTGGGGGGAGGGGGGAGAGGAAAAAGAAAAGAATTCCAGAAGATTCTACAAAACAAGTCAAAAAATAAGAATAATAAATGTTTTTCTTGAGTCACTGTTGTTAGAGTCCTTTCTCTTGCTGGGAGCCACAGTCCACCACACCTCCTTAAGATGCCCTCCAACACTGTGCTGGTCTCTGGACCTGCTGTGGGGGAAGCTCAGACTCTAATCTGGTCCTACTCTTGTATGTTCTTTCCTCCAATGTCCACAGCTATAAGAACTAGTATGTTTTCTTTTGTGGGAGCTCTCAATGACCTTTTATATATTCCATAGACACAGAGCCTGCCTAGTTGATCATGTGGATTTAATCTTCAGCTTGTACAGCTGCTGGGAAGATTTTGGGTCTTCTTCCTTAGCCACACTGCCCCTGGGTTTCAACTGTGGTTTTATTTCCACCTCTACTTGTGGGTTGTCCACTGGGGTTTGCTCCTGAGGCTGCCCTGGAGGACTTGGGTTTGCCCCTGTGAGGGCCGGGTGTGGAGGTGGTGCAGCTGCTTGGGTTGCAGGGGTTCTGGAAGCACCAGGTCATCAGGGGAGGTGGCAGCTAGGGAAGCAGGAAATACAGTGGTCTTGCAGAGTATGGCAACCAGTATTGGCCAATACACTCCAGTATTCTTGCCTGGAGAACCCCTCTCCCTGACAGAGAAGCCTGGCAGGCCACAGTCTAAAGGATCACAAAGAGTTGGACATGACCGAGCAACCCTGCACACATAGAAAGAAGCAAGAATTTTTTTTGTCTGTGGCAGCCCTGCCCCAGTGAGAGTTGAGCATGAAGGTGGCACAGCTGCTTGGCTTACGGGGACTCTGGACGCACCAAGTGTGCAGAGACATGCTCTGCTGCAGGAGTTATGGCCCTATCAGAGTCTTTTTTTTTTTTTTTTTTTGAATCTCTTGTAGCTGGCAATCAGAAGGCCTCCATGGCCAGTGTTTCTCCATAGCTTCGCCCATTCAGGCACTTAGAAGGCTCTTTTGCCTAGGGGCATTCTCTGTTTTTTGGCGCATCAGGCACATAGAAGGGCCCCCTGGCTGGGGTCCTACTCTGTAGATCAGCACATTAGTCACTTAAAGGAGCACCCTGGGTGGGGTCCTACCCTTTAGTTCAGTGTGTCAGGCATTTGATGGGCCAGCCTCTCTATTGTTCATCTGGCATGTGGGGAGAGAGAGGCTATGGTGATGGCTCCACCCATTAAGCATGGCTCAGCAGTATCGCCTGGCTTCCATGGCTGCCCAGCTTTCCTCCACAGGCCTTTCCCCCTACAGTCTCCTCCCTCACATCCCCTCGATCCCTCTCTCTGCAATCAACAGCAGCCCTCACCCTGGGATTGCTTCACAATCCCTAAACTCCAGCTCCCAGCCACTGCACCTTCCAGGGAACCAGCATTCCTGCTCGGGGTATGAATGGCTGTGGCAAGGACTGTCTGATTCTCATTCTGTTTGAAAGTGAAAGTGAAGTCGCTCAGTCATGTCTGACTCTTTGCGACCCCGTGGACTGTAGCCCGCCAGGCTCCTCCGTCCATAGGATTCTCCAGGCAAGAATACTGGAGTGGGTTGCCATTTCCTTCTCCAGGGGATCTTCCTGACCCAGGGGTCAAACCCAGGTCTCCTGCATTGCAGGCAGGTGCTTTCACCTCTGAGCCTATTCTGTTTAGGCTGCCACAGATCAGTTCTTTCACTCTTAGCCTTAAATGTTTCTCCTCCGACTCAGACGACTGCCCGGATGTGGGGATTGGACCCCTGCTTCAGTTCCCCAACCCGCTGAGGGCAGGTCCAGTCCTACTAACACTCCTGTTTTCCCCCCTAGTTCCTTCATCCTATCAAGTTTTGCGTGGTTCTATATATTCTTTTCCACTGGTCAGATACTCCTGTCCGCTCTCAGCTAGTGTTCTGCATGCACTTCTGTGTCTGAAGGTGTATTCCTGAGGTATCCGTGGAGAGAGATGTACTCCAAGTCCACCTACTCCTTCACCATTGTGTTCTCTCCGAACTTCCTCATTTTTTCTTCTCTTAAAAATGTGATTTAAAGAACCGGAAGCATAAGCCTTCCAGTTTCAACTTTGACATGTAAAGTCCAGAATTGTCACTCTCATTCTTACAAGAAAAAAACTGAACAAAGTAAAAATCACTTTTTTAGACCAATCAGAGAATTGTTTGTGAACATGTGTCATCAACTAGCTCCCAATTACATTTTTCTATTAGTACTAATAACATATTTTCATGTTTATTCATTAATTGGAGTAGTTTTATTCTCTACACTTTATCTTGTCCATTTTTCATTTTATTTTTGTCCTTATTAATAAATTAACTTCAGATATTCAAAATTTTAATTCTTTGCTAGATTTATATGTTGAAAATATCTACTCCTATGTTATGACTCAATATTTTTAAGGCATTTTTTGGATTTTAAAATGTTCATAATTTTAATTACCAAATTTAAGTTATAAATATTTTCCTTTATTTTGTGTGTGTGTGTGTTGTGGCTGTGTGCTTCATGTAGAAAATACTTTCTACACCAAGGTGATAAAATATTCTCCATATGATTTTTTAATCTATTTATAGTTATATCTTTTACATTTATGTATTTAATGTAAGTAAAGTTGATTTTTATATAAAATCTGCAATATGGGTTCAATTTCATTTTTTAATTTAAATAGCAAATGGTCTTGTTACCGTGTCGAATCTCATACTGCTTACCACATGACAGGTTAATAAATCAAGAGTCAAGATGCTGGGGCAAGGAACAATGAATTTATTTGGAAAGCCAGTAAGCCAAGAAGATGGTGGACTATTGTCACACAAAAACCATCTTACTCTTAGAATTCAAGTTTCTTTTATATTTAAAGGGGACGAACTATGGCTGGTTGTTATAAATTTCTTGGTGCCTGAATCCTTTGTTCTTACATCTGTCAATATAGGTCTGGTCACAATACTCCTGTAAGCCTCCAACAAGACAAATGTTCAGCATTTGTTTTGCACTTTTTTTTCCTCTGTTCTGCAATTTTTCATTTTATATCAACGAAACGAGTTATACCTTTAAAGGTCAAGCCTGAGGGGCAGAACTGTGAGAATGGGCTATCAGATGCATTTCAGGCTATATCGTCAACATTCCTTTACAAAGGTGTAGAACCAGCATGACTAAGGCACTAGTGACAGAGCACAAAGCTTAGGGCTAAAGGATCTAGTATGAAGTCAGTTTTGTTCTTCTCTATTACATTCTCATTTAAATGGTCAAGTTCAACCTTTCACCAGTGACCTGTTAAACTACCTCTATCATATCAAGCACCCACATATATGTAATTCTGTTTCTGTGCTATTAATTCTGATCTTTTGGTCTAAGGATCTAAACTTAGGTTAATAACACACTGTTAATTACTACAGTTTTATAGAAAGTTGTGAAAATTTGTGAGGAAACTTGTCACTCATGGTAATTTTGATTATTTACATTTCTTATAAATTTTAAAACTTTTGTTAGATTGCATTGAATGCTTCCCTCAATGGGTAAAGAATCCACCTGCAATGCAGGAGACTCAGGTTGGATCCCTGGGTTGGGAAGGTCCCCTGGAAAAGGAAATGGCAACCCACTCCAGTCTTTTGGCCTGGGAAATCCCATGGACAGAGGAGCCTGGCAGGCTACAGTCCGTGGGGCTGCAAGAGTATGACATGATTTAGCTGCTAAACCACAATGATTGTTCTAGAGTTAATATCTTTATCATGTTGAATATTTCAATATATGAACAAGATCTATCCTTCTAGTTATTGATGTATTAGTAAATAGAGTTCAGCAAAATTTCATAATTTTCTGTATGAAATCTTACACATCTCTTTTTTTAATCACCCCAAGTAGTTTATTTTTTATGCTATTTTAAATGCTATACTTTAATTTAAATTTTATTTTATAACTGTTTATTCTTACATAGAAATGAAATGATCTTTGCAGTGATTCTATTGGAGAAAATTTCTGATTCATTTTTCTTAGTTGGTACAGTTTTTTAAATAACATATTTTATTAATTATATTACTTAATAGACTAACTTTTAATGGTTTTTCATTTACAGAAATAGTGAGCAGGTAGTATAGATTTCTTGTATTTATTCCATCCTCTACCACCACACACACACAGTTTCCTCTATTAACATTTTTCATTAGTATGGTGGATTGATTAACTAACATAACTAAAGAACAAATATATTATTAGCTGAATCAGTAGTTTACATTATGTTCACTCTTTGTTATACAATTCAATTGGGTTTGACAGATACATGTCATCATAAGTCTACCTTTATTGTATCATACATAACAGTTTCACCATCCTAAAAATCTCACCTCTTCCTCTCAAAGCTTTGGCAAGCACTGCTATTTTTATTGTCTGTATAGTTTTGCCATTTTTCAAAACAGCAAATAGTTGAATGATATAGTATGTAGCCTGTTCAGATGGATTTCCTTCACAAAGCAATATGCATTAAATGTTCCTTCAGGTCTTTTTGTAGCTTGATAACATATTTCTTTTAATCATTGAATAATACCCCACTGCATGTAACACTATTTGTTTTTCCTTTAACCTTTGAAGGACATTTTGGTTATTGCTGCCAAATTTGGGTGATTATAAATAAAGTTGCTATAAATATTAGTGTGCAGATTTTTGTGTAGACATAAACTTTCAACTCAATGGAGTAAATATCTGAGTGCTGTTGCTGGATCATCAGGTTATGCTATGTGTTTCATTGTGGCAGACTGCCAAACTTTCTTCCAAAATAGCTGTACTGCTTTGCATTCCCACCAGCAATGAATCAGAGTTCTTGTTGCTTCGTATCCTTGTCAGTATTTGGTATCATCAGGTTGTTGTTTCTTTTTTTCTTTTTTTTTAAATTTTTAAAAAAATTTTAGTCATTCTAATTTGTGTGTAGTTGTATTTTTATTTATTAAAAAATTTATTTTTATTTTTATTTTTATTTACAGTTCCCTAGCAATTTTCCCAGTGACACCAATTCTCAGCTAGATCTAAAAAGAGTTGTTGGTTTCTAATTTGTTCAGCTTTCTGAAAATGTGAAAATGAAAGTGACTACTTCCAAACTCCTTACATGTCAGGGCTGCAACCAGATGTTTTCCTGATTTGTTTTTAATAATTAAAACTCACATTCAATATTTACTTTTATGTCATAGTCAATCATGAGGCATTAAGTATATTCACTATCATTTCATTTATTCATATCATCTATGTCCTGTAGGCATGTGTGATCTTGCATTCATTCACTTAAACATTCTAAGACAGGCTTAAGTATTTGGGAAAAAATGAAAAAGAGTTTTTTCCCTTAAAGTAGCATCTTAAACCTTCCAATGGATTCTAACTCATTTTGGAAACAGAAATAGTAGTTTTATTAGCTACACAAATCAACACAATTTTTTATTCAAGGGGAAAATATGTCTTTTTATAGCCTTTCTCTTCTGATAAAGTGTAAATTTCCTTTTGTAATTGCAGAAATAACATCACTTTATTTTCATATCATAGCCAAGCATGGCAGAAGCCCTCAAAATGCAATATGAAATTTAATATGATTCAAAGTCACTTAAGAAACATGCAAAAATACATATTTCTGCTAAGACATGGAAACAATTAGAATTATTTTAAAACCCTTCAATGTGAAATTGAAAAAAATAGAGCAACTATTTATAAGAACTTTGGAAGTAAATTGAACTTAGAATCCAGATATTTAGAATCCAATCTTGGTTCCAAAAGTTGTTAGATTCAGAGATTTCTAAATCTCATTTCTCTAAAATATGAGCAATTAAAAAAAAAATACTAGCACCTTCAGATAACAGGGTTTCCAGAAGAGTGAAATGTGATAATAGGCTAGGAAGCTTATTGTTATAAATACCATTCTAAGTATATGTTGTTATACTCAGTTCCCAAAGCTATTATATCCATGAGAAGGAGGGAAAAAAAGAGCAAGATGAGGTGAAGAGAAGGAGAAGGGAGGAAGGAAGAAGAAAAAGAGTGAGCTTAAATATTTTACCAGTTTCTAATGACCATGATAATTAAAACAATTCTTCACCACACAAATGAATCCCTGTAACATCATGTAATGGCCCCCAGATGATTCCACTTCAAATTCCAAAGACATATCTTTTCCTGGATGAAGTTTTCACTTGAGTTCATTGGGAAAAAATACTGGAATCAGATTTTCAGGGTTATAAATTTAATATCTGGTTGTGAAGATAAAGGATGCAAGAATATTTTTCTATCTGCTTGATTTTCTCATAATCATAGCAAAGACCAAATGACTGAAATCTCTTCTGTAGAAAGCAGTTCCCAGAATAGTAAATGGCACACCTGGGCAAAGCTAGGTATAAAAAAATAGAAGGAATCCTAAATATACATTCTTTATATATCTCCTAAAAAAACAAATATTTGTTTCATAATATCAATGCCACATTCACATCAAAAAAGATCAACAAAATTTCCAAACATTCATTAGGATATTTCCAAATATCAAAATATCCATTTGGATATTTACAAATATTCAAATACCCATATTGAAAATTGCCTAGTTATTCCCAAAGATTATTTATAGTTGACTTGTTCAAATTGGGATCCAACAGTCACACATTACATTCAATTGTTGTATCTTATTAGTTCTTTTAAATCTAAAAATCACTTCCAAACTTCTCATCTTTTTTAATGATATGGACTTGAGCCAAGTGTCAAATATTTGATTGCTTATTCACTTAACTCGTTCCTCTGTTACCTAGATTTCCAATAAAATAAAGACTAGCTCTAAAGTTTTGAGTTACATATATTCAATTTTAAAATGTTGGTGAGAACATGTCATTGGTGATGGTATATAATTTATGTTGTATCAACTGAAAACACACCTGAGAAGAATTTGTTTTATTGTGTGATTTTTTTTTTTTTTGTCTTTAGACATGTTTATCTCTAGCCATAACTGAGTTTAAGGTGCTGTGGGCGTTTAGATGAGTGGATCTGATATATAGTTAAACATTTAGATCAGGAACTATGGAAATTTATGTGAATTCGAAAAAAATAATATATTTAAGACATCAAGATACAACAAAATCATGCAAGGAGAGCATATAGAGCAAAAAGATAAGAGCACCAAGAAGACAAGAAGCCTAGGAGAAGCCATTCTTTAATAGAAAGGCAGAAGATGAGACAGCAAAAAAATAGGAGAGCATGGAAACAGATAGCAGTATATCTCCAGTACATTCTTGTTCCTAGAATAATATCATGAGATTGGATTGTTCTGAGGGAGAGGAGGTGGCTAAAAACAGTTTTATTGAAGTATAATTGATATACATTAAATGTAACATTTTAATTGCTCTATTATTTGACAGTATATATGCAATAGTTTGTATGTATGTACTTTGACATATGTACAAACCTTTGAAATCACCATCAGGATTGTGAACAGTTTATCTTCCCAAAGATTCTTTGTTCCCTATTCTAACTTCTCCCTCCCACTTCTCCTGACCTTCTGACTCCTTAGCTAATTACTGATCTGTTTTCTGTCATTATAGATTAACTGGTATTTTCTAGAGTTTTACATAAACAGAATCATATAGTATGTACTCTTTACAGTCTGGCTTCTTTTTTCAGCATAATTGTCTTGAGATTTATCCATACTATTGCATGGATAAATAATTCATTCATTTTTAGCGTGAAGTACTAGTCCATACATGACAATTTGTTTATACATTTACTTGTTGATAGGACAAAGTCCATAGTAAATCATACTACTTTGAAAGAAAGTCAAGGTGTTAATCGCTCAGTCATGTCTGACTCTTTGCGACCCCATGGACTGTAGCCTGCCATGCTCCTCTGTCTATGGAATTCTCCAGGCAAAAATACTGGAGTGAGTAGGCATTTCCTTCTCCCCCACCCAGGGATTGAACTGGGGTCTCCTGCATTGCAGGCAGATTATTTACCATCTGAGCCACCTGGGAAGCCCAAATTGCTTTAGTCAAGCACAGTTTGAACTCCTACCATGTCAGACACAGAGCTAGTTACTGAATTGGGATAGTGAACAAGAGACAAGCTCCCTGTCCTTGTGGAGTTTATAGTTATACCCAGGAGAAATAAAGCATATGTCCATGCAAAGACTTAAGTACAAATGTTCATGAAAGCTTTACTGGTTTTAAGCTCTACTCAACGTTTTTTTCTTTTCTTTTTTTTTTTTTACCAATAAGTAGAATGGCTGAATCATATGACAGGGTTTAAGAAACTCCCAAACTGTTTCCTAATCTCATTGTACCATTTTACATTTCTGCCAACAATATATGAGAATATCATTTCTAATACATCCTGACTAATAATTCATACGAAGTGAAAGTTGCTCAGTTGTGTCCAACTCTTTGTGACCCCATGGACTATACAGTCCATGGAATTCTTTAGGCCAGAATACTGGAGTGGGTAGCCTATCCCTTCTCCAGGGGATCTTCCCAGCCCAGGAGTTGAACAGGAATCTCCTGCATTGCAGGCGGATTCTTTACCAACTGAGCTATCAGGGAAGCCCTGATAACTCATATGGTCAGTAATTTTAATTTTTGTCATTCTAATTGTTGTGTGCTACTGCTGCTGCTAAGTAGTAGGGTCTCATTATGGTTTTCATTTATATTTACCTAATGGCTGATTATGTTGAGCATTTTTTTCACGTGATTATTTGCCATCTGTAGAAGGCAATGGCACCCCACTCCAGTACTCTTACATGGAAAATCCCGTGGACGGAGGAGCCTGTTAGGCTGCAATCCATGGGGTCGCTAAGAGTCGGACATGACTTAGCGACTTCACTTTCACTTTTCACTTTTCACTTTCATGCATTGGAGAAGGAAATGGCAGCCCACTCCAGTGTTCTTGCCTGGAGAATCCCAGGGATGGGGGAGCCTAGTGGGCTGCCGTCTATGGGGTTGCACAGAGTCAGACATGACTGAAGTGACTTAGCATAGCATATATTCTTTGGTAGAGTCTGTTAATCTCCTTTACTGCTAATTCTAATATCTGTGGCAAGTCTGAGTCAGTTTCTGTTAATTGATCTTTTTCCTTATTATGGATCTTTTTTTTTTTTCCAACTTCTTTGTATGCCTGACAATTTGCAATGGATGTCAGTCACTGTGAACTTTACTTTGCTAGGTAGGTATTTTTGTATCCCTACAGATATTCTTGAGCTTTGTTCTGACATACGGTTAAGGTACTCAGGAACATTTTCATCCTTTAGGTTTGTGCTTTTATGATTTGCTAGTTGGAGCCTAAACAGTATTCAATCTGAGCTATTTGATCCCATTACTGAGGCACAACGTTTCTGAGTACTTTACCCAATGTTACCCTCCATGATGAGATTTTCTGATCTGGCCGGTAAAAAGTCACTAGTCCCTGGCCTGTTTGACCTAGGGTTCTATTGACCCCTAATTCTTTTGGTAATTTCTTTCCCCAGCCTCCTGTAGTTTTTTCATCCATATGTAGTGATCATTACTCTACTTAATTATTAAACAGAACACCCTACACATCTCAAAGCTCTGTATCTGTACAAATTGCTCTTCTTCATTACTATACCCTGAACAGTCTCATGCCCAGTAGTCTCAGCTCTGTTTGCTTAACTCAGATATTCTGCAGAGTCTGCCTTGGTTCTCCCTCCCTGTGCCAAATCCTAGAAACTTCCTCAATGTGTCAGTTGGGGGATATAAAAAAATTTCTGTTTTTACATATTTATCTGTTTTTCATATTGTTACTGGTGGGAAGGTAAGTAAACTTCCTGCCACTTCATCATGGCTGGAAGTAGAAGATGTTCTGGCTCAGTTTTTAAATTGCTGCTATCATTCCTCTTCATTAAAAAGAGAAAATCTGGCTCTTTAATTATACCTCTTTTTACAACTTGGGGGAACTACTGTGTCCATATTTGCAAGGAGTCCTGTTTTTAGGTTACCCTAAGTTCAGTCATTAACATTTCCATGACCATAACTTAATTAGTTAATCTCTCATTTCAATTTGAAATTAAAAATTATAATGCTATTGAGATGTCTTACGGACTCACCTAATACCAGCAGGGGAAAAAGTTAATCTTTAATTATCCTTTATTTTTGGACATTTTACTGGAAAATTATTTGCCTTAACTGATTTTTAACATATTAAAAAATTATCATATCTGTCTAAATAATCCAACATATCCAGTATTACTTTTTAGTTAAATAGTAAACTAGATTTAAGGAGATTTCTAGGTTATGTGACGAGGGAATTTGATAGAGCTCTGCCCCTGTTCCTGTAAAAATGCATATTAAGAGAAACAAACAAAGAAAAGAGCCACAGAACTATAAACTAAATATGGAAGAAAACATATGCCAAAATCCAGAGGGACTTTATCCTAATTACATTAATTATGAGGAAAAGTTTAAAAACACCATCATAAAATAGGAACCGTATGCTCCATTTTCTGATAGGAAATTGTATGAACAGCATCAAAGAAGTTAGAAAAAGACATTCATTAAACTCTATTGTTCCCATAATTCTGATATGGGAAGGCTTAACTAACCTGAGAAATAAACTGCAGCTCTCTAATTGCATAGCAACTCTCTAATGAGCACGGGAGCTCTCTAATGAGCTCATTTCCAATCTAGTCCCCTTACAGTCATCATCCTTCTCTTTCAAAACCCCAGTAGAGATTGCAGCTCTCCAAAAAATAAATAAATAAGTAAGTAAATGATGATCATAGAAATATATGAAAGGTGGCACATGGGGTCTCAGAACACAGAACTCAAAAAAAAAAAATTACAAACTGGGATCATTGACAGAAGGAATTATAGAAACAAGGCACACTGAGAAATAAAGTTGAGGATCTTGAGTCCAAGTTCCAAATATCTGCCCTTAAACTCCATTCCATTTACAAGCTACATTTTGTTTGTAGTTCATCTTCTGTAAGTCACTTTCTTCATTTAAAAAGAAGATAAAATGAAATAAAGCATGTGAAAAGTTAAGCAAAGGATAGTAAACATTCAGTAACTTAATTATGGTTATTGTCATGTCATCACAATCATCATCCTCATTCCCTTATTACTCCATCATCATCCCCATCATCATTCCCTTTATATTGTTGTATAGTAAAAGTTTAATAGCAAAAAATCATCTTAGTGAGAGAAAAAAACATGATAAACCTAAAACTTAGGATATTAGGTTCAAAGTCCTGGTTAATAATATAAATGTGCAATTACCTGGACTGTGTTTTATACATCTTCCTCAGAAACCTGTCATAATAGTACAGAGCTTCAGTTGTATCTTCAAGAAGATATAGCTAACAATGCTATAAAGATATTTAATATGATTTAACTATTTCTCATTAAAACCCTGAGTATATTAGAAATAGATATTTCATTCATGTAATAAGGAATGTCTGTGATTCTGAAATCCAGTGCCAATATTACACATAATGAAGAAACACTGGCAGCACATCCTTAAGTCAGAAATAAACAGCAAGAAAACAAATAAATAAAACCTCTAGCTATTAGAAAGAGAACTCTTTCCTCATTTTCCCTTAATAGTAACTTTTACTTCAAAACTCTAAAGTTTCTTTTGAAAAGCCCTTGGAATTAATGAGAAACATAAATAATATGCTAATTAGACCAAAGTAAATCCCTGGTGCATTGAATTTTGAAAATAAAACTGATTAACTAAAAGAAAATGTAGACCAATTTTTCCCAATATAGGGAAAATACATTCTAAACATAAAATCAATCGAAGTTAACAAGGATAAGATTCAAACATTTTTTATATTAAAAGATTAAAAAATTATGTATCCTAAAACAAAAAAGAACATACAAATTATAAAATAAAACAATTGAAAAACCTGCAAGAATCAAAAATATCCCTTCATATCAATGGGGAAGACATAGATTTATGGTTTATTAAAAAAGTATTACTAATACATATATGAAAATAAATAGTAATCCAAGCAATTAAAGATGAAATAATATATTTGCTTAAGGTACTAGCAAATATTTTCTGAAATATATAAATTATTATTCACAGTGTATGCTATTAATATTAGTAAAGCATGTGTGCATGCATGCTAAGTCCCTTCAGTTGTGTCCAACTCTTCGCGACCCTAAGGACCATACATAGCCTGCCAGGAGTAGGTTACCATGGCCTCCTTCAGGGCATCTTCCCCACCAAAGGACTGAACCTACATCTCCTGAGTCTCTTGCATTGACAGGCAGGCTCTTTACCACCAGCACAACCTGGGAAGCCTTTAGTATAAAATACTCATATTTATCACTGATATTTAGTAGTTTATTATTTTATTATATAAATGATTTTATAAAATATTTATTATTTTATTTAGTAAAATAACAAGTAGTTTATTATATTCAATCTTTTTCATAAAGCAAATTTGTATAGATTATATTACTCTTAAGTATTCACAGCAAACTTAGAAAGTAGGTATTTATGAACATTACTTACAAAAAAAAATAAATACAGAGGCACAGAGCAATTAAGAACTTATCTAAGCACACAATTAGCTAGAGGTAAATTGAGGTTTTAATTCATGTGGTCTAATTAAAGATTTCACTTAGTCAATCACTGGAGAAGGCAATGGCAATCCACTCCAGTACTCTTGCCTGGAGAATCCCACGGAAGGAGGAGCCTGGTAGGCTGCAGTCCATGGGGTCGCTACAAGTTGGACATGACTGAGCGACATCACTTTCACTTTTCACTTTTATGCATTGGAGAAGGAAATGGCAACCCACTCCAGTGTTCTTGCCTGGAGAATCCCAGGGACAGAGGAACCTGGTGGGCTGCCGTCTCTGGGGTCGCACAGAGTCGGACACGACTGAAGCGACTTGGCAGCATGCTATAAACATTTTATTTATATTTATTAAATGTTTTATAAAATAGTTTAAAGACAAAATGCAATATAAAGGGATACATTGAGTATGATAAGACATGAATAGTTTTACATCCCTGTTAAAACCAGGTTATTGCTCTTGATAGTTACATTATAGTGCTTCTTATTGTTCTGTGACTCAGCTTATTTTCCCAATACGTGTTGAAAGTATCAGATTTCCAGTTTCTGATAATGGCAGCTAGCCTGTCATTGAAAACAGTAAAAAGTTCTGGAAAAGAATAGAGAGCTGAAAATACAGGGAAAATGTGATTAAGCTGGAACCCAAGAGAAAGAGAGAGGCTAAAGTGGAAGGTTGAGGCTGGAAGCTGCTTTCACTATGAGGACATTTACCTAACTTGACCAGACACTGACTTTTGCAGTTTGAAGGAAAAAGACCAAATCTCAAGACCTACCAAAATTGGGGTATCTAATAGCCAGTTCCCTAAGTGACAAAATGATGCCTTCAGGACAAATATGAATCAGGAAAAAAAAATCCAACCTGTCTAACCCAACTATACAGCACTGTGGAGGTTTACTTTGATGCCCATGTATCACCTTAGTCCTAGAAAAATGATATGACTTTTTCAATATAAAGAAGCAAATCAGGAGCAAAAATGGTTCTTGAACCCAAGTCTTGCTTTTTAATTTTAATGCTGTTTGCATTAACCAAACTGTAGATGATCCAGTTCAGTTCCGTTGCTCAGTCATGTCCAACTCTTTGCGACCCCATGAATCGCAGCACGCCAGGCCTCCCTGTCCATCACCAACTCCTGGAGTTCACCCAAACTCATGTCCATTGAGTTGGTGATGCCATCCAGCCATCTCATCCTCTATCGTTCCCTTTTCCTCCTGCCCCCAATCCCTCCCACCATCAGAGTCTTTTCCAATGAGTCAACTCTTCACATGAGGTGGCCAAAGTATTGGAGTTTCAGCCTCAGCGTCAGTCCTTCCAATGAACACTCAGGACTTGTCTCCTTTAGGATAGACTGGTTGGATCTCCTTGCAGTCTAAGGGACTCTCAAGAGTCTTCTCCAACACCACAGTTCAAAAGCAGATTATAGATTATATAACATCTTTTTTTAAAAATTCATATCTCCTGCACAGCATTCCCTGTTCCAGATGGATATAAGTATAGCCCAAGGTTGAAATAATATATTCAGAGACCACATAAGTAGATTTCTGTGAAAGAATGGCAATAATGACAAGGGTGTTAATCACAGTGTCCCTGGATGCTTTATTCCTACCTACCTCCTTGTATAATAATTATAGTCTTCTGACAAGCAGAATGTTTTAAACATTTTACAAACCAAAGAATATCCTTCCAAACTAAGGAAAAGATAATATGTAATGAATTCCCAGTAGCATCTCTCTGCTATTGAGCTATCAATGTCATTTCTAAAATTTCAGGTCTAGTGTAAACTATATTTTCCTCATAATGACTGACATGGTCTTTTGATCCTAAAAAAATAGTGGTAAAATAATCCAAAGACTCTATGCATGATTAATTTAGAAAGATTAAAACTTAGATTCTTGACATGAAAAAATGCCATGGTTCAAATTTCTCTCTACTTAGGCTAATGATTCTCAATGGAAGGGAGTGGGAGATTTTGCCCTCCAGAGAACACATGACCATTTGTGGAGATATTTGTCAGTACAATACTGGAAAGGATGTTGTTCAGCATCCTCTGTGCTTAATATAATATCCTACAACAAATAACTCTATGTTCAGATATGTCATTAGGTGCTGAGGCAGAGAAACTCTACTTTAGGCTGAGATTATTACTGATTTTCTACAGGCTAAATTTAATTTTAAAAAATTTAGTGATGGTTGTGTTTCGGAGAAGGCAATGGCACCCCATTCCAGTACTCTTGCCTGGAAAATCCCATTGACGGAGGAGCCTGGTAGGCTGCAGTCCTTGGGGTCGCTGAGGGTCAGACACGACTGAGCGACTTCATTTTCACTTTTCACTTTCATGCATTGGAGAAGGAAATGGCAACCCACTCCAGTGTTCTTGCCTGGAGAATCCCAGGGACGGGGGAGCCTATTGGGCTGCCATCTCTGAGGTCACACAGAGTCGTACATGACTGAAGCGACTTAGCAGCAGCAGCAGCAGTGTTTTATTTTACTTATCATCAAGTAGTTATGTCTCCCAGTGAAGGAACTTTCCTAAAATCTGTCAGCCAAATTTTGATCTCTTTCATTACTTTTTATTCTCCGTTCCTCATAGGAAGAGATGTGATTTTCTGATTAGCAAGTTGGAAGAAGGAATTGAACATGCTTATTTCAGCTCTACCATCCTTCCTTTCTCAGTAAGAGATTGCGTATAGATGTATGCAATCTAGAAATTTTCTGTTTCTCCTTGTCTAGTTACCAAGGTAGCACACATCAGGAAGGCCTAAAGTAATCCATTCATACCGGTAACTCAATGTGGAAGATTGTTTAATTCAAATAAAGAAAGCTGACTGGCTGCAGTTTGGCTAAACCACAAACCCCAGCCATTAAACAGGTTTGTTAATCTACATCTTTTAGACTCCTGGATCCTATTTCATAATTGGTTCAGAACTCAAGTAAAGAAGAAGAGTTTAATCATTGTATCCTATCTACTCTTACAAGCCCTATTTTTCCAAGACTTTCTACCACTCTGCCTTCTTTATATTCATTCTACCTCCATAATGGTTTTGTTTATCTTTCTTTTATTTTCTGAGCTATTCCAGTTATCCATTTAATCTCTGCTTGTATTCCTGTCCATTTCCTTTCTACCTTCATGCTCCACCATATTATCCATAGCATAATTCTGATGGGAAGAGTCTTTTACGAGACTTCAGTTTTTCCTCTAATTCTATCCATGAGGATACTCAAAAGTCTTAGCATTAGTATCAGGCATCCTTTCAGCCTGTTCTAACTTCACCTCAAACTGCACTCCAGTCAGATTGAAATAGTCATAATTCCCCTTATATACTCTATCCATGCCCACCAGTCATCTCATCCTCCATTGTCCCCTTCTCCTCCTGCCCCCAATCCCTCCCAGCATCAGAGTCTTTTCCAATGAGTCAACTCTTCACATGAGGTGGCCAAAGTACTGAGGATGAGATGGCTGGATGGCATCACTGACTCGATGGATGTGAGTCTGAGTGAACTCCGGGAGTTGGTGATGGACAGGGAGGCTTGGCCTGCTGTGATTCATGGGGTCGAAAAAAGTCGGACACAACTGAACGACTGAACTAAACTGAGTTGCCCACCAATAAAGTGAATATGGTATGAACTTAGACTCTAATGTGACCATAGACCAGTGATTTAAGCTCTCTCTGCCTCTGTTTTCTCATTTATAATGAAAAATTTTTATCCTTGACTTTCTCACAAGAGAATTATGAGAATTAAAAAATATACATGAATGCTGTGTCAAATTAATGCAACTATAAGATGATAATATAATAATATAATAGTGAATGTACATAGCTCAAATATATACAGGCAACATTTTATAATTGGCCATGATAGGCAGGATCTCTTATTATAATTGTCTGTATTTAATTTGCAAGAAATTAATACTAAAAGTTTGAATTCTGGCATTTTCTAATCTTGTCATAAATTCTGTGGTACATTAACATTTGTCTTTTCAATTTTAACAGAAAAGTGAAACATTTTAAATTGTCAGTGTTTATTAAGTGTGCATTTGTAAGGTTCATGTAGATTTAGAAGTTAATACTTCCTTTAAGATGAATATGTCTGCAGCCTTGAGCATTCACACATCAATGCAGTGAATAATAATGTCCTATATTTGCATAATACTTTTTCTCTGAGTGCTCGAAGCACTTTACATATTACAAAATTGTGCAAATTAATACCCATGTATAAACTCAGAACTAAATACAATCAAGCAAAAATGTTAATTTAAAGAAGAAAATGGGTCTGACAAAAATATTGTAGATTTTTCAGTGATAACAATAGCTAACAATCATAAAGTAACTGCCATAAGCGCTGAAATTACTTTTGGGGGGATGGGGCCCTCAAATCTTCTCAATACCCATGCAAATTATTATCTCCCATCACAAATGAATGAATTAAGAATCTGAGAGGTTATGCACAAGGTTTTCCAGGCACTAAGTAGTAACTCTAGAATTCATGTCCCTAAGTTTCCACATAACAATTCCACATTTCTCACACACATTCATAGTCTTGCTAAATCTGTACAATTGCACATGGACGTTTCCAAAACTTTCCCTAGAATGTACCCATTCAGCTTTGTAACATCTATAATGAAAATGTTAACTATATCTCAGCAAATACCTCCATATACCAGAAAGTGAAAGTGAAAGTCACTCAGTCGTATCTGACTCTTTACAACCAATTCTCCAGGCCAGAATACTGCCTTTCCCTTCTCCAGAGGATCTTCCCTACCCAGGGATCGAACCCAGGTCTCCCACGTTGCAGGCGAATTCTTTACCAGCTGAGCCACAAGGGAATCCCCCATGTAACAGAGGGAAGAGTTTAAATCCAAAAGGGAGAAGTGATTATTCCCTGTCAAGTATCAAGTTTTCAGTAACGCTAGTACCAGAATCAAAATATTCTGAGTTCCAAACCAGTAATGTGTTTGGTTTTCTAATAAAAAAATAATTTCTACCTAGATACAAACATAACTTGCATGTAGTGAGCACAAAGTAAGTAATAGTTAAATTCTACTATAGCTGGAAGGTATAAAGTAAAACGCAGAATTTCCTAAATGTGGGCAAATGGGCAGGTCAGAATATTGAGTAAGGTATGACCCTGCAGGAAAGAAGGAAGAAAGTTAAGGAAGGAAGGGGATAAGGAAGGAAGGAGGGACAAAATATCATATACTAAAAGGATTTCAGCTAATAAAAGACAATTTTTCTGGTAATACTCAACCCAAATCTCATTGTTTCCTGCCTCAAATTCAGAAAAAAAAAATTATATCCTTGTAAGCCTGTTTAACCCCTCTGTATGTAATTCATAATAAGAATGATGCTGCAATGAATATATATCTTTTTGAATTCTAGTTTTCTTAGCATATATGCCCAGGAGTGGGATTATTAGGTCATATAGTAGATTTATTTTTAGTTTTTAAGGAATCTCCATACTGTTCCCCATAGTGGTTATGTCAATTTACATTCCCACCAGCAGTGCTAGAGGGTTCCTTTTACTCCACACCTTCCCCAACATTATTATTTGTAGATTTGTTGTTGAAGGTGCTCTGTGATGACCTAGAGGAGTGGGGTGGGGGTATGGGAGGAAGGTTCAAGAGGAAAGGGATATTTGTTTACATATGGCACCCCACTCCAGTACTCGCCTGGAGAATCCCAGGGACGGGGGAGCTTGGTGGGCTGCAGTCCATGGGGTCGTGAAGAGTTGGACACGACTGAGCGACTTCACTTTCACTTTTTACTTTCATGCATTGGAGAAGGAAATGGCAACCCACTCCAGTGTTCTTGCCTGGAGGATCCCAGGGACGGGGGAGCCTGGTGGGCTGCTGTCTCTGGGGTCGCACAGAGCTGGACAGGACTGAAGTGACTTAGCAGCAGCAGCAGCTGATTTCAAGGTGGTGCAGTGGTAAAGAATCTGCCTGCCAATTCAAGAGACCCAAGAGACACAGGTTTGATCCCTGGGTTGGGATCCCCTGCAGTAGAAAATCACAACCCACTCCAGTATTCTTTACTGGAGAATCTAATGGACAGAGGAGCCTGGTGTGCTACCATCTATGGTTTCCCAACATCCATGGGTTCCCAAAGAGTTGGAGACAACTGAGCACATGCACATAGCTGATTCATTTCTTTGCTCAGCAGAAACTAATAAAACATTGTAAAGCAATTATACTCCAATAAAAAGATAACATAATTATGAACCCAAAGCAAATTTTCAAAAAAGAGTGATTCTGGAGTTCCTTGGCTAGCTGAGCATATTTACATTTGAGGGGGTACTATCTCCTGAATTTGCAACATTTGGACCAATCTGGTAGCTCAGCTGGTAAAGAATCCGCCTGCAATGCAGGAGGCCCTGGTTCAATTCCTGGGTTCAGAAGATCCCCTGGAGAAGGGATAGGCAGACACTGCAGGAGTTGACAGCTGACCTCCTGCAGCTAGTTAGTGAGTCCTTCTTTAAAGGGTTCTCTGTATAGTGCCATGCATGAGGCAAAAGAAAAACTTCATAATATTTACCCCGTCTTTATTTTAAATGTCAATATTTGGTACATCATGCATTTTGCATTAATTTTGATTTTTTAAAATATTGCATTAAAATCTTTATCTTGGATACCAACATTTGGGGGCACCTCCCACCCTTACATTTTGTAACCCTACTTCCAGCCCTCTTCATCCACCATGTTCTTTAGAGAAGGAGATGACAACAAACTTTCATTCCAAGTGTTTTCTCTTCCAGGAGATCTTCCAGAAATTTTCATTCTAATAGGGAGATAATCAACAGTTTGTTATAATAGAAAGTAATGTTAAACAGAAACTCAGAAAAACTGAGTTTCTGTGTCATTTCTATCAGCTGTATAGAATAAGTCATTCTACCTCTAATGCGGCTTTCTTCTGGTACCTAAACCCCAGTAGGCATGGCACTTGAGGTAAATTAACATATATCTATGCCATATGGCTTTAAAAAGATTAGGGAATTTTATTAGCCATGTAGCATCTACAATATAAGTGGGTGTCAGGCAAGGTGCTGGTATTAGCTTGAATAAGAAAGATGTTCTCAAAGATTTTACAAGTATCAGTAGTAGAATATTCTCTCAGTTCTGTTCAGTTCAGTCGCTCAGTCGTGTCTGACTCTTTGCGACCCCATGAATCGCAGCACTCCAGGACTCCCTGTCCATCACCAACTCCCGGAGTCCACCCAAACTCATGTGCATCGAGTTGGTGATGCCATCCACCCATCTCATCCTCTGTTGTCCCCTTCTCTTCCTGCCCCCAATCCCTCCCAACATCAGAGTCTTTTCCAATGAGTCAATTCTTCATCTCTAGATGCTTTCAAATTCTATTCAATCAATCATCAATGCAAATCATGTAGTGAAAATGTCAAGAAAAGAATTTTCTAGTACCATCTTTTCAGGAGCTTTTTCTCCTTTAAAGCAACATGATTTTCAAAGCCATAATACATTTAACACTAGATTTTAAAGCATGTATGAGATACTAGTTTCTATGGGGAAGAAAGGCTATTTGAGATAAAAATGATTTTGAAACACCACACAATTCAGGTTCCCTTATCATGAAGGCTACCTTTATCTCTTGTACCCTTGTCTCTACTAAGGCTTTAGCTGTCAGACTGGAGTCAGAAAAGAAGTGACCTGGAAGGAGGAAATACATAGCCTATCTCATCAGTGGTCTAGGAAATATCTTGAGTATACAAAAAGAAAAATGTACATCTCTGCCTAAGAGTTTGTGAGAGAATAAAGGATTTCATTTTTCCAGCAAAGCAGAGGGTAAGGTGGGTCTGCCTGTCTTTCATCCGTGGGTCAAAGGACCAGAGGAGAAACATGTGTTGGAGATACTGAGGGAGACACTGACGGCAGAGGAGACTAGAAAGGTGACCACTGCACACGTCAGTCTCAGGCCACCTGGACCGTCCCCAGCCAAATGTCCCTTGCAGCACAACACTGCAAGACAGGGAGCAGGCTTCTTTTTGACTTTTCCAATAGGGTGAACAATTGTCCTAGTTTTCACAGAATTATTCCTATTTTAGCATTGAAATTCCCACTTACTGGGATATCATTCAGCTTTGGCTAAACCAAACAATTTTCCAACTTATTTCCAAAGCCACACTTATTTCCTTTATGTAGAAAGGACTCAAGATTCCTGCGTTCCCACGGGGACTTGCTGTGCAGATTATGGCTGATTTAATAGCATCTGTCCTTCCATGGAGTGGACCAGGGTAATACAGTAAGCAAACCTCATGGCAACACCTTTGTATGAACAGTTCAGGCCTGAGCAAGACAGGATTGTGGCAGATGTATAAAAGTTATGTTGTACTTATATGTAGCTACATGAGACAGGCCCTATATAAGACAAAAGAGAATAGATCAGAAGTTGTACACTGATAACCTTGAGCTGCCAGCACCAGCAGACCAAACAGTAAGGCCACTGATGAAAAATATCTACAGTTAAAGGAATACAGATTATATAGCATATAGATCTGAGACTCTCTATTCTTTTTCCCTTCGAGGATATATACCTATGCTTTCTGAGACCCCTGCTCCTTTTGAGGAAGAATGTCCTCCTAGGTTCCTCTCTGATTCCTCTGTATCATTCACACACATCCGTTTTCCCTACAGACATCTGAATAGTCATGATGTCCCCTAGTCGCTCCCAATCATGTGAGTTTAAAATTGAATTCAACTTAATTATCTCTACTAATCAAATCCTGTTCATTTATAAGATGGAACATTAAATGATGAGCAGAATGCTTAAAACATAATAGGGCCTAATAAATAGTAGTCGTGTCATTATTTTAACTATTAATTCATTAGTAATTAACCCCCTTAACTTATTTTGTTTCTCTCCACACTCTACCGATTCTCTACAGTGCTTGCCACATATATCTCAGACTATCTGTTCTCCTCTATCGTTTTTACTGTCATCATGTGCTCATTAATTTTCATCTATTATTTCTGAAATTTCCAACTGACTTGACCTGGGATTCATACTCTGCATTTTGCTTCAGGCCATACTAATACAGGCCATGGCATAATGAGCTTAACACAGCTCTTAAGAGCTTGGACTGTGGAGTTAAACTGTCTCTATTCAAATCCTGCCTACTATGGTTTAGTCAGAAAGTTAGTCATTTAATTACAATCTCATCTGCAGTGTGATTATACTATTATGTCTCCTCATACATTTGTAGTAAGAGTTAAAATAGGTTATACATGTGCATCACTCAGAACAGGGTCTAACACTTTGTAAGTGACTTGAACAGTTTCCAAAATAGAATTAATGGTTCGATTTGGACCATGAGATATTAAGTACTCCCCTAATTCTTGAGATTTATGCATTGTTATACTATTTTAAAAATTCTATTGTACTAAAAATTCTTATAAATTAGAACTTCATGTTCAAACCACATTTTAAATCTCATAAATAGCTTTATTCATTCACATATCTGCTAGCTGTTTAAAATAATATCCATTTCATAAAAATTGCCAACTGAGAATAATTTTTTTAATATTTTCCAAATTAAGGGATAGACATTTTGTTGCTTAAATTTTAATTTTGTAATTTCAATAACTTGCATGTTTTGGAAAGCTAACTTAATGTTTATATGATTTGAACTCCTATCACATATAAGAAAGTAAGGCCCAGAAAGGTGGAATTACTTGTCAGATACCACACAGTCATTTAATTCCCAGTCCAGAAAGGAGAACCCTGGTCTCTCTTCTCCAGTTTCAACTGGAGTTCTTTCAGTGTTAGTTGCTGTTATCCACTGTATTTGTGTTTAACTATGTTTATATCCCTTACCTTATGTTGACCATTTTTAGAGAAGAAAGAGACTATATTTCCTACTAGTGCTTTGATCAGGGCACCTTTTAAGTAAATAAATATTGAATGATTAAATAAGCGTGTGAATCACACGCCAAATAAACAGTGCCAACATAAATTATTAAGACTTATTAAACAAGCCAAAATTATTTTAACATCCTTACCATGTTTATCACTGCAAAGTCACAACATTAGTTTGAAGATATAGAAGAGTTTATTGATAGAAAAATAAAATAGGCAGGAATAAAATTTTAAAGATTAACCTGAGAGTAGAAAATCAGGAAATTAAGAGCCTTCCCCTAAGAAACATAGAGAATGTATGCATAAGTATAGGTCAAACATCAGAAGATGGGGGGAGTGTGCTTTGCCGTTTGAGGGGATTCCTCGTCTCAATTTAAAGTATCATCACACCCTGCTAGGACATGATTGTTTTACTGGAAAAACTGGGTTTAGGATCAAGGTCAAATGTCCTGAGTTTTCCTCTCCCTAATGCAGGTGAGTCTTGCAGAAGTAGAATGAGCCCTTGAATCTGTTTGCTGTACTGGGCACATGTTATTCATTCATTCAACTTGTATTTATGGAATAGTTATTATGTAACAGAAACTGCACTAAATTCTGGGGATAAGGGAGTGAACAACATAAACAATTTCCTTGCCTCAAGGAACAATATTCTGCTGGGAGAGACAAGAAAACAAGCAGGAAAGCAATGACAGGAGATGTGATAATGAAGAACCAGGATGTAAGTGGGAGTAGGTAGAGCTGTCCAGAAGGTCTTTCAGAAGAGGTAATGTTTAGCTAAAATGATGTGCAATTATGTGTTAACCCATAGAAAGAAAGAGGGCAAATGAAGATCCACATGTGGCAAATAATCTGCTAGTTTTTAAAAACCTCAGCCAGTTCAGCAAAGCTGAAACTATGGATACTAATGACTAGACAGAGGCCAGATCTGGAGAGAGTAAGCTAAGTTAAGGAGCCTGGCACTTATTTGCTCACTCTGGGAAGCTGTGAAGGATTTTCAGGCAAAGGAATACATGTTCAGATTTGCTTTTCACTAGGACAGACTGGTTCCAAATAGGAAAAGGAATACGTCAAGGCTGTATATTGTCACCCTGCTTATTTAACTTGTATGCAGAGTACATCATGAGAAACGCTGGGCTGGAAGAAGCACAAGCTGGAATCAAGGTTTCTGGGAGAAATATCAGTAACCTCAGATATGCAGATGACACCACCCTTTTGGCAGAAAGTGAAGAGGAACTTAAAAGCCTCTTGATGAAAGTGAAAGAGGAGAGTGAAAAGTTGGCTTAAAGCTCAACATTCAGAAAACGAAGATCATGGCATCTGGTCCTATCACTTCATGGGAAATAGATGGGGAAACAGTGTCGGACTTTATTTTTCTGGGCTCCAAAATCACTGCAGATGGTGACTGCAGCCATAAAATTAAAAGACGCTTACTCCTTGGAAGGAAAGTTATGACCAACCTAGATAGCATATGGAAAAGCAGAGACATTACTTTGCCAACAAAGGTCCATATAGTCAAGGCTACGGTTTTTCCAGTGGTCATGTATGGATGTTAGAGTTGGATTATAAAGAAAGCTGAGTGCCAAATAATTGATGCTTTTGAACTGTGGTGCTGGAAAAGACTCTTAAGAGTCCCTTGGACTGCAGGGAGATCCAACCAGTGTCATCCTAGAGGAAATCAGTCCTGAATATTCATTGGAAGGACTGATGCTGAAGCTGAGACTCCAATACTTCAGCCATCTAATGCGAAGAAGTGACTCATTTGAAAAGACCCTGATGCTGGGAAAGATTGAAGGTGGGAGGAGAAGGGGACAACAGAGGATGACATGGTTGGATGGCATCATTGACTCAATGGACATGAGTTTGAGTAAGCTCCAGGAGTTTATAATGGACAAGGAAGCCTGGCCAATGTGTCTCAGAGAGCCAGACACGACTGAGTGACTGAATTGAACTGAACAATCATCTATCAATCAAGTGGAGGATTCAATGGAGTTGAGATATACTAGAACCTGGGCAGCTCTGCTAATTCATTTAAAAAGTGGTAAGGACCAGACCTGAGATATTAATAGGAGATCTGGAAAAGTTAAGGGAAGAGATTAAGTGACTTAGAAACATCTTCTTCATTTCTCTTTTATAACAATTATCATTTGAGTTCATTTGTTTTCTTGTCTGTCTTCCTCAACAAGGCTCAAGTTCTTTGAACACATTATACTTATCTTATGCCATGTGTATGTATGATGCTTCTCAAAGAATTTGTACATAATAATCACTTTTTATATCAATTTGTAAGTGACTAAATGAATAAAACAATCTTATATAGAAACACATTCTTGCTATGTCCTTTTATGTGCAATGCCTGTGTGCTATGTAGAACTTCTCCATTTTTCAGATGGATAAAGTGAGGCTGATGTGGGGAGGGGACTGTCTTATTACTCTGTCTTCATGCCCACTTTTCTTTTCACACCCCTGAAGTGATTTGTCAGGAAGGAAAAGAATATTCAAGCTGCAGTGGTCATTGTCAGTTCATAGCTATTCCTCATTTTCTCCAACTTTCATTGAGGTAACTTTTAAAGACAATATTTCCCTATGTGTTTAACTTCCCAGGGTTTCCCTGATAACTTAGTTGGTAAAGAACCCATCTGCAATGCTGGAGACCCAGGTTTGATTCCTGGGTTGGGAAGATCAGCTGGAGAAGGGATAAGCTATCCCCTTCAGAAATCTTGGGCTTTTCTTGTGGCTCAGCTGGTAAAGAATCCGCCTGCACTGTGGGAGACCTGGGTTTGATCCCTGGGTTGGGAAGATACCCTGGAGAAGGGAAAGGCTACCCCCTCCAGTATTCTGGCCCAAAGAATTCCATAGACTGTATAGTCCAGGCGTCACAAAGACTCGGACGCAACTGAGTGACTTTCACTTTCACTTCCCAAAGCATGATTTTTTGTTGTTATTTTCACAGAATTAAAAAAGTAAAAAGAATGAAAGTGGATTCAATATTCCATGGTAGTTTATTTTGGTCTCAAGTCTTGAAATATTTTAGCAAATATTTCCTCTGGTCATGTATGGATGTGAGAGTTGGACTGTGTGGAAAACTGAGTGCCGAAGAATTGATGCCTTTGAACTGTGGTGTTGGAGAAGACTCTTGAGAGTCCCTTGGACTGCAAGGAGATCCAACCAGTCCATTCTGAAGGAGATCAGCCCTGGGATTTCTTTGGAAGGAATGATGCTGAAGCTGAAACTGCAGTACTTTGGCCACCTCATGCAAAGAGTTGACTCATTGGAAAAGACTGATGCTGGGAGGAATTGGGGGCAGAAGGAAAAGGGGACCACAGAAGATGAGATGGCTGGATGGCATCACCAACTTGATGAACGTAAGTTTGAGTGAACTCCAGGAGATGATGAGGGACAGGGAGGCCCGGCGTGCTGTGATTCATGAGGTCACAGAGTCGGACATGACTGAGCGACTGAACTGAACTGAACTGAAAGACCACATTCAATCGAAGGCTTTCTTAAGTTACTCGGTGGCATGAATACTGGCATTGCAGAACAAACATTTTGCATATTGACTGTTAAAATTTAATTATTTTAAAATTATACATCTGATGGTTTGTGCATATTTTACCTTCATATATGCTGGATAATGTATTATTTTCTGAAATAAATTTAGTTACAAATGGAAGGTTCATTGAAGAAAAGTTTATGATGACGGTATTTGAACAAGGTTATACAGCACATCTAGCAGCTACTTGCCAGAGAAGGCAATGGCACCCCACTCCCGTACTCTTGCCTGGAAAATCCCATGGGCAGAGGAGCCTGGTAGGCTGCAGTCCATGGGGTCGCTAGGAGTCAGACACGACTGAGCGACTTCACTTTCACTTTTCAATTTCATGCACTGGAGAAGGAAATGGCAACCCACTCTGGTGTTCTTGCCTGGAGAATCCCAGGGATGGGGGAGCCTGGTGGGCTGCCGTCTCTGGGGTTGCCCAGAGGCAGACATGACTGAAGTGACTTAGCAGCAGCAGCAGCAGCTACTTGCATCTATATCCTATCCTTTGGGTATAGTAATACAGTAGCGAGTGATATAGTAATATAGCATTTTTGTTTCATTTTTCTTTCTTCATTATTCTTGTACACACTACACTTTGAATCAAAAGTCATTTATAACCCCTTGCTCCCTTTCCTTCCTTTACTACAGGGTTAGTAGAGGATAAATTAGAATCACCTAGATAGCTTTTAAACTTAAAAATTCCTTAAATAAATGTGTGTGTGTGTGTGTGTGTGTGTGTGTGTGCTCTGCTTGTGCTCATTCTCTTCAGTCATGTCTGACTCCTAAGTCTCCTCAGTTGTATCCGACTCTTTGCCACCCCATGGACTGTAGCCTGCCAGGCTTCTCTGTCCATGGGAGTCCCCAGGCAAGAATACCAGAGTGGGTTGCCATGCCCTCCTCCAGGGGATCTTCCCGACCCAGGGATCAAACCCACGGTGTCTCCTGAGTCTTCTGCATTTCAGGCAGATTCTTTACTGCAGAGCCACCCAGGAAACCCATGAAGGTAGAATACTTGTATCTTATTTTTCTTTAATCAATAATACAAAAATTTTGGCAGGGTATATATGTTTATTTTGAGAGAGTATATATACTAATATATATATATGTTGCTGCTGCTAAGTCGCTTCAGTCGTGTCCGACTCTGTGCGACCCCAGAGACGGCAGCCCACCAGGCTTCGCCATCCCTGGGATTCTCCAGGCAAAAACACTGGAGTGGGTTGCCATTTCCTTCTCCAATGCATGCAAGTGAAAAGTAAAAGTGAAGTTGCTCAGTTGTGTCCGACCCTTTGCGACCCCATGGACTGCAGCCTACCAGGCTCCTCCGTCCACGGGATTCTCCAGGCAAGAGTACTGGAGTGGGGTGCCATTACCTTCTCATGGATATATATATATCCATGTTTGTATTGACTTTTTAAAAGATAACATTCTGTAAGGAAAGCTATATTTAATAACATAGGGGAGTATTCATATATCCCTTTAAGTTCAGTTTTTTCATCTGTAAAATAGGGTTAATATAAGCCTAGTTATAGGTCCTTTGTGTGTATTAAATTTAATAATCCCAATAAAGTGCAGAACATGTATTTCAAGGCATAGTCAATAAATGTTGGCTGCAATTATTTCATATTGTTATTATTATCATTGTTATTTGATAACTTTCTTCTTCCCTTGCTTCTGTCTCTCCCTGAAGACTGTCAGCTATCTATAGGCTGTTGGTTATTCACTGGCCATAACAGTAACAGCTTTCGTTTTTCATAGAAAGTTGCTGTTTTTCTCCTCACTCTATAATAGTTTCAAGTTTATGACCTATATCATTGATTTGATACTTTCAATGAAGATAAATATTCTGCTATTTTACTTTGTTTCTTTTTTCAGATCCATTTTCACAGAAGCCACATCTTTCTTAATTTTAATGAAGATCTTAAAATAGGTCTGGAAGCTTCCTTTGGATCCAGCAGTAGCATATGTTCAGTAGTTATGTTATTCTTTTGAGTCTCCTGGATGTTGTGTTTGCTCTCTTATTCTTTAGAATTTTCTATAAGGAACATGGTGATTGTTAAAGGGTTTTCTTTTTTTTTTTTTTCCTGACTCATTTTCAAAAATGACCAGGCCTTTATCACTGGACAATCCTTGGTATTTCTCTTAGTCCACTTAGGCAGTGATAAACCTTCCTTGAATACTTAGAGAGGAAAGATTGAATACTGAGAAAAGATTGGTGGATATAGCTTCTGTATCTCAAGCTGGCTTTCACCCAAAGCACTCTACTCTACTGAGGTAGCCTCTTTCTCCACCTCCTTTGGACTGGTTCTTCAGTCTAAACTGATGTTAACATAGGGAACGCATAGTTTCTAGCAAGCCTTGGTACTGTGGCCTGCCCATTTCTGTTGACCCCTGTGGTGTTTTTCTTGTGAGGACCATGCCTCCCAACTGCCACGAGCCCCTACAGGAATCCAGTACTTACAAGAGACTGAATATATACAAGTATCACAGCCAGTCCATGTGTAAAAGTAGCACTCTGACCTACAGCCTGGTGCAACCATCTGAAGAAGCCAACCTATTAACCAGAGTAATCAATCAAGGAGGGCCAACTACTAACTATAGCAACCAATCCAGGAAGGTGAACAATAACCCCTGTATTAGACAAAATGGCCAGGACCTGATGAATAACTGTTAGTTTCCTTAATATTTGCTCCTACTTCTAATTTAGGATCAACCAGAGGAAGCCAAATAGGTTACCTAACGAATCACATCAGATGCCTAGCTCCTAGTTAGCCCATCTCATTTGCTTATACCAGTAACATCTCAATCAGGACATACCTGAAACCTTCCTGCTTTTCCATTGTATTGTCGGGCCACTCAAGATGGATGTTCTCTGGCTCTCTATACATTCTCTGCCCAACCAGGATCTGCTTCACCTACACCCTACTCACATGACTGACCTTCCTGTGTGCTTGCTCCAGGCCCCAGTTAATGATAGCTTATCAAAGGTATGGTAAGAGATGTGCCCTTCTTCGATTCCCTGGTAACTAACGAACTAACCTGACTTCAATTTCCCCTGTAACTGGCAATCTCTCCTCCCTTGGCCCCCTGAATGCCCCCACCCAGCAAAGACTGCTACCTTGTCCTGCTCGTCCACTCTTCACGTGGGTTGTTGCTCCAGAAATTTGCTCCAGTCGTGTAAACTCCCCTCTCCATTAAACCACTGATGTCTCTGTTGCTCCCTCAGGGCTGTTTCTTCAGTCTTGATCCTGGACAAGTCCAGGCATCGTAGGCCTGCGGGGTGCAGCCCAGTGTCTGCTATGAAGCTTTCCCACTCCTCTGCCTGCCTTAAGTCTCTGTCACACACAAATGGTGATGACTGACTCCCTTGCTGTGCAAGCCCTGAATAAATGGGCTTTTCTTGCTCTCATGTAAATGATCTTCATTCATTTTCACACTAATTGCCCTGTTGAATTCTGGGCCACATAGTTTCTATCTAGATAAATATATATGAATCAAGTAATCTTTGGAAGAACAATGTATTTTAAAAAGAATAAAAGATATGACATAAAAAACTAAAAATTTAAATAGTTTATTGTTATTCATTTGCATCTGACTCAATTATACTAGTCATTCTTTTATCATTATTAATTTTTACAGTTTTTTTGCCTTTATGGATATTTTAGTGAAAAGTTGTTAGAAGGTGCTTGGTGTCATCTTAGAGCAGGAGTAGTCATGCTACTCTTTACAGGTCTATTTTATTATGACACACTAAGTTCTGGAACACTAATTTCAATGTTAATAATGTGTTTTTCAGGCTAACAAATTTGACTCTCTTGCCATACCCACCTATAAACACAGACACATACAGTTCCAGTGATTAATGAATCCCATTATCCAGATCATTCTGTTTATTTTTAAAGTTTACCCTCAAATGTATCCATATTTTAGGTGACAGTATTATCTCTCTTGAATTAACCATAGCCGATTCACTGAACCACCTGGCTGTCTAATAAATCTTCTAATTAATAGGATGCCTTCTAATTAAAAAAATATATATTTATTTCCCACATTACTCTGCTAATAGCTCTGTAGCTTTTATAAATAAATGAGGACCTAGCACTCACACATATCCTGAAAAGAAGAAAGACATCAGGCTATTTAAAAACCTGATGCGATCTTCTTTTTAGCTCTATCAACTGAGAAAAGCTAAATTTCACAACTTGTGTTTGCTGTGTGAGTAGTCTTTTTATTTTCTCTGTTTTTCACCTCTGCACACAGACTTGTGTCCTTGAGACACAAAGTAATTTAGAGTGGCTCTTTGGTATTCCTGGTAATTCAACCTTGTTTTTCTATTGCACACTCCGAAGCTCAGTGTGAAACATTTATCCTACTTAATCATGATAATGTAGATGCCAGAAGGAATTGAGCAAAGCAGCAGTGCAGGAAGGATCTGGCCTCAGCAAGGAGGAATCCTGGCTCCTTTGTTTTCCCGTTTAACTTCCTTTGCATGCCTTCCTTTTCAGTACCTTACTATTTCCTTCATGTGCTTACTGCCTATGATTATCAATTTGCATTCTGCTCCAATCTAAAATTATTTTTCTTACTAGCCAAATCTCACCAATGTATTACATATGATGGTGAAGTTAATAGAAAGATTTTTCCCTCTCCAATTTATTTAAACTGATTTACTAGTGTTAACATGTTCCTTGAGGCATTTGACTTTACCAGTTTCATGAAGACACAGCTTCTTGTTCAAGCTGACATTCACATTGACTCAGGGAATTGCCTGTTTTCAAACACATAGCTAGTTTGGAGTCAGCTAGTTTAGTATCATGCTAAGTACTCTATCATTTGATTCATGTTTTTCTTTTTTTAGTATTTTGGCCACACAGAGTGGCACACAGGATCTTAGTTCCCTGACCAGGAATCGAACCCACATCCCCTGCAGTGGAAGCACACAGTCTTAACAGTTGGACCATGAGAGAAGTCCCTGATTCATTTCTTAATAGTCTTCCTTCTACCAAACAAGAATATAAAACAAGAGTATGTGTTTTACTAAGCAATAACAGTAAAGTCACTTGAGAGTTATTAATAATAATGATTACTTACAATGTAAACTCAAATAATAATTATTGTCAGTGTGCCAGGCACTGTGCTAAGGAATTCATATTTCACAGCAGTTTTGTGAGGCACGTATCACTATTACCTCTGTTTAACAAAAAGAAGCTGACTCATCAAATTGTTAAAATACTTGCTCAATGCCACGTAATTCCCAATCTAAATTTTTATTTTGAATGGAGTGTTATTTCTTTGATTATTGAAAAAAAAATGACAATTGACAAGATAAAGTCTCATATAAATTTTATTTCTTAAATACAAGTATGTGTGTGCTAAGTCACTTCGGTCATGTCCTACTCTTTTCAACCCTGTGGACGGTAGCTTGCCAGGCTTCTCTGTCCATGATATTCTCCAGCCAAGAATACCGGAGTGGGTTGCCATACCCTCTTCCAAGGCATCTTCCATACCCAGGGATCGAACCTACATCTCTTTGGTCTTCTGCATTGGGAGATGGGTTCTTCACCACTAATGCAACTTGGAGAGTCCTTAAATACAAGTATTAAAAAATTAAGCAGGAAAAGATAGGAGAGGGAGAGACTGAATTGCATTCATGTCCTAGCTAGTTTTAAAGAAATACTTTTTATTTCAAATCTGATATTTTTCTGTATGAAAGATTGAAATAAATCCTAAAACTTCTCACAGTTCAGGTCAAAACCATTTAAGGAATCAAAGTTGGCTGCCTTCAGAATCTGTTTTGTCAAGACTCCATGTTACCTCCCCAAAACTCTCACTCTCTGATTTATTATCTTTGCTTCCTTGGGAGAGTCCATGAGCCTGTTTTTTTTCATCTGTTAAATGGAGATGTTTAAAGGGTTGTAAGGATTACAGAAGATCATAGCTGGAAAATGCTTAGACAAGTGCCCAGCACCTTCTCAGCCTTTTGTCAGTAGTAAATACCAGCTGCTATCTATCAGATGGCATTATTATACTGGATTTGCCCACATTGGCATAGCATCCTTTTTTTTTTTTTTTTTCTTGCTTTGGCTTCTTCTGTATCACAATTCTATTTTGGAGATGAAGATGGAGTCTGAGTTGATATCTAGCATGGCATAGCAAAATACACTGGGATGAGGAATTTGAGACCCGACTCTCATCTGAAGTTTTCTGCTAACACAGTATGATACTGAGAATATTATTAACCTTCCCTGAGTTCAAATTTACCCTTACAGAAAAATAAGGTGGTAACAATGATTTCTGACCTCAACCACCTGGCATCGGGCCCATCTTCACAGGCAAGGTCCTCCTTAAGACTGCCCTTGCTTCAAAGAGCAGCCACAAATTTGTGTCATCCTCACTTCTAACCAGCTGGCTACAGAGTTAGGGGCTCCTACTATCTTCTCAGTTTCAATAATATGATAGAATGATGCACAGAACTCAAGGAAAGCATTATGCTTAAGATTACAGTTGTATTATAGCAGAAAGCAAATCGATCAGCACCAGCCAAAGAAAGAGACCCCATGGACTTCAGCCTTCCAGGCTCCTCCGTCCATGGGATTTTCTAGGCAAGAGCACTGGAGTGGGGTGCCATTGCCTTCTCCGAAAGGGAGAGAAGCATTGGGTAAATCTGTGAAGGTTTGCATGTAAGGTTTCCATTGTTCCCAGGGTTGTATTACCTTCCCAGCACATTGGTCTGTGAAAATATTTGGAGTATTACTCACCAGGGATACCCATCTGAACTTTGGTGTCCAAAAGTTTTATTGGGATTTTGTTATATAAGTATTATTGATTTAGTAATTAACCACACCATTTAACTCAGTCTCCAGTTTTCCTTCCATCTAAAAAGGGCTGATATGGCATGGCTTAAAGCCCCAACTCTTTAATGGTTGGTCTTTCTGCCATGGCCAGCTCCCATCCTGAGTCATCTCCTTAGCATAAACTATCTAGGGGCCCACGATGAGTCATCTTGTTGGTATAAACTATCAGATGTGCCCTAAAGTGCTCAGGATGAATAGCAAAACATTCTGAGAAATTCCAAAGATTTTGAGGTTATCTCCCAGGAAGTGGAGACAAAGTCCAGCCACAATTTTTATTGCAGGGAAGGTAATACAAAATATGCTCTCTAGAAGCACTTCAATTCTACTTCTTACTCTTTATTTAAAAGGTTTAGTAATTTTTAAATGGAATACTCAGAAAAAGATAAAAGCAAAGGGAATGTGGGTGAAAGAAAAGCTCTTTTCCATGACTGCCTTTCACAAAGTAGGCACAGAGGGAAAAGATGATTCTGGCATCAAAAACATACTCCGACTGGGAAAAAAGTGACAATGAATTAACGTGGCCAATAGCTTACTGGTCCATTATCTAAAGCTTCAGTTACATTTCATTAACTCATGAATCAGTTGTATTCATAGTCTTATATCCTGAGGACCCTCTAATTATGTACTAAAGCCTTTAGAATTATAATAGATTGTGACTCAGTTCCTACCTCCAAGCTTTCATTTTTAAATCTTATGATCCATCCTCTTTCCCATGTAAAACGTGTTGAACATTAATGGGCTGTTCCATGTATTAGATGTATGAGATAAAAAAAATAGTGTCAACATAGCACATAAAACTTAAACATACTCCTTTTTTTCTAAGCCATTTTTGAAGGAATGAGAAACTCATTGGAAGAAAGTAAATATTTTAAATATATCCTAGTAACTTGCTTCTTACTCATACAGTCATATAATAAATCATCACAGCCTTGTTACTCTTTACTAACACAAAATGTCTTCTTCTCTGCTTTTTCTCCCAAGCAGGTAGATAGAATATCAGCCTGCTTTATGCATGTGCACATATGTATACGTGTGTCAGGGTTACATTCTTTGTGATAAGAAATTATTAATGTGTAATGGAAATGGACATCTTGCATTGAAAGAATTAAAAGGGCATACTTTCACATATGTGTTAGCTTGTTCAGAGGTATAGGAGGTTAAAGAAATGTTCTCTGTGCTTTTTCTTGTGATGGAATGATTTTTGGATATTATATGCTGAGAAGCTTTTAAAATACCAGTTTGAGTTTAATAAATGTTACGTAAGGAGAAAATATTCCTAAGGTATAATGTGAAACCTAATAAGAATACATCTTCAGTTCCCTTTTTCATTCATTTATTTAGCTAATAGTTAGCCTGACTAAACTAGGCTACATCCTAGCAACAGAGATATACAAAAGGTCTTGCTCTTCTGGTATTGAACAGGTGTTGACAAAGTAGACACGTTCCACAATTTACTTAAATCAATTTGATGATGCTAACATGTCTTATGAGGCATCTAACCTTAAGGATCCCACTTAGGTATATCTTCTTTGAGTTGGCAAAAATACATGTCATACGTATGTATTTGTACGTGATACAGAATATCAAAGAGTTTGGGGTGGAGTGGCGGGGTGATACTGAGAAACATATTCTACCTATGTGCTGCAGAAAATCCTTCACAAAATAGTGTCATTTCAAATGACATTCCTAAGGAAGCAAGTGAGATAAAGCAAGGGATGAAGGCTGTTTCAGGGAAAGATAATTTGGATGCATTGTCACCACAAGGAGTCGAGAACTAGACATTCACTATTAAGTGAATGTAGGGAATGAAAATAAATTGGACATTACCAGGAACTAGGAGAAACTAAGTTTAGGTAACTGCTGCCTAGGGATAGATAGAACAATGGAAAGGAAGATGCCAGTCACAGAAAGAAGCCTCTGCTGCTGATTAGCTACTGAACTCAAGGGCAGGAATGCTGTGTTCTGGTCTGCAGAATGTCTCTGGAGCTTTCGCACATGTGATCTCCTACAACTGACCCGTGATGAATTCACTGGGTTGACAGTGACCATCTATGAAGCATCACACACGAGCCTCCCTCCTTCTCTATTTCTCTATTCCTATCAGTTCTGTAGCCTCATCTAATTCCTTTCTCTGTCTTCAAGTCTACACTTAACTTTCCTGTTTTCTGGACACAATTTGTCCCCCTTTCTAGAATGCTCTGTTCACGTCCTCCTCGGAGCTGACTTTTCAAACCATTCTTTAAAGCCTTTCCAAATGACCCAGGTTGAGGTTAACTTGCCTTTGTCCTTTGAACTGTAACATGTGCAACTATTTCAACATATCATTGTCAACCTTACATCACAGATAGCATGTGTTTTTCCTATAGGTGATAAAATCTTCAGGGGTAGTCACCATAGCTGGATTCTCAATATTCCCTATGACCATGTTTGGCACACAATGTATACATTTAGCTAATAGCATTTAAACTGAAGAATATTTTTAATAAATTTATCAAAGCATAAATCAGGCCTCAGCAATAATTTGATTTTTATGTACATGTAAGACAGTCTTTTAAAACACATATTAACCTTTATTCTAGAATTTTACCCAAAATAGAAAACATGCTACCAGTTAATGGAGGACAAAAAAATCAGGTACAAGTTTATCTTTTTTGGCACTTCAAACTATAAATTTATTTTTCATTTTCAGAGCCATAAAGTATGTTCTTTGATAGCGAGTCCACCAGAAGGCTTTACTATACAATTTTATACTCTTTCTGTTGATGTACCGAGATAAGTCATTGCTTTATGAGCTATTGCCTATTAAAAGGCATTCATATTGAGCAACATCTTTTGCATAAAATGTTCTTGCTGCTGCTACTGCTGCTGCTAAGTTGCTACAGTCGTGTCCGACTCTGTGCGACCCCATAGACGGCAGCCCACCAGGCTCCCCCGTCCCTGGGATTCTCCAGGTAAGAACACTGGAGTGGGTTGCCATTTCCTTCTCCAAAGCATGAAAGTGGAAAGTGAAAGTGAAGTCGCTCAGTCATGTCGAACTCTTCATGACCCCGTGAACTGCAGCCCACCAGGCTCCTCCATCCATGGGACTCTCCAGGTAAGAGTACTGGCGTGGGGTGCCATCGCCTTCTCTGAAAACATTCCTGAGGAAATACAATTACTTCAACATTATTATTAAAGCAGTAAGAAAATGTATTACTCAAGTAAAGGGAAATCCTATACTAATTGCATTCTTTTTGCTCCTAGTATCAAATGCCCTTTAACCACTAATAGCTCTTCTGTAGCAAACTGATTCCTCCGTTTGTTTTGTCCCTTTGTAGGATTTAACTCTAAAAACATCTACCACCCTAATTTGCCATTTATGATTTTGTTTTATAGTTTGTAAATAAACCTGATCTGTCTCCACTTTTCTTTAATGTGGTGAAGAGCTATCCTTATTTTCTGATTTAGAAATTATATAGGTGATACCCTGTTTAGAGACAGATATAGATTATTTGCTGTTTAAGTCAAAATTAGAAGTGTCAATGAGATGGTCATTTATAAATATATCAAATTAAATTCTTTACATAATGATCAGTTGCTGCACTGTAGCATCAATATGATTTGCTTAGATTTTATGAATTTTTATATTTTATCTTTTAATAACCTCCTTGGGATTATTTTCCTAAGAATAAGAATATAATAAAGAAGGAAAAAGGAATTAAGCAGAATCAAAAGAGCCTGATAAACCTGTTTAGGAGTCACATGTCTCTCCACATATCTAAAAGGAGCTCAAACTTGACGTTTAGGACTCCTCTCTACTTGAGTTTTCTGAGATTTCTAGGAGATGGCTCTTTAGTGCATTTAGCCATAAACTACTCCAATAAACCTGGTTTTCAAACATCCACCTGATTTTTGACACATTCTTCATAAGTTATTTGATAATTTTATATATTTGGGCACCTGTTTATTTTTAAAATAGTTGGGTATTATTGTTTTACCTACCTTGGGAAAAATTATTCTTTTGGCTTGATCGATTTGCTCCAGCCTAAAGAGCAATCTTCTACCCAAAGAAGTAAGCAGATAGACATTCAGTAAATGAACAGAGTGGTCTCTTCCTATGTTTGGAATATCCTCCAATAGGAGATTTAAGATTTTTAGTTCATTTGTTAACCTCTAGCAGTTCAAACATTCTCTTCATTCTAATGTAGTAGAAAAAAATCAACAATATCCTGATGACCCATTTATGCCTAATAAAAACCTGTATTTTAAGTGTTGAGCAATACTTCCAGGCCTCTTCAGTCTGTAGCTATTAATGAAGTCCTATACTCATCGCAGGGCTGCCCTGGTGGGTCAGTGGTAAAGAATCCACCTGCAATGCAGGAGACATGGGTTCCATCTCTGGGTTGGGAAGATCCCATGGAGAAGGGTACAGCAACCTCATGTGCTAAATTGCTTCGGTCACCTCTGACTCTTTATGACCCCATGGACTCTAGCCTGCCAGGCTCCTCTGTCCATGGGATTACTGTCCTAGTCACATAGCCCCAATTTTTGAGTGTGCTTATTGAAAGCTGCAATTCTATTAAATAAAAATATGGTAGGACTATGTCTCATAGTCAAAATGTCCAGAATTACATTTTATGCCTGATACTAGTAAATTGTTACTTTTGTTAGATAAAAACAGGACATTAATTACCTGTCTAGCCAGCAATCTTACTTCTGGAGACATTAACCCTCTGAAAAACTGCTTTGGACCAAAGTTTAAAAAATGAACCTATTGGAGGTTAAGAAATTGCTTTGTTATAGTCTTGCCTATGACTTCATGAGCTCTCACTCAGAACCTTACCAAATTACTGGAAACTATCAGTTCAGTTCAGTTTCTCAGTCATGTCCTACTATTTGCGACCCCATGGACTGCAGGACACCAAGCTTCCCTATCCATCACCAACTCCCGGAGCTTACTCAAACTCATGTCTATCTAGTAAGTGATGCCATACAACCATCTCATCCTCTGTTGTCCACTTCTTCCCCATCTTCAATCTTTTCCAACATTAGAGTCTTTCCAAATGACTCACTTCTTCACATCAGGTGGCCAAAGTATTGGAATTTCAGCTTCAGCATCAGTCCTTCCAATGAATATTCAGGACTGATTTCCTTTAGGATGGACTGGTTTGATCTTCCTGCAGTCCAAGGAACTAACAAGAGTCTTCTCCAAAACCATAGCTCAAAAGCATCAATTCTTCAGCACTCAACTTTCTTTATAGTCCAATTCTCACACCCTTAAATGACTACTGGAAAAACCATAGGTTTGATTAGATGGACCTTTGCTGGAAAAGTAATGTCTCTACTTTTTCATATGCTGTCTAAGTTGATAACTTTTCTTCCAAGGAGCAAGTGTTTTTTAATTTCATGGCTGCAGTCACCATCTGCAGTGATTTTGGAGCCCAAGAAAAGAAAGTCTGTCACTGTTTCCATTGTTTCTCCATCTATTTGTCATGAAGTGATGGAACCAGATGCCATGATCTGTTTTCTGAATGCTGAGTTATAAGCCAACTTTTTTACTCTCCTCTTTCACTTTCATCAAGAGGCTCTTTAGTTCTTTGCTTTCTGCCATAGGGTAGTGTCATCTGCATATCTGAGGTTATTGATATTTCTCCCGGCAATCTTGATTCCAGCTTATGCTTCATCCAGCCCAGCATTTCTCATGATGTACTCTGCATACAAGTTAAATAAGCAGGGTGACAATATACAGCCTTAACATACTCCTTTCCTGATTCAGAACCAGTCTGTTGTTCCATGTCCAGTTCTAACTGTTGCTTCTTGACCTGCATACAGATTTCTCAAGAGGTAGGTCAGGTGGTCTCATATTTCCATCTGTTGAAGAATTTTCCACAGTTTGTTGTGATCCACACAGTTAAAGGCTTTGGCATAATCAATAAAGCAGAAATAGATGTTTTTCTGGAACTCTCTTGCTTTTTCAATGATCCAACAGATGTTGGCAATTTATCTCTGGTTCCTTTGCCTTTTCTAAATCCACCTTGAACATCTGGAAGTTCACAGTTCATGTACTGTTGAAACCTGGCTTGGAGAATTTTGAGCATTACTTTGCTAGTATGTGAGATGAATGCAATTGTGTGAAGTTTGAACGTTATTTGGCATTGCCTTTCTTTGGGATCTGAATGAAAACTGACCTTTTTCAGTCCTGTGGCCACTGCTGAGTTTTCCAAATTGGCTGGCATACTGAGGTGCAGCACTTTCACAGCATGATCTTTTAGGATTTGAAATAGCTCAACTGAAATTCCATCACCTCCACTAACTTTTTTCATAGTGAAGCTTCCTATGGCCCACTTGACTTCACATTCCAGGATGTCTGGCTGTAGGTGAGTGATCACACCATCGTGGTTATCTGGGTCATGAATATCTTTTTTGTATAGTTCTGTGTATTGTTGCCACCTCTTCTTAATATCTTCTGCTTCTGTTAAGTCCATACAATTTATACCTTTTATTGTTCTCATCTTTGCATGAAATGTTCCCTTGGTATCTCCAATTTTCTTGATGAGATCTCTCGTCTTTCCCATTCTATTGTTTTCCTCTATCTCTTTGCATTGATCACTGAGGAAGCCTTTCTTATCTATCCTTGCTATTCTTTGGAACTCTGAATTCAGATGGGTATATCTTTCATTTTCTCCTTTGCCTTTTGTGTCTTTTCTTTTCTCAGCTATTTGTAAGGCCTTCTCAGACAACCATTTTGCCTTTTTACATTTCTTTTTCTTGGGGATGATCTTGATCACTGCCTCCTGTACAAAGTCACAAACCTCCATCCATAGTTCTTCAGGCACTCTGTCAGATCTAACCCCTTGAATCTATTTGTCACTTCCACTGTATAATTGTAAGGGATTTGAGTATAATCTAATCAAATATGAGTACAAAATGAAGCAGGCCAATGGTTAACAGAGTTTTAGCAAGAGAACGCACTGGTCATAGCAAACACCCTCTTCCAACAACACAAGAGAAGACTCTACACGTGGACATCACCAGGTGGTCAGTACCAAAATCAGATTGATTATATTCTTTGCAGCCAAAAGTGGAGAAGCACTATACAGTCATCAAAAACAAGACCGGAAGCTGACTGTGGCTCAGATCATGAACTCCTTATTGCCAAATTCAGACTTAAATTGAAGAAAGTAGGGAAAACCACTAGACCATTCAGTTATGACCTAAATCAAAGCCCTTACTGGAAACAAAACCACAATGTAAAATATATCATAGGTGGAGTCAACATGTTTGTGTTCACATTCTACAGATAAACTTACTATGTATTTGTACTTATGAAACATGATCTACTTATCTGGCCTCCGATTTACTTATTTGTAAAGTGTAGATAAAATTGACCACTCAGATTTACTTTGGTGATTAAACAAAATAATGTTTCATCGGAAAGAAAGTGAAAGCGTTAGTCACTCAGTCATGTCTGACTCTTTGCAACCCCATGAAGCTCCCCGCCAGGCTCCTCTGTCCATGGGATTCTCCAGGCAAGACTACTGAAGTGAGTTGCCATTTCCTTCTCCAGAGGATCTTCCCAACTCAGGGATCAAACCTAGGTCTCCTGCACTGCAGGCAGGTTCTTTACCATTAGAGATACCCAGGGAGCCCCAGTAAATCATCAGGTGTTTTATAAATTGTGAACTGTCATATAAATGTATCCTTCCCTTTTACATAGTATATAATTCTTGATTTACTTGGACACTTGCTTTTCAGTTCACAAAAGATAAAGACAAGAAGCAAAAAGGAAGCAAGAGCAAGAGATATATTCTTAACTGAAAGTAAGTTTATTATGAAAGAAATGTTAGCTGACCTTCTCAAACTAGAGAAGTTACTAAAGCCACAATAAACTATATTACTCTATAATAACATAATGAATATTCATAAAGATAAACCTGCAAGATCAACAAAAAATGCCAATGCCCTATGCTATAGAAATCAACACAGGATGTTATCCATTTTCAAAAGACTTCTATAAAAAGAAAATTTTAGAATATAATTTGAAGTTTCTAAAATTTTAATTATATGGAATATCACATTCTAATAGCTTTTGAGTAAAGGAGGTCATTGAACCTACTGCCTGGTGATGAGTCACCTTTCAAATCTCCTTACAAAAAGATAGCTTCCATCTCATTAAAATTAGAAGCATTTATGAAATATAAGCTGTTTGATATTGTCTTCTTTGTTGGAGAGAAATTGTTTGTTTCCTTGTGTCACATAAAAGTAAATGCACTGGGAAGATACAAAGGTCTAGGTAAGTGAAAAAGTAGATGAAAATTAAGAAGTGATACAACACTGCCTATTTCTCACTTTAGTTAATATATAATTTTTCATTTTTACCTGATACATTTAATTGAATCATGACAGTTATTCCTGCAGCCAGAGGAGATACCATAGCTCATAGAAGACTTATTGTAGAAAGAATTTAGAAGTTGGTTCATCTTCAGATCAGATCAGATCAGTCGCTCAGTCATGTCTGACTCTTTGTGACCCCATGAATCGCAGCACGCCAGGCCTCCCTGTCCATCACCAACTCCCAGATTTCACTCAGACTCACGTCCATCGAGTCAGTGATACCATCCAGCCATCTCATCCTCTGTCGTCCCCTTCTCCTCCTGCCCTCAATCTCTCCCAGCATCAGGGTCTTTTCCAATGAATCAACTCTCCACATGAGGTGGCCAAAGTACTGGAGTTTCAGCTTTAGCATCATTCCTTCCAAAGAAATCCCAGGGCTGACCTTCTTCAGAATGGACTGGTTGGATCTCCTTGCAGTCCAAGGGACTCTCAAGAGTCTTCTCCAACACCACACTTCAAAAGCATCAATTCTTCGCCACTCAGCCTTCTTCACAGTCCAACTCTCACATCCATACATGACCACAGGAAAAACCATAGCCTTGACTAGATGGACCTTTGTTGGCAAAGTAATGTCTCTGATTTTCAATATGCTATCTAGGTTGGTCATAACTTTTCTTTCAAAGAGTAAGCATCTTTTAATTTCATGGCTGCAGTCACCATCTGCAGTGATTTTGGAGCCCAAAGAAATAAAGTCTGACACTGTTTCCACTGTTTCCCCATCTATTTGCCATGAAGTGATGGGACCAGATGCCATGATCTTCATTTTCTGAATGTTGTTTTAAGCCAACTTTTTCACTCTCCTCTTTCACCTTCATCAAGAGGCTTTTTAGTTCCTCTTCACTTTCTGCCATAAGGGTGGTGTCATCTGCATATCTGAGGTTATTGATATTTCTCCCAGCAATCTTGATTCCATCTTGTGCTTCTTCCACCCCAGCATTTCTCATGAGGTACTCTGCATATAAGTTAAATAAGCAGGGTGACAATATACAGCCTTGACGTACTCCTTTTCCTATTTGAAACCAGTCTGTTGTTCCATGTCCAGTTCTAACTGTTGCTTCCCGACCTGCATACAAATTTCTCAAGAGGCAGGTCAGGTGGTCTGGTATTCCCATCTCTTTCAGGATTTTCCACAGTTTCTTGTGATCCACACAGTCAAAGGCTTTGGCATAGTCAATAAAGCAGAAATAGATGCTTTTCTGGAACTCTCTTGCTTTTTCAATGATCCAGTGGATGTTGGAAATTTGGTCTCTGGGTCCTCTGCCTTTTCTAAAACCAGCTTGAACATCTGGAAGTTCACGGTTCACATATTGCTGAAGCCTGGCTTGGAGAATTTTGAACATTACTTTACTAGCGTGTGAGATGAGTGCAATTGTGTGGCAGTTTGAGCATTCTTTGGCATTGCCTTTCTTTGGGATTGGAATAAAAACTGACCTTTTCCAGTCCTGTGGCCACTGCTGAGTTTTCCAAATTTGCTGGCATATTGAGTGCAGCACTTTCACAGCATCATCTTTCAGGATTTGGAATAGCTCAACTGGAATTCCATCACCTCCACTAGCTTTGTTCGTGTGATGCTTTCTAAGGCCCACTTGACTTCACATTCCAACATGTCTGGCTCTAGGTCAGTGATCACACCATCGTGATTATCTGGGTCGTGAAGATCTTTTTTGTACAGTTCTTCTGTGTATTCTTTCCTAATTTCAGGATTAGTTTCATGAAAACTTGATAAACAATCCAGACCTTAGTGAAAAGCATTGTAAAGGGCTTTGGATCAGTACTAAAGAGACTCACACTGAAACCAACTTGACTTCTGTTCATATATCCCAACTCTAAGAAAAGAGTCCCTTCTTAGTTAAAGACCATCACCTTAAATAACTAGACTCAATTCATTTTCCTGTATCTGGGTCCCTAAGATAAACTGTCACATTTCCAAACACCAAATTAGGTGTTTGATCCCTATTTCTGGCTGTAAGTTCATGCCAAGTACTGGGACTGCTTCCTTTATGACAGACCTAGATATACCTGTGGAGGAAATTTCTCAGCATCAAATTTTCATAAGGAAATAATGAAAATAATGTTTTGATAGATAACTTAAGCCTCCAGCCTTTCATTAAACATAGTTATTTATCAAGTATTTATTAAATATATATTATATTTCCAGCATCGTTTTCAGTCGGTTCAGTCCCTCAGTTGTGACCAACTTGTTGCAACCCCATGCACTGCAGCATTCCAGGCTTCCCTGTCCATCACCAACTCCCAGAACTTACTTAAAGTCCTGTCCATTGAGTCAGTGATGCCATCCAACCATTTCATCCTCTATTGTCCCCTTCTCCTCCTGCCTTCAATCTTTTACAGCATCAGGGTCTTTTCACATGAGTCAGTTCTTCACATCAAGTGGCCAAAGTATTGGAGTTTCAGCTTCAGCATCAGTCCTTTCAATGAATATTCAGGACTGATTTCCTTTAGGATTGATTGGTTTGATCTCCTTGTAGTCCAAGGAACTCTCAAAAGTCTAAGAACCTGGATTATTATTCATAAGAAACACAAATAGAATAAACTTCCTACGCTGAGACACAGTTGAAGGCTGAAAATTGCCTCAGTCATTAGCAGTCTAACTCTGAGAGTTTTAGATCCAAATGGCAGTGTCTCTGAAGGTTTCTGATTTATTTGTTGCTATATCCCAAAAGATAACAGCCCAATAACTAGTTTTTGAATGGCACTCAACAAACATTTGTTGAAAGGATGAATATGAAAAGACACCAACCTATGGGTTTAATATTTTTTAACCACTTGATAATTTCTGCTTTAAGTTTTGCCTTTACCAATTTGTAATGATAAATCTATAAGCTTCACAACACTTGGGGACCTTATCTGTTGAACATACCAATGGATCTCTGTACTTAATATTGGCATGTGTTCAATTAGTTTTATTAGGTGAATAACACTCTCCTCAGAGAAGGCAATGGCACCCCACACCAGTACTCTTGCCTGGAAAATCCCATGGGCAGAGGAGCCTGGTAGGCTGCAGTCCATGGGGTCGCAAAGAGTCAGACGCGACTGAGCGACTTCACGTTCACATTTCACTTTCATGCTTTGGAGAAGGAAGTGGCAACCCACTCCAGTGTTCTTGCCTGGAGAATCCCAGGGACAGGGGAACCTGGTAGGCTGCTGTCCATGGGGTCGCACAGAGTCGGACACAACTGAAGCGACTTAGCAGCAGCAGCAACAGCAACACTCTCCTAGGTCTTTCTATTCCTCCTCCACAGGAAATAAAGCCCTTGTTTCAGTTTAAACCACTAAGGTATAACTCTATGATATTGCTTATCCTCTTTTCCAAATTTCTCAAAATACTCACATAATTGAATAAAACACTTAAACTATTATCCCAAGGGCCAAACTGGAACATGTTGACAAATGGGGTTCATAGCCTTCCTCTAATCCATCATTCTTTCTGAATTTCAGTATCACATGAAAGTCCTCATCACCCCCAGGCTCATAAACCTGGGTCATCTTTGCTTGTTTTGTCTCCTTCACACCTTATATCAAATTGAACATAAAGTTCTGCCAAATCTTCTTCAAATATATTATGCAACAAGTATTTAATAAGCATTTACAATGTCCAAGACACCATACGATGGACTGATAGAAAAAAATGACCTCTAATATCAAAAAGCTTGCAATGTCATAAGAACATGAGAAACAAACAAATGCCTAATATGCTACGGAATAAAAAAATTCTCTAACAAACACGAATGTGCAGTATATTCACACAGGGTACACCATTCTCTTGTAGAAGCTCAAAAGAGGCTATGCCTATTTTAAATTATACAAAAATATATTATGGAGAAAGACTTTTAAAATACAGGTGGAAATGAAGATGTCATGAGGTGTTGCTTAAATAACATGTGACCATAATGTACGTGAGCAGTATAGACTGATGTCAATGAACAATGGGAAGACAAGAAAGTGCTGCACTTTAAGCAATACTATATGGCACCCCACTCCGGTACTCTTGCCTGGAAAATACCATGGATGGAGGAGCCTGGTGGGCTGCAGTCCATGGGGTCGGTAAGAGTCGGACACGACTGAGCGACTTCACTTTCACTTTTCACTTTCATGCATTGGAGAAGGAAATGGCAACCCACTCCAGTGTTCTTGCCTGGAGAATCCCAGGGACGGCAGAGCCTGGTGGGCTGCCGTCTATGGGGTCGCACAGAGTGGGACATGACTGAAGTGACTTAGCAGCAGCAGCATACAAGATTAATTCATAAAATCCATCATGTTTGCAATACACAAAAAGAAATTAAAGTCAGAGATTAAAGTCCAAAGGAAAATATTTATTTGATATGTACATAAACCTAGGTAATTATAAGAACAAGCAGACAATAGATATGAGATGTAGAAATTCACCATGTTATATTTAGAAACTCTCTGGATTTGGAAAGGAAGACAATGATTTGGTGACATAAAAAGTGCTTTCATGATATTATCTCATCTTGATGCTCAAACAAACTTTTTAAAATAAAAAAGATACAGTTTCATGTTATGAGAATGCAAACTGAGCCTAAGCGATATAAATAATTTGCTTAGGGTCATCACAGATACTCTAGAGGCAGAGTAGAAACTGACCCATGCTCGCTTGTTGTCAGTGTAGTTTTCTTTATTTAAAAGTATAGGAAGAAGATAATTGGAATTTAGTCAGAATTGAGTTTTTCCATTTTTCACAATCCAAGAAGGAAGAAAAGGATCTTGGCTCTAAGTGGCTCACCCTAAATAGAACTATTGCCTGAAATTATCCATTTATTTAATCCGTGTCAGAACATATGAACTAAAGGAAATCAGTCCTGAATATTTATTGGAAGGACTGATGCTGAAGCTGAAACTCCAGTACTTTGGCCACCTGATGCAAAGAATTGACTCATTTGGAAAGATCCTAATGCTGGGAAAGATAGAAGGTGGGAGGAGAAGGGGATGACAGAGAATGAGATGGTTTAGATACTATCATGGCCTAAATGGACATGAGTTTGAGTAAGCTCCTGGAGTTGGTGACGGACAGGGAGGCCTGACATGCTGCAGTCCATGGGGTTGCAAAGAGTTGGACAAGACTGAGCAACTGAACTGAATGGAACTGAACTGAACTGAACTGAGGATATTTTTCAGAGGCAATTCCGCCCTTCAGAATTCCGGCATGCTGCACCTGAAACCGCAGATTTCTGCACTGGTAGCTATTCCCCTGACAGACTCTGTCAAAAGAGGGCGCTAGAGGGAGGCTGCAAGGCTGGAAGGCAGGATTTGCCCCAATGATTGTTGTTTACTTGGGGGATCTCTGTCAGTTTGTGTTTTCTGTGAGAAATACCTTTGTCCCCATTATGGTAGAAGTTGTCTCTAGAGCAGCAGAATCCCCTTCTCAGAGGTCTGAGGCACCTCTTCTGAGCTCTGACTCACCAGGCAAGGAGGAGCAGAGCCCTCTTCTTGTAAGTCTCATTTTCAGATCTACAGGACCCTTTTGCCCCTGTTCTTTGTTTCCTCAGCTGTAGGGGTGGCAAGGCAGTAGCTTCTGGCAGCTGCCACTTCTCTTACACCTTTGAATGTTTCTTTTATTCTTTTAACAGTTGGCAATGTTATACCTAATTAAAATAATTTTCATTACATCTTCTGTATCTGATGATCAGTGTGATTTCTGTTTCTTGTTTGGACTATAATCCATCTGGTTTCCCAAAACCCCCCTATTAACCAAATATATAAAGGAGGACTTCACTTGCCTCTTCCTAACATCACTAAATATTAAATATGTGCCCTGAACTGTAACTATCCCTAACATCCCTAACAGTTCTAATACTGGCTTGACAAAAAATGTGCTTCTCAACGTCCAGGAAAAATAAATTCCTCCTGGTTTATATATATATACATACATACACACACACATATATATGCTTTTACTGTGATTTAGGCAAGGAAGCATAGAGAGGGCTTCCTTTCTATGCATATGGTTTTAAAATGCCCTCTCTATACTTCCTTGCTTAAATCATCGTTATCTATCAATATTTTTTCTTTCTTTCTCTATCTTGAATTACCATGTAATCAAAGCATTCCCTGGCTAGATACATAATTTCCACCCACTGGAATGATTTTTATTTATAGAAGTCATATAAATAATATATATATTGATAAAATATAATTACACATCATATATTATATAAATTATAATATGTTTATATAGCATAATAATACAGAGAATGGTATTCTACTCTCAAAAGAATAACAAAAAATTTATCATCTGTGGTTATTGTTTAGTTGCTAAGTCATGTCTGACCCTTTGCAACCCCATGGACTATGGCCCACCAGGCTCTTCTGCCCATGCATGGGATTTCCCAGTCAAAAATACTCGAGTGGATTGCCATTTCCCTCTCCAGGGGATCTTCCCAACACAGGGATCAAATGTACATCTCCTGCTTGGCAGAAGGATGCTTTACCACTGAGCCACCAGGGAAGCCCAACACTAGGAAAGTGCTGAAGCAAAATTGTTTATTGTTTAATTGTTGAGTGGAATATTATACAGGTAATCAGAGTCCCTTGGACAGCAAGGAGGTCAAACCAGTCAACAGTAAAGGAAATCAGTCCTAGATATTCATTTAAGTTCTGATACTAAAACTGAGGCTCCAATGCTTTGGCCCCTGATGCAAAGAACTGACTCATTGGAAAAGACCCTAATGCTGGGAAAGATTGAAGGCAGGAGGAGAAAGGGATGACAGAGGATGAGATGATTTGATGGTATCACCAACTCGATAGACATGACTTTGAGCAAGCTTCAGGAGCTGATGATGGACAGGGAAGCCTGGCATGCAGCAGTCCATGGGGTTGCAAAGAGTTGGACACAACTGAGTGACTCTACTGAACTGAAGTACAATATTAAGTACAGAGATTTCTAGTAACATGGAAAAAATGATTGTGACAATGTATATGAACAAATCGTGTGTAACTATAACATGACCCCTACTATATAAAATTCGCTGAAGAAAAACCGTAAAAAATAAAAGCCAAAACGTCAATAGGAATTACCTCTAGATAGTTAGATCATGCATAATTTCTTTTTGACTTCTAGATACTATTATAATCAGAAAAAGAGAGGAGCAAAATCTTATTAAATACAAAAGGAAATTGAGTGTAGTATATTTGATTACCTTTTAATTTTCTTCATAGTCCATTACCATTTTCCACTTTCTTCAATAACCTCACATGGTCCTTAGAAAAGGAAATTTTGTCTACATTACTCCAAATGTATTCCAAGGATCTTATGTAGTCCTCAGAATGCAGATGTCAATCAGTTGGAGTCATTTTTCTAACTATAATTTGCCAACTTTACATACAGTTTTCAAGATGATATCCTCATCAATGCAGGGTAATGAAGAACATAAAAATTAGAGCCAGAAGGCTTGGACTTATTTCTGGTTTTAATATTTTCAAACAGTGTATCTTTAGGAAGATCAGTTCACTTTTCTTAAACTTATTTACGACTCTAGAAAGATATCTTTTTTGAGACCTAGCAGGATTATTTTGAAGATTAATGAAAGAGATTAAATATGCTGCTAAAATTCTATATAAACTGAAAAAATCACATACAGTATCTTTTCTTCGAATTATTTTCCTTTTCAGAGTACTTTACTCAAAATTCTTAAAACCAAGTCATTCCCAAAGCCTATAAATGTTGTTCCAAAAGCTCCTTTTTGTAAACATCCCTCATAACACTACATTTTGAGTACAACTAGATTACAAATAATTGGAATTTCCCTGCCAGGAGCAGTACCTTTTGGAAATTTCGTCTCCTCTCTCTCCTGTTCCTTGCTGTCGAATTTAGGTATATCACATAAACCTGTAAGATGACATACATAAACACAGACAAAACATTTGTTTAAGATGAAGACCTGTGTCCTACAAGAGACTTCCCAATGAAGCAGGTTCCTGGAAGGTCTCTATTGCTATAATATATCTTACTTGATCATAGTCACCATAAGTCATTTGAATGAACTCATTATTCCCACCTTCCCCTGTTTGGGATTCTGAGTTTTAAGAAGAACATATTTCACAGAGCAGTTATCACAAATATAATCAATGTTAGGAAAATGCTTCTGCTTCTGATGCCAATCCTATTTTCATACAGGCCTTTCATTATTTGAATAAATGTTTTCATATTAATAATACTGAAAATAATAAGAATATATGATGATTGGACTTAATAAATATTTAATTATTTTCATATTACCTACTTGGCCTTCAAATAGTTCAGTTCAGTTCAGGTCGGTTCAGTTCAGTCGCTCAGTCGTGTCTGACTCTTTGAGACCCCATGAATCGCAGCACACCAGGCCTCCCTGTCCATCACCAACTCCCAGAGTTAACCCAAACCCATGTCCATTTAGTCGGTGATGCCATCCAACCATTTCATCCTCTGTCATCCCCTTCTCTTCCTGCCCTCAATCTTTCCCAGCATCAGGGTCTTTTCAAATGAGTCAGCTCTTCACATCAGGTGGACAAAGTATTGGAATTTCAGCTTCAGCATCAGTCCTTCCAATGAACACCCAGGACTAATCTCCTTTGGGATGGACTGGTTGGATCTCCTTGCAGTCCAAGGGACTCTCAAGAGTCTTCTCCAGCACCACAGTTCAAAAGCATAATTCTTTGGTGCTCAGCTTTCTTTATAGTCCAACTCTCACATCCATACATGACTACTGGAAAAACCATAGCCTTGACTATATGGACCTTTGTTGACAAAGTAATGTCTCTGCTTTTTAATATGCCGTCTAGATTTATCATAACTTTCCTTCCAAGGAGCAAGTGAAAGCAAAAGTGATGTCGCTCAGTCATGTCCGACTCTTTGCGATGCCATGAGAGTAGCTTACCAGATGTCTCCGTTCATGGGATTTTCCAAGCAAGAGTACTGGAGTGGACTGCCGTTTTGGCAGCAGTCATCATCTGGAGTGATTTTGGAACCCCCAAAAATACAGTCAGCCATTATTTCCACTATTTCATCATCTATTTTCCATGAAGTGATGGGACCGGATATTATGATCTTAGTTTTCTGAATGTTGAGCTTTAAGCCAACTTTTCCACTCTCCTGTTTCACTTTCAGCAAGAGGCTCTTTACTTCTTCTTCACTTTCTGCCATAAGAGTGGTGTTATCTGCATATCTGAGGTTATTGATATTTCTCCCGGAAACCTTGATTCCAGCCTGTGTGTCTTCCAACTCAGCATTTCTCATGATGTACTCTGCATATAAGTTAAACAAGCAGGGTGACAATATACAACCTTGACGTACTCCTTTTCCTATTTGGAACCAGTCTGTTGTTCCATGTCCAGTACTAGCTGTTGCCTCCTGATCTGCATACAGGTTTCTCAAGAGGCAGATCAAGTGGTCTGGTATGCCCATCTCTTGAAGAATTTTCCACAGTTTATTGTGATCCATACAGTCAAAGGCTTTGGCATAGTCAATAAAGCAGAAATAGATGTTTTTCTGGAACTCTCTTGCTTTCTTGCTGATACAGCAGATGTTGGCAATTTGATCTCTGGTTCCTCTGCCTTTTCTAAAACCAGATTGAGCAGCTGGAAGTTCACAGTTCACATATTGCTGAAGCCTGGCTTGGAGAATTTTGAGCATTACTTTACTAGCATGTGAGATGAGTGCAATTGTGCAGTAGTTTGAGCATTCTTTGGCATTGCCTTTCTTTGGGATTGGAATGAAAACTGATCTTTTCCAGTCTTGTGGCCACTGCTGAGTTTTCCATATTTGTTGACATATTGAGTGTAGCACTTTCACAGCATCATCTTTCAGGATTTGAAATAGCTCAACTGGAATTTCATCACCTCCACCAGCTTTGTTCGTAGTGATGCTTCCTAAGGCCCACTTGACATCTGGCTCTAGCTGAGTGATCACACCATCGTGATTATCTGGGTCCTAAAGATCTTTTTTTGTACAGTTCTTCTGTGATTCTTGCCATCTCTTCTTAATATCTTCTGCTTCTGTTAGGTCCATACCATTTCCATCCTTTATTGAGCCCATCTTTGTATGAAATGTTCTCTTGGTATCTCCAACTTTCTTGATGAGATCTCTAGTCTTTCCCATTCTATTGTTTTCCTCTATTTCTTTGCATTGATCATTGAGGAAGGCTTTCTCATCTCTCCTTGCTATTCTTTGGAACTCTGCATTGAAATGGGTATATCTTTCCTTTTCTCCTTTGCTTTTCCCTTCTATTCTTTTCACAGCTATTTGTAAGGCCTCCTCAGACAGCCATTTTGCTTTTTTTGCATTTCTTTTTCTTGGGGATGGTCTTGATCCCTGTCTCCTGTACAATGTCACGAACCTCCATCTATAGTTCATCAAGCACTCTGTCCATCAGATCTAGTCCCTTAAATCTATTTCTCACTTCCACTGTATAATCATAAGCGATTTGATTTAGGTCATACCTGAATGGTGTAGTGGTTTTCCCCACTTTCTTCAATTTCAGTCTGAATTTGGCAATAAGGAGTTCATGATCTGAGCCACAGTCAGCTCCCGGTCTTGGGCTGTATAGAGCTTCTCCATCTCTGGCTGCAAAGAATAGTTACCATGATTTTAATGCTATGGAGGTGTCTTATGCATAGATTGCCTGAGCTTCCCATTGTTGTTGTTTAGTCACCGTCATGTCCGACTCCTTTGCAATCCATGGACTGTAACCTGCCATGCTCCTCTGTCCAAGGGATTTCCCAGACAAGAATATGGGAGTGGGTTGCCATTTCCTTCTCCAGGGGATCTTCCCAATCCAGGGATCAAACTCGCGTCTCCTCCACTAAACCACCAGGGAAGCCCAACCCCTCCATAGAGAAATATATTTTTTAAGGCTGAGATGGTAAGAAAGTGAATGCATCTTCATTTCCCCCTTTTAGGAACAGGCCAACAAAACTGAAAAGCTATAAGAATTCATAGAGGTTATTTGTTTCAAACTTCTTCCCAATTATGAATGCTCTCATCTGCAATCAGACTAGGTCATCTCTTGAATATTTCTTGACTTGAGATAGAGTACACATGTACATCAAGGAAGTTTATGTTCTTGGATGGATTCATCTATTTCCCTCATTCAAGTGTTGAGCATCCTCTAATACAAAACTGAATGGGGATAGATGAGATGAGTCAAGATGCTTGCTGCTCACAAAGTGCCAAAAAATGAGTTGGTATTCATCTGTTTGTTGTTGTTCAGTTGCTCAGTCATGGCCAACTCTTTGTGACACCATGGACTGCAGTATGCCAGGCTTCCCTGTCCTTAACTATCCCAGAGCTTGCTCAAACTCATGTCCCTTGAGTCAGGATTGTCCCCTTTTCCTCTTGGCTTCTATAGCCAAGCATCAGGGTCTTTTCCAGTGAGTCAGTTCTTCACATCAGGTGGCCAAAGTATTGGAGTTTCAGCTTCAGCATCAGTCTTTCCAATGAATATTTAGGGATGATTTCCTTTAGGATTAACTGCTTTGATCTTGCAGTCCAAGGGATTCTCAAGAGTCTTCTCCAACACTACAGTTCAAAAGCACCATCAATTCTTTGGTGCTCAGCATTTTTATGGTCCAACTCTCACATCCGTACATGAACTACTGGAAAAACCGTAGCTTTGACTATGGTTCATCTCTAATACAGCACTAATCATACTCTACTACACATGTGATATTGTACCTTTCTTCTAGATGGAATTTAAACTTCATGAGAGCAGAGTCCATGTTTTATTAGTTTTCATATCCAGCACTGAGTAAATATTGTTTAATAAGTGAATGGGGGGCATAATAACTTTTAGATAGTGACTTTATATTGAACAGAAATTACTGTTTAACTTGCACATAATGAGACTATTTTTATCTTCTGAAACTGTCTGGTATAAACATTCCCCATCTTTCCAAGGCCAGCCTAGTTATCATGGATATCTTGTAATACATTCCTGTCTTCTACAAACTAATTGTCCTCTGTTCCTTTGTTTCTTCTCTATTCATGGCAATTTTCTGACTGTTCACAATATTGATTATCTTCTCTGGACATGCTGTATTTTGTCAGCATCCTGACTTACCAAGGAATAAAACAGAAACAGGCAAGGATGTATAAAAAGAATGGCTTGTTTGCAAACTTTAAAAATTGTGTTTTTAGCTTGGTAAGTAGCCTGAAAATGGAAAATAAAAAGTCTCAATTGCCAGGAAAGAAAACGTGACTTGGAGGACTCAGATGTTTTTCCTGGGCTATTTATCCTCCACTTTTGGCTTGTTTTACATAGTCCAGATCCTTAAATTTTAGTTCCATGCATTTCTTTCCATTTAGATAAGAAGCATACTTATAAGGACTGAGTTTCTGACAATATAGTGGTTAGAGATCTTGATTTAGACTCCATTAATTTACAGAAACATTTTAAGTCTTCACCAGTGTTTGGTTTCTAGGACCCAGAATTGTTTTCTGAGATTTCAGTGTGCGATTTTTGATGAAACAATGGCATGTGTCATTAATATTATGGTTATTTACAAATACATTCCAAGCTAAGTCTGGTATAACTTTTAAGACACAACAATTGAACCTAATATCATAAAGCAAATAAGCAACAGATAAGATCGTTTCATCCTTTTATCCCACAGCTCCACCATTTTTGTACCTTCAGCCTATCAAGCACCTCTTCTCCGTAAAGTCTTTTCTCATGTTTACTCAAAGATAACGGATTTTTATTTTGCACATGGCCTCTCCATAAGATAAATCCTCACTTTTCAATCAACAAATACTGAAAAAGAAAAACTCAAGACTAGTTTGGGGATTTTTTTTTTTTTCACTTTGAAATGAAATGGGAAAAATTAATTGACTAGTTTTATTATATCTCTGTTGAGAAAAAAAATTATGCAAAAAATGGTATTTATATTTTTTAGAACAACGGAGGATATAAATCAAGGTTGAGGAGTTTGGGGTTTGTTCTATAAGTTTTGTATGCAGTCTGTAATTTCTTATTCTCTGTTTTGAGGAGAATCTAGGAAAGCAATATAGCTAGAATATTCCCTTCACAGTGCAGCATTATGAGCCCATAAGGAATCATTTTATTTATAATATTCATTTATGGATATATAAAAACACTGTTTTATAAATACTTTCCATACACTCATTCTATTTTTCTTTCCTGTATGCCACAGTAGGCAATTGGTTACAAATAAAAGATCAACTTCATTCAGGGAACCACAAGTGTTTTTGTTTTTATAAAGGTAGAAATGTAGTTTAATAGATCTTTGCCTGCCACATTTAAAAATGAGTGTGACTTGCAGGGAAATGGGAAATGGAAATAGTAAAGGTGATAAGCTTTACAATAACCTTACAAATAAGGAAAACAGATTAATCAAGCTTTTTCAAATGAGGCATTTTAAATGCAAAAAGAACAAGTACAGAGAATCCCATCTTTTATACATGAAAACAAAAAAGACAAGGTTTGTTAAGAAATAAAATTCAAATTTCATAGGCACACATTTTTCTAGAGTCACTAGATGTGACAGAAGATCTGAGCTTTTTTCTGTGATTCTCTATCATAGGTGATTGTAATCCACTGGTAAAAAATAGTTAACTCATATAAATCTATTTTTAAAAATTGATTGATGAAATGCATGCTAATATTTGTATTGCAAAGTTTCTAGAATAAATTTATTTACTATTAAGATCAGCTTTAATTGAGACAAACACCTATATATGCTCTTCTATAGTTAGTCCAGTCAAAAATCTGAAGTTTACCAACAACTCTACTTTTAGCATAATATATTCTTTAAATCCTATCCACTTATTAATAGTTATATAGTTAAAGAAGCAGAGAGCTGATAGGTCAATCTGTATTGATTCTAGCTCCTACGCTCATTAGAAAAGCAACTTAAAGCAAATATGTCTCATGGACCCCATGGACTGCAACACACCAGTCTTCCCTGCCCTTCACTATCTCCCTGAGTTTGCTCAAACTCAAGTCCATTGAATCAGTGATGCCATCCAACCATCTCATCCTCTGTCATACCCCTCTCCTCTTCCAGTCAATCTTTCCCAGCATCAGTGTCTTTTCCAATGAGTCAGCTCTTTGAATCAGATGCCCAAAGCATTAGAGCTTCAGCTTCAGCATCAGCCCTTCTAATGAATATTCAGGGTTGATTTCCTGTAAGATTGACTAGTTTGATATCCTAATCATCCAAGGGAGTATCAAGAGTCTTCTCCAACACCACAGTTCAAAAACATCAATTCCTTGGTACTCAGTGTTTGTTTTTTCTATTATAAATTTATTTGTTTTAATTGGAGGTTAATTACTTTACAGTATTGTATTGGTTTTGCCATACATCAACATGAATCCACCACGGGTGTACACGTGTTCCCCATTCTGAACCCCCCTCCCACCTCCCTCCCTGTACCATCCCAATGCACCAGCCCTAAGCATCCTGTATCATGCATCGAACCTGAACTGGCGATTCACTTCACATATGTTAATATACATGTTCCAAAGCCATCCTCCTAAATCATCCCACCCTCACCCTCTCCCACAGAGTCCAAAAGACTGTTCTATACATCTGTGTCTCTTTTGCTGTCTCGCATACAGGGTTATCGTTACCATCTTTCTAAATTCCATATATATGCGTTATTGGTATTGGTGTTTTTCTTTCTGGCTTACTTCACTCTGTATAATAGGCTCCAGTTTCATCCACCTCATTAGAACTGATTCAAATGTATTCTTTTTAATGGCTGAGTAATACTCCATTGTGTATATGTACCACAGCTTTCTTATCCATTCATCTTCTGATGGACATCTAGGTTGCTTCCATGTCCTGGCTATTATAAACAGTGCTGTGATGAACATTGGGGTACACGTGTCTCTTTCAATTCTGGTTTCCTCAGTGTGTATGCCCAGCAGTGGGATTGCTGGGTCATATATGACAGCAGTTCTATTTCCAGTTTTTTAAGAAATCTCCACACTGTTCTCCATAGTGGCTGTACTAGTTTGCATTCCCACCAACAGTGTAAAAATGTTCCCTTTTCTCCGTACCCTCTCCAGCATTTATTGCTTGTAGACTTTTGGATAAAAGCCATTCTGACTGGCATGAGATGGTACCTCATTGTGGTTTTGATTTGCATTTCTCTGATAATGAGTGATGTTGAGCATCTTTCCATGTGTTTGTTAGCCCTCTGTATGTCTTCTTTGGAGAAATGTCTGTTTAGTTCTTTGTCCCATTTTTTGATTGGATCGTTTATTTTTCTGCAATTGAGCTGCAAGAGTTGCTTGTATATTTTTGACATTAGTTCTTTGTCAGTGGCTTCATTTGCTATTATTTTCTCCCATTCTGAAGGCTGTCTTTTTACATTGCTTATAGTTTCCTTTGTTGTGCAGAAGATTTTAATTTTAATTAGGCCCCATTTGTTTGTTTTTGCTTTTATTTCCAATATTCTGGGAGGTGGGTCATAGAGGATCCTGCTTTGATGTATGTCAGAGAGTGTTTTACCTATGTTCTCCTCTAGGAGTTTAATAGTTTCTGGTCTTACATTTATATCTTTAATCCATTTTGAGTTTATTTTGGGGAAGGTAAACTTCCAAACTCATTCTATGAGGCCACCATCACCCTAATACCAAAACCTGACAAAGATGCCACACACACACACACACACACAAAACTATAGGCCAATATCACTGATGAACATAGATGCAAAAATCCTTAACAAAATTCAGCAATCAGAATCCAACAACACATTAAAAAGATCATACATCATGACCAAGTGGGCTTTATCCCAGGGATGCAAGGATTCTTCAATATCTGCAAATTAATCAATGTAATACACCACATTAACAAATTGAAAAATAAAAGTAATATGATTATCTCAATAGATGCAGAGAAAACCTTTGACAAAATTCGACATCCATTTATGGTAAAAACCCTCCATAAAGCAGGAATAGAAGGAACATACCTCAACATAATAAAAGCTATATATGACAACCCCACAGCAAACATTATCCTCAATGGTGAAAATTTGAAAGCATTTCCCCTAAAGTCAGGAACAAGACAAGGGTGCCCACTCTCACCATTACTATTCAACATAGTTTTGGAAGTTTTGGCCACAGCAATCAGAGCAGAAAAAGAAATAAAAGGAATCCAAATTGGAAAAGAAGAAGTAAAACTCTCACTGTTTGCAGATGACATGATCCTCTACATAGAAAACCCTAAAGACTCCACCAGAAAATTACTAGAGCTAATCAATGAGTATAGTAAAGTTGCAGTATATAAAATCAACACACAGAAATCCCTTGCATTCCTATACACTAATAATGAGAAAATAGAAAGAGAAATTAAGGAAACAATTCCATTCACCATTGCAACGAAAAGAATAAAATACTTAGGAATATATCTACCTAAAGAAACAAAACACCTATATATAGAAAACTATAAAACACTGGTGAAAGAAATCAAAGAGGACACTAATAGATGGAGAAATATACTGTGTTCATGGACCAGAAGAATCATTATAGTGAAAAAGAATATACTACCCAAAGCAATCTATAGATTCAATGCAATCCCTATCAAGCTACCAACAGTATTTTTCACACAGCTAGAACAAATAATTTCACAATTTGTATGGAAATACAAAAAACCTCGAATAGCCAAAGCAATCTTGAGAAAGAAGAATGGAACTGGAGGAAACAACCTGCCTGACTTCAGGCTCTACTACAAAGCCACAGTCATCAAGACAGTATGGTACTGGCACAAAGACAGAAACATAGATCAGTGGAACAAAATAGAAAGCCCAGAGATAAATCCACGCATCTATGAACACCTTATCTTTGACAAAGGAGGCAAGAATATACAATGGAGAAAAGACAGTCTCTTTAACAAGTGGTGCTGGGAAAACTGGTTATCCACTTGTAAAAGAATGAAACTAGAGCACTTTCTAACACCATGCACAAAAGGTACTCAGTGTTATTTATGGTTCAGCTCCCACGTCTGTGTATGACTACTGGAAAATCCATAGCTTTGACTATACATATGGCAAAGATCTTTTCTTCCAAAGATCAAGCATCTTTTAATTTCATGACTTCTGTCACCATCCACAGTGAATTTGGAGCCCAAGAAAACAAAGTCTGTTACTGTTTCCATCGTTTCCCCCATCTATTTGCCATGAAGTGATGGGGCCAAATGCCATGATCTTAGTTTTCTGAATGTTGAGTTTTAAACCAGCTTTTTCATTCTTCTCTTTAACTTTCCTCAAGAGGCTCTTTAGTTCCTCTTTGTTTTCTGCCATTAGGGTGGCATCATCTGCACATCTGAGGTTATTGATATTTCTCTTGGCAATCTTGATTCCAGCTTGAGCTTCATCTAGCCTGGTGTTTCTCATAATGTACTCTGCATAAAAGTTAAATAAGCAAAGTGACAATATACAGCCTTGACATACTTCTTTCCCAATTTGGAACCAGTCTGTTGTTCCATGTTTGATTCTAACTCTTGTTTCTTGACCTGAGTTACAGGTTTCACAGGAGGCAGGTAAGGTGGTCTGGTATTCTTATCTCTTTAAGAATTTTCCACAGTTTGTTGTGATCCATACAGCAAAGGCTTTATTTATTTTAGTCAATGAAGTAAAAGTAGATGTTTTTCTGAAATTCCCTTGCTTTTTTATGATCCATTGGATGTTGGCGATTTGATGTCTGGTTCCTCTGCCTTTTCTAAATCTAGCTTGTACATCTAGATGCTATCAGTTCATGTACTGTTGAATTTTAGATCCTGTACTGTTGATCTTAGAGGGAAGGTCAACATATGTACTCTTCCACAATGAGGAGTTGTCACCTGACAGAGATGTTTCACTTAGTTATTCTAAGGGACTACTCTTTATTTATTTATTTACTCTGAGTATTGATTTTTCAATTTTTCTTTTGACACTATAAAGGCTGCCTACCATATTGCTAATAAATTATCTTTTAGTCTAAGCTAACTACAGTAGCTTTCTGTTTCTTACAAACAATCCAGCTGATATATTACCAATTCTAACTAATCTACAACTGATTTAGTTTAAAAGATAGTTTTATAGGTATAACACAAATTTAACTACTAGAATATTAATACCAGTCTGGTGGGCTGACAGTTTTTATATCAGTAATATTGATAGGAAATGATAAGGTCACAATTACTGTTAAAAAACCTCTAATTCAACTCAATTTAAATAGAATCTTCCTTTAATTCTAGAAATACATGAAGAATGAAAGCACTGAACACTGACCCATTCTGCAAAATGGACCCATTCCCAGACAGACATAAGAGGTGCCTGTCACTGAACCTACTGCAACCACTCCTACTCCTACCCAAGATATTCTGAGTTCTCAGCTGTTGATTTGCAAGCCATGAATCTGTCTGGAAATTAATGAATCAGCTTCTGGCAATGGCACTTCCTCCCTCTGTAATTACCTTGACACATCCTTCCACAGAGATCCCCCAAACAATAGTGTGCAGGATGAGGCGTGTTATGTAGAGGACAAAATAATTTATATCCAAATAATGTCATAGAAAAGGTTATCTTTTTAAAGTAATCTTCTCAGTAAAATTCCACTGTAAAGCTGTCTCCAAACTATTGGTTCAAATTTTTCACTGCAAAGATAGAGATGAATTGTTTGATAAAAAAGTATATAACTGTCTCAAAGATATTCAAAGTTGGATTCCATAATTATCCAATTCTCATTTTTTTCTCAATTTTTCTAGAATTTCTTGAATTCAAGACCTGGCAGTATAAGATTGGAAATTGTGTACTAGAAAAATTCACATCTAAGATGAATCAGCTGGAAAGAAAGCTTGGAATCTAGAGACATTTGAACCTCATCCTCATTTCTAATCTTTCTAGTGGGCTATGACTAGCCCAGTTTTCTTCTTTTTTTCTTGATTTATCAACAATTAGCAGTATAGGAAAACTTTACAACTCCCCTTATCAGCGTTAGAAGAATCCTACATATAACACAGAGAGGTCCAAGAATACCACTATTATGTGACCAAAATTTGTTCTGTAATTGAAACATTATTTAAATTGTTTTTCTATGAAAATTCAGCTGATGATATTCTGATTATTTTGTGACAGAATACAGGACAAGTCTGGCATTTCAACCATCCAAACAGCACAAGTAAAAGCAAAGTATGGCTATAATAGATGAATATTGTCCTGATTCTAAAAAATAAAAGAAAATTGACAATTTTTAAAAATTGGATTCTAGTAAGCCTGAAGACCTACTTTGAACCTTTGAGATCTGTAAGAAAACCAAGATCTTCCAAATCCAGGATATGAAATATCTGTATGTGCATGTGTGCTAAGTCACTACAGTCATGTCCAACTCTTTGCGACCCTATGAACTGTAGCCCTCCAGGCTCCTCTGTCCATGGGATTCTTCAGGCAAGTATACTGGAGTGGGTTGCCATGCCCTCCTCCAGAGGATCTTCCTGACCCAGGGATTGGACCCACATCTCTTACATCTCCTGCACTGGCAGGAAGATTCTTTACCACTAGTGTCCCATCTGCTTATGAATGGACTAAATACAAGATCCAGTCTGGATGACAAATGCTGGAGGGTGAGGGAGCCTTCAAGAATAATTACAATGTGTTTAAATTTTGATGCTATATAAACCTAGTAATACTATTTGTAATCATTCAGTAGTGGGAAATAAAAGTGTATGTCACAATAGCATCCAATGAGAATTTATGTAATTTTTATTTTGCTAAAATCAAAAGAAGTACAAATAAATTGTTCTTGGATCCTAGGCTTCCATAACTTCTTCAGATAAAAGGAAAAAACGAACAAGGAAAGGACTGAATCTGTATGAAATCACTATCAATGAGTTACATAAATCATTACAAAGTCTCATGGGAAGTTCATGAACCATTTTTCACAAAAATGGAGAGAGACTGCTATCACCAAGTACATTTCTATTCTGGCTAATTCCAAACATAACTTTCCTGGGAATTAGCACTAACTCACACTAACTTGAAAGTATTTTATAAGTGGTTGCTATTCTGACCCAGTTTCATGGGGTCAGTCACATTTTAGTAATAAGATGTGAAGAAGGAGTTTGTGACTCTAGGGTACACATTGACTAAAACTTTATATTTACAGACATGTTAATCTCTTAAAGGTGTGGGTGGCAGGATTCCTCCTCCCTCTCAGGTCTTTGATGGGGTGAGAGACTCAAACTAGGGATCAATGCTCTTCCTATATTAAACCTCCACAAGGGCATCCATGGACAAATCTCAGTGACTCTGGAATCAATGTTAGTCTCTTAAATACCTGTACCTCTGTTAAATCAGAACACTCTTTGATATTAGTGTCCTTTAGGGTTAGTAATTGGATATGCATCATCATTTTTTAATAACTATCTTTCTTCTTAGAATTTCTTCCTTTTGTCTGTTATTTTCCTTTTGGGGGGAGGATCTAAGCTCTTGGTTCTGAGGGTGACCTGATATAACCTTGCTGTGTATTTGAGCTAGCATAAAGATTGTCCTAAAGAATTCCCTACAGAGACTCTCCTTTGTAGCTGATATTTCTAAAGATAAGATCAGATGAGACCCTGAGCTGATTCCTGAATCCACCCAGATATTTAACTAAGTTAACTTAAGGTAATTTCCTATTCAGAGATTTGATGTCTTTATGAGCTCATTCTTAATCATCTCTTATAAGGTCAATTAACTTCACCTTTTTCTATATATGCCAGCTAGCAACATCATGTATGACCTTGACCACAACAGGCCTGGCTACATAATATAGGATTGAATATGCCCAGGTCTGGAAAAATAATTGACAGAGCATAGCCCATTGAAGCTAAAAGAGCAATGTCATTTCTGTCTGTGAGGGCAGGCACATTAAAACATAAAGGCTAATCTGTGGGCTCACAGGGCCCCACTAATCCTTGCCAACCATAAGCTGCTTTGCAAATTTTATCATGAACTTGCAAAGCTTGTTTGCAGCTCTCTAAAAATCACAGAATCGCTGAAATGTTTGGTTGGAGGACCCCGTAAGGTCATTGACTAACAGAGTTCATTAACCTATCTCTAGTCGCTTTTCCTTAAAGCATTTCTGACAGAGAAGATTCTCTTAGTCTCAAATTTCTCAAGGGAAAGACAGTCCATAACCTCTTTCGTAGTCCCTTCTATTAAAAGACATTTCAAAGATAGAAATTTTTTTCTTATTGTTAACTTATACCTTTGTTTTAAAAAAAGAGCTTCTTAAAAATTAAATAAGGCAACAGACCACTGGGGTTAGAAGAAAAAAATAAATCCCATAAAGAAAGCCAATCTAAAGAAATATGTTAAACTATATCCACGATTTTTTCCTCGACTCTTATTTTAAATATTTGATGATGCTTTGTGTGATGGAGTTTTATCCATATATCCATATCCATAAAGCTCTTTGTTATTACTTCCCTATATTTCCAGACTTACTTCCAATCACCCTCCTTTTCTTTCAATTATAAAATTTCAAACCAGCCGGTACCAGTTGTATGATGATACCAAAATTTACATTTTTTTTTAATTTCTCAATGTGGAAAACTAATTTTGTTCTCTAAGACACATTTTTCTTACTTTTCAAGCTTCTCTGACCTCATTTCAATCCTGTTTGCGTAAATCATCCCCAAACACAATCCTTTCTATACATATCTGGAATCAGATCAGATCAGTCGCTCAGTCATGTCCAACTCTTTGCGACCCCATGAATCGCAGCACGCCAGGCCTCCCTGTCCATCACCAACTCCCAGAGTTCACTCAGACTCACGTCCATCGAGTCAGTGATACCATCCAGCCATCTCATCCTCTGTCCTCCCCTTCTCCTCTTGCCCCCAATCCCTCTCAGCATCAGAGTCTTTTCCAATGAGTCAACTCTTCACGTGAGGTGGCCAAAGTACTGGAGTTTCAGCTTTAACATCATTCCTTCCAAAAAATCCCAGGGCTGATCTCCTTCAGAATGGACTGATTGGATTTCCTTGCAGTCCAAGGGACTCTCAAGAGTCTTCTCCAACACCACAGTTCAAAAGCATCAATTCTTTGGCGCTCAGCCCTCTTCACAGTCCAACTTTCACATCCATACATGACCACTGGAAAAACCATAGCCTTGACTAGACGAACCTTTGTTGGCAAAGTAATGTCTCTGCTTTTCAATATGCTATCTAGGTTGGTCATAACTTTCCTTTCAAGGAGTAAGTGTCTTTTAATTTCATGGCTGCAGTCACCATCTGTAGTGATTTTGGAGCCCAGAAAAATAAAGTCTGACACTGTTTCCCCATCTATTTCCAATGAAGTGGTGGGATCGGATGCCATGATCTTCGTTTTCTGAATGTTGAGCTTGAAGCCAACTTTTTCACTCTCCACTTCCACTTTCATCAAGAGGCTTTTGAGTTCCTCTTCACTTTCTGCCATAAGGGTGGTGTCGTCTGCATATCTGAGGTTATTGATATTTCTCCCGGCAATCTTGATTCCACCTTGTGCTTCTTCCAGTCCAGCGTTTCTCATGACATACTCTGCATATAAGTTAAATAAGCAGGGTGAAAATATACAGCCTTGATGTACTCCTTTTCCTATTTGGAACCAGTCTGTTGTTCCATGTCCAGTTCTAACTGTTGCTTCCTGACCTGCATACAGGTTTCTCAAGAGGCAGGTCAGGTGGTCTGGTATTCCCATCTCTTGAAGAATTTTCCACAGTTTATTGTGATCCACACAGTCAAAGGCTTTGGCATAGTCAATAAAGCAGAAATAGATGTTTTTCTGGAACTCTCTTGCTTTTTTGATGATCCAGCACATGTTGGCAATTTGGTCTCTGGTTCCTCTGCCTTTTCTAAAACCAGCTTGAACATCAGGAAGTTCATGGTTCACATATTGCTGAAGCCTGGCTTGGAGAATTTTGAGCATTACTTTACTAGCGTGTGAGATGAGTGTAATTGTGCGGTAGTTTGAGCATTCTTTGGCATTGCCTGTCTTTGGGATAGGAATGAAAACTGACCTCTTCCAGTCCTGTGGCCACTGCTGAGGTTTCCAAATTTGCTGGCATATTGAGTGCAGCACTTTCACAGCATCATCTTTCAGGATTTGGAATAGCTCAACTGGAATTCCATCACCTCCATTAGCTTTGTTCGTAGTGATGCTTTCTAAGGCCCACTTGACTTCACATTCCAGGATGTCTGGCTCTAGGTCAATGATCTGTGATAATTGTGATTATCGGGGTCTTGAAGATCTTTTTTGTACAATTCTTCTGTGTATTCTTGCCATCTCTTCTTAATCTCTTCTGCTTCTGTTAGGTCCACACCATGTCTGTCCTTTATCGAGCTCATCTTTGCATGAAATGTTCCTTTGGTATCTCTGATTTTCTTGAAGAGATCCCTAGTCTTTCCCATTCTGTTGTTTTCCTCTATTTCTTTGCATTGATCGCTGAAGAAGGCTTTCTTATCTCTTCTTGCTATTCTTTGGAACTCTGCATTCCGATGTCTATATCTTTCCTTTTCTCCTTTGCTTTTCGCTTCTCTTCTTTTCACAGCTATTTGTAAGGCCTCCCCAGACAGCCACTTTGCTTTTTTGCCTTTCTTTTCTATGGGAATGGTCTTGATCCCTGTCTCCTGTACAATGTCATGAACCTCATTCCATAGTTCATCAGGTACTCTATCTATCAGATCTAGGCCCTTAAATCTATTTCTCACTTCCACTGTATAATCATAAGGACTTTTATTTAGATCACACCTGAATGGTCTAGGGTTTTCCCTACTTTCTTCAATTTAAGTCTGAATTTGGCAATAAGGAGCTCATGGTCTGAGCCACAGTCAGCTCCTGGTCTTGTTTTTGCTGACTGTATAGAACTTCTCTGTCTTGGGCTGCAAATAATATAATCAATCTGATTTCAGTGTTGACCATCTGGTGATGTCCATGTATAGAGTCTTCTCTTGTGTTGTTGGAAGAGGGTGTTTGCTATGACCAGTGCATTCTCTCGGCAGACCTCTATTAGCCTTTGCCCTGCTTCATTCCGTATTCCAAGGCCAAATTTGTCTGCTACCCCAGGTGTTTCTTGACTTCCCACTTTTGCATTCCAGACCCCTATAATGAAAAGCACATCTTTTTCGGGTGTTAGTTCTAAAAGGTCTTGTAGGTCTTCATAGAACCATTCAACTCTAGTTTCTTTCAAATTAAGAATCAGATCTTACTTTCGTTAGTACCATTAGTTGCTGGTAAGTCATTTGTCCTCAAATGTGCAGAAGCTTTGTGGCCCAGTGACTCGTGACTGTACTGACCCACTTTGGATTGACAATTACACAGAACACTGAAACTTAGGATGAACTAGTCATTCCCAATAAGTTTTCAGCATCTTCATAAAATGCATTCTTCCTGAAGGTATATGAGGAGGTTTCTCAATTTTGTGCCATTTCTAACAGCAAGAGCAAATCTAGGCAGTAAAATATGTAGTCCAATATCAACTACTCAGGACAATGTCAAATATCATTACAACCATGAGGAACAACACTTAAAATCTGGGCTATGAAAGGAAGTCTGGGATATACTGTCGTATACTTATGATCTGTAATTTACCTCCTTGTTAGTAGCAAAGATGGGTTGAATAAATTGAACCCTTCACCGGCCTGGGAAGGAGGAAACAATTTTCCTTTATTTTATATTTCCTTAACCAGCACATGAAGCCTAATAGCTAAGCTTAGGGGCTTTGAATAATATAAACTTGGGATCTTAAGTTTCTCATATGTTTTAAACTGCAATTTTCTCATCTATTAAATAAGAATAATAAGATGACTGACATAGAGTTCTTGTGAGAAGTAAAATAGCTCAGGGCCTACTCCATGATAAACTCTCAACAGATGTACACTGTCTCATCATTTTCCACTCAGAAACCCAAGGCCAAAGGTTAGAGCCCATGTGTTACACAAACTCTAGGTATAAATTAGATTGTCATCTGTTACCCCCAGGCAGATCTGGCTTAGTGAGAGCTAGTTATGTTGTTCTGTTTGTATCATTAGTCTACATCTTTCCCCGCTCCAGCTTTGCTTCCCCTGACTCTGTGACTTCTCTGTTCTACAGATTCTACCTCAAGAGCAGCTTAGAGTTCCTCCTATCTCAGCAGGAACAGGAGCAGCAATCTGCCAACCACTAGATCCTGTGGCTCTCTAGATTCCTAGCTTGGGATTAGCACAGATAACTTGATTATCGCTTAGCTAAAAGGCCTTACTTCTCATCTTGGAGCATTTAACACTCCCCAGATGTGAATATGGCAACCCACTCCAGTACTCTTGCCTGGAAAATCCCATGGACGGAGGAGCCTGGTAGGCTGCAGTCCCTGGGGTCTCGAAGAGTCAGACACGACTGAGCGACTTCCCTGTCACTTTTCACTTTCATGCCTTGGAGAAGGAAATGGCAACCCACTCCAGTGTTCTTGCCTGGAGAATCCCAGGGACAGGGGAGCCTTGTGGGCTGCCATCTATGGGGTCGCACAGAGTCGGACACAACTGAAGTAGCAGTAGCAGATGTGAATAGCACTTTCTCACAAATTTGATTTTACTTGGTATCAAAATCTTAAGACTTTTCTTTTGCAAACTAGTCTAAAGCATGGTTTAATACTTCTACTAATCAAGAACGGGGAAAAAAATGCTTAAGTACAATTGTCAAATATACAGTTAACCCATGACTCCTGATGAAGATTCTTCCCGTAATCTGGAAGTCTTTTAAACCTGAAGCTGAGTATTTCAATATTTAGAGTGCACAAAATCTCTCTGTGTTTGTTTAAATGTATTAAACAAAAGCTTATTTACTGGCAATGTGTGTCAGGCACAGTCTTTTTTTAGTTTAGTTCTTTTTAAAATTTTTTCCTGCAGTATAGTTAATTTGCAAAGTCAGTTTCTGGTGTACAGGAAAGTGATTCAGTTATAAACACATATATTTGTGCTCAGTTGCTCAGCTGTGTCCAACTCTTTTTGACCCCCACGATCTGACTGTAGCCCACCGGGTTCCTCTGTTCATGAGATTTCCCAGGCAAGAATAACAGAGCGGGTTACCACTTCCTTCTCCAAAAGATCTTCCTGATCCAGGGATCAAACCCACATCTTCTGCATTGGCAGGCAAATTCTTTACCACTGTACCACCTAGGAAACCCAATATATACACCAATATATACATATACATACATATATATTCTTTCTCATATTCTTTTCCATCATGATTTTATTATAAGATATTGACTATAGTTATCTGTGCTATACAGTTGGATCTTGCATATCTGATTTTTACATAGTAGTTTGTATCTGCTAATATCAAACTCCCAATTTATCCCTCTCCTGCCCCACCATTTACCTTTGGTAACCATTAGTTTGTTTTCTACATCTGTGAGTCTATCATTGTTTTGTAAATAAGTTCATTTGTATCATATTTTAGATTCCACATATAAGTGATACCATATGATATTTGTCTTTCTCTGACTTACTTCTCTTAGTATGGTAATCTCTAGGTACATCTATATTGCTGCAAATGGCACTTTTTAATTCTTTTTTTAGGCTGAGTAGCATTCCATTGTGTGTATCTACCACATTATCTTTATCCAGTCGTCTGTTGATGGGCATTTAGGTTGCTTCCATGTCTTGGCTACTGTAAATAGTGCTGCAATGAACATTGGGGTGCATGCATCTTTCCTGATTATGGTTTTTTCCTGATACAAGCCCAGAAGTGGGATTGCTGGATCATAAAGTAACTTTATTTTTTTTAAGAAACCTACATACTATTTTCCATAGTGGCTGCACCAATTTACATTCCCTTTTCTCCATACCCGCTCCAGAATTTTGTATGGAATTTCTGATTATGGCCATTCTGATTGGTGTGAAGTGATACCTCACTGTAGTTTTGATTTGCATTGCTCTAATAATTAGCTATGTTGAACATCTTTTCATATGTCTGTTGACCATGTCTGTGTCTTCTTTGGAAGAATGTCTGCTGGCCTTCTGCTCATTTGTTTATTTTGTTGTTGCTGTTACTGAGCTGCATGAGTTGTTGGTATGTTTTAGAAATTAAGTCCTTGTCAGTTGTATGATTTGCAAATATTTTCTTCCAGTCCATAGGTTGTCTTTTAATTTTGTTTATAGTTTCCTTTGCTGTGCAAAAGCTTAAAGTTTGATTATGTTCCAATTGTTTATTTGGGTTTTATTTTCACTGCCTTGAGAGACTGACCTAAGAAAACCTTGCTATGATTTTTTCAGAAAATGTTTTGACTATATTCTTTTCTAGGACTTTTATAGTGTCATGTCTTATATTTAAATGCTTAAAGTAATTTTGAATTTATTTTTGTGTATGGTGTCAGAAAGTGTTCTAGCTTCATTAATTTACATGCAGCTGTCCAGCAAGTATCTGACTACCACTTGCTGAAGAGACTGCCTTTTCTCCATTGTATATTCTTGCCTCCTTTATCAAAGATTAATTGACCATAGGTTTGTGGATTTATTTCTGGGCTTTTCCTTCTGTTCCATTGATCCATATGTCTGTTTTTGTATCAATACTACATTGTTTTGATTACTGTATCTTTGCAATATCATCTGAAGTCTGGAGGGTTTTGAAGTTCCCAGGTGGCTCAGTGGTAAAAGAATCTGCCTGCCAATACAGGAGATGCAGAAGTCACTAGTTAGATCCATGGGTCAGGAAGGAAATAGCAACCCACTCCAGTATTCTTACCTGGAGAATCCCATGGACAGGAGAGGCTGCTGGGGTCAAAAAGAGTTGGACATGACTGAGCACGCACAAAGCTCACACACATCTGGAAGAGTTATGCCTTCAAGTTTATTTTTTCTCATGATTGCTTTGGTAATTCTTGATCTTTTGGTTCCATGTAAATTTTAGGATCTGTTCCAATTCTGTGGAAATGTCATGGATACTTTGATAAGGGTCACATTAAATCTGTAGATTGGTTTAGGTAGTATGACCATTTTAGCAATATTAATGTTTCCAATCCAAGAGCATAGTATATCTTTTCATTTCTTTCAGTCATCCTCAGCTTACTTTATCAATATTTTATAGTTCTCAATATATGTCTTTCACCTCTTTGGTCAGGTTTATTCCTAAATGTTTCTTGTGTGATTTTTGAAGGGATTTTTTGTTTGTCTGCTTCTCTTCCTGATATTTTTTAGTGAGGAGAAATGTAACAAATTTCTGTTTGTTAATCTTGTATTCTGCTGCCTTACTGAATTAATTTATCAGTTCTAATAGTTTTTGTGTGGAGTCTTAAGACTATGTTTATTTTTATGGAAGTAAACATAAATAAAATACAAGATTTCTAGGTAAATAGGTGGTTGCCTGGTTTTCACTAGAATAAACTGTTTTGCTGTTGTTTTTCAGTTTGACTTCTCTGATCGGTGACATTAGTAAAAGTAACTGGCCTACTTTCCTGATCTATAAATTCTCATGAAGTCATCAGCAATTTTTCTGACCTGTATAAGATACTCAGTATTGTGCCACTAAGTAATTTAATTCTAATCAAGATGAAAAAAAAAAAAAAAAAAAAAACTGACATTCAGTATTCTTATTCATTTTACTCTGAGTACATATTTCTCTGTATGTGTGTATGTAGGTGTGTGATATGTTATTTTGTTTTGTTTTTTGATAAGTATTTTTCAAATACCTAAGCTGTCTCTGGTTCCAGAAAGTGGTTTCCAAGCTGGAAACCACTGAATTGAATAATCTCACTCATAAGAAGTCAAATTGGAGAAGAAAATAGATCTAGAAAGGAGATATAACTTGTCTTCTGATACTGAGTCATAGGCAAACCTAGTGGTAGAATCGAGGTCTCCTCATTCCTGCTCTCAAATGCCCCATTAAGCTCTAAAATTCAATGTATGCTTTTCTAGTGCTTCCTCTATTCCAACCTTTCACTCACATTGAAATCTCTAGAGGAGAACAATTTTTAATAACATTTTACTTATAATTATTTTTAAATTGCCCTATAAAAGGCTATATGAAAATATGTCTAGTTACACACATTTTTATAATTAGTTCTAGGAAATCAGTTAGACTATTGCCTATTTTTATTCCTACACTGTTATATTTCATCAAAGAGATTTGAACTTGTATTAATATAGCATGTTGATCTTTAAGTGTTATATAGCCTAAAAGTATACATAGTGTGTCGGAAGCCATTTCTCTCATTCAGGAATTTTAAGTAAGCAAAATGTATGTACTCCTGTTGAAATGGATTTGGTTTATTGCCCTTGCAAATGAAAATGAAAGTCACATCCAACTCCTTGCGACCCCATGGATAGTCCATGGACTTCTCCAGGCCAGAATACTGGAGTGGGTAGCCTTTCCCTTCTCCAAGGGATCTTCCCAACTAAGGGATAAAACCCAGGTCTCCCACATTGCAGGCAGATTCTTTACCATCTGAGCCACCAGGAAAGCCCAATAATAATAGCAATAATAACAATAAAATAATTCTAGAACTTGAACTGACGTAAGTCCCCAATTTTTCATTAGGAGAAACTGGAGTAGGTAGCCTGTCTCTTCTCCAGCAGATCTTCCTGACACAAGAATCGAACCAGGGTCTCCTACATTGCAGGCCAATTCTTTACCAGCTGAGTCACAAGGGAAGCCCTTATTCAATTGAAAAATAATAGCAAAGCCTCCTGAGAAATTTAAGAAATAGCAAATGCTGAAATGAAAGCTACATCAGCTCTAGAAAGTGTGAAGGAATCTTTTAACAAGTTTAATGATCAAGATGTATGATTCCAAATAACGGTTCATGCTCAGAAGAGACTCTCTTCAGTACAGAGTTTGACGTGAACAGTGACTGTCTACATCACTGAGTCTCTGCTACTCTAAACAGACACATTTTCAGATGGCAGCTTTTAAATTAAATGACTCAAGAGCAAAGATACATTGGAGTAATGAAATCACTATCACAGTATGATCTCATGCATATTTGCATCAGACTCACATAGGATGCTTGTTAAAATTTCAGTTGTGGAGATCCTGCTCAGACCTAATGAATCTGAATTCCAGAGGTGAAAGGCTTCAGATGGAAGGAAATAACAAGACTGCTTTTGAGATAAAGCTTCCCCAGATGGGGAAACAGTGGAAACAGTGTCAGACTTTATTTTTGGGGGCTCCAAAATCACTGCAGATGGTGATTGCAGCCATGAAATTAAAAGACGCTTACTCCTTGGAAAGAAAGTTATGACCAACCTAGATAGCATATTGAAAAGCAGAGACATTACTTTGCCAGCAAAGGCCCATCTAGTCAAGGCTATGGATTTTCTAGTGGTCATGTATGGATGTGAGAGTTGGACTGTGAAGAAGGCTGAGCGCCGAAGAACTGATTCTTTTGCTTCACACCCTCCAACTAGTAAAAGCATTCAGCTCTCCTCACTAGGTCTGTCAGAATCTCTGGGATCTCTCCCACCATAAGAACAATAAGAATAATAACAGCAAGTTGTGTGTTAGTTGCTCAGTTGATCCGACTCTTTGCAATCCCAAGCACTGTAGTGTGCCAGGCTCCTCTCTCCATGGGATTCTCTAGGCAAGAATATTGGCATGGGTTGCCATTTCCTTCACCAAGGGATCTTCCCAACTCAGGGATCGAACCCAGTTCTCCCGCATTGCAGGCAGATTCTTTACCATCTGAGCCACGAGGGACCCAATAATAATAGAAATAATAACAATAAAATAATTCTAGAACCTGAACTGACATAAGTCCTTAATTTTTAATTAGGAGGAGAATCTAACTTGTGAATTCAAAGACTTAGTAGATCCTATTAACTGGCGTTTGAGTCTAGGAAGTACTTACATAGTTGGAATCACTGGTGTAATTACAAGAAACATTTGGTCATGTTACTTGCAGGTGTTCAGAAAAAAAGTTTCATCTTCAAGAATAGAGCACAGTTATCAGGTTAAAAATGTAAAACTTCCTCTCAGAAGCAATCATTAATTGAGTTTAGTGATAATATTGTCTTTGCATTTTGCTGATTATTTCTGAGGAAAGTCAGTTGTGTGGTATGTGGTGTGTGTGTATGGTTTTTCTAGAGGGGAGTGTGGTGTGCAGTGGTTAATAAAATATCTTCCAGTTCTTTAGCTTCAAGGTAGAGACAAGCTGTCCAAATATGAATTTCATAGGTTTAGTACCTGACATAAATTAAATTGAGAGAGAGGACAAAGTTTAACAGAAATTAAAAATAAACCCCATAACATCTGTACTGGGTTTTTTCGTGCAGTAACTATTCCCAATAGCATTGTTAGGATGACTTTCTAAAGAATGAATGTGGCACCTGGTGTTCTTTTGCAAGTTGAGACAGCACATCATATTTTTATTGGATTGACAGGAGACTAGTCAAATCAGTTTAAAAAAATCACTAGATTATATAAAAAGCCATTACAAGTAAATGTATTTACTCCTGAATGCAAATAAAATATTCTGATGATTAACTGAAATTATTCTAATTTATTTGGTTTCATTTGGTTTCTAAATAGATTTGATTTGATGTTTTAGCTTAGGGGGAAACAAACATTTAAATTTAATCTTTAAAACAAAAAATTGGATCATCATAACTGTGTGTTTGAGAGAGACTACATGTGTGAATGTGTCTGTAAAATGGGAACCCTCATGATTATTGAGATCTTTGCTGATCAGAGTGTGGTGCTTAAACATGCAGAATCAGCATCCCTTGGGAGCTTGTTAGAAATGCAGAACCTCAGGCCCCATCCCAGTCTTATAGAATCAGAGTCTTCATTTTAATAAAATCCCCAGATGATTCAGATGGACATTACTGTTTTAAAAATACTGATTTAGACCATAATATAAACTGCCTCTTTATAACTGGTTTGAAAAACTATTTTAAAAGTAAGATTGGGTTTGGCTAAGGACCCCAGACGGGGAAACAGTGAAAACAGTGTCAGACTTTATTTTTGGGGGCTCCAAAATCACTGCAGATGGTGATTGCAGCCATGAAATTACTCCTTGGAAGGAAAGTTATGACCAACCTAGATAGCATATTGAAAAGCAGAGACATTACTTCGCCAACAAAGGTCCGTCTAGTCAAGGTTATGGATTTTTCAGTGGTCATGTATGGATGTGAGAGTTGGACTGTGAAGAAGGCTGAGCGCCGAAGAATTGATGCTTTTGAACTGTGGTGTTGGAGAAGACTCTTGAGAGTCCCTTGGACTGCAAGGAGATCCAACCAGTCCATTATGAAGGAGATCAGCCTTGGGTGTTCTTTGGAAGGAATGATGCTAAAGCTGAAACTCCAATATGTTGGCCACCTCATGCGAAGAGTTGATTCACTGGAAAAGACTCTGATGCTGGGAGGGATTGGGGGCAGGAAGAGAAGGGGATGACAGAGGATGAGATGGCTGGATGGCATCACCAACTCGATGGATGTGAGTCTGAGTGAACTCCGGGAGTTGGTAATGGACAGGGAGGCCCAGCGTGCTGCAATTCATGGGATCGCAAAGAGTCGGACACGACTGAGCGACTGAACTAAACTGAAGGACCCTAGACAAATGAACAAGGTATAATGCCACAACACAAGATGACTTTATAGCTATAGGAGTCTTTGAAACCATCTTATTCAACCCTTCTTTTTCATTGGTTAAGAAACTAAAGACTCATGTATACCTGTGATGGATTCATTTTGATATTTGGCAAAACTAATACAATTATGTAAAGTTTAAAAATAAAATAAAATTAAAAAAAGATAAGAAACTAAAGACTCAAAGGATGAAATGACAAGGATAAGCAACAGATAGGACACTTAAAGATGAACTCCCCAGGTCAGTAGGTGCCCAATATGCTCCTGGAGATCAGTGGAGAACCAACTCCAGAAAGAATGAAGAGATGGAGCCAAAGCAAAAACAACACCCAGTTGTGGATGTGACTGGTGATGGAAGTCCGATGCTATAAGAACAATATCTCATAGGAACGTGAAATAACAGGCCCTTGAATCACGGCAAATTGGAAGTGGTAAAACAGGAGATGGCAAGAGTGAACATCGACATTTTAGGAATCAATGAACTAAAATGGACTGGAATGGGTGAATTTAACTCAGATGACCATTATATCTACTACTGTGGGCAAGAATCCCTTAGAAGCAATGGAGTAGCCATTATATTCAACAAAAGAGTCCAAAATGCAGTACTTGGATGCAATCTCAAAAATGACAGAATGATCTCTGTTCATGTCCAAGGCAAACCATTCAATATCACAATAACCAGAGTCTATGCCCTGACCAGTATTACTAAAGGAGCTGAAGTCGAACAGTTCTATGAAGACCTACAAGACCTAGAACTAACACCCAAAAGAGACATCCTTTTCATTATAGGGGACAGGAATGCAAAAGTAGGAAGTCAAAAAAAAAAAACAAAAACAAAAGTAGGAAGTCAAGAAATACCTGGAGTAACAGGCATATTTGGCATTGGAGTACAGAATGAAGCAGGGCAAAGGCTAACAGTGTTTTGCCAAGAGAACGTTCTGGTCATTGCAAACACCCTCTTCCAACAACACAAGAGAAGTCTCTACACATGGACATAACCAGATGGTGAATATCGAAATCAGGTTGATTATATTCTTTGCAGCCAAAGATGGAGATGCTCTATACAGTCAGCAAAAACAAGATCAGGAGCTGACTGTGGCTCAGATCATGAACTCCTTATTGCCAAATTCAGACTTTAACTGAGAAAGTGGGGAAAACCACTAGACCATTCAGGTATGACCTGAATCAAAACCCTTCCGATTATACAGTGGAAGTGACAAATAGATTCAAGGGACTAGGTCTGATAGACAGAGTGCCTGAAGAACTATGGACAGAGGTTCATGACATTGTACAGGAGGCAGGGATCAAGAACATCCCCAAGAAAAAGAAATGCAAAAAGCCAAAATGGTTTTCTGAGAAGGCCTTACAAATAGCTGTGAAAAGAAGAGAAGTGAAAAGTAAAGGAGAAAAGGAAAGATATACCCATTTGAATGCAGAATTCCAAAGAATAGCAAGGAGAGATAAGAAAGACTTCCTCAGCGATCAATGCAAAGAAATAGAGGAAAGCAATAGAATGGGGAAGACTAGAGATCTCTTCAAGAAAACTAGAGATGCCAAGGGAACATTTCATGCAAAGATGGGCTCAATAAAGGACAGAAATGGTATGGACCGAACAGAAGCAGCAGATATTAAGAAGAGGTAGCAAGAATACACAGAAGAACTGGACAAAAAAGATCTTCATGACCCAGATAATCAGGATGGTGTGATCACTCACCTAGAGCCAGACATCCTGGAATGTGAAGTCAAGTGGGCCATAGGAAGCATCACTAAGAACAAAGCTAGTGAGGGTGATGGAATTCCAGTGGAGCTATTCCAAATCCTGAAAGATGATGCTGTGAAGATGCTGCACTCAATATGTCAGCAAATTTGGAAAATTCAGCAGTGGCCACAGGACTGGAAAAGGTCAGTTTTCATTCCAATCCCAAAGAAAGGCAATGCCAAAGAATGCTCAAACTACCACACAATTGCACTCATCTCACACGCTAGTAAAGCAATGCTCAAAATTCTCCAAGCCAGGCTTCAACAATACGTGAACTGTGAACTTCCAGATGTTCAAGCTGGTTTTAGAAAAGGCAGAGGAACCAGAGATCAAATTGCCAACATCCAGTGGATCATGGAAAAAGCAAGAGAGTTCCAGAAAAGCTTATATTTCTGCTTTATTGACTATACCAAAGCCTTTGACTGTGTGGATCACAATAAACTGTGGAAATTCTGAAAGAGATGGGAATACCAGACCACCTGATCTGCCTCTTGAGAAATTTGTATGCAGGTCAGGAAGCAACAGTTAGAACTGGACATGGAACAACAGACTTATTCCAAATAGGAAAAAGAGTACGTCAAGGCTGTATATTGTCACCCTGTTTATTTAACTTATATGCAGAATACATCATGAGAAACACTGGGCTGGAAGAAACACAAACTGGAATCAAGATTGCTGGGAGAAATATCAATAACCTCAGATATGCAGATGACACCACCCTTATGGCAGAAAGTGAAGAGAAACTCAAAAGCCTCTTGATGAAAGTGAAAGTGGAGAGTGAAAAAGATGGCTTAAAGCTCAACATTCAGAAAATGAAGACCATGGCATCTAGTCCCATCACTTCATGGGAAATAGATGGGGAGACAGTAGAAACACTGTCAGACTTTATTTTTCTGGGCTCCAAAATCACTACAGATGGTGACTGCAGCCATGAAATTAAAAAACGCTTACTCCTTGGAAGGAAAGTTATGACCAACCTAGATAGCATATTCAAAAGCAGAGACATTACTTTGCCAACAAAGGTTTGTCTAGTCTAGGCTATGGTTTTTCTTGCGGTCATGTATGGATGTGAGAGTTGGACTGTGAAGAAGGCTGAGCGCCGAAGAATTGATGCTTTTGAAGTGTGATGTTGGAGAAGACTCTTGAGAGTCCCTTGGACTGCAAGAAGATCCAACCAGTCCATTCTGAAGGAGATCAGCCCTGGGATTTCTTTGGAAGGAACAATGCTAAAGCTGAAACTGCAGTACTTTGGCCACCTCATGCGAAGAGTTGACTCATTGGAAAAGACTCTGATGCTGAGAGGGATTGGGGGCAAGAGGAGAAGGGGAGGACAGAGGATGAGATGGCTGGATGGCATCACTGACTCGATGGATGTGAGTCTGGGTGAACTCCAGGAGTTGGTGATGGACAGGGAGGCCTGGCGTGCTGTGATTCATAGGGTCACAAAGAGTCAGACACGACTGAGCGACTGATTTGATCTGATCTGATCTGCCTTTTCTAAAACCAGCTTGAACATCTGGAAGTTCATGGTTCATGGATTGTTGAAGCCTGGCTTGGAGAATTTAAACATCAATTTACTAGCCTGTGAGATGAAGCAATTGTGTAGTCGTTTGAGCATCCTTTGGTATTGCCTTTCTTTGGGATTGGAATGAAAACTGACCTTTTTCAGTCCTGTGGCCACTGCTGAGATTTCCAAATTTGCTGACATATTGAGTGCAGCACTTTCACAGCATCATCTTTCAGGATTTGAAATAGCTCAACTGGAATTCCATCACCTCCACTAGCTTTGTTCATAGTGATGTTTCCTAAGGCCCACTTTACTTTGCTTTCCAGGATGTGGCTCTAGGAGAGTGATCACACCATTGTGATTATCTGGGTCGTGAAGATCTTTTTTGTACAGTTCTTCTGTGTATTCTTGCCACCTTTTCTTATATCTTCTGCTTCAGTTAGGTTATAGATTTAAGGCACTAGATCTGATAGACAGAGTGCCTGATGAACTATGGATTGAAGTTCATGACATTGTACAGGAAACAGGAATCAAGATCATCCTCAAGAAAAAGAAATGCAAAAAAGCAAAATGGCTGTTTGAGGAGGCCTTACAAATAGCTGTGAAAAGAAGAGAAGCTAAAAACAAAGAAGAAAAGGAAAGATATACCCATTTGAATGCAGAGTTCGAAAGAATAGCAAGGAGAGTTAAGAAAGCCTTCCTCAGCGATCAGTGCAAAGAAATAGAGGAAAACAATAGAAAGGGAAAGACTAGAAATCTCTTCAAAATGGAATATTACTTAGCCATAAAAAAGAATGAAATAATGCCATTTACAGCAACATGGATGGACCTAGAGATTATCATACTAAGTAAAATAAGTCAGATAGAGGAAGAGAAATGCCATATGATATCACTTACATGTGGGATCTAAAACAACGATACAAATAAACTTATTTACAAAACAGACACAGACAAAGATTTAGAAAACAAACTAATGCTTACCAAAGGGGAAGTGTGAGGAGAGGGGTAAATTAAGAGTGTGGGATTAACAGAGATGGGAATACCATACCACCTGACCTGCCTCCTGAGAAATTTGTATACAGTTCAAAAGCCACAGTTAGAACTGGACATAGAACAACAGACTGGTTCCAAATAGTAAAAGGAGTACTCAAGGCTGTATATTGTCACCCTGCTTATTTAACTTATATGCAGATTACATCATGAGAAGTGCTGAGCTGGAGGAAGCACAAGCTGGAATCAAGATTGTTGGGAGAAATATCAATAACCTGAGATATGCAGATGACACCACACTTATGGCAGAAACTGAAGAAGAACTAAAGAGCCTCTTGATGAAAGTGAAAGAGGAGAGTGAAAAAGTTGGCTTAAAGTACAACATTCAGAAAACTAGATCATGGCATCCAGTCCCATCACTTCATGGCAAACAGATGGGGAAACAGTGGCAGTCTTTATTTTGGGGGGCTCCAAAATCACTGCAGATGGTGACTGCAGCCATGAAATTAAAAGAAGCTTGCTCCTTGAAAGAAAAGCTATGACCAACCTAGACAGCATATTAAAAAGCAGAGACATTTTTTGCCAACAGAGGATCATCTGTTCAAGGCTATGGTTTTTCCAGTAGTCATGTATGGATGTGAGAGTTGGACTGTAAAGAAAGCTGAGCCCTGAAGAATTGATTGTTTTGAACTATGGTGTTGGAGAAGACTCTTGAGAGTCCCTTGGACTGCAAGGAGATCCAACCAGTCCATCCTAAAGGAGATCAGTCCTGAGTGTTCTTTAGAAGGACTGATACTGAAGCTGAAACTCCAATACTTTGGCCACCTGATGCGAAGAACTGTTTCATTTTAAAAGACCCTGATTCTGGGAAAGATTGAAGGCAGGAGGAGAAGGGGATGACAGAGGATGAGATGGTTGGATGGCATTACCAACTCAAAGGACATGAGTATGGGTAAGCTCTGGGAGTTGGTGATAGACAGGGAGGCCTGGCGTGCTGCAGTCCATGGGGTCACAAAGAGTTGGACACAATTGAGTGACTGAACTGAACTGAACTACTATATATAAAATAGATAACCAATAAGGACCTATTGTATATCAGAGGGAACTCGACTCCATTCTCTGTAATGACCTGTATGGGAAAAGAATCTGAAAAAGAATGGAGATATATATGTCAACTACAAGTTTCATCTTGCTGAGTCAGAGGCAAAATCTGAATAACAGCAGATCCCTGACCACAGCGATCTCCCATAAAGCTGCACTCAACCAAGGGAGGACTCTCCAACCCTAACAAATCATTGGGTTATTGTGCTGCTGAGCATTTTAAACTCATATATAACACACAGTAAATGCTAATCTTCACAAAACATTGATCAAGCTGTACATGCAGCAAAAATTTTGCAACGAAGTGAGTCATAGAGGAATAACTATTGGAGAACTTAAGGGAATTTTTTTTTAATATTTATAACATGAACAAGATGCAGCTCTTAAGTTGTATAATGTTAAATTCTCTTTGGCGTCTAAATTATACTTTAAGTAAGAGTTAGAGAGCAACAATAATGGTTAAGTAGCAAATTATTGGAGAAGGCAATGGCAACCCACTCCAGTACTATTGCCCAGAGAATCCCATGGGCGGAGGAGCCTGGTGGGCAGCAGTCCATGGGGTTGAGAAGAGTCAGACAGGACTGAGCGACTTCACTTTCACTTTCACTTTCATGCACTGGAGAAGGAAATGGCAATCCACTCCAGTGTTCTTGCCTGGAGAATCCCAGGGATGGGGGAGCCTGGTGGGCTGCCATTTATGGGGTCGCACAGAGTCGGATATGACTGAAGCAACTTAGCAGCAGCAGCAAATTATTATCTCAATCAGTTATGCCTCTTCTATTCTGAAGTTTTATCACTGGTCAATGTAACTACCTTACCTCCTGAGAGATTAAAGTACTGGGGGTTTTAGAATCAGGAAGGAGGCAGAGGAAACAGGGGAGAGGAAAGGAGAAGGGGAAGGAGAGGAAAGGAGACTTTTCTGAGTTGAAAATGGTCAGACTGACCCCCAGGCTCAGGGATCACACTTCTCCTTTTACCCACCCTTCCTTCTTTGATGATCTCATTCCAGTCCCAGGGCTTTCGCTAGTATCCTCAGGGTGAAAATGCTCCAGTTTGCATCCAACTTGGACTTCATTCCTGAACTCCATGTTTCAATGCTGCATGCTACATCTTCACTTGGTTAACTGATGTCTCAAATGTAATATGTTGTAAATGGGCTTCTGATAGTCTCCTCATCTCCCTTATCTGCATCTCCAGACGTGCTCCCATTCTCAGTCAAGCCATTCTCTGCCTACCAGTTTTCTTAGGCCAAAAGCACTTAAGGTTGTCCTTGATATCCCACTTTCTTTCAAACTCCATGTCCTCATTCTCACCAAAAAGATAGTCATCATCTGCCTTTTACCATTTCAGGCCAGCTGTCATGTCTCCTAACCCTGGGATGAGAAAAAGGATGACAAAGAGAAAGGATAAGATAACATGAGATATGTGGGCAGGAGGAGAAGGGGAGGAAGAGAAGGAAAGCAGAGGTAAAATAGGAATAAAAGCCAGAATATTTAACCTAATTTTTCAATGTAAAGAAATATGCACATAGACAGCTAAATTATATATTTCTTTTCCTGGTGTCCTTCTAAGATTGAATTTGTTCAACTGATGTATCACCCTCTGTGCATTTTTAAATGATTTCTGAATATTACATTACTCTTTGCTGGCACTGCAGTGAATGCCCAGAAAAAAAACTCATGTACAATTACAAAATTATGTAATGGGCACAGTACTGTGTAATAGTAAATGTATCGACTTCAAATAACCAGTAGTAAAAATTCTTGTATGCAACATGCATACAACACACCACAAACTATTTTCAGATGGAAATATAGGGGGCCCAAGCATACATACATGCTAAATCACTTCAGTCCTGTCCAACCCTTTATGACCCTATGAACTGTAGCCTGCCAGGCTCCTCTGTCCGTGGGATTCTCCAGGCAAGAGTAGAATAGAGTAGGTTGCCATGGGGATCTTTCCAACCCAGGGATCAAGCTCACATCTCTTCCATTTCCTGCATTGGCAGATGGATTCTTTAGTACAAGCACCACCTGGTAAGCCCTGGGCCAAGCATGCCACTCTCCTACTGTGTCCTTGGGTTCCTCGGTGTGAATTCCCTTTCTATCTTACTTCAGTTAAGATAGCATCTCTTTTTCTCTTCCCCACTTTCTGGCCCTGGAAGGCAACCAGCCTGAGAGTGGCACCTGCCTATCCAATGACTACAGCTTAAGCACCAAATGCCTGGTAATGTCAGTGATATAGAATCTGTCCCAGATTTACTAGAAGAAAATATAAAGCCTTCTCAAGGATGTTATTCATTACTTTTCTTATTTATTTGCTGTTTTGTTTTTATTTATTCATGGACCCTTTTTGCTTGTTTGTTTTACACTGGTTCTGGTTTATTAGAAAGTTTCAATGCTTTTATGTCAGTGTGAGGTTACCAATTATCATATAAAGACTGACATGTCTTAATGTATGTGTGTTTTAATGAAAAATTGACAAAAATAGTCCTTTTGAGTGTGCATGTTTGTCATGTGTACATATTATTTATTTACATTTTTATTTGATATTGGAATATAGTTGATTCAGTTATACATATATGTGTATCTATTCTTCTTGGAGAGGGAAATGGCATCCCACTCCAGTATTCTTCCCTGGAAAATACTATGGACAGAGGAGACTGGTGGGCTACAGTCCATGGGGTCAGATACGACTTAGTGAATAAACCACCACATTCTTCAGAATCTCTTCCCATATAGGTTATTACAGAATACTGAGTAGAGTTCCCTGTGCTACACAGTAGGTCCTTAGCTTCTTTTTTTAATCTTTAATTTAATTTTTATTTTATATTGGAATGTATTTGACTTACATTCTGTTAGTATTAGTTTCAAGTGTACAGCAATACAATTCAGTTATTCATTTACATATATGGTCGCAAAGAGTCGGACACGACTGAGCGACTGAACTGAACTGAACTCTTATTCTCCAGAATGAACACGGTTCATTCTTTTCTCCAGAATTTGGATTACAATGTAGTTTTAAGAATTAAGCTTCATAATCTAAATAAAAATATATGAGTATGAAGAACTTCTGGTTCTAAGAATGTGAAAGGAAAAGTCAGAAATGTCCCACAAAACAATCCATACATGTGCAATAAAATAGTGCTGTTCAGTCACTAAGTCATGTCCGATTCTGTGACCCCATGGACTACAACATGACAGGCTTCCCCATCCTTCCCTATCTCACAGAGTGTGCTCAGATTCATGTCCTTTGAGTCAGTGAGGCTAGCTAACCAACTCATCCTCTGCCACCCCTTTCTCCTCCTGCCCTCAATCTTTCCCACCATCAGGATCTTTTCCAGTAAGTCGACTCTTCACATCATGTGGCAAAGTATTGAAGCTTCAGCATCAGTCTTTCCAGTGAATATTCAGGATTAATTTTCTTTAGGATTGACTTGCTTGATCTCCTTGCTGTCCAAGGGACTCAGAATGGCTGCTATCCAAAAGTCTACAAGCAATAAATGCTGGAGAGGTTGTGGAGAAAAGGGAACTTTCTTACACTGTTGGTGGGAATGCAAACTAGTACAGCCACTATGGAGAACAGTGTGGAGATTCCTTAAAAAACTTGAAATAGAACTGCCTTATGTCTCAGAAATCCCACTACTGGGCATACACACCAATGAAACCAGAATTGAAAGAGACATGTGTACCCCACTGTTCATCGCAGCACTGTTTATAATAGCCAGGACATGGAAGCAACCTAGATGTCTGTCAGCAGATGAATGGATAAGAAAACTGTGGGACATATACACAATGGAGTATTACTCATCCATTAAAAAGAATACATTTGAATCAATTCTAATGAGGTGGATGAAACTGGAGCCTATTATACAGAGTGAAGTAAGCCAGAAAGAAAAACACCAACACAGTATACTAATGCATACATATTGAATTTAGAAAGATGGTAACGATAACCCTGTATGTGAGACAGCAAAAGAGACACAGATGTATAGTACAGTCTTTTGGACTCTGTGGGAGAGGGAGAGGGTGGGATGATTTGGGAGAATGGCATTGAAACATGTATAATATCATATGTGAAATGAATTGCTAGTCCAGGTTCGATGCAGGATACAGAATGCTTGGGGCTGGTGCACTGGGATGACCCAGAGGGATAGTATGGGGAGGGAGGTGGGGGAGGTTCAGGATGGGGAAGATGTGTACACCCGTGGCGGATTCATGTTGATTATGGCAAAACCAATACAATATTGTAAAGTAATTAGCTTCCAATTAAAATAAATAAATTTATATTAAAAAAAAAAGTCTTCTCCAGTATCACAATTTGAAAGCATCAATTCTTTGGTGTTCAGCCTTCTTTATGATCCAACTCTCACATCCATTTATGATACTGAAAAAACCATACATACTGGAAAAACCATAGCTTTGACCATACAGACCTTTGTCAGCAAAGTGATGACCCTGCGATAAAATATGGGCAACATTCTTTTATATGCGTACTGAATTTGTAAGAAAGAAAAAAAAATCCCACACAATGAGAAATGCAGGGCCATCTAATACTAAAACAGTGGACTAATGAGCTGAAGCTGCACTGCCTGAGGGAGGCTGTGGTCTAATAGCACTTTGCTCTGACAGCCACATGTGGGGAGCAGAGGAGGCCTTGGGCCCCACATGAAATGAAGAATTGGAAATGAGGTTCCTGAATTATGTCTGGATTCATTTCTGTCTGGCCATTTTGGAGAATAGGAATCTAGGAGAAGTTGCCTATCTCTAACAGGGCTTAGAATAAGGAAAATATCTTTTAAGATACTGTAAGCTGAGGCCTGTGCCTCATGCTTATATAAACACATGTACACACTCACACACAGAAAGGGAAAGACAAGAAGGACAGAAGTTTAGCGGGATCTGCTTTTTTTTTAATGTCATAAAACTTGTGTTAGTTAAAGAGGCAGGTAAGGACCTTCTTGAGCAAAAGAATTTGTATGCAAAGCCTCTGTCACTGGCAGCAGCTGGGCATTTTAGGGGAATCAAATGAGGTCCAGTGGAGACAGGTGAGGAACCAAGAGAGAGACGAGAACTGAAGAAACTGGAGGTAGACAGAGTGTGAGATCATGCATGCAAACAGCTACAAATTACCAGATTGAACAAAACTTGAGAACTGACACATTTGTCTATTGCTAAATGCTTAAAATTAATGAGTTACTGTAATTTGCCGAGTGAAAAACTGTCTCACTAATATTTTAGACACAGCTATGGCAAAGGACTACATTTATATCAGTGACATTACTTGAACTCAAACACCAAATTTTAGAGCCAGGACTAACACTATTGATAGTTCCTGGGGAATCTTCTAGACTTAATGATGCCTTGAACCGACTGGGTACTGTGGTAAGTAGATTGCCTCCCCTAAATATGTCCATTTCTTAATCCCCCAAGCCTGTGAATGTTAATTTACAAAGCAGATGAAATTTTGCAGATGTAATTAAGTATCTTGACATGGGAATATTATTCTAGATGATCCAGGTGGATCCAATGTGACCACAAATGTATGTAAGAAGGAGGCATGAGGGTCAGTGTCTCAGAGGGAGATGTGACCAAGGAAGTAGAGACTGGAGTGATGCTATCACAAACATAATGCAAACAGACTCTAGGAGCTGCAAAAATTGAAGAGCTGAGTCTCCCTTAGAAGTTCCAGAAAGAATGCAGTCCTGCTGACCCACCTGAGACTGCTGACCTCAGGAACTATAAGACAATCCATTTGTATTGTTTTAAGGCACTGAATTTGTGAAAATTTGTCCCAACAGCCATTGGAAACTAATGTAGGTACCTACACAATGTGAATGAGGGGATAAGGGTAAAGTAATTGCAAAGATTTTTTTATATGTACTTCATTCCTTTTTAGTCACTTATTTTTAACTTTTTATTTTGTATTGGGTTATAGCCAATTAACAATGTTGTGAGAGTTTCAGTTGAACAGAAAAAGGACTCAGCCATACACATACATGTATCCATTCTCCCCCAAATTCCCCTCTCATCCAGGCTGCCATATAACATTGAGCAGATTTGCCTGTGGAAAATAGTAGGTCCTTGTTCTTTATCCATTTTAAATATAGCAGAGGGTACATGACCATCCCAGAAAATTTTTAATAAATAATATTGATAAAGACACATGCAATCCACAATTTCTACAATTCAACAATAGAACTGTTCTATCTTATACAGTAATCACTAGAGGAATGTGGCTACTGAACATTTAAAATGTTACTAGTCCTGATCAAGATGGGCTAAAAGTGTAAAATACACAATGGATTTTTAAAACTTTACTCTGAAAACATGATGTAGAGTATCTCATTATTAATTTTGTATTGATTATATGCTTAAATGATAATATTTTGAATAGATCAAGTGAAATAAAATATGTTGATAAATGGATTTCAGCAGTTTCTTTTTACTTTTTTTAATGTGACCTCTATAACATTTAAATGGGCTTCTCTGATGGCTCAGATGTTAAAGAATCTGCCTGCAATGCAGGAGGCATAGGTTTGGATCTGGAATATCCCCTGGAGAAGGGAATGGTAACCTCCTCTGATGTTCTTGCCTGGAGAATCCCATGGACAGAGGAACCTGCTGGGCTACAGTTCCTGGGATCGCAAAGAGGCAGACATGACTGAGTGAGCACGCACACACAGACTTCACAAATGTTGTTAAACAAATGAGTTCGTGTATAATATATGAATATGTGCTACTGCAGGGTGAACATGAGTGTTTTTCACATTTATTCAAACCACCAAAGTGAAGTTTAAGTGTTTTCTCTGACAATTTTTAAGTCTAATGTTCTTTGAAATTTTGTTATGAACCATGGTTTTTCAATCTCATCTTTTGTTTTGCATCTCTGGATATGGCATTATTTACCTCTTTCCCAAGCTAAACAAACTTTCCTTGGATTAGAATAATATATCTGAAAGGATGAAGAATGATTTTGCTCATCTTGGCAAACACTTTAATACTGCTCTCTGTTGCATATATGGCAAGAAAATAAATTGGACACTAATGAAAATCAATAAAATAAATCTGTTCACTGAATAGTAAATATATTAATAGATATGAATTTTAACAAGTCCCTTACATTTCCAAGCTTTGAAACCTCCTCCAGTTGAAATGTTTTTTAAAATGTATTTCATAATTACTTAAAAACTTACTATAATCAGCCTACCTTATTCTTGCTTCTTAGTAAATTCTGTTTTTTACTTAATTAGGTAAGATATAAATGCTCCCTCCTTGAAAAAACAAACAAACAAAACGCTATATTTTGGTGACAATGTTGTATAACTATATAGTTGTTGAGTATGTATCATAAAGAAGAAATGAATAATATTAAAGGTGGCATAGAAATTATGATTGCAAACAAATCATAGGTATAACCTTCAATAAATGAAAGGTGGATTTGAAAGTCACTTCCCTGGCAGCCCATTTGTCGATTAAATTTATCTCATCTGTGAAAGTCTGGCACCACAATTATCATTATTCATGTAATGTACAAAGATTCATTCTAAGTACCACGTCTGTCTCCTCTGCATTTATTCCAAATGCATTTAAAGGACAATTGTTCTTAAAGGATAACTTAAAAATCAGCTTTCAAGTTCTATTTTCATTTGTAAAATCAAATTAAAATCTAAAGATCTTTTGTTCACAAAGTAAGTCCAGCGAAGATGATTGCAGCATATTTAAAATGTCTGTCTTAATTGAAATTATTATAAAATTTGGTCCTCTTGAATGACAAGAAAATTCACTTTCTTCTTTATTAAAGTCCCCAGTAATGGAAAGAACTGAAATTATGTGCTTTCTAATTATAACACAATGTAAAGTATACAACTTCATTAATGAAATTATCTTGCCAAAACAGAATTAAGACATTAGACCTAACTTTCAGTTTACCGAAAATGCAGGAGATATAAAAACAAGTTAATGACATAAGGAAAAAACCATGAGAGACTTCATTGGCAGTCCAGTGAAAAGACTCTGATTCCACTGCAGGTGCAGTGAGTTTATCCCTAGTTGGGGCACTAAGATCCTGCACGCTGTACAGCACAGTGAAAAAAAAAATTAGACAAATATGAAACAGCAGGTAAGATGTTACAGAAAACTGGTCTGGTGATGTAGAAGAGTCAATGCCATGGCAAAAATATGATTTCTTCTTGGTTAAAAGATGTAATAATCAAGTATAGTGTTTGAACCTTAAGTATATTCTAATTTGTAAAAAGTGTTATATTTGAGGTAAACAGGAAAATTTGCATATAGTCTTGATAATAAATAGTTACCAATTATTTGAGGAAATATCCAGTTTCTTAGGTATGACATTGATATTGTGATTTTTTAGTGGAATGCCATTCTAATAAGAAAAATTTATATTGAAGTACTTAGGGATGAATTATCAATGTATGTAACAATTTTTCTTTATATTGAAATTTTTTTATAATTAAAAAGTTGAGGAAATGAATTTAAAATAGTTTCTGACAATTCCTAAATGTATGTTTTAAGTTCCAGATTGTTTGCTGAGTATTAGATGAATATTGTCAACTTTTCAAAATCTTGATTTAGATTTCAAAGCATGCATGCTAAGTCACTTCAGTCAAGTTCTGACTCTTTGAAACCCCATGGACTACAGCCTGCCAGGCTCCTCTGTCCATGGGATTGTCCAGGCAAGACTACTGGAGTGCCATTCCCTCCTCCAGGGGATCTTCCTGACTCAGGGATCAAATGCGTGTATCTTAATGTCTTTTGCACTGGCATACAGGTTCTTTGCCACCTAGGAAGCTCTAGATATCAAAGAGGCATCTCCAATTTTCCATTACCAAACACGAGTTTGTGATCTTTCAGTGCGAAACATTTCTATCTGTGGTCTTCCTCGTCTCAGATGATAGAAATTTACCTTTTTAGTTGCTTTATGCTAAAAATCTTTTTTTTTTAAAAACATTCTTTACACCATTTCTTCTCTCATTTCGTATAAATATGTCAGGAAATCCTGCTGACTCTAAAATCAAAATATATTCAGAATCTGAGTACTTCTCATCACCTCCACTGCCACTCTTTTGTCCAAGTCATTATCTTAAGTTCTTGCTCAAATTCCTTCCCTGTCTCCCTAACTGCCCTGTTGCCAGCCTTGCCAATTGCAGCCTGTTCTTAACCAGCATCTAGAGTGACTCATGTCAGGATTCAGTGCTCTTAGGCCAGGAGCGAAGTTCTGCCATCTTTTACATAACACCTTCATAGCAGTTCGGGGTTTTGCTATTTCATAAATGGCAACCCACTCCAGTATTCTTGCCTGGAGAATCCCAGGAACAGAGGAGCCTGGTGGGCTGCCGTCTATGGGGTCGCACAGAGTCGGACACGACTGAAGTAACTTAGCAGCAGCAGCAGCAGCCAATTATGAGGAGACCAAGTCCAGCAAAAGCACCTTTAAGGAGAAAACCTGAAAGCTTCATACATCAATGTCTCTTATGGGCTCTTGGACAAATTTGGCCACAGGATCACATTTAGCAGTAAAAGAGACTAGGAACCATAGTCTTCTGTTGAATGATAATGAGTCTAGCAAAGTCAGAGTATCTGTTACTAAAGAAATCATGGGAAAATATATATTAGGGGCTTTCAGAATTTCCCTCAGTTAACTATTCTGTTTACCTAAATATCTTTGAATTCACTGCATCCAGACCAAAATCCTGGATTTTGTAACGGGCATTTCTCTTCATCATATCCAGATTTGGCTCTTCAAAATCAATCTGTTGACTAACTGACAAGCTAGTTCTCTCTCTTCTAATATATACTGATAACATAGGAACAGCTATAACCATAATAAAATGAGCATATCGAAAAAGGAAAGAATGGGAAACAGAGTAGTCAGTGTTTCATAGCAGTTATCAAAGCTCAATGGACAGAAATCACACAAAATTTCCTCCCCAGGCTGTGGGGTAGATAACTTGGTTCATCTGTCTGGCTCCCCCTAGTTTCTGCCTTTGGGGACTACCTCCTTTATCCACTGCTTACCACAGTCCCTGCTTCAAAATATCTTTTTTCTTTATCTTATGTGAGTAACTCTGAGGTAGGATGAGTGGAGAGTGTTCCCTCTTTGGGGACTAGGCAGCTTCCACAACCCACTTTCTGCCAGTGAAAGTTTGTGGGCTCTAGTGCTGCTCTAGGGATCAAACATAAGGTCTGTTATAAGAAGGGTAAATGGTTTCATTGACAGTACACATTTTCAAGGGTTTGATGCTGCTGCTGCTGCTAAGTTGCTTCAGTCATGTCCAACTCTGTATGATCCCATACACGGCAGCCCACCAGGCTCCCCCGCCCCTTGGGGTTCTCCAGGCAAGAACACTGAGTGGGTTGCCATTTCCTTCTCCAATGCATGAAAGTGAAAAGTGAAAGTGAAGTCACTCAGTCGTGTCCGACTCTTAGCGACCCCATAGACGGCAACCCACCAGGCTCCTCCGTCCATGGGATTTTCCAGGTAAGAGTACTGGAGTGGGTTGCCATTGCCCTCTCCAATTCAAGGGTTTAGTACATGTGAAAGTTAGCACACCCAAATATCTCAATAAACCATTATTATAATGAAGTGGAAGTGTTAGTCGCTCAGTCATGTCTGACTCTTTGTGACCTCATGGAGTGTAGCCCTCTAGGCTCCTCTGTCCATGTAATACTCCAGGCAAGAATACCGGAGTGGGTTGCCATTCCCTTCTCCAGAGGATCTTCCCAATCCACGCATTGAACCCAAGTCTCCTGCATTGCAGGCAGATTCTTTAATATCCTTCCTTTATTTACTGGCTTATAAGTTAGGCCTATATCTTTTAAGTCAAAAATTTTAAACGGCCTCATGAAGGAAACTGAAATAACGGAAACAATAGATGTCTTTGACCTGATCTTTATATCGGACAACTCTAGGTATCGTGTTACCTTTTGCTGTTTGAGGCACAGATAGTTGTATTTTTTAACTTCGAAAGATCCTGAATCTCTGGACTTTCCATCGCTTTAACTTTTTAGCTGAAAAGAGCGTCTCCCTCTATATGCTCCTATGAGAACCATCTCTTCATGAAACAAGGCCAATTCTGGTTGGTGTCCATTAACTTCTTATAGTTACCTCCAGCACGGGTAAGTACCAAGTCTGTGGCCAAGATGGCAGAGTAGTAAGACTCTGAGCTCACTTCCTCCCATGAATACACCAAGACCACAGCTATTAACAGAGCAAATATTGATGAGAAAGATTGAAGACTAGCAGAAAAGGTCACCTATAACTAAAGATATAAAGAAGGAGTAAAAAAAAAAAAAAAGGATCAGGGAAGTGAGGAAATAAGATTCATACCCCGGGTGTGTGACCCCACAATGGAAGAATAATTATAATTACAGAGGTTTTCTCCAAGAAGCAAGGGGTCTGATCCCTGAATCAGTTCCCCATCCCTGCACTGGAAAGACAAGCCTCCAGAACATTTAGTTTTCAAGGCCAGCGGAGCTTACTTTCAGAAGAGTCAGAGGGCTGTGGGAAATAGAGACTCACTCTTAAAAGATGCACACAAACTCACACGTTCCAGGACCCAAGGCAGTGGCAATAATCTGAAAAGAGCTGGAGTCAGACATACCAACTGATCTTAGAGAGCCTCCCAGAGAAGCAGGAGGCAACTGGGGCTCACCCTGGGGCCATAAGCACTGGCAGCAGCCATCTGGGGGAGCACATTCTACCACTAAGACACTGGTGCTGGCAAGGGACATTTTGGAATCCTCCTTCTAGCTTTTTAGGGCCAAGATGCAGAACTGCACACCGCCTGTGAGTGCCACTACTAGAATGCCTCAGGCCAAGCAGCCCCACCCACCAGCAGCCTGGGGGCCCACTGAACCCACAGCCACCCAGGACCCAGCCCGTCCCCCAGAGGGCTCAGGACCCAGCCACTACACCAGTACACTGGCACTAGCCCTGGAGTCCGCTGAGTCCCATGCCTGCCCACCCACAGGAGGAGACTGAGCCCCAGGAACACAACAGGCCCTCACGCTGCTGTATCAGGACCCATATGATACAGCAATTTCCCTCCTGGATACTTCTATTTTCCCTTCGGAAGAAAATAGAAAACATTAGCAAGAAAAGATGTATGTATCTCAATATTAATTGCAGCATTATTTATAATGGCCAAGATATGGAAGCTGACTAAGTGCCCATCATTAGGTGAACAGATAAAGAAGAGGTGGTATATAGGTAGGTATATATATTACATAGCTATATTACTTAACCATAAAAAAGAATTAAAGCGTGCCATTTGCAACAACATGGATGGATCTACTTTACTCAGTGAAATACGTCAGACAGAGAAAGATGAAGACTGTATGATTTCATTTGTATGTGAATCTAAAGAGCAAATAGACAACCATGCAAAACATAAACAGAGTTATAGATACAGAGAACAAACAAGTGGTCGCCAGAAGGGGAGGAGATGGAGGAGAATAAAAATACATAAGGGAGATTAAGAGATACAAACTTCCAGCTGCAAAATAAATGAGTCTCAGGTATGAAATGCATAGTTTGGGGAGAACAGTCAATACCAATACAATATCTTAGTATGGTGACAGGTCTTAACTAGACGTAACAGTGATGATCATCTTGAATTGTATAGAACCATTGAATCACCATGTTGCAGATCAGTTATACTTCAAAAACATGCAAAGGACTAAACATACAAACTCGTTAAAAGAGAGAGAGAGAGAGAGAAGGTTTGTGGTTGTTGAAAGTGGGGAGTGGGGAAGGGAGAATTGAATGAAGGCAGTCAAAATGTACAAACTTCCAGTTATAAGATAAATAAGCATTAGGGATGTAATTTATAGCACGATGAATATAACTAACACTGCTCTGTTGTTATCACTGAAAGTTGTTAAGAGAGTAAATCTTCAATTTTCATCACAAGAAAAAAAATTTTTTCAATTCTTTAAATCTTATATGAGATGACGGTTGTTCACTAAACTCATTGTGCTAATGAATTCATGATGTTTGTAAAGCAAATCATTATATTGTATACTTACAAAGTGCTGTAAGTTAATTATATCTCAGTAAAACTGAAAAAGGAAATACAAATTAATTCAACACCAACATATCATGTTATACCAATTAAATTAGCAAACTAAGTCCCCATCAATAGGTGAATGGATAGGAAGATGTGGAATATATATAGACACATAGATATATTACTCAGCCATAAAATGAACTAAAGCTTGAATTTGCAACAACATGGATGACTCTAGAGGGTGTTATACTTAGTGAAATAAGTCAGACAGAGAAAGACAAAGATTGTATGATTCCATTTATATGTAGAATTTCAAAAAAAATATTCTAGTACTGATTGCTGGTCTAAATTAAAGTGAAAATTGTAATACTTATGCATTATTGTTGACAGTGCAACTTGGTATGATTTAGGACTGGATTGTGGAAACATGACTCAAGAACTGTAAAAGGGTCAATAGAGCAATTGCACTACTGAGAATGTTACTTAAACTGAAATATGGGGAAAAGCTACATATGCAAAGATGTTTATTGCATCATTATTTGCAAATAATTGAAATCACTCAGTGAGGATGCTGCTAAGTTAAGTACAATTACTCTATGGAATATAAAATATTAAAATGATAATTTTGAAGGTTATGTAGCAATATAGACAATGCTTGTCCTGAGTTCAACAAAACAACAACAAAAAGGCATAAGTAGCAGCCAACACACAGACTCATTCTGAATTTTGCCATTAATTTCCTCAGAGCTGTCGCCTCAGGACACAGGATCTGCCTTCCAAGTTATGGCAACAACAGTTTTACCAGCCATTTCACTACAGCGTAATGGCATTCTCCAGTTCCCAACTCACAATATTTGTGAATTTTCCATCTGCCACTTAGTGCATTTCACATGTAATCAGAGTTTTCATAATAAGAGCCCACTTCCAGGGCTTTTTTTTTTTTAAGGATTTCTGAACAATTAGAGCTCTAGAAAGATATCCCAAAGCACATTGGCTTTTTACAAGAAAAATGTTTTGTCTCTAATATAAAGGTTTAGAAGTGAGCAAGCCAAGACTGGTAGGGAAGGTTCCAAATATGCTCTAAGTCATTACCATTATCCAGCTACCACTGGATAGTGGTAGAAAGCAGAGCTTAAAACAAACTTCTTAAAGGAGATATCCAGGAAGTTGTATATATTAATTCCATTTGTGAATCACAAGTACAAACTTAGTCACATCGGGATACCTAATTGAGACAACAACAACAAACCAGAAATAGGGTACTCACGTCCTCACCTAAAACTTTAGTGTTCCATTATTAGAAGAGGTAATAGGTATTAATCTTTACCACCATCACCTTTGCGCCCATTACTCTACTGAACACTAAAGGTATAATAGACAAAAACTGAGCAAGATATAACCCCTAGTATTACAGAATGACTGGATTTTAGGGGCGCCACTTCTAGATTCTATTCAAAATTGTATGAAACATTAGCTCTCATGTAAGATCACTGCTAACTTTGAAAAAAAAAGATGGATAAAGGACACATTCCTGTGAATAAAGGGAGAAGTCAGTCTTGCGGAAAAAATGGAGAGAAATAAAAGAGTCCTAGAAAAGAGGCATGAGAGGCTGGAAAAGAAGAGGCATTTGCTTGAGGATAAAATGACAAGTGAAAAAACATATCTCAATAAAAAGGTAAATTTGAGAAGGGATAATTACTATCGCTGTATAAGATGTAACACACACAGGGTTAGTATACTTCCAAAGAGGGGTGATTGGAAATAGGGGTGCTAGTGGAGACTTTATTTACACCTAACTACATTTGTAACGACAAAGGTAATGACATTTTTTCAGACCAAACCTCCCTTTCAGGGTCCAGGCACACAATACTATACCTAAGAGTAACTGTTAATGGCTCCCAAATGTATCTGTGTCCAGACTGTCCTCACGCTGCTGATATCAAATTTATAAGCTCTCCCTAGGGGCTGTCCACTTTGAATAACTAGTGGGCTCAGCATAAAAGCCAGATTCTTTGCCTAAAATTTGGGGTGACATTTAAAGCCATCACAGTTCTAGAGACCACCACTTCATTCCATGAGTGGGCTGGGATCTCCATTTTTATTACATCACAGCTTAAATTCTTCCTTTGACCAAATAATACTTCTCTCACTCCCATATGAGTGGCTCTCCTGATCTGACCAACTCATTTTGGAAAGTAGAATTTCTCTCAAAGATTACGTAGTTCTGAAAATGGGTGAGCTTCACAGGTAACAATGTAGTAATACTTTCCTTTAAGGATCTCACACTGTTCCATGGCTTAACAGATTTTCAAGGCCACAGCTCACCAAGAAATTAGTGTCTGGCAGTAACCGCCAGACATCATATTGCAAGTTTTTGTAGAATTCTTAGCACTGGTCCAACAACTTAGCATGGCAACCATCTAAATTTCCCAGTTGACAGATGAAGAAGTTTAGCTCATCTGTGTGATGACACTCACTCTCTCCTGAGAGAGCAAGGTCATGTCTATGTCATTGTCATGTTCTCAGCTTCTGTTCAGTGCCTTGAATATGATATTGCTTGGAAAGCATTTATAGAACTTAGAAAAGCTGGGGAGAGAAAAGGCAAAAAAAAAAAAAAAAATTGAGAGCCATTCCGGATTCCTCCTTTAAAGTTACTTCCACTATCAAGTTAGTCATTAACATTCTAAATTCTAAGGCCTGCATGTCCTTATGATTTATATTTTCCTTTTCCTTTACTTTGTTATTGCTTAAGTAAAGGCCCTCATCATTTTATAGCTTCCACCATGAACTTCTTGATGTTCAAGCTGGTTTTAGAAAAGGCAGAGGAACCAGAGATCAAATTGCCAACATCCACTGGATCATCGAAAAAGCAAGAGAGTTCCAGAAAAAAACATCTATTTTTGCTTTATTGACTATGCCAAAGACTTTGACTGTGTGGATCACAAGAAACTGTGGAAAATCCTGAAAGAGATGGGAATACCAGACCACCTGATCTGCCTCTTGAGAAATCTGTATGCAGGTCAGGAAGCAACAGTTAGAACTGGACATGGAACAACAGACTGGTTCCAAATAGGAAAAGGAGTACGTCAAGGCTGTATATTGTCACCCTGCTTATTTGACTTATATGCAGAGTACATCATGAGAAACGCTGGGCTGGAAGAAACACAAGGTGGAATCAAGATTGCTGGGAGAAATATCAATAACCTCAGATATACATATGACACCACCCTTATGGCAGAAAGTGAAGAGGAACTCAAAAGCCTCTTGATGAAAGTGAAAGTGGAGAGTGAAAAAGTTAGCTTAAAGCTCAACATTCAGAAAACGAAGATCATGGCATCTGGTCCCATCACTTCATGGGAAATAGATGGGGAAACAGTGGAGACTGCAAGGAGATCCAACCAGTCCATTCTAAAGGAGATCAGCCATGGGATTTCTTTGGAAGGAATGATGCTAAAGCTGAAACTCCAATACTTTGGCCAACTCATGCGAAGAGTTGACTCATTGGAAAAGACTATGATGCTGCGAGGGATTGGGGGCAGGAGGAGAAGGGGACGACAGAGGATGAGATGGCTGGATGGCATCACTGACTCGATGGATGTGAGTCTGAGTGAACTCCGGTAGTTGGTGATGGACAGGGAGGCCTGGTGTGCTGCGATTCATGGGGACGCAAAGAGTCAGACACGACTGAGCGACTGAACTGACTGAAGATGACACCACCCTTATGGCAGAAAGTGAAGAGGAACTATAAAGCCTCTTGATGAAAGTGAAAGAGGAGAGTGAAAAGGTTGGCTTAAAACTCAACATTCAGAAAACTAAGATCATGGCACTGGTCCCATCACTTCATGGCAAATAGATGGGGAAACAGTGGAAACAGTGGCAGGCTTTTTTTGGGGGGCTCCAAAATAACTTCAGATGGTGACTGCAGTTATGAAATTAAAAGACGCTTACTCCTTGGAAGGAAAGTTATGACCAACCTAGATAGCATATTGAAAAGCAGAGACATTACTTTGCCAACAAAGGTCCGTCTAGTCAAGGCTATGGTTTTTCCTGTGGTCATGTATGGATGTGAGCGTTGGACTGTGAAGAAAGCTGCGTGCCGAAGAATTGATGCTTTTGAACTGTGGTGTTGGAGAAGACTCTTGAGAGTCCCTTAGACTGCAAGGAGATCCAACCAGTCCATTCTAAAGGAGATCAGTCCTGGGTGTTCTTTGGAAGGAATGATGCTGAAGCTGAAACTCCAGTACTTTGGCCAACTCATGCAAAGAGTTGACTCATTGGAAAAGACTCTGATGCTGGGAGGGATTGGGGGCAGGAGGAAAAGGGGACGACAGAGGATGAGATGGCTGGATGGCATCATTGACTCGATGGACGTGAGTCTGAGTGAACTTCGGTAGTTGGTGATGGATAGGGAGGCCTGGTGTGCTGCGATTCATGGGGTTGCAAAGAGTCAGACATGACTGAGCAACTGAACTGAACTGAGTCATTTATGTAATTCATTCTGCACATAACCAAAAAGATCATTCTAAAATAAATAAACAAGAACAAAGATATCAATAAGAAGGTTTCATGTTATTTCTATTTTGTAAGCTTTCTATGAAGATAAATTCCTTGCCCAAATGTCAAACCATTTTATACGGGGAACTTTCCCTGCTCCCCACACAGTCTGCTGCCTCGTCCTCTTGTGCACCTGGCCTGGAGTCACGCCAGCTACCTTCCTCCCAAATGTGTCCTTCCCACTGCAGTATGTCTCTCCTTTGCTAGGAATCTCCCTTCTTTCATTTTTCACTTACTTAATTTAAAATACCACCTCATCATCCTTAGATTAAACTATCACGTCTTTTAAGGAACATTCTCTATTTTTTTTTTTTTTCCTTTGCCATTCAGCGTTTGAAAATGTCTTCCATGACTACAGCTGCCTGAAAAATTAGAAAATGTGTTTCCTAGTCCAAGAAGGAGCAATTCTATCAAATTTGGAGAATTACAAAGAAAAGAGGAAACCTTCCAGTTGAGGTAAAGCACTCTCATTTATGGTAAGACATGAGAAATGAATATTAAGTTAACCCCTAGAGGGAACTCAGAGATTTTAGAATAAAATGTAAACACATACATTACAGGAAAAAGTACTTGATGTAGTACAGATATAATGGGCTTCAAAATACTTTCCAGATCTCGCTCTCTTTATGTCAGTTCTCATTATTCACAGTAGTTATGCTCTATAAAGTTGGAGCAAACACTGATTTAGCAAATACTGAAGCCTTGCTCTGAGGGGAAATAGAAAGTTAAGTTCTTGCAAGGCCAGGTCACAGTTTTGTCAGCCAATCAATACATAACCTTATTTTGCATGTGGTTTTAAAGACAACTTGTTTAACATAAATTGTTGCTTCAATAACTATAGAACTATAGATCTACAACTATAGCTTGTATCTGAATTAAGCTTATCTTTAATGAAGCTTATCTAAACACCTCAGGCACATTTGCAGCTGTCTTGCATTTTCGAACACTAGACAATGCTTCAGCTCTACTCTGGGGGGACTATCTTACAGTGAAATCATCAACAAAAAAGCACAAAATGGGAAAGATGTGGCATTATACTGACGGAGGAAAGGATACTTCTTTACTGCATGATAGATGAAACAAGAATGTAGAGCTTAGCTTTATTTTAACCTCCGGGTGGTAATCTGTTGGGCAGCTCAAACTTTGGGGTCTGAGTGAGAATGATGCCTATATAAGAGCCGTGAGGTTGGATTTGGGATTACAAATAAATTTTAGTGAGTAGGCAAATCTAGAAATACAGAAGAGGTTAATAATGAAGATCACCTGTATTCAAATTTAGTTTTGGAATATTCAAGAGAGAAGCAAAGACTTGTCTTCTCTTAGCAAGCAACGTTTTCCCAAACTATTAAACACATTATGTCACCTATTCGTTTACTTCTTCTGGAGAGGTCAAGAGTTTTATGTAGGGATTGTCCAAATCAGGGCAGGGAAGACCAAGAAAGGAATAACAGTTTGTGAAGATGAACCAGATCAGTCACCACACAGAAGATGATGAATACTTGCTGCAATGATACGTGTGTTAGTCACTCAGTCATCTCCGACTCTTTGTGACCCCATGGACTATAACCCTCCAGGCTCCTCTGCCCATGGAATTTTCCAGGCAAGAATAGCGGAGTGGGTTGTCATTCCCTTCTCCATGGGATCTTCCTGACCAGGGATTGAACCCAGGTCTCCCTCTTCACAGGCAGATTTTTTACCATCTGAGCCACCAGGGATAATTTAAATGGCTGCTACTGTTTAATTTTTTTCATATAAAGGGTTTCCTTTTTTTTATTTTAAATATAAATTGATTTATTTTAATTGGAGGTTAATTACTTTACAATATTGTATTGGTTTTACCATACATCAACATGAATCCACCACAGGTATACATGTGTTCCTCATTCTGAACCCCCCTCCCACCTCCCTCCCCGTACCATCCCTCTGGGTCGTCCCAGTGCACCAGCCCCAAGCAACCCGTATCATGCATCGAACTTGGACCGGAGATTTGTTTCATATATGATATTATACATGTTTCAATGCCATTCACCCTTTTCTTTTAATGCACCAACAATTCTTCTTTTATTTGCTCTAATCTTCTTTGAGAAATACCCTTTGCTTCTATAGCTAATTTTTTTCTTTTAAAGTGAACCTAAAGAAATACTCTTTATTTCCCCTAAAAAAGGTAACATGCAGTTTTTTTTTAATTGTGATTTTTATTTGCCAAAAAAAGTCTCTCTTTAATAGCACCACATGTGACAATAGTGATGGCTACTCACTCAATGACTGTTGCCCTATTTGTCCTTCAGTTTAAGATTTGTGACAAAAACAGAAGGCCATCTCCTCCCTCAAACTGAACACTTTTCTCTGATGTCATGGAAAAGAGCCTTTCTCCACATCCTCACTGGATTTTCCTGTTCAGTGTTTAGCCTAGCAGAACCAAAGCCCACACGTTATTAACCAGATGTTCTGCATAGAATTAGAAACCCTGAAATACTGGACAGCCAGGCCCCCTTAGAAGGAAGTATTCATGCAGACTGATTTCCTCTCTGCTTTAGACCCAAGTCACATGAGGTTATTTACAACCTATCATTTCCTCCCTGAGTGGGAGGAATGCTTCACATATTATCAATAAAGGCAGTGTAATATAAAGCACTCTCCTACTCTCGAACTTTTGGGTTTCAGTTTCCCGCATCCTCTGAAGGGAAACAGCAATGCCTAACTGAAAATCTGGCATAACATTGATTCTTTTTTTAAAAAGTGATGGTAGCAAAAGTAGTAGCAAATGAAGAAAAGGTGAGCAGGAGTGAGAGAGGAAGAGAAGGAGGGTGGGAGAAGAGAAAATATGTGAGCAGGAGGGTTAGCAGTGTCAAATATTGCTGAAAAAATAAGGGCAACAAGGACTAGCAGAGAAGACTTTCGATTTGACATCTCGGGTTCGTCTTCTTGCTCTAGGAAGGCCTTGCAGCAGTCATGCTGAAGGATACAGGAGCATGTCAAGGGGGGTGGAGGCATGCAGTCTGAGTGCTCTCATCACTGGGCCCATACCACGTTGCACGTCTCTATTTTACATAATCATTTTCAAAACAATAGTTTCTCATGTAACATTTCCTCAAAAATTAATACAAGAATGTGTATGATTCATCTTTCATCCATCTTTCTAATTTTTTAATGCTCTTCAACTCTATGTCTCAATCAACAGTATCCACTCTTCAAATAACAGGAATAAAATTATTTGATAAGGACCTTTAACATGATAATCCTTTGTTTCTTAGTTGGGTAATTACATTCATTTCTATTAATCTTCATTGTTTATCAGACTGGGGAAATCAACTCGATAAATACAGAGGAAAATTCTCAAATATATACTAAAACTTTTATGTATGTCCTAGCATTAAGAGAATGCTAGAGAATATAAAGATGGACATTGAAGATATCATTATTTGAAATGTTCATTAAAAAATTTCTGTCTGTGAAACATACTTCTACAGATAAAAGGAAGGCGAGGAGGAAGGAAAGAAGGAAAAGAAACAAGAAAGGAAAGAAAGGCAAAACAAAAGCCATTTATTTGGAAAAGCAAAACTTGTCTTACTCTTTGGAGTAAATGTTTATGGAATGTGCCTGTGAATTATGCTAGCTGTGTACCTAAATGCAAAGGGAATGTGAATAATCTTACAAATGTGGCAAGATTCCCACAAACCCCAGAAACCACACAGCCCAAACAGCTAGAGCTCAGTAGGCTTTCTAACAGGACAGTTTGTCTCAAGAAAGGTCACAATGACCTTACCAATTGCTGAGTCTGTAAATAAGTAATTATTGGATTATAAAGCAAAGAGTGCCACAGATTGCCTAGTCTGAAAATAATAGTAGCATAAAAGAAAATCTGTTCCTTGCCCACATACCAATTCCCTCTTGAAAATATCCCTCAGCTCCCAACACCTTAAGCTGAGACAACAGGGAAAGTACCATCATTTGCTGAATACCTAATATGTTTCTGACACTTTACAGATATAATTGCAGAATACTGTATCTCATTAATACTACATACAAGGGGATTTCTGCCAAGAAGAAATTATTCACAGCTATTATAATAAACACATAGAGTTGTAATGAGGATTAAAAGCATACTGGGCTCAGAACGACACAGGGAAAGGGGCAGGAACACTGAGAAGGTCACACATCCAAATAGCAGGGACACAGTGCCCAGTTAAGGATGAGACTTAATCATGACAGAGAATGCCCTCCACCCCCTGCAGGCTTGTACATATCAAGTAGCAAATAACTTGCTAGAAATGGATCCCCTGTGACGTGCAGCCAGCTGGGAATGGAACACCAAACACACACAACACACACACACACACACAACCCCTAGCATACTGTGTGTAAGACTGAACACAAAAAGATGGAGAAATCAGGAAGGTAGCCAGAAAAAGAAAAAAAAAGGTACATCATGCACACAAAGAGGAACCAAGATTAGAATGATAGCAGACATCTTCTTACAGAAGTCATACAGAAAACAGTGGAGTTTCTAACTGGGTTGATGTGCCTCCAAGTGAAGTCATTGTGTCTGGGCAGGAGGAGCTGCAGGAGGCCTGGGGCCCCAGCCCCACCGTTACCCTGCGACTAAGGCTATCACTGCCCTTGACACCCCTGACTCTGCAACCCAGACACAGCCCCCGGGCCCTGGCTCACATCTGTATGGGGGTGGTCACTGTACCCTGCCCAAGGACTGCGAGGGTTAGTCACTCAGCTCCTCTTCTGGTTGTGGTCTCCTCAGTGGCAGCTGCTGGGATGGTGGAGCCCCTTCTCACTGGAAGACCAAAGGAACGGATCGATGTTCAGATGCAGTGAATTGGTGCCCTGCTGAGCCCAGACATGCATGTAAATTTCTCACTCCCAAGACCTTTTTTTTTTTTTAAATGGCCCTAGTTTTTCCATATCATGTTGTATCTGACCTAGGCCTCAGGCTTGAGCACCAGTATTGTCAGTAAATCTGTCCAGTTGATTCTAATTTCAGTCAGGGTTAACAACACTATTCTGAAAGGGTAAAAGAATAAAAAGAAAGTGAAAATGACATAAAAGGTCAAAAATTAATAAGCAGAATAAACAGTCATTTATTTATATTTGCCAGAAATTTCATACATACAAAATACATTTAATAAAACCCATTTGTGTGGGTTTCAGCAAGATTATGGATGATACTGTTGAAAGAGAATGTGACAAAATAATAGCTATGTCTGGATAATTGCACAAAGTGCTTCTCTGCTTCTTTATATTTTTTGCCTCTCTCCAAAGTAGGTTTATAATTGCTAGTTTATAATCAGGAAAAATAAATTTAAAATACACAAAGAGAACAATGTGCCTTCTAAGTAATTCTTACACATTTAAGCACGAGGAACTTACTTCTGCCCTGGAGCAGTTCCTTTACAGGTGATCCAGGTGGCAGGGATACATTACTAAACAGCACACAGAGATGCGAATCAAAGAGTGAAATAACCTTAACTTTTGTCTGAGTTTGGAACTACCAAGACTCCAAAGTTGGCATAGGCACAACTAGGAGCTCTTTCAACCGTTCCTAGAAGTGGACAGCATTGGACAACTGGCTTCACTTTGGACCGCCTAAGTTACTAGAAAACTGCCCATTCAAAGTTGATACCATGATTCCATTCTATTCCTATTTGTTTGACCCTTGAATCCACTGAAACATGTTCATTTAAATAAGCTGTCATTTGGGGAATGGAGGACAAAAGTTCAGGGTCAGTCTTTGGCTCTTATATTGATTCAGTCACCCAAGGACCTCAAGCACAACTGTATAGGAGTATAAATTAGAAACTTCTATAAAATAAATTCAGAATCTTTCCACCTACCTCCCCAAGTCCCAAATCAGTATAATATCATTTTGTAAACTTGCCAAGTTTATCCTGTAGAGATGTTTTGGTTTAAAGGAAATGAGCCAACATTTTAAAATGGGTTATTTCCAGTGAGAATGCAGAAATTCATACTCACTGAACCCACTGGTTCTAATGGTAAAACTTAGCCAGGTAAAACAAGTAGTTAGGCACAGTCGAACTCGTTCCATATTACCTTTCAATCAGTTCAGTTCAATTCAATAACTTAGTTGTGCCTGACTCTTTGTGACCCCATGGACTGCAGCACGCCTGGCTTCCCTGTCCATCACCAACTCCCAAAGTGTACTCAAACTCATGTCCATCGAGTCGGTGATGCCATCCAACCATCTCATCCTCTGTCATCATCCCCTTCTCCTCCTGTCTTCAATCTTTCCCAGCATCAGGTTCTTTTCCAAGGAGTCAGTTCTTTGCATCAGGTGGCCAAAGTATTGGAGTTTCAGCTTCAGTATCAGTCCTTCCAATGAATATTCAGGACTAATTTCCTTTAGGATGGACTGGTTGGATCTCCTTGCAGTCCAAGGGACTCTCAAGAGTCTTCTCCAACACCACAGTTCAAAAGCATCAATTCTTCGGTGCTCACCTTTCTTTATAGTCCAACTCTCACATCCAGGCATGACTACTGGAAAAACCATAGCTTTGACTAGACGGACCTTTGTTGGCAAAGTAATATCTCTGCTTCTTAATATGCTGTCTAGGCTGGTCATAGCTTTTCTTCCAAGGAGCAAACTTCTTTTAATTTCATGGCTGCAGTCACCATCTTCAGTGATTTTGGAGCCCAGGAAAAGAAAGTCTGTCACTGTTTCCATTGTTTCCCCATCTATTTGCCATAAAGTGATGGGACCAGATGTCAAGGTCTTCATTTTTTGAATGTTAAATGTTAAGCCAGCTTTTTTACTTTCCTCTTTCACTTGCATTGAAGTGAAGTGAAGTGCAGTGGCTCGGTCGTGTCCGACTCTTTGCGACCCCATGGACTATAGATTACCCGGCTCCTCCGTCCATGGGATTCCCAGGCAAGAATACTGGAGTGGATTGCCATTTCCTTCTCCAGGGAACTTCCTGACCTACGGATTGAACCCAGGTCTCCCGCATTGAAGGCAAACGCTTTACTGTCTGAGCCACAAGGGAAGCATTAGGGACACTTGCATTAAGGACATTTTATTGCCCAGTTGTTATAGGCCATATGAGTTTATAACATTTGATTATATCTTTAGGAGTGTGTATTCCTTGCTGATGAAAACGGTGTATTATCTACAGAAACAAACTAAAAGGACTAGGGTAATAACACGCTGGTAAAGATCCTAGGATAGATTATTAAGTCAATGGAATGATTGAAGTGAGACCTCAGAATCTTTGAGCTACAAAATGTGCTAGGGATTACATTAGGCTTACGAACTATTTTATTCCATTTGCTATTTGTAATTATATTATACATGGGTATTATTAGTTACACTTTGTAGATGAGTTTTAGAGGGAGAGAGTACTTTCTCTCCAAGAGTACTTTCTCTCCAAGTTAAGATGGCAACTCCTCATTCTTTATGTTATCAGCCACAGACTTGGCCAATGGAAAGAAAATGTGGACTCAGACAGAATGTCTTTCAACTCCCATATTCTGGGATTTCTCCCTGCTACAAGATTTTGGGGTGTTTTGTTCTCTACTGTATCAAATTTTATCTGAGTACTAAACAAGACTCTTGCATCCTTAAAGAGTTAGCACCCTATAATCTAGGGGCTAGGTAATCATAGGATAGCAAAGCCAGAAAGAATTTAGAAAACATCTGGTCCAGTCATTTCCAAAACTTTTACTTTTGGAATAGGAACACCTCAAACAAAGTTTTACCCAGAAGACCCACATATTTAACAGATAACTATAGGGCTTCCCTCGCTGTTGTGGAGTGGAGTCTAAATCACTAGCGTTCCTGTCCCTTCCTCAGTAGCTCCTATGAAGGAGGCTTCTGGTGTGCCCCTCAGAACCATGAAGGAGAAGGGAGCACTGAAAAAAAAAGTCCCAAATAAACCTTGTATTATCTGAAGAGGGGATCTAAAAAGTCTCAGATCATACAGAAATTCAGTGATCAGAGTGGAAAATGAAAGAGCTCAGGCCACAACTGAGACCCTGACTCAGTGTAAAAGACAAGGAAAACAGTAATAACCCCTGCTCTGCCAACCTTCCAGGGCTGTGGTGAGATATAAGATAGTGCAGTTTAATATGGAAAGTTTGAGAAAAGGAACACTCACCTTATTATTATCTTATTATTATTATTTTTTAATGTGAAAAGCTCTGCGTCTAGCTATGCACTGTTTGCATCACTTGGCAGTGTGCTCAGCAAAACTATTATTTCATCATCTCTGACTATTATATTTTGAATTTTCAGTTCATATGCGTGGTACTTCCCTTTTCTATAGCCAATAATAAAACAAAGTGAGCAGAACCTGTGATATACCAGCTACTTCTTTCAGAGGCCCCACAGTTCCTGCCACCTTTAAAACTGCATCTAAGTTTCTGAAAAACCTGGCCTGACCAATCTTACCCTTATCTTCTGCTTGCACTGCAGGCACTATGAGGAGCTGTTTGATGGGCCCAGTGGCAGCCTGGTTCTTCCCAGCAGAGAAGGGCCTGTCAGCCTCTCACTCCCCCTGGCTCCACTCCAGTGAGTCAGCCTCTCCACCACCCCCTCTACCTCCTGGCAGCTGGAACTGAAGGCTGGAAGTTGGTGGCCAATTGCGGCGCCTGGCTGTTCTGTCTGCCACTAATGACCGCCCCCGCTGAATCAGGGCTCTATCGTTGTACCTTCCCTTCAAAAAGTCCAAGTGAAAAGAAAGGAAAGGCCATTCTGACCTCTGACATAAATTCCTGCCCAAGTGTACAATGCTGTTTTTGACTATTTTCCTGTGTTTAGTAGGCATTAGCAGACTGAGTGTAGAAGCAGGTAGGTGACCTTCTTCAGGCCTATTAAACTAACCCTTGAATTTGGAAAAGAACTGTGCTACTCTGACCTTGCTACTCTGGAAAAGTAAAGAGAAGGGTAAAGGTAGGCCTGGCTGCTGTTCACTACAATAAAATATAAAACATGACACTTCAGAAGTAAGGCATTTTTTAAACCTTTGGGATTTAACAACCCTACCTCTGGTGTTCAGTCACCTTTTCTATGGTATTCAAAGTTTGATTTGAAAAATCAGGTTCAGTCAAAGACTGTACTTGGCAGTGACTTTAATTGCCCCAGAGTTTTGCATCTGAAAATCCAGCAGGGAACACAGGCTCAGATAACACCTCATAGCTTCCTAAAGGTAGTGCTGTATTTCTCTCTTTTGATCATCATCACAAGCCAAGCTTGGCACCTATTATTATTTCAATTAGAGAAATGAAAAGATCGAGCTCAGAGAGGTGACGAGATTTTCCAAGGTTGCACAGCAAGGACCCACTTCTCCCCTGTCATCCTCTGGTGCTAACACTGCATCTCTTTCCATCTCTAAGGACTTCCACGTTTGTTTGTATGTTGCACAATTCTAAGGAGGCATCCCATCCTGAAGTTCAGAGTTCATTGTTCAGAGGGAATAGATTTATAAACATATCTTGGGAAAAGGGCACGTTTTCCTAATTCTTTTGAAGATGCTGCATCTGCTACTGTTGGTTCCAAATAATGTCCTTTGCCTCCTGTCTCTTAGCTCTCTCCTCTGTAGAATTCTGCAGGTTCATCCATTGATAACTGCTTTGACTGCAGCTTTGCAGGGAATTTTCCTTCATGAGGGTTCTGTGAGGCCCTCCTTGAGAATCAGCAGCTCAAACAAAAATAGTACACAGCAACAACAACAACAAAAATTAAATAAAATACAATAAAAATGAAAGCATGTTGCTTACGTTCTGAACTTCTTAAGGAAAAAAATGAAGGGGATGCTAGGATTGGGTACCCAGCAACCTGCCCCTGCCCATGGCCTGGTCTGCACCCCTGATTGGAGCTTGCCCAATGGTGGCATGACTTCTCTCCTTCCTACCTGTCCCAATCTCTTTCCCTTCTCCACCAGTTTGGTTCCCCACAATTTAAAAATCACTATTTTCTTAAAACTGTTTATATGAACACACTTGTTGGCATGGATATTAAGGCAAGTGCATAATGGCTGAACTGTTTAAAAAATAATTGAAAACAATTTAGATGATACAAACAAACATTAACCCTTCATGAGATATATGGTCTCCTTTCCAAGAACTGCAAAATGGGGTACAAAATAAGAAGCTCTTATAGGATGAGGAACAAGGAAGAGACAAATGAAATATCTGCTTGGCTGGGGTAACATAGTCAGCCTTTTAGGGGGTGAAAGGCCCAGAGTTAGCTTGGCATTTGGAGATTGGCTGATGGGGAAATACTGCATTTCTGTTCGGGTGGACCATTTATAGGGAAGGCAAAGTTATTAAAGTTCTGGTTTGCTGACTGGGCAGGAATGGCTCCAAATGAGGTCTAGGAAGTTATTTTAGCACAACTAGTATACATACCTCTTTCCAGAAAGACATGGCACTTGGGACAGATTACTCCCAGAGTTAAGTGCTTGAAGCAGGGTTGGGGGTAGGGTGGGGTGGATAAGGAAAAACACAGCCTGTTCTGGCCTTTCAGACTTTGTGAGGGGGTGATCACTGCCTTTGTGTTCCTTTCCTTTTGAGAGTGCCATCAACTACCAGATAATTGGTTCTTTTCTTTCCACTTTTCACTGTTACTCATATGAGTGATATTTCCTCTTGCTTTTCTTTCACACTAACTTTTCTCCAAACATTTTCTTAATTTGCCTCCTTTCTTCTATTTTTTGAGTCCTACTTTTCACTCCTTTTTTTTCCCTTTTAGTTTGCCAAGATAATTTACTATTTCTTCTCCAGGAAAGTATACCTTCCTTTACCCAATCCTCCCGCTTCCATCTTGTGATTTATGGACATCTTCGTTCTTCACTTCTTTTTCCTTGGAAGTTATTTAAAAGGATTTTTTTTTTCTTTAAGAGTATGTTTGCTCTTTAAGGCTCCAGTTTTTGTTTTTGTCTCCAAAGTCTGTTCACAAATGCCAGGCAGTCTGATACAAATAAAACAAGTTACCAATTGTTTTCACAACAGTGAAAGAACAGACCGTGGAAGCTGGTTAATGGAAGCTTCTGGGACAGAGGTCCTGCTGGAACTCTCCTCCTAATCTTTTCTGATAAACATGCCTTACAGGGAGATAAGAGAAATCAAAGGCTGCTTTCTGAGCCCTATAGTTTTGAAGTCGGCCAGTGTGGTTCCTGGTAGATGCCATTTTAACTCCCTTCCAGATAAAAAAGTCTGAGCCTCAAAATCAAATATTTCCTCGCTATTCCCGCAGGTTCCCTTGTCAAACCCCCTGACTGACTGAAAGCACCAAGCACATTGTGAAGCAAAATCTTTTAACCATAGGAGGATCAAGGAACTTTCCCTGGAGAATGGGTGTGGTTTTATGCAAATGAGCAGCTAACATAGTCAGTGTAGCTTGACTTTATTTTATGCATTAACTGGGTTCCCCAAAAGATTAATGAACATGAATATTTATGGGGTGAATCATATTTTGTCATAGTATGACACTGTAACTATGGAAGTCTAATACAAATGTTAAAGAAGATTAGAGGCCAAATTTAAATACCATAGTATGCAGTTTAAAAAAGGCTGCCTTGGATAATTTACAATGATATATATTTCCATCATGTCAAAGCCCATGAAAAAGCAATCATAGACCATGCAGATTATCTCTGGGCATTCATGAAAATATACATAGTAAAATAAATCATTCTGAGACTCCCTACTTCATCTTAGCTCCAAGAATTCATTCTAGCTCAAAGAAACAAAGACTACTTAAATAACTTAAATAATAACTCCTAGAAGTTCAACAGACTGTCAAATATACAATTAAATATTCTACTTTGCTTATTCATCAGTGCCTAGAACTCCAAGGCCATAACTAAGTAAAGCCAATCACCTAAAAGGCCCTAACAACAAAACAAATTTTCATAAAACATTCTAAGACAATCAGATAAATTACATTTTGGCAAAGAATTTTGAGAAATATTATTTCTAGTAAATCATGAGGAAGATAAGCAGCTTAAGTATAGCAGCAAAATCAAAGCAGAAAGTAAGCAGTTTAGTTAATCTTCTCTTCTAAATCATCACACTTTCCCCCCACCCCTCAAATGATCTCAGGACCACCAAATTTATTGTCAATAGCCCTAACTTTGAAGGAATTGTTATTTTTAAAATGCTTTGATTTCTTAATTTAAGATAGATGAAAATGGTGCTGGCTAGGGGACTTTTTAAATATTTTAGGAAGATCTGATATGATTATGAAATGATGAGAGTTCAAAAAAAACATGACAGAATGAAAAAAAAAAAAACACTAAAAGAAATTGAAGTAGAATTAGAACTTGATGCAAGTGTCCTTGAGGAAGACAAGACCTCGGAGAATGACTCTTTATGTCTGGTTGAATGCTTAGATGGATGATTTTTTGCAACAGTTGATAAGTTTATTTTCTCATTGAACCTTTAATCTTACAAGTTCTAGACTTACAGAAAAACTGTAAAGGAGGTACAGAATTCCCATGTCAGTTCAGCTCAGTCACTCAGTCGTGTCCCACTCTTTGCGACCCCATGAATCGCAGCACACCAGGCCTCCCGGTCCATCACCAACTCTCGGAGTTCACTGAGACTCATGTCCATCGAGTCAGTGATGCCATCCAGCCATCTCATCCTCTGTCGTCCCCTTCTCCTCCTGCCCCCAATCCCTTCCAGCATCAGAGTCTTTTGCAATGAGTCAACTCTTCGCATGAGGTGGCCAAAGTACTGGAGTTTCAGCTTTAGCATCATTCCTTCCAAAAAATCCCAGGGCTGATCTCCTCCAGAATGGACTGGTTGGATCTCCTTGCAGTCCAAGGGACTCTCAAGAGTCTTCTCCAACACCATAGTTCAAAACCATCAATTCTTCGGTGCTCAGCTTTCTTCACAGCCCAACTCTCACATCCATACATGACCACTGGAAAAACCATAGCCTTGACTAGACGGACCTTTGTTGGCAAAGTAATGTCTCTGCTGTTGAATATGTTATCTAGGTTGGTCATAACTTTCCTTCTAAGAAGTAAGCGTCTTTTAATTTCATGGCTGCAGTCACCATCTGCAGTGATTTTGGAGCCCCAAAAAATGTACCTACACTTAATTTCCTTTGTTGTTAATATCCTACATTGTGAGTGTGAATGTGAAGTCGCTCAGTCGTGTCCGACTCTTTGTGACCCCATGGACTGTAGCCTATCAGCCTCCTCAGTCCATGGAATTTTCCAGGCAAGAATATTGGAGTGAGTTGCCATTTCCTTCTCCACGGGATCTTCCCAACCCAGGGATCGAACCTGGGTATCCCACATTATGGCCAGATGCTTTACCATCTGAGCCACCAGGGAAGCTCTACGTTAGTATGGAATATTTATTTGTTAGAATGATTGAACAAACATCAATAATTTATGAGTAACTAAAGTCCCAACTTTATTTAGACTTACTTAGTTTTTATCCTAATGTCTGTTTTCTGTTCCAGAATGCCATGTAAAATACAAGGCTATAATTAGTTGTCAAGTCTCCTTAGGCTCTTCTCATCTGTGGCAGTCTGTCCTTGTTTCTGATGATCTGGCAGTTTAGAGGTGTACAGGTTTCCCCAGCCATTCAAAAGCAGACATTCTATGAAACATTTTGTAAGTTGAAGTGGTGTAAACTGGAGAGGCAATTACCCAAGGGCAATTCCCTTACATCTTACTAACATGTGCACAAAATAAATCAAGATAAAGTAGAGAACAGACACAGTTCAAAGTGGGCCTGCCTGAGATTGAGATGCTGAGTGTAGTTCCTGAGGAAGGATCTTGGTGGTGCCATTCTTGCTGCTGGCTGCAGAGCAAACACTGCACACTGTTTTTGCTTTTTTGCCTTTCACTGTAAAAATGAAAATGCTCTTTCCTTTAGCAAAAACAGATACTAACGTAGGTCTTTCTTGAAAGCAAAGGGGTATCAAGCAAAGTGTCAAAAAGTGGAGCATACCTGCACTGTGATTAGGGTTTTTGTAGAATGACTCTCAATTGGGATTTGTGGGATGATTTTCTCCTGATTAGACTGGAGTTAGTTAGAATTTGTAAAGGATGACCACTAAAGACAAGTACCAGTTACATCATATTCTCCAGAGTACATATTAACAGCATGTTTATTACTGCCATCAAGTAATCCACATGGATGAGATAGTTTGTCAGTTTTCTCCATAATAATGTTACCCTCCCCCAACTGCTCTGTAGTAAAGAATCTGCCTGCCAGTACAGGAGACCCAGATTCGATCCCTGGGTCTGGAGGATCCCCTGGAGAGGGAAACGACAACCCCCTCCAGTATTCTTGCCTGAAGAATCTCCATGGACAGAGGAACTTGGCGAGCTACAGTCCATGGGGTCACAAAGTGTCGGATACAACTGAGCCACTAAACAACATCCCCCAACTGCACACTGTAATTTTTGTGCAGCCAAGACTTACAATGTGGGAAGTTAAGCTCCATTCCATTAAAGGCAGTTTCCACATAAATTATTTGGATTACTCCTGCATGACAGATTTGTCTCTTCTCTGCCATTTATGTGTTTTTATTCAAATATTTCTTTATATCAATATAAACTCACAAATATTAATATTTCACTTTGGCTTATAATCTTATATTACTTTTATTGATTTTGCGGCTCAGACTGCTCCAGATTTGGCCATTGGAAGTGCTTTCAGTTGGTTCCTATGTCCTGCAGGCATATCAGTATCATTGTTATGTTTCATTTTGTTTTTAAGCACTTCCTTATTATCTGGCAGTGAGTGTAAGATACTCCAGATTCATCTGGCATATTTCCTTCCTCAACACTAGAATCCATCATTGCTCCAAGGAGCCCTTTCATTGGATCATGGTATTAGAAGTCACAGGGCACTAAGTGTGCTCATTGCTACTGGAAGGGGTAATATCTTTTAGGTATTGACATAGCAGAGTTGTATGTATGTACTCTAACCTTATATATGTATATCTGCATAGATTTCTATGTTTACACATATGCACCTATGTTAAATTAAACATGAGTTTACACTGATGTTTTGACTCTGGCTAATTATGACATGGGTCATTCTAGCTTCTTCTCACTGTTTATATCCTCTACTCCAGTAGTGAAAAATCTGACTCTCAGTAACTACCATGCATTCACATAATTGTTCATTTTCAGTGTCTGGATTGGTAACCCATGCCCCATTAGAAACAACTTTATCAACTAGAATTTGGCTTATGTTCAGTTTCTTTTGCCTTTAGCCTTACAGACTCGTCTCATTTTCAAAGTTACTTAGGTCATCACTTCCTCCACCCTTCATACTTTTCATACATTTTTAATACAGTTTGTTTTGTCACATGCTGCATTATATCATGGGTTCACCTAACCTCCTAAATAATTTTTATATTTGTGTATTTTAAGGAACATGGTGCATAAATTTCTATGGTTTGGGATAAATGCATAGTGTAATGTGTCAACCATTACAGTATCATTAGAAGAAACTTCCCTAAATCTCTTCCTTAAGACTTCCCTGCTCAATCCTCCTCACTCCTCCCAACCCCCAGGCAATCACTGAACTTTCTACAATCTCTATAGTTTTGCTTTTTCTAAATGAAATATAATTTCAATTATGCAGTTTGTAGTCTTTTTACACTGTTTTCTTACACTTCAGTTCAGTTCAGTCACTCAGTCGTGTCCAACTCTTTGCGACCCCATGAACCGCAGCATGCCAGACCTCCCTGTCCATCACCATCTGCCGAAGTCTACCCTTAGTTATATGCATTTCCATTCTTTTGTGTTTTTTCTGGCTTTTTAACTCATTTCTTTTCATTGTTAATGAGAAATTCATTGCAATTTTTCCCTTGTTTCTCTCTAGGCAAGTTGTTTCCCGTTTATCCTAGATCCTTTTAAGATTTTCTCTTTTGTTTTCTTTGATTTGAATACATATGATAATATTTAGATGTTGCTTTTTTTTCACATCTATGTTGCTTACTACTCTCTGAGCATCCTGGAACATTAGTTTGGTATCTGTTTGGAAAGTTCTCATCCATTATTATTGCAAATATTTTTTGTTCCATTCTTTTTTTTCTGTTATTCAAATTATACACATTATACCTTTTGAAACCATGTTATGGTTCATGAATGCTCTGGGTTTTGCTTGTTTTTCATTCCTTTTTTCTTTGTATTTCATTTTGGGAATTTGTACTGACATATCCTCAAGCTCATTGATATTTTTCCTCAGCTATTTCAAATCTATTGATGAGCACATTAAAGGCATTCTTCATTTTTGTTAGTATTTTTTATTCCTAGCATTTCCTTTTGGCTCTTTGTTAAGGTTTCCAAATCTCTGCTTACATTGCCCATCCTTTCCTGTATGTCATCTACTATTTTCATTAGAGCCTTATATTAATCATAGTGAACTTACATTCCCTGTCTGATAATCCCAACCTCTCTCTCATATCTGAATCTATTTTTAAGGATTGCTTTGTGGCTTCAGACTGCTTTTTCTGTCTTTCAGCATCTTGGGCTTCCCTTGTGGCTCAGCTGGTAAAGAATCTGCCTGCAATGCGGGAAACCTGGGTTCAATCCCTGGGTTGGGAAGATCCCCTGGAGAAGGGAAAGGCTACCCACTCCAGTATTCTGGCCTTGGGAATTCTATGAACTATACAGTCCATGGGGTCGCAAAGAGTTGGACACGACTGAGCGACTTTCACTTCACTCAGCATATCTTGCAGTATGTTTCAGAAATTGAGTCATGTGATGTTTGACCATATAGGGTTAGAGTTTATGTTAATCTGTTTAAGAGTTGGGCTGTATTTAATATTTGGTGAAACTGTTAAGTGTCAGAGATTTCAAATTCATCTATTGTCCTTGTTTTTGTGTCTCTCTTTACTGGGCCTCCCTTTTTACTCCTCAGAAGGAATCTGTATCTTGAATCTCTTTCAGTTGTAATCCAGTGATGTTATACTGGAGCCCTCCTTGGTTGTGGTTAGGTGCGAAAAGGGGGACTTGTTGTATAATTTTAGGTTTCCATACAGTGGACCTGTTCTTAGGGCTATTATAATCACAGGTGTAAATCCAACAGAACAGGTTTTCTTCCTTTAGATGAGACAAGAAGATCAGAGCGGCCTGGACTAGAAAGAATGTCCTTACCCCAGGTGGGTTAAGGTTCTGGTAAAATCTTTGCTCCTGGAGGCTAAGAACTTTTTATGAACAATGCTCTGACTTATTCCACAATGATTATTCTCATCTTTTGCTTGCTAGAGAAATTCACCTTAAGAATCTTATGGGGTTCCTGGATACAGAGCCCATAAATATGTGTCCCTCACTAAGACAGTCCCTAGGAAATTATCATTCTCATATTAGTCCAGACTCAACCTCCAGCAATTTGTCAAAATTAGTGTTTAGGTGTTCTTACCAACTAATGGTTCCAGTAGCTTGTACTTCATGTAAGTAAATCTTAGCTATTACCCTCTGGGTTGTCCGTCTTCTCCAGATTTAAGGATAAAAGTTGGCCCTATGGTCTCAATTTTCTATTGGGCATTAGAAAAATCATTGGTTTTCAAGATTGTTTTCAGCGTTTTCTTATTGTAATGATGGAGATGTTGACTTCTAATTTCTTTACAAGTCAGAGCTGAAACTGAAAGTCAATAAATTCAATTTTAATGTATTAATATTAAAAGTGAGGCTCCTGAAGTATATCTAAATGAACTTTTTCTTAGAAAAAAAAAAGTTCTTTTCTTTGTATTTTGAATTTTTTCAACTCCTCCCTGGAATTATGGAGTCCTTGAAACAACAGTAGATGATATGATCTTCCATATGTATATTGGAGGAGAAAACATTGTCAGTGTTTTAAAGGATTAAGTCACTCTACTTATTCTGTTTTAACTATGCATGAGGTTAGTGTGGTTGGTCATGAGCAGTAAGTTTATGAATTTACATCAAATAAATCACAGCAGTGAGCCCTTTTGCTTACCTACCTCAATTTCTAATGCCTTAGAAAAGGACCCACCAGCATGAGACCGTAATAAATGTTGGCCTGATCAATAGATATATGAGATGCTCCTAAGAAGTAGAGTTGACATTAATGGCTTCCTAGAAGCATCAGTTGTCCTCCACCTTCAGATAAATTAACTTGTGCTACTATATATACACACTGCATTATGTCAAACTCCTTTCAGATAGATACCCTCAATGTAGTTTCTCAAACAACTGTCCCCATTCTTCTCCTTCACTGACTGCTCAATCTCCACCTTAAAATCTGTAAAGAATGACCTCTTTTAAGGATAAAATAGGGGTGTATGTGTGTATACACACACACACACACACACACACACACACACTCTACTTGATCTGGCTACCAAGGTTCCATTTTAATTTTATAAGCTTTTTCAAATGACTAACTTCCATCAGTTCATTCTGTGTTTTAATACCACTATCTCTCCTTAATCATTGTGAGATATTGTCTTAGTTCAGGCTGCTATACAAAAATATGGACTGGGAGGCTTAAACAACAAATATTTCTGTTTCAGTTCCCAGGGCTAGAAGTTCAAGATCAGGATGTCAGAATGACCAGGTTCCTGGTGAAGGTCCTCTTCCTGCTTTCTTATTGTTTCCTCACATGACAGAGTGAGGGAGCACTGTTCTTTTTTCTTCGTTTAAGGACACTAATTGGCCTTGGAATACAGAATGAATCAGGGCAAAGGCTAAGAGAGTTTTGCTAAGAGAGAGCACTGATCATAGCAAACACCCTCTTCCAACAACACAAGAGAAGATTCTACACATGGACATCACCAGATGGTCAACACCAAAATCAGATTGATTATATTCTTTGCAGCCCAAGATGGAGAAGCTTTATACAGTCAGCAAAAACAAGACAGGGAGCTGACTGTAGCTCAGACCATGAACTCCTTATTGCCAAATTCAGACTTAAATTGAAGAAAATAGGGAAAACCACTAGACCATTCAGATATGACCTAAATGAAATCCCTTATGATTATACAGTGGAAGTGAGAAATAGATTTAAGGGACTAGATATGATAGATAGAGTGCCTGATGAACTATGGATGGAGGTTCATGACATTGTGCAGGAGACAGGGATCAAGACCATCCCCATGGAAAAGAAATGCAAAAAAGCAAAATGGCTGTCTGGGGAGGCCTTACAAATAGCTGTGAAAAGAAGAGAAGTGAAAAGCAAAGGAGAAAAGGAAAGATATAAGCATCTGAATGCAGAGTTCCAAAGAATAGCAAGGAGAGATAAGAAAGCCTTCCTCAGTGATCGGTGCAAAGAAATAGAGGAAAACAACAGAATGGGAAAGACTAGAGATGTCTTCAAGAAAATTAGAGATACCAAGGGAACATTTCATGCAAAGATGGGCTCAATAAAAGACAGAAATGGTATGTACCTAACAGAAGCAGAAGATAATAAGAAGAAGTGGCAAGAATACACAGAAGATCTTCATGACCAAGAAAGATTTTCATGACCAAGGTAATCACGATGGTGTGATTACTGACCTACAGCCAGACATCCTGGAATGTGAAGTCAAGTGGGCCTTAGAAAGCATCACTACAAACAAAGCTAGTGGAGGTGATGGAATTCCAGTTTAGCTATTTCAAATCTTGGAAGATGATGCTGTGAAAGTGCTGCACTCAATATGCCAGCAAATTTGGAAACCTCAGAAGTGGCCACAGGACTGGAAAAGGTCAGTTTTCATTCCAGTCCCAAAGAAAGGCAATGCCAAAGAATGCTTAAACTACCACACAATTGCACTCATCTCACATGCTAGTAAAGTAATGCCCAAAATTCTCCAAGCCAGGCTTCAGCAATACGTGAACCGTGAACTTCCAGATGTTCAAGCTGATTTTAGAAAAGGCAGAGGAACCAGAGATCAAATTGCCAACATCTGCTGGATTATCAAAAAAGCAAGAGAGTTCCAGAGAAACATCTACTTCTGCTTTATTGACTATGTCAAAGCCTTTGACTGTGTGGATCACAATAAAATGTGGAAAATTCTGAAAGAGATGGGAATACCAGACCACCTGACCTGCCTCTTGAGAAACCTGTATGCAGGTCAGGAAGCAACAGTTAGAACTGGACATGGAACAACAGACTGGTTCCAAATAGGAAAAGGAGTACGCCAAGGCTGTATATTGTCACCCCGCTTATTTAACTTCTATGCAGAGTACATCATGAGAAATGCTGGACTGGAAGAAACACAAACTGGAATCAAGATTGCCAGGAGAAATATCAATAACCTCAGATATAAAGATGACACCACCCTTATGGCAGAAAGTGAAGAGGAACTAAAAAGCCTCTTGATGATGGCATCTGGTCCCATCACTTCTTGGCAAATAAACGGGGAAACAGTGGAAACAGTGTCAGACTATTTTGGGGGGGCTCCAAAAATCACTGCAGATGGTGATTGCAGCCATGAAATTAAAAGATGCTTACTCCTTGGAAGGAAAGTTATGACCAACCTAGACAGCATATTGAAAAGCAGAGACATTACTTTGCCAACAAAGATCCATCTAGTCAAGGCTATGGTTTTTCCAGTAGTCATGTATGGATGTGAGTGTTGGACTGTGAAGAAAGCTGAGCACTGAAGAATTGATGCTTTTGAACTGTGGTGTTGGAGAAGACTCTTGAGAGTCCCTTGGACTGCAAGGAGATCCAATCAATCCATCCTAAAGGAGACCAGTCCTCAATATTAATTGGAATTCTGATGTTGAAGCTGTAACTCCAATACTTTGGCCACCTGATGCAAAGAACTGACTCATTGGAAAAGACTCTGATGCTGGGAGGGATTGGGGGCAGGAGGAAAAGGGGACGACAAAGGATGAGATGGCTGGATGGCATCACCAACTCGATGGATGCGAGTCTGAGTGAACTCTGGGAGTTGATGATGGACAGAGAGGCCTGGCGTGCTGTGATTCATGGGGTCACAAAGAGTCGGACACAACTAAGCGACTGAACTGAACTGAACTGAATCCTATCCTAGGGGCTCCACCTTCATGAACTTCTCTAAACCCTCTTACCTCTGATAGGCCCCACCTGCTAAAATCGTGTTATTGGGTGTTAGGGTTTCAACATACAAATTTTAGGGGGTGACCAAAATATGCAGTCCATAACAGATATGCTCACCCATACTCACCCTACTGCATTAAGGATCTAAATAAATAGAGACTGTATCATATACATAGATCGGAACACTTCATATTGTTAAGATGGTAATTCTCCCCAAATTTCTCTATAGATTAATTGTAAATTCAATCAAATTCTCAGGATTTCTTTTTTTTTAGAAATTCACAAGTTGACTATCTCAGAAAATATTGTCAAGAGTCAACATTTTAACACCTTCAGAGAACATTTCCCCCACCCCTTGTCCTTGTTAAACAAGTGTTATTTAGCAACACTGAGTTTAACCATGTGCTCAAAATGCAAGTCCTTTGAAAAAAGGGTAAAGAAGGTTAAATGCTTATTTCCAAGAACCAAAGAACAAGGATCCAGGAAAATTTAGGCTGTGACTAAATTGTGACCAAACACTGTCAGAGGCATGTGACTCTACATGGATAAAAGTCCATTCCTCGCAGCAATGTCTGAGAGAATTTGTGAACACTGTAAAGTTCTTTTATCTTATTTAGCTGTATCAAATGAGAGCCTGCATATATTTATCACCACATAAGTTTATCTGCATACAAACATCAATGTATCTCAGAAAAACAACTCATGACAAAAATTCTTGTCATTGTTATTTTATTCAACTTTTCCATGTCATTGATCATGCATTTACAACTCCAACACTTAAAAAACTAAATTTCAGAATATAACTGATGATGGCTGACTGTTGTTCAGCAGTGAATAGATACAAAGAATAAAACACATATCTGTGACTGCTGATTTAGTGTTCGTTTTTCCCAATGGGATTAGAAGATTTTGACATCCATTGACCAAGGCATACTTAAAGATCTCCTAAGATGGACTAAATTTTAGGCAGGATTCTTTCTGACCAAAGGCGCCCCTAACCTACCTTTTCTTAGACCGTTTACTTAAGAAAACTTACCATTGTAATTTCATCCTCTGATTCTGAGGTGTAAATCTTCTTCCTCTGGTCTCTTCTCTTTTAGATTCAAGAAAGATAGGATTTTAGTCTCCCAGTCTCCCTAGGGAAGATAGAAACCTAACTTCAGTAAGCATCAATTAGCAAAAGCAGATGGTCTAAGCACAGTGACCAATCTTTCCAGCAAGTCCTCCAGTACTTTTCCATTAAAGTGCATGTGTGCTCAGTTGTGTCCAACCCTGCTATCCCATGGACTATACAGCCTGCCAGCCTCCTTTTCCATGGAATTTTCCAGGCAAGAATTCTGGAGTGGTTTGCCATTTCCTGCTCCAGGGAATCTTCTTGACCCAGGAATCAAATCTGCATCTTCTTGTCTCCTGTACTGGGAGACAGAGTATTTACCACCACACCACCTGGGAAGCATTGATACACCCTTGCATTTCAAAATTCTCTTTAGTTTCAGTGAAATTAAATTCACTCTCTCCCCCACTGCTATAACCTTGACCCCTACTGCAATAGTCTTGATGAAGTTTCCTTGCCAACAAGTAATCTAATGCAATTTTTCTTTATCAACACAAACTAGTTATGTGCTATAATAATGTGCAACCACACAATGAATTTCAGCTTGCAAAGTGATTTTGATCTAATGTATTATTGTAGCACTGTAAGACTGAATTAATATCCCTGTGTTTAAGAAAATGAACTTAATATCCATAGAAATTAATTCTTGGCTAATGTTGCAATTATTAAGTAAGAGTTAATAATTGAACCAAAACTTGAACCCAGAGCACTTATGTCCACGTCAAGGTCTCTTCCACCTGCATCTCACCAGCAGTTTTTCTCTAACATCTCAGCAATGTTATGTTCTTCAAAAATATTCAGATATTTAACTATGTTTAGTAGTTATCAGTCCTTCCTGAGTGGGGATGAGAGGAATCTATTTTAAAATCTTCTGAGAGCACACTCATTTGGTGATCTAATATCATGGCTGACTACACAAGTAGAAGACATTGTATTTTTCCCATAACAATGTTAAAACAAAGCTTTACAGCCATGACTACTAATGAGATCATACTTATTTTGTTATATTGCTATTAGTACATGTATTCCGTTATATTACATTGTACACACCATCTTGTAGACTCATGGAGACAGACGTTAGCTGGAAAAAGCCATTTGCCATTTATTCAGCCATAAGTAGACTTAAGATTTAATTATGTGTGCTTTCACTAAAAATGTTTAAACACTATTTTCTTCCTCATGCAATGCCTTCTTCACTATTATTTGAATAATGGAAAGCATAAGAGTTTTTTAAAAATGTAATTTGCCTTTTTCTATCTCTTCCTCCCCTCCCTACTGAATCCTCAAAGTAAAATTAGTTAAAACATGATTTTCCTGGGAATCTCTAATCTTGATAATAAATGACTGTGGACTGCTGAAGCGTGGTATGCGAGTCTTTATCAGGCTGCATAAGCAGTACCAGAATGGTTTGAATAATTATGAGATTATCTGCCAGTTTATGAAGAGAACTAGGAGACAGACAGAAAAAAACAGGCTACATGATCGGCATCTATAATTAAGTGAGGCAACTGTCACGTCTTTCTCCCTGGCCCGAGTGCTGGAATTTTAAACATCAGAAAAATGGAAAAGAAAACCAAAATCTTCATTTCAGTCATTTGAACAGAATCCATGCAGAGGAAATTACCCAAAATTAACTATTAAGGAAAATACAAATGTTTACACATATGCTGTGCTGTGCTCAGTCTCTCACTCATGTCTGAGTCTTACAACCCCACGGACGGTAGCCCGCCAGGCTCCTCTGTCCGTGGAATTCTCCAGGCAAGAATACTGGAGTGGGTTGCCATGCCCTCCTCATATACACATATATAGGTACACAAAAATATTAAGCTGACCTCGGTGTTATCTTAAGAATTGAATATTTAGCCTAATAAACTATTCTGATTACTTGAAAGTAACTGTATATGTCAGATCTAGGTGATCTATTTTTCTGATATAAATACTTGTGCTTCTGATTTTGAACTTATATTGCATAGCCTTTTGCATTAGAAGCAACTATAAGATCTCCCAGTGTCATGGGGTCAACATCCAAAGCAATGGTGATTGTCCTGTAAATGTGAAAATTAATATAGAGAAATGTATTTATACATATAAAGTTGTTTATAGCACATTAAACTCATGCTTTTTGGTATCTAGTTATAATAACTGGAAATCCCAAATTATTTCAGAGATCACTGGGAAAGCCTAAACAAAAATAAAAACAAATAACATTAAACTTGGAAAGTGACAACATGGAATACTTCAGAAGACAGGATGCTTTGGCAGATTCAAACGGATAATAATTTCTTGAGGCCATGACTCTTGCCTTATTTATCTCTTTGTTTCCCCAAATTGCTTAGCGTGAAACCTCATACAAACTAAATGACCAGTAAGTGCTGAGTTTACAGTGTCAAACCTTTACCGACAGGAACTTTTCATCTAAATACGAGTTGCTTCAGTGTTGGAAAAGTCTAATACTACAGGCATTTGGTTGTTAAAGAATAAAAGCCCATGTTGACTTCATATAAAAATGATTGTCCACTTTGTTGAATTCCTTCAAACACCTTCAACAGATTGCCTTCCTTATACTGAAATCCTCACAGCAGCAGAGCCTCCATGGTACATGAAGTATTTAGTAGGTCTAGCACTTTACCTACAGTGATTACAAAAGATATTTGATGCTTTTCTTCAGTCCTCAAATGACATAAGCAACCCAAACTTCTGAGCAATATTATCAAGAGAAGTATTTCCCCAACGGTTCAGGGTAAAAATCTGCATTTAATGCAGGAGAAACAGGAGATATAGGTTCGATCCCTGGGTCACAAAGATCCCCTGGAGAAGGAAATAGCAACCCACTTTACTATTCTTGCTAGGAAAATTCCATGGACAGAGGAGCCTGACAGGCTACAGCCTAGAGGGTCGCAAAGAGTTGGACACGACTGAGTGACTAGGCACACAGCACCAAGAGAATAACACAGTGAGAGCTAATTATACCAGCTGTGTTCTGAGTCCTCCCCCGATGAAAAATTCTTCTATGCATCTCTTGCAAAAACTTCTTGTTGCTCCACCTCAATTAAAATCCTCAGGAGCAAAGAACCTGTGGACCTTGAGGTACCTTTCTAATGTGCGGGTTCTAGGAACTCTAGAGTTCATAAATCCCACAGTAAACTCCTTTACAGTAGGGAGAAAATGCAATTTTATCTCACCAGCAGAATACCACATGTGCTCAGAATAAGAGAAAGAAAGCTCGACTATTATTTTCAAGACCTTTAGGATAAACCTCATTTTCTCAGATGCTTTTCATAAGCATACCATGAGAATCATCATTAGTGGACTTCCTGGCACTTCTTTCCTGCCTAGAGAACTAAAACTTAAGGAAAAGATGGAAAAGGAATCAACATCCAGGCTGAGTTAGGTGAGTTGGAGAAAAATTTGTCTCATTTTTACTTATAAAGGCCTCGCCTTCATGAACGTGATATTAAAAATATTGGGGAAAATTGCATTTTAACGAGGTAGACATATTCTTATTTTAGTTGGTGAGTGAATCAACAGATGTAGATGTTCGTTGCCTACAGCTTTAAGGTACTATTTTGAAGAAATAGTGGGAAAAGCCTTAGTTCAATGATGTCCTAGATGATTACTGACACTCATGCAAGCCAGCTGTGCTAAAGCACCTTTTCCTCTGCTGGGACAATTTATTCCCTCCATGCTACCACCTCCTGCAGTTCAAGAGAACGTATATTTTAATTCCAAGGATGAAACAGAGGAAAAAGATTTGGAGATATACATAAACTTTCAACTGATCACTTCTTCAGGGATAATAAAAAAATCTATTACTTAGAAAATGACTCTTATTAACATATTCACATTTGAATCATAATAAGAAAGTAAATAATGCAGGGGAAAGTGTTACTTTGTGAAATCTGTTTAACGTTTGGCTTAAAAGAAAGAGTGAATTTGGAAAATAAAGAATATATACCAGTACTAACTAAATAGCAGAAGATCGTGGCAAAACATTTGTGATGCCATCTCATATTTATTTATATGTCAACTTTAGAGTTTTATCTACTTACATCTGTGTAACATTGTCAAGACAGATAATTTAAGGTTTTACTTACTCATAATGGAATTTACAAGGCATAAAGATAGAGAGAAGTATTCTTTCCCAATCAGAAATATTCTACTTGTGGTGATCTGAGTAACTCTTCTTGCACTAATGACTGATTCTTATTTTTGCTTCTTTAGCTTATACAACATAATTTAAGGGTATACATACTAAAAACAAATCATTCTATCTGGCACTCTAGGTGCATTGGCAGTGAACCTGGCATGTTCCTGCCAGACATGATATGAAAGAATTTTCATTGTGGTGAAGGATGATATGTCATATTTAGATGGTAAGAGCTACAGCTATGTGCACTTAATGAATCAAATATGAAGGAAGACTCATAGAGCAGGCTGGGAGATGTCATCAATAGTTTATAGAGAAAAGAATAAACATTAAGCAGAAATGGGTTAAAATCTCATTGTGTGTATTCTGAGTCACTCAGTCATTTTTGACTCTTTGCAACCCGATGGACTGCAGCCCACCAGACTCCTCTGTCCATGGATTTTTACTTCAGGGGATCTTCCTGACCCATGGATTGAATCCCCGTCTCCTGCTTTGCAGTCGGATTCTTTACCCGTGAGTCACCTGAGAAGCATTTGCACTCTCATTACCCTGTGCTTTATGCAGATAACACTGTCTATACATGAAATGGATATTTGGCTTGGAAAAAAGTAGATGTCAGACAATGTAACTACATAAGATTTTGGTATTTAGCATATACAGCATCCTGCTTTCAGAGGCAGACGAGAGTAGTGGATCAGGACATGCACTTTAGAGCACAATTGCTAAGGAAACATGGTTGGTCTCTGCTAGGGTGTGTGAGTCTGGGCCTGTTAGTTTACCATCCTAAGTTTGCTTCAGCATCTGCAAAGGTTCAGAGGATGATTGCTATTCACATAAAGCTTTTAGTTCCTAGCCTGTGAAAAACACACATGAATGTGAGTTCTTATTATTTAAAAAGGATCAAGATGATAACATTAAAATACTTCCCGGAAAAAAAATAAATATTGTATATTAACATATATATATGGAATCTAGGAAGACGGTACTGATGAACATATTTACAGGGCAACAATGGAGATGCAGGCATAAAAAACAGATTTATGGACACGGTGGGTGGGGAGGAAGGAGAGGGTGAGGTGAATGAAGAGAGTAACATGGAGGCATATACACTACCACGTGTAAAATAGCAAGGAGAGATAAGAAAGACTTTCTCAGTGATCAGTGCAAAGAAATAGAGGAAAACAATAAAATTGGAAAGACTAGAGATCTTTTCAAGAAAATTAGAGATACCAAGGGAATTTTCATGCAAAGATGGGTTCAATAAGGACAGAAATGGTGTGGAACTGAGAGAAGCAGAAGACATTAAGAAGAGGTGGCAAGAATACACAGAAGAACTGTACAAAAAAGATCTTCTCGTCCCAGTTAAATACAATGGTGTGATCACTCACCTAGAGCAAGTCATCCTGGAATGTGAAGTCAAGTGGGCCTTAGGTAGCATCACTATGAACAAAGCTAGTGGAGGTGATGGAACTCCAGTAGAGCTATTTCAAATCCTGAAAGATGATGCTGTGAAAATGCCGCACTCAATATGCCAACAAATTTGGAAAACTCAGGACTGGAAAAGGTCAGTTTTCATTCCTATCCCAAAGAAAGGCAACGCCAAACAATGCTTAAACTACCACACAATTGCACTCATCTCACACGCTAGTAAAGTAATGCTCAAAATTCTCCAAGCCAGGCTTTAGCAATATGTGAACTGTGAACTTCCAGATGTTCAGGCTGGTTTTAGAAAAGGCAGAGGAACCAGAGATTAAATTGCCAACATCCACTGGATCATCAAAAAAGCAAGAGAGTTCCAGAAAAACACCTATTTCTGCTTTATTGACTATGCCAAAGCCTTTGACTGTGTGGATCACAAGAAACTGTGGAAAATCCTGAAAGAGATGGGAATACCAGACCACCTGATCTGCCTCTTGAGAAACCTGTATGCAGGTCAGGAAGCAACAGTTAGAACTCGACATGGAACAACAGACTGGTTCCAAATGGGAAAAGGAGTACATCAAGGCTGTATATTGTCACCCTGCTTATTTAACTTCTATGCAGAGTACATCATGAGAAATGCTGGGCTGGAAGAAGCACAAGCTGGAATCAAGATTGCCAGGAGAAATATCAATAACCTCAGATATGCAGATGACACCACCCTTATGGCAGAAAGTGAAGAGGAACTCAAAAGCCTCTTGAAAGTGAAAGAGGAGAGTGAAAAAGCTGGCTTAAAGCTCAGCATTCAGAAAACGAAGATCATGGAATCCGTTTCCATCACTTCATGGCAAATAGATGGGGAAACAGTGGAAACAGTGGGATATTTTATTTTTCTGGGCTCCAAAATCACTGCAGATGGTGATTGCAGCCGTGAAATTAAAAGATGCTTACTCCTTGGAAGGAAAGTTATAACCAACCTAGACAGCATATTAAAAAGCAGAGACATTATTTTGTCAACCAAGGTCCATCTAGTCAAGGCTATGGTTTTTCCAGTAGTCATGTATGCATGTGAGAGTTGAACTATAAATAAAGCTGAGTGCCGAATAATCGATGGTTTTGAACTTTGGTGTTGGAGAAGACTCTTGAGAGTCCCTTGGACTGCAAGGGGATCAAACCAGTCCATCCTAAAGGGGATTAGTCCTGAGTGTTCATTGGAAGGACTGATGTTGAAGCTGAAACTCCAATACTTTGGCCACCTGATGCGAAGAGCTGACTCATTTGAAAAGACCCTGATGCTGGGAAAGATTGAGGGCAGGAGGAGAAGGGGACAACAGTGAATGAGATGGCTGGATGGCATCACCGGCTTAATGGACACGAGTTTGGGTGAACTCCGGGAGTTGGTGATGGACACTGAAGCCTGTTGTGCTGTGATTCATTGGTTCGCAAAGAGTCGGACATGACTGAGCGACTGAACTGAACTGAGCTGAACTGAATGGAAATTTGTGTATGACTCAGGGAACCCAAACTGGGGTTCTGTAACAACCTAGAGGGTTGAAAGAAGAGCGAGGTAGGAGGGAGTTAAAAGAGAGCGAGGATACATGTATACCTATTGCTGACTCATGTTGATGTACAGCAGAGGCCAACACAATATTGGGAAGCAGTTTTCCTTCAACTAAAACAAATAATAATAAAGCCTAAAAAATACTTCCCAGAAAATAATTCTAAAAATTAAGTCTTATCATTAAAGTTTTGGTAATACACAAACCACTTCCTTTGTCATTACTCTGACTGATTTCTCCTAAGAAATTACGATGATTATTCTCTAATTACCTTTCAGTTGAGTTACCAAGAGGAAAGAGTAGGAGGTAAGTTTCAGGTACACAAAGCTTTATGACCTACATTTCTACTGTTAGGAGTTGCCCACAATTCTTTATAAATACAGAGATTCGTGTGATTATAGAGCTGTATGCTATCAATATAATTATTGGTTTTCCTGTTTCTCTCACTTACTGTCCAGTGTTCTTAATGAGGTGGGGAAAATCAGATTTTCATTGCTGTAAGTGACCTGGATTGTATGATTTTTTTTTTTTTCCTCTTTAGAAATAGTGGTAATAAAACAGGGGCATATCCTACCTCTCTTCGTAGGACTGTGGAGATAAATAAAATAATTGAAGTAAGCAGCCCATTTGTTTTCAGCTTTAGTTTTCATTATTTTGAAAGAGCTGTACTTAGTTTTGTCAGTACTCCGTTCACTTTCCACCATTCCCACTGGGAATGGTGCCAAAAACAACCGGACTCCAAAGTATGTCCACATGAACCTTTCATCCTTGTCCCTGCAAGACTCCTCATGTCTGTTCCTTTTTATGGAATGCCTTACAGCCACCTTTGGAAATCTAAGCTCAAATCAGGGTAGGCTTAATCTCTTCTCCAGAAGATCTTTCCAACCCAGGGACTGAATCCAGGTCTCCCACATTGCAGATTCTTCACTATCTGAGCCACCAGGGAAGCCCACACTAACTGAATGACTTCAAATTTGATGTTTGATTGTCTATTTTGTAACTAATTCAAATGTAAAATTTGACCTATAGTTTTCTTTTTTAATGGCATCTTTGTCAGGTTTTGGTATTAGGGTGACGGTGGCCTCATAGAATGAGTTTGGAAGTTTACCTTCCTCTGCAATTTTCTGGAAGAGTTTGAGTGGGATAGGTGTTAGCTCTTCTCTAAATTTTTGGTAGAATTCAGCTGTGAAGCCGTCTGGACCTGAGCTTTTGTTTGCTGGAAGATTTCTGATAACAGTTTCAATTTCCGTGCTTGTGATGGGTCTGTTAAGATTTTCTATTTCTTCCTGGTTCAGTTTTGGAAAGTTCTACTTTTCTAAGAATTTGTCCATTTCTTCCACGTTGTCCATTTTATTGGCATATGATAGTAGAGATAGTAGTCTCTTATGATCCTTTGTATTTCTGTGTTGTCTGTCGTGATCTCTCCATTTTCATTTCTAATTTTATTGATTTGATTTTTCTCCCTTTGTTTCTTGATGAGTCTGGCTAATGGTTTGTCAATTTTATTTATCCTTTCAAAGAACCAGCTTTTGGCTTTGTTGATTTTTGCTATGGTCTCTTTTGTTTCTTTTGCATTTATTTCTGCCCTAATTTTTAAGATTTCTTTCCTTCTACTAACCCTGGGGTTCTTCATTTCTTCCTTTTCTAGTTGCTTTAGGTGTAGAGTTAGGTTATTTATTTGACTTATTTCTTGTTTCTTGAGGTATGCCTGTAGTGCTGTGAACTTTCCCCTTAGCACTGCTTTTACAGTGTCCCACAGGTTTTGGGTTGTTGTATGTGTGTGTGTGTGTGTTTAAATGCTGTTAACTTTATTTTTTATTTTTTTTTATTTTTTAACTTTACAATATTGTATTGGTTTTGCCATATATCAACATGAATATCAACATGAACATGTTCCCCATCCTGAACCCTCCTCCCTCCTTCCTCCCCGTACCATCCCTCTGGGTCGTCCCAGTGCACCAGCCCCAAGCATCCAGCATCGTGCATCAAACCTGGACTGGAAACTTGTTTCATATATGATATGATACATGTTTCAATGCCATTCTCCCAAATCATCTCTTTTCATTCGTTTCTATGCACAAATGTAAAATTTGAAAAAGAAAGTATCAGTATTCCAGATGGCTGTTGAAAAAAATACCAAAATTTGAGTAGCTTGAAACAACAGAAGTTTATTCATTCAGAATTCTGGGGCTAGATGTCCAAAATCAAGATGTCATCAGGGCCATCCAAGCCTCTGTGTAGATCACTTCCTTGCTTTTTCCTATCTTCTAGTGGTGGCCTCAGTTTGTTGGCACTTCTTGGCTTGCAACTGCATCAATTCAGTCTCTGCCTGTGTTCACTGGAATTATCCTTATGTGTATATGTCTTCATGTGGCATTTGCCTCTTCTTATAAGGATACCCAACATACTGAATTAGGACCTATCCTAATGACTTCATTTTAACTTGATTACATTTGCAAATATCTTATTTCCAAATAAGGATACATTCACAAGTGCTAGGGGTTAAGAATTCAGCACTTCCTTTGTGGGGACAGAATTCAACCCATAACCAGAAATTTTACAAAGTAGAATATTGATACAGATATAAGATATTATTTTCATATTTACTTCCCCCAAACTCCTTAGAATAATGCTTTAAATATAATAAGATATTAGAATACATATTGATTTGAATTTAATTCACATTTTACTCCCATGGTGACATTAGCTACATTGTATTTCCTTGATAACACTATGGAATAAAGTTTTAAGTTTAAAAACATATCAGGTTCTCATGATGACTATTGTTATCCAGTGGGATGAAAAGGATTTTTCTGGAAATCATGGTTAATTTCCTGTTCAATTGAGTGTAAATTTTTGGAGTCAGGAAATTCTAGGCTGTATTTCTCTGTGTGTTTTTCTTCAGTTTCCCAAATCACTATTTCACCTTTAGAGGTTCTATTGATTTTCTTCACTGTGTCACAGCTTTGGAAACACGAATTTGCTAGTTACTTATAAAAGTCACCTAAGTAGCCATCTGAGAAGTTGATTACATGAGTTGTGAAGCCAGTGTGACCTTATATCTAGATGTCTGACTTTGGAGATCTCTGTAGTGGATTTCCTTGTCCTTACAGGCCCTCTCTTTGCCCAGTTGTTAAATAAAAAATTTAGAAATATATGATATAATCACTACTTTCCAACAAAAGTGATTGCCTTTTATGATGCATCCATGCCATCACACAGCATTACATATGTAATCTTACCAAGTACACAGTAAGAACGTATATATTTACAGCTAACTCCAGGTAGTCTTAAACTTAAATTATATGAATACAGGCACTGTTATGTTAAGATTAAAGTTTAGATCTTATTTTCTATACCTAACGATACATGAAAATATGGAAGTTTATTTTTCAGAATTGGGTAATGCTTGTATTTGTGGTTATAGACTTGCTGAATAAATAAGAAATCTATATTTTATAATTTAAGGTCTAGTATCTGGGAATTCTGACTCTTAGACCAGGATTTATTGACATGGTACAACACTGAGGCTTAATTTTCAGCTTCAGTGCTGGGGGAATATTATTATTTCTTAGTTATTTTAAAATGTATTTGTGGTTATAGATGCTGCTTCTCAGATAGAACAGTCATCTAATTTGTACAATTACTTGTCAACCCTTCTGCAATAGAAGGGCTCAACACATTTATCATATGCAAAATTGTACTTAACTGATGGCTAAAAGTTTTGAAACTAAAGCTCCTGGATTTTGTAAATTTTATTTAATAAACCAATTAAGCTATTTTCTTTATAATCCATGGAGGGTTATCTGCCAAGACAATGCTCTTACAACTAAATTGTCTAATTGAAATATGCTCAATCTGTCTGAAATCGCCACTGAAGCATTTTATTGCTGCAGACCAGCAAAACTTGGATGGGTTTTGGATTCATCTAACAACTTGGGAGACAGATGGTGTGAAAAAGATACAGATGTAGCAGCTTCCATCGACTCTTAATATGCCCCATTTTTGTCATCTTAAGCATTTTCACCAGCAAATGAAATACTTGTTTTGCTAAAGTCAATGATTTGCATATTAAGTTGAAGAAAAACACATAAGCCAATAACTTAAAACTTCAGTCATTATTGTTGTAGGGAGGAAATTTTCCAAAAGAAATCCTTAATTTTAGAAAGCATAATTTCATTACTCACTAATTAATTTACATATTTATTTTATATAATACATAATTTTTGAGAACCTGTCCTGGTAGGCATCATGATAGTCACTTGGGGATGGGTATAAACATAATTAAGCTGTAATTCCTGCTCTTCAAGGACATTTTAAGTAGAAAAAATAATGAATGAGAAAATTCCAAACTAGTTAAAATGTGGGCAATGTCATAAAAGCCAAGTGTCAATAAAATTCAGACTTTGGAGAGATTATTTGTGGGAACTTTATGAGAAAAATAACATTTAAAATAGAATTTGAATACAAGGTTGATTTTAACAAACAGAGATAGACGTGGCATTTCTTGGAAACCTAGACTAGAATTAGCAAAGCAAATGGAAGGAAATACAACTATCTGAAGCAAAGATAAAATTGGAAAGGTTGCTAGTTTTGAACTTTGATTAAAGGTATTGAACTTTACTCACTAAATAATAAGAAACCATTAAAAATTTTTTCAGTAGAAGAAGGTTAGGTTTGGTGAGGTTTATTTGGGATAGTGTATAGGATAGTTGATATACGTATAGCTCTTAAAGGAGCAAGAAGTGTCAAGCAAAAAGCAATGCAGGAGGCTGCAAAAAAGAAGAGCATTTGAGGTCTTAGGAATTACAACTGGAGATACACAGCTTCAGATAAAACCCAAGAATATGTTCTGGGAAAGAGAAAGAGGTAAAGAATAATAAAGACAAAAGAAGGTTATTAAAAGTTTCCTGATGAGAACTGTGATTAATTAAGATGCAAATCAGGAAATATTTGCCCTTAAGGAATTACCAATAATTTTAGGGTAAGGGTTCAATAAGTATCTTGAGTTTTGGCAGATGTTCTGGATTATTTCAGTAGGACACTTAAGTGTCAAAAGGTCAAATTCCATCCAGGTTCAAATGAACATCCATAAGTCTCCCAGCACCATTTTAGAGCATTATCTTAGCCATCAGAACAGATCAGATCAGTCGCTCAGTCGTGTCCGACTCTTTGCGACCCCATGAATCGCAGCACGCCAGGCCTCCCCGTCCATCACCAACTCCCAGAGTTCACTGAGACTCACGTCCATCGAGTCAGTGATGCCATCCAGCCACCTCATCCTCTGTCGTCCCCTTCTCCTCCTGCCCCCAATCCCTCCCAGCATCAGAGTCTTTTCAAATGAGTCAACTCTTTGAATGAGGTGGCCAAAGTACTGGAGTTTCAGCTTTAGCATCATTCCTTCCAAAGAAATCCCAGGGCTGATCTCCTTCAGAATAGACTTGCTGGATCTTGCAGTCCAAGGGACTCTCAAGAGTCTTCTCCAACACCACACTTCAAAAGCATCAATTCTTAGGTGCTCAGCCTTCTTCACAGTCCAACTCTCACATCCATACATGACCACAGGAAAAACCATAGCCTTAACTAGATGAACCTTTGTTGGCAAAGTAATGTCTCTGCTTTTAAACATGCTATCTAGGTTGGTCATAACTTTCCTTCCAAGGAGTAAGCGTCTTTTAATTTCATGGCTGCAGTCACTATCTGCAGTGATTTTGGAGCCCAGAAAAATAAAGTCTGACAGTGTTTCCACTGTTTCCCCATCTATTTCCCATGAAGTGGTGGGACCGGATGCCATGATCTTCGTTTTCTGAATGTTGAGCTTTAAGCCAACTTTTTCACTCTCTACTTTTACTTTTATCAAGAGGCTTTTGAGTTCCTCTTCACTTTCTGCCATAAGAGTGGTGTCATATGCATATCTGAGGTTATTGACATTTCTCCTGGCAATCTTGATTCCAGTTTGTGTTTCTTCCAGCCCAGCATTTCTCATGATGTACTCTGCATATAAGTTAAATAAGCAGGGTGACAATATACAGCCTTGACGAACTCCTTTTCCTATTTGGAACCAGTCTGTTGTTCCATGTCCAGTTCTAACTGTTGCTTCCTGACCTGCATACAGGTTTCTCAAGAGGCAGATCAGGTGGTCTGGTATTCCCATCTCTTTCAGAATTTTCCACAGTTTATTGTGATCCACACAGTCAAAGGTTTTGGCATAGTCAATAAAGCATAAATAGATGTTTTTCTGGAATTCTCTTGCTTTTTCTATGATCCAGCAGATGTTGGCAATTTGATCTCTGGTTCCTCTGCCTTTTCTAAAACCAGCTTGAACATCAGGAAGTTCACGGTTCACATATTGCTGAAGCCTGGCTTGGAGAATTTTGAGCATTACTTTACTAGCATGTGAGATGAGTGATACCCCACGCCCAAGGTAAGAGAAACCCAAGTAAGATGGTAGGTGTTGCAAGGGGGCATCAGAGGGCAAACACACTGAAACAATACTCACAGAAAACTAGTCAATCTAATCACACTAGGACCACAGCCTTGTCTAACTCAATGAAACTAAGCCATGCCTGTGGGGCAACCCTAGACGGGCGGGTCATGGTGGAGAGATTTGACAGAATGTGGTCCACTGGAGAAGGGAATGGCAAACCACTTCAGTATTCTTGCCTTGAGAACCCCATGAACAGTATGAAAAGGCAAAATGATAGGATACTGAAAGAGAAACTCCCCAAGTCAGTAGGTGCGCAATATGCTACTGGAGATCAGTGGAGCAATAACTCCAGAAAGAATGAAGGGATGGAGCCAAAGCAAAAAGAATACCCAGCTGTGGATATGACTGGTGATAGAAGCAAGGTCTGATGCTGTAAAGAGCAATATTGCATAGTAACCTGGAATGTCAGGTCCATGAATCAAGGCAAATTGGAAGTGGTCAAACAAGAGATGGCAAGAGTGAACGTTGACATTCTAGGAATCAGCGAACTGAAATGGACTGGAATGGGTGAATTTAACTCAGATGACCATTATATCTACTACTGTGGGCAGGAATCCCTCAGAAGAAATGGAGTGGCCATCATGGTCAACAAAAGAGTCCGAAATGCAGTACTTGGATGCAATCTCAAAAATGACAGAATGATCTCTGTTCATTTCCAAGGCAAACCATTCAATATCACAGTAATCTAAGTCTATGCCCCAACCAGTAACGCTGAAGAAGCTGAAGTTGAAAGGTTCTATGAAGACCTACAAGACATTTTAGAACTAACACCCCCAAAAAAAATGTCCTTTTCATTATAGCGGACTGGAATGCAAAAGTAGGAAGTCAAGAAACACCTGGAGTAACAGGCAAATTTGGCCTTGGCACACGAAATGAAGCAGGGCAAAGACTAATAGAGTTTTGCCAAGAAAATGCACTGGTCATAACAAACACCCTCTTCCAACAACACAAGAGAAGACTCTATACATGGACATTACCAGATGGTCAACACCGAAATCAGATTGATTATATTCTTTGCAGCCAAAGACGGAGAAGCTCTTTACAGTCAGCAAAAACAAGACTAGGAGCTGACTGTGGCTCAGATCATGAACTCCTTATTGCCAAATTCAGACTTAGATTGAAGAAAGTAGGGAAAACCACTAGACCATTCAGGTATGACCTAAATCAAATCCCTTAAGATTATACAGTGGAAGTGAGAAATAGATTTAAGGGCCTACATCTCATAGATAGAGTGCCTGATGAACTATGGAATGAGGTTCGTGACATTGTACAGGAGACAGGGATCAAGACCTTTCCCATAGAAAAGAAAGGCAAAAAAGCAAAGTGGCTGTCTGGGGAGGACTTACAAATAGCTGTGAAAAGAAGAGAAGCGAAAAGCAAAGGAGAAAAGGAAAGATATAAACATCTGAATGCAGAGTTCCAAAGAATAGCAAGAAGAGATAAGAAAGCCTTCTTCAGCGATCAATGCAAAGAAATAGAGGAAAACAACAGAATGGGAAAGACTAGGGATCTCTTCAAGAAAATCAGAGATACCAAAGGAACATTTCATGCAAAGATGAGCTCGATAAAGGACAGAAATGGTATGGACCTAACAGAAGCAGAAGATATTAAGAAGAGATGGCAAGAATACACAGAAGAACTGTACAAAAAAGATCTTCACAACCCAGATAATCACGATGGTGTGATCACTGACCTACAGCCAGACATCCTGGAATGTGAAGTCAAGTGGGCCTTAGAAAGCATCACTACAAACAAAGCTAGTGGAGGTGATGGAATTCCAGTTGAGCTATTCCAAATCCTGAAAGATGATGCTATGAAAGTGCTGCACTCAATATACCAGCAAATTTGGAAAACTCAACAGTGGCCACAGGACTGGAAAAGGTCAGTTTTCATTCCAGTCTTAGCCATACCAATTCCATTTCTATTTTCCTTTCACAAGAGCCTGATGAGAGGTTTTATTTACTGAAATTGTCTAGAACAGATGAGTGAGAATAAAAACAAAAATAAAGGTGGAGTCAGAATAAGTTTAAAGAAAAAATAAGTATAAGGCTTAATGATTGATTAAATCAGGAAATATTTGCCCTTAAGGAATTGCAGTGCAAGAGACATAAGAGACACAGGTTCGATCCCTGGGTCAGGAAGATGCCCTGGAGAAGAGCATGGCAACGCACTCCTGTATTCTTGTCTGGAGAACCCTATGGACAGAGGAGCCTGGCAGGCTATAGTCCATGGGGTGGCAAAGAGTCAGACGTGATTGAAGCAACTTAGCACACACATAGATGGTGGAGAAAAGCTGTGAAACAGAAATGTCGAAAAAGGCCAGGACTAAATCCCAGGGACCAGGAAAAGAACTGCTTTTCTATCCAAAATAAAAAATCAGGTAAAGGCACTGATTTAAGAGGTGATGTAGAAAATAATTTGCATTATTTCAAACAGCATTGTCCAATCAAAATATAACATGAGCCCATATTGATTTTAAATATTGCAGTAGCCACATTTTCAAAAGTAAAAAGAAGCAGGTAACATTAATTTTCACAATGGCTTTTGTGTATCCCAGTGTATCCAAAGTATTGTTATTTCAATATGTATGGCATCACCGACTCAATGGACATGAGTTTGAGTAAGCTCTGAGAGTTGGTGAGGGACAGAGAAGGCAATGGCACCCCACTCCAGTACTTTTGCCTAGAAAATCCCATGGACAGAGGGACTGGTAAGGCTGCAGTCCATGGAGTCGCTACAGTCGGAAATGACTGAGTGACTTCACTTTCACTTTTCACTTTCATGCATTGGAGAAGGAAATGGCAACCCACTCCAGTGTTCTTGCCTGGAGAATCCCAGGGATGGGGGAGCCTGGTGGGCTGCCATCTATGGGGTCGAACAGAGTCAGACACGACTGAAGTGACTTAGCAGTAGCAGCAGCAGGGAAGCCTGGCATGCTGCAGTCCATGGGCTCACAAAGAGTTGGGCACGACTGAGTGACTGAACTGAAATGAACTGAATCAGTACCAATATTTATTAGATATTTTACCCTAGAAATTGCCCTATTCCTTTAAAAATGATGTGTATCTTATAATTTTTGAACATCTAAATTTAAATTAGCCTCCTTTCAAATGTTCAGCAGCCACATGTGACTAGTGGCTATCATTTTGGATGATCATTTTCAGAAAGTCATGTGAAAATACCCAAGAAGTTGAATGGAAAGTTTTCATCATCAGATGGAATTACTCACGTGTATGGTGGTGATTAATAAGACAGACTCAGATTATGGATATACATGACCTCCCCCCACCTTTTCCTTGTCTGGAAGGGTACAAATGTAGGCTTAAAATAATGGGTCCTTTGTGAAGCTTGTTGCTGTTGTTCAGTTGCTAAGTCATGTCCAACTCTCTGCCACTCCATCGACTGTAGCAGAGCAGGCTCCACTGTCCTTCAATATTTCCTAGTTTTTCTCAGATTCATGTCCATTGAGTTGGTGATGCTATCTAACCATCTCATCCTTTCTCACCCCTTTCTCCTCCTGCTCCAGTCTTTCCCAGCATTGGGGTCTTTTCCAATATGTTGGCTCTTCGCATCAGGTGGCCAAAGTATTGGAGCTTCAGCTTCAGCATCAGTCCTTCCAATGAATATTCAGGGTTGATTTCCTTTAGGATTGATTGGTTTGATGTCCTTGCAGTCCAAGAGGCACTTAGTCTTCTCCAACACCACAGTTTGAAAGCATCAGTTCTTTGGCATTCAACTTTCTTTTGGTCCAACTCTCACATCAATACATGACTTCTAGAAAAACCATAGATTTGGACCTTTGTCACCAAAGTGATGTCTCTGCTTTTTAATTCACTACCTAGGTTCATAATAGCTTTCCTTTCAAGAAGTAAATGTCTTTTAATTTCATGGCTTGAGTCATTCTCCACAGTGATTTTGGAGCCCAATAAAATAAAATCCATCACTGCTTCTACTTTTTCCCCTTTTGTTTGCCATAAAGTGATGGGACAAGATATTATGATCTTAGTTATTTGACTGTTGAGTTTTAAGCCAGCTTTTTCACTCTCTTCTTTCATCCTCATCAAGAGGTTCTTTGCTGCTGCTAAGTTGCTTCAGTCGTGTCCGACTCTGTGCAACCCCATAGATGGCCTCCTACCAGGTTCCTCTGTCCCTGGGATTCTCCAGGCAAGAACACTGGAGTGGGTTGCCATTTCCTTCTCCAATGCATGAAAGTGAAAAGTTAAAGTGAAATCGCTCAGTCGTGTCCAACTCTTAGCGACCCCACGGACTGCAGCCTACCAGGCTCCTCTGTCCATGGGATTTTCCAGGCAAGCGTACTGGAGTGGGGTGCCATTGCCTTCTCCGAAAGAGGTTCTTTAGCTGCCACAAAATAAAGCAATAACAATTATTGAACGTTCCTGAAGTAAACTGTGTTTATATACATTTTTTTTTTAATTTTGGATTTGTCTGTCAGTGATTATTTCATTTTCAGATGACTCCAAGGAACTTGGGCCATTAACATTTTTATGCACCACTCTGATTTTCCCAGAATATGCCAGCATTTTGATTACTCATTACTAATACTATCACTGAAAGGAAAGACAGTATTCTCTCTCCTGTCCATCCAGAAAACTCTAGACCAGGAGAAGAGAAATGAGTAGGGCCAGGTCAGATTCCAGACCAGAGTCATCCTCAGAGAAGCAATTTTTAAAAGCCAGTTTAAGGAGTCTGAGTAAAGCAGATAATGGTTCATAACCTGGAAAACTGACTCTTCGGGGAGTTCTTTCCACAGTCCCTCAGAACTGATGTCCCTGGCTTCTGTGTCTTTTTCTTGGGACACACTGAGAGTCGTTTTGACTCCTGCATTAAATTACTTTCATGTTTGTTTCTAGACATTCAAAATGTGATAAACGAGGGTGGATTGATGTAATTTAGGAATGCGGATTGGGAAAGACTTCCCCTGAGTAAAAATCTTTGAGAAGGTACATGAAGGAAATATTAGGGAAAAAATGAAATAGATGTTGGAGGTGCCATTAGCAGAGAGAGGGAAGAGAGGATGATGAAAGGGAAAGTCAGGTCAGGGAGGTAGATGCAGAATGGCAAGTTAGATTGTATAGGCTGAATTTTAAATGTGGGTGGGATACTCTGTTGGTAATTCAGCACCTCAGAGCCAAATTGGGCTTTTCCGATTTGGAAAATGCTATTGTAAATTTCAGAAAATGGACTGAGAACCAGTCAACCAAATACCTGATTAATACAGTGATTATAGCATTGAAAGGGGCTTCCCAGGTGGCTCAGTGGTAAAGAATCACCTGCCAAACAGGAGATGAGGGTTCAATCCCTGGTAGGGAAGATTGCCAGAGAAAGAAATGGCAGTCCACTCTAGTATTCTTGCCTGGGAATTCTATGGACAGAGGAGACTGGCGAGCTATGGTCCATGGGGTTTCAAAGAGTTGGACATGACTGAGAGACTAAACAGCCACAGTAGCAATAAAGATAGAAGTAGGTAAGATCACTAGGACAATGAAGAACATGTAAGATGGGTATCATAGGCATATTCTTGATAAATGTCCATATTTCCATGCACAGGAGGGATAAGAGGAGTGAATGAAGAAGAACCAAGAAAATTTTGTATCAGTAGGAAAAGAAACAACACTAGGAGTGTATATGACCAAAAAAATGAAATATTTGAAAATTGACAATTGCACAGTAGTCACCTGAAAAAAATTACAAGGAATTTGTTAAATGGAGTTTGGAAAACAAACTAAAAAATTGAATTAGCCGTACATTTGTATGCTTAGCAAGAGCAAGTTTAGTAGTAATCAATCACCAATGACCTGGCAAGAGTGTCTTGGAGAAATGTAGACAGACTGAAACAAATATATTCAGTTCAGTTCAGTTCAGTCGCTCAGTCATGTCCGACTCTTTGTGACCCCATGAACCGCAGCACGGCAGGCCTCCCTGTCCATCACCAACTCCCAGAGTCCACCCAAACCCATGTCCATTGAGTCAGTGATGCCATCCAACCATCTCATCCTCTGTCGTCCCCTTCTCCTCCTGCCCTCAATCTTTCCCAAAATCAGGGTCTTTTCAAGAGTCAGCTCTTCCCATCAGGTAGCCAAAGTATTGGAGTTTTAGCTTCAACATCAGTCCTACCAATGAACACCCAGGACTGACCTCCTTTAGGATGGACTGGTTGGATCTCCTTGCAGTCCAAGGGACTCTCAAGAGTCTTCTCCAACACCAAAGTCAAAAGCATCAATTATTCAGCATTCAGCTTTCCTTATAGTCCAACTCTCACATCCATACGTGACTACCGGAAAAACCATAGCCTTGACTAGATGGACCTTTGTTGTCAAAGTAATGTCTCTGCTTTTTAATGTCTTGTCTAGGTTGGCCATAACTTTCCTTCCAAAGAGTAAGCGTCTTTAAATTTCATGGCTGCAGTCACGATCTGCAGTGATTTTGGAGCCCAGAAAAAAAAAAGTCAGCCACTGTTTCCACTGTTTCCTCATCTATTTGCCATGTAGTGATGGGACCGGATGCCATGATCTTAGTTTTCTGAATGTTGAGCTCTAAGCCAACCTTTTCACTCTCCTCTTTCATTTTCATCAAGAGGCTTTTTAGTTCTTCTTCACTTTCTGCCTAAAGGATGGTGTCATCTGCATATCTGAGGTTATTGATATTTCTCCCAGCAATCTTGATTCCAGCTTGTGCTTCCTCCAACCCAGCATTTCTCATGATGTACTCTGCATAGAAGTTAAATAAGCAGGGTGACAATATATGGCCTTGACGTACTCCTTTTCCTATTTGGAACTAGTCTGTTGTTCCATGTCCAGTTCTAACTGTTGCTTCCTGACCTGCATACAGGTTTCTCAAGAGGCAGATCAGGTGGTCTGGTATGCCCATCTCTTTCAGAATTTTCCAGTTTATTGTGATCCACACAGTCAAAGGCTTTGGCATAGTCAATAAAGCAGAAATAGATGTTTTTCTGGAACTCTCTTGCTTTTTCCATGATCCAGCAGATGTTGGCAATTTAATCTCTATTTCCTCTGCCTTTTCTAAAACCAGCTTGCACATCTGGAAGTTCACGTTTCACGTATTGCTGAAGCCTGGCTTGGAGAATTTTGAGCATTACTTTACTAGCGTGTGAGATGAGTGCAATTGTGCAGTAGTTTGAGCATTCTTTGGCACTGCCTTTCTTTGGGATTGGAATGAAAACTGACCTTTTCCAGTCCTGTGGCCACTTCTGAGGTTTCCAAATTTGCTGGCATATTGAGTGCAGCACTTTCACAGCATCATCTTCCAGGATTTGAAATAGCTCAACTGGAATTCCATCACCTCCACTAGCTTTGCGGTGTAGTGATGCTTCCTAAGGCCCACTTGACTTCACATTCCAGGATGTCTGGCTCTAGGCGAACCATCACACCATTGTGATTATCTGGGTTGTGAAGATCTTTTTACTTGACATAAAGGTATCTAAAAGGAACAAGTGATGAAGCCAAGCTGCTGGAGGTCTTGGAAACAGGAAGTCTTCAGCATCATTTCTAGTTGTTTTTTAGTGAAAATAAAGAGTTGTCGTAATAATGTGAATATCTGTAAGAGATGAGGATTGGTTGCTCATTTGTTTAAGATTGTTAAAGACAAACATTTCAATAGGCTAAGTGATCAAGAGAGAACAGAAATACAAAGAAAATTTTAAAAATAATAGAAGGAAAAAAAATCCAAAAGTAGAGACAAGTTTTTCTTATCAAGACAGGGGGAAAAAAGATTAATAGATTTATAAAAATATGTATAAAACATAATAAAAGGAAGAGGTAACTAAGAAGTTTCAATTGTCTTCACTTTCCCTAATACAATCATTTGTACAAAAAGGTAAGGACAGCTGTAAGACTCTTTTAAAAGTGGGAAAAAGAAACTTTTTTTTACAACTAGAGAGTCAACTGGAGGAGAAAAGAAACATTGGGGAAATAGCTATAACAGTATGGGTTTGCAGTGAACTCAATTAACAGTTTCATGAATTTCTTCATTTGCTTTTAATTATGAATTGGGAGATAGCTGAGCTCAAGAGTTGGCATGGCAAAAGTTCATTGGACAAGGGGTTGACTTTTTTCCCGGTTTTAACAGTTGTTTTTCTGCATATTACAGGCTAACACAAATTTGTTACAATTTTGCAATAGCTTGATTATAGCATTTCTCAGAGATATCCATTATCCCTGTGGAAGAGTAGAGTATTTCCAAGAGACTTAACAAGCAAAATAGTCATATGTTTACCACAGCTTCTTCACCTTTGTCTTTGCACTTGAATGGATTTCAAGAGACCCTTGATCAATGTTTTCCTCAATGACAAGAAATCTTCAAACACGTCTTGAAAGAGCAATCGATACTCATTGCTAAAAATCAGAATTATTTAACCTTTACATGATGAAGTCAGAGCCTCTCCCACTTTGCCTTTTATCACTTAAAAATGCTCGAATGGTATTGTACTTTGTTAAAATAAATAAATTTGAAATCGTAGTGTCTCACAAAATGTATGAATAAGAAGCAGATAAATATACATTGCTACTTTGTGAAATGAAAATATGAGAACAGCTTCTGTGAACTATGGACATCAGCTGGTAAACACACAAGGTCAAAAGGCTGCAATTGCACACCCTCGTGCATAGCCAAAACTTGTAACTTGGTCCTTAGCCAGGGACCACACATTTAACTCTTGGCAAACACCTCAAAAAGTAATACCTTTTTTATAGGTCCAGTGATGGTCACAGTAGAGAATTTCATGAATGAGAACAATTTGGGGCCGTTGGAAATAAAGGGTCTTTGAATCAAGACACCTATCTTCTATCCCCGACTTCACTACGAATTAGCTAGGAAGTCAGAATTAATGCATTCATTTTCTTTTTCATTCTATCATGCATCCCTATACTTATTACATAATTCTTAGCATATAGTATGTGCTAGGCAATGCTCTAGGTACTAGCAATTCAGTGATAAACAAATAGAGGCCACACTATGTGCAAGGGCTCTGCCAATAGTCCTAATAAGCTGTTTGGGTTTTAAACTGAGAGAGGAAATCATGGAAACTTTTCAGCAGAAAGTAATATAATTTGATTTATGTTTTCTAAAACTCACACTTTATTTTATCCATAATGTACTATTGTGGACACAAGAGTGAAAGCAATTCCAAACCATTTCCACAATCATTCCTTCATTGGAACATGCAAAGGAGACAAGGAGGTATTGTAGGGCTCATTCTGTTATTGAAATTCACTGACATAGCACATTCCGTTTATGAATAAATACTGACTAGTGACAGAGGCAAAACAAGAGTACAGTTTATTAGTTCTTCTGATACTACTGCTTCATTTCAGTAGGCAGCTATAAATATGCTCATCCAAGCAGCCACCATGTGCATTAAGCTCTGTGCACATAATTGATCTCACAAAAGTGCAGAAATGTTAGTTTTATCTTAGAAGAGTGAAGCTACACAATGTTTCTGGCTCAGAGACCAAAATTTCTCAGTGGATGAATTTGGCCTTCAAACTCATTTCCTCCTGTCATGATCTTCAACCAGATTGCAATTTCATAACCATCTTTAATTCCATCATATCTCCAATCACCTAATCATAAGAACCTCTGAAACTCATTCCTTCACATTTTACACCATTACTAGTTAACTTTTGAGTTATCTAGCTTTTATCTATCATTTCTATTTCTTTCAGTTTACAAAATTTTAGCTCTCAGTAGCTTTCACACACTGGGGAGTTTGAAGACTCAGTTATGAAGAAGAAAATTCTTCAGGATATTCACAGAGAAGCAGGAGATATGTTTAAAACATAGATTTAATGCTGCATAGCTAACTACTCATAAAATGCTTAATAAGGAAGTCTTATAATTAATTCACTAAACTCCTGGAGGAGTGAGGGCAAGTTTCATAAAAACGGTAACATTTGATTTGGCTCTTAAAAAAGGAAGCTGGAATGAAATTCAGTCTTTATCCAGATTTTTTTTTTCATCTCTTAACATCAGTGCTCCTTGAATTAAGTTCTTAAAATGCAGTTGTCATTACTGTGAAAATATCTTCCCCTCAGTATCTAAGCAAGAGGTCCAGTCCATATTATGCAACCCAAAGCCATTGGCATGATGCTGCTTTCCTGTTCCTGCTTCATTTTTACCATGGAACTTCTCATTGTACAGTAATATACCTCTATTGCTCAAGATTATTTTAGAGAAACAGACATTTTTAATAGTAATGGTTTTGAAAATAGTTAAGGTCCATTAGGAAAAAAATATCACTAGTATATCTATAAGCTCCAAAGCTTAGAACAACTTTAAAAATCAATGTACAGTTATTTAAATAAAAAACAAATAATTATATTTTGGTATATTTGGCCAAAAGCTTGGATAGAGCAAAGATGCAAATATCAATCAATCACTGAAGTTTGGAAAATTCCATTGTAGTAGATGGCCTTACAATATTCACTACCAAACAGCACCTGATAACACTTCAAGAAACCTTGACCATATCTTGCATTTGTATAGCCTTGTGTCTTTCCTCAGGCCACTTCTTGTCTTGAATGCTGGCTTCTTTTATTTAGTTTTTTGTTTTTGTTCAGTCACTAAGCTGTGTCGGACTCTTTGCAACCCCATGGACTGCAGCGCACCAAGCTCCTCTGTCCTCCACTCTCTCCCGGAGTTTGCTCAAATTCATGTCCATTGAGCCTTTATTCAATTACCACCTCCTTTTCTAACACCTAGTTTGTATCTTTTGCTATAGAATTTAATATATACTCTGCTGCTACTGCTAAGTTGCTTCAGTTGTGTCCGACTCTATGCGACCCCATAGACGGCAGCCCACCAGGCTCCCCCGTCCCCGGGATTCTCCAGGCTCCCTTGTCCCTGGGATTCTCCAGGCAAGAACACTGGAGTGGGTTGTCATTTCCTTCTCCAGTGCATGAAAGCAAAAAGTGAAAGTGATGTCGCTCAGTTGTGTCCAACCCTTAGCAACCCCATGGACTGCAGCCCACCAGGCTCCTCTGTCCATGGGATTTTCCAGGCAAGAGTACTGGAGTGGGTTGCCATTGCCTTCTCTGATATATACTCCAGTATCTATTAAAATAATTTTTGGTATAGTTATCATCTCTGCTGTGCTGGGAACTCCATGAAAGGAAGACTTATACGGGATGTATTCCTGGTTGTCTGTTCTGAGCAGAAGGCCTGGCTCACGCTTCTCAATGGGTGAATGAATGAGAAAGTACAGTGTCGGTGTTTAGTTACTATTTGCTGAATTGACTTGATTAGGCCACTGAAAAATTGAGCTCCCTCAAGTATCTGTTGTTAAATGTCACTTCAGACTTAGACAGCAGTGATGAATCATGGCTTCTGAAAGACCATAGTTAAAATAAGCATCCGTTGCCTGGGAACAGAGCAAGTCCTCCCAACAGTTTTATGGATTATCTTATCAGGTTAGCTCATATCAGCAAAAAACCTCTATGAGCATGGGAAAGAAAAAGAGAGAAAAGAGGAAAGATAAAATCATCATAATCTTGATGGTCATTTGTATAGAATTTTACCATTTCCTTACACTTTCTTCACCTCTGATTTCTATCACATGATAGGTATTATTATTATTAATGGTGTTATTTGTTTTTGTTGTCGTTGACTGCTTTGTGACCCCATGGAATGTAGCCCACCAGGTTCCTCTCTCCATGAGATTTTCCCAGAAAGAATACTGGAGTGGGTTGTGATATTTCCTTCTCCCAGGGATCTTCCCAACCCAGCATGGTGCCTGTATATCCTGCGTTGGCAGGCAGATTCTTTACCACTGAGCCACCAGGAAAACCCCATAGTGGTGGTATTATTATTGTAATCCTCATAATCCACTAAAATGACACAAATATAAGTGAAAATAAAGTACCAACCTGCATCCTTGCCTCTCTGCCTTCTTTATTTTGTAGATGTTCACTTTTATGTTATTTTCTTAATTCATAAATCATAACTATTTTAGATCAAATTTTATATCAAGATGAAGACCAGTTGTACACATGGGTAACATATTCTACTTATAAAGCTGTCCCATCAGCCCTTCCATTTGGCCAAACATGTAATTCACTAGAGGAAATTAACTTTTAAAATTATGTTAAAGTAATTTTTTAATTAAATGCTTTAGATATGCATTTAAATTATACACACATTATATATGCATATTCCGTTTAATAAACAGATTTGGATATGATCTAGAAAATTGTTTGGAGGACTAAAGACTAATTCTAAGCACTTGATATATGAAAGTCTACTTTTTTTTCCCCAAAACCTAATTACTGAAGAAAATTTCCAGGATATTTCATAGGATATATGTGCAACACTTTCTTTTTTCCTACACTGCATAGATGAAGTAAGTTCTCATGGAAGTGAATAAGTTTCTTCTAAGCCAAAATTGTCAAAAAAATCGTAAATCAAAGAAAGAAAGAGGAAACTTCTCAGAAAAAAAAAAGGAAATTATTGCCTTTTCTTTACTAAAAGCTAGAATGAAATGACTCAAGTAATATATCAGACAGAGTTCAATCCAAGAAGTAGAACCACTAGGAGTACTGTGGTTTTATTATAGCAGTTGGATATTACCCAACTGTGGGATAAGCTAGAAATTAAGTTTAGAATGAAGAAGCTGGAAGATCAGAATAAAGTTAGTAAGCAGCCTTCCTGAAGCACTGGCAATGATGGAAATATTAGGGCTTGCATGGGAATCTGGGAAGCCAGTCAAACCTGTCTGCTGATGTGTGACTATGACAGGGAGCTGATGGGAAAATCTATGAAATGGTTCTGCCTCTGGATCTTATAGTGAGTCTAGGGTTGCAGTTGGTCATCAGTGCCAGCAGTCAGAAAGAACTGGGCATGAAGCCTGAGTTAGTGAAGACACACTGACACCCTCCAGGTCCATTAACCACAAAAACCTTCAGAGCCAAGTAACTCCTGCTTCACTTCTGCCTTCCGCCACATCTTGCAAAATTTTAGTTTTGGTTAACTCTGTCAGGAAATGAGTCCTAGAAACTGTAGTTTTAGCTTTTCCAATTTACTCAGGAAAAAAAAAAAATCATCAGCTTTTTGAGTTCAAATTTCTTTAAGCATTAGTGTATTAAAGCTATCAAGTGAATAGAATGTATGTTCTAGAGAGATTCTGATTCTAAAGTGTTTTGGATGGAATATACTTTCTAAAGTAAAGGGAAATTTTAAGTAAGCATTGGATAGAATTGTCAATAATAATCAGAGAGGAAGATTTCCTCAAAGATCTTGCATAATATATTGGTATAAGGAGAATCCATATTAAGTAAGACGCCATGGTCTGGTGGCTCAGATGGCAAAGAGTGTGCCTGCAATGTGGGTTTGATCCCTGGGTCAGGAAGAGCCCCTGGAGAAGGAAATGGCAATCCACTCCAATATTCTTGCCTGGAAAATCCCATGGACAGAGGAGCCTGGCAGGCTACAGTCCATGGGGTTGCAAGGAGTCAGACATGACTGAGCGACAAACACACATGGTTATAGAAAAGCAATTGTTTGAATCCTATGATATGTTGACTTTCTCAGTTTGTCACATTTGGACTAATACTATAGTTCAGTTTATCCATAACCAAGAATCAGTTTTCACCACAGAGCAGCTTTCTGAATTTTCACCATGGAAACTGGAAACAAATGGCCCCTAAAATAACCAGAGTTCCAAGATCAAACCTATCCAAGAGCAGTGAGTGGCAATGTCAATTTATCTGGATTTATGACTGAGCGACTTTCAGTTCACTTCACTTCTTTAAATATATGGATTGTGTGAGCTCAGTTGAACCAGAGTCTACCCTTTATCAACTATCAGAGCTTTAGCAAGTCTCTTCCTGATCTTTCTCTTTCTGATCTTTCTATTCTTTGTTCATTTAATCATTTATGCATTCACTCAAGAAGCATGGCCTGCTACAGTCCATGGGGTCGGAAAGAGTTGGACACAACTTTGTGACTGCATAACAACAACCAGCTATCTAGTTGATTTTTTACTGTATTACCCAGTACATATGTTTCTTCACTAGAAGGTGTCCTCCACAGTTGGTGCTATGAAGACGGCCAGTATGTTTTGCCATCCTAGATCTCAGAGAGTTCTTGAAGATTTGGGGAAGTCTCCCCTGAGAAAGATAAAATTAATTAGAGACCTGAAAGTAATTGCTTAGTCAAAAAAGTAGAGACTAAAAGTGGGGAAAAGAGATAATTGCTGAGTTGAGAATGGTAAAAATAAAAATGTGTTTTGCATAGAGTAATCAATGAGCTCAGCAGACATTGGGAAACATTTCGTCTTCCCCAAGCTGAGATCCAGTGATGGAAAGAAATGTCATAGAAGAAAAAAGGAGACAATGGCATCAGCAATAGTCTCAGAGAAACAGAAAAGTGGTGCCTGACCATGTAGGAAGCTGCAGGACTTCAACAGTGTTTTGCATTAGAGAAAATTTTCTATAGATAGTGTGAAAATATTCAAATAAAAGATAAGATGCAGGGTGAGAATTTCAATAATCTCTTCTAACCCTTTCATTCTGTTCTTCTAAATATTGCTTCTAATAAGTGAGATGTGGCTACTGAGCACTTGCAATGTAGCTGGTCTGAGCTGAGATGCGCTGTAAGTATAAAATATACACCAGATTGTGTAGCCTTAGCATAAAAAATGTAAATATATTATTAATAAATCTTATATTGATTCTTTGTTGAGATTACAATGTTTTCGATATATTGGGTTGCATATATTATATTGCAAAAATTATTTTTCACTTTTTCTTTATATATTTTTAATGTACTTACTAGCAAATTTAAAATTACATATGCAAGTCTCATCATTTATCTATTGTCAATGCTGCTCTAAATCATTTGCTCCCTGGGTAACCACAGAATGCTGATGATTCTTCTAGAGTTTTTGCTGACCAAAAGGGGAAATTTTCTTTCTATTAAATCAGAACACTACAGGTTACATTTATCCCTGAGATGATACCCACCAGTATCCCAGACAGAAACCATCTACTAGGTTATATGCTGTACAGACTTCAGGAGAGCAGTTTAGAAAAGTATGTGGGCGTTAAAATATATGCACATAGCCTATTGTGTATCAACAAGATATGTGCTCAGAGAAGACTCCTACACACCACTTAGAATACTGGTTTAAATTTTTCCACCAATAAAATCACTTTAAATAAACAAGGGGGAAAAAAACTAGCAATAGTACAGTGACTGCCACATACTGTAGCTAAATGGCAAGGATTGTTTTAGAGAAAATGAATTTTTCATGAGTATTCTTTAAAAAATATCTTGCCAGGATTTTTTTTTCTTTGATATGGCCAGCTTAAAAAATCCATTACATCCTATTGAAATTTTATGATTGATCTTTTGCATATTTGAAACAGTTTGAAGAACACTTATTAAATTTAGCTTTGTGCCAAATAGCTGAACATACCTCATTCTGGCCTTCAAAGATCTCATAGCCCAACAGAAGAGATTTCTACACAAAGAAATAGAATAGTGTAAAAGGTTGAATAATCAAATTACATCTAAAGGTACATATGATACCAGATTCTGAGAAAAATCGTATTATTTACCTACATTGTCTATGTTTTTCTTAAGAATCAGATGACTGGTTATAGTTCAGAAAATCTTATAGCTACTTTTAAAAACTCTCAGTTATCTTAAGGAACTGAGCCTTAATTAATAAGTTAATATTTTCTTTGGAGGGTCTGTCAAGAATGGTATAATGCATGTGTTTTTACTGGCACTTTATTCTTCATAATTACTACAAGGAAGTAGAATTTTTCCAATATTTTTGAGTCTTCTGTAAAAGAATATTTTGGAGACTTTTCTAGTCACTATGACATAATCAAGTATAATGAATGTATTGATTTATAGAAGAAATGCACCATGAGTGGCAGACACTGCAAATGTACCCCCTCAGGGCCCACCTACTCTAAGCCTCACTGTATATTTTGCTGGAGAAAAGGAGGCCAGAGGTTTGACTTTATGAACCTCTTTTATACTGATGGTCAGCTTTTATATTTCTTTCAAATCACTAAGCTATGTCTATGGCTTGTAGAATAATGTTGAATTAAGGACCATTTTCTCCAAAATTTCTAAACCTGAATCAGTGGACTAAACAGAAAAGCTGTAACTCACTACCAGCTTTTAAAAATAATTTTATTTATTTATTATTTTTGGCTGTGCTGAGTGTTTGATCCTGTGCAAGGGCTTTGTCTAGTTGCCGACAGCAAGGACTATTCTTGGTTGCGCTGCATGGGCTTCTCATTGCAGGTTGCTGTGGGTCACAAGCTCTAGGGTGGGCAGGCTTCAGTAGCTGTGACACATGAATTCACTAGTTGTGGCTCATGGGCTCTAAAACATGGTCTCAGTAGTGGCTCATGGGCTTAGTTGCTCCATGGCTTGTGGCATCTTCCTATACCAGGGATTGAACTGGTGTCCCTTGCATTGCAAGACAGATTCTTAACCACTGGACAACCAGGAAAGCTCAGCTATCTTCTTTCTTTAAAAAACACTATTTGAAAATCATATTTTGAAAGCCATACAATGCTACATTTTATATTCAGGTAGCAACTAGGTTGGATGGGGACATTTATTCTTCTTCACATTATCCGGGATTGGTAGAGTATTGGGATATTTAATATTTGTTTTTCATTACTCCTGGATTTTACATTTTTAATTGGTGCATGGACTTTGAGGAAAAGGGGAGGACTTTTGGTAAACTGATGAAGTAGGATAATTAACATACAAGTAGGCATCGTTAAATTTGTGGAGTTTTAAAGAGTCTCAGTGGTCCAGTCTGGATATGATAGAGTAAGTACCAGTCAATTTGTGTTGTGCATCAAATAAAACCTGGACAAAATGCATCAAACAGCTCACTGAGGAGTCTTAAAAATAGCTGGTAAATCTGGGAAGAGATCTCTGATTTACTGATGAATTGATGGTGACTTTATCATTTTTTTCTCCAATATTCCTCAACCAACACAGCAGCAAGCACAAAGGATTAGACAGAGAGCTCAGGAGAAGCCCTACAGTACTCACTCAAGAAACAGAAAGGAAACATTTTTTAGAGAAAGTGTGGAAATGCCCTACTGCAGTCCTGTCTCTTTTTTCTGTTCTCCCAGGGCCTGACCCCTAAACAGCTGTGTCATAATGGGAGCCCACCGAAGCCAAAGCTCTGAGTAAGAGAGCCTTCCTCTACTTTCAGCAGAGGAGCAGTAGTTCCAAAAAGGTGGGGCCAACCATTGTTGCTTTTTTTATGTGTCCTTCCACTGTTTAACTGGAGAGATGGATACCCTTCAGAAGTGCACTGAAGAGCAGAATCACTAAAATAGCAGCTTTCTACATGAAGGATGAAATAGAAAAATTCCAAAGAACCAGAAAGTATGGACAGAGATTATGGAGAGGAAGCAACGCAGGAAATCAATCCCAAATCATTGTTTATAAGCATCCAACTCATTCCCAAACAGTGCGCACACGTAGGTCTGATACTATTTAGCATGCAAAAGACTTTGAGAACTGAGCATATTCACCACCGTCCATTTCCAAGACTGACCACTAGGTGGCATATACACCAGGAAGATCCAAATGGCATATGAATGTTTTGAAAAGTTTACTGGTATTGGAACCAGGAATTCAGGAGGCTGGTTCAAACCTAAGGTCTAAATCTAACCAGTTTGACTACATACAAAAATTAAAATTTCAATATTCTCCATATGATTGGAAGTAGAGCCAGGGTCTCATATATGATATAATATTCAAAATACCCAAGGTATAATTTAAAAATTACTTGGCATATGAACTACCAGGGAAATCTCAGCTTACATGGGAAAATGACAATCAAGATACCAATGGTGGGATGACAAAGTTGTTGGAATCAAATGACTCTTGAAACAAAAGGAAAACTAGAAAGCATGCCAAATAAGTAGAAGATATAAACAAGAAGCAAATGGAAACTTTAAACCTATAAACACAATGTGCTAAGTTGCTTCAGTCATGTCCCACTCTTGAGACACGACTGTGTAGCCTGCCAGGCTTCTCTGTCCATGGGATTCTCCAGGCGAGAATACTGGAGTGGGTTGCCATTTCCTTCTGCACGGGATCTTCCTGACCCAGGGCTCAAACCTGTATCTCTTACGTCTTCTGCATAGGCAAGCAGGTTCTTTATCACTAGTACCACCTGGGAAACATAATAATTGAAACCAAAAGCAAAGCCTCCATTGACAAGCTCAGTACCAGAATAGCGGCGACAGAGGAAATAATCAATGAGCTGGAGGGCTAACCAATAAAAGTGGTTCAATCTGAACATCAGAGAGGAAAACAAAAAAATCGGAAAAGTGAAAAGAGCCTTAGAGATCTGTGGGATAATAACCAAAAAAATCTAGCATTTATCATTGGAGCCTCAGAAAGAGAAGAGAAAAAATGTAGTGCAAGAAACATATTTGAAGAAATAATGGTTGGAAATATCCCAAATTTGACAAAGGAACTATACCTACAAATTCAAGAAGTTCAGTGAATTTCAAACAGAATAAACGCAAACAATTCCACTTCCTGACATATCATAATCAAACTGCTGAAAATTCAAGAGAAAGGAAAAAAAGCCTAAAAACAGCCAGAGAAAAATGATGCCTTCTCAATAGGAGAATAGCCATAAGGGCCAGAAAGAAGTGATATTACAAATTTCAATGGTTGAAAGAGAAAAAGCTGTCAACTCAGAATGCCGTATCCGATGAACACGAGCTTCAGCAATACAGGTGAAATAAAAAACTTTCAGATAATTCCTGGTTAGTTTTCCTGATTAGGTAATCCATTGCCAGTAGACCTGCTCTAAACATACTGTGAGAAAGTTCCTTAGATTGAAGAGAAATAATATCAGAAGGAAGCCCAGAATAGTAGAAGTGAAGAAGGGACAGTACAGTGGCAAACTTTGGGTGTGAGTATACCTGGTTGCTTCCCTGGCGGCTCAGATGGTAAATATTCCGCCTGCAATGCAGGAGACCCAGGTTCGATCCCTGGGTCAGGAAGGTCCCCTGGAGGAGGGCATGGCAACCCACTCCAGTATTCTTGCCTAGAGAATCCCCATGGACAGAGGAGCCTGGCATGCTACAGTCCACTGGGTCACAAAGAGTTGGACACGGCTGAGTGACTAAGCACAAAGCACACAAACTTGATTAGAGCTTCCCTGGTGGCTCAGCTGGAAAAGAATCTGCCTGAAATACAGGAGTCTAGGGTTAGATCCTCGGATCAGAAAGATCCCCTGGAGAAGGTAATGGCTACCCACTCCAGTATTCTTGCCTGGATAACTCCATGAACATGGAGCTTGGTAGACTATAGCCCATGGGGTTGCAAAGAGTCAGGCATGACTGACAGACTAACACATTTTGAAACACACACACATTCTTGATTATTCTATTTAGTTCTTTAAAATACATTTGTGCACTGTAAACAGAAATTCTAATGTTGTCTTATAGGGATTTTGATGTGTGTCTAGAACCACAGCATAAAGAGAAACACAGATTTTCAATATAGATAAGGACTATTGAAGTAAAGTGAAGTCGCTCAGTCGTGTCCGACTCTTTGCGACCCCATGGACTGTAGCCTGCCAGGCTCCTCTGTCCATGGGATTCTCCAGGCAAGAATACTGGAGTGGGTTGCCATTTCCTTCTCCAGGGGAACTTCCCGACCCAGGGATCGAACCCAGGTCTCCCACATTTTAGGCAAACGCTTTACCGTCTGAGCTACGAGGTACTATTATTAGACAATGAAATTAATCCCTGCTCTGCAAACTATCTCCATTTTACAATGGGGAAACAGGTATCGAGGGGAGTTAGCTTGTAGAAGATCCTATAGCAATCAGATTGAGGTGAGAATTTTTCTAGCTTTCTAGGTATTATCACCTACTAGTTTACCAAATACTGTATTCAGCACTCTAAGAGAAGGCAATGGCACCCCACTCCAGTACTCTTGCCTGGAAAATCCCATGGATGCCTCCATCCTGGGAGGCATCCTGGTAGGCTGCAGTCTATGGGGTCGCTAAGACTCGGACACGACTGAGCGACTTCACTTTCACTTTTCACTTTCATGCATTGGAGAAAGAAATGGCAACCCACTCCAGTGTTCTTGCCCGGAGAATCCAGGGACGGGGGAGCCTGGTGGGCTGCCGTCTATGGGGTCATACAGAATCAGACACGACTGAAGTGACTTAGCATAGCATAGCATAGTATTCAGCACTCTAGGATACTGCTGAGATTAGAAAAGAAAGAGAGAGAGACAGAGAGAGAGAGAGGGAGAGAGAGAGAATTTTGAGGAAGAAAGAGGAGGGGGAGAGGAAGGGAGGGAGACAGACAGAGTGGAGACAGCTAGGCTGTATTCTGGCAGCACTGAATTCAGAGCTCACTGGAATGGGGTTCCTGAGCCTGAGCCAGGGGAGGTTGTCACTCAGAGATCCACTGGAATTAACCAGTAATCATACTAGGAGAGAGTCCAAGATGGATGAACTGGCATTAAGCTGTATAGTGATCATACCAGGTCTGACCCAGTTTCCAGACTCCTACTGTTGGAAAATAGAGGACCTAGTTTCCTCAGGCTTTTCCTGAAAAGAGTTGGCTGGCACTCCAACAGAGGCAGAGAAAGTGAGCTGATTCCCAGGTGTATTCCTTCGATTTGCACTTCTAGTGTTCAGCAGGCTCTAAGTACTGGAACTCAGGACAACCTGATATGAATTTATGACTCTCCTTTTCTGATCACCGGGGAAAAGTCAAGGGGGCTTATGAGCCTTGACGAGTCATGTTTCTGATGGAGATGATAAAGGTAAGGATGGATGAAATACAGAGAAGACCAGCTACATAGTAACACACAGAAACAAACACCACTGAAATACTTAGCTTCCTGGAATGGATACAGGGAACTCCTGCTTGTGACAGAGTCAATCCTTGTACATGTAGTAGAGGAAAATGCATGTGTTACTTACTCGGTTTCTGAAATGTAGTGCTGGGAAGAGAAGAAAATATCAGGGGTGACCTTTTTTTTTTTTTTAAGAGGACAGAGTGCTCTGAGTGAAAGCAGGGATAAAGCTATTATAACTTAATTCCGTCCTGGGAATTGATGATCTGATCCAGAAAAGACAGAGTACGACACTAAGAGATATCTTATAGCCAGGACTGCACTGTCAGAGAAAAGTGAACTTCTTTCCAAGTAACAGTGAAGCCTGTCTTGGGCTGTTCACTGTAAATAAAATGGTACTGGACAGGCAAGTAAAGCCAGTTTTCCATACAAGTCTAGGTATTTTACTGATGTCCTTGACATCCTTGGGGGCTACTATTTCAAGACAGCAGCCATACTTCCTGACCTCACTCAGATTCGAGTATCTTGTGTAGAAATAAGCATCCATTAAATAAGCGTCTCTCTGGACTCAGACAGAGCTAACTGTCCTTGAATCAACTCCAGATATATAGTGTGCTTAGTCATTCAGTCATGTCTGACTCTTTGCAACCCCACCAGCCTCCTCTGTCCATGAATTCTCCAACCAAGAATACTGGAGTGGGTTGCTATTTCTTACTCCAGGGTACCTTCCCAACCCAGGGATCAAATTGACATCTTCTGTGTCTCCTGCATTGGCAGGCGGATTCTTAACATGACACCTGGGAAACCCCAGATACACAGTAAAGTAATTAATATAAATGGATTCCCTGGTGGCTCAGCGGCAAATTATTTGTCTGCCAATGCAGGAGGCTCAGGTTCGATCCCTGGGTTGGGAAGATCCTCTGGAGAAGGAAATGGCAAATCACTCCATTATTCTTGCCTGGAAAATCCCATAGACAGTGGAGCCTGGAGGGCCACAGTCCATGGAGTCACAACAGAGTTGGACATGACTTAGTGGCTAAACAACAATAGTATGAAATATAAGGCCAAGTGCCTTACCAAGAAATCTCTAAATATATCACAACACCAACTCTGTGAGATTAGGCTGTTTCAGAAAATGGCAGGGATACAGCAGTAGCTTGGCATCTAACAGCACCTGCATTTCAGATTGTCTAAACTTCATCAAAAAGTGTCTTCTGCTCATAACACTTATGGATATTTACAACTTACAAGTTGTCTAGAAATCCAGATTCATTCAGCCTTGAATAGGTGCTTAATAAATATTAGCTATTTTTTAGGAGTTTATTTAGGAGTTTATCTCATCAACCTATACAGATGAAAATCACTTGTCTGTACTCCAAACCAATGACATCAAGATTTTGAGGGTTGGTGAGCCTAGATTTTGAGGGGATGTGAGCCTAGATTGAGTTTTCCAAGTGGCTCAGTGGTAAAGAGTCTTTCTGCCAATGCAGGAGATGCAGGTTTGATCCCTGGGTTGGAAAGATACACAGGGAAGGAAAAGGCAGCCTACTCCAGTATTCTTGCCTGGGAAATCCCATGGACAGGGGAGTCTGGCGCTCTACAGTCTGTGGTGTCATAAAAGATTCAGACAAGACTTAGGGACTAAACAACAACATTATATCTACTGGCAGTTGTCCCTCTAAGACTGGGGAGCTTAAATTATTCTAATATGCAATCAAGATTAAAGAACCACTGAATAGGTCCTTCAATATAAACTGAATAGGTCCCCCCATTTCCTTAAATAAACAGGAAAGGCCTGAAAATGAAATCACTTTATGTATTCTGATTGATGATTTAATTGTTGGAATCCTTCACCTGGAATCCAGGTACATACATTTGACCAGAACTTAGATCTAGTTGTAGAGACAGTGGTTGGGAGAGGCAGGAAGAGGTGGGGATATAAACACTCCAGTTCCTGCTTTTGGAACCAAGTTCCAGATAACTGTATAGTGTGCATCAGATAGGTGGATAACCACCTGCAAGTCCAAGGACATGTACACTGTCTGTATTCTAACAGACAGCAGTCATTTTTTTTTTTTTTTCCAGCCAGGTGAGAAATAGTTCTAACGTTTTATGTTGGAGAACAGGATAGTAAATAGGTCAAGATCATTCTAGTCCCTGATTTCATGCTAGGTTTGCACATGTGCTGAGATGTGCCAGTACAGGCTGAATGGGGTTGTACCTCAGTAAGACTTTTAAGGAAGGGTATTGTGATGGCTGTTTTCTTATTTAACCAGATATGCTGGGCCAGTAGAATCTGTGGTAGTGCATTCCAGGGTTACCTGATAAAGGAAAATAAACACTCAAAAACATAGGGGAAAAAATGTAAACTATGGGACTTCCCTGGTAGTCCAGTGGTTAGGACTCTGCATTTCCACCGCAAGGAAATACATTTCCACTCTGCATTTCCATGAGTTCAGTCCCTGATAGGGGAACTAAAATCCTGTATGCTGTGCAGCATGGCTAATAATAGTAACAACAGTAAATCGATTATAGGCTTACTATGTGCCAAATACTATCCTAAGGGGTTATATTAATTACTTAACTTTTTAAAAAGTAACCTAGTTCAGAGCTAAGGCAGTCATCCAAGTGGTAAGATAATTTGAAAATGGACAGAAGGAGGAAAATGATTATGCAAGTGTGTAAAAATGTGGGTGATAGAGACAAGCCAAAGCATTGACGTATAATTCATATATTAAGGACCTCTTCTTACTGTGTTTTTGTGGGTGTCTCTCTGTGCTTCTCTGGGTCATGGACATATTTTTGAGGAAAACAAATTAGGATGGAATGGCAAGGCTAATACATGAGTGTAACTGTAAGAGACAGAGTACAGTGATTAAGATATATTATCTTCCAGATAAGCTTGTCAAAAATGATTAGAAAAATAACAACAATATCAATACTATTTTAAATTCCCAAGAAATACAATTGTGAAAGCTGACACTCAGAGAGTTCATGTAACTTCAAACAAAGTATATCTGCTCCTCTGCAAAAAAAAGAAAAGCTGGAAGCTAGGGAAAATCAGTAGAATTTTATGAAAGAAGATACACCAAATATTTGATGCACACCCAATTGCTAATACTAGGCAAAGGCAACCAAAAAACACTCTCCGGTTCTTAAAACCTCAGAGATTTATCAGATTTATCAGTTTATTAAAAACCTTTTAGAGTGTTACCAGAACACTCACTACAAGTTGACTTAGAGAAGAAAACACTGGATAGAAATTTGAAGAGATCTGGAAATTATTATTGAAACAAGTAAATATTTAAATTTTCAGAATAAAATCATGAAACTAGTGAGAAGCTATTGATTCTGATAAGTGTAATTAATGTAATTATTGGAGAGAATGATGATAAAATTAAAGAAGATAGAGAATTTAAAATAGAGCAAAACCATGTACCTTCTGTAATAGCATATATTTCCTAAGATAAAGACTTTTCATCAGAATGATCAGTTCTGATATCTCACCCCAGGTGAGATGAGATAAAGTGAATTGTGTTTTATTCCTGAAAACAGTCTGATCTGATCACACAAAGATAGGTGTAATCACAGGAAGTAGAGGATTGACAGCTAATCATTGAATGGAAACTTTGTAGTGTATCTGTGGACAATTCTGAGCTTGTATCTTAGGAGTTAATGCTTCTCAATGATTTAATCAAGTTAGAATTAGTCTATTGGCAAGGCTCCATCTCAATTTAAGTCATACAGATGAAAAGGTGAAAAAATATTTAGGTGTTCTGACAGAAATGAACTGGAATATGAAAAAATATTTGATGAGGTCATCAAAAAATACATGCAGTCTTACTGTGATTGTTAGACTATCAAGAATAAGGGAATGTCTCTTCACTAGTTATATAAGGAACACCATGTTGTATTAAGCATTCCATATTAATAAAATTTGTTCTGAGTAAAACAGAATACTATAGAAGCAAAACATTTAAATCTCTGAAAATCTTTCACAAGTAGAGAATAGTTGAAGAATGTCACTCAGTCGTGTCCAACTCTTTACGACCCCATGGACTAGAGCCCACCAGGCTCCTTTGTCCATGAAATTCTCTGGGCAAGATTACTGGAGTGGGTTGCCATTCCCTTCTCCAGGGGATCTTCTCAACCCAGGGATCAAATTCATGTCTCCCACTTTGCAGGCAGATTCTTTACCGTCTGAGCCACCAGGAAAGCCCAAAGAAATGCCAATAACCTTCAAATGTCTGTAGCCTTTCTTGTAGGTGGAGGATTAAATTAACATTGAGTAGCCCTGAGTGCCTGAGTGCTTAGCTGCGCAGTTGTGGCTGACTCTTTAGGGACCCCAGGGATTGTTGCTCGCCAGGTTGCTCTGTTCAAGGGATTTTTCAGGCAAGAATACTGGAGTGGGTTCCCTTTCCTTCTCCAGGGGATCTTTCCGACCCAGGGGTTGAACCTGCATCTCCTGTGTCTCCTTACATTTGCAGTGGATTCTTTACCCACTGAGTCACTGGAATAGCCCTAGAGAGTGAAATTTAAAAGAATGGTAGACACTACAGAACAAGTTACTTCATATGAGAAAGAACTTTATAAAACCAGTACTGTCCCCAAAAGGAATATGATGCTTGAGAGATTAATATATTTAATTATCATTCAGAGTGTTCAAACATAGGCTATAATCTGCACAGAGGATTCAAGAATGTTATGCATGGCTACCCCAGGTGATTCTGAAATAGCAAATAGTCCTGAATTTATGACCTAGACTGAGTATTGACAGATATTTTAAGATGAATTTTTTAATGGCCTCATCCAAACAGTGTTTTTACAGAAACAGAAAAGTAGATATGATATAGACCTCTGGTTTACAATAGCCAAACTGCTTTTCTAGTCCTCTGACAGTCATCTAAAAGCACTGGACATACCAGGCACTGTGTGTGTGTGTGTGTGTATGTATGTGTGTGCACGTGCATTTAGTCATGTCTGACTCTTTGCGACCCCATGGACTGTATCCCATGAGGCTCTTCTGTCCATGGGATTCTCCAGGCAAGAATACTGGAGTCGGTTGCCATGCCCTCCTGCAGGGGATCTTCCCAACCCAAGGATCGAACCTGAGGCTCTTGTGTTTCCTGCATTGGCAGGAAGATTCTTTACCAGCAGAACCACCAGGGAAGCCAGTAACAGGTATATTGAGTTGTCAAATGGGCCACTTTTCTTTAAAATTGCAAATCTTGTCTGCCTTCTTAGGGCAATAGACAGCAAGTCATTCTCATAATCTAAAATTGCAGCTCTTTTATATCTTCCCCAGTGACCCACACAGTGCCTTTTGCATAGCAGACATTTAATAATGTTTTGGGAACTGAAGCTTCAGTTGCCTTTGTCTTCCCTATGGTTTATGGCTGCAGCTTTAATTCATTAGTACTTGCATTTCTCTGCCAGTTTTTAGAATAGCCAATGAGCTGTGATAGGATACACATTCATTAACAGATAATGGAAAGTTTGCTACATAGCATGCATTTCCACATCTTCTTGCTAAATGGACTCTGGATTTCATTCAAACAGTCACCCCTCGTCTATGCAGACCTGTATCTTTGGACAAGTACGTCCAACCTAAAAGTCTAGAAGAAGGCTCTGGTTGATTTGAACTAGTCGACATGTCTCAAATTCCAGGCCACAGTGGTTTATTGTATGGGGACCCATGGCTTAAACTGGGCCAGTCAGATTCAAGGAGATGTTTCCTGGGGAACTGTAAGAGAGAATAGGTGATATAAATATTTCATATCTTGCAACTTGTAAAAAGAATTCTGAACTCTGTGTGTGCGTTAGTTGCTCAGTCATATGCAACTCTTTCTGATCCCATGGACTATAGCCTACCAGGCTCCTCTGCCCATGGAATTCTCCAGGCAAGAGTACTGGAGTGGATAGCCATTCCCTTCTCCAGGGGATCTTCTTGATCCAGGGGTCAAACCTGGGTGTCCTGTATTGCAGGCAGGTTCTTTACCAAATTCTTTATCTCTGAACTAGAAGAAGGAAGTTATAAACATGGAGTGGGCAGTTAGAACTACAGACAAATTCAGCATTTGTGGTGATGATGTTGTGATCTCTAGACAAAGGACTAGTGTGGTTTGGGCCTTCTGCTGTGAGCAAGCAGAATTGTCCTAACAGATCCAAAGAGTACAGTGATGAAACATTGAAAAACTTTTAATTTTTATTTCTTTCAACTCAGTCCCCCCACATCTCCTCTGAACATTCATTCTTTGTTTCATTCACAAGGATTTCCGAATTGTGTTTTTTGTTTCTCTATAACTTTTCTTCAAATTATTTCCTCTACTGGTGGGGCCCCTTGGTATCTTTGATTACTCAGTATCTATCCCCTTTCCAACCCCTGTCTTTCATCTATGCTAGATTGTTGCAACATCAGTTGTACATAAAATCTTAATAACTATTGTAGTACTTACATTTGGGTATTACGTTATTTATATGTCTGCCTTTCTTGGATTTTTTGAGATCATAATTTAGTTTATGATCCCTAAACTCAACTAAGGGTCTAGTTAGTAAATTATGAATAAATGAATATGCTCTAAATGGATGTGCTCTAGTTCTTAATTCTCAAAAAGAAAATATTAGGTTTACCACAAGTAGCTTCTAACTTAGAAGGTAATTTCTACTTATAACCAGTGTTCAATAAAAATTTTGACTCATTTTCCATCCATAAATCCAGTTTTGATTTTTTTATAAGACATAGCACTTTTTCAGTGACATATTATAAGATGCATTTTAAAAGGAAAGAGACTTCCCAAATAAATTTAATGTTAGAAAAAAATGTGCAAGTATTTTCTCTGCATGCATACGCATCTCAAGATTTTAATTGCTTTTTACTTCAGGAAGGTTGTGATGTATAAACATTTTACAAATTCGATCTCAAAAAACCAATGATTTGAGTAATCTGTGTTTAATGTAAAAACAAAACATTAATTTGTTTGGTTTCTCATATAATGCGTTTATTAAACATTTCAGTCTCAATAATTTCTTAAGATGTTAACATTTAATGGAGCCTAAAACCCGCTCTATTCATGGGAGTATATTTTGGACTTTTGAACAACTTTAAGAAAAAATTAATGCCACAGTCCTTAGGTTGTGCTTAGAGCAAAGACAAAAAACATCCACTCATTCTTTCCAACTAATAAAATGTCTAATGATGCAGTTTCTACTATGACATTATTTTAAATTTATTATCATTGTGTTAAATATATTTTTGCTTCTGTTACTGAAGCTCAATATATCATCTGTGAATATTAATTTAGATTTTAAATGTTGATTTTTAACTTGGGTTCCAGGAAAATTCCAGAAAAATGAATATCTGCATTTAGCACATTTTTTCTTGCCCTCAAGTATAAATTTTCAATCTGATATGATTTCCCAGGATATCTGTCAGGAAGTACAATTCTTTAAAATCCCTTTTTAGAAATAAAAAATAGCTATTTCTGCATCAAAGAAGGGATTCAGAATTACTGACATTCTGAAGGAGTGTGTGCTTTGATTATTGTTCCCACCTGTTTCTTTTTTATTATAAAGTGGCAACTTATACTACCATTAGAAATATACACTTATATATATGTATATGTATATATATAAAGTTTTGCATTCAAACCTCTTTATCTGTAATTACCTATGACGAAAGAACACAAATCAAATAAAAACTCTATAGAATATATCCTTATTTCAGAAGAATGTGTATATATACACATATATATTTGTAGAACAATCCACTGTTTTGAAGGTGATTTTGATTTATAAAATGCTATTTACAGGTTTATGACAGAGAAGTAACCTCAGCCTTCTTTGATACTAAAATAAGCAGGGGGTTTTTATGCTGGAGTGGGTTTCACCTGGTGCAGATGAAATTGAGCAACATCATGGAAAACCTTCTTGGAGCGTGACCTTAGAGATGAAGCCTTGAAGGTGAAATAATAGATTTTCTATTTCTGGGTTCACGTTGAAAAAAATTAACTGTTGATGTAGTCATGCTTCTCCACCAGGGAATTATTGGTCCCAAATTAGGACTGTCAAACTTTTCAACTCACAGTAAGATTCTTCATCCTTAACTTTTGTCTTAATACTCTCATCTCTTGTAGTGGTACCGCAGAACCACTCATCTGCATGGAATACCTATCAAGAGCATTGTCATTTTCTTTAGTAGAACAATTTTTCTAACAGCTATCTAGATTAGAATGAGGCCCATAAAGCATCATTATTTGTGTCAAATTAATGTCTTTTTATTGTGCTAATCCATAATAACTGAAAATGTGCTATGAAATTCATATGCAAAATTCAAAACTCAAACTATTACCATGATCAAGGATAAGTTGACTTGCTGTCCTCCAGTTTCCTGAAGCACAAAATCTCTGAGTTAGCCGAGGGAACTTCAGCACCATTTTGTTTCTATAGCTCAGACTTCTAGCTTAATCATTAGTAAGGTATATTGGCCAGAAAACTACTTTGTGAGATTCTCAAAAGTTTTGTTTTCATTCTTAAGCCCACTGATTTTGAAACATGTTATCAATACAATAAGGACTCAGAATAAGCACATTTTACCTTATACTTACATAGTCAATTACAAAGCTTTTGAAAGTCATAATTTTCTTGAGACTATCCCAATGCATTTAAGAAAAAAAAAAAAAAACAAGTTTAATTATAGGAGAATAAGTAATGGGTGAATTGAGACCCAGAAATTGGACGATGAAAATCAAGATAATTATTTTGCATAAACCTGAAAAGCAAACTATTTAAAATGGCTCATATTTTTGGAGGGAATAGAATAATAATATGTATATATTTGGTAATATTTAAAAAACCTAGATAATGAATACTGAATTCTTCTATTAAAGGCTTTACATACTTAAAAAAATAAGCAGCAGGTAGGCAAAAGTTCACCCTGTGCTCTAAACCATAGCTTTTGTCAGGTTAATCTGTTAAAGAACTTGAGATTTTCAACAATTTATTTTCTGAAACTAAGTATAACTTAACAAAGCCAATCTCCAAATGTTTCACCATGGTGAGCATTTGCTTAAATGATATGGAGAAACACAAAATACAAATTGGGTAGTTAGAACTGTCTCCAGTGCTTTCAGAAAGGGGGAAGCTGTGCATCCAGACGTGAAATGATAAACAGCCATTGTAAATAAAGGGAAGAATTTTGTTGGAGATTCATCTCTCTATCATATTCTCCATAATATCGAACTAGATAAGATATATTCTATCATGAAATCGTCAGTGTAATTGAGAACACTTTGTGAAACTGTCAACTGTGTCACTTGTAAGCTTGTGATGTGTGTATATGTGTGGATGTGTGGATGACCAAAAAGCTCAAGTCATTTTATGCTAAATGAGCCTGGGAGCCATTTTGTAGAAGCTTCCTTTTTATTTTTTCAAAAAAAATAATAAGACTTTGTGCTTATAATTTGATTGGTCCTGGAAGTGACAGGTGTGTTTATAATCAAGTTGAATCAAGAGTGACAAGGAGAAAAAGAACTAGAGCTGTATTTCTTTTTACAAGGGCATTCTTTTCCTAGAAGAATAACATTCTTTTATTTAATTTAAATGTCTTTATTTCTTACTTTTCAAATATTTTGATTAAACAAATATCCCTTGCAGACGTGTGTTCAAAATCCTTGCCGAGATGCATAACTTTTATTCTTTGCAACTGATTACACGAATTCCTTCATTTCATTTTCTGCTCACCTCCTGATAAGAGAAATAGAATACTTGGTGAAGGACACCGACCACTAATGATTGTGTGGAGTGAGGGAAATTACAGTGACTTTGAAAGAATACAGCAACCAATGACAAGGTCATTAAAGTGAGGGCCTAGAGATTCTGCAAAGTGTATATTTTAGGGAGTATTTGGAACAATACATGCTGGACGGAAGAGCTATAGGAGAAGTAACATGCTAAGTCTTCTCATTGATAACATCCATAAATCTGCATATATTTTTTAACATTCTGTTTTGTTTTGTTTTGATTTGGATGTCTCTACACCATTCCTGATTTGTAGGACCAAGAAGATCTATTTTTTCCCCAAGGCAATTGTATTCATTTCTTCTCTAACATTTCAGTATTCCTAAATATGCATTTGCCTAGTCTTACAGTTATTTTTTTTTTATTACTTTAAGTCACTCACACAAGTCGGAACCATGGCTGTTAATTCAGTATTATTTCTCAATGGCCCTTGAAAATCCAGGGTATAACATTTTCCTTCTGTGTTCTAGGAGACAGACTTATTTTCAATTAGATTTATAAATGAGGCTATCTAGCAACAAACAGTTTACTGGCTTCATAAGATAGTAAGTTAAGAATTTCACAGCCATGCCTCCCAATTCCTTGGTGAAGTTTGGAAAATGCTACATACAAGAAAACTTAGTAAGGTACAAAGGCAAATATTGATACAGCTTGCTTGCACCAACTTCTTAGGATTTATTTCCTTATGTAAAACACCTTTTCTTTCTTTTCTGCTGCAAGAAATGGTATAAAACTCTCTTCTAACACAGCTAGACATTTACCTACACTCTTAAAGGTGTCCACAAAGTAAAAAAACAAAAAAATCAGATCAAATGGTAAAACCACATAAGTTACATATCACTGCCAAGGCATGGAAACAACAAAGAATTTCCTAAAAGTTACTTCAATCTTAAAACAATAAATTTTTTTCTAAGTGACTAAATAAAAAAAAATGAGCTCCTGAATTAATACTTTTGAAAAAAATATGATAATCTTCTAGGAGAATCTGAAACTCTTGTTAGGAAGGAATGAAATCAGGTAATAGCACTAAATTCAACATATGACAATCCTTTGCATAAAACAATCTTAAATATTGATTTCAGGAATAAAATTTTAAAATAAAATTTTTCTTGATGTTAAATGATTCCTGGCTATATACCTTATAGGCACTAGAAGAATCTGTACTTCATACATGTTCAATGTTATGGTAAAAAAAAATCCTGGAAACAGACTGCAATTTTGTGTCAATTCCAAATGCCCAAAGAAAATACAAATTCAAAACACACATCACAGCATTATCCAGAGTTTAAGCCATTTAGGATATTACATCAATTTGTAAGTTCAATTCTCCAAAACCCTTTTCTTTAAGGTAATGACTTTATTTCATGTTTATTATATTTATGTCTTCATTACAATTAGTCCTCTATTAATAACAACACAGTTTATTTTAATGCTTGTGGAGTCTTGATTATTTTTTCCTCTGCTTTTAGGTGTGCTAATCTTTGTGCATGTGCATTTTCTACCACATTGCAACAGGCAAGCTTTGGTTCAATTTTCTTGTCCTACACAAAGGAAGATTTTGAGTGCAGAATCTTAGCCACTAGGTCCTGGGTTGCCATTTTATTTTCCTCTCCTTGGGTGGATTTATTGGAAGGAAATGGGTAAAGGGCAGGGGGAGAAAGGGAAGGGATGAGAGAGGGACGAAGGGAAGAGTTCTCAGCTATGTTGAATCTTGATTCACAACTTTGCCTCCATTCATGGTCGGTGTTCCAGAACTTTTCCTTGAACGCCCTTGTTTTTCTCCAATTTCATGTAGTGATGGCTCTCTGTACATACACACTGGAAGGCAAAAATCACATTAATTATTCACAACAATAGTGGACACCAAATTCAGCCTCAATAAACATCTCAGATTTGATTTTATTTAGTGTTCACTCTCATCACTAGCTCTTTTTCTTCCATGAAAACGAGTCTTAACTTAAAATATTTAATGGATACACAATTTTCTTCTAGTTCTATCAGTCACACCCTTTTAAGTCTCCCAGAGCTGCAGACATATAAGTGGTTTCTGTTTCCTTATAGATAAGGCTTAATAAGTTTTTGCTGTCTACTAACCTATGTAACAGGATTTTTATCTAGAGTTAGAGGAGACATCAGGAGTATAACATTTAAAGGGAGGAAAGAGATACCTTGTTTTTCAGACTTTAGTCTGTAATCTAGTTCTGGTAGGGAAAAAAAAAAACCTCTTATTTACATGATCTTTTAATCTTTACCTTACTACAAGAAATATGATACTGTTGTATCAATTGAAATTTTAGTGCCAAGTTTCAGGGTATCCTATATAAGAAATGATAATAGGAGACAGAGCAGAGAAGAAAAAAACAACACAGTTTTTCCAATTTCTTCATATTTCCCTCACCTAAGGTAATGAACAGTCTGTGGCTTCTTAGTTATTCATCAATAGGAAATATGATTATGCAACCTTGAGATTTCAGTTTGCATCTATATAAACAGTTCTTTTTATCGTCTATTGTTTTGTCTGGCTCTAAAGCTCAGTCATCTTTGAATTATCGCAGATCTTGCTAGATTACTGCATAGAAAGAACAATGTTTTTCAATTCACAGTTACTCTTGTAAGATAGTATCTATCAGCATATTGAGTACATTAAAACAGATTCATTTTACTGTTGTGAGACAAATGTGACTGTATATGAGCATATGAAATATTTACTTAAATATCAAGAGATAGTTTCATCCTTGACTTGAACAACAATTGCATACCCCTATCTGTTGAATCGGAGAAGGCAATGGCACCCCACTCCAGTACTCTTGCCTGGAAAATCCCATGGACAGAGGAACCTGGTAGGCTGCAGTCCATGGGGTTGCTGAGAGTCGGACACGACTGAGCAACTTCACTTTCACTTTTCACTTTCATGTATTGGAGAAGGAGATGGCAACCCACTCCAGTGTTCTTGCCTGGAGAATCCCAGGGACGGGGGAGCCTGGTGGGCTGCTGTCTATGGGGTCACACAGAGTCGGACACGACTGAAGTGACTTAGCATAGCATCTGTTGAATAATCACTACAATACCTTGGCCATCTGAATGTTATTTCCAATCAAATTGCTTCTTCCTATAGGCTTTGCCCTGGGACTAGAAACCTGAGCATGGCCATGAATAAATAGATGTTGTATGGTGGTTAAGAGCACCCATTTGGGAGACACACTGTCTGGTCCACTTCCACACTTAGCCACTTTCTAGCTCTGTCCAATCGGACACCTAGTAAGCATCTAAAGATGTATAAGAAAAATGAAGAAGCTGATCTCTTCATGAAAATTCTGAATAAAAGATTTCAGAGAACACAGTGATAAACTGTTTCTACTGAAGATACATTCTAAATACAAAACTAAATTAAGAGAGTTAAGAGACAAGTAAGTTTCTCCTCAGACTAGTTCAATGATGAGGAGATAGGTTTCTTGCAACATCTCAGTAGGAGGGCTTCTTAAATGTTCATGTGCATTTGAATCACATAGGGGTATTATTAAAATGCAAATTCTGATTCAGAAGATCTATAATGGGCTTAGATTCTGCATTTTTAGTAAGTGCCCAGGTGATGCTGATGCTAGCAAAATCTGAACCACACTGAGGTTAGTATAAAATATATATAAAAGCATGTTGATTCAGTATATCATACACAAGTATTATATAGATTTTAAAATGAGATTTTAAAATATTTTAGTTACTGTACTGAATGACCCCTCCAATATCCTCAAAGGACTAACTACCTTTGGCCTCACTAGCAAAGTGTACAGAGGAAATTAGTTTAGAAAGAATAGATCCTGTAATTTTCAGATAGTACCAGTAGGTAATTCAAGAGTCTGTTTCTTTTACAAAAGGCAGAAGATCCTTGTGTAAGATTCTATTGAAATCTTGAAATTCTTCAAGCCTAATGTCTCTTACATATATTTCTGTTATAGGGAAAGTGTCAAAATCCCCCAAACTAAATAATATGTTTATGTGTGCAAAATATATAACCATGTGTTTATAACTGGTTAGTGCACATGGGAATCCAGAAGATGTAATGAAGTGATTGGACTGGAAAGCAATTTATATGATGCCATAAAGCAGTTTTTCCTTACTCTGTCACCTAATCAGCTGTGAAAATCCCCAAACCTGACCTGGGGCTTCCCAGGTGGTGGAAGTGGTAAAGTATCCACCTACTAATGCTTCCCTGGTGGCTCAGATGGTAAAGAATCCTCCTGTAATGCACGAGACATGGGTTTGATCCCTGGGTTGGGAAGATCCCCTGGAGGAGGGCATGACCACCCACTCCAGTATTCTTGCCTAGAGAATTCCCATGGACAGAGGAGCCCAGTGGGTACGGTCCATAGGGTCACAAAGAGTGGAATACAACGGAGTGACTAAGCACACAGCACAGCTAATGCAGGAGACGCAATTGATCCCTGGGTCAGAAAGATCCTGGAGAAGGAAATGGGAATCCACTCCAGTATTTCCTGCCCAGAAAATTCCATGGACAGAGGAGCCTGGCGCCCTACAGTCCATGTGGTCACAAAGACTATGGACTGCTAAATCAGTCTCAAAGAATGAAAACATCTAATAAATTATAAACAATAGATTTTTGGCATGCAAATTTCTAAACTTCAGTTTAGAGACACAAAGAATATTACTCTTAATTTCCATTAAATAATATATTTTATAATTTTTGTGCTTGAATTTCTTAGTGTTGTAATTTCTTTTTAAAGTTTCCTTCTGGCATAGACTCTACCCAAGACATTTGTTTTTAACTTTTATCTTTTTTTGCTATTTCCCACTTACATATAAAATACCTAAGTTGTGACAACACAAAAGGTTGCCATTATAATTATCATTGCAAATAACTTTACTAATAATGTAATCCTGCTGGCCATCCAAGTAACAAGTCCCCAGAGTTTTCCAAGTTGGCATCTAAACTTTTTCAATTTCTAAAACAGTAAAAGTCACCAGTGTCATAGCAAAGTGTGCAACTTTCTCTTTTTTAAGGACAGTTCAATCACAAATTTTCCTTTTTTTCCATTAAATGAAGTAGTAAAATTCCAGGTTTGAAAAAAACTGTTCAAACTAGCTGGAAAATTAAGAGTAATAAAACAAATAGATTTCAGTTAATTTCTTGGGCTTCAATTTTCATTGTTACTTTCAGGCTCTCAGATTCCAATCAAGGGGTATAAATCTCAATCAAATTTTAGAATTAAAAGGTAATTAAATGAATATGATCTAATTAGAAAGCCAAGAAAGAAACAAAACACTTCTCCTCCCAATATAACTTTCTTTGATAGTTGTATCAACACTCCATAACTGTGCTATTCTGTCTGAAAGGTACATAATAAAATGATGACACAGAATACAAGAAGAAAACAAAGCATAACTGTACTATAAAGTGCATTATGTGTCCAAAATATAAACCAAAATTACTGTAATGTATACAATAATCACAATGATAATCTCTAAAATTTTCATGCCAAAAATACATTGTATATATTTTTTTAGATTTTTTTTAATACTTTCAGACTGATTTACCAGTCCATATTCAGGTGATGAAATTCCAGCAGGGCTATTTAAAATCCTAAAAGATGATGCTATCAAATATGCAAATTTGGAGAGGCCAGCAGTGGCCACAAGACTGGAAAAGGTCAATCCTCATCCCAATTCCCAAGAAGGGCAATACTAAAGAATGTTCAAACCACCAGACAATTACATTCATCTTCCATGCTAGTATGGTTATGCTCAAAATCCTCCAAGCTAGGCTTCAGGATTACATGAAGAGAACTTCCAGATGTTCACGCTGGGTTTAGAAAAGGCAGAGGAACCAGGGATCAAACTGCCAACATTTGTTGGATCACAGAGAAAGCAAGGGAATTCCAGAAAAACATCTACTTCTGTTTCATTGACTACACAAAAGCCTTTGACTGTGTGGATCATAACAAACTGTGGAAAACTCTTATAAGAGATGGGAATACCAGACCATCTTACTTGTCTCCTGAGAAACCTGTATGTGGGTCAAGAAGCAACAGTTAGAACCCTGTACGGAACAACTGACTGGTTCAGGATTGAGAAAGGAGTACAATAGGCTGTTTATTGTCACCCTGTTTATTTAACTTATACGCAGAGCACATCATGCCAAATGCTGGCTGGGTGAGTTAAAAGCTGGAACCTAGATTGCTGGGAGAAATATCAACACCTCAGATATACAGATGATACCACTCTAAAGGCAGAAAGCAAAGAGAAACTAAAGAGCCTCTTAATGAGGGTGAAGGAAGACAGTGAAAAAGCCAGTTTAAAACTCAATATTAAGAAAAAACTAAGATCTCGGCATCCAATCCCATCACTTTATGGCAAATAGAAGGAAAAAAGGTGGAAGCAGTGACAGATTTCCTCTTCCTGGGATCTAAAATCACTGCAGATGGTGACTGTAGCCATGGTATTAGAACATAATTGCTTCTTGGCAGGAAAGCTATGACAAACCTAGACAGTGTGTTAAAAAGCAAAGACATCACTTTGCTGACAAATGTCCACATAGTCAAGGCTATAGTCTTTCCAGTAGTCATGTGCAAATGTGCGAGCTGGACAGTAAAGAAAGCAGAGTGCTGAAGAACTAATGCTTTCAAACTTTGGTACTGGAGAAGACTCTTGAAAGTCCCTCGGAAAGCAGGGAGATCAAACCAGTCAGTCTTAAAGGATATCAACCCTGACTGATGCTGAAGTTAAAGCTCCAATACTTTTGGCCGCCTGATGTGAAGAGCTGATTCAGTGGGAAAGACCCTGATGTGGGAAAGATTGAAGGCAGAAGGAGGCGAGGGCGACAATGATGAGATAGTTGGATGGCATCACCAATTCAATGGATGTGAATTTGGGCAAACTCTGGGAGATGGTGAGGGACAAGGAAGCCTGGTGTGCTGCAGTCCATGATGCAGAGTCAGACACAACTTGGGGACTGAACAATAAGAAGTCAGTCTTACTCTTTGCAACCACATAGACTGTAGCCCACCGGGCTCCTCTGTTCACGGAATTAATCCCTTCAATAAACCTATTATTTCAGAGTCTTCAAAGCCATTTATTTATTTTCATAGTCAAAGTGTCTTTAAATGAATTGTAACAACAGACAGAATTTTACATTTAACCCTAACTGGGATTAACTGACTTCTCAGTCTGAATGATCACAGAGGGATGAGATTCTCGTATAGAACCCAAGCTGGCATTTGATTGTGAAGATTTTCCTGGATCTTGCTGGAAAGTACCAAAACCTGCCCAGGTGGAAATTCAAAGCCATTTTAAATTGACCAACTAAATATAATAACCAGGTGAATAAAGTAGGTGAGAAATTCCTATCCTCATTTTTTAAATATGAAAGAAACTAAGTGACTTCCCTAAAATCAGATGGTGAATAGTAGCAGAGCCAAATGAAAGTGTAGGATTTCAAAGTCCTAATCAAAATTTCTTAATAAAAGCACAAAAACAATTAATCAAATAAGTGATGCAAGTAATTGTCTTATACCAGACAATTTTAAAGTTATTTCCATACATTAATCTAGATCCAAGCTGGCCTCATTTCTACTAAATATCCCTAATGTCATCAAAAAATGGAAATGAAAACAAATTCAGGATGCCTATTTAAAAAAAAATAGGTAATGAGTGTTGCCAAGTAGGTGGAGGAACTGGAAACACTGTACACTGATGGAAGGAATTTAAAATGGACAGCCACTGTGAAAAACTATACAATGATTTGCTCAAAAAATCAAGCATAGAATTACCGTATGATCCAGATATGTCACTTCTGGATATACACCCAAGAGAAATAAAAGCAAGGCTGTGAATAGTATTTACACAGCCATGTTCATAAAAGCATTACTTGCAATAGTGAAAAGGTACGAGCACCTTTGGTTGGTTGAACCAATGAACAGATACACAAAATGTGGTATCTGCATACAATAAAATATCGTCCAACTTAAAAAGGAAGCAAATCCTAACACAAGCGTGGATGAACCTTGAGGACCTAAAGACAAAATGAAATAATAAGCCACCGGGGAAGCCTAAGCTAGGCATGAAAGGAAACATATTTTACGATTTTACTTATGTGGGATATCTAGAGTAGTCAGATTAATAAAGCCAGAACATAGAATGGTGGTTTCCAGGGGCTAAGGGAATGAAGTATGCGAGAAATACTTAATGGGTACAGTGTTTCAGTTAGGGAAGAAGAAAAAATTTTAGGGATGGATGGTAGTGATGGCTGCAAAACACAGAAATGTACTCAATGGCACTGAAATGTACTCTTAAATTGGTTAAAATGGCAAATTTCATGTTGTGCGTATTTACACAACATACTTAAGAATTACACATAATTTCCAAAACTCACACACAGAAACAAACACCTTACATGTAAGCTGTAAACAAAGAAGTGACTATTAAAACCAGAGATGTCCTATTTGCATGGGAAGAACCAACAATTCCCCAATAGTCAACAGTATCAGTCTTAGAACTGTGCTAAGAAAAAGAGAATTGAGATACACTAAGGATTGATGCTTTTGAAGTGTGGTGTTGGAAGACTCTTGAGAGTCCCTTGGACTGCAAGGATCCAACCAGTTCATTCTGAAGGAGATCAGCCCTGGGATTTCTTTGGAAGGAATGATGCTAAAGCTGAAACTCCAGTACTTTGGCCACCTCATGCAAAGAGTTGACTCATTGGAAAAGACTCTGATGCTGGGAGGGATTGGGGGCAGGGGAAGAAGGGGACGACAGAGGATGAGATGGCTGGATGGCATCACTGACTCAATGGACGTGATTCTGGGTGAACTCTGGGAGTTGGTGATGGACAGGGAGGCCTGGCATGCTGCGATTCATGGGGTTGCAAAGAGTCAGACATGACTGAGCAACTGAACTGAACTGAACTGAAGGATATAGGACTGTGAAGAAAGCTGAGCACTGAAGAATTGATGCTTTTGAACTGTGGTGCTGGAGAAGACTCTTGAGAGTCCCTTGGACTGCAAGGAGATCCAACCAGTCCATCCTAAAGGAGACCAGTCCTGGCTGTTCATTGGAAGGACTGATGCTGAGGCTGAAACTTCAATACTTTGGCCACTTCATGCGAAGAGTTAACTCATTGGAAAAGACCCTGATGCTGAGAGGGATTGGGGGCAGGAGGAGAAGGGGACAACAGAGGATAAGATGGCTGGATGGCATCACCAACTCAATGCACATGAGTTTGGGTGAACTCTGGGAGATGGTGATGGACAGGGAGGCCTGGCGTGCTGCGATTCATGGGGTTTCAAAGAGTCGGACGTGACTGAGTGACTGAACTGAACTGAACTGAACTGAAGGATACAGGGCTGGTGAGAGGATAGGGAAATCTGATGAAAACATCCTAGGCCTTCGCTATCTAATACAGTATCCATTTTGCCTATGTGGTCACTGATCACTAAAAATGTGGCTCGTCCTAATTCAGAAGTGCAAGAGGGATAAAATAAACAGTGAATTTTAAAGACCACAGTAAAAATTAAATCTCAGTGGTAATGCTTTATATTACTTACATATTGTAGTGATAATATTTGAATATACTATATTGAGTATATTATTAAAATCCATTTCATGTTTATTTTTTATTTTTAAAATATGACTACCAGAAAATTTTAAATTACATATTTAGCTCATATTATATTTCTATTACACAATGCTCTCTTAGAAGAGTTTGCTCTTCTCTGAAAAAGAAGTGTCTTAATTAATGTCAAGAGCTTCCCAGGTGGCTCAGAGGTAAATAATCCACCTGCCAATGTAGGGGATGTGGGGTTTGATTCCTGGGTTGGGAAGATCCCCTGGAGTAGGAAATGGCAACCCACTCCAGTATTCTTGCCTGGGAAATCCCATGGACAGAGGAGCCTGGCAGACTACAGTCCATATGCTTGCAAAGAGTTGGGCATGACTTAGTACACATGCAGGATTAATCTCAAAGCTACCAATTACTATATGATGGGGAGGGGAACTGAGAAAACTTCCTGACCTGATTGACCTGACCTCCATATGCACACTTAGAAGAGACAGCGTATATTGGATTTCTTTGGTGGAATGACCTGGTTCACAAAGCATTTACTGACCCTTTTAATTTGGCTTAACTAATATTGCATCATTTGGATTCTATTACATTATTTTCTTTTTTCCTCTCCTCAAATTCCAATTACTCTTTTGCTGACTGATATCCAAAGAGGAATTTGTTTCAGTATTAATTTGTTCATTTATTCTATGAGCAGAAACAAACTGCTTCGTACCAGGTGCTCTGTGGCAACTGCAAGAACTGATCTAATTCCTGTCTTCAAGGAGTTCAAGGCTAAGAAAGAGAGCATAGACATGCACACAGATCACAGAGAGGAAAGGGCCATAGCAGAGCTGAATGGGAATGAGTATATAAAATAGCTCTTTAATGTTGATTTAGTCTTGAAGGAGGCAAAGGGTTTAGCGAAGTAGATGGGCTAATAAATAAGAATGAAGGGATGGGACTGCCAGTGGTTAAGAATCTGCCTGCCAATTCAGGGTACACGAGTTCGATCCCTGGTCTGGAAAGATTCCACATGCCACAGGGCAACTAAGCCAGTGCACGACAACTATGGACCCGGTGCCTTAGAGCCCGTGCTCCACAAGACAAAGCACCACAGTGAGAAGCCTGCTCGCCGCAGCTGGAGAGTAGCCCCCACTCACCGCACTAGAGAAAGCCTGCGCACAGCCACGAAGGCCCAGTGCATCCAAAGATAAAAAAAAAGAATGAAGGGATGAAGTGCAGGTTGTCTAAGAGGAACAGTGACTGTTGAAGCATCAGGTAAAACTGAGGTGGTGAGGGATGAGAGTGACCAAGCCAACTTGAGTCAGACCTTCTGAAGTCCAGGAGAGAGGATTTAAACCTGGATTATGGTATATATCAGCCTTAATTTGATAGTGAACAAACAGCTAATAATATGCCCATCAAGTTGAGTGTATAGGGAAAAATCTATTCAATCTCCTTATCTATAAAAATGTCCAACTATGCTTATATGACATGAATACAGCCAGGCAGGATAGTTAAGAAGAATCAGTCAAATTGAATCTTACTACATAGATTCCATAAGAAATGGCTGGCAACATTTCAAACTTTTATGAGTTGTTCTGATGCCTTGCAAACACCATCTTAATTTCTTAGGAACAAACCTAGCTGAGGCACTATTATGTACGAGACCAGCTGTGTATCTAATGTATATAGTTGGCTCTCTGTATCCATGGATTCTACATCCTCAGAAGGATTGGAAAATACTCAATTAGAAATTCCAGAAAGTTCCAAAAAACAAAACTTGAATTTGTCCTGATCTAGCAACCATTTACACAGTGTTTACATTGTATTAGGTACTATAAATGATTTAGAGATGATTTAAAGTATCCAGGAGTACATATGTAGTTGCTGCTGCTAAGTCACTTCAGTCGTGTCCAACTCTGTGCAACCCCATAGACGGCCTCCTACCAGGCTCCCCCATCCCTGGGATTCTCCAAGCAAGAACACTGGAGTGGGTTGCCATTTCCTTCTCCAATGCATGAAGGTGAAAAGTCAAAGTGAAGTCGCTCAGTCGTGCCTGACTCTTAGCGATGCCATGGACTGCAGCCTACCAGGCTCCTCTGTCCATGGGATTTTCCAGGCAAGAGTACTGGAGTGGGGTGCCATTGCCTCCTCCAATGTGTGTAGTATATATATGCAAATACTATGCTATTTCATAGAAGGGACTTGAAGATCTACAGATTTCAGTATCAGAAGGATTCCTGGAATGAGCTGCAAATACTGAGTGATAACTATACTTGACATCTAACATATTTTAAGTTCCATAATTTTAACTGTAATTCAAAGTTAAAATTACAAATTTTAACTGTAATTTAGTTGCTAAGCCATATTCAATTGGTTAAGCTAACTAACATACTGACAAGGGCTATCCTTTTGTTTTGTGGGAAGCTTAAGAAGAATAAACAGTAAGTGATAAATCAAGAATTACTAGTTCTACATATGAGAATCCTATATATTTGACTGTACACTAAAAATTAATCACAATTTTTTATAGCTATTGGTACTAGAATTTTAAGTTCTGGTATTAATTTTTCAATTATCTATTACTAAGCAATTGTGAAAAATCTTTAAGAAACATTTCTAGGGAACCATCTAGAAGCTGATCTTCAAGAGTTACATAAATTCTACAGCTCCTAAACTGTGCTTCTCAAATTCTCCTGTCCCATGTAAGTCAAGTTTTTTCATCCCAATAATTGATTCCTGATTTTAATTTGCAGTAGTTCAAAGGATTTTCCATCACTTTCTATTACAACAAGATATTATTTCATTAGAAAACATATTTATTAGTGTAGGGCTTAGAATTTTAAAAAATCTATCTGGCCTTGAATATTTTCTTCCACAGTGCTCTCTGCTTTATATATTCTATCCACTACAGCTATAACAGCAAAGCTTGATATTCTAGTTATTTTGATAAGGAGTAATTTCTAAATTGAGAATAAAGTGAATAAAACAAAAAATCTAACTTACGATCTTTCTTGTTTTCCCAGCTCCCCAAATCTGTTTCACAGAAACTCAGACTCAGTGCTACCTTAAGATTTAACAACTGGAAACAAATTCTCTACGGGAAACTTGGGATGTTACTGTCTAATCATGTATCATTCAGAATCCTATGGGCTTCATTTGTGATACAGGCTTTATTTTTAGTGGGCATGATTTAATGGCCACCTGTTGTTACAGAACTGATTTCTTTGGTGTTACTTCCCAATTTAACTTCATACTATTTTTACAAGTTTCAATATCCAAATTTCAAGAATGCTTAGTATCCTAATATAATACCTGGCTGATTAACAACGTTACTTCTCCGTCACATGGCTCTTCTAGGTTGTCTTGATCATATTTCTTGCTCTTTTTCTAGTGTGATAAAATACACTTGCTCTTTTTTCACCCCACATAATGTTTTTGAGATAAGTATTATGGTTCCTCTAACACATGTGATATCATAATGTCGTTGCTTTTGTTTTAGTTGCTAAGCCATATTCAATTCTTTGTGACCCCATGCACTGTAGCCTACCAGACTCTTCTGTCCATGGAATTTCCCAGGCAAGAATACTAGAGTGGGTTGCTATTTCCTTCTCCAGGGGATCTTCCTGACCCAGGGATTGAACCTACATTTCCTGCATTGGCAGGCAGATTTACTGCTGAGCCACCAGGGAAGCCCTAGTTCTGGATAAATGGTAAAAGGAGATAATGCTTTGAAAAGGGAAGTATTTCTGTATGGCTCTTTAGAACTCTTTCTTCAAATCAGTTTTCTGTTTTTCCTCTTTTCTCATATATGTTTAAATTTCTTCTTCTTCTTTCCCTTCTCCCTCCCCAACCCTTGTTCTTCCTCCTTCTCTTCTTCTGAATGTTTCGTTTTACTCATGTTTTGACTTTTCTTGATTTACAGCACATCGAAGCAGAGGGGTTTATCCCAGGTTTCAGAATAAAAATGAGGCAGAGATTTCATGAGCGAATACTCTTCCTTATTTGCAGACACAGGGACAAGTGAGGGTTTCTAATAACATAACTCACGTTACATATTGTTTTAAGACATGGCATCCATTAGGAACCCTTAGTTCACCCCTTCATTGTAAAGAGGACACATGTGCATGATTGACACTCATAACTAAGTGACTTGGTGTAGGGAAGGCTATCATTCTCACAGCTTCCTGAGAGATCGTGCCCGTACTTCTATAGAAAGTCCTGCAGTCCTGTTATCAATTAAAATTCTACACTTGGTCATAACAAGACCACAAGCTACCAACCTTATGGTAACATATGGTATTTGTTCTATTTAAATTTTGCTTTATTTTTAAATGCAAGATCGTGCCATTAGAAAAGAAAAAGACGAAACATGTATCACTTCATCTTCTCTTTGTAGGTTTAGGTACGGGTCTTTCCAGGATCGACTTTCCACTTAGTATTTTTCTGTTATATTCTTTCACTTGTACCTCTGCTGTAAATGCAGTTATCAGAACCAGCAGGTGCCTCTTGCCATTATAATAGCTCAGATTCCCTGTTTGCAACATTTAACATTCAATAGTTGGTTTTATTTTAGTTATCATACATTTCTCTTGAAAAACAAACCAAAATAATGTCTTTCTTAAAAGTTAAATCCCAGGGGTTGCTATTATTTATAAATCAAACTATAATAAGCCAGGTTCCAGGTACAATCCAAGGGGTATTCCTCTAAGAAACTGCTGTCCTCTTAACCATTTGCTGTTTTAGTCAGTAAGTCATGTCTGACTCTTTGTGACCATAGGGACTATAGCCCACCAGGCTCTTCTTGCCCATGGGATTTCCCAGGCAAGAAGGGATCTTCCTGACCCAGGGGTAGAACCTGCATCTCCTGTGTCTTCTGTATTGGCAGGGGGATTCTTTACTGCTGAGTCTAAGCTAATATTAATTGAGCACTTACTTGGTATCTGCACTTTATATTCAGTAAGATTATTTTAAATGACCTTAACAGACAGTTTAATCGATCCCTTTCTCAGTTAAGGAAACTGAAGAGCAGAAAGGGTAGTTTGTTTAAGGTCATTCAAGGACATAAACAGAATCATGTGTGATTAGCCCCAGAGTTCCTGCTCTAAGCTTATAGTCAAACAGCTTAATGAGTTTGGAGAAAAAACTTAGTTGCTTGGTCTCAGTCAAAATCTTGATCCTAGGGACTTCTCTGGTGGTCCAATGGCTAAGAATCTGGGCTTCCAGTGTAGGGGGCTGGGGTTCGATCCCTGGTCAGGGAACTAGATCCTGCATGTTACTTAAAAGTCCCACATGCCACAACTAAAGATCCCACATGCCACAATAAGATCCAGTGTAGCCAAATAAATAAATATTTTAAAAAAAATCTTGACCCCAAACCTCATGGGGGTGCTGAGTACTTCGTGGAATCCTCCTCCATTTCTCTAGCCAATTCCCTCTCCCCGTCTTCCTAAGTGACTATTCCATATCTCTCCTTCCTCCTCAAACTCTGAAAACTGCCTCATACCCTCCTTAGACTGAGGAAATAGGCTTGCTTTCTTTCCTCTTCTTTTCTCTTTTTCTCCTTCTCCATTTATCTCTCCCTCTTTCCTTCCCTTTTGTCAGTAACCACACTCTGAATTCACTTGGAAAATAAATACAGAAGAGAAAGCGTTCATATTTCCACCACAAAAGTTATAACAACCTGCACACATCTGCTTGTGCATATCCTGGCTTCCTGCTTGTTAAAAGTGCTTGAACTCTTCCTGTTTCTATTTAAATCCAGTCCTAACTTTGCCACTTGTGTACTTGATCCCATCCCCTCTGGTCAGTGTTACTCAGTGACTCTCTCTCCTATAAGACCAATTTCCCCTTCTCCCCCATCAGTCTATAAATATGCTAAACAGCTTTAAACAAACAAACCCCAACACATAGCCACCATGTTTCTCTCCACCTTGTACTCCATTTCTCTATTTTCCTTTTATAACAAGACTCCTCAGAAGAGTCATTTAATATTACTTTCTTCTTTCCTTTAACTCTTGTTATAACTTCTATCAACTCCAATTAGACATTCCCACAGCTCCTCTGAAATCAATCCTGTCAAGTCACTATTGAATGTATGGTCAGTCCTCATTCAACAGCTTGCTGGCTGCTCTACCAGTATTTGGTAGAGATAACAACTCTAATCTTGACTTCCCTGGTGGCTCAGTTTTGCCTCTTTCTAGTTATATGGACCCGGAGAAGGAAACGGCACCCCACTCCAGTACTCTTGCCTGGAAACTCCCATGGACGGAAGAACCAGGTAGGCTGCAGTCCATAGGGTCGCTAAGGGTCTTTCACAACTGAGTGACTTCACTTTCACTTTTCACTTTTATGCACTGGAGAAGGAAATGGCAACCCACTCCAGTGTTCTTGCCTGGAGAATCCCAAGGACGGGGGAGCCTGGTGGGCTGCCATCTATGGGTTTGCACAGAGTTGGACACGACTGAAGTGACTTAGCAGCAGCAGCAACAGCTATATGGACCTGGGTGAGCTATGTAATCGCTCTTAAACTCAGTTTCCTTGTGTTTAAAATTGGGATAATATTCTTAATCTTAATGTTTCCTCCCAAAGTGTCACTGAGTAGCAAATGATACTTCTGTTAGGAGGAATGTTGAAAATAACAAAAAATCTTTCAAATGTTTTAAAATTTGTACTTAGCAAATAGTAAATTTGTACACAGTATATAGTACAACTGCTACTGATTATTACTTTTATATTACTACTGGATTCTTATAAATCATTAAAAAGTTGAAAGTTTTGATAATTATGGAAGAACTAGGTGTAAATCCTCGATAGTATTTCTTTGGACTGAAGAGTTGAGAAACTTGAGAGGAAGGCAACTGTAATTGTTGTTGATGGATTCTGTTTTCCAAATGGAGGCAAGATAATTCCAGTTTCTAATAAAACTCATAAATGACACTTGATAAAGAACCCCCATGTTATATCAGTTTCCATCAAAGAGGAATGAAATATGGCTAATCTTTTTATTACTACCAATTTAATCAAATTTTCCTTGGCGCTCTGTAATTTCCAAGAAGTGGAAAGGTTAGATTGCTCTGTTAGTTAATGTACCATTAAAGAAACTTAATTGTCTTAATAGCAGATCATGGAAGAGTGTAGGCAATTAACAGGAAGCAATTTCACACCTTAATTAATGTCACATAGAATCCCTTTGGAACTGTAGAAGAACTTTAAGTGCTGGTTCAGAAGCAATGCATTGCCAAAGGGATGCACCCAGTGTGCTGTAAATATTTATTATAAAGAGTTAGGAGACATCATGAACAAAAAGATCTGTACCTTCATTTAGAAAGACATCAGAAGCAGTATTTGTGTGCATGAGAGAGAGAGAGAGAGATGGAAGAAGAATGTGTCACAGAGAGTAGGAGGGCTTTATTGAAGATCAAATTCAAAACCAGAAAAAAAGCTGCTTTGAATGAGTTACACTGGTTAGGGGGAATAAGTTGTCACAGGCTGGCAGAGATCCCACACTCAAAAGATGGAGAGAGAGAGAGAGAGAAAGGCTGCTATTTTATTTTCTGTAATGGAAACAATCAGGAGCATAAAAGGTACATTTTTACTACATCTGTTTTTTGTCTTTTAGTATTGTTGGGTCCAAAAGATGATTTTGGAAAAAACAAGCCATCTAGTTTTCTTTCAAGTTAACTGAAATAAAAACATCAAATAATTTGCCATTAGTTATCTTCTCGATAGTAGCTTTACAAAGTCATGACTCCTGATTTATTCACTTCTTTGGTGTCTTAGTACATAGTTTTTGATTAGATTATTTTCCCTCCAAATTCAATTTTCATTGTCTCTAATACTTTATTCAATACCATGCCTGACAACCTTTCTCCAGTACCTAACACAGTAACACAATGTCCAATTTCCAAGGGAAAATGGAAAAGGCACTTTGCATTGATCTGACAGATTTGAGAAATCTAACCTTCTTACAGTGTCTAATCGTCATACTATTTCGGTGAAATAGATGGAATTTATAATCAACCACATTTCCAGAGATAACTTACTTTGAAGTAATAAATTGTTTTCTCAAAATTACTTAGTAAATCAGTGGTAAGAGCTTTTTTAAGACATTTATCTGGATTTATTAGTGGCAGAGTCTATTTTCTTCTAATATTTCAATCTTTTCTTTTAAATTTATTTATTTTATTGAAGGCTAATTACTTTACAATATTGTAGTGGTTTTTCCATACATTGACATGAATCAGCCATGAGTGTACATGTGTCCCCCATCCCCCTCCCACCTCCCTCCCCATCCCATCCCTCTGGGTCATTCCAGTGCTCTGGCCCTGAGCACTCTGTCTCATGCATCAAACCTGGACTGGCAATCTGTTGCACATATGATAAATACATGTTTCAATGCTATTCTCTCAAATCATCCCACCCTCGCCTTCTCCCACAGAGTCCAAAAGACTGTTCTATACATCTGTGTCTCTTTTGCTGTCTCACATACAGGGTTATTGTTACCATCTTTCTAAATTCCTTATGTATGCATTAGTATATTGTATTGGTGTTTTTCTTTCTGGCTTACTTCACTCTATATAATAGGCTCCAGTTTCATCCACCTCATTAGAACTGATTCAAATGTATTCTTTTTAATGGCTGAGTAATATTCCATTATGTATATGTACTACAGCTTTCTTATCCATTCATCTGCTGACAGACATCTAGGTTGCTTCCATGTCCTGGCTATTATAAACAGTGCTGCGATGAACATTGGGGTACATGTGTATCTTTCAATTCTGGTTCCCTCAGTGTACATGCCCAGGAGTGGGATTGCTGGGTCATATAGCAGTTCTATTTCCAAATTTTTAAAGGAATCTCCACACAGTACTCATAGTGGCCGTACCAGTTTGCATTCCCACCAACAGTATAAGAGGGTTCCCTTTTCTCCACACCCTCTCCAGCATTTATTGTTTGTAGACTTTTGGATAGCAGCCATTCTGATCGGTGTGAGATGGTACCTCACTGTGGTTTTGATTTGCATTTCTCTGATAATGAGTGATGCTGAGCATCTTTTCATGTGTTTGTTAGCCCTCTGTATGTCTTCTTTGGAGAACTGTCTGTTTAGTTCTCTGGCCCATTTTTTGATTAGGTCATTTACTTTTCTGGAATTGAGCTGCAGGAGTTGCTTGTACATTTTTGAGATTAATTCTTTGTCAGTTGCTTCTTTTGCTATTATTTTCTCCCATTCTGAAGGCTGTCTTTTTACCTTGCTTATAGTTTCCTTCGTTGTGCAAAAGCTTTTAAGTTTAATTAGGTCCCATTTGTTTATTTTTGCATTTATTTCCATTACTCTGGGAGGTGGGTCATAGGGGATCCTGCTGTGGTTTATGTCGGAGGGTGTTTTGCCTATGTTTTCCTCTAGGAGTTTTATGGTTTCTGGTCTTACGTTTAGATCTTTAAACCATTTTGAGTTTATTTTTATGTATGGCGTTAGAAAGTGTTCCAGTTTAATTCTTTTACACATGGTTGACCACTTGTTAAAGAGATTGTCTTTTCTCCATTGTATATTCTTGCCTCCTTTGTAAAAGATAAGGTGTCCATAGATGTGTGGATTTATCTCTGTGGTTTATTTTGTTCCATTGATCTATATTTCTGTCTTTGTGCCAGTACCATACTGTCTTGATGACTGTAGCTTTGTAGTATAGCCTGAAGTCTAATTGATTACTATCAAGTTAATTTCTTAGTGATCAATTTGGTATAATATTTGGTATTACCTCTATTAAGTCCATTTAGTAATTTAACCTAGCACTAATGTACAACCATCCTAATAGCAGTAGGAAAGCTAAACATGTAAAATGTTTAATACATTTAATTCCAAGGTGTCAGAATGAGAATTTACTCTATATTAGATTTGTTGTTGTTGTTTAGTTTCTAAGTTGTGTCCAACTCTTTGAGATTCCACTATCTCAAATAATTTACTCAAATTGGGTTGGTGATGCCATCCAACCATCTCATCTTCTGCCACCCCTTTCTCCTTTTTCCTTCAGTCTTTCCCAGCATCAGGGTCTCTTCCAATGAGTTGGCTCTTTGCATCAGGTGCCCAAAGTATTGGAGCTTCAGCTTCAGTATCAGTCATTCCAATGAATATTTAGGGTTGATTTCCCTTAAGATTTACTGGTTTGATCTCCTTGCAGTCTAAAGGACTCTCAAGAGTCTTCTCTAGCACTACAATTTGAAAACATCAATTCTTTGGCGCTCAGTCTTCTTTACAGTCAAACTCTTACATCCATACATGACTACTGGAAAAACCATAGCTTTGACTATACAGACCTTTGTTGGCAAAGTGATGTCTCTGCTTTTTAATAAGCTGTCTAGTTTTGTCATAGCCTTCCTTTCAAGGAGCAAACATCTTTTAACTTCATGGCTGCAGTCACTATCTGCAGTTATTTTGGTGCCTAAGAAAATAAAATCTGTCACTGCTTCCACTTTCTCTCCCATTTGCCATGAAGTGATGGGACCAGATACCATATTAGATTAGACTTTTAAAATATATAGATCATAATACTTTGAATATATTTAAATATTTCCTATGGCCAGATAGGATCAAAATGAGCATAGAAACACCAAGGTCAGTTTAGAACACCAAATCTCAAACCTAGTTGCTATCAAAATTACTTAGAGTATAAAATCTGAATACCTGGGAGATTTGGCCTAAGAATTGGTAGCTTTTAAAACCACTCCAGGTGGTTCTGATACTAATGCTTGGGAAAATATGATCTACATTATACTGCTGGAACTTTATCCAGATTCTATTAGTTTAAAGCAACAGTTCTAACAGGCAGAATGGATAACTGTAACTGTTCTAAAGGTGTGTGAGTAAAGGTATGTACAAGCTGTGTTAGTCTTATCTCCCCACTGGAAAATAAATTGGTAGAAAATGGTAAATATTCTTTTAGTTCAAATTTATTATTTCTGTAGCAGTGGCTTTCAACTGATATTTACTAATTTCACTTTAGAAATATATTTCTCAAAAAAAAAAAAAAAGAAATATATTTCTCAGTCAAGGATTAAGTTCTTGAACCTTAACTCTTGGAAAGCACTCACATTCTTTTCAGGAGGAAGAAATTCGATTCTGAATATCCAACCACCTGCAGGAGCTGAGCAATGAGCTCTTTGAAGGAGGAGGGAGGAGAAAAGGAGGAGATTGTCTCTAATTCTTTGTCAGAAAGTATTTGGCTTCTATATTTGAAGCTAAAGGGGGAGGTCACCATCAGACAATTTAAATCTAGGGAAGCTACTTATCTGTGGTGTGAACAATGCTTTGAAAGGGCAAAACTAGGAATGGTGAAGCCTGTGCTGTTGTCTAAAATTCCAGGGGAGGGTAAGTACAGGTTGATGTGCAATGTACATGGTAATGGGTTTAAATATCAAGTCCATCCATCTGTCTGAATAGATGCTCTTGCAACCCCTTATTAACACTGCCTATCTTCTAAACACAGGATGGAAGGTGAAGCTGTGAAGGGAAAGGGGCTGGTCCCTAACAATTGCAGAGCCATAGAACCAGTCCTGGACAGCAGGTTTGTATATTTGGCTTGTGAGACAATAACACTTTGTTTAATTAAGCTGCTCTGAACATGGGTTTTGTGTTGTACACAACTGAATCTAATTCTAACATTTACAAGAAGGAATGCTTGGTTGTCTTTTCCACATTTGTACTGAAATGCAGCAAATGTGAAGAATTAAGGCAGCTCTCAAACTCAGAACATGGTAATAGTATACATTCCTGTTATAAATTTGTACATGGTCATTCATACCCAAGAAAAGGCTTCTCTAGCTACAGTGCAGACAGAAGTCATGATTAGGAGGGTTGGTTACAGGTATTTAATTTGGGGGGAGGGCGGGGTATGAAATGCATTATTTATAAAAGGAATAAATAAAACACATGGACTTTTTTACTTTTATGCTTTCATGAATTTTCCAAAATTGTTAATGAGCATGCACTACTTTTATTACAACAAAAAATCAACTTAAATGTACAAATAAAAACGGTTCAATAGTTTTAATAGTTTACTCATCCTGCACCTGGAGTGGTTTTGTCTGCCTAATCCCTACCTCCTGTCTCAAATGTTCTGAACCTGTCTTAGCCTTGAAGATGTGTTAAAATAACAACTTTCCAATGTCTTCCCTTTGCTGGAAGTGCTGGCTCTTTCTATAAATCTCAATATCATTTCTGGCAACATGTAATATATCATTTTTATATTAAATTACTGTCATTAGTAACAATACTTAGTACCTCCAAAAATATGAAAAAGTTTTCTGGAGCATATAGTTCTTCCTTGTCTTTATATTTATCTATGCATTCATCTGTTCATTTACTTGTTCACTTATCCAATTGACAGTAATTATTGAATATCTCTCTACAATACATCAGATATTGTACAAGATACAAGGATATATGAGAAAAATAAAACATCTGTATAGCAATTGTGGAAAACAGTATAGAGGTTCCTTAAAAAGCTAAAAATAGAACTGCCATTATTATTGTTGTTCAGTCACTAAGTCATGTCTGACTCTGCAACCCCATAGACTGCAGCACACCAGGCTTCCCTATCCTTACTATCTCCTGGAGTTTGCTCAGATTCATTTCCATTGAGTCAGTGATACTACTTAACCATCTCATGCTCTGCTGCCCTCTTCTGCTTTTGCCTTCAGTCTTTCCCAGCGTCAGGGTCTTATCCAGTGAACCAGCTCTTCCCATCAGGGGGCCAAAGGACAGGAGCTTCAGCTTTAGCATCAGTCCTTCCAATGAATATTCAGGGTTGATTCCTTTAGGATTGGCTGGTTTGATCTCCAAGAAACTCTCAAGAGTCTTCTCCAACACCACAGCTTGAAAGCATCAGTTCTTCTCTGCTTAGCCTTGTTTATGATCCAACTCTCACATCCATACATGACTACTGGAAAAACCGTAACTTTGACTATATGGACCTTTGTCAGCAAAGTGATGTCTCTGTTTTTTAATATGCTGTCTAGATTTGTCATAGCTTTCCTTCCCAGGAGTAAGCCATATGATCCAGCAATCCCACTACGGGGCATATACCCTAGGAAAACCACAATTCAAAATGATGCATGTACCCCATTGTTCACTATGTCACTATTTACAATAGTCAAAACATGGAAACAATCTAAAGGCCCAACAACAGATGAATGGATAAAGATGTGGTACATATATGCAATGGAATATTACTCATCCATATAAAAGGAACAAAATTGGGTCATTTGTAGAGATGTAGATGGACCTAGAGTTTGTCATACAGAGTGAAGTCAGAAAGAGAAAAACAAATATTGTATATTAATGCATATACGTGGAATCTAGAACAATGGTTCAGATGAACCCATTTTCAGGAATAGAGATGCAGATGTAGAGAACGGATGTGTGGACACAGGAAGAAAAGGGGAAGGGACAAACTGGGAAATTAGGATTGACATATATATATACACTACCATGTGTAAAATAGAGAGCTAGCAGGAAGCTGCTATATAGCAAAGGGAGCTCAACTCCATGTTCTGTGATGATCTGGAAGGGTGAGATGGTGGGTGGGTATAGAAGGGAGTTGCAAGAGGGAACTGATTCACTTCCTTGTACAGCAGAAAGGAACACAACATTGTAAGGCAATTATACTCTAATAAAGAAAAAGAAATAAAATGTAAACAAAGTAATCTAATCATGGATAAGAAGAGACAGAGACAGATTTAATACAATGTGATAATTTCTAGCAGAGAGAACAAGATACAATAATAAGGTAACAGAGTGTTCAATTCTACTTGAAGGAAGTCAGGGAGGCCCTCCATAGAAGTACTGACTCCTTGAATTAATTTTTTACAAGGTCTGACAGGCATTTCCCAGGCACATGAATAGAATTTTGTGAGAGAGAGAGGCAAAATAACTACATAAAGCCCAAAATAGTAAAAACATATTACAAACAGAAAAAAAATGTAGAACAGAAGAAAGTTCTGTTTTGTGTGGTTAAAAGCACAGTGTGTGATGGGAGGTTTGAGAGGGTCTAGAAGCTTTGAATGTCACATTTCCCCCCAGTGCTTTGAACATAGTATTGATTTACCAAGTGTTTGCTGACAGTTACAGTCCTTTGGGATCTACAGAAGGCACTGTGTCCCTACACTGTCCCTTCTAGATATGGGACAGCAAGCCCGGCTAAATCACAGAATAGCAATGCACTATTTGCTCTTTGCAAATAAATCACAAAATAGCAATTTTCTCATTTCTTCAGACAAGGAAAATGAACTGATGTTTTAAGTGATTATAATGTGACTTCTAGAGAAGAGTGTGTGTTGGTAAATATCTAGACTACTGCTGCTTTTTCAGTCTGTATTAAAAAGCTTGACTGAATATAGTACATGTGCTGTTACCCCAATGGTATGTGTTTGTCCTTCTTAGGGAATGAGTTGCCAAAAACGGGTTTCCTCAGCATTAAATTACTTAGTTCACTCATCAACTGAAATAAATGGGCACCATATTATATGATCAAGGGAGAGGAAGGCATAGGCTCAGTGGGGAAAGATAAAATTTAAAAACTATAATATTTATTATCACAGTAAACAGATATTTTCTTTCTTGAAAAAATACAAAGAAAATTGAATACATCAGATCGTGAAGTTTGTTCATAATAATGTAGCAATTAGGATACAAATATATTTCTAAAAGCCTTGATAAAACTTTAAAGCACTATAATAGTATTATTGGTTTTTCAAGAGTGTAGCCTGAGAAATTAAATCACTGAGTTCATTAAAGAAAGAAATTATATTCCAAATGGTCACTGCTACTATTTTTCTACTTTCAAGAAATTCTAGCCTCTGTATTCAAGTAGTTTTTCTCTAAGTGCCAAGTATTTGTAATAGATTTTTTTTTGATAGGAAGTAGTACTATTGTATTTCCTGAATCTTTGTTCTGATCTGCTGCATTAAAAACAATCTCCCCTGAGTGAAAGGACAAAGAGCAGAACTGGCATCAACACACAGATCTGGATCTAAAGAAGAGAAGCTCGGCTCATACCTTCAATAGGTTTTGGTACAAAATGTGATGAGGGCTTGGTTTTCTTCACTCTGTTCCCCTTCATAATCTGACCTTCCTTATTGAGTCCCAAAAACCAAGCTCGGCCTGATTCTTGCTGACGGTACAGTGTGGAAGAATAGATCACATAGTAGTTTTCAAACACAGATTCCTTAAATTTGCATTCTGGAGTGAAAACATCCTGCAGAAAGATAAAAAAGAAGATACAAAAGAGAGAAAGTTTTTAATAATATATCAACAATAAGCCTGAAATATAGGCCCTCTGTTCAGAAAAAAAATGAGAAATAATTGCATGTAATTTCTGTTAGCATTTGGTTATAAAGATTTATCATACAAAATCAAGAAACAAGATTTCCTTTCTAAAAAACCTTTTTACTCCACAGAACACAATTGCCCAAGCCTGAATCATTCCTTGGGCTAAACTAATATCATTCAAGATTGTGCTCAAGTCCAAAATTAGACCTCAGTACAATGTTTATAAATTTAAGAGAATGGTTATTATGCATTTTTGTGGCCATTAGCATATAAAATGTAACACTGGAAATCAAAATATAACACAACCACAGCACATGCAGGCTTGAGCAGATGATTTTAAAGGGAGAACCCTATATATTCATAAATCTGTTAAACAGCCAAAGCTTGTAACATAGTCACTAGTATACTAGCTGTTTTCTTAATGTCAGTAACTTTCCGATTAACTTCTTTGAAACATTTTTTTACTTACTAATCAAGATTTCAGGTAAATATATCCAGGAAAATATTACTATTATATTGTTTGATATCTAATGAAACATAGAATGAGCAACTTAGTTCAACAAGGAACCTTAGTAGTCCTCTACCTCATCTCTATCACTTGATTAGTGACCATCAAAAGGTTATATGATTAATATAAAGTTCAACAACAACAAAATAACTGCATCCATGCCAGAACTTGTATTTATTGCTTCATAATATCAAGTTCACCTTTTCTGACTCTCAAGTTCACCTTTTCTACCTGAGTCTTGTTTAGGGGCTTACAATGAGATTTTACAATCAATACAATAAAATCAAATTCTAACCAGCCAGCTGAACAACATGCATTTCATGGAAAGAAGACATTTCTCCCCTTCAAAGAGAAACAGAAGAAAAGCAAATGTGACTGCATCTTTTTCAGTAGTAAACAAGTAAACAGTCCTTCAAGTAAACAAGAACTCTACATGACATATTCACCACAGTCACTGTTTTTCTTCACTAAGTGCTAGAGGAATCTCTTCCTTGTAACTCTTTCAATCAAAGACGGCAGTGATTTAATGCAGTTCCATATGGGGTTAAGTTACTGAGGAATATGTAGGACTAAAGCTGTTAAAACCATGTCCTTGGAGGTGATTCTTCCAGACTAATCCTGTAGATTCATTTGCAAAGAGCTACAGTGATGCATCTACGTGGACAGATGAAGGTCTTTAGTGATAAAGAAACCATTGAATGGACTCCGTTCATTTTAAATGGTTGAAAAATTATAGGCCCAAAAAATGAGACTAAAAAATATGAGAAAGGAAATGGAAAGGTGGTTTTATGCATTAAAATAACAATAATATTTCAATAAAAATTATTATATTGATAATAAAAATATGATGTCACAGAATACTGTATTGTAAGTAAACTTGGTGGCTTATGAATCAGAAAAACAATTGACTATGTGGTGCCATTTCATATCTGCTAAGATGGCTATATCAAAAGAGATGCATAATGAAAAGTACTGGTGCGGATTTAGAACTACATTCCTTATCCCTCCCTTGCTGGTAAAAATGTAAATAATGCAGCAGCTCTGGGAAATAGTTTGGTAGTTCCACACAAGGTTAAACATCCAGTTACCACGTGATCTAGTAATTCTACTTCTAGGTATGTACCTGTGAGAAATGAATATATGTCCATATGTGAACTTGTATACAAATATCCATAGGAGCATGATTCATAATGTGGAAACAATTCAAACATCTATTAATGGATAAACAGATAAACAAATGTGATATATCCATACAATGAAATATTATTTGGCCTTTAAAAAGGATGGGGTACTGACTCATGTGACAATACAGATGAATCTCAAAAACATTAAGCCAGACTCAATAGGTCACATGTTGTATGATCCAATGTGTATGAAACATGCAGAACAGGCAAACACAGAGACAAAACATGGATTACGGCTGCCAAAAGCTGAGGAGATGGGTAAATGGGAAATGACAGCTTTCTTGGAGAGACACAAAGTATACTGGGATTAGACTGCACAATTTTGTGGAAAAGAATTGAAGAATATAGTGTAGAAACATGCATTTTAGGGTAGGTGAATTATAAATAATTAAAAAAGAAAAAATAAAAATGAAAGAATCATAAATAAAAAAGAAAGAATCAGAGCAATGAAGTGACTAGAGAAAGTGAGGGGGGAAAATGAAACTATAGTATATTCCTTGTCTGGCAACACAAAATATCCTAAATTATAGTCCTGTGCTCTGGCCAATGGGCTCTCTTATGACTCTGTCTCAGTATTATTAGGACACAGTTTAACAATTGTCAAATATGGGAGTCAAAGTGATTCAAATTAAATTTATAAGATAAATTAAAAGCCCTGGCTTCCTTCTAGTACTAGGTTATAAAGAGTTAGAAAAAGCTAAATATTCACTACAGATTTTACTAGCTCTATTTTTTAAAAACAAATCCAAATAACCCCAAAGCTTTTGTTCAATACTAATGAACCCTAGATGCTAAGGAACTCTTCAAAACTCAATAAATAAGTTCTACATATAAGATCTCAGACCTTATAACAGGAATTAGGAGAAATATAGGGGGCAAGGAATTGTGTGTAAATACATCTTAGCATACATGTAATACCTATTTAATTCACAGAAATATGAAAATTTGGAGATAGATAGAAAGCTGCTTAGGGATAGTTCAATTTTCTGCCTTTATTTAACAAAGTAATGGAAGCCCATGATGGTGAAAAAATTGTTTTATGAGTTGTAGGATATTAGCAACAGATCTAGACCCTGGGATAGAACCTGGACTCGCTACCAGTTCAGTACTTTTTTCCAGTGCCACACAATGCTTCCTTCCTATTTTGCCAAGCCTGAGTTAGGTACCAAGCTGTTGATTGGAGGCAAGCCATCATTAAACCCATGCCCACCTGGTATAGTTACAATGTTGTCTTTCATACATACTCTTATTTAATAAATAGTGAACTTCAAGGTTTCCGTTTAGTTTCACAACTATTTAAAGTCAGCTCCTAGAAAAGCAGAAGTCCAATTGGGCAGGGACTAAAATACTGGGGCATGAGCCAGTAATTAGGCCTGTGGCACAGACTGAGCCTTAAAATTCTGAGTTGGCAAATGGAGATCCCAGATAGAGCACTCCAGGTCATAATCAGATGTAAAAAGTCAAGTAGAGTATCCCATTTAAAATTTTAAAGAGGCGATTCAGAGTCAAAATTCAAAACTGAGGCAGTGATAATATCTGGCTGGTGGCAGGGCCGGGGAACATTTCAGGAGGGAAAAAAACGGCAAAAGCTTCATGCAGGCACTTCTGTGGGGGCAGAGCCAATCTCCTAGAAACGGGGAGGAAAGCCTTAAGAACACTGAGCCAACTTGGGCAGTCATTCTAAGTGCAACCTTTACAATATGCTCACAATTTTCATTTCAATATAAAGTTGGGCATCAAAGAATTTACATCCTTGTGATTACCACACTATTAGGGTAATGAGAAATCAAGAGTCTTAGACTTGAAATAGGAAAATTGGGGTTTTGCTTCCAGACACATACATATTAGATGTGGGACTTTAGGTGGTTAAACTTCTTTGAATTTCATATTTTCAATTGTAAGTTATTTTAAGGAAAATAAGATGATGGCTCTGAAAGCATGATGTAATGCACTTACAGAATTAAAAAAAAAAACTACAATGCACTATTATTCTTAAAATTTTTTCTTATGGCAAGAAAAATAGAATCAATCATATAACTAAACATTTAGTTCTATGTTTTGTCACGTGTGTGTATGCACTTAGTCGCTCAGTCATGTCAGACTCTTGAAAACCCCATGCACTGCAGCCTGCCAGCCTCCTCTGTCCATGGAATTCTCCAGGCAAGAATGCTGGAGATGGTAGCCATTCTCTTCTCCAGGGCATCTTCCTGACTCAGAGATCAAACGCAGGTCTCCCGTATTGCAGGTGGATTCTTTAACATCTGAGCCAACAGAGAAGCCCCCAAAATACTGACGTGGGTAAGTATATCCCTTCTCCCATGCATCTTCCCAACCCAGGAATCGAACAGGGGTCTCCTGCATTGCAGGCATGTTCTTTACCATCTGAGTCACCTGGGAAGCCCTGTTTTTTTCATAGATGATTATATTTGTTCCAGCATCCAGGACCTTATAGCATAAATTAAGCTTTATCCTACACAGATTGTTCCCACTATAACTAAAACAAATAACACGTACATATATTTTTTAAAATCATTGAAAGCTTTTAACTTTAGCTTCAGTTTTCATTCCAATCCCAAAGAAAGACAATGCCAAAGAATGCTCAAACTACTGCACAACTGCACCCATCTCACATGCTAGCAAAGTAATACTCAAAATTCTCCAGCTAGGCTTCAACAGTACATGAATCATGAACTTCTAGGTGTTCAAGCTGGATTTAGAAAAGGCAGAGGAACCAGAGATCAAATTGCCAACATCCACTGGATCATCGAAAAAGCAAGAGAGTTGCAGGAAAACATATATTTCTGCTTTATTGACAATACCAAAGCCTTTGACTATGTGGATCACAATAAACTGTGGAAAATTCTTCAAGAGATGTGAATACCAGACCACCTGACCCACCTCTTGAGAAATCTGTATGCAGGTCAGGAAGCAACAGTTAGAACCGGACATGGAACAACAGACTGATTCCAAATAGGAAAAGGAGTACATCAAGGCTGTATATTGTCACCCTGCTTATTTGACTTATATGCAGAGTACATCATGAGAAACACTGGGCTGGATGATCACAAGCTGGAATCAAGATTGCCAGGGGAAATATCAATAGCCTCAGATATGCAGATGACACCACACTTATGGCAGAATGTAAAGAAGAACTAAAGAGCCTCTTGATTAAAGTGAAAGAGGAGACTGAAAAAGTTGGTTTAAAGCTCAACATTCAGAAAACTAAGATCATGGCATCCGGCCCCATCACTTCATGGCAAATAGACGGGGAAACAATGAAACAGTGACAGACTTTCTTTTCTTGGGCTCCAAAATCACTGCAGATGGTGACTGCAGCCATGAAATTAAAAGACGCTTACTCCTTGGAAGAAAAGTTATGACCAACCTAGACAGCATATTAAAAAGCAGAGACATCCTGTATCCTGCATCAAACCTGGACTGGCGATTCTTTTCTTATATGATATTATACATGTTTCAATGCCATTCTCCCAAATCATCCCACCCTCTCCCTTTCCCACAGAGTCCAAAAGACTGTTCTATACATCTGTGTCTCTTTTGCTGTCTCGCATACAGGGCTATAGTTACCATCTTTCTAAATTCCATATATATGCAGATAGTATACTGTATTGGTGTTTGTCTTTCTGGCTTACTTCTGAGATGATCCAGAGGGATGGTACAGGGAGGGAGGTGGGAGGGGGGTTCAGGATGGGGAGCAAGTGTATACCTGTGGCGGATTCATGTTGATGTATGGCAAAACCAATACAATATTGTAAAGTAATTAACCTCCAATTAAAATAAATAAATTAAAAATATAAAAAGCAGAGACATTACTTTGCCAACAAAGGTCCATCTAGTCAAGGCTATGGTTTTTCCAGTAGTCATGTATGGATGTGAGAGTTGGACTATAAAGAAAGCTGAGCACCAAAGAACTGATGGTTTTGAACTGTGGTGTTGGAGACGACTCTTGAGAGTCCCTTGGACTGCAAGGAGATCCAACCAGTCTATCCTAAAGGAAATCAGTCCTGACTATTCATTGGAAGGACAAATGCTGAAGCTGAACCTTCATTACTTTGGCCACCTGATGCGAAGAACTGACTGTTTGGAACAGACCCTGATGCTGGAAAAGATTGAAGGCAGGAGGAGAAAGGGGTGACAGAGGATGAAATGGTTGGATGGCATCACCGACTCGATGGACATGAGTTTCAGCAAGCACCGGGAATTGGTGATGGACAAGGAAGCCTGGTGTGCTGCAGTCCATGGGATCACAAAGAGTTGGACACGACTGAGCTGAAAGCTTTTAACAAAGACTTGGGCAGTCATGTACATTCAGAAGAAGCTCTGAGGTTATAAAAATTATGTTCAGAATGACAATAAATCTAATGTGTAATGGAGACAGGCAGGTTTTGAGCCAAGGTGATAAAATCCTAGACTTTCTCAATAGATAATATGTAATTGAATATAATTGAAGCAGAGTAAATAATTAGTATAAAGAGGGTTCTTTTTCCTTTTGTAAAACTAACTACTACTTGTGCTTATCTCATGAATAATATTTGTTTACTTCTACAGTCCTGATTGTTCAGTTCCACCTAGGTACATAGCAAGGCTCATAGAATAAAGGGTTGTTGATGAAACAAAAACATCTCCATATGCACATCATCTGTGTAAATCTGTGAAATGCTAGGTTTATTTGTCACATTTATTACTTCAAAATCTTTCTAAAACTTTAAGTTGTTTAGCTTAAACTGACCTTGATTTCAGTAGAATATGAATATGACCTTTAATAGTGCTTTGAAATTAATTTTGAGCACTCACCTTTTTAGCAGCATTTGCACAACTTTTTTTATTCTAGCATTGTATAAATCATTATATGTCCAATTCTTTTCACATTCCAAATGCCTATTCACCCTAGCGTTGTCTTGGAACACCCACCCATTTTATTCCAGACGATGAGTGAAGAATGAAACACTAGTTAAGATCAAGGCCACCACTCAGGATCCTTTTCAGTCTCTGCCTATCCATCCAGTTCTAAACTACTCTCTCCAGAATTCTTCTCTCTGATCCCCATCTTCATAGTTTCATACTCTAGCTTGATCCCTCTCCTGTGTTTCTTCCTGTTCTTCTCTCTGTACTTAGATCACTAATATCCTACTCAGGATCTGGCTTTTTCTATGAGTCTCAGGCTCTGCCACTGCATAAGATGAGACCCTTCCCTCTTAGCCAGCCTCTAACTGTGCCTGTTGCCCCTCCATTTGAATGGTATTCTCCTTTAAATGTATCATGAGGAACAAGGAGACAGAAATTTAGGGAATTTGATGGCTGTAAGGCTAAAATGTATTTCTTTCATGGTTGACTACCACTGCCAACAGTGTTTTCATCACACACTAATTCCTCAACATGTCCACACTTTCTAACCCTCAAACTGTGCTCAGTTCAAGTTGTCCTTTCTAATTCTCTATTTGGTAAAATAAAGAGAAATGCTCTTCCTTTCCTTAGCTTCTCATTGTTTTACCTTTTTTAGTGTAATATTTAATGCACTTTGTCTTGCATCATAATGGTTTTTCTTGTTCCTATCCTAAACACTGAGAGCTTTTGCTCACAAAGACCCAGTCCTTATCAGAAGTCCAGCATATGTAACACTCAATTTATTCTTGTTGAAGTAAATAATAAAAATATGTTAAGGAAACCACAAAGATTATGTGATAAGATGAACTGAGTAACAGTATTAACTCTTTCTTTAGTTGCATGATTTTGATTGTGCTATTTAATTTTGATATCTTTGTTTTATCATCTATAAAGTAGGGGCAATAATTCTCATATTTAAAAACTTGGTGAAGATACTTAATACCTGCCCTTTTAGCAAATTCCAAATATACAATATAATGTAGTTAACTATAGTCACATTCTTGTACATTAGTCTCCAGAACTAATTCACCTTGCATAAACTAAAATTTTGTACCCTTTTACCAACATCTCCCCATTTTTCCCTCCCCCTGGTTACCAACATTCTACTCCCTGCTTCTATGACTTTGACTATTTTAGATTCCAAATATCTAAATTCCACATATTTGTCTTTCTGCATCTGATTTATTTCATTTTTCCCAATATCTGACGAGTTGTAGCAAATGGCAGATTTCTTTCTTTTTAAAGTTGAATTTCATATATATGCTATATACCCTATCTGTTATCTATCTATTATCTGTTTATCATCCATCCATCACATTTTCTTTATCTATTATCTGTTGACCAGTACTTAAGTTGTTTTCTCATCTTGGTTATTATAATAATGAAATAAATTTTAGAGTGCAGATGTTTAAGATCCTGATTTCATTCTCTTTGGATACGTTCCCAAGGGGGATGGTAGCTATGGATATGCTAATTAGTTTGATGTGACGAGTATTTCACAATGTATATGCATATCAAATCATCAAGCTGTAAAACTTTTAATTGCCAACTCTATCTCAATTAAGTTGGAAAAATCCACCATGGGTTACATTCAAGTACAGCTAAAATGAAATAACAGATAATGCCAAGTGTTGAAAAGGATGTGGTGCAACTAGGTCTCTCATATGTAACTGATGGTTGAGTAAACTGGTAAAACCACTGATAAGCTACTTGGCAGTATTGATATATGTAAATATATCCCATGATTGACAATTCTATTTCTGGATTTATACCCCAATGAAACCTGTCTAGCTATGTATTTATTAACCAATCAATCAGTCTATTACTATTTTTAACTATGCCCCCAAAGACATGTACAAGAATGGTCATAGTAGCACTATTCATAACAACCCCCAGGTGGAGACAACCCAAATGCCTGGGTATGTAATATATTCTGACAATAAGATACTACAGAACAATGAGAATAAGCAAGCTACAACTATAATAATATGGATGATTCTCACCAACATAATGTGGAGAAAAATAAACCAGCTACATACTATTTATTTCAATTATATAAAGCTCAGAAGCAGGCAAAATCAATCTCTTGTTGAATTCAGGACAGCCATAACTTTGTTCACGGAGAGTAATTAGTGAGATGAAGCAAGGGGAGGACTTTGGGGTGCTGGCCATGATGTGTTTTTTGGCAAATCAGTTCACCTCTTTGAACGTCAACTCCTTTACCAAAAAACTGAAGATATGTTTACTACAGACTCATGGTGCTATAAAGATCAAATTATATAACCTATGTACAAGCTATTTGAAGACCCATACAATTACTTTAAATCATTTCTTTTATATAGAAGACTCTGACTTCATAACTTAAAACATAAAAGTTTCTACATTTCGAGGTGACAATTGCTTAGAATACATTTTTTGAGAAGAAAAGAATGTTATGTGATTTAACCACAACCACTTTTTGCTCCTTCTAGCTTTACTAAATGCATGTTAAAATGCATGCTTTCCAATTCAATAGCAATCCACAGCTTGTATAATTCTGTATGATTAATATAATTAAATGGTACCACAATTATGACTCATCTTCATCTGGTTCTTTGTAGACCCCCGTTTCTCTCTCAGTGCTCTAGCTCCAATAATCCATGGGATGAAAGTACACTGAATTAATGCTCATTGCACTTCAGCCACTGGTATCCTTGTTGTTTCTCAAAAATAACAAGCACAAACCATCTCAAAGTGAAAGTGAAGTCATGTCTGACTCTTTACGACCCCACGGACACCAGGCTCCTCTGTCCATGGGATTTTCTAGGCAAGAGTACTGGAGTGAGTTGCCATTTCCTTCTCCAGGGGATCTTCCCAACCCAGGGATTGAACCCAGGTCTCCTGCATTGTAGACAGACGCTTTACTGTCTGAGCCACCAGGGAAGTCCTACACAATTAATATTCTTTTTTCTTAGAAACCTCTTCAATAACATATTAACTGGCTTGCTCCCTTGCCGGGAGCTGGTGAGGCATTCCACTCGTGACAAAGGTCATGAAGAAGGAGGCTCGGCATACGCAAAGGCGGTATCGAGCCTCAGGAGTCCCCCTGGATATTCTCGAGCATCTACCCCCCGCGCCCCCCCCCCAAAAAAAAAAAAAACCAAAAAACCAGAGTCTGCCTACTTTATTGCTTTGTGCTCTCACCTCTGACTTTACTGGGGGCTGTCCCCCACCACCATCTCGCTCTCTCTGTCAAAGAGTTAACTTACAGCTCCAATTAATAAAGTTCCTGGGCAATTAGGAGTGTTTAAATCCAAACCCCTCAGATAGCTCTCTAACTCGCCTGACAAGTTTACCCGGACTCCTACAGCTATGCATACGATTGTTTACAGTCTCCCAGCCTCGAGAGGCACAGGAAGCTTAAGATATTCAAACAGCTTAGAGCCTCTCAGAGAGTTAGAAACTGTCAGAATAAAACTAGTAAAAGATTTCATTGATGAGCCAATATTTGCTGCCAAGTTTCCACATCCCCTGTATTGTATCCTTGAATGTGTATTAATTAATATAGTTGGTATGTAGAAAAAATAAGTAGTGGCCTTGGTGTTAGCAACTTTAGACCCTTAAGGTAATAAATTCTTTCCTTTGTTGTAAACCCATTACACATCTTACACAAGAGTCATAAAATGTTAATAGGCCTTCTGGCCAGAAGATGATGTAAATCACCTAAACCATTTGTATACGATAAATTTGCAGGAAAGAAACCCTGGTTTTTGATAAGGATCAAAGACTGCTGACTTTGCATCCCCTATTATCCTCTATGTGTAACTTAGGGTATAAAAACTCCTGTTGATAATAAAGCTACGGGCCTTGCTCACCAAAGCTTGGTCTCCCCATGTCATTTTTATCCTTAACTTCCAGCTGAGTCTCCATCTGGATCGCGGAGGTCCTCTGAGACCATTTATTTGCCTGGGCTTCTAAGACCCACTCGAGAAGGTGTCTAAGGTGGGGCACCTTCCGCTATTCAAGAGGGCGCCTGCGACCTCCGTGGTCAGAGCTAACCTGGTGTCACAGGTTATATTGATTTTCCGCGTAAACCAAGCTACTCAGCCTCTTTTCTCCACTGAATTTTCCTACTGAGCTATCCTCATTCTATTACTCTTTATATCTTTGATGAATATTTAAATAAATAGGTCGCCGATGCCATCTCTCCTTCGAATACCCTGGATCAGCTGGGGCTGGACCCCAGCACTCCCTCATTTCCTTCAAGTCACTGCTCAAGTCTGACTCTCTCAGAGATCTCTCCTGATTACCTTTCATAATTCAGCACATCCTCCTGTCTCCTAATTCTTCACCTCTTTTCTCCTTCACAACCGAACATTACCAGGATAAGTTTTATGAAGCTAATTACTATGTTATATTTCCCTCAAATTCTCAACAGTCACTGGAATTAAAAAAAAAAAATCTACTCCAACAAAATAATATGATGAAAAGACATCCTGAGACCTGGATTTTTATTCCTGTATATCTGTAATTTGTGTTCACATTGGGATGATCATTTTCCTTCTTAGGCTCCTTGTTCCCCTAAATGAAAAAGTGTTGTTTGTTGAAAAGGCAACCTAAAATGTTTTTTTGACTTAAACCTTCTATAGCTTTATCATTCATATTAAATAGTCACATAATTTCTTGAAATTAAGCAATCAAGATAAAATTTTGTTATTTCAAAAACAGTGTTTACTTACCAGAGAGAAATGGTAGTGATATATTTTTATTAAGAAAACAAAATTAAAAAGAAAAGGTAATATGAGAAACTTTGCTATTATATAGGTAATTATGACTATTTAGTCTCCTTATGAAATGTAAAAATTACTGATTTTTCAAACATATGCTAGATACGAGGAACTCTCTTGTTTCGATTTTTTCCTTTCCAATTGTAAACCAAAATCTAAACTCTTCTTAATGTTCAAACACATCTTTCCTGTTCACTGTAAACTTTGCTTATTAGGTTGTTTATAAAGAAGGAATCAAGTACTTGATGATTCTTGCTACACAGTTTACCTCCAACAATTCCAGAGACCCACGGTTCCTTTAGTCTTAAGCTTTGGAAATTTGGCTGTGAAGTTTCTGGTTCGCTAATTTCATTAGTGACTTTTAGATGCACGGAGCTTGAAAATCTTAGGAATATTAACAGTTACTTTGTTAACTGTGTTCTCAAGACAAAATGATATTAAATCAAGCAAGAGAGCTATTGTTTCCCATCCTGACAAGAAGCAAAGAAAATGCTGAAATACATTATCTTAAATGAAGCATTTTAAAAAAACTGAATTGCTTTGACTAGAACAAGTCTAATTTTATAACCCAAAAAACTGCCAATAAGGGAATTTTTATATACTTTTGAGATATATATTTTTTACTGGAAAACTCCTGAGTTAATTTCTCTAAAAGTTCTTTGTTAACACTTTCTTTGCAAAATCGTACAAGGAAACAGGATAAATTTATATCACCATAAAATAATGAAAACTGTAGTGTACTGGAAACCTAATTTTGGAGGCATATAGACACAAATATTCATCTCCCTGATTTTTAAATTTGGACAAGTTACTTAATTTCCTTAAAGTTGAGTTTTATCATCTGTAAGTTAACACTAATCATACCTTCAATGTAAGGTTATTATTATTAAACAAGAAAATGTAGGAATGCTTGGGACTTCCCTGCTGGCCAGTGGTTGAGACTTTACCTTCCAATGCAGCAGGTAGAGGTTCGATCCCTGGTCCTGGGGCTAAGATACCACCTGGCATCCCGGCCAAAAAACCAAAACGTAAAACAGATGCAATATTGTAACAAATTCAATGAAGGCTTAAAAACATGGTCCACATCAACAACAAAAAATCAAAAAGGAAAAAAAAAAAGACAAGGTTATGCTAAACACAGTACCTGGTATATTACTTTCTTTGTTTTCTTATTACAATTTTCAGGTGATATTTGGCATCACAAATGAGAATGGGTTCCCCTGAGCAGTAGGTTGAGAAAAATCACTTTCCTTCAGTTCAGTTCAGTTCAGTCGCTCAGTCGTGTCTAACTCTTGGTGACCCCATGGACCGCAGCACACCAGGCCTCCCTGTATATCACCAACTCCTGGAGTTCACTCAAACTCACATCCATCGAGTCAGTGATGCCATGCAGCCATCTCATCCTCTGTTGTCCCCTTCTCCTCCTGCTCCAATCCCTCCCAGCATCATAGTCTTTTCCAATGAGTTAACTCTTCGCATGAGGTGGCCAAAGTATTAGAATTTCAGCTTTAGCATCATTCCTTCCAAAGAACACCCAGGACTGATCTTCTACAGAATGGACTGGTTGGATCTCCTTGCAGTCCAACAGACTCTCAAGAGTCATCTTCAACATCACAGTTCAAAAGCATCAATTCTTTGGTGCTCAGCTTTCTTCACAGTCCAACTCTCACATCCATACATGACTACTGGAAAAACCATAGCCTTGACTAGATGGACCTTTGTTGGCAAAGTAATGTCTCTGCTTTTCAATATGCTATCTACGTTGGTCATAACTTTCCTTCAAAGGAGTAAGCGTCTTTCAATTTCATGGCCGCAATCACCATCGGCATTGATTTCGGAGCCCCCCAAAATAAAGTCTGACACTGTTTCCACTGTTTCCCAATCTATTTCCCATGAAGTGATGGGACCAGATGCCATGATCTTTGTTTTCTGAATGTTGAGCTTTAAGCCAACTTTTTCACCCTCCTCTTTCACTTTCATCAAGAGGCTTTTTAGTTCTGCTTCACTTTCTGCCATAAGGGTGGTGTTATCTGCATATCTGAGGTTATTGATACTTCTCCCAGAAATCTTGATTCCAGCTTGTGCTTCTTCCAGCCCAGTGTTTCTCATGATGTACTCTGCATATAAAATAAGCAGGGTGACAATATACAGCCTTGATGTACTCCTTTTCCTATTTGGAACCAGTCTGTTGTTCCATGTCCAGTTCTAATTGTTGCTTCCTGATCTGCATATAGGTTTCTCAAGAGGCAGATCAGGTGGTCTGATATGCCCATCTCTTTCAGAATTTTCGACAGTTTATTGTGATCCACACAGTCAAAGGCTTTGGTATAGTCAGTAAAGCAGAAATAGATGTTTTTCTGGAACTCTCTTGCTTTTTTGATGTTCCAGCGGATGTTGGCAATTTGATCTCTGGTTCCTCTGCCTTTTCTAAATCTAGCTTGAACATCTGGAAGTTCAAGGTTCACATATTGCTGAAGCCTGGCTTGGAGAATTTTGAGCATTACATTACTAGTGTGGAATCTTATGTGTCCTGAGTTTCTCTTCCTTATAAGAAGCTAATCAAGGTTATACTGCTTAAGGTTCAATTTGGTCATCTACTTACAGAGCACACAGATAAATGTGACCATTTCTCTTTTTCTAGTGGAGGATGTCTTTGACATTAATCTGAGATAAGTGATGTGATGATATTACTTTCTAATGAGGTGTGATACAACATAGCCATCATTTGACTTACCCTTTAGCAGGAAGCCTGCAAGTCTAGCAGTGGAGTGAGTAGTGAGAATTAGGAGAAGACCAGTGGATAACGGGATATGAAAGTGAAAGTGACAGTCACTCAGTTGTGTCTGACTCTTTGCAACCCCATGGACTATACGGCCCATGGAATTCTCCAGGCCAGGATACCAGAGTGGGTAGCCTTTCCCTTCTCCAGCGGATCTTCCTGAGCTAGGAATTGAACTGGGGTCTCCTGCATTGCAGGTGGATTATTTACCAACTGAGATATCAGGGAAGCCATAACGGAATATATCATGTTGCAATTTACTGTTCTCACCAGAATTATTTCCAGAAGTCTGAATGTTCTAGAGACAGAAAGCATACATTAGGGGAACAATGCAATTCTCCAATTAAAAAAATCATTAATTCTTATGAAGTGATCATGTACACAGTATGTAACCAAATACCCCTTTATGATTGAGTCTTCTGAAAATCAAGTCAGAGGTTATATTGAATACCCTCAACACATTTATGTAAGAGGTTGTGTGCCTCTGGTGCCTCAATCTCTGTCTTCCTGTCTGGGGATAAGGATGAAGGTAGGATTGTTTTCAAATTCCCCTATTTCAAGTTAAACAGTGTTACATCTTTTAGAAAGTCATTTTGAATACTCTAAAGGACCCCAGAAATATCAACTAAGCATAGAAATATGTTTTTTAAAACATGAAATTTCCCAATTAAAAAAATTTAATCTGTCAACGTCAATGAAGTCACAATAATCAATATCAAACTTAATTTCCTTTTATAAATAATTATAAAACTGGACAAAGTAGATGGGACAGCAGTTTCCAAGCACTTGTCAACTAGAATTGCAGGGTTTTCTTCGAGAGAAGGAAAATGCATTAAGGTATGCACCATACTAACTCTAGCTTTATTTTTTTTTTTCTTTTTAAAATTTATTTTATTGAAGTATAGCTGATTTACAACCATGGCTTTCTTCAAGGGGCACTTTTCAACCTTGATATGGAAAGGTGAAGTTATAGCCAGTTGGTTTTTTGAGCTATGGTATTAGAAACTGGAGTTTGGAACTACTAAGGGGACTTGAGTTTCTGCAGAAAGGTGCCAAAGGAGACTGGTGGCATTAAGGGTAGGAGGCGGTATGGGGATTTCCTGAGGGCCCTCTGTTTATGGATAGACTGCATATGCTCAGAATGAGATTCCTCAAGCTAGCATAGAATAGCTACTGCAAGTTTGAGAACTGAATAAACATACCACAGTTGGGCAGGGCTGGAATACGATGAACTTCTAGACAAGCCAGAAAAGGAGAGACTTCAATAAACACATTTGACATTTGTTGAAGACCTCAACGGAGAAGGCAATGGCGACCCACTCCAGTACTCTTGCCTGGGAAGTCCCATGGATGGAGGAGCCTGGTAGGCTGCAGTCCATGGGGTTGCAGAGAGTTGGATGTGACTGAGCGACTTCACTTTCACTTTTCACTTTCATGCATTGGAGAAGGCAATGGCAACCCACTCCAGTGCTCTTGCCTGGAGAATCCCAGGGATGGGGGAGCCTGGTGGGCTGCCGTCTATGGGGTCGCACAGAGTTGGACATGACTGAAGCGACTTAGCAGCAGCAGAAGACCTCAAAAGACCATATTACTCTAAATAAGGTTTTCCTCCAACCCCAGACTAAAGACAGAAGCAAAATAATCAAGACCTAAACACACACACACACACACACACACACACACACCCTGAGAGAATCAAGAAAATCTATTATTTTTTAATCTAAATGTCAGGAAAAAAGCCCACTCATATTATACAAATATCAAACACACAAAAATTATAAAACGTGGATACAAGCAAGGCAATGCAGTCCATAATTAAGCAATCGACAGAAAAGACCACAAGATGACCCTGATGTTAGAATTAATAGACAGGATTTTAAAATAGCTCCTATTAATCTGCTACATGACTTAAAGAAAAAGGACATAATGAGTAAACAAATAAAAAGTATCAGTGAAAATTGGAAGTGATGATTAAAATAAGAAACAATCTTTCTAGAATTTAAAAGAACAATATTTAAGAGAAAAACCCTGGATGTATTTATTGACAGATTACAAACTGGCAAATAAAAGTATCAATAAACCTGAAGACAGAGTAAGTGAAATTATCCAGGCTAAAACAGACAGATAAATATTTAAATCCCCCAAAACATAAAACCGAACCAGTAACCACTGACAGTACCAAACTGTCTAGCTATGTTGAAGAAAAAGAAATAGAATTAAGTAGAAAAAAATGGTTAAAATTTATCAAATATGGTAAAAAATAAAAATTTCTTCTGATCCACATCAAAGAAGTTTAGCACACTCTGAGCAGGAGAAATAAACCAAAACTATGCTCCAAGCACATTACAACCAAACTTCTGAAAGATAAAGAAAAAGTTAAAATGAAACAAAGAAGGTACAAAGACACATGAAACACAGGCAAACAATGGCAGCTAGAGGACAATGGAGGGAAGTCATTAAAATGTTGAAATAAAAACCAAATTTAACCTATAATTCTATATCCAGTACAAATATCTTTCAAAGCTGGTAAGATAAAGTAAAAATATTTTCAAACAAACAAAATGAGTGAATTCATTTTTAGAAGACTTGCATTATAACGGGTTTTGAAGGTGGGGAGATCCCCCAGAGAAGGGAATGGTTATCCACTCCAGTATTCTGGCCTGGACAATTCCATGGTCTGTATAGTCCATGGAGTTGCAAAGAGCTGGACACGACTGAGCAACATTCACTGTACTTTTGGACTTCCCTGGTAGCTCAGCTGGTAAAGAATCTGCCTGCAATGCAGGAGACCCTGGTTTGATTCCTGGGTTGGGAAGAACCTCTGGAGAAGGGGTAGGCTACCCATTCCAGTATTCTTGGGCTTCCTTGGTGGCTCAGCTATAAAGAATCCACCTGCAATATAGGAGACTTGGGTAAGATCCCTGGTTTGGGAAGATTCCCTGGAGAAGGGAACCCACTCCAGTATTCTGGCCTGGAGAATTCCATTGACAGAGGAGCCTGGCAGGCTGCTGTCCATGAGATCACAGAGTCAGACATGACTGAGCAACTTTCACTCACTTCCAGTAATTATCAATGCTAAAAGATACTATTTAGACTGAAAGGAAATTATACTGGTGGAAACCAGGTTACATAGGAAAGGATAAATACCACTGGCAATCATAAACATGTTGATAAATATAAAAGAACATACTTTTTCTTCTTTTAATATTTTAAAGCATAAATAACATTGCACTGAGAGGGCTATAACATAAAAACATACACACCAAAAATGTAGGAAGAAGAGAGGTTTCATTTAAATATATTGTTTTAAGGTTCTTATAGTATATGTAAGGTGTTTAACATTAATTCTAAGTCAACTATCATAAAGTAAGAATCACTGCTGTACTTTCTACAGAAAGAACTACAAATACAAAATACTAAGAAGGCAACACAGGAATTAAAATGAGTCATAAAACACATTAATTAAACAAAAATAAATAAGAAAAATGGAAAAATAAAAGTGAGTTGAGATAAATAGAAAATAAACAGCAAGGTGGTAGTTTAAACCCAATCATAGTGATCACCACATTCATTGCAAAAAGAGCATCCACTCCAAGTAGAAGGCAGAGCCTGATCAAGGCTGTCTGATCAAAAATGCAAAACTCAACAATATATTATCTAGAAGTGACAACCATAAGTCTCATAGAGGTCGAAAGTAAAAGTGTAAAGAACATATACCCAAATCAACAGTAAGCACAGATGCATGCATGCTCAGTCACTCAGTTGTGTCCAACTTTTTGTGACCGCATGGACTGTAGACCACCAGGTTCCTCTATCCATGGAATTTTCCAGTCAAGAATACTGAAGTAGGTTGCCATTTCCTACTCCAGGAAATCTTCCTGACCCAGGAATTGAACTCATGTCTCTTCTGTCAGATTCTTTACAATTGTGCCATCTGGGAAGCCCAAGCAAGGAGATCAAACCAGTCCATCCTAAAGGAAATCAGTCCTGAATATTCATTTGAAAGACTGATGTTAAAGCTGAACCTTCAATACTTTGGCCACCTGATGGGAAGAACTAACTCACTGGAACAGACCCTGATGCTGGAAAGGACTGAAGGCAGGAGGAGAAGGGGATGACACAGGATGAGATGGTTGGATGGCATCATTGACTCCATCAACATGAGTTTGAGCAAGCTCCAGGAGTTGGTGATGGACAGGGAAGCCTGGTGTGCTACAGTCCATGGGGATGCAAAGAGTTGGACATGACTGAGCAACTGAACTGAATTGATGCTAAGTGAAATAAATCAGAGAGAGAACGACAGTACTGTATATTTCTTATATGTGGAATCTAAAAAAAATACAAAAATTAGTGACTAAAACAAAAAAAGAAGCAGATTCATAGATATAGAGAACAAACTAGTGATTACCAGTGAAGGGTGGGTAGGGGAATCGTAGGGGTGAAGGAGGGGGAGGTACAGATTATTAGATGTAAGACAGGCTCAAAGATGTATTGTTTAACACAACAAATGTAGCCAATACTTTACAATAACTGTAAAGGGAAAGCAACCTTTAAAACTGTATAAAATTTAAAAACTAAAAAAAAAAGAATATAGCCAGTAAAATACAGTTTCCCTGGTGGCTCAAATTGTAAAGAATTTGCCTGCAGAGTGGGAGACCTGAGTTCAATCTCTGTGTCAGAAGATCCCTGGAGAAGGGATGGCAGTCTTCTCCAGTGTTCTTTCCTGGAAAATTCCATGGACAGAAAAGCTTGGCAGGATTGTAGTCCATAGGGTCACAAAGAGTTGGACACAACTGAAGCGACTTAGCGGGCACACACATGCAATAAAGGGTATTTCTAGGGGGTAACGTGTCACCAAGAAATGTGTTCTTAGCCACTCAGTCTAGTCCGAGTCTTTGCCAACCCATGGCCTGCCATACTCTTCTGTCCATGGAATTCTCTAGGCAAGACTACTGGAGTGGGTAGCCATTCCCTTCTCCAGGGGATCTTCCCGATTAGGGATCAAACTCAGGTCTCTTGCATTTCAGGTGGATTCTTTACCATCTGAGCCACCAGGGAAGCCCATGTGTCACCAAAGGGATGCTCTATAACTATCCCCACTATCATTAAGGAGAAACAACCCCAGAATTTGCTTGTGTTACTTGTTCATTGAGTTTAAATTACATTTTTGTTTAAACATCTTCTTGGCAGTGATTACAGTGCTCAGTGACTGAAACAATTCTCAGTGAGGAACTACTGTAATGGTCAATGAAAGAAAAATACAGGCTGGAATGCATCATGACTACAGAGCACCTGCGATGTAGGATTGCTATTATATTGCTGTGAGGCATAGCAGACACACAAATCCTTTTCTTAATCTGAAAAAGTGTAAGAAAAGAAGGCAAAGCCAAAGAATCCTGGTATAATTCAGGTACCCAGCAGGTGTGGGTAGATTGAGACTTGATATTATATCCCTTAGCAGTGCTCTAAAACCACCTCTCACAGATGTGTTCTGCTCAGTCTCAATCAAGCCTCCATGCACCATAACACCAGCCACTTTCATTTCAACAGCCTAAAGAGTAATCTGCTAGATAAACAGTTCTGATAGATCTAAAAAGCTAGAGCTGTGGTTTTTTTTTTTTAAAAACATCTTTGCTGCAATGCTTCTTGCTGTGATAATGACTCCTCAGAAGGATAATTCAAAGTAAACATATTCACCACTAAATAGGAATGAAGAGAGAGGGCTTGGATTGCTTTTTGCTTTTCTTTTCTTTTTTTTTTTTTTTTTTTTTTTTTTTTTAATTTTATTTTATTTTTAAACTTTACATAATTGTATTAGTTTTGCCAAACATCAAAGTGAATCCACCACAGGTATACATGTGTTCCCCATCCTGAACCCTCCTCCCTCCTCCCTCCCCATACCATCCCTCTGGGTCGTCCCAGTGCACCAGCCCCAAGCATCCAGTATCGTGCATCGAAGCTGGACTGGCAACTCGTTTCTTACATGATATTTTACATGTTACAATGTCATTCTCCCAAATCTTCCCACCCTCTCCCTCTCCCACAGAGTCCATAAGACTGTTCTATACATCAGTGTCTCTTTTGCTGTCTCGTACACCGGGTTATTGTTACCATCTTTCTAAATTCCATATATATGCGTTAGAATACTGTATTTATGTTTTTCCTTCTGGCTTACTTCACTCTGTATAATAGGCTCCAGTTTCATCCACCTCATTAGAACTGATTCAAATGTATTCTTTTTAATGGCTGAGTAATACTCCATTGTGTATATGTACCACAGCTTTCTTATCCATTCATCTGCTGATGGACATCTAGGTTGCTTCCATGTCTTGGCTATTATAAACAGTGCTGCGATGAACATTGGGGTACACGTGTCTCTTTCCCTTCTGGTTTCCTCAGTGTGTATGCCCAGCAGTGGGGTTGCTGGATCATAAGGCAGTTCTATTTCCAGTTTTTTAAGGAATCTCCACACTGTTCTCCATAGTGGCTGTACTAGTTTGCATTCCCACCAACAGTGTAAGAGGGTTCCCTTTTCTCCACACCCTCTCCAGCATTTATTATTTGTAGACTTTTGGATCGCAGCCATTCTGACTGGTGTGAAATGGTACCTCATAGTGGTTTTGATTTGCATTTCTCTGATAATGAGTGATGTTGAGCATCTTTTCATGTGTTTGTTAGCCATCTGTATGTCTTCTTTGGAGAAATGTCTATTTAGTTCTTTGGCCCATTTTTTGATTGGGTCGTTTATTTTTCTGGAGTTGAGCTGTAGGAGTTGCTTGTATATTTTTGAGATTAGTTGTTTGTCGGTTGCTTCATTTGCTATTATTTTCTCCCATTCTGAAGGCTGTCTTTTCACCTTGCTAATAGTTTCCTTTGATGTGCAGAAGCTTTTAAGGTTAATTAGGTCCCATTTGTTTATTTTTGCTTTTATTTCCAATATTCTGGGAGGTGGGTCATAGAGGATCCTGCTGTGATGTATGTCGGAGAGTGTTTTGCCTATGTTCTCCTCTAGGAGTTTTATAGTTTCTGGTCTTACGTTTAGATCTTTAATCCATTTTGAGTTTATTTTTGTGTATGGTGTTAGAAAGTGGTCCAGTTTCATTCTTTTACAAGTGGTTGACCAGATTTCCCAGCACCACTTGTTAAAGAGATTGTCTTTAATCCATTGTATATTCTTGCCTCCTTTGTCGAAGATAAGGTGTCCATATGTGCGTGGATTTATCTCTGGGCTTTCTATTTTATTCCATTGATCAATATTTCTGTCTTTGTGCCAGTACCATACTGTCTTGATAACTGTGGCTTTGTAGTAGAGCCTGAAGTCAGGTAGGTTGATTCCTCCAGTTCCATTCTTCTTTCTCAAGATCGCTTTGGCTATTCGAGGTTTTTTGTATTTCCATACAAATTGTGAAATTATTTGTTCTAGCTCTGTGAAGAATACTGTTGGTAGCTTGATAGGGATTGCGTTGAATCTATAAATTGCTTTGGGTAGTATACTCATTTTCACTATATTGATTCTTCCAATCCATGAACATGGTATATTTCTCCATCTATTAGTGTCCTCTTTGATTTCTTTCACCAGTGTTTTATAGTTTTCTATATATAGGTCTTTAGTTTCTTTAGGTAGATATATTCCTAAGTATTTTATTCTTTCTGTTGCAATGGTGAATGGAATTGTTTCCTTAATTTCTCTTTCTGTTTTCTCATTATTAGTGTATAGGAATGCAAGGGATTTCTGTGTGTTGATTTTATATCCTGCAACTTTACTGTAGTCATTGATTATTTCTAGTAATTTTCTGGTGGACTCTTTAGGGTTTTCTATGTAGAGGATCATGTCATCTGCAAATAGTGAGAGTTTTACTTCTTCTTTTCCAATTTGGATTCCTTTTATTTCTTTTTCTGCTCTGATTGCTGTGGCCAAAACTTCCAAAACTATGTTGAATAGTAATGGTGAAAGTGGGCACCCTTGTCTTGTTCCTGACTTTAGAGGAAATGCTTTCAATTTTTCACCATTGAGGATAATGTTTGCAGTGGGTTTGTCATATATAGCTTTTATTATGTTGAGGTATGTTCCTTCTATTCCTGCTTTCTGGAGAGTTTTTATCATAAATGGATGTTGAATTTTGTCAAAGGCTTTCTCTGCATCTATTGAGATAATCATATGGTTTTTATTTTTCAATTTGTTAATGTGGTGTATTACATTGATTGATTTGCGGATATTGAAGAATCCTTGCATCCCTGGGATAAAGCCCACTTGATCATGGTGTATGATCTTTTTAATGTGTTGTTGGATTCTGATTGCTAGAATTTTGTTAAGGATTTTTGCATCTATGTTCATCAGTGATATTGGCCTGTAGTTTTCTTTTTTTGTGGGATCTTTGTCAGGTTTTGGTATTAGGGTGATGGTGGCCTCATAGAATGAGTTTGGAAGTTTACCTTCCTCTGCAATTTTCTGGAAGAGTTTGAGCAGGATAGGTGTTAGCTCTTCTCTAAATTTTTGGTAGAATTCAGCTGTGAAGCCGTCTGGACCGGGGCTTTTGTTTGCTGGAAGATTTTTGATTACAGTTTCAATTTCCATGCTTGTGATGGGTCTGTTAAGATTTTCTATTTCTTCCTGGTCCAGTTTTGGAAAGTTGTACTTTTCTAAGAATTTGTCCATTTCTTCCACGTTGTCCATTTTATTGGCATATAATTGTTGATAGTAGTCTCTTATGATCCTTTGTATTTCTGTGTTGTCTGTTGTGATCTCTCCATTTTCGTTTCTAATTTTGTTGATTTGATTTTTCTCCCTTTGTTTCTTGATGAGTCTGGCTAATGGTTTGTCAATTTTATTTATCCTTTCAAAGAACCAGCTTTTGGTTTTGTTGATTTTTGCTATGGTCTCTTTTGTTTCTTTTGCATTTATTTCTGCTCTAATTTTTAAGATTTCTTTCCTTCTACTAACCCTGGGGTTCTTCATTTCTTCCTTTTCTAGTTGCTTTAGGTGTAGAGTTAGGTTATTTATTTGACTTTTTTCTTGTTTCTTGAGGTGTGCCTGTATTGCTATGAACTTTCCCCTTAGGACTGCTTTTACCGTGTCCCACAGGTTTTGGGTTGTTGTGTTTTCATTTTCATTCGTTTCTATGCAAATTTTGATTTCTTTTTTGATTTCTTCTGTGATTTGTTGGTTATTCAGCAGCGTGTTGTTCAGCCTCCATATGTTGGAATTTTTAATAGTTTTTCTCCTGTAATTGAGATCTAATCTTACTGCATTGTGGTCAGAAAAAATGCTTGGAATGATTTCTATCTTTTTGAATTTACTAAGGCTAGCTTTATGGCCCAGGATGTGATCTATCCTGGAGAAGGTTCCATGTGCGCTTGAGAAAAAGGTGAAATTCATTGTTTTGGGATGAAATGACCTATAGATATCAATTAGGTCTAACTGGTCTATTGTATCGTTTAAAGTTTGTGTTTCCTTGTTAATTTTCTGTTTAGTTGATCTATCCATAGGTGTAAGTGGGGTATTAAAGTCTCCCACTATTATTGTGTTATTGTTAATTTCTCCTTTCATACTTGTTAGCATTTGTCTTACGTACTGTGGTGCTCCCGTGTTGGGTGCATATATATTTATAATTGTTATATCTTCTTCTTGGATTGATCCTTTGATCATTATGTAGTGACCTTCTTTGTCTCTTTTCACAGCCTTTGTTTTAAAGTCTATTTTATCTGATATGAGTATTGCTACTCCTGCTTTCTTTTGGTCCCTATTTGCATGAAAAATCTTTTTCCAGCCCTTCACTTTCAGTCTGTATGTGTCCCCTGTTTTGAGGTGGGTCTCTTGTAGACAACATATGTAGGGGTCTTGTTTTTGTATCCATTCAGCCAGTCTTTGTCTTTTGGTTGGGGCATTCAACCCATTTACGTTTAAGGTAATTACTGATAAGTATGTTCCCGTTGCCATTTACTTTATTGTTTTGGGTTCGAGTTTATACACCGTTTTTGTGTTTCCTGTCTAGAGAATATCCTTTAGTATTTGTTGGAGAGCTGGTTTGGTGGTGCAGAATTCTCTCAGCTTTTGCTTGTCTGAAAAGCTTTTGATTTCTCCTTCATACTTGAATGAGATCCTTGCTGGGTACAATAATCTGGGCTGTAGGTTATTTTCTTTCATCATTTTAAGTATGTCTTGCCATTCCCTCCTGGCTTGAAGAGTTTCTATTGAAAGATCAGCTGTTATCCTTATGGGAATTCCCTTGTGTGTTATTTGTTGTTTTTCCCTTGCTGCTTTTAATATTTGTTCTTTGTGTTTGATCTTTGTTAATTTGATTAATATGTGTCTTGGGGTGTTTCTCCTTGGGTTTATCCTGTTTGGTACTCTCTGGGTTTCTTGGACTTGGGTGATTATTTCCTTCCCCATTTTAGGGAAGTTTTCCACTATTATCTCCTCAAGTATTTTCTCATGGTCTTTCTTTTTGTCTTCTTCTTCTGGAACCCCTATGATTCGAATGTTGTAGCGTTTAATATTGTCCTGGAGGTCTCTGAGATTGTCCTCATTTCTTTTAATTCGTTTTTCTTTTATCCTCTCTGAGTCATTTATTTCTACCATTCTATCTTCTAATTCACTAATCCTGTCTTCTGCCTCTGTTATTCTACTATTTGTTGCCTCCAGAGTGTTTTTAATTTCACTTATTGCATTATTCATTATATATTGACTCTTTTTTATTTCTTCTAGGTCCTTGTTAAACCTTTCTTGCATCTTCTCAATCCTTGTCTCCAGGCTATTTATCTGTGATTCCATTTTAGTTTCAAGATTTTGGATCAATTTCACTATCATTATTCGGAATTCTTTATCAGGTAGATTCCCTATCTCTTCCTCTTTTGTTTGGTTTGGTGGGCATTTATCCTGTTCCTTTATCTGCTGAGTATTCCTCTGTCTCTTCATCTTGTTTAAATTGCTGAGTTTGGGGTGTCCTTTCTGTATTCTGGCAGTTTGTGGAGTTCTCTTTATTGTGGTGTTTCCTCGCTGTGTGTGGGTTTGTACAGGTGGCTTGTCAAGGTTTCCTGGTTAGGGAAGCTTGTGTCGATATTCTGGTGGGTGGAGCTGTATTTCTTCTCTCTGGAGTGCAATGAAATGTCCACTAATGAGTTATGAGATGTCTATAGTTTTGGGGTGACTTTGGGCAGCCTGTATCTTGAAGCTCAGGGCTGTGTTCCTTTGTTGCTGGAGAATTTGCTTGGTATGTCTTGCCCTGGAACTTATTGGCCCTTGTGTGGTGCTTGGTTTCAGTGTCGGTATGGAGGCATTTGATGAGCTCCTGTGAATGAATGTTCCTTGGAGTCAGGAGTTCCCTGGAGTCAGGGTTTGGACTTAAGTCTCCTGCTTCCGATTATCGGTCTTATTTTTACAGTAGTTTCAAAACTTCTCCTTCTATACAGCACCATTGATAAAACATCTACATTAAAGATGATAAGTTTCTCTACAGTGAGGGTCACTCAGAGAGGTTCACAGGGTTACATGGAGAAGAGAAGAGGGAAGAGGGAGTTAGAGGTGACCCAAATGAGATGAGGTGAATCAATAGTGGAGAGAGTGGGCTAGCCAGTAGTCACTTCCTTATGTGCACTCCACAACTGGACCACTCAGAGATGTTCACGGGGTTATACAGAGAAGAGAAGGAGGAGGAAGGTAACAGAGGTGGCCAGAAGGATAAAAGGGGGGAATGAAAAGGAGGGAGACAGATCCAGCCAGTAATCAGTTCCCTAAGTGTTCTCCACCGTCTGGAACACACAGAAATTCACAGAGTTGGGTAGAGTAAAGAGGGGTTAGGGAGGAGACACAGGCGACCTGGTGGAGAAAAAGGAGGGTCCAAAGGGAGAGAGAGCAGTCAAGCCAGTAATCTCACTCCCTAGTGAAAAATGGGTCCTGAAGATTGGGTCCTTAAAGGTACAAAATTGGTAACAAATACATAAAAGCAAAAATTAAAAATCTAGAGTAGAGTTTGGAATTTCAAAAATACGATGTTAAAGAAAAGAAGAAGGAAAAGAAAGAGAGAAAGAACGAACAAACAAAAACAAACAAGGTCGCGAAAATTATAAAGAAAGTACAGGTACAAAATTAATAACTAATACCAGAAAGTGAAAATTAAAAATCTAGAGTAGAGTTTGGAATTTCAAAAATACGATGTTAAAGAAAAGAAGAAGGAAAAGAAAGAGAGAAAAAACGAACAAACAAAAACAAACAAGGTCGCGAAAATTATAAAGAAAGTACAGGTACAAAATTGATAACTAATACCAGAAAGCAAAAATTAAAAATCTAGAGTAGAGTTTGGAATTTCAAAAATACAATGTTAAAAAAAAAAAAAAAAAAAAAGAAGAAGAAGAAAAATAAAGAGAGAAAACAAACAAGCAAATACGAACAATGTCACAAAAATTATACAGAAAATACAGGTACAAAATTGATATCAAATACCAAAAAGCATAAATTAAAAATCTAGAGTAAAGTTTGGAATTTCAGATATACAATGTTATATAAAAGAAGAAGAGAAAGAAACAGAGAAGAAGAAAGAAAAAAAAAAAAAAGTCACAGAAATTATAAAAAAAAACTATAGGTACAAAATTGATAAGATATACCAAAAAGCGAAAATTAAAAATCTAGAGTAGAGTTTGGAATTTCAAAAATACAATGTTAAAGAAAAGAAGAAAAAAAACAAAAACAAACAAACAAAAAAAACAAGGTCAAAAAATTATAAAATATATATATATATGAAGTTTGCTGAAGAAGAAAAAAATAGGGTCTTTTTTTTTTTTTTGCAAAGTAATAGGTTATAAAAGTGAAAATTAAAGGAACAATAGAGGACTTAAAATTTTTTTTTTTTTAATTAAAAAAAAAAAAAAGAAAGAATGATCGTAAAAATAATAAAAATATATCTAGGACTTTTTTGTGTTTTTTTTTTGTGGGTGTTGTGGGTTCAGTTCATTTTTGGCTAGTTCCTTGGTCAGATTTATATTTCTCAAGATCTATAGGCCCCTTCCTATGTAGTCCGTAATAACCACAGGGTTTTGATCTATTGCCTGTAGCTTCCAAGGCGTTTCCCTCTGTTATATCTTCTTCTGTTTGCTAGTCTCTTCAGTATCTGGTTTCCGCCCTGACTCAAAGGGCACGGTGGAGGACACTTTTTTTTTTTTTTTTTTAGGCTTACTTGTTCAGTCGGGCTGTGGGGAGGGAGGGAGGGATGCTGCAAACAAATAACACTGGCGTGGGCTCGCAGTGCCTCAGCCACCCTGGGTCTGCCCCTGCTCACAGCGCGTGTAGCCTCCCTGTCCACCCTGCTCGGACTCTAGGTTGTTCCGCCGGGAACAATCCGAGGCTGGCCCTGGACTGCATGCACCTCCCAGGTCCAAGCCGCTCAGGTTCAGGCACTCGGGTAGTCCTCAGAGGCGCAGACTCAGTTGGGCCTGCGTTTTGTGCTCTTCCCAGGTCCGAGCGCCAATTTGCTCTTCCCAGGCGAGCGCCAATGCTGCGACTTATCGCCTCCCCGCCACTCGGTTATCTGGATGTAAAACCGGCGCACCTTCTCAGGCAGATGTTGACCGTCCAGACCCCCAAGAAGTTTTAGTTAGCAAAGAAGCCTGCTTACAATTTTATATATAATGTCTCTCTGGGGCTGCGATTGCCCCCTTCCGGGTCTGGCTGCCTGTCACCGGAGGGGGAAGGTCTGCAGCCGGCTATCTCTGTTCAGTCCTTTGTTCCGTGCGCGGGCCTGGCGGTCTTAGGTTAGGGCTGGCTTTTCGCGCGGTAGGTATCCCACAGTCTGGTTTGCTAGCCCAAATTATTTCGCTCAGATAGCGCTCAGGGTATTCAGGCCAGATTCTTACTCTCAGCGATGCAGCCCACGCCGCGCCTCCCTGCCCAGCCCCGGTTTGCTAATGGCGGATGCAGGCGTCTGCGCTGCTTCTCTGCTGGGGGAGTTACCGTAGGGCTCGCAATCTGCGAGTTTTAAATTGTTTATTTATTTTTTCTCCCTGTTATGTTGCCCTCTGTGCTTCCAAAGCTCGGCACAGATTCGGCAGTGAGAAGGTTTCCTGATGTTTGGAAACTTCTCTCTTTTTAAGATTCCCTTCCCGGGACGGAACTCCGTCCCTCCCTCTTTTGTCTCTTTTTTTTTTGTTTTTAATATTTTTTCCTACCTCCTTTCGAAGAGTTGGGTTGCTTTTCTGGGTGCCTGATGTCCTCTGCCAGCATTCAGAAGTTGTTTTGTGGAATTTACTCGACGTTTAAATGCTCTTTTGATGAATTTGTGGGGGAGAAAGTGTTCTCCCCGTCCTACTCCTCCGCCATCTTCCGCTTTTCTTTTCTAAAGTCCTAGGTTATTGAATAATATAATTTACCTCTATCATGCTTCAAATATATTATCACTCAGACAAAGAGATGATAAGCATATTTTTTGGCTTCATAAAACAAAGAAAGTTTGTAAGTTCTGTTCTTATGATTAACAGAACACTTGAAATTTAGGGCTTGTAATATGTAGTCTGATTCTCCATTTTACAGATAAAGAAATAAAGGTTCAGGGCTTCCCTTGTGGTTCAGTGGTAAAGAATCTACCTGCAATGCAGGAGACACGGGTTTGATCCCTGTGTCAGAAAGATGCCCAGGAGAAGAAAATGGTAACCCACAACAATATTCTTGCCTGGGAAATCCCATGGACAGGGGAGCCTGGCGGGCTACAGTCCATGGGTTGCAAGAGTCAGACATGACTTAGCGACTAAATCATAACAAAAACCACCAATGGGAGGAAAATCACACAGTCAAGATCATGCTTATAGGTAACAGCAGAGTCAGGAATGGAATACAGTCTTCTGTCTGGGGATCTTCCGTCATTATACCATGAGGCTCTGGTTATGATTTCTGCGCTTTTATCATTAAGAATGATGAGGTGAAACAGGCTTTCACTTATAATTGTGCATATTTTTCATTAATCAAATGACTTTGACCAGTGTGCTTCAGTTACTATCTGTAGCATAGTTAATATCACTGTGCTTACCTGTTACGGTGAGCACACTGTTTTTAGCCATTTTGGTTGTAGGTAGTGAGATTTTGCTCCTACGATTTCACCAGTTGATTGCTCCTATGATTGCCAGATGAGCATTGGCAAAATAGGAGGCAGAAGGCAGAAAGAGGTGATCATTTAAATACAAACAGGATAAAAACAGTAAACTTGACTAACAGATTGAATAGGGATCGTGAATGGAAATCAGATTATATTTTTCCAAGTGGACTGGCATTTGTGTAAAAAGGGAACACTGTGTGAAAGAGGAACTGGCCCATCCAGCATTTAAGTAAGTTGGCTCTAAGTTTACAGCCATCCTACTACCTAATGGTCCTATCAATGCACATTTTTAATTTGATTAATTTATAATTCAGGACTCATGATCTAATCCTAGAGAAATTTTCTTTTGCACACTAAAAGGTGACAAGTCTCTTAAAGCATCTTCTCAAACCCAACAAAAATGGTAGACCAAGGAAACGATTTTGCAAGCATGAATGTTTATTTACCTATCTTCCCATTTGTATAGTTTTTGGCTATAAATCCAGAAAAAGAAAAGACTCATATGTGTGCGGATAATTCATGTTCTATGTCTTTACCATCAGACTGCTAAATCATGTCATCTGTACGCATCTATCTTCATAGGTCATTTGTTATATACTTTTCATCACCCACAAATCCCATCATAATATTTCATGTGTTGTTTCTGCTGCACTTTTATATGTGGCAAGTCCTCCCACCTATATTTGCAAATCCAAATCTCAATTATTCTTAAAGACATAATTTAAATTCAACTCCCTTCATAAAATCATCTCATCTTGTCATCTGAAAATCAGCTCATCCTCTTCTGATTCCAACAATAGAAACGTATCTGTGGCTTTCAACATAATGTTCACTTTTATTGCATATTTTGTATATCAATATATGTCTGCAAATATAATCTTACTAAGTGCAAATTATCTGTGATCAAGGTATTTCTCATATATTTCCTTGAATCTTAGCAGCACCTGCACCTGGGAGCTTCTCTATAAATGTTTGTGAATGAATGACAGGATGAATGAATGAATATAGCCTTTTCCCAATGTCTGAAAAAGTTTAATGAAACAGTCTTTGCAATGGTTCATCAACCCTAGTACAGATATCTTAAAGAGCTAAACTTCCTTTGAACCAGCATACAAAAAGACAAACACTTAGATTTTTATTTTTTTATTTTTATTTTTTATTGCTAAAGTACAAATTTTATTTAATCAACCTATTCACAAACCATATTGTAAACTTGCTATCAAGGCTCTTTTACGTAGGAAAGGCCTAGTCAAATGAAGCCATATTAGGTGTAGTTGGACTTCATTTTATGCCAAAAGTTACAGCTAGCAATCAATAGACTAATTGCCTAAAAGGAAATACAATTTTTCCTTTTATAAGTATCTGGAAAAGAGGGAAATGTACTTTAAAAAAGTAAACAGGAGTATACATTCTCAGGGAGCCTATAATATGACAGAATAAACATGAGTGTGAAACGGCCTTCTTTTCACAGTCTATATTAGCCTACAAAAGGAAGATTTCATGTAGGGTGTCTCTAAGAGATACCAACTCTTTCTTGAATTAGGAACCAATTATGTAAAAATTCAAATATATTTTAACTTGATAAAAGCCATTAATATATACTAAGCAAAGCAAACAAATGGTATCTGGGCCTTGAGGAATATAAGTACAGTCCTAATGTTTCATTTTTGATGTTAAACAGCCCATTCTTTTGGTATACCTTCAAATGTCACAATTCCTATACAGTTCACGTCTACATACATCCACTATGTCATATAAAATAATTTTGTTACTTTTTTAAAAATTTGTTTTTTAAAAAATTGAAATATGGTTGATTTACAATGCTGTGTTAGTTTCAGGTATACAACAAAGTGAATCAATTTTATGTGCATATATATCAATTTTTTCAGATTATTTCCCTTACAAGTTATTACAATATATTGAGTACAGTTCTTGTTGGTTATCTATTTTATATGCAACTCTTGAGAGTCCCTTGGACTGCAAGGAGATCCAACCAGTCCATTCTGAAGGAGATCAGCCCTGGGATTTCTTTGGAAGGAATGATGCTGAAGCTGAAACTCCAGTACTTTGGCCACCTCATGCGAAGAATTGACTCATTGGAAAAGACTCTGATGCTGGGAGGGATTGGGGGCAGGAGGAGAAGGGGACGACAGAGGATGAGATGGCTGGATGGCATCACTGACTCGATGGACGTGAGTCTCAGTGAACTCCGGGAGTTGGTGATGGACAGGGAGGCCTGGCGTGCTGCGATTCATGGGGTTGCAAAGAGTCGGACACGACTGAGTGACTGATCTGATCTGATCTGAGTATGTACATGTTAATCCCAAACTCCTAATTTATCCCTCCCTCTCTCCTTTGGCAACCAGAAATTTGTTTTCTATGTCAGTGAGTCTATTTCTGTTTTTGTATATAAGTTCATCTGTATCATCTTTTTTTTAGCTTTCACATATAAGTAATATCATATGATATTTGTCTTACACTCTCTGGCATATTCCATGTAGTATGATAATTTCTAGATCCATCAGTGTTGCTGCAAATGGTGTTGTTTCATTCTTTTTGTGCTAATATCATCTGTATGGAACACAATAGATCCCAGATAGCCAAAGCAATCTTGAGAAAGAAAAATGGAGCTAGGGGAATCAGGCTGCCTGACTTCAGACTATACTACAAACCTATAGTATTAACACAGCTGATGGTCAATTAATCTATGACAAAGGATACAAGAATATATAATAGAAAAAAGTCTCTTCAATAAGAGATATTGGGAAAACTGGACAGCTACATGTAAAATGTTCAAACTTTTCTAACACCACACACAAAAATAAACTCAAAATAGATTAAAGGCCTAAATATAAGACCAGAGGGCCTTCCCTGGTAGCTCAGTTGGTAAAGAATCCTCCTGCAATGCAGGAGACCCCTGCATTCTTGGGTAGGGAAGGGTTTGATTCCAGGGTAGGAAAGATCCACTGGAGAAGGGATACACTACCCACTCCAGCATTCTTGGGCTTCCCTGTTGGCTCAGCTGGTAAAGAATCCGCCTGCAATGCAGGAGACCTGGGTTCAATCCCTGGGTTGGGAAGATCCCCTGGAGAAGGGAACGGCTACCCACTCCAATATTCTGGCCTGGAGAATTCCATGAACTGTATAGTCCATGATGTTGCAAAGAGTCGGACACAACTGAGCAACTTTCACTAAGACCAGATACTATAAAACTCCTAGAGGAAAACAAAGGCAGAACACTCTTTGACATAAATCACAGCAATGTGTATTTGGATTTGTCTCCTAGAGTAATGGAAATAAAAACAAAAATAAGCAAATGGGACCTAATTAAACTTACAAGCTTTTGCACAGGAAAGGAAACCAATAAACAAAATGAAAACACAAACCTACAGAATGGGAGAAAATATTTTCAGATGATATGACAGGCAAGAGATTAATCTGCAAAATATACAAAGAGCTCATACAGTTCAAGAGCAAAAACGAACAAATGAATGAACCGAAAAGTGGGCAGATCTTAAATAGACATTTCTCCAAAGAAGACATACAGATGGCCAACAGGCAAATGAAAAAAAAAATATTCAAAATCACTAATAGAGAATTGCAAACAACAATGAAGTTTCACCTCACAGCAATCAGAATGGCCATCATCAAAGTCAACAAGTAATAAATGCTGGAGAGGGTGTGGATAAAAAGTAACCCTCCTACACTGTTGGTGGGAATGTAAAGTGATACAGCCACTATGGAGAAAAGGATGGAGGTTTCCAAAAACTAAAAATAGAGCTACGATATAATCCTGCAATCTCACTCTTGGACATATATCCAGAGAAAACCTTAAAACCTTAAGTAGAAAAGATACATGCCCCCCAATGTTCACCACAGCACTATTTATATTAGCCAAGACATGGAAGCACCTTAAATGTCCATCAAAGGATGAATGGATAATGATGTGAGGTATTTATACAATGAATGGAATATTATTCAGTCATAAAATGCTATTTAGTGTATATTATAAATAATTTTCCTATATATATATGTTTCTGCACCCATTAAGCTCAATAGCAACAAAGCTATACTTATTTTTTTACATTTATTTTTTCTAATCAAGCCATTTTTAGAAACTATCAAACAAATAAAAAATTTTATGTTCAGGTCACTGACTACAAAAACCTTCAGCTCAATTTCTCTTGAATTTTACTTTTTTGAATGCTACTTTATCTGAAAGGGAAATAATTTGGTCTGTTTTATTTTTTTATTTGCATGCCCCATGGAAAAAAATGGGTTGACAGATTAAAAGACAATTGAAAATCCATTGTCTAATTTGAGTCATGTCTCCTTTTCCATTAAAGATCAAATTATTTTTATCTACCTATAACTTTACTCTCAAAGTTTGGGGTTTAATTATTGATGAGCTGTTAATATTTGCCTTTACTTTCCCCAGAAATGTGCCCAATGCTCAAACAGACTTCTTTTTTCATATATTTTGCAGGTTGGCATTTTAAATATTTTTTATCCTTAATAGAAGTATGGATTATTAGAGATGGGGTTGAAAGGAAACTTGGAATTTTTCTAAACCATTTTATAAAAGGAAAAAGACCCAGCACTGAAAGCCAACCTCAACACTGATGCTGTTCTAACTGAAGCCAAGTGGCAAAGTGTCACAGCATTTCACCAATTTAGCTTGTATTCAGTCTGAATAGAATCTGACCATTTTTTTTAATAGACTCAGCATGCAAATTTCTAGCATTCATCTTTTGAAAAGCTGTATTTAAAACTACTGTGTGGGAGAGAAGAACAATACATGAAGGAGATATTTTGCTAGACTTGGTAAGTTTTAGTTTCTGACGTTTATACACACTCTATGAGCAAAAATTCATATTGTGCATCATTTTTATTCTTTCTCATAAACAGGAAAATAAAACTACAATAATATGTTTGCCTGTATTCTCATGTTCAACGTATATTTTATATGTAAATCAGTCAGGGTAGGTAGAGAAAAGGAAGGTTAATGTGAGGTTGGTAAAATAGTGTATTTGATATTTAATGTCTGGGTAGCCACTGAAACAATTACATAATTCACGTACTCTTTCAGCTAACATTTAAATTATGTCCGTGTTCTAATCAAATAATGATATATAGATTAACAGACAGCCCTGGTAGTCAGAGTTCACAACATTATGAGGCAGAGAATTGAGTATTAAAATCCCCTCTTGCATAAGGATCTAAGTCAAGAAGAGTTTCGTGAAAGAGGCTATATTTGACCCCTGAAGAATGCATGGTTACTTAGTAGACGAAGGGGAATAGAATGGGAAGAAAATATTTTGTACGTACAATATTCAACTTACAGTATTATAATATCCCAGGAATCACACAATTCTAAAATGAAATCTAGAGTCCGGAGAATCACTAGTGAGATAGCTTGCCCTAAAATATAGTCAAATGTCATGAATTATAAGCATAGAACTTCCATGCTCCACTCAACCTAACACATTAAGGAGAAGACTCTTCTGGCCTTTCCAAATGTTAGTATGTGATTAGAGACTGAAAGTATACTCCTGCTTTTCTTTCAATTTTAAGTTGTTTTCTAGACATCCTACTGCTACTGCTAAGTCGCTTCAGTCGTGTCCGACTCTGTGTGGCCCCAGAGATGGCAGCCACCAGGCTCCCCCGTCCCTGGGATTCTCCAGGCAAGAATTCTGGAGTGGGTTGCCATTTCCTTCTCCAATGCATTAAAGTGAAAAGTGAAAGTGAAGTCTAGACATGCTGCTGCTGCTGCTGCTAAGTCGCTTCAGTCGTGTCTGACTCTGAGTGACCCCATAGACGGCAGCCCACCAGGCTCCCCCATCCCTGGGATTCTCCAGGCAAGAACACTGGAGTGGGTTGCCATTTCCTTCTCCAATGCATGAAAGTGAAAAAAATAAAGTGAAGTCGCTCAATCGTGTCCGACTCCTAGCGACCCCATGGACTGCAGCCTACCAGGCTCCTCCACCCATGGTATTTTCCAGGCAAGAGTGGGTTGCCATTGCCTTCTCCGCTAGACATTCTAATGACCTCCAATTAGAGAATGTGGTGGCTTAGAGGTTAAAGCGTCTGCTTCCAATGTGGGAGACCCAGGTTCGATCCCTGGGTCGGGAAAATCCCCTGGAGAAGGAAATGGTAACCCACTCCAGTGTTCTTGCCTGGAGAATCCCATGGACAGAGAAGCGTAGTAGGCTACAGTCCACGGGGTCGCAGAGAGTTGGACAGGACTGAGCGACTTCACTGTTCTATTCACGATTCACCACTAGCTAGAGTGATGGTTTGTTGTTGACTTTGTTTTAGTCTCTAAGTCATGTCCCACTCTTGCAATCCTATGGACTGTAGGCTACCAGGCTTCTCTGCCCATGGAATTTGCCAGGCAAGAACAGTGGAGTGGATAGCCATTTCTTTCTCCATGGAATCTTTCCAACCCAGGTCTCCTATATTGGCAGATGGATTCTTTACCACTGATCCACCAGTGATGGTGAGTTGGTTGGAACAGGCTTTGGTTGGTACACTGAGAAAGAGAATATTACAGGTCCCATGATTCCTATTTCTAGGTTTTTTTTTCATTTTTATTTCAAAAACTGCTTTGGGCAGTTAAGAAATACACTTTAAAAATAAGCTTTTAGAAAGAATTAATTCTAAGATATGATATTTGGATTAAGACACATTTTCTGAGAGGTAAAATGAAACACAGGAAAACCCAGGGCTTTGGTATCAAACACAAGGTTCCCCTGCTGTCTCTGCTGTTTATTACTTGGGTAAAAGTCAGCTTCTTAACTTTTATTAGCCTCAGCCTTCTCATATGTAAAACTGAATGATTATTCTTACTTTACACTTTTGTTAGAAGATAAATAGAACCATATATGGCTTTGGGGAGAATGTGGGTAACCATTCAATCATGACCCATGAATATGTTTGATTTAATTTTAAATTATTTTCAAATTCATAAAATTTCACGTAGAAATATTTTTAACTTCTTATGAAAAGCCTAAAGTTCAGGCTACACTGGGTTTTCATTGCCCACTCTAAGAATTATTGGAGTTAAATTACCTAGATGTGCCTCTTTCTATCTGGGCCTCTTGGCACTTGGGTTTGCTATCATATAATACGTACTATATGATAGATCACATATTATTTGCTATAATAATATCTCCTCAGTAACAAGCAAACAAACAAAATGCCATTTACAACTTGCATCTGCCATGAGGTTTTATGTTCCAAAAATTCCCATATATGTAAAAAACTATTTTAAAGGGCAAGTGATTTGCTCACTGAAAATATTTTTTTAAGCAATAACACTTTAGAAGAAAAATTTAAGCATTTTAACAGAGCTATAACATGTTTTTCACATGACCAAATTTATACTGATGATTAGATTCTTACCAATTTTAATTCTGACTCCCTTTTTGAAATACTATTCCAAAATTTCAGTTGGGTCACTACTGGCTCCCCCAACCCATGAAATACATCAGAATACAAATATGATGATATTAGTGAAAAGGTCTTGTGAATTAAAATGCAGCATGTCTGTGCAAAGGATTATCATTTATGCCTGTTACCCTGAAGAATGATGACCTCTTCAAAGAAACATTCATTATTTCTATCCATTTCTTTGGGCTATCGTAAGAATGAGCACAAGACGAAGCACAGATCTTGTGGAATTTCACATGGATCAGTAGATTTTGTGAAATTAGACAAGATTCTTGAAGTGACATCCCAGTCATTTTTTCTGGAGGTCTATCTTTTCTTCATCAGTTTTTCCAGCATTTGTGACTCTTCTGACATAATATAGAGAAGTATACTAGTATTTGCATGTGTAAAATAATGAAGCTGTAAACAAATGACAGGGATAAAGAAAAACACACAAGATAGGTGAAAGCTTCTGCAGAAAATAATAAAACTGTTTTGGAAAAACTTTCTGCACTCTTCACACTCTGTTTTTTCACACAGACATGAGATAATACTGTATGCCTCTAAGCACACAGAGTAGACAGTAATAGTTGTCTCAGTTCTAGTATAAATTTTAAGGACAAACTCTGGAGGTTACATTTAATCTCATTTAATACAAAATCTTACATGCTAAATGAAGGGCTAGTCTGGTTAGAGCTTAAGTGTTGATCCTCAGACTTTCACTTAGTGGAGAGAATCATTTGATTACTGGTTTTGTGATTTTCTTACAAACTGACCAAAATGGAACTATTGATTATGGGCTTTTAGGTAGAAAGAGAAATTCTCTTCTTTCTCTCTCTCATTGCCTCTCATACTTACACACACACATAACTTTCCCTGAACAAAATTAAATATATATTAAAAAATAAGGGAAACAAAGTTCTTCTCACTCAAAAGACATTTTTAATGTTACTAGCAATGATCTTGGAGAAGGAAATGGCAACCCACTCCAGTACTCTTGCCTGGAAAATCCCATGGATGGAGGAGCCTGGTAGGCTGCAGTCCATGGGGTCTCTAGGAGTCGGACACAACTGAAGTGACTTAGTAGCTGCAGCAATGATCTATCCTTTCACATTTATATTGTGCATTTTTATTTTCATGGAATATCAGAATCACAGCATTTTAAAATTTAAAGGGGGGACCATTTGATTTTAGAAAGGAATAAGGTCCTGAATGGGAAATTTATTTCCTGGAGTTTCATTTTGAAAATGAAAACAGCATATCTAATTGTACACTGTGGTACTACGTGAAGATTCAGTAGGTCTTTACAGAATATCTGCAGCTATTCTTTGTCCACAAAATATATCCATGAATACCTAATATATCATTGTGTAAATACCGCACTGGGACTTCACTGGTGGTCCAGTGGCTAAGACACTAGAGATATGTTCAAGGAAATTAGAGATACCAAGGGAACATTTCATGCAAAGATGGGCACAATAAAGGTCAGAAAAGGTATGGACCCAACAGAAGCAGAAGATATTAAGAAGAGGTGCCAAGAATACACAGAAGGACTATACTAAGAAGGTGTTAATGACTTGGGATAACCATGATGGTGTGATCACTCACCTAAAGCCAGACATCCTGGAGTGTGAAGTCACATGGGCCTTAGGAAGGATTACTATGAACAAAGCTAGTAGAGGTGATGAAATTCCAGTTGAGCTATTCCAAATTCTAAAAGATGATGCTGTGAAAGTGCTGCACTCAATATGCCAGCAAGTTTGGAAAACTCAGCAGTGGCCACAGGACTGGAAAAGGTCAGTTTTCATTTCAAACCCAAAGAAGGGTTAAGCCAAAGAATGTTCAAACTACCACACAACTGCACTCATTTCATACACTAGCAAAGTAATACTTTAAATTCTCCAAGTGAGGCTTCAACAATATGTGAACTGAGAACTTGCAGATATACAAGACGGATTTAGAAAAGGCAGAGGAACAAGAGATCAAATTGCCAACATCCATGGGAATCATAGAAAAAGCAAGCGAATTGTAGGGAAAAAAATCTACTTTTGTTTTATTGACTATGCTAACGCCTTTGTGTGGATCACAACAAACTGTGGAAATTTTTTAAAGAGATGGGAATACCAGAAAACCTTACCTACTTCTTATAAAACCTGTATGCAGGTCAAGAAGCAACAGTTAGAACTCAACATGGAACAACAGACTGGTTCAAAATTGGGAAAGGAGTATATAAAGGCTACATATTGTCACCCTGCTTGTTTAACTTATATACAGAGTACATCATGCAAAATGCCAGGGTGGATGAAGCACAAGCTGGAATCAAGATTGCCGGAAGAAATATCAATAACCTCAGATATGCAGACGACACCTCCCTTATGGCAGAAAGTGAAAAGAAATTAGAGCCTCATAATGCGGGTCAAAGAGGAGAGTGAAAAAACTGGCTTGAAACATGTATAATATCATATATGAAATGAGTCGCCAGTCCAGGTTCAATGCACAATACTGGATGCTAGGGGCTGGTGCTCTGGGACGACCCAGAGGGATGGTATGGGGAGGGAGGAGGGAGGAGGGTTCAGGATGGGGAACACATGTATACCTGTGGTGGATTCATTTTGATATATGGCAAAAACAGTACAATATTGTAAAGTTAAAAAAAAAACAACATTTAAAAAACAAAGATCATGGCATCTGGTCCCATCACTTCATGACAAGTAGATGGGGAAACAATGGAAATAGTAAGAGAGTTTATTTTCTTGGGCTCCAAAATCACTGCGGATGGTGACTGCAATGATGGAATTAAAAGACATTTGCTCCTTGGATGAAAAGTTATGACAAACCTAGACAGCGCATCACAAAGAAGAGACATCACTTTGCTGACAAATGTTTGTATATTCGAAGTTATAGTTTTTCCAGTAGTCACGTACAGATGTGAGAGTTGGACCATAAAGAAGGCTGAGTGCTGAAGAATTGATGCTTTTGAACTCTGGTGTTGGAGAAGACTCTTGAGAGTTCCTTGGACTGCAAGGAGATCAAAGCAGTCATCCTAAAGGAAATCAATCCTGGATATTCTTTGGAAGGACTGATGCTGAAGCTGAAGCTCCAATACTTTGGCCACCTGATGCAAAGAGCCTATTCACTGGAACAGACCCTGATGCTGGGAAAGATTGAGGTCAGGAGAAGGGAATGATAGAGGATGAGATGGTTGGGTGGCATCACCGACTCAATGGATATGCGTTTGAGCCAACTCTGGGAGATAGTGAAGTACAAGGAAGCCTGGTGTGCTGCAGTCCACGGGGTCACAAAGAGTCGGACAAGAATGAGCAACTAAACAATAGAGCTGCTGCTGCTGCTAAGTCACTTCAGTCGTGTCCGACTCTGTGCGATCCCATAGACAGGAGCCCACCAGGCCCCTCTGTCCCTGGGATTTCCAGGCAAGAACACTGGAGTGGGTTGCCACTTCCTTCTCCAATGCATGCATGATGCTAAGTCGCTTCAGTCGTGTCCGACTCTATGCGACCCGATGGACAGCAGTCCACCAGACTCCTCTGTCCACAGGATTCTCTAGGCAAGAATACTGGAGTGGGTTGTCATTTCCTTCTCCAACAACAGAGTTAGTATGGATATTGGCTCTCCCACACCCAGCCCCAGGGTCCGTCAATATCTTATCTATTCCAAAAAAGGCATATTGAATTCTCATTTTGAAGCAGAAAGAAAACAAATTATTCTCTCACACTATATGATTGGCCTTAAGATTAACTTTTCATAAAGACTTTATTTCAACTAAAGTAGATAGCATTTCAATGATCAAAGAGAAAAAAAATCAGAGTCAATCAATTTTAAAAGGTTATTTCAAAGACTGTACCTAAAAGAAAAAATTTGAGATTTCTTGTTTAAAGGCTTGGATGAACACCATGTTTTATAATGCCTTTAGGCACAGATTTTGAATGAGCATGTTAGAACAATATATAGAACCTCGGGAATGAGAAATCTTCATAAACAATTGAGGTAAAATGTCACCTTTTTTTTTTAGCCAGTATTTGGAGTTTATTAGATAAGAATACTCAATGGGACAGTAGAATTTTCACATTGGCCAGAAGAAAAAATAATCCCATCCACACATGAAAGTATTTAGCTTCAAGTTTTCTGAAGAATGTCAAATACAGATGGAATTAATGACAAAAATATTCTAAGCTTCACATTTCTTCCTTTCCTTCAAAAATAATATTCTAAATGTAAACCATCAAAGTAGACTTGACAGCATTTTATAGCATTCTTTACTCCCTTTTCAGTCCATTTAATTTTCTGTGACAACATGATAGTCTTAAGCACTCTTTCTCAAACACAAACTAGGATATAGAATAAATTATAGATTAATTTTTTAGAGGCCATATTTGCAAAGACAAGCGTCTGTTTTCACAATAAAGTTATCACTACTGCTGCTGCTGCTAAGTCACTTCAGTCGTGTCTGACTCTGTGTGACCCCATAGACAGCAGCCCACCAAGCTCCCCTGTCCCTGGGATTCTCCAGGCAAGAATACTGGAGTGGGTTGCCATGTCCTGCTCCAATGCATGAAAGTGAAAAGTGAAAGTGAAGTCGCTCAGTCGTGTCCGACTCTTAGCGACCCCATGGACTGCAGCCTACCAGGCTCCTCCCTCCATGGGATTCTCCAGGCAAGAGTACTGGAGTGGGGTGCCATTGCCTTCTCCCTGCTTAAGACTAGAGATCAGATTTAGGTTCCTTAGAGTTTCTGGTTTTGTATGATAAAATATACAATTAGGAGAAATCTAAGGAAAGTTAACTTTCTAAAAATGTATCTCCTGTAACTAATCATTAAAAATGACAATAATGAATGCCTACTCATTGCTTGCTGTGAATTGGCCAAGTACAGTCTTCACTTTGAAAGTCCATGTGCAATTTTCTATACATCTTTCCAGAAAGTCCTAGTATGAAAGAAAAAAATATTTTTAGTGATATATTTACTTTATAATTCTGTATTCTTCTCATTGGAAAAGTCCCTGATCCTGGGAAAGATTGAGGGCAGAGGAGAAAAGGGTGTCAGAGGATGAGATGGCTGGATGGTATCACCAATGAGATGGACATGAACTTGGGAAAACTTTGGGAGATGGCAAAGGACAGGGAAGCCTGGCCTGCTGCAATCTATTCAGTGGCAAAGAGTCAGACACAACTGGGTGACTGGACAACAACAACAGCAACAATTCTCAGCACCTAGATAAAACTTCAGGATCAGGCAACCAGTTTTAAATATTTGTAACGTGTTTTCCTTTACCGATCTTTAAAAATGTTTAATATGTTGTAATTTTTCATATTAAGGATGTAATGAAATCTGAATTATATGAAATTTAACTTTGGATGTAGCATAATTTGGGAGCACTACTTCTTTGTTCAATTTCCTTTCTTTCCAAGTTTTTATAGACTACTTTCAGGTAAGCACCATAGAGATTATAAGGGTTAGTAGCCCTTGAATTAGAAAACAGTGGATGGAAAGCTACAGTTTTCATTACTGTCCAATCAGAACAGCATGAGGAAAGGAGATTATTCTCTTTACAGATTCCTTCAGGGTCTTATGAATGCCAACCTACAAAGCTACATTTTTTTTTCTTTTTAATTTTAACTCTTATAATATCTACATATTTGCTGTCAACAGATTTCTTCATTCCAAGGCTTTGTTGCAAAATTTGAAAAGCAAGAAGAACCTAGAGGTAATTCTGAAACATGCAGCAATTTCAAAGACAAAGAGGCGAGCATCTTGCATTACGATAAAAAAGATATGCTAAGCAAATTATTCACACAAATAGAGAACGTTCAACTTTTTTAACACCACAATGCTTTCACGCACCTAATGAGGAGTAAAATGTTCACTGATGGTCACCAGGGAATTAATGGCCTTTAAAACTGACAATACAGTTTTTCTATTACTTTATTTACTTAATATTTATTCTTTAGTCTATAACCTGAGTATACATGAAGCTGCATATTAGATTGAGGGTGGAAACCACTGAGAAAATGGATAAAAAAGCAAAATCAGTAAATAATGCTTACTCAATTTGTAAATGTTCAGGTTATATCTTGTAACTTTGCTTACATCATCTGCAAAATGGGATGAGAAAAGGGAGGAGACAAGATCATCTCTAACAGCTATTCTAGGTATAATAGCCTATGAACTCACTAATGCTAAGGACACTGAAAAGAAAAACTTGAGTTGAAACAAATATCAGTGATATAATAAAAGTTCAAAGAAAATCAGCTCTTTAAATCTGATGTTGCCCAAATCACTCAACTGCCCAAACATATGTAAGCAACTGAAATGTTTTGGAAAAACCCTAACCATTTATAATAAACAGTTAAATATGATTCAGATGCTAGTGCACATTTCCAAAGAGAAATTTCATATTGTTTTACTTAACCCCTCTTTTGACACTTCCAGTAGCACAAGGCACAAATCTTACCTTTTAGGGTAATTTCTTCTTTACCAGGCAACAGTTCATTAACAGACTGTTTCCACCTTACGTAAACTGGAAAATCTTACATACATGCTTTTTAGATAAATTAGAGTCCACTTAAGTTTTAAACTAATGAAGCTTGTCCTAGCACAGTATCAAGGGAAATACGTGCAAGATACGTGAACAAATGGGAAACAGATGAAGTCAATGACAATGCTACCTGAAATTGAGATGCTACTCCACCTCTCTTGGTCTCAATTGCTTGATCTGTAAATTGGGGAAGTAGACTAAAAGGAACAAGATAACCTTTAAGATCTTTTCCAGGTACAGGACCTAAGATTCTAAAACGAAATGCTAATAAGCCTGGAAAAGAAAACTGAGTAGTGAGTGCAGTCAACCTTGATCTATTCATACACCTAAACATTTCACCCAAGGCTAGCATTTCATACAAGACACAGATCAGACTAGATCAGGTGTCTTCTATATTTGACATGTCTTATTCTTTTTTTTTTTTCCATGGTTTGGGAGAGTAGGGGGTTAAGGTTAAAAAAAAAAAATCATACTCTCTAAAAATACCCAGTAGCTTTCTGAAGTCAGCAGACAGATAGACAGATGAAGGTCAGATATAGATGCTGCCATTCTTCAGAAGCATGCCACAGAAGACAGAAAGCCCACCTAAGCAGTGATTGCTTTTAGAGTCAGTGCATAAAGTTTAGGAAATAAAGGAGAAATATTTGACCATTTGGGGAAAGCTAAATGCTGTAAGTGGCTATTGAAAGACACCATAAACAAGATTCTTTGTCAAACTAGAAAGGTGAAGAAAAAAGATAACCTATCTGTGAGATCTACCTGCTCCCTTTCCCTCCCTGTCTCAAAACAGTGAAAATAAAGCAGTTGTATCTTAGGCCAGGAAAACTCAGGAATAAAAGCATCACAATCCTGGTGGAATGAAGGGTATTTTCTCCGTTGATGACCACAATGATTCATATGTCAAAGGCCAACTGTATACATATACTGACTGAAGTGCTACCCAGTCATTTTCCTAGAGATAAAAGGTTTGTTTTGCTGACTCTAAAAACCAGCAGTGGTAAAGAGACCAATCAAGAAAGCAATGGAAATTACTCAGGTTTTAAAATATAAAGATATCAAATTCATAATGAAAACAAGAATATAATCAAGCAGGAATGAAAAACAGCACTATGAACTATTTTTTTTCCTCTCCAGTTTAATCTGGAAAAAATACTAGACCCAGGAAATACACATTAGTATGTTAGATACTAAGAATGAAATTTCAATATAGAAAGCCAGATAAATTTTCAAATTATTTTCACCGTATGTATATGCTAACTCTTGTAGCATATTCACATACCAGCAATCATCAAAGGCTTACAAATGTACACTACAGCATGAACAAGTGCTTGGTGAGCACTAATATGCTCACTAACTCTCCCACTAATATGCTGTGTGATCCTGAACAAAACAATCCCTCTCTCTTAGCCATTAAAATGGAATAGGGAATGAGGATAACAGAATATATCTAGATTTTTTACAGGCCATGAATTTAGTTTAATTTCATTTTCATGCCTTTAAAGAACACTTGCCTTTTTCCAAAATAAAATGTCAGTGTCTGTTATTTCACTTGTACCTCACCATAACTCCAAGGGGTAAGCTCAAAAACTAAGACTGAGAAAGATGATACAGCTCAACTCCAACCACAAATCTTGTTAAAACATAGAGCTAGACATGGAAGCCAGTCTCATAGTCATCCCTCTTTGTATATCACCAACACTGATCAATAATTAAAGAAATATTAGCATAAAAACTAATTAAAATCATGTTTACACTTTTAATAACTTAAAGTTGTATTTATTTAACTTGATGCCTCATTAGCTTATTGGAGTCATTATTTCCTGTCAGTCAGAGAGAGTAAATGAGTGAATATCCTTCACAACAGAATAAGCAGAACTGTAATTAATGACTTTGTTAATAACAGCCTCATGTTCATACATATTGATTTTAAGATATGGAATACACACTTAGAATCTGTAGGAAGCAACATTCTTCTCTTCTATTTACCAAGAATAAATAGTTATTAAGATATATTCTTTTATAAGTTCTATTCCTAATAATCTCTTACATATGAACACTCCTAAAGTCAATAACTTAATTGTTTTTGAATCATTTATGCTGTCAAAATGTTGCATTCATTTCATTTAGATGATGAAAGTAGATATATCAAAGTTACTTTCTACACATAAAGAGCTCTGTCACTGAGGTTCCTCTAGAGTTGGTACTTGAGTTTTTAATACATGGTAGTAAAATTAGAGGAATTTTAATTATACAACCTCACAAAACTATTCCCAGTAGGGGTTTTATCATTAACAAACTCACATGAATTTTGAAAGTCTGAAATGTCTACATCATAAAGTAATATAACACAATTCTCTATTTTTTAATTAAAATTTTTACTGATATACAGTTATTTTACAGTGTTGTGCTAGTTTCAGGTATAAAGCAAAGTGAAACATGATTCTCTTTAAATCCTTACTCAACAAATGATATGAAAATTGGCTTGAACATTCAATTCTCCATTATTTTATACTCCAGCAAAATAAATTCTAAAAAAACCACATGACATACATAATGCTATAGTACGGTGAACAGTTATCTGTGCAGAGCTGATAAACAAATACAAAAATGCTATTAAAACTTTACAGTGGTTTTATCTTTACCTTCTATATTTTCAGTGTTTCCTTCAACAATGAAATGGTGCTCAATGGTGACAACACAATGCTAAAATATTTTCATTGATTTAGACATGTTTATTTTTTAAACTGGTCCATGTATTAGGGAAAAAAGATTTAGTCAGGACAATTTGGATCTTTTTAAAAAATGTTTTTTGGGGATAGATAAATTAGAAGATTGGGATTAACATATACACACTACTACATCCAAAACAGGAAAGCAACAAGAACCTACTGTATAGAAGAGGGAACTAGACTCAATACCTTGTAATAATCTATTTATGGAAAAGAATCTGAAACAGAATATCACTTTACTATTCATTTGAAACTAATACAATATTGTAAATTAATTTCAATTTTAAAATGCTACATTTTCAAAAAATGTTTTCAAAAGTTTACCTCTGCATATGTATGTGTGTGTGTACATGTACCCTAGATTAAAAAAAAGTATCTTTCCAGTCTAGGTGATTAGTAGGACTAATTGGGAATTTTTTTTCCTAACAAATTACTTTATATGCATTTGTCCTTATAACCTGTTTTTACCTTGACCGAGATTGATTATCTTTCTAAATAAGATCGTCTCTTGTGAAAAGTAATTAGAATTATGTGAAACTAACTAATGAGGTACAACTTCATTTTCATTTATATACAGCTTTACTGGAAAGGGTCAACAAAATTAAGATTTGGAAGACCAAGTTGAACATGTTCTGTAAATACTGAATGTCTATTCGCCTAAGAACATGAGTACATGGTGCATTTAAAACAGCTTAAGCATGTCTGATAAAGGAGTCTGCTTATATTCTTAACTATGGTATCAGTCTTGGGAGTTTCTGAGCCCTCCCTGAATACCTGATTGTACTTTTAGTAAGTAAAGGTCAGGACTTCACGTGGCTGAAAAGAATCACGTCAATTGATTGATTTAAGCAATTCACGGAAGGTTAAATAAAGGAAATTTGATGAATTTATTGTTTATAATTGCTTGATCCAAATTATCAACTGCTGATAGATGGGAATTTTCACTTCTCAATGTTGAGGTGCCAAACAAAAGCCAAACACTGAGCTGGAAAAAATTCTTGAAAAGGTATCCTTGTAGTCCATGTCAACCCTTGTTTGTCTTTTGGCCTAACACTAGCATATGTGAGCACACAGAAGGAAGAAAATTCCATTTTCCTTATCATATATCAAGTGAGAATCTCAACATGCAATGTTCTCCAACAGAACTTTCTTTAATGATGGAAAGGCTCAATTTCTACACTGTCCAATACTGAATCCACAAGCCACTTGTGATTACTAAGTACTTGAAACGTGGTTATTATTACTGAGCAACTAAATTTTCAGTTTTAATATGATTTAATTAATATTTAAATTTGTAAATGGCCATATATGCTTAGTATTTATTGGGCATTTCAGATTTAAAGTATTAAAAATTAATCACACTTTCCTGGAATCAGAATTATGAAGAGAAATGCCCAACCAGGTAAACACAGTACCTTTTAATAAGCTATAGATAGACTGTAGCCATTTGCCCAAGCAGCAAAGTATCAGGAAGACCTCCTTCTTCAGATTTGCACTGGGACTGCCCATCACTCCTCAGAAGTGCATACAACTTTGCTTCACTAGCCCCTGCATTTTCTTGGTTAGCAATGACTACTATTTTCTTCTGCTCTCCTAAGCTTGGCCTGCTCCTAGTTCCTAAAGCAGATGCAGCCTAAGAGTGGACTGTTGTTGTTGTCACTCAGTCGTGTCCGACTCCTTTGCAGTCCCATGGACTATAGCTTGCCGGGCTCCTCCATCCATGAAATTTCACAAGTAAGAATACTGGAGTAGGTTGCCATTTCCTTCTCCAGGGGATCTTCCTGACCCAGGGATCGAACTTGTATCTCCTACACTGGCAGGCTCTTTACCATTGAGTCACCACAGAAGCCCTTAAGAGTGGATAGTGGCAGGAGTATACCGCATTATCTTTCTGAAGGACTTATTATGACAGTCATAAGAAAAATAGCTAATTTAAGGGAATTTAGAAAATAAAAGTGTAACAAGTTGTTGAGTATATTTTTGTGTGGTCCCAAAATTATAGTTAAATCCAAGATTAAAATATGCAGCACTAAGTACCCCACATTCTAAATAAGCATTCCAGAATTAGAGTCACATACCCTATCTTACAGCACATACTAAGAGATAGAAGAATGACCACCAACCACCATCTTACCCTTTCCTTCCATATCAATAGGAAAGGGTTTTCTTGGAGTTAGGCCTTTTGAGAAACACAGGATTCATGAAGACAATCAATTCCCTCCCCTCCTTGTGGATTAGGAAAAGGAGAATACATCCCCTTTCTCTTTCATCAAACTTGAGTTCCTGCCAAGGAAAGACTGGCATGCTATTCTCTGACTGGATTCTTGCTAAATTGAGCAAGTAAGTATCTCTGTCTTGACAGTGTAGCTGAAGTAGGAAGTGTTCTTAGAGGAATATGACTTGAGTCATCTGAAGTTTGAAGGCTGTGAGAAAATAGAAAATGTGCTCACTTCTGATGTGGAGACTTTGAAATCAGAGTGTCTGCTAGAAAAGATCGTGGAGCAGACCTTGCAGTAGTGTGTAAAGGGGTAAAAAAAAAATGGTGATACGCCCACTCCATCCATTTCCACATCCCTTGGTAGATGAAGAAAAAGACTCCTGGATTCTCCTTGTCTCTACATGCTGAAGACCCACTTGGCTATTGGTGAAAAATGGGATGCTCTACCCACTCAAGTTGTTATGACTGTGTACCACTGGTGGGGTCTTCAACTGACATGGTTGCCCCTCTGAGAGGATTCCAGGAAACTGAACTCTACTCTAGGAAAACCATGTACACGGCTCATATGGAGAACACTGCCTCAACTGAAGCCCTAGAAGCAAACAGAACTAGAGCAATGCCACAGATATCACTCCATTATCTTCATGCATCTGGTCATAAAGAGATCTCTGTTTTCTCTATCCTCTTTTCCTTCCCTGAAAAGCCAAAGGGTTTAGGGCCAGAATAATAGGAGAAGTTGCCACAGAGAACCCTCTTTTTCTTCACTCCATAAAGCTAAGGACCTTAGTGTTAGTTTCCTAAAGAAGAATAGTAGCAGGCTGAAGTAAGACATGAGATTAGAGTTTTATGCTAAAGTGGATCAAGAGGTGAGAGAATCAGAATATATCCAGCTTGTCATTAAGAAGCAGGAAAGGGAGATTCGATAAAGCTGAAAGTAAAGCCAGGAAGAACAAAGCAAAACAAAACGTAAGTATCTTTCATGTTTATATCCATCAGGTTGAGATCACTCTTAGGAGATCTACAAGAAATATGGATGCACTTCTTTGTTTATGTCTTTTGGTCCATTTTTAATAACACCCTATACATTAAATGTTTCCAAATCATATCACAAATCTTTATCACGTATCATTAACCTTTTACTGTATGCTTTACAAAAAAGTTTTTTCAACAAGGTAGGATAGGTGATGAAGAGCCAGTCCATAAATTTTCTTTCTTCATTTTGAAAACCTGCCTCACTGCTGCTAAAATAAACACTTGGAGGGGGGATGAAGTAACAGATTAATGTTTACCTGAATGGGTGAGTGCTTGTGTGCTAAGCTGCTTCAGTTGTGTCCAACAATTGACGACCCTATGGACTGTAGCCTGTCAGGCTCCTCTGTACGTGAGATTCTCCGGTAAGAATACTGGAGTAGGTTGCCATGCCCATCTCCAAGGGATCTTCTTGACTCAGGGATCAAACCCGCATCTCTTACGTCTCCTGCATTGACATGTGGGTTCTTTACCCACCACTAGTGCCACCTGGGAAGCCCTTCATTGAGAGGGTAGGGCTTCCCTGGTGGCTCAGATGGTAAAAAAAATCTGCCTTCAATGCAGGAGACCCAGGTTTGATCCCTGGGTCAGGAAGATCCTCTAGAGAAGGAAATGGCAACCCACTCCAGTGTTCTTGCCTAGAGAATCCCATGAATGGAGGAACCTAACGGGTTACAGTTCATGAGGTCACAAAGAGCCGGACACAACTGAGAGACTAATACACACACTCAGTCACTTATAACTCTAAAGCACCACCCTGGCTCTAAACACTCCTGGGAGGTCCCTTTGGAAACTGCCTCTGGTGTTTCCTTCAAATTAACCTCAGTGGTGGAAAATCTTATCCTCTGAGTGCAGATATAGGTTTTGGAGACAACCTACACCCAATTTTGTACATTTCACATGTTTTAGATATCAATCACAGTGCTAAACTCTGAAGATGGAGAATGTTATATTAAGAAAAAATACCTAGCCTCCAGCAACAGACATAGGTTTAAATCCAGGCTATAAACATTATTGGCAGTATGGGAAGAAAAAGCTCCTTAGCATCTGTGAACATTCATTTATTCATCAGTGAAATGGAAATTATACCTTATAATTGTATTGAGAAGATTTAACGATATATTATTTGAAAAGTATACAGTATCTGGAATTGAGTGTACATTCAAATGCGACCCATACCCAGCAAAGAAAGATTTATTACGTCACAGCTTCTAAACTTAAAGTCTAGTTATGGAGACAGAGATATAACAATAATTACAATAAAAGGTAATGAATGCTCTCAGATATGAGCCAGACTGTTAGGAAAATAAAGAGACAGGTGACTGTCTTTCTTTGTGGAGCTGGAATGGAGATATTTGAGCCGAGTCTTGCAAAAGGAGAAATTCTTTAGGTAGAAATGGTATCAGACACAGAGCAATCCAGGCGTGGCCAAAAGCATACATTCAGAAGGATGAAATGTTCGATGTCTTTGGACAGTGGGGGAAGTGAAGTATTCCTGGAGCATACGCCACGTGGAGGGAACAGCAGGAAAAGCAGCTGAGGCCAAAATGTCAAGGACCATCAATGCTCTGCTAACGGGCTTCGCATTTATTCAGCAGGCAACAGGGATCCAGCAGAGGTTTTCAACAGAGCAGTGAAATGAGTGGATTTGTTTTTTAGGAATTATTTCTCTGGCATCATAGTAGTTGATGAATTGGGAGTGGAGAGAAACTGGTGTCAAGACTTACAGCAACAGGCTCCTAACTGGGCTCCCTGCCACCATTTTAGACATGCTGAAGTTGAGGTGCCTGCAGGATACCTGATGCAAACTACATCCACAAAGCTAAACACAGGAACATCCCACTTACAGCCAGGTAAGTTACAGAGTAATTACTGCAAAACATTCCTGCTTCACAAAAGGGTTTACTTCACGATCTCAGAGTTCCTTTAAATAGAAAAAAATGTGAGTGCATTTAGGCATTCCTTTACAGTTCATTAGCTACTCATAAAGACGGAGAAAGTCAAGAAAATCTTAAAGATATATTTTCCAGAGTTCTTACTAAAAATCATCATGGAATGAAAACAAAATTTTTGAAGTTATCATGTATCAGTGGGAAAAGGAATCTGATTTATTAAAACGTTCAGATGTATTAAAATTTATAGAATAGCCATTCTTCCTAAGATGAGGTCAATGTGCATCAAGATATTCCATAGAAAGTACCCCACAAACCTTCAACACAACAGGTCAAAATTTTGAGAGAAATCTCTTCAGTGAATTCAGAACATTCTTTGAGCCATCTTAACTTAGCTATTTGTCTATGAGTGTCTCACTGTGGACATATAATTATACGGTATGTCTTCTGTAGTACCTTACCCTGAACCAATTCAGAGAATCACTTCTTGCTAAAGAAAAATTCTATGGCAAACTGATAGTTTTTTCTCAACACCAATTCTTATTTTTCTCTCTGGTAACAAAATATGTATTTTTAAATAGATATACTATAGAAACTGGGCACGGAAAAATGGACTGGCTCCAAATTGGGAAAGGAGTACCTCAAGGCTGTATATTGTCACCCTGTTAATTTAACTTATATGCAGAAAACATCATGCGAAAAGCCAGCTGTGATGAAGCTCAAGCGGGAATCAAGATTGCCGGGAGAAATGTCAGTAACCTCAGATTTGCAGATGATACCATCCTAATGACAAAAAGAGACAAGGAGCTAAAGATCCTCTTGATCAAAGTGAAAGAGGAGAGTGAAAAAGCTGGCTTAAAACTCAACATTAAAAAAACTAAGATCATGACATCTGGTCCCATCACTTCATGGCAAACAGATGGGGAAACAATGGAAACAGTGACAGAATTTATTTTGGGGGTTCCAGAATCACTGCAGATGGTGACTGCAGCCATAAAATTAAAAGACACTTGCTCCTTAGAAGAAAAGCTATGATAAAACTAGATAGCATATTAAAAAGCTGAGACATTACTTTGCTGACAAAGGTGCATATAGTCAAAGCTATGGTTTTTCCAGTAGTCATGTATGGATATGAGGGTTGGACTATAAAGAAAGCTGAGCACCACAGAATTGATGCTTTTGAGCTGAGGTGTTGGAGAAGACTCTTGAGAGTCCCTTGGACTGCAAGGAAATCCAACCAGTCAATCCTAAAGGAAATCAGTCCTGAATATTCATTGGAAGGACTGATGTTGAAGCTGAAATTCCAATACTTTGGCCACCTGATGCTAAGAACTGACTCATTGCAACAGACCCTGATGCTGGAAAAGATTGAAGGCAGGAGGAGAAGGGTACGATTGAGGATGAGATGGTTGGATGGCATCACTGACTCAATGGATATGAGTTTGAGCAAGCTCTGGGAGTTGGTGATAGACAGGGAAACCTGGTGTGCTACAGTCCATAGGGTCACAAGGACTTGGACATGACTGAGAGAATGAACTGAACTGACTGATACTATAGAAATAAGAAGACACCTATGATAAGCCTTCCTTGTATTCATATGTGCCCATCTCTCTAAATTAGGGTTAAAAGAATATTAACAAAACTATGTTATTGGACTCTCAGAAAAGTTGATTTAAAATTAGCTGCTTAGGCTTGAAGGAAAACATTTGGTCATTCTTTGCATCTTCCTTCTGCCATTGTGGAATATAGATGTAATGGCTAGAATTTCAGCAGCCATCTTGAAACAAAAGGTAACGAATGCTGTCACTGAGGATGGAAAAGCAGAATAGAAACCTGGGTCTCCAATGTCCTCTGAAAATCCTACGTCAGCTATGACTGTATCCCTACAGACCATTTTTATGTAATAGAATAAATTCTCTTGGTTTAAACCAATAGTATTATGAATTTCTGTTGTTATATTAGTGTGAAAATTAATCCTACCTGACACACATCATATCAAAATAGAACATATTTTTGTCTACATGAGTTATCAGGATAAGAAAGCACAAAATGAATTAAGGAGAAATGTTCTATCATTCTAAGTTTTCCAGTTTGACAGGTAATGATGAGACTAAGAATATCCCCTCATACAAGGACAGGATTTTAGAGATAGGAATTTTATCCGTGACCACATTTAATCCTTGATGTAATTTGTGACAAAGCATCAGCATTTCTTTTCCCCATGTAAACAGATGATGGAATTAAAACTCCAAGTGAATTGCCCAAGGTCAAACAATTGTAACTGATGAAGTTAAAAATCAAACCCTTTGACTTATAATTTATTGCTTTTCTGCTGATAGCTTGTAGGTCCTACATGAAACATGAAAACTAGTGATACTGTTCTATGCCATTAATTACCTGATTGACTTATATACTCTTCTGCTTGGAGGAAATAAAAAAAGATTTGGCTTCAGGAGTTTTCCACTGAGCTTCTGTTTTGGTCATGTTGGAATATTAATGACTAGACTTAACTTACTGACTTTAAACAACCAAAACCAGGCAATGGTTTTCAGACACTGGAAAACATGCAGTGAGCAGCTTCCATCCTTGAAAGAGGGAAACAAATGTGGTGAACATTACCACTGCTCCAGGAAGGAATTTCTAGGCAGCAGCATGGAAAAGTACTTGGACAGCCCACAAAACTGAGTTGAGAAAACAAACTGGAGTTCGGGGAACTAATTGGCTATAACTCCAGGGCAAAGTACTGCAGGGGAGGAAGAAAACTCAATTACTGCACAGCCCCTTAAATATTTGGATGGACAATATCCATCCATAGACCTGCAATAGACCTGCACATGTGTAAGAGGAAGCTATCCATGTCAAGGGAAAGAACCACTAGAAATCATCCTTGCAACTCACATAGAGCTGGGAGTAGTTCAAGTCCCCACAAATCAGAATGGAAAGACCTGGCAGTAAAAGAGGCTTTGGGAAAAGTTCTAAAAAGAGAATCACTTTGAGTATTTTTATGTTAATAAAATTTTGGAAAATTCAACATTATAGGCTCAGAAAACAGGTGGAAGAATGAACAATTGAATAACCGTACAGGACTTTATGAAGTTGAACACAGATAAATTGCTTAACCTTGGTATCTATCAAAGAATTAACCAAATAATTAAAGGTTATTATTTCTGAACCAAGCACTGTTCCACATATTTGTATATAGCAAAGAAGAGATAAAAAAAATGAATGAACAGTTGTATAACTGTCCAGGACTTTATGAAGTTGAACACAGATGAACTGCTTAACCTTGGTATCTATCAAAGAATTAACCAAATAATTAAAGGTTATTATTTCTGAATGAAGCACTGTTCCACACATTGGGATATAGCAAAGAAGAGATAAAAAATTCTCCTCATGGAGTTTATATTTTGGTAGAAAGTGGAAGGAAGCCCATAAATGTAGTAAGTATTATACTTGAGGTCTTCCTAGGTGGCGCTAGTGGTAAAGAATCTGCCTGCTAATGCAGAAGAAGCAAGACACTAGGGTTCAATCTCTTCTGGTTTGGGAAGATCCCCTGTAGTAGGAAATGGCAATCTATTCCTGTATTCTTTCCTGGAAAATTCCATGGACAGAGGAGCCTGGAGTTCCACAGTCCATGGGTCACAAAGAGTCAGAGACAATTGAAACACACACACACACACACTACATTTGAGGAAAGAAGTGCTATTCAAGTATCAGAAAATATAAATGGGAGTAAAGTGTCAGATATATTGAGGGGGTGCTACAATTTTAATAGATTGATAGATCCATTAAGGTGGATGAGACCAAAGCCCAGAAATGATGCCCAGCATAGCTGAAGAGAAATCAGCAAAGAAGAGAGCAACAAAGAGATGAGGGCATAAATACTGCAAGGCATCAGATTCTCTAAGGCATTGCAAAGACCTATGCCTTTCAGTGGAAAGGGGAGCCACTGCAGGGTTTAATGCAGAGACACACATTGATGTTTCATGTATTTTGAAAGGATACGTAGGCTGCTGTTTGGATTAGACCCTGATAGCTCAGTTGGTGAAGAATCTGCCTGTAACACAGGAGACCTTGGTTCAATTCCTGGGTTGGGAAGATGCCCTGGAGAAGGTATAGGCTACCCACTCCAGTATTCTTGGGCTTCCCTTGTGGCTCAGCTGGTAAAGGATCTGCCCACAATGCGAAGACCTGGGTTCAATTCCTGGGTTGGGAAAATCTCTTGGAGATGGGAAAGGCTACTCATTCCAGTATTCTGGCCTAGAAAATTCCATAGACTGTATAGTCCATGGGGTCACAAAGAGTCGGACAAGACTGAGGAAATTTCACTTTCATCAAGGAGGCAGTGGTAGAAGTGGGAAGATCAGTGAGTAGGCTACTACAGCACTCCAGAGGAAAAGTGCTAATGGTTTGGATTAGATTGGAAACTGCAGACAAACTGATAATTAATCAGATTATGTTTAGAGGTGAAAAACTAAAACTGTGAGAGTTTTCTAACAGATTATATGTGGGGCATAAAAGAAAAAAGAGGAGTTAAGGATGGTTTTAAGACTCAAATTGCGGTTGGTTGGTTTTTTAACCAACTAGAAATGCAGAGTAACTATTAACTGAAAAGGAGAAGACAGTGGATTGAGTGTCTCTGGGACAAAAGATCAATTCTAGATGTAAGAAATCAGTGACAGCTGAGTTGGTGATGCCACAAAACCTACTTCAAAAAGAAATGCTAAAAACAGCATAAGATCCACTGCATGGCAATTTCTAAGTGCTTTAAAAAAAAATGACAACACAAATTTTTTTTTTCTTTCCAAAGAATACAATAAATCCTACATAATTGCAGATTTCAAAAGAAATGAGAAAACACAAAAGTTTAGACTCTTGCTGCAAAGTGAAGTCTCCCACGTTAGATACAGGAACATTAAACAGCCTACGGTGTTCCCCCAAATAGCCCATTGTGTAACTTGAGCAATATGTATTTGCAATTTAACTTCTGTTTTGCCTAACTTTATTTTGTAAATGCATCCTCTTCATGTTGCAAGACTGTCAGTTGATGTAGACTTGCACAGCAGTGCCTACCTTTAAACACTGAGATCTCAGGCAAATGGATGCTCTTGGCACCACTTATTGGGTTGCAAGCTGCTGGGTTGCTCTCATGATTAACAGTTCTTCTTTCCTGGCCAATAAGAACAGGAAGGTTATAGAGTCCTAGGATTTGGAGTTGGAAACAAAGATGCTAATCAGGTAGATTGTCCTTTTGTAGATGTGCAAACTGAGGACTGGAGTTGGGAAGAAATGTGCCATCAGTGTCAAAGTCTAATTAGCTCAGTTAGTTGCTTTCAGACAAAAATGTATTTCACTGTGTTATGTAAAAATGGTTGGAGAGAAAATGGTTAAGTTCAAACAACTTGTTATTTCAAAGACTGCAGGTGACAAGAAATAATTTTTGCTGCTGTCTGCTCAGCCCCTTTTCCTCCCTGCTTGAAAATGCAGTGAACTGGGCCACTAATTTACAGTGCAATTTGCACAGCATAAAACGGAGGTTTCTGTTCGAGACCATTAAAATCAAAGGTCACATTTAATACCAACCTTTTATCCTGCCTGGACTCAAAGCATTTCAGAATTTGTCATTTAAGAGTCATAAATACTGTGCCTCCTTTTGTGGTATCCTGGAGACTTCATCTCTCACATTTACTTCAACACAAAAATTTACAGAAATGGAGAGTTTAATGGAAAGAAAAGGGAAGAAAGTAAAAGAAAAAAGGTAACTTGGCGGTCTCTATTAATGATTTCAAAAGCTTGTCCTTGGGCTTTTGTGGGGATAAGATGGTTAGCATCAATGATGTATAATATAAAGAGAAATATAGATACTGATGTGTCTGCTATGGCAAATGTGCTTGTCAGAGCTGTGTGCTCCCTGCCAGTCCTAGAAATGCTATGATACCAACTGTTTTTATCCCATGCTCTTCCTACAGCATAGCTTGCCAGCATATGATATGCCAATTCTTGTGTGTACTCAGTTGCTAAGTCGTGTCTGACTCTTTGCGACTCCATGGACTGTTGCCCACCAGGCTCAGACTTTGTCCATGGGATTTCCCAGGCAAGAACAGTGGAGTGGGTTGCCATTTCCTTCTCCATGCCAATTCTTAATCAATGTTAAAATTCTGTAGAAGAGGGTTCCACACAGAACATTCTTACCCTTCTAGCAACGAAATGCCAAATGCTGTCACTCTCCCTTCTTCCTCTAAAGCACAACTTTCCCAGGGAGCCAGAGCAGTAAGTATGCCTCCCACGCTTTTTGGAAACTGCGTTTGTAGTCAGTAAAAAGCTCTGCATAAATCAAGAGGAACCACCCTTTGGAAAGAGAACAGCTTCTATGTGTTTGGAACTCTACAACCAATATGAATATCCTCTGGCAGGAATTATTAAGCTCTTGTGTTTTACAAATGCTCATTTCATTTTACTTCTTTGTGTATAAATATCCCTCTTATTTCATTTGCAAAGCCATTTTAAGGTAAGTATTATGATTCCACTTTCATGATGATAAAACAGCTTTCAATATGTAGTGATTTACCCAGATCATATTGCTTGGAAAGGGGCAAACCCAGGTCTTAAGTCCAGTCTAGTTTTCATTTTACTACATTTTAACCTCCACGTCTCAGGAATTTACAGTACCTGTTAGGGATCTTTGGAGAAGGAAATAGCAACCTACTCCAGTGTTCTTGCCTGGAGAATCAATCCCAGGGACAGCGGAGCCTGGTGGGCTGCCGCCTATGGGGTCGCATAGAGTCGGACACAACTGAAGCTACTTAGCAGTAGCAGCAGTTAGGGATCTTATGCTACCAAGAATTGATTTATCAAGTATGACAAGAACAGTGTCCCTCTGTGGCCCAATGGACAGAACACAGCTCAAATCTACCTGGAGACCATATGATGCAACTGCACTCTCTCCTATTGAATGTGACTATGGTGCCTCTCAATAAATTGGATGTTCATGGCCCATTTATTTTAATGAAGCTTCCATTCTCACGTGGAGGCTGTGGTCATGTGATTATGAGTAAGCTAAGCTCAGCCTAGTCTCCAAGAACTGAACCCAGGATTGAAGGACTTCCTGGGGAGACAGGGCAAAACAAACCCAAGTCAAAGAAAGAGAATAGCGTATTTCTTCAAACAGCTACCTTCCTCCCTGTCCATCAGTGTAATTCACAAATATTATAATTCATGCTACAAGACTGTTAAACTCTTACTTAGGCCATTTATCAGTCCACAGGATGTACTTTCTTCAATGAAGACCAGAGCTGCAACAGTAATTAAGCACCTACATGACTGCACATCCTGCTTCACAAGCATTTACTAATTCTTTTTTGTTTATTCTTCACAATAACCATGTGAGATCAATTTCATATTCATTTTATTGATAAGAATATTAAGGATCAGAAAGGGGAAAACATTTACCCAGTATTTCATATTTAATAAGTGAGAGGACCCAGAATCACAGCTCTGATTAATAATGAAAGGTAACAGTGAATCTTTGAACAAGCACAATAGCTTTGTTCCACAAATCTTGGTGTGTTAGACTTCTTTTATTTGCAAATGTTCTTTTTGGGACTGGTGATGGTGCTGTCAAATATTCTTGCTAAAGGAAGATCTAGAATGAGGGGAAGTGACTGCACAGAGACTCCATAATCATGCAGTCTACATACTTGTAATTACAGTAGGAAGGGATGCTCTAACTACAGACTGACTTCCAGTTCATTCACATTTTCCTGGTTGTTGACTAAGTAACTTACAAGAGAGTAAAAACCAACACAGAGGAAGGGAGTTGGTGACTGATTTGTTAAAACTTATTTAAAATGTCAAATCATAATCGTTAGATTTTCCAGCTTGATGTTGGGTCAAAGGGCCAAATAGTTGTCTTAAATATCAATGTTAGGACAAAGCTAAATAATGTGGATAGTTGTGATCATGTAAGAATGGTTGGAAAGGAATGATTTTAGGATCTTTCATTCTATAAAGAATAATATTTGCCAGTTAGAACTGAGTTATATGAGTTCAATTTCTTTGTATACCTTCACCAGCAACCCAGATCTCTGTTAGGAATGAAGAAGTTATTCTTCAGCAGCTGACAGCACTGTTGGCAGAAATTCCTCATGTTCTTAGTTCCTCCAAAATCCACTGAAGAGGGTTGTCTTACCCAAGATCACAGCTTACTAATCTCCATTTTGGAGTCTGGTTTCCTGAGCCAATGATGAAGAGAAAGGAGAGGAATGAATAATACTCATCTTCCAGGAATGTCAAAAGCCTGCCTCATCCTCATTCCTCCAATTCAAGGTGATAACCCTTAATGTTACAACTGATGGACTTCACATGGCAATATTTCATCAGAAGAGTTGTTTCCTCAATCAAGATTGTATTTACTATTCATTACCCATAGCGTTCCACCCTAAATTTAAGAGCCTGAGTCATTGTCCCATGGACCTCAAAGGTCAAAAAAAAACACAATAAATCAAAGACTATTTAATGAAGGGACCCACTTCACAACACTCCATTTGATTTGAACCTGTTTTCTCTTAGCAGGCCTTCAATTCCAAGGCTCTCCACATGGCTGAGGGTCATCTTTGGATAGCTTAGATTGCCCTCTCTTATTTTCTTCAAAAGCTCTTTCCCCTACAGAGAAACTTCTGCCATTTTTTTCTTGTTTTATTCTTTAAAGTCATATATGAAAACAAATCCAACTCTTTGATAGAATTCTTCAGCTACATAAAAACAGCTTTCCAGTTTCGCTGAAAACTTTTATCTAACACTTTTAGAATGTTTAACCTTTGCTCACAGGACTTAAATTGACTCCTTCCTCCCAGGCAAGAATACTGGAGTGGGTTGCCATATCTTCCTCGAGGGAATCTTCCTGACCCAAGGATCAAACCCAAGTCTCCTGCATGGGTAGGCAGATTCTTTACCAATAAGCCACCTAGGAAGCCCACAAGGTACCATACTAGACCCTATGAACAGAGTGAAGCTCAGAGTCCAGAATAAATTTAAGAAAATTTACTTTCCTTCCTGAAACTAATTTCCAGGCCATGGATGGTCACAAAGACAGTTCAGTGTATTTTTATATCTTGTGACCCCCCCACCCACAAAAACATAATCTTTTCCTGCAAAAAAAAATCTGTAATTCATCTCCTCCCATTAACTTTCCTCTAGGTGATTATTTCTTTTCTTTCCAGGCACAAAGAACCATCTCTAAATTACTGTTAACCTTAACATCTTATAAATTGGACAGTGTCACATCAAGCTATTTGTTATCTACACCCTCATGTAATGGAGTTTATTCCTTGTTAATCCTGGCCTGCCCTATTTTACTGCTAATTCTCTTTAACAATAAGAGAGATATTATTTTCTGAGCTCTTAGATTGAATATGCAGAAGAAGATTTCTCTTGATGGGAAGTAAATGAATTTACACATTGTTCTCTAAAATACACATATAACCTTGTTTTTCCTTAATATATTCATGTCTTCAAACCCTATAATAAAGAATAGTTTTTAAATGCCAGATAATTAGAAACTCCTGTGGAAATCTTCATTTTAAAGTAAATCATCAAGAACTTTTTCTAGGAAATAGCAAAAAGAAATAGGGTTGAAAAGAATTCCCAGATGCACCTATCTTTTTTAAATTTTACATTTGAAATAAAGTTTAACGCATAAGATTTGAGCACTTTAAAGAATCTTCAAGACCATCATTTTGAGATGAGAAAACTGAGGCCCACAGAAATGCAGTATTTATTAAATCTACTACAGAAAGTGTATAGCCCAATAAGGACATAAACTCTGGCATAGATAAATGAACTCTATCACTTCACTTCACAATAATGTTTTTTCCTTGACTGCATTGGATGAGAAACGTTTTAATAATCGAATGTCATGGGTGTGACAAGATGAACCCATTGAAGCAGATAGTTTGATGTGTCTAGTTGTGTTTATTTTATAATCTGTGTGTCAAGGAAAACATATTTACAAATGGAACTTGCTATACATTAAGAATATAGCAGGACAATGATTAGGAAAATTTGCTTTAAATCAGATAGACTTGGATTCAGATCCCCACCCAGCTTCCTGGCCCTGAGCAAATCACTACTCCTGGCCTTGGTTTCCTCATCCCTTACAGGCTTACTTTGAAGATAAAAAGGAGTTAATATGGGTAATTCACATAAAACAGTACCTGATGTAGTAAGCACTACATGAGTGTCTGCTGATGTTTTTGTCATTGCTACTATTATTTCTAAGCTCAAGAATGAACTTTTTTAACGCTCAATTCAAGTTTGTTTTCAGTCACTCTTTTCAGTTGGAAATAGCTGGCAACAATATCAAACCAAAGCAAAGGAGCCTAACCTAGGAGAAGTGGGCACAGGACTTTGTTCCTATGGGTAAATGCTCTCTACTTGTTATGAACTGAGAAATCAAAGAAAACACATGGATCCATAGAGCATTTGGGGACATGTCTCAGTGATTATTGAATCTTCTCAACATCATTTAAAAATGCTGTTATGAATAACATATAATTAAGCCTTGGTAGTAATGTTTTTTAAGCAAAACATTGAAAGTCAAAATGGAAGATATTTTTCTAAAAGGCTTTGCTAGAAAGTTTTATAAACATACACAATGTGACTAGTTCTTGCTCCAATTTTATTTTAAAAAGATCAAGGTCTGATTACACCAGTAATATAAAACTAGTGACATCTTCATGAGTTCTAACAAATATTCTATGTCAGAAAACCATATAGTATTAATAGATATAAAGAATAAAAATTATTACAGATAAATGGAAATCACTAAATGTGAGTTCATCTTGTGGGAGGGTGTATGTGATTGTGGGGAATACAAGAAGAGACAATGGCATCTTTTGGGCCAGTTAATCAGGATGATAGAATTCACTGCTGCACAAAAAGGTACTTTGACTAAAAATGGGCAAAGGTAGAAAAGAACTTTACATAATATTCAAATTTTTGATTTCTTAAATAATCAGAAGATATGACGTATGGTTTTCAGTCTGGCTACCCACTGGGATCACATGAGGAATGAACTTTTAAAATTAAAAGAAGCCATTCTGAATTGTTTAATAGATGTGGTATGAGCCCAGATACTAGGATGCTCTTAAGGCTCCTCAGGTGCTTCTCATGTGTTTTATGGTACACTTAGCTGGGGCACAGAGTAATAGAGGCTCTCAAAGTGGTTGACTAGCAACACCAACATCACCTTGGAATATATTAGAAATGTAAAGTATCAGGCCACACACAGACTTACACAATCTTTTCACAAGAAACTCTGGGAGTGGGAAGATTACTCTGTCCAGCATCAAAGACCCTCCTGACCTGGTTCCTATCTTCTTTCTACCCCTTTCTCTCATTATTCTACCTCCTTCCAACCTTAAACTTTGTTTTTTTCACAAGCCTTCCAGGTGATTCTGGTGCACCCTCAAGTTTTAGAACCACTGCACTGTACCATAGACCCTACATATCTCTAGTGGTTATTGGAGCCTATGCTCACTCAATTAAGTGACCTACCTAGTGCCTTAGTTTGCATTTGAAGACCCCTAATTGAGCTCACTTCCACTTTACCTATACCTAATCTCAATGTTTCTGTTTATGACAGATAACTGTCTTCTTTCTGATTATGACAAACGAGTACCAACCAACCTTCAGGCATCCTTGTCCTTTCTGGTGCTGACGCTACCTTCTCCATATTACTCACAATCATTCATTCTTTACAGATTCCACAGCTGCTTTCCAGTTCAAGTTCTCATTACTTCTTATCTTCACTATTGAAATTGTTTCCCAACTACCTTCCCTGCCTCTAGTACCTACTCACTCCAATCCATCACATATACTGCTGACAGTTTAATCTTCCTAAAGTGCAAGCCAGGTCATAAACTCCCTCAGCTCAGAAATCTTCAGTGACTCACCAATGAATAAATTCCATCTACTCTGTCCAGCAAGAAAGACCCTCGATGACCTGGTTTCTGCCTATCTTCTTTCACCTTTCTCGCACCATTCCACTTCTCTGTGAACCTTAAATTCTAAATGACTTACTCTTCCCCAAACTTTCCCACTCTATATTTATTTTTAACCTTATGTTTTACCTAACACTTTCTTTCCACATGGATTGTTCAAATTTCATCTTCTGTTATCACCTACCCCAAATTCTTTCACATTATAACTGTCTCATAATTAATCAGGAACTAGCATTCATCTACTGGGTTAACAAAAAATTGGTAATTGCCTTCTATGAACTATGCTGTAATTTAGCTGTACTAAATTCTAGATGAATGATATATTCATTCATTGAATAAACAATAGCCTAAAAAACTACTGACCAACATGTTTCCAAAAATTCCTTTAAAAGATTAAGACAATTGGAAACATTATATTCAATATTTCAGTAGCTTACTAAAAAAGAAAATTTGGGAAACCTCTCCTTTCCATTTTCCAGGTGGCTCCTCTATCACTATTCTCTCTATTGGGGGAAATGAGACACAGTGAAGTCCTCTGAACATGTGCCCAACTGCAAGCACCTGAAAATATAGTACCCCAAGCATGAAAGACAAAGGAGCAAATCAACACACTTATGTGATTCTATGAGAAGATGACTTGAATGAATAAGTGTTGGTAATGGAATAAGATTGGGTCGACTGGGTCTCAGTCAAACCTGCCAGCTGATGTATACGTTTGGTGCTACTTGGATTCTATCACAAACATGCAGTTCTCTGGACTCCCTCTTTATTTGGATAGGATAACATTTTTTCTCTGATAAAGCTCCACTTCCAACACAAACTCTGCTATTCTTACCTAATTAGTGATTTTTATTTCTTCTAAATACTTTCCAAGTTCCAGAGATCAATCAATGGGAAAATGGTAACTAGATTTAAATGTCATGCTTTCCTAATAGCAATTAAAGTTTAATAGAGCTTGTTTCATGTGCTTTAGGCTTTATTCAAATGAAAGATTCTAGTGTGCCTTGTGGGCATCATGACAGTACAAGGAGGAATTTGGTATCTTTAGACTGTGACACATCTCAAACATCTCAGAGGTATGAGAGAGTGAAAGAGATACCAAGAGCAAAGAAACCAACTGTCTAGGTCCTCAGAACATCCTGGTAGCTTCCCTGGTAGCTCAGACAGTAAAGTGTCTGCCTGCAATGCAGGAGACCTGGGTTCAATCCCTGGGTCGGGAAGATCCCCTGAAGAAGGAAATGGCAACCCACTCCACCACTCCAGTATTCTTGCCTGGAGAATTCCATGGACAGAGGAGCCTGGTAGGCTATAGTCGATAGGATCGCAAAGAGTCGCACATAACTAAGAGACTTCACTTCAGAATATCATCCCTGGAGGAGGGAATGGCAACCCACTCCAGTATTCTTGCCTGGAGATCCATGGACAGAGGAGCATGGCAGGCTTCAGTCCATGGGGTAACAAAGAGTTGGACACGACTGTGTGATTACCACTTCAGGACATCATAAATAGTCCTTCAAATAACTCAAGTTTAGATGACATGATTCAGGAAAATCTAATGATGGAGCAAACTAGCAGAACAATGTGCATGGATAATATATAGAAAGAAATAAAATTCAAGTCTTAGAAATCTAAAAGTAAAATGTAATTCAGGTCAACAAGTATTTACTGATCCATAAAATAGAGGAAAAACATTACTAAGATACTTGAGATGCATTCTTTATTTCCAGTGATAACTAGCAGTATAAAGATAGGATAAACAATTATAAAAGAACAATTGTTATTTGAACATGATAAAATTAAATGGTGTAAATTTATTTGGAGAAATAAAACAACAAAGCAACACACACACATACAAAACAAAAGAAAAATCTCTTAATAAAAGAAAAAATAGGCATTTGAAATGCCTTATAATTTCAATTCAATTTTGATTACAAAATTAGTAGTAAGAAGAGGAAACCACAGAACAAAAAGAGAGAAAGAAAAATGCCAACTGTGATGCATATTCAGGCCCTACTCATAAACTAGGAGAGGAGAAAAGTAAATTGAGAACCAAAGTGAAAGATGGGACTGGAAACTTGGTGGGGCCATATTGAATAGGATGTGAATATGGGAATAAATTATAACTGGTAGGTGAAGGAAAACCAATGAAAGGCAGGTTTCTTCTTTGCTTATGATCAAAAATGCCCCCTGAAACAATATTCATGATAATCAACCCTACTGGAGAGACTCAGATAACGTTTTTTTGGCTGAGAACTGAGCTCATGAGAATGTCCAGAGAAGAATCAGCTTTCTTATCCTTGGACATGATTATTCTTGGATTATGTCAGTACTAAAAAGTCAGCATCTGGAACTTAATGAGAAAGAATGATAATTGGTATTTGTTCTTACATATCAGATTTTACATTGTTCTAGTGTGGTGTTCCCTGGGGGTTAGAATTGGCAGATAGGAACTGAATGGTAAAAATATGTTCTTTTCTTTTCTCAATGATAAAAGATACGCAGTTATTATCAATACATAATACTTCCATAGTATATGACACAAGCAGAAGTTCAAACATGTTTTTATGACTCTGTTGTCTGTTACCTTTCAATTCACCCTGATACAACAGATTGGAAAATGAAGGATGTAGTCAATCCACCAGTTTGACTACTACTGTCACAAAAGGACTGCTCACACTGGCTCTTTTCAAAAACAGGCTGAAATTCAGCACACTTTCATTTATCATTTCCGCAAAATGAACAAGGCATTAGAAGCATCAGAAAAATAAATGTTGAATTAAAAATCTATATCTGTGTTATGGGACAGTGGAAGATGTCCTCCAGACATTTTATTTCCTTTTCCATTGGATAGCCCATCTTTATTTCCTCCCTATATATTCTTCACTACACCTCTGGCCATACTTTCCCCTAGACTAAGGGTGGATAGCTTAATACAGTGACTTAAGAACATTAATTTTTCAGCTATAATAAAATCACATTAAAGGAATCTTGGAATTATCTAAGATAAAACCAGCTTCTTGCAGTTTTGTACTTTCAACACATTTTACTTATCAAAGGCGCCTGAACGCCAAATATTACAGGTTACCTAGGAAACTTACAGTGACTACACTTAAAAACAACACAAAGCCCTTTTAATGAAGCAGAATGCCATTTTAAAACATTCTATTTTTGGAATGGTAAAAGAAATAGTTAACAAGTAAATAGTGGCACATAGAGTCTCTTCTACCCAGATTTTCTTCTTCACATTAACCTTTAGTTGTCTGCTATTTCTGTCACGGAGTTGCAGTTAAAATATACAAGTAAAGAATATAATAATGGACCATAGGCAATGGTTTTTAGTATCAGCTGTGCTGCAGTTCATGAGATCTGACCCTGAGGTCCCTTATATTGGGTGATAAATAAATTGTATGTCTTTAAGCACTTATTAATTTAGGGTGACTACACATATAGTTTCCTGAGTATAATCCTGATTTTTGCCTGAAATCTTGGCAAAATGCTTAATAGCGCTACTTGAAAATTATTCAAGTTTGAATGATAAATTATGTGGTTGCCTTAATTGTCTATTATGTACATAATGGATTGAGGAACATAAAACTGAACCAGGATAATTAGTAGCCCCAAAGAGTTACAAATGTATACTCCAACAGAAAAAAATGCGAAAAATAGTGTACTACATTATTTTATGCGTGTGTGCTTAGTGGCTTCAGTCATGTCCAACTCTCGGCGACTTCATGGGCTACAGCCTGCCAGGCTCCTCTGTCCATGGGATTCTCCAGGCAAGAGTACTGGAGTGGGTTGCCATGCCCTCCTCCAATACTGTTTTATATTTTCTACTAAAATAATATAATGTTATTACATTATTCACTATTATGAAGTGAAAAAAATATTTTTTTTCCAAATGTTTCTGTCTACTGCAATAAATTGTGTCAAGAAGACACTTTCCCATAGCCCATAAGATGAAAAAAGATAAAATATCTACAGCATAGTTTGTTATGATTCTGCAAACCCACAGCAGCTTGGTTAGCAACAAAATCAAGGTCACCTTGGCTCCTGCCCAATCCTAAATCCACCAGGGAGAGCCTGCCTCAGGGTTAGGATTTTGTAAAATATCCTGAGCATTGTTGCAGTGTTTTCTGAAATCCAATTACCAAATCCATTATTACTACCAGACAAACTAATATAGCATTTCTGTATTTTCAAGATGCAGTGCACAACACAGCTTAGCAAAAGGAGCTTGAAAAGTGCCTCTGGATGATGCTGGTAGTGATCCTGGTAGTAATGATGTAGAATTCCATTTCTTTTAAACTTACATTCTTACTCTAGTCAGTTAAAAACAAACATGAAGCGCCCCACCTTGACCCCTGCCCAGCTCACAACTGAAAGAAGGTATTTTTCTTACCTTTTCTCAGTAACCCTTGTTATATACAGTAAATAAAAACTGTACTAATATGACTGTAAAATGAAAAGACATTTCAGGGTTCAAATCTCAATTCTGTCACCTTTTAGTTCTGTGTGCTTGACCATCCAATGCTTAAATATCTCATTTTTACAATAAAAAAAAAAAACTAGAACAAAATGAAAGAAAAAATGTGAAGTGTCTGGCATAATGTTGGTAAAAATCAAATCTGAATGTCAGTTTTCAAATGTACATAATGACCAGAGTAATCATGGTTACACCTGCCAGTGAGGTTCTTGCAATGACCCCTTCTAATGCTAGTAGGTTAGAGAAGTTTTTAACCTCTAGTATGTAAATGAATGGGCTTCCTTAGTGGCTCAGGGTAAAGAATTCACCTGCAGTGCAGGAGACTCAGAAGACGCGGGTTCGATCCCTGGGTTGAGAAGATCCTCTGGAGGAAGACATGGCAACCCACTCAGTATTCTTGCCTGGAGAATCCCAAGGATTGAGGAGCTTGGTGGGCTACAGTTAGGGTCGAAAATAGTCTGACATGATGAATGACTGAGCAGGCATGCATGTAAATGAGTCAGTTGAAGTACTTGTTAAAATACAAATTCCTAATGCCACATAGAAAATTCTGATTTCCTGCGTCTAGAAGATGTCCAAGGACTTTTTATTTCTTACTAGAACCTGCCCACCTATTACCACCGATGCATAAATACAAGTTAGAGAAAATGAAGAAATGAAGCTTAGACACAATCTCAAGGCTGAAGTTTCACATTGAAAAATATAGTGAATCACTTAACAGCTCCTTCTCGATATCCTGTCAGCAAGTCAGTTCATCCCAAACTGAATTTACCTCAAACCTTGAAAATTTTATAGATTCAAAAGTTTATAGCTTCTCTACCTCGAAAGCAAAACGTACTCATCCTCCAATGTGAATATGAAAAAATTAAAACCCTGCTATACTGCTGGTGGAAACATAAAATAGTGTAGCTGCTTTGGAAACCAGTTCGGCAATTTCTATAGTTAAAAACGCTATAACCATGTGAGTAGCAATTCCAGTCCTACATCTATACCTGAGAGAACTGAAAACATATGCTCACACAAAAACTTGTGCGTAAATGTTCATAATAGCATTATTGATAACAGCCGCAAACTGGAAACAGATACGACGTCTATCAACTGGTTAATGGATAAATAAAATGTTGTTAATGCAATCATGTGACCAGTGAAATATTATCCAGCCATGAAAATGAATGAAATACTGATACATGCAACAGCAAGGACAAACCTTGAAAACACTACGCTAAATGAAAGAAGCCAAACATGAAAGGCCTAATATTGTATGTTTCATTTATATGAAATGTCCAGAACAGGCAAGGAGGAACAGAAAGTAAAATAGCAGTTGCTAGTGGCTGAGAGCAGAGAAGGCAAGAGCAACCCACTCCAGTACTCTTGCCTGGAAAATCCCATGGACAGAGGAGCCTGGTAGGCTGCAGTCCATGGGGTCGCTAAGAGTCAGACACGACTGAGCGACTTCACTTTCACTTTTCACTTTCATGCATTGGAGAAGGAAATAGCAACCCACCCTAGTATTCTTGCCTGGAGAATCCCAGGGACGGGGGAGCCTGGTGGGCTGCTGTCTATGGGGTCACACAGAGTCGGACACGACTGAAGCGACTTAGCAGCAGCAGCATGCATACTGCACACAAAAACCACATGCACAGACACAGACATGTATAATACAGGAATGGATAAGCAGATGTTATCCAGTCTTACAACCACCCTGTTTTCCCCTGCTGCAATCAATAAAATCACTATCTTAGCAGCAATTTTAGAAAGAGAAATAAAACCCAGGAAGCATAACTCTTGTACTTATTCACATTTAGAAACTTAATCCCATATCCTGTGCCTCTGTCCTTTGCTTATGCAATATGCTTTGCTCTGTTCTTATGAGGATGCCAGTTCAATTTTCTCTCTCTAGAAGTAGACTAGTAAGTAAGCAGAGTCAATATCTGAAATGTATATTGATTGCTTCCTCTATTACCCTTTATCTGATTATTATAATATTAAAAGCTATGTTTACCAAAGAGAAAATGTTTTCTTCTACCTGGAAAAGCTACAATTCCTCTGAGTTTATGTTAAAAAAAAAATCCACCACATCACAGTAAGTGAACAGGAGGTAAGTAACAAACATATGAAACTGGAGGAAGAATTGACTGGAAATCAAAGCAAAGCCTAGGAATGAAGACTTATCCCCAACTACCCATTATTGATAAATACAGGTCAATTACTTCTTGTAGTCCATGATACATAGTCATTACTTTCAATTGGTACTTAAAATGGATTCAACTTCAGCAAAAATTAAATTGAGAAACATTTTAAGAGAATTATAAATAGCTGGAGCAAGTAAAAATGGTTTTAACTTTTTTATTGTGGTAAAAGTCACATAATATAAAGTATATTATTTTAACCATATTTATCTGTACAGTCCAGTGGCATGAAGTACATTCACACTGATGTACAACTCTCACCATCTTTCCTCTCCCAAATTTTTCACCTTCCTAAACTGAAACTCTGGCCCATTAAACAATAACTCTCCATTCCCGCTCCCCAACCCTCCACCCCTGGCCCCTGGCATCTACTGATGTACTTTGTGACTTTATGAATTTGACTATTCTAGGTACCTCATAAAAGTGGAATCAAACAGTATTTGTCTGCACCTAATGTATATTGGACTGCATTTTTAAGGTTATATTAATACATGTCTTACAAACAAACTATAGTTCCTTTTTTTTCCCCTTTGCTATACAGTAGGTTCTCATTAGTTATCGACTTTATACCTGCGTGTGAAGTTGCTTCAGTTGTGTTCAACTCTTTGTGATCCTATGGACTATGGCCCTCCAGGCTCCTCTGTCCATGGGGTTCTCCAGGCAAGAATACTGGAGTGGGTTGCCATGGCCTCCTCCAGGGGATCTTTCCCACTCAGGGAGCAAACCCACATGTCTTACATCTCCTGCATTGACAGGTGGGTTCTTTACCACTAGAGCCATCTGGGAAGCCCGTTTTATATCTAAATAGTGTCTTCCAATTTATCCCACCCTCCTTTTCCCACTTTGGTGTCCATACATTTGTTTTCTATGTCTGTCTCTCTCTTTTTTAATGAACAAACTTTTAGTTTTTATTTTCTGCTTTTCTGTGTTTTCTTAAAAAAGCACATATTACTTTAAAGTGTGTTTTTATTTAACCTAGAAAATTAAAAAAAAAAATTAGAGATGACATTAACCATATATCACTCACTACCATGGCAGAAAACCTAAGTCCTGACAATCATCATTCTGCTAAGCATATATACACTTGGTCATACATTAACAGTCAGTAGAAATTGAAAATATATTAAATGTAACCCACTCTGCTCTCACCACAGCTGTATTCCATCTGCTTAGCAGGGATGCCAAGTCAATTTGTCAAGGCTCATCACCTTGACACAGCAAACACAGTCAAAATCATTAAAAATACTGGGAATTTTATCACAATCACAATGCCCTCAGGTATTTTTTTCTTCAGAACAGGAAATGATACATTCATGTAGTATTAAAGATACAAACTAAATCAGTGTCACTATTTTAGGAAAAAAATATACTAAGAATTGAAAGTCATACTCCAAGGAAATGTACAATCCATATTTACTTAAGGCACTAGAATAATCAATATTTATATTAAAGAAGATCACCTGCTCCACTGACTTACACTCTAGTGTTGGCTGCATTTTTTTAAGTAATTATCTAGTACAACTGTCTAATTCTATGCTTATGAGAAAGGAAAGATGGGAAGCCAGACATTACGAAAGCCTGAGTTTTCTGTAACAGATTTCAATCAGTTAACCCATTCAATTCTCAGAATAATTTTTGGAGTTACCTGGGCAGTATAATCCTTATTTTTCAGTGTATCAAACATTTTCAGGCTATACAGGGCTTAAGATACTGTGAGATTTCCCATTCCATAACTAGGAGCTCTCCAAGAGTATGGACTTTCCTACACCAAGCATAAGTGGTCTAGCGTTGGGCACAGGGTTGAAACACAATAAATTTTATGAATCTAAATGAATGAAATTGCCAATAACCGAGCACTGGAGGGTTAAACACACATAATTAATTGATGGAAGATTGAAATTTGAACTCTAATAAAATGTCTTTCTACCTTAACAAACTATATTGGTATAATCTTTATTGACTCTACATAAAGAATAAAAATTGGTGGGAAAAAAGAAAAATGATATCTTCTTTCAATTGAGGATAAGGAATCCTTACATTTATTTTTATAACTGACTGACCTCATTCAGACAGGACATGAAAGAGTTTAAATTTGTATGCAGATATTCTGGCTCCAATAGTTTTCTGCCACCTTTTAACTGCTCATCAGATAATCCTGTAAGTCATGATAATTACAGATTTTTATTTCTTAGACATTTTAAAACTGTTTTTAGAATAGCATTACCATGTCAGAAGCCAAATATTACTTACTACTAAATAATACAATGCAATAGTCTGAAAATTAACAATCAATCTTTCAGACTTAGAAGAGCAATTTTTAATGGCATAAAGTGAGGTTAATATAAATTCCTATGAAAAATGAAAAAAATGCTATTATAAAGAATTTGAATGATCAAAGGATATAAACTAAGACATATTATTATCATACAGCATTTTGAACATTCTGTAAGTGAAAAGATCTGTTCATAATGTCTGAAGAATAGAGTTCTTATCCTATATTTACCAACTAGCAGTTCACACACTTGAAAAGTTGGAAAAAAAGTCACATTCACGTTAGTTCTCTCATCTGTAAAATAAATACATCTCCTTTTACATACTTTCAGTAACTGTAAAAATTAGATGATATATTATGTAAGAAACTATGTTGTAAATCTCAAAGTGCTGTGTACATGGTGGAGCTTATTATCTAATATCTTGCTACATAAACAATGCAGCAGGATCAACATCCCTAAGAACTAAACTAAGGAATCCCAGACCCAATTCCAGACTTATTTAATCAGAATTTACATTTTAACAAGCTCATTGTTGACTATAGGAATGTGTGCTTATCCCACATACGTGATGTAAAACATAGGTGAATCCATGGCCCCTTACACAGACATGTATTTGCTGTTACTCTCTTATATTCTAGTTAAGTATCCTCTACAAATCAAGAGTATGTTGGTCTATAGGGGTTTTTTGATTAACATTTTCTGTACCATTCTGATATATTTTCACTTCATATCGTTGGAGGGCAGGGATTGCCTTCAAATATGTAGTTCATTGCCTAACAAACAAATATGTAAAATATACCTTTAAAAAATAATAATTCTATAATCTGGCAATTAGAGAGACAAAATGTCCTTGATGTAGAGCTAATAGTAAGAAACTCTCAGTAACAATAATTCTGGTGTACCTGGAGACCCTCAGAATAGAAAAATAAAAGGTTATTATTTAATATTCTTGAACTCCCATAGTTAATTTTGATGAGATCTGATGTCAGATTGACCTAAAATTTGTGATGGAATAAACAAAAGCATTCTTCCCTTGTATTTATTGTTTTTTACATGCATAAGGGTAAAAGCCTCAACATCTAATCTTAAAATGGACCAAAGGAAGTCATGAAACGTGAGGCATGACAAGATTAATTCAGCATATCAGGAAAGATGACCTCTCAGGCTGTGGAAATAGAGTTGAAAAATAAACACAGTAGATGTGGTCTCAAAATTTCAAAATGAGGAATGAAAGCGTTCATAAAATTAAACACATTAAACTAAGGATGACCTACTTAAGAAAATAATTTCCCTTTCTAATCTTTAAGTACCTGAATTAAGTAGTTTAGATTTATAGTCTCTAGACATTTCTAAATTTGATTAAATGTGAAAAAAAATGAAAGTTCACCTGGAATAAAACCTTTGATTAATTTTATCTATGAAAAAACATCTATACCATTCTCTCAGACCTTGGCAATGATCTCTGACAGAGTTCTGAATTCTCTTTATTTAAATGCTGTTGATATATTATGGATGCAGCTTTCAGTCATGCTGAACAAACCTTGCATTGTACAGAAAATCTGAAAATGACTATTTGGAGAGTGACAGGTCCCCTTTTTACTAAGCTAATATTTAAACATTAAGAGTCACAGAGCATCAATAGCATTGAGAGAAGATAAGGCACTGTGCAGAACTCCAAATAAACACTTTAAATGTATATTTTCATGTATTGAAACTAGGGCTGTTACAGTGAAAGGAGGTTATATAAAACTAGGAAACAATCATATAGCAAGTGTACATTAATCAGTTCATACAATAAGAATGATCGACCAGAAGAAAACAGAGACTAAACTCAGTACTGCCTACTACTTATGATATACAGAGCTAATTCCTCTGATGAACCTGATTCATTCATTGCTCAATGTCACAAACATAATTCTCACCAAATAGTCATAAAATATACCTCTAGAATTCAATAGTAAATCAAATATATCTTTGTTGTTTCTTTCCATTCACAGAGCAGATCTTTGAAACTCAGACTTTAAGATGCATGGCTTTCCTTGCTACTAACAATGAAGGTAATCGATGGGTCATGAGTTTGTCCATTAACCTATCAGGCCTGGTTGTTTCTCTAATGATCTCTATCTCCAAGGGTGAGTTGATTTTTTTTCTCCAGTCTTCAGTTTTGTTACCTGGAGAATAATATGGCAAGACTAAAAAAAGAAATAGAAGTTTCATTAAATGGAAATTCTTCAACTGTCTCATTTCCTGTGCATAAAATCCTGCCATTAGCACTGTAAAGAGTGCTGGAGGCTCAGGGGAAGAAGTGAGTTACCTTATTAAAGGCAGTGGAGCTGGGAATTAATCCTAAGTCTTTCTGTTACAAGTATCTTGCTTTCTATTATCCTATAGGAGCTCCAAAGGTTCTTGACAGTTCCAAAGTTTCTAACTAGTGAACTCCTCTGGCCACCCCACATGTAATCCTTCTGAAAAACACTATCAAAGGCAGTCTTTGGACAGTGTTGTATTGTGACTCATCCCAAGTCAAGCCTATGCTAGCCTAATTCTCCCAGTTCTGATGGGAAGCACATTGCCTATGAACAGTACTCAATTGGGAAGGTAGCCCAGTGTCCTGGAAAGAGCAGAGGCTTTTGAACCATGTGGATCAAGCTTCGAATCCTGAAGAGCCTGCTCAGTGCAGAACCTTTCCCAGTCTTTTGCACTTGCAAAATACACTTGCCTTTCACATGTAAAGCATACAAAATTGTGCACAACTCAAAGTATTAATTGAGCCCAATAAATATGTGTACAATGAATAAAATATTGGTTCTTTTCCATTCTCTATTTGATTTGTATACAAATGATAGCACTCACTCATTATAACACTATTCAAGATTAATGGTTAAAAAAAAAAGCTAATGGGCTTGTTTTGTTTACACTGACTATCTCAGAACTGCTGATTTCAATAAGTTTATTCTTCCAACTAAGGAACAAAGGAGTAATCCCTGAACTCCTGCGCTGAAGAAACTGATGAAGGGAGAAGCTACTGCAATTCAGCCTGCTCTTTTAATGCCAGATTGTGACAAAACTATTCATTATGTGAAACTTATTCTAGCAAGCGCTCTCCTAGTGTGTGACAGACTGTTAATTCTGCTGACCATGGAACTCAAATCGCAAACAAGTTTATGGCTGGGAAACCCAGTGAATTTCTGAGGGCTTAGTGGGAGTGGGGAAAATAGAAGGGAGGGCGTGTATTTGACAGTAAGGGAGCAAGGGTGGAGATCTCAGAAATAATAAAATCTTTTCATGGAAGTTTAAGATCTGGCATTGCGGATAGAACAGAACGCAATGAGGAAATTTGTCTTATAAATTTTTCATATACCCTGTGCAAGTTATACCCCTACCCTTATGGAAGTCCATTAGAGTCCAGAAAGCTCAGAGGAAAGAGGGGAAAACAGGTGCATTCATGCTTGATTTTTCCATATGTTTGTTATTCAATAAAAGGACAATGAGTGATGAATCCTATACCTAATGACCATATACAGGAGAGCTTTTTCTATTTTTCTAACCCAGCAATGAAAATATTGCCATTCAAAAGAAAAAAATAAGTAAAATCAACATTAGTATAAGGCTGTGATGACTTGTCTGAAATTCCCTAATATCCTACATCTACTAAAGAATCCCAACTTTTCACTGAATTAAGATGATCTTATGATGATAAAATTATTTCTTCTCTGAAAATCAACTTAAATATGTTTACCTGCTAAAACTAAGGATGATTATATGCAACGATAAATGAGCTTAACTTCTATTTTATGCAAAGATTTTGCTAGGAATGGTAAGGGATAAAAAGACATATCAGAAGTATTTGCTGACTTCAAGGTTCTTGAAATCTACTGAAATATATGACCTAGTGCACAGTGATTGTACCACACAATTTTCCATTTCCATCCACCAAAATCCTGTTTCCTCCCAGTTTCCCATGTCCTAATACCTCAAGGTTCAGCTTAAATACTATGAAAAACTGAGCCTGATATTTTGTCCGAAATAAAAATTCTACCTCCAATTTCTCAGAGCTCCCTATTTCTATTTTTAAATATTACTTAAAATTTCTCATTTTATATTATCACTATACTCTTGGTCACAAAAAAGGACATGACGTATCTTTTATTTGTTAAGGTATGTCCCTTTAAAGCAACTGCTGCTGCTGCTAAGTCGAGTCAGTCCTATCCGACTCTGTGCGACCCCATAGATGGCAGCCCACCAGGCTCCTCTGTCCCTGGGATTTTCCAGGCTGTGCGACCCCATAGACGGCAGCTCACCAGGCTCCTCTGTCCCTGGGATTTTCCAGGCAAGAATACTGAAGTGGGTTGTCCTTGCCTTCTCCGTTAAAGCAACTAATCTGAAGGACAAAGAAAGGATCCTTTGGAGCTGTCAGGAAATAGGAACAAGTCAATTACAAGGAGGGAAAAATAAAGTTGACCTTAGAGCAACATTCAATTCTAGAAAGCAGTGAAGCAAGACCCACAAAAATCTTCATAGGAAAAAAAAAATAACCCGAGTATTTAATATCCAGCCACGGTATTGCTCAAGTAAAACAACTAACAGAAAACAGTTTCTAACATTCAAGAATTCAGGGGATATTGTCTCCATGAGTACTTCTTGAGGAACAGTTCCATCCAGCAAAGATATATTTTTGGAAAGACTATGTAAAAAGATAAGGAAAGTTGAATCTACTTACTTATGGAACAAATTTAAACATATGCAAGGATTAAAATGATAGGAGAGAATGTAAATGTTATATATCCTGACCATGGGTGAGAGAGTGAATTAGTATGGTAATCTTCTCACCTCAAAACCAGGGTTAAAAGACAGTTTAAATTCTTTAAAGTAAGTAATGGGAGATAAGTATTTAATAGCTCGAAGTAAAACACTAAGAAAGATGATGTCATTAGCTGAAATTAGCTGGGGGAAAGGAGGATGGGGAGAATAAAGAAGAGTAAAAATACTAATCCCATCATTGATTATAGAGGAGAATCAAATACTGTTTAAACAAACAGAGGATTTGTTCTAATCTTCTAGAACATAAAAATTTAGAACATAAAAATATGTTCTAAAACATATACTATGTTTTAAAACATTATACTATGTCAAGAATACCAACTTTCCAATTATCAGAAGCAACACATACACACACACACACACATATCCCACAGTAAGCAAAAATAAAGTACAATAGCTTTAAAGACAGAAAAGCGTAATATGAAATAATATACAATTAATATTAAATATATATTCCCTAATAACAGCAACAAGTGGGCAGCATGGTCTGTTTTGCTCACTGCTATGTCCCTAGCACCTGGCACATTGTCTGGCTATTGATTCGCACGAAAAAAATCTTAAAAGAATAAAATGCATATAGGCTAATCTCATATATTAAAGAAAAATACTTTCAAGTGGCAGCAAGCCACAAAACTCACTTTGTACTATATAGATGAATAATACCTAAAATAAATTCTTCAGAAAATTTGAGATGGAAGACCAAGCAAATGCAAACAAAAGGAGAACAAATGTCATTATTGTAATAATAGTCAACACTGAATTCAAGGCAAACAAATGATCTTAGAAAAGAACCGTTGCTACAAGTGATGAAATAGATTTTTAACAAAACTATGTATTAATGGGCTTCCCCAGTGGTGCTAGTGGTAAAGAACCTGACTGCCACTGCAGGAGACATAAGAAATGCTGGTTCAATCCCCAGATTGGGAAGATCCCCTGGAGGAAGGCATGGCAACCCACTCCAGTATTCTTGCCTGGAGAATCCCATGGACAGAGGAGCCTGGGTGGTTACAGTCCATAGGGTCACAAAAATCTGGCATGACTGAAGCGCTGTTGCACAGATGCATGTATTAATAGATTAAAGAGCTAAGACTAAATAGGCACTAAATAACAGAGTAGCAGCATTCATAAATTTAAGCACACAGTAATTGAGACAGACCAAAGTAAAAACCTAACATGGAACTTTTCTTTTTGCTAGTGGCTAAGGCAATGGCACCCCACTCCAGTACTCTTGACTGGAATATCCCATGGATGGAGGAGCCTGGTAGGCTGCGGTCCATGGGGTCACTGAGGGTCGTACACGACTGAGCGACTTCACTTTCACTTTTCACTTTCATGCACTGGAGAAGGAAATGGCAACCCACTCCAGTGCTCTTGCCTGGAGAATCCCAGGGACAGGGAGCCTGGTGGGCTGCCGTCTATGATAGGGTCGCAGACAGTCGGACACGACTGAAGCGATTTAGCAGCAGCAGCAGCATAGAACATTCACAAAAATTTACTTACTTTTGGTTACACACAAAACATAGGTAAAATCAAAACAGGAGAAAGAGCCAAGGCAACAGTCTCTGATCACATAATGAAAAAACTAGAAATTAATAATGAAACTGGAAAACGACATCTAATATTTTAAAGTACTCTTACATACTGTTGTTGTTTAGTTGCTAAGTGGTGTCTGACCCTTGAGACTTCATGGACTGTAGCTCTGCCAAGTCCATGGGAATTTCCAGGCAAGAATACTAGAGCAGGTTACCATTTCCTTATCCAGGGGATCTTCAGGACCAAACGATCTAACCTGCAACTCCTGCACTGTAGGTGGATTCTTTACCACTGAGCCACCTGGGAAGCCCCTTTACTCTTACATATATCTTCAGTCAAAAAAGAGATCAATATCCAAATTACACTATATCTCAAAACCACAGTGAAAATACACTGCTTTACAGACTATGGGACATAGCTGAGACATTGCTTAAAGAAATGTCATCATGTTAAATATTCACGTAAGGAAAAAAGTAAGGAAGATAAATGAATTAAGCATCTATATTTAGATTTTAGCTAAAAGGTTAACAAAAGCAGAAAGAAAACCATTTGAATAATCAAAACAAAAACTAATTAATTATAAAGGAAATTACAGGAATAATAAATACATACAAGAGCAGAATTTTGGAAAATAAAATAACATAAATACATGAATACACTTTTAGCTGCTAGGATTTCTTGGCACCTTGGCACTCGGGAAAAACAATTCTTTGTTGTAGGTGCTACCCTGTTCATTGTATTGAGCAGCATCCCTAGCCTCTACTTACTAGATGCCAGCAGCCACTGCCCTCAGCCCTTTGTAACAACCAAAATTGTCTGTGGACATTGCCAATTGTCCCCCTGGGCTGGGCATTGTCAAAATTGCCCCAATTGAAACCATTGAACTAACACAATCAAAAATAAAGAGAAAAAGTTCAAATGCCTAATAAAACAAATGATAATGAAGAAATGATTGGTTAGAGAAAATAAAAGAATAAAAACATACCATTTTATTAAACACTGCAAATTAATATGAAGCATGGATAAAATTGATAATATTATAGAAATATCAAATTAACAAAAATAGAAAATCTAAGACAAGGTTTGCCAAAGAAGACAGAAAGTTGTCAAAAATCTAACCATCTAAAGAATTATTTGATCCCTCTTATTTAAGCACTGTTCCATTCTTTTGCATACATTTGGCCATATAATTGGATAAGAGAAAAAAAACTTAGAAAACCATCAAGGGTTTTTTTTACTTAGATGATACTTTGCAAGTGATACAATTGTACAACTGAAAGAAAGGCAGGGTTTACTGAGCAACTATTGAAAACAATGAGACTTTATAAACTGGCTCAGTATAAAATTAACATACAGAAATCATTATCCTTTATGAATACCAATCACCTCCAATATAAGAGATCAATTGGTAAAAGACACAAAATATTTAGGAATAATACTGATAATAAATTTTCATAAAATAAAAAGAATAAAACAATAGAAAATTTGAGAAAATTGAAAAACTGATTCTGTAATTCTATAGAAAAATAAGTCAGGAATAGAACAATCATGAAAAAGAAGATTAATTTGGCAGCAGAGAAGGAAAAAACAAACTTATGATACTAAAAAACAATAGAAAGCTACAACATTTAAATCAGTGTGGTGAAAGTGAAAGTCACTCAGTTGTGTATGACTCTTTGTAACCCCATGAACTATACAGTCCATGAAATTCTCTAGGCCAGAATACTGGAGTGGGTAGCCTTTCCCTTCTTCAGGGGATCTTCCCAACCCAGGAACCAAACCCAGGTCTACTGCACTGCGGGTGGATTCTTTACCAGCTGAGCCACAAGGGAAGCCCAAGCATTTGCAGGGGCAGGGTTCGGGGTGGAGTTAGCCTATCCCCTCTCCAGAGGATCCTCTTAGGAATCGAACCAGGGTCTCCTGCTTTGCAGACAGATTCTTTACCAACTGAGATACCAGGGAAGCCCATCAGTGTGGTACTGGGACATCAGTGTGGTACTGGGACTCAAATAACAGTCAGAACAATGAGACACTGGTAGAAGTACAGAAATCCAAACAAGTAAAAATGTGTTTCTAATATGACATCTAATATTAGTGGAGAAAAGACAGATTTTACTTAAAAAACTGTGTTGAAACATTTGGGCTGATTTTGGAGAAGACTCTTAAGAGTCCCTTGGACTGCAAGGAAATCCAACCAGTCCATCCTAAAGGAGCTCAGTCCTGGGTGTTCATTGGAAGGACTGATGCTGAGGCTGAAACTCCAATACTTTGGCCACCTCATGCGAAGAGTTGATTCATTGGAAAAGACCCTGATGCTGGGAGGGATTGAGAGCAGGAGGAGAAGGGGACGACAGAGGATGAGACGGCTGGATGGCATCACCGACTAGATGCACATGAGTTTGAGTGAACTCCGGGATTGGTGATGGACAGGGAGGCCTGGCATGCTGTGGTTCATGGGGTCTCAAAGAGTCAGACACAACTGAGCGACTGAACAGAACTGAGCTGATGGTAAAAAAAATTTTCTTGGGTTAAATTCCAAGTACATTAGATTTAAGTATAAAATTTTAAACCATAAAATTTACATTGCTATGCTAAGTCACTTCAGTCGTGTCCAACTCTGTGCGACCCCATAGACGGCAGCCCACCAGGCTCCCCCGTCCCTGGGATTCTCCAGGCAAGAACACTGGAGTGGGTTGCCATTTCCTTCTCCAATGCATGAAAGTGAAAAGTGAAAGTGAAGTTGCTCAGTCGTGTCCGACTCTTAGCGACCCCATGGACTGCAGCCTACCAGGCTCCTCCGTTCATGGGATTTTCCAGGCAAGAGTACTGGAATGGGGTGCCATTGCCTTCTCCGAAAATTTACATTAGGCATTTTTAATGAACTTAAATGACATTTTTAATGAACTTAAATGACATTGGAGTGATGCAGTTGTTCTCAGTATGATTTTTACAAATCTTGGAAGTTATAAAAGAAAGATTAATAAAATGTTAACTTTATGTTGTTGAATCTGTCAAATATTTAGTATTTATGAAAATACAAATATTTCTTGGTTACAAAACACACCATAAAACTAAGCCAAAAGGTAAAAGGCATTTTCAAGGACTAATTTTCCTAATATATAAAGAGTTCATTTAGAATAAGTAAAAGGCTGAACACAAATACCAAGGGCAAAGAGAGGTGTTAGTTAAGCTGTGGAAAAACTGACAGTGTCATATGTTGCTTTAGGAGTATAAATCTCTACTCTATCCATGGAGGTCAATTTGGCAATACCTAGCAAACACACACATGTTTATTTTCCATTTCACTTCTAGGAGTTTACTCTATAGATAAACTTTAAAATGAGGACAGATATTTGTATTAAAATATATCAATATTGGTTACATCACAGAAAATGAAGCAAACCTTCACCAATATCAGACTAATAAAACCACATATGGCAAAGTTTATGATGCGATACCACAAAACTTTAAAAGTGCAGAAACTTCTGGTGTACTGATGCAGAATAATCTCCAAGAAATACAGTTAAGTAGGAAGAGCAAAGTGGAGTCATAATGTGAAGCGTGTCTTTCTTTTGTAACAAACTGAAATAAATAGACAAATCTGCTTATACATGGGAAAAAACAACCACCACCTCTGGACTACATATAAGAAGATTGTAACAGTGGAAGCCCGTAAGAAAGAGTGGCGGGAGACAGGTGCAATGAAGATTTTAAGTAAATACAGAAAGTATATACAGTTTCATAGCTTGTAGTTACTTAACAGTAAATCAGTTCAGTTCAGTCGCTCAGTCGTGTCCGACTCTTTGCAACCCCATGAATCGTAGCACACCAGGCCTTCCTGTCCATCATCAACTCCTGGAGTTCACTGAGACTCACGTCCATCGAGTCAGTGATGCCATCCAGCCATCTCATCCTCTGTCGTCCCTTTCTCCTTCTGCCCCCAATCCCTGCCAGCATCAGAGTCTTTTCCAATGAGTCAACTCTTCGCATGAGATGGCCAAAGTACTGGAGTTTCAGCTTTAGCATCATTCCTTCCAAAGAAATCCCAGGGCTGATCTCCTTCAGAATGGACTGGCTGGATCTCCTTGCAGTTCAATGAACTCTCAAGAGTCTTCTCCAACACCACAGTTCAAAAGCATCAATTCTTTGGCGCTCAGCCTTCTTCACAGTCCAACTCTCACATCCATACATGACCACAGGAAAAACCATAGCCTCGACTAGACGGACCTTTGTTGGCAAAGTAATGTCTCTGATTTTGAATATGCTATCTAGGTTGGTCATAACTTTCCTTCCAAGGAGTAAGCGTCTTTTAATTTCATGCCTTATAAATAAGTAAATACTGTTTACTTATAAATAAGTAAAAACAGTAAATACTGTTAAGTAAATACTGTTTCATAGCTTATGGTTTTTGGTTAAATGAATACACTGTCTCTTCAAAAGGGAATAAATCATTTGGGAAAGTATTGACAAAAGTCTGATTTGATAAATGTGAGAGAAGAATGTACAATAAGATCAAATGAAGTCAAAACAAGTCCTGATTTTAAAATCCAGAATCCAAGACTAGATGATTCATTTTTTTTTAATTAAAATGCATGTTCCAGATAAATTCAAAAGACAGAGTTATCAGTATAGTTTTACTGTATTGATCCAGAGCACTACATGTCTGAGTTTTCCTGAACCAAATAGTTATTTTCTCCACATAAACAGAACACTATCTCCCAAACAAATCAACACTTTCCTTTTTTGAAGACTCTAATTCTGAGACTCCTATGTGATGCCCTTTTCTGCTAAGTGAAAATCACCCCAAATATTGAAACAGGTAGTAACTACATACTTGATCAAGCACACCTTACTATTTATTTAGCAAACATTTATTGGCTATGAATTATATGTCACATAGGATGCAAGACCCTGAAAGAGAAAAGATGAAAAGACATGGTCCCTTAAGAGACCGTGGAAGGAATTCATAAAAGAAGGAAATGGCAGTATTTAACGAATTTGATCTGTGTTACATTGGTAACAGGTTTCCCTGGTGGCTCAGTGCTGAAGAACCTGCCTGCCAGTGAAGGAGAGGGGGGTTTGATCCCTGAGTTGGGAAGATCCCCTGAGAAGGAAATGGCAACCCACTCCAGTATTCCTGCCTGGAAAACCCCATGGACAGAGGAGCCTGGCAGGCTCCAGTCCATGGGGTCGCAAAAGACTCAGACATGACTTAGTGACTAAACAACAACAAGCAATAGCAGTAGTCATGAGCAAGTGCAGTAGGACGCTGGAGGAGAGAGTCATCAACAGTTCCTGAAGACATAGAAAGGGCTCCACAAACTGGAGTTAATTCTACCTCTGCCAGACCTAAAGTGAGAATGACAGCCAAGCTCTTGCTTTGAGGTGCTGAAATGTGAAAATATTTAATAAATATATAATAGCAAAAAATGTGATTAGTGTGACCAATGAAGTTTGGACTTCATGGTTTGAGATTTCCATTTCATATCCACTTTATTCATCAACTTTCAATAAGCTGATTTAGTGACTGTGGCAACAGTCATCAAAGCCAAAATATTAGGTATCTGGGAGAATTTATGTCCAAGACTCCAGAATTCACAGTCTAGAATTTTCTAATGAATCTCATCTCCTTAGAAAAGTCCATATTATTTAATACCTTCAGAACATAAACACAATTTCAAAACATCTAGCAGAGATTATAGCTTTAGTTTTCAAAAGCATGCTCCAAAAAGCATTGCTCCAATGTTCCAACACAAGGTAAATACTCATGAATTAAAAACATGAATATCATCATTTATCTTCATAGAATAATAATTAGCAGCATGAGTTTACAAAAATCATCAGCAAAAGAATCACTGTGACTATAACTGACATCAATAGCCATTTTTAAAAACAGTACAAGGGAAATAATTCACCTTTAACATAAATGGGGGATTCCCTGGTAGCCCAGTGCAGGATATGTGGGTTCGATCCTTGGGTTGGGAAAATCCCCCGGAGAAGGAAAAGGCAACCCACTTCAATATTCCCGCCTGGGAAATCTCATGGACAAAGGAGCCTGGCAGGCGACAGTCCATAGGGTTGCAAAAGAGTCAGAGAGGACTTAGCAACTAAACAACATAAATAGAGCGAATACAATTGCATAATATGGGGCAAATACATAAAAGAAGCAAATTCTTTTTTATACTGGATCTTCAGGGACTCACCACCAAGCATAATCATTGTAAATACAAATTATGCTGAATCGTGCAGTGCTGCCCACGGAGTTCTGAAAGTCTGAATATATTGTAGATGGAGACATACTTTCCTTGACTAAAAATTTTAAGAACTCATTTCTCAGATATTATGACAGCCTTTTCTATGTAGGTCTTGATTCTATTTGATGCAAATGTTAAAGTGATAAGGAAACCTAAAGCAACTGTAAAGAAACAAAACATGTTGAGGATAAAACTTGGTGGGGTGTGGGTATGAGGAGGATTGCTGACAAGAGCTGCTTGCTCAATCCTGTAGGCATGTTTCCAGTCTAATCCCAAATGCTCAACAAGCAGATTTACTAATTTGGCATCCCCCAAAAGACTTCAGCACTGAATAATTGTTTCTTCCTTGTAAAGTATTAAATTTGTAGGTAATTTTGTCTTTCAGTCTGGCTACAAAAACATTCATTCAGAGGCTATTAGTTTAAAGGTTATTGTAGTTAGTAGTTGTCCATGCATGCAATCAGATTTAGCTCAATGGATTCTGCTCACCTCACAAGCATGCATACTATAGTATTTAAAGGTTAGCCAACTTTCACTCTGTCAAAACAGCATAAGGAGAGAATACCAGCAATGTGGATCTGTATTATGGCAGATTTTGCTGACAGCTTTCTGAAATCCACACTTAGAGATCAGAAGCATGAGCAAAACAGCTCAAGGTCAAGAATTTAATTAATGCTTCCATTATATGTTTATGTAGTCTAAAATATTTACGAGGAATGTATGAAAAGCTGAAGATGTTAAATCTGGAAAGGGCTCAGGGAAGAGAGAGTCAACAACTCTGTGTGGCTTAGTGGAGAAATTAAGACCAAATGAGAGAGGTGGATTTTTGTTCTAAATAAGACCTTACCAATAATGAGGGGTGTTGAATAATGGAAAATGTTCAGCTTCTGAAAGTAGAATTTCTGCTATATGGGCAAAGTAGATAATAGATTAATACTTAAAGATGTTATTTATTAGGACTCATACTTAGTTAAGGTATTTAATTATGTGATTCTTCTAGATTGTCTCTTTATATTCTATGGTCGGTCATGAAAATTCTCCAGAAGGGATAAATGGCTGAGCTTTTTTTTTTTAGGTTTCATACTACCTGGTATCATTGCAGCCAAATTATCAACATCAATTTCTTAGAGGAAAGATTCTACCCAACCGTTAGGTATGATATACAGATTCAAAAGGGGTTGATATAAAAATCACAAATGGGAAATTAATAAAGATCCATTAGAAACCTAGACATGTTTAACATGTACACTAAACTTGAAACGCTGTCTTACAGAACAACCTGGATAATGCTCAAATATGTCCTTGGAAGCTATTTTAAGATGTATAGACATGGCTCAATACGGAAGTTTTCATGTTCTCCATGCAACTGTTTTCACCAAGCACGACTGAAGCGACTTAGCAGCAGCAGCAGCAACATCTTCAAGTTACCTGAATTTAGGAAGTATCACTGTTCATGTTGTACAAGTATTAACACTAAATATACTTATCACATTCTCTGGCATGTGGCTTTAAGATATCCTAAGTATTTCAGATAGTTAGGCTTTAATGTTATCCAATAGTTTCCCTTTAGTTTTCTTTAATAGCCTTCTGGGCTAACAGTAATTTTAAAATCTTCACAGAGTAATTTTTTAGAGGGCATAGTATTTTTCCTAATGTAAATAAACTAGTCTATCATCAAGTCCCAGCTAGTTGATGAATCATGTTTACTATTGCCACTTTTTAACTACCATTACAATCGGTGATTATTTATTGGCCAAGAATTTTCAATACTTCAGTTTTAGCAGCCATTCTGCAGTTAACATGAGACTTGGTTATCAAATGCATGATACATCAGTCCACCACGGCTAAAATGGAATTGTTCTAATTATTAAATTATGAATGTGGTGGCATTTTTTATTGTACAGTCTATATGGATGCTGCACACTGTATAAGTGTAATTATAATCATGAGCTCTTGAAAGAGGGTATGTGAAATAACCTTCACGGTCCTTAACAGAGTCTTCACAAAGTGGATGTTCATTAATTGCCAGCTGAACTAATAAAACACTATCATAGAAAACTCCACTGTGAATCAAGGATTCTGTTTTTAAAACCTTCCTGTAATTTTACTTACATACAACACTGTATGCATCAGATACTCAATAAACATATGTGAGAAAAGATTGTTTAAATAATTGCTGCGAGCCCAATTTGTATTATAGTATAATTTCCTGACTCAGCCCTTCTATAGTATTTAAAATATAGTCATGCACTAAGTGGGTTTCTCTACACTTAATGAACAGTGGGAAGGGTCAGGAATATTATCTTTAGATATGCAATACAGACACGTTAGTAACAGAGGATTTTTTTTCCCCCAACACATGGAAAGAATCTGGTTCTCATTAATGACTTTCTGAAAACTCCAGCTTTCATTGCTAGGGAACAAAGATTATTTTGGGCAGTGCTTGAAAAGACATTATTTACTGATTCTTTTGATGCGTTGAGACTACTTCCACACAGTATCTTCAGGATGGAAAGAACAAACTTCCTTTTCTGATTATACTATTATTACAAAAACAGGACAGGTATATGAGGTGACTCTCAGTGCTATCTGAGAACTGAAGCAAACATTTTAACCCATATTCTATCCATTCATACATGACACTGACCAAAGGCAATTTGGAGCTCCTTTCAAGCAGTTTGCATCAGAAACCATTCATGGCATGATCGCCTTTGCTGTAATACAAAAAGGACCCAACCAGTGAACAGCTGGAGTTCAACCAGAAGAGGAGGATATTTTATACATGGATGGCATTGCTCTAATCTTTTAAAAATGTATTTTAAAAGCAGCATTATTATTGATTCATATATTTATACTCAATTTTCCACTGTTCTTAGTACTTAACGTGTGTACCCATGTGGATAATCTAAAACACTGAGAATTCCAATAACATTTATATTAAATCTAGATTTAAATCTGACACATAATATAATTTTTCAGGGGATGCCAAAATGTGCCCATCTATTTTTGTTTTATTCTGATAACCTTTAAAATCTGATTCTGTGGCCATGAATATGTACATTTGGGAATGGGAAAAATGTCCTGGAAATATGCTTCTGATTGTGGACTATACTATAGCATTAAATACATATTGTTAAATAATGACACAGAAAAAAATGAGTCAAGATTTTGATGGATTTGACAGAAAAAAAAAGCAACAGAGCACATTCATATGTGGTCACCAAAGAACATCCTCAAGAGAAAATCATGCATAAATGATTTCCATAAATAAATATTATTAAGTATTATATAAGTTAAATTGCCATGAAGTGATGGGACCGGATGCATGATCTTAGTTTTCTGAATGTTGAAAGAAAGTGAAAGTGAAGCCACTCAGTCGTGTCCGACTCTTTGCGACCCAAAGGTCTGCTTCCGACCAGACTCCTCCGTCCATGGGATTTTCCAGGCAAGAATACTGGAGTGGGTTGCCATTTCCTTCTCAAGGGGATCTTCCCAACCCAGGGATTAAACCCGGATCTCCCATATTGTTGGCAGATGCTTTACAGTCTGAGCCACCAGGGTAATTGAGCTTTAAGCCAATTTTGTCACTCTCCTCTTTCACCTTCATCAAGAGACTCTGTAGTTCCTCTTCACCTTCTGCCATAAGGGTGGTGTCATCTGCATATCTGAGGTTGTTGATATTTCTCCTGGCAATCTTGATTCCAGCTTGTGCTTCTTCCAGCCCAGCGTTTCTCATGATGTACTCTGCATGTAAGTTAAATAAACAGGGTGACAATATAGACCATTGACATACTCCTTTTCCTACTTGGAACCACTCTGTTGTTTCATGTACAGTTCTAACTGTTGCTTCCTGACCTTCATACAGGTTTCTCAAGAGGCAGGTCAGGTGGTCTGGTATTCCCATCTCTTTCAGAATTTTCCACAGTTCATTGTGATCCAACAGTCAAAGGCTTTGGTATTGTCAATAAAGAAGAAATAGATGTTTTTCTGGAACTCTCTTGCTTTTTTGATAATCCAATTGATGCTGGCAATTTGTTCTCAGGTTCCTCAGCCTTTTCTAAAACCAGCTTGAACATCTGGAAGTTCATGGTTCACATATTGCTGAAGCCTGGTTTGCAAAATTTTGAGCATTACTTTACCAGCATGTGAGATGAGTTCAATTGTGTGGTAGTTTGAGCATTCTTTGGCATTGCCTTTCTTTGGGATAGGAATGAAAACTGACCTTTTCCAGTCCGGTGGCCACTGCCGAGTTTTCCAAATGTGCTGGCATACTGAGTGTAGCACTTTCACAGCAACATCTTTTAGGATTTGGAATAGCTCAACTGGAATTCCATCACCTCCAATAGCTTTGTTCACAGTGATGCTTCCTAAGGCCCACTTGACTTCACATTCCAGGATGTCTGGCTCTAGGTGAGTGATCATACCATCATGGTTATCTGGGTCATGAAGATCTTTTTTTGTACAGTTCTTCTGTGTATTCTTGCCACCTCTTCTTAATATTGTCTGCTTCTGTTAGGGCCATACCATTTATGTCCTTTATCGAGCCCAACTTTGCATGAAATGTTCCCTTGGTATCTCTAATTTTCTTGAAGAGAACTCTAGTCTTTCCCATTCTATTGTTTTCCTCTATTTCTTTGCATTGATCACTGAGGAAGGCTTTCTTATCTCTCCAAGCTATTCTTTGGAACTCTGCTTTCAAATGGGTATGTCTTTTCTATTCTCCTTTGCTTTTCGCTTCTCTTCTTTTCACAGCTATTTGTAAGGCCTCCTCAGAGAGCCATTTTGCTTTTTTGCATTTCTTTTTCTTGGGGATGGTCTTGATCCCTGTCTCCTGTACGATGTCACGAACCTCTGTCCATAGTTCATCAGGCACTCTGTCTATCAGATCTAGTCCCTTGAATCTATTTCTCACTTCCACTGTATAATTGTAAGGAGTTTGATTTAGGTCATACCTGAAGAGTCTAGTGGTTTTCCCTACTTTCTTCAATTTAAGTCTCAATTTGGCAATAAGGAGTTCATGATCGAAGCCACAGTCAGCCCCCAGTCTTGTTTTTGCTGACTGTATAGAGCATCTCTATCTTTGGCTGCAAAGAATATAATCAATCTGATTTAGGTGTTGGCCATCTGATGATGTCCATGGGTAGAGTCTTCTCTTGAATTGTTGGAAGATGGAGTTTACTATGACCAGTGCATTCTCTTGGCAAAACTCTGTTAGCCTTTGCCCTGTTTCATTCTGTACTCCAAGGCCAAATTTGCCTGTTACTCCAGATGTTTCTTGACTTCCTACTTTTGCATTCCAGTCTTCTTCCATTCCATCTTTTTTGGGTGTTAGTTCTAAAAGGTCTTGTAGGTCTTCATAGAACCGTTCAACTTCAGCTTCTTCAGCATTACTGGCCGGGTAAAAACTTGGATTACCATGATATTGAATGGTTTTCTTGGAAACGAACAGAGATCATTCTGTCGTTTTTGAGATTGCATCCAAGTACTGCATTTTGGACTCTTTTGTTGACTATGATGGCTACTCCATTTCTTAAAGGGATTCTTGCCCACGTAGTAGGTATAATGGTCATCTGAGTTAAATTCACCCATTCCAATCCATTTTAGTTTGCTGATTCCTAAAATGTCAACGTTCACTCTTGTCATCTCCTGTTTGACCACTTCCAATTTGCCTTGATTCATGGATTTAACATTCCATGTTCCTATACAATATTGTTCTTTACAGTGTAGGACTTTACTTCCATCAAAGTCACATCCACAATTGTGTGTTGTTTTTGCTTTGGCTCTGTCTCTTCATTCTTTCTGGAGTTATTTCTCTACTGATTTCCAGTAGCATATTAGGCACCTCCTGACCTGGGGAGTTCATCTTTCAGTGTCTTTTTGCCTTTTCATACTGTTCATGGAGTTCTCAAGGCAAGAATACTGATTGGTTTGCCATTCCCTTCTCCAGTGGACGACATTTTTTTCTCTGGTGATGGCATCCGGTCCCATCACTTCTTGGCAAATAGATGGGGAAACAGTGGAAACAGTGGCTGACTTTATTTTGGGAGCTCCAAAATCACTGCAAATGGTGACTGCAGCCATGAAATTAAAAAACGCTTACTCCTTGGAAGGAAAGTTATGACCGACCTAGACAGCATATTAAAAAGCAGAGATGTTACTTTGCCACCAAAGGTCTGTCTAGTCAAGGCTATGGTTTATCCAGTAGTCATGTATAGATGTGAGAGTTGGACCATAAAGAAAGCTGAGCACTGAAGAAGTGATGCTTTTGAACTGTGATGTTGGAGAAGACTCTTGAGAGTCCCTTGGACTGCAAGGAGATCCAACCAGTCCATCCTAAAGGAGATCAGTCCCGAGTGTTCATTGGAAGGACTAATGTTGAAGCTGAAACTCCAATACTTTGGCCACCTGATGCAAAGAGCTGACTCATTGGAAAAGACGCTGATGCTGGGAAAGATTGAGGGCAGGAGGAGAAGGGGACAACAGACAATGAGAAGGTTAGACGGCATCACCCATGCGATGGACATGAGTGGGTAAATTCTGGTAGTTGGTAATGGTTGGGAGACCTGGCATGCTGCGGTTCATGGGGTCTCAAAGAGTCGAACATGACCAAGTGACTGAACTGAACTGAATAAGTTAAATTATATAACTGTGGTATTAGAGAAGACTCTTGAGAGTCCCTTGAGACTGCAAGGAGAACCAATCAAAGCAAATCAGTCCTGAATATTCATTGGAAGGACTGATGCTGAAGCTGAAGCTCCAATACTTTGGCCACCTGATGCATAGAACTGACTTACTGGAAAATACCCTGATTCTAGGAAAGAGTGAAGGTAGGAGGAGAAGGGGATTACAGAGGATGAGATGGTTGGATGACATCACTGGCTCAATTGACATGAGTTTGAGTAAGCTCCGGGAGTTGGTGATGGAAAGGGAAGCCTGGCGTGCTGCAGTCCATGGAGTTGCAAAGCGTTGGACATGACTGAGCGACTGAACTGAACTGAACTGAACTGAAGTTAAATTATAAAGTCTATTTTGTGCCTCAAAATTCTGTTCATCCTTTATACACTTAATGAGAATAATGTTCATACATTGCTAACATTAATTCAATGGGATTTCCCAGGCAGGAATACTGGAGTGGATTGCCATTTCCTCCTCTAGGTGATCTGCCTAACCTAGGGATCTAACCTAGGTCTCCTACTTGACAGACTAATTCTTTACCACTGAGCCATCTAGAAAGTTATATATTTAAAGTATAAACCATGATGATTTGACATAAATATATATATTTAAATGATAAATACAGTCAAACTAATTAACAAATCTTGCATAATTTTTGTGTGCTGAGAGCACCTGAAATCTACACTCTCACCTTGCCTCTCTCTTAGAGCAGTACGTGCTCTGTGAAAATACTGCCATTGATTGTACTGTCTGGTACTGAATACTCTGATTCTGCTGGAGAGTAAGTTGTGTTTCTTAGCCAATATCATGCTGTATATTGCCTTTAAATCTACTGTACTATTACATCCTTAAATTTGACTGTTACATAGGAGTATCAGTTGATTCAACAACTTTGAAAATATATATGACACTTTCTACTAAAACTAAACATATATCAACTATTTACCCAGAAATTATATTCCTATGTAAATTCTAAGGATAAGTGACTATACATGCCCACCAAAAACCATGACTAGAATACACATGTAGCAGCTTAACCACAATATCCCCAAACTGAAACTAACTCAAATGTCTATCATCCTAACAGATAAACCAATTGTAATATATTAAAACAGCCACTATGGAGAACAGTGTGGCGATTCCTTAAAAAACTGGAAATAGAACTGCCTTATGATCCAGCAATCCCACTGCTGGGCATACACACTGAGGAAACCAGAAGGGAAAGAGACACGTGTACCCCAATGTTCATCGCAGCACTGTTTATAATAGCCAGGACATGGAAGCAACCTAGATGTCCATCAGCAGATGAATGGATAAGAAAGCAGTGGTACATATACACAATGGAGTATTACTCAGCCATTAAAAAAGAATACATTTGAATCAGTTCTAATGAGGTGGATGAAACTGGAGCCTATTATACAGAGTGAAGTAAGGCAGAAGGAAAAACACCAATACAGTATACTAACGCATATATATGGAATTTAGAAAGACGGTAACAATAACCCTGTGTACGAGACAGCAAAAGAGACACTGATGTATAGAACAGTCTTATGGACTCTGTGGGAGAGGGAGAGGGTGGGAAGATTTGGGAGAATGACATTTAAACATGTAAAATATCATGTAAGAAATGAGTTGCCAGTCCAGGTTCGATGCACGATACTGGATGCTTGGGGCTAGTGCACTGGGACGAACCAGATGGATGGTATGGGGAGGGAGGAGGGAGGAGGGTTCAGGATGGGGAACACATGTATACCTGTGGCAGATTCATTTTGATCTTTGGCAAAACTAATACAATTATGCAAAGTTTTAAAATAAAATAAAATAAAAATAAATAAATAAATAAAGGAATATTCAGTTCAGTTCAGTCTAGTCGCTCAGTCGTGTCCGACTCTTTGCGACCCCATGAATCGCAGCACACCAGGCCTCCCTGTCCATCACCAACTCCTGGAGTTCACTCAGACACATCCATTGAGTCAGTAATGCCATCCAGCCATCTCATCCTCTGTCGTCCCCTTCTCCTCCTGCCCCCAATCCCTCTCAGCATCAGAGTCTTTTCCAATGAGTGAACTCTTCGCATAAGGTGGCCAAAGTACTGGAGTTTCAGCTTTAGCATCATTCCTTCCAAAGAAATCCCAGGGCTGATCTCCTTCAGAATGGACTGGTTGGATCTCCTTGCAGTCCAACAGACTCTCAAGAGTCTTCTCCAACGCCACACTTCAAAAGCATCAATTTTTCGGTGCTCAGCCTTCTTCACAGTCCAACTCTCACATCCATACATGACCACAGGAAAAACCATAGCCTCGACTAGACGGACCTTTGTTGGCAAAGTAATGTCTCTGCTTTTGAATATGCTATCTAGGTTGGTCATAACTTTCCTTCCAAAGAGTAAGTGTCTTTTAATTTCATGGCTGCAGGCACCATCTGCAGTGATTTTGGAGCCCAAAAAAATAAAGTCTGACACTGTTTCCACCGTTTCCCCATCTATTTCCCATGAAGTGATGGGACCGGATGCCATGATCTTTGTTTTCTGAATGCTGAGCTTTAAGTCAACTTTTTCACTTTCCTCTTTCACTTTCATCAAGAGGCTTTTTAGTTCCTCTTCACTTTCTGCCATAAGGATGATGTCATCTGCATATCTGAGGTTATTGATATTTCTCCTGACAATCCTGATTCCAGCCTGTGCATAAAATGAATTAACTACAGATAAACTAATTTACATGGGAAATCTCCATATTTTCATTTTTACTGTGAATCTAAAGTTGGTTTAAAAATAAAGTCTTAAATTGAAAAAGGAAACAAAAACAAAGAGAAAACATAATGAATCTCAGAAACATTAATTTGAACTAAAAAAGAGAGATACAAATGAACACCTATAGTATAAACCTATTTATATGAAGTTCATGAAAAAACAAGAATAATTTGTATGCTAAAAAAATCAGACTGGTTGTTATTAGTTTTTGGTAGGGAGTGTGTGAAAGGACGCTAGAAAAACTTCTGGAGTGATGGATAGGTTTCCTGTTAACTGCATGGTTGTTACACAGGAGTTTTTACACTTAAGGTTTGAGCACTCAAATATAAGAGCATGTAACTATTTAGGACACTCTGCACCAGGACTTCCCTGGTGGCTCAGATGGTAAAGCATCTGCCTACAACGTGGAGACCTGGGTTCGATCCCTGGGTCAGGAAGATCCTCTGGCAAAGGGAATGGCAACCCACTCCAATACTCTTGCCTGGAAAATCCCATGGTAGGCTACAGTCCATGGGGTCACAAAGAGTTGGACACAACTGAGTAACTAAACTTTCTTTCTTTCTGTATTAGGTATTCATAAAAGAACCGGTAATACCCTGGTAAACAAGATAACAATAGCACATCTATTTTTCTTGATTTTTTAAAGATATACCAGGAGTTATATAATGGATTTTTTTTGGGGAAGGGGGGGCGGCGCAGCGGAAGTGGAATATAGTGCTTTGAGCTTCCCGGGTGGCTCAGCAGTAAAGAGTCCACCTGCCAAGCAGGAGATGTAGATTTGATCCCTGTGCTGGGAAGATCCCCTGGAGAAGGACATGGCAACCCACTCCAGTATTCTTGCCTGGAGAATCCCATGGACAGAAGAGCCTGGCAGGCTACAGTGTGTGGGGTCGAAAAAGAGTCAGATATGACAGCGACTAAATTCATGGGGTCGCAAAGAGTCGGACACGACTTAGCAACTGAAATAAACTGAACTGAACTGAAACAACAACACAGTTGTTTTACAATGTTGTTAGTTTCTGCTGTACAGCAAAGTTAATCATCTATACATACACATATCCCATCCTTTTTGGATTTATTCACCATTTAGGTCACCACAGTTTCTCTTCTCTATACCTGGCACAACAGCAGGAACACAGTATGTCATCACTAAATGTTTTAGAATAATGCCCTCATGAGTTTATTAAAAAAAAAAGAACTATTTACCACTACAGTCAGTAAGTACAACTTAGATTTATCTCCCCTTCATAGAGTTTCTTAAATACAATTACCAGGCTTTGTTCACTACCACAAATAACAGCCTATGACATGTATGATGTCTTCTAAATGGAAAAAGTAAGAGGATTTAATAATACCACACTGTCCCTATGAAGTTATACTCAAGAGAGATCAAGTTTAACCTATAGAGAAAACAGTTAAAAAGAGAAGTCTACGTTGAAAATCATGAAATTACATACTTTATAATGGGAATTTTGATCAAATATTCCCTAGATCCAAAATAAGCAAATCAGAGATATTTTGCACGGAGCCAAGGAAGACATTCAGAGAAGGCAATGGCAACCCACTCCAGTACTCTTGCCTGGAAAATCCCATGGACAGAGGAGCCTGGTAGGCTGCAGTCCATGGGGTCGCTAAGAGTCAGACACGACTGAGCGACTTCACTTTCACTTTTCACTTTCATGCATTGGAGAAGGAAGTGGCAACCCACTCCAGTGTTCTTGCCTGGAGAATCCCAGGGACGGGGGAGCCTGGTGGGCTGCCATCTATGGGGTCGCACAGAGTTAGACACGACTGAAGTGACTTAGCAGCAGCAGCAAGGAAGACATTCTTTATTGACAGGATGATGAAACACACAGGCTCTTAAGAAAGGATATGATATTTCCAACTCTAGAGTGATAGAGGGAATCAGTTCAGTTCAGTTCAGTCACTCAATCGTGTCCGACTCTTTGTGACCCTATGAACCGGAACACGCCAGGCCTTCCTGTCCATCACCAACTCCCGGAGTCCACCCAACTTTTCACAGTATGAAAAGACAGGGGGAATAAAATATATGTATATCTAGGTTAGCTGCTTTTAACTAGAATCAATGGCTCTGTCAAGGTATCTTTTATTGCCAACAATTTCAGAAATAATTACTTGTCTCTAAGTAACACAATGATTATCTTAATTTGATGTCAGCCATGGCAAAAATTGTGAATGGATAATTAGGAAAAATATTCTGAAAACTACTACTTAATTCATATAAGACACATATCTCAATGAAACTGAAAAGAAAAAGAATACAAGAAAGATTAATGATAATAAAAAGCATTACCTCAAGTGTGAGTCTCATGTTATTGCATTCCTAACGTTGCTCACATCATACCCTCAAGGAATTGATTTGTTCTTAATGCCAAGGAAAGCAACAAAAAGGAACTAAATCCTATTGACAAGTTAGTTATTTAGTAAATATTTTAGTGGCATAAATCCAATCACTTGAAAATGTATTTATGAATTGATCAATAAACTCAGAGATAATTTCTGACCAATGACATATAAAATATATCAAAAAACCATCTGATCTCCTAACTTTTGCTTTGAAGGTAAAATATAACCTGACTCTGGATAAAAAGATACAATTTGAATTCCCAGAGCTCCTGGAACCTAAAACTATCCTTTTAATACTCTTAACCTCTAAAAGAGGTTAATATTTTTTAGAGCAGATAGATCATTTTATTGATCCTGGACTTTGCTTCCAGACAAGGAACAAATCTTATGGAAGAAAAGGGAAAGAGGAAATAAGAAATATTGACAAATCATGAATCCTGGAAAGAGTAATATAAATTACATATTATTAATAAAAACGTGACAATGCAGGAGGAAAAAAAGGAAGAAAGAAGGAAGGAAAAAGGGAATTACTCAACTTAGCTTTGTTGTTGTTTAGTCACTAAGCCATGTCTGACTCTTTTGTAACTCCAAGGACTGTAGCCTGCTAGGCTCCTCTGTCCATGGGATTTCTCAGGCAAGAATCCTGGAATGGGTTGCCATTTCCTTCCTCAGGGGATCTTCCCGACCCAGGATTGAATCTGCGTCTCCCACATTGGCAGGTGGATTCTTTATCACTGAGCCACCAGGGAAGTCCTAATTTAGCCTTAGCCAATAGAAACAAACCAAGACTTTGAGGGAAACAGGATGTTCTATTGATGTGCCCAGAAATATTAATATGAACTAGAACCAATATAGCAATATAGAAATTAATAAAAAGAATTGTAAAAAAAAAGGTTAGGTGTGGCTAAAGGCTGAGTTTGAAAGAGAAGATGTGGTGGTCATACGCAGTTGTGTTCGACTCTTTGCAACCCCGTGGTCTGTAGCCTGCCAGGATCCCCTGTCGATGGGATGTTCCAGGCAAGAATACTGGAATGGGTTGCCATTTCCTTCTCCAGGGAATCTCCCAACCCAGGAATTGAACCTGCGTCTCCTATATCGGCAGGCAGATTCTTTACCACTGAGCCACCAGGGAAACCCAAAAGAGAAGATGGTGTCGTTTAAATTTTATACTGAGCCCTACCATTTCATTTATTTTTTGATAGGTAAGACATGCATTTATTTAGACAGAAACACACTCCACAGACAGAGTATGGGCCCCTACCACTGCATATTAACCAGATGAAGCTTAAAGTTTTCTTGAAATTAGCAGCATAAAAAAAATGCAGGAAATTTTTCTCAAAGAATGATGGCTATGAAAATTACTCACTTTATAAAGGGAATGAATCATGTATAATATTTGTTATTCATTTACACCTGTTTAAAAACAGCTATATATAATATCACCTTAGTATTATGATGCATTTTTGTAAAAAAAAAAAAAAATAGGTGTTCAAATTACATGTGTGTTACTGCTATTTTCAATACAGTGATAGTGATATTTGATAAGTTTATCACTCAGGATAATCACAGAAGCTATTTAGGAAACATATACAGAGAATAACTGCGTAAGTTATGATACCAGACTAGCAATAATCTGTAATTTACCTTTGAAGTCAAAATATCTTATTCCACAAATAGGCAAAAGCCAAGATTCTCGAACTAAGACAGAAACATGAAAAGATCAAGTTGGAAGATATTAAATGTTTACATTTAAATATAGACTTAAACTTATCTAAGAGTTTGCACTATGAAAGTTTAACAATTCAATCAAAAGAAGTTAAAACAAGTAAACAAGTGAATACTCTTATGATTTGGTTTCAATAATATACCTAATATTTGGAATACTAGGTAACATTCCACAATACAATTTTGCTAAAGTTCTACTGAAATTGTATCAGGTCACCGGCTAGGACAGAAGAGAAGTATTACTGTGAAGTGTCAGAACCTGAACTCAGGAGTCACAGGAATAGGGTATGAATTGTGATTCCATCACACACCACTGTAAGAACTTGGGAAATTTCTTTATCTGTAGATGCCTTGATTTCTGCATCTCCAAAACAGAAGTTAATAAACTTCCATAACAGGTTATAGTAAGGATTAAAGGAAATAATACAAACAGAGCATTTATCAACTTGCTGGATACACTGTATGTGACTTCACTAGAGGGTTACTTTTGTTAAAGTAATAAAAAATTAAAATGATTAATATTATGTATACTGTGAACTTTTCCCAATTACTATTTTTTTAGGAAAAGTCAATAAATAGGTCTAGGAGTGAGGCATACATATTAAAATTAGATCAGAGGAGAGAAAGCACTTCTGAGTTTTACTACTAGAGGCTTTCTAAGTTGATTGATAGGGGCAAAAATGATTATTGTACTCAGGAAAGTTGGAATTATCAATGCACTAAGGTAATAATGTTTATGTGTATATCACAGCATAAGTTTTTACAATGAATTAAATTCACATTTAATGTGATAAAATAAAAACCCACCCTGATTCAAATTAGATTCTGTCTTACATATCAAAGATAGATACAACTTGATTTCCCACCTCGATGAATCATCAAAGGCAAACTTAATTTAGTTGTTTAAAAGCAATCATTAACAATCATATTTTCCAAGGACTAAAGTTATACTTTTCTCATTTCTGACTCCCAGACAGTTTTTAAAATAAAAAGAGAAATCTGTTACATTTAATCTAAACACAGCCAAGCACATACCTTGTTTCCTAAAGAGGTGTGTATTAAGCCCATGGAACCTCTCCATTAGCCATTAAAGTCCTTCCTGGAGTAATACAGCATCTAATGAGTATACCACCTGGAGGATTCTGTTTGTTTTTCTACAGTGAGGTAAAAACAGCTCATTTAACAGATTCATCTTGAGAGTCCGTTGGACTGCAAGGAGATCCAACCAGTCCATTCTAAAGGAGATCGGTCCTGGGTGTTCTTTGGAAGGAATGATGCTAAAGCTGAAACTCCAGTACTTTGGCCACCTCATGCGAAGGGTTGACTCATTGGAAAAGACTCTGATGCTGGGAGGGATTGGGGGCAGGAGGAGAAGGGGACGACAGAGGATGAGATGGCCGGATGGCATCACTGACTTGATGGACATGAGTTTGAGTGAACTCCGGGAGTTGGTGATGGACAGGGAGGCCTGGCATGCTGCAATTCATGTCGCAAAGAGTCAGACACGACTGAGCAACTGAACTGAACTGAACTGAACTGATAGAGCTTTATGACATGAATTCTGGTCGGGAGAGAAACTGCACATCACTGCTATGGCTTGTCTGGTTGTGCTATACCAGATGATGAATTCATTGTCATACATATTCAAGTTCAGGCCAGAGAACAGTGAACCCAGCTAGTTGGTATCATAATGGTATCCAACTAGCTACAATAAGACAGAGTCTTTGTGAATGAGTCTTTCCTTTGGTTTCCAACTCTTGCTTTAAACATTAAGATAATGTTATGGTATTTTAAATAACTGAAACTCTCAACGATCTAACCAAATATACATTGTTCTTTGTTCTTTTAAAGAGAGACTATCTTTAAGGAAGTAAGGAGAAAGCTTTTGGTAATTTTGCAATAATTTATCCTCATTGATTTCTACATTCTATTCAAATTTCATGTTACATTTACTCATATACAGAGATTACATTTACTCATACGCAGAGACAGACATACACACACAAACCTATAGCTAACAGACTTGATATACGTAGAGAGTTATATATTTATATATATCTACAAATATAAATTTATTTATACATATTTAATGTACATTATTTTGTAATGAAACTAGGATATTCATAAATATCTGTTTCTTAAAAAATGATGTGTACTAATTTACATGCTATTTAGCATAGTATATACTATACATTTAATGCATTTAAAGCAAAAACATTTTTAAAACTTCTTAAGTTTATTTTGGGACTTCCCAGATGGCTCAGTGGTAAAGAATCTGCCTGCCAGTGCAGGAGATGTGGGTTCAATCACTGGGTCAGGAAGATCTCCTGGAGCAGGAAATGGCAACTCGCTGCAGTATGGCTGAATGGCTTTAAAGCAACTCTTTATATATTAAATGCAGTTACCAACATGTCCATGATATGCAAAGGAAAAAGAAAAAGAATTAAGTAAGGTGAGCACAATTATGTTCAAACAAAAGCCCAAACACATTGGATTGGAACAAAGAAATTCCAAGTGCACGGGTAAAATGCAGTAAGTCCCTGACAAGCCACATATGAATATGCACTTTCCATGAATGAAAGGTAAAACAGATTTAATGGAAATGTTTATAAATGGAGTGTGTAGGGAGATTGTTTATACTTTCTTCTCTAAGGAAATCTGTGAGAGTAGTTTATAAATATTTCCTCAAGGCAAAAACACAAGTAGTTTTCTTTTTGTGTAAGACATAAAAAAAATATGAATCTTTCTTTGCCACAAAGTAATGAAAACACTTTAACTTTAGATAATGGTTAAGGAAAAGGTTTAAATCTAAGCATATGAAAAAGGAATGAAAATAACCCAGGTGCTGGATTTCACGATCAAGCCATGGACTCAAATGTAGGTCTTAAGGACAATGCCAGAATTCTTTATCATTAGCCCATTTTATAGGAGAGACTGTGTGTGATACTCCCTTAGATTTGTCTCTGGCATGCTGCGATTCATGGGGTTGCGAAGAGTCGGACACGACTGAGAGACTGAACTTGACTGAACTTGCCTTCATTGTGGTTTTTTTTTTTTTTTTTTTGTAGGCAGACATTGCAGTAAAATATATAGACTAAGTATAAGCTTATTATACAACCGATAACCCATTCTAGGTTAATTTACTCTTTTTTTTTCCCCCTTCTCCACCTCAACCTTCCATTTCATGAAGCATCCCCATCCTAATGATCAATAACCAATTGCCAATCCAAATCACCATGTCAAAATGTCCCCCTGCATACCAAGCTAGTCTTGCCCTTTGGCAAATACCAAACCAAATGGATTGCCAAACTACATCAGGGTAGTTTGATCAATAATATCAGAGGCAAATTTATCTATACTGAATATACCTGGATTTCCCAATAAGATTGTGTGCCTATATAGACAACTATATTTGATACATCTTTGATCTACCACAAACATCTTATTGTGTCTAATTACTAATGCCAAATCAATGGTTAAGAAATCACAATGAGAGGAACTGTCTTTATCTTCAACTTGTTTAAATATGTAATACATTTAATTGGGATTTTTCCTGCCTCAGATTTAACTGAGAAACCGAATCAGTAGCTATCACAATGCATTCTGTGGGTTCACAAATTTCCATATACAGTATTTATATAGATGATAAAAGGGAGCATGCTCTATTACTCTTGGCCCCCTGAGATACAAAAAGATTTAAACAGAGGTCGAAGGTTCAGAAGCAGGATTTTAGAGAAAACTGCTTATAAAGTTTTTCCAGAAAAAAAGCTATTGCTGTGCTGTTATCTTCGCCCCACCCATGCAGAGGAAAGGTTGAGGACTGCAACCGCTCAGCAGCAGAAAGACACATCTGACTCATATCTAAGAAAGGTAAAATTTTACTAAGGTCTAAGCTGTGCCAAAGAGACGGACAGATAAGAAGAGTAAAGGAGGGAAAAGGAGGGGAGGAGTCACCTTGGATAGGCTAAACTGGAGTGAAAGGAGAAAGGCTTTTCATCTCAAAGAGATTGGACTTGCATCACAGGGTACGCATTGCTGGGGATAGATCTACAAAGGAAACACCTGCAACAGAGATGCCAGTTAAGGGAACTGCAGGGGACAGCATCTGGCAGGGAATCCTTAAAGATCTCAAGAGAGCAGTCATGAGAGAAAAGCTTTTCTGTGAAACTGGTCTACTCACAGACCACAACTTTAAACACATCTGCCAAGGTTGGGTATTGACGAAATTGAGGCCAATGAGACCTGTACTCTGCTTACTAATTCTCTCCCCTCCACAAAACACCTCGACTCTGGTAGAGCTCATATAACTGCTAGATAGAAAGCGATAGTAAGAGATTCTAAGAAAGACAGGTTTAACTGTTAATAAATCAAGTTCAAAGTGTGGGTTAATCCCTTAGTCTATATGCTAATTACTGAACCTACATTGTTGGTGACTCAGCATGTCAGTAGGGTAGCTGAGATGCTATAGGTCTGCTGGAGATTATCTCTAGGAATAGATTAAAATTATTCCTCATTGAATAAAATACAAAGAGGAGCAGTGGGAGAAAAACACTATCTTTTGTTTACATCATTAGAAACATTTTTAACATACACCTTAGAAATACATTAGGCTTTAATGTGAACCGTGAACTACCAGATGTTCAAGCTGGTTTTAGAAAAGGCAAAGGAACCAAAGATCAAATTGCCAATATCCACCGGATCATGGAAAAAGCAAGGGAGTTCCAGAAAAACATCCACTTCTGCTTTATTGACTATGCCAAAGCCTTTGACTGTGTGGATCACAATAAACTGTGGATAATTCTGAAAGACATGGGACTACCAGACCACCTGACCTGCCTCTTGAGAAATCTGTATGCAGGTCAGGAAGCAACAGTTAGAACTGGACATGGAACAACAGACTGTTTCCAAATAGGAAAAGGAGTACATCAAGGCGTATATTGTCACCCTGCTTATTTAACTTATATGCAGAGTACATCATGAGAAATGCTGGGCTGGATGAAGCACAAGCTGGAATAAAGATTTCCAGGAGAAATATCAATAACCTTAGATATACAGATGACACCACCCTTATGGCAGAAAGTGAAGAAGAATAAAGAGCCTCTTGATGAAAGTCAGAGTGAAAAAGTTGGCTTAAAGTTCAACATTCAGAAAACTAAGATCATGGCATCCGGTCCCATTAGTTCAGTTCAGTTCAGTCGCTCAGTCGTATCCGACTCTTTGAGACCCCATGAATCGCAGCATGCCAGGCCTCCCTGTCCATCACTAACTCCCGGAGTTCACTCAGACTCACGTCCATTGAGTCAGTAATGCCATCCAGCCATCTCATCCTCTGGTGTCCCCTTCTCCTTCTGCCCCCAATCCCTCCCAGCATCAGAGTCTTTTCCAATGAGTCAATTCTTTGCATGAGGTGGCCAAAGTACTGGAGTTTCAGCTTCAGCATCATTCCTTCCAAAGAAATCCCAGGGCTGATCTCCTTTAGAATGGACTGGTTGGATCTCCCTGCAGTCCAAGGGACTCTCAAGAGTCTTCTCCAACACCACGGTTCAAAAGCATCAATTCTTTGGTGCTCAGCTTTCTTCACAGTCCAACTCTCACATCCATACATGACCACAGGAAAAACCATAGCCTTGACTAGATGGACCTTTGTTGGCAAAGTAATGTCTCTGCTTTTGAATATGCTATCTAGGTTGGTCATAACTTTCCTTCCAAGAAGTAAGCATCTTTTAATTTCATGGCTGCAGTCACCATCTGCAGTGATTTTGGAGCCCCCAAAAATAAAGTCTGACACTGTTTCCACTGTTTTCCCATCTATTTCCCACGAAGTGATGGGACCAGATGCCATGATCTTCGTTTTCTGAATGTTGAGTTTTAAGCCAACTTTTTCACTCTCCTCTTTCACTTTCTGGCAAATAGATGGGGAAACGGTGGAAACAGTGGAAGACTTTACTTTTTGGGGCTCCAAAATCACTGCAGATGGTGATTGCAGCCATGAAATTAAAAGACGCTTAATTCCTTGCAAGGAAAGTTATGACCAACCTAGACAGCATATTAAAAAGCAGAGACATAACTTTGTCAACAAAGTTCCATCTAGTCAAGGCTACGGTTTTTCCAGTGGTCATGTATGGATGTGAGAGTTGGACTATAAGGAAACCTGAGTGCCAAAGAATTGATGCTTTTGAACTGTGGTGTTGGAGAAGACTCTTTAGAGTCCCTTGGACTGCAAGGAGATCCAACCTGTCCATCCTAAAGGAAATCAGTCCTGAGTGTTCATTGGAAGGACTGATGCTGAAGCTGAAACTCCAATACTTGGCCACCTGATGCAAAGAGCTTACTCATTTGAAAAGACCCTGAGCTGGGAAAGATTGAAGGCATGAGGAGAAGGGAACGACAGAGGATGAGATGGTTGGATGGCATCACCGACTCAATGGACATGAGTTTGGGTAAACTCCAGGAGTTGGTGATGAATAGGGAGGCCTAGCATGCTGCAGTCCATGGGGTCGCAAAGACTCAGACACAACTGAGAGACTGAACTGAACTGAAGTGAATGATTTCCTACTTAATTTTATGTAGAGTCAGATTATAAAAAGTCAGTAAGTCATTCTTCTTGCAGCCTCCAGGAAAATTTGAACTATTTGTCCTTTACAAGGAAAGGGATATGTAAAAAAGAAAGTAAAAGCAGTGGTCCTGGAAATTTTTCCTTATGGGTTTTTCTGAGAGGTTGATCAGCTGATTTTACTAGGAGGGGGTCGAATGCCAAAGACAACCGGAGTTGCCATCTTAATACTTGAAGAATTAGAAAATATATTTAGAAAGAAGCTTGGTATGTCAAGAGGAATAGAAAGAATAGATTCCCAAAGAGGCTCTTAAAACAGTGTTGTTAAAATTCACATTCATTTGCTTAACATTAAAACCCAGCAATTAGCTAACAAACCTTGGTGCCAGACTGCTATTAATTTTGTGCTGACTCCATACATGTAAATTAAACCATTACAAGTTCCCCACATGCTGCCTCTGACATTTGTTTTGTACAAGTAAGCCAGCAGTGGGAGGCATAAACTTTGCTCTTAATTCCCTTGGCAAGTGAGCTGCTGATCAGTTTGTTAATTTTCTGGAAAGACATTCAAAAACTACTTTTTGAGGACAAAAAAAAGTGTTTAACACAATGACTTCAACTGCACGTGTCTTATGAATTAAAAGTTATAATATTACAAAAAGTTTTCACAATAGTATTTAGATCTGACTGGAGATACTTAGATACTTTTATATAATTAGAGTCTACAATAATATATTATAAAATAACATAAAATGATATTTATTTTCCCAGGAATAATCAAAATCATGTTTATTATAATTTTTAACCTTATTAAATCCTAAAAGTATATTAGAGAATTCTATCACTTGCTTTTGATCATTTAAAAAATCTAAAAGAGAAATAGCTGGTTATTTTTAAATGAGGTAATACATGGGAAGAAATGAGAGAAGGCAATGGCAACCCACTCCAGTACTCTTGCCTGGAAAATCCCATGGACAGGGGAGCCTGGAAGGCTGCAGTCCATAGGGTCACTGAGAGTCGGACACGACTGAGCAACTTCACTTTCACTTTTCACTTTCATGCATTGGAGAAGGAAATGGCAACCCACTCCAGTGTTCTTGCCTGGAGAATCCCAGGGACGGGGGAGCCTGGTGGGCTGCCATCTCTGGGGTCGCACAGAGTCGGACACGACTGAAGTGACTTAGCATAGCATGGGAAGAAAAGATCTTGTATTTAGAGAACTTTCTCATCAATGATCAAGTAAAATTCATAAATCCTCCACAAAAATCCCATGATTTTCTACTCATCTGTAGGTTCGAGGTTTCCAACAAAAGACTGAGTGTTCCAAACACTCAGCCTGCTTAAACAATCCTCTTAACCACGATTTCCACTAAAACTTCAAGGACCTGATAATAAGAACCTGATATATAAACATGGACAAGTGTTACCTATGATTCTGTATGGTCTTGAAATGCCTGATCCATAACAGTCGTTCTGTCCATATCCTTCCATACCTCCTCTATGCTATGCTATGCCAAGTCACTTCAGTCGTGTCCAACTCTGTGTGACCCCATGGACGGCAGCCAACCAGGCTCCCCCATCCCTGGGATTCTCCAGGCAAGAACACTGGAGTGGGTTGCCATTTCCTTCTCCAATGCAGGAAAGTGAAAACTGAAAGTGAAGTCGCTCAGTCGTGTCCGACCCTCAGCGACCCCATGGACTGCAGCCCACCAGGCTCCTCCATCCATGGGATTTTCCAGGCAAGAGTACTGGAGTCGGGTGCCATTGCCTTCTCTGCCATACCTCCTCTAGTTTCCCATAAAGAAACTGTCCTGTGTATGATATGATATGTTAGGCTTATTTACCTTTACAATGGGCATCCGCCATGCTGTTTGCTTCAAAAGCCACTGTTCTGAAATACTAGGTGGCAGATACCTGTTACCAACCATGCATTCCACTCACATTTTCAAGATTTTTTAGTCAAGCACTGTTCTAGGTACTTTAGATATACCCATACGAAAATAGATAAAAATCCCTAAGACCTACACTGCCCACACCCTAGGCATACATACAGTCTTTACAGAAAATAAAAACATAAAAGGACTGAATTTCCAAAACCTGGCAAGTGTCTCAAACCAAATGGCATAACATCTCAAAATTAACCAAAAACTCAAACATTTTACTTCTTTTATAATGCCTGTACTTTAAATCATTGTCATTAGCATCAGAACTTAATTCTTCTGAGCTACTTAAGTACAGGATTTGTATTTTTCTATTCTGTAGATTCCCTGCAAGCCTAGCAAAAGAGTGAGCCTGTTAGGTGTTCAGTAAATGTAGAACTGAAGTAAGCAAAGTGATACTAAGAAAGGTAATTTTTTTACAAGTAAAGTATGAGATCATTTTGAGTATCTAATGAAGCCAAAAATAATTATATCATAGACTGTAGTTTAGTCAAGTCATTCATAGATAAAAAGTTTCCTAACAAAATCAGCCCTTAATTTAAATTTTTGTATTGAAAATGTGATGCTTAGAACATCAATGTTGGCCCCATCAATGTCCCACCCCAAACCTACTGAAGAATCAGAGTCTGCAGCTTTACAAAATCCCCAAGTAACTGAGATGAACATTAAAATTTGAGAAGTGCTAATTTATACCACTTTTTTAACCAAAACTACATGTTAAAGTCTACTGGTTTTGTTTTTAAAAATCAGGAGAAACAGAAGAAAAAGAGAAAAAAGAAAACCTATGTCTGACCACACTCCAAATCTATTAAACATGAGTATGAGTTCAAGACTGATCTTTTTATTTTTAGCTCTCCATGGAATTTTCAGGTACAGACAAGTTAAGAAGCATTGATTTAAACAATATATTGGCTCTGCAATGGAATTCTCTTATTGAAGTAAAAGAAACTGAGTTTTAAAGTTCAAATCAGAGCAAATAAATTTCTAACATATAAAAATTCAAGTTAAGACCTTGGTCAATAGTCTATTGATTTTAGGGTCAAATGTAGAAACATGTGAGTCTAAAGATGTTCTGAAACTCTGCTGCCTTCTAACAAAGCATCCTATTCCTGTCCTTCTCTGACACAAAATCGTCTTAATTGATAAGCATCAATAGGAACAGTGAAAATGAGCTTTAGAGCACAGATCTGTAGAACTATAGCAAACTCTCCTTACTGAGACTAAAGAGGAGCTAGCCTGTGTTATATTTAATCTTTAAAGACTGAAACACTCATTTCTCTTGGGGAAAATCAAAGAAATCAATCCTTCCATCATGTGAACTAAAATCTCATTTAGAGTTCAGCTTTTGCTAATAATTTGGCATAAGATATTCAGGCTTGTTTTCATAAACCATCATAACTACATAGCACATCATAAATAAGGAATAAATAAATGCTCTTCTAACTCATAGTAACTAAATCAATCTAATATTTTGTGTTAATTAATGCCATCAACAAAGTGTATTTCAAGGATGCCTTTTCTCAAAAGCTATAGAATACAACCAATTGGGTACATCATATTTTTTGACAAGTGTTGTCAGAACAAAGTTAGGAAATGACTGGTTCACATTCAGTGTGAGATCAAAAAGAGACTAAAAGGAAAAACTTGGGTTCACAATAAACATAGTAGGGAACTGTAATACATGGAGTTCTATTTTTAATTCTGTCACAGATAAAAAGCAAAAAAAAAAAAATTCTAAAAAGAGGGTAAATTAATTCAAATGATTCATTATCTCATTTTATCTGTGTATCAGCCCAACGAAATGACTATTATTACTCCACTTTCCAGAGGAAGAATATGAAGAAAAGGGAGGATAGATAAGTTTTCAAGGCCACTCTTTATACTATATTAAGTGGAATCTTCATAATCATTAGACTCTTGGTACCTTTGAAATCAGACAGACCTATATGAAAAGTTCTAACATAAAAGTGGTTATCAAGACTCTACTTTTAGACCAACAAGGATAAAATTCCACAAGTCCAGTCTGAGGAACAGGTAGGAACATGTCTAATAAAACTTAAAATGTCCCTGGGATCCACTTTCTGAAGCCAACAGCTTTGTGTTTGTCTCTATAAGAGTACTAGTCTGCCTCAGAGATATTCAGGTGTACTGGATCTTGCTAAGTATATTCAGGTATGTTGGATTTCATCAATGCTATCTAGGAATATCATCAGACTTACTTCACGTTCACTATATAAATAAGTTCAACTTCAGGGACTTTTTCATACTTTTTAATCAAAAGGAGGTCATCAAAGATAACTCAATAGTTTTTAAATAGATGACACAAAGAAGCTTTTGCTCTTTAAAGATGAACAAACCAGGTGACTTATGGTATATCATATCTTTGCTCACTTCAAGAACAGGCCTGAACATACTTCTTGGTTCAATAACAGAATCAAAGCCTTATCTCAGCTGATTTCTTAACCTCTTATTTTTCAACAAATGCATCTGTATAAAGTGTAGTTATGTCCAAAGTGATATGCTTCAGTACTGGGAGTACAGGGCCACTGGCCACTCAAATTACAGAGTCCAGAATTCCCAACAGGGCCACTTATGGAGACTAGGAGTCAAGTGGAAGACCAAGAAGCTGTGTGATACACCCAGGATCAAGGTGTTTCTCCCACTAGTTACTTTTCATGATAAATATTTATTAATCTCCTGTTATAAGCCCTCAGGGGTCAGCAAACTACATCCTGCAGGACAAATCCAAGCCACAACTTATTGCTGCAGAGCCATGAGTCAAAAATAGTATTAACCCTTTTAAACATTTTAAATGTTAAAATGTTAAAACATAACATTTTAAAATGTTATAAAAAATCAAAAAAGAATATTTCATGAAATGTGAAAATTGCACAAAATTTCCTTTTCAGTATCAATAAACAGTATTATTGGAATATAACCAGCTTCATTCATTTCTGTATGGTCTATGGTTGCTTTCGAGTTACAATGGCAGAAGTGAATAAGTGTGACAGAGATTGTGTAAATGTGAAAAGTATCAAATATTTATTGTCTGGCACCTTAAGAAAAAGTGTGCCAACCACTGTGCTAGACACAGTAATGAAGAAGAGAAATACAATCTTTCAACTTAGCAAATATGGCAGTGATTCTGCTGCCTGCACTCCCTTTTGGCCTGAAAACAAAATGAATCTCTACAGGCTTCCATTTCTTTCTCTGTTTGTGGGGACAAGAAAAGAACTTGGCTCATAGGAAAAAGACCATTTAGCCTGGTGTCTTGCACACAGAAAGCATTCAATAAATCAATGTTTTTTTGTCCAGTTGGAAGTCCTAGCACTTTACCCTTCTCTGCCTACAAAAATCCTATTTTTCCTTCTAAGTCATGATAAAGTGCTTCCTTTGCATGCACTCTTCTATCACCTCTCAAATTTAAGTTACTCCCTCTGTTCCCAGAGCATCCTGTTTACCAGTGTGTTATAGTAAGATCCACAATCTTCCTTGTACTTTGGTTATTTATAAGTCCCTCCTTAGAAGCAGGGATCATTTTCTTATTAATTTTGTAAGCCCTATAACATTGAGCATAGATAAGGCATTGCATAGAGGAGACAGTCAATTAATATTTGCTGAACAAATAAAAAAATGAAACAATGCACAAGTAGACAACCATGTGGAGATGTCCAAATTGGTGCAGTGGTAAAGAACCTGCCTGCCAACGAAGGACACGCATGTTCAATCCCTGGGCCAGGAAGATACCCTGGAGGAGGAAATGGCAACCCACTCCAGTATTCTTGCCTGAGAATTCCTGTAGACAGAGGAGCCTGGTGGGTTACAGTCCATGGGGTCACAAAGACTCAGACATGAATGAGCAACTGAGCATGCACGCGCACGTGTGCACACACACACACACACACAAAATCCCTCCCCAATAATAGACAACTTAATAGACAAACTGGGGGTCTCACAGAAACTCATGGAAAGGCTAATACCAACCAACATAAAATATTAGACTCGAGGAATGGTATGGGGAGGGAGGTGGGAGGGGGGTTCAGGATGGGGAACACGTGTACACCCCTGGTGGATGCATGTTGATGTATGGCAAAACCAATACAATATTGTAAAGTAAAAAAAAATCATAGTAATAGACTCTGTCAAGTATACAATCTTGCTATATGTTCCTTACAAAGTCACAAATTCCATTCTAAGCTTTCTTGTCTAAATTATAAAATGTTGGAGCAATTGTCAGAGTTTGCGCCGGCATTAGGAAGGAAAAGGTAACTAGTAAAATTATTATTTCAATTAGAAACTTTGAAAGTATTCCACTTTTCTGTGCTGCACACAGTCTTACTCCATCCTATATTACAAATCTAAGTGTTTTATTAACTGTGCTTCTCAAAAGTCAATTTGCTCTATTTTTAAACCCCACACACAAACATACACATACGCCCACACACACACACATACATTTTTACAGCTAATAAAAGGGAAGAGAAACTCATGGGGAAAGCAACAAATGTGAATTACATCTCAATAAAGCTTTTAATAAAGTTAAAGGCAATAAAAACTGATTTTAAAAGTGGACCAAATCTCTTCTCATTGGTTATTTGCTTCAAGAGAACAATGCCTTGAAGAATCAGGAACCTATGTACCATGCTTATTTAAATTCTTGCTACCTGTTCAGTTCAGTTCAGTCGCTCAGTCGTGTCCGACTCTTTGCGACCCCATGAATCACAGCACTCCAGGCCTCCCTGTCTATCACCAACTCCCAGAGTTCACCCAGACTCACGTCCATCGAGTCAGTGATGCCATCCAGCCATCTCATCCTCTGTCGTCCCCTTCTCCTCCTGCCCCCAATCCCTCCCAGCATCAGAGTCTTTTCCAAAGAGTCAACTCTTCGCATGAGGTGGCCAAAGTACTGGAGTTTCAGCTTTAGCATCATTCCTTCCAAAGAAATCCCAGGGCTGATCTCCTTCAGAATGGACTAGTTGGATCTCCCTGCAGTCCAAGGGACTCTCAAGAGTCTTCTCCAATACCACAGTTCAAAAGCTACCTGTAGGTTTTTTAAATACATAATTTTATTTATTTATTTTTGGTTGTGATGGCTCTTGGGCTTCCCTTGTGACTCAGCTGGTAAAGAATCTGACTGTAATGCGGGAGACCTGGGTTTGATCCCTGGGTTGGGAAGATCCCTGGGGAAAGGAAAGGCTACCCATTCTAGTATTCTGGCCTGGAGAATTCCATGGACTGTATAGTCCATGCGGTCACAGAGTCGGACATGACTGAGCTACTTTCATTTTCATGCAAGGTCTTTGCTGCTGTGGGGGCTTTTCTCTAGTTGTGGCAAGCAGGGGGCCACTCTCAGTTGCAGTGCATGGGCTTTTTACTGTGGTTGTTTCTCTTGCTGTGGAGCATGGGCTCTAGGGCACATGGGCTTCAGTAGTTGCAGCTCCAGTCTAGAGCACAGACTAAATAGTTGTGGCGCATGGGCTTAGTTGCTCCAGGGCATGTGGGATCTTCCTGGATTAGGGATCAAATTTGTGTCTTCTGCATTGGCAGGTGGACTCTTTACCGCTGATCCACCAGTGAAGCTCTACCTTAGGTTTGGATTATGGGAAACCTAAAAGATGGCTTTCTAAACAATGACAACAGATTTCACAACGAAAAGAACAGATGTCACTAAAACGCAAAGGAAATTTATTTGAGATCTGGTCCTGGAACAGGTGACTTTGTCTGAGAAGGCAGGTTATTCTGCTGATTACTGCACCTCAGATAGCAAAGGCTGACCAGTTTGCTGCATGGCAGCCAAAGGAAGAACCCCCAAATATCCCAAAGATCTGTCAGGTTTATGACAAACATAATGTGCAAGATAGAGCTGAAGCCCCAGAGCAAAATTCCTTTTCATTATACTCCTCAATGACCATAAATTAGAGGTTTTTAAATGTTTGTGTTACCTATTTTCATTTCAACAATGTATTTGAAGACTTTATTATAAGAATTTCCAACAGTATATTTAGAAGATACACAGAAAATTTCAACAAGATTCTGAAACTATATGCAATAGACTATCTACCTATTATCACCTGTCTATGTATCATTTGTCATCTATTTATCATCTGTTTATCTATCTGTGTGTGTGTTAGTTGCTCAGTTGTGTCTGACCCTTTGCGACCCACAAACTGTAGCCTGCCAGGGTCCTCTGTCCGTGGGATTTTCCAGGCGAGAATACTGGAGTGGGTTGCCATTTCCTCCTCCACGGGATCTTCCTGACCCAGGCTAACCCGCATCTCCTGTGTTTCCTGCATTGTACAGATTCTTTACCCACTGAGCCGAAGGGGAAGTTTATCTATCTACCTATCTATAATAACTGTATAGCCTTATCTTTTCCTGAAACAGATTAATGTAGATATTATAGTAGTCAATAGCTTGTAGAGATTTAAGACTATTTGATAGAAACTACAGGAACCCTCCCCATCAAACTGCTCACTTGCACATATTTAAACTTGATATAAAATTTCAGGAAGTTATGCATCAGTCTAAAACCATTCTTGGACTCCAAATTAAAAAGGTTTACAAAACTTCTTTAATCATAGAATATAATTTTACACAATTCATACTCATTAAAATACCATTATTGATAATTTTGCACCCAAAAAAATACAAATTTCTCACAGTGCATCTTTAATAAGTTTAACATAAATCACAAGTTTCTCCTTCTCTATCATATACTCTATATTCCATGTGGTGCTTCACTTCCTGCCTTCAGCTATATTCTTTCCTTCTAGGAACATTTCTGCTCCTCCAAGGGATGGGTAGCTGCAGGTTTTGAGATAAAACCTTTTATTTTAAAATATATATACACAGCCCAAAACAATACTATTAAAGCTCAGAAGTTCTCCCTAATGTTTAATTTGATTTTTCCTATGATGGTTACACCAGTTATCCCTGCTACATTTACATTATGAACAGATTACTCAGTCTGCAATCCTCTGACCTACATATTAGCAAATCCTCCTACTTACAATTTTCCATGAAAGCCTTATTCTTTAAGCATCTATTCTCCCCACTCTCTGGGCCTCTCTGGTAGCTTTTACCAAACATAAACTTAACATCAGACTTCTGGGAGTGGATTTTCAAACGGGGTAAATGGCTATACTGGACGGAGATCATTTCTCTTTCATAATATATGAAACATCTTTTTTAATAAAGTTTGAACTTTGTACTCAAATGTTACACATTACTAAGTCATATTTTTATATAGTAAAAACCATATGTTAGAACATTAGAGGAAATTTTTTAAATGTGTCTCATGAATTTCAACAGTGTTGAGTAATTTTACTTTTTTGTATATTCTCTTCCAGCTTTTTACATGCAGTGTTACTAGGTGTGAAAGAAAGAAAGTGAAGTGGCTCAGTCATGTCCGACTCTTTGCGACCCCATGGACTGTAGCCTGTCAAGCTCCTCTACCCATGGGATTTTCCAGGCCAGAATACTGGAGTGGGTTGCCATTTCCTTCTCCAACTAGGTGTAATTGATGTGAATATACCCATTTGTTTGCTGATCTTATATAGAGTAATGGTTAAGTGTGACCTCGAGAGACACATACCTAGCTTTCAATCCCTGACCCAGCAGTCACTAGCTCTGCAACCTTGCTCAGTTTCTTCATGTGTATTTCCATGCTAAGTTGCCTCACTCGTGTCTGTTTGTGACCCTATGGATTGCACCTCCAGGCTCATCTGTCCATGGGATGCCCCCAACAAGAATATTGGAGTGGGTTGCCATGCCATCCTCCAGGGGATCTTCCTGACCTGAGGATGGAACCCGTGTCTCTTACACCTCCTACACTGGCAGGCTAGTTCTTTACCAATAGCGCCACCTGGAAAGCCCCTTCCTGTGTATAATATATGGGTAATAATAGTACCTATCTCTTAGAATTACTGTGAAGATGTATAAATGTACAATGCTTAAATAGTGCTTGGCAAATGGAAAGGGCCTAATAAATGTTAGCTAAATACATATTATGACTAGTTATTCATTCCCTTATATAACATTAGAATGGAAATACTTTTCTTAGTTACATAGTGTACCTGATAACATTTAATGGCTCCAGAATATTTCTATACCTATGTATGCCTGAATTTATTTAATAATTTCTGTACAGTCAGCAAAAACAAGACCAGGAACTGACTGTGGCTCAGATCATGAACTCCTTATTGCAAAATTCAGACTTAAATTGAAAAAAGTAGAGAAATCCACTAGGCCATTCAGGTATGACCTAAATAAAATCCCTTATGATTAAACAGTGGAAATGACAAATAGATTCAAAGGATTAGATCTGACAGACAGAGGTCTGAAGAACTATAGACAGAGGTTCATAACATTGTATAGGAGGCAGTGATCAAAACCATCCCCCACAAAAGAAAAATGCAAAATGATTGACTGAGGAGGTCTTATGAATAGCCGAGAAAAGAAGAGAAACAAAAGGCAAAGGAGAAATAGAAAGATATACCCATCTGAATGCAGAGTTCCAAAGAATAGGAAGGAGAGATAAGAAAGCCTTCCTAAGTGAAAAATGCAAAGAAATAGGGGAAAACAATAGAATGGGAAAGATTAGAGATCTCGTCAAGATAATTAGAGCTACCAAGGAAACACTTCACACAAAGATGGGCACAAAAAAGGACAGATACTGTATGGAACTAACAGAAGGGGAAGAGATTAAGAAGAGGTGGCAAGAATACACAGAGAAACTAAAAAGATCTTAATGACCCAGAAAACCAGGATGGTATGATCACTCACTTAGAGCCAGCATCTTGGAGTGTGAAGTCAAGTGGGCCTTAGGAAGCATCACTACGAACAAAGCTAGTGGAGGTGATGGAATTCCAGTTGAGTTATTTCAAATCCTAAAAAGATGATGCTGTGAAAGTGCTGCACTCAATATGCCAGCAAATTTGGAAAACTCAGCAGTGGCAATAGCACTGGAAAAGGTCAGTTTTCATTCTAATCCCAAAGAAGGGCAATGCCAAAGAATGTTCAAAATTGCAGAAATTTCACTTGCAAGCCAGGTAATGCTAAAAATCCTCCAAGCTAGGCTTCAACAGTAATGAACTGAGAACTTCCAGATGTGTACAAGGTGGATTTAGAAAAGGCAGAGGAACCAGAAATCAAACTGCCAACATCTGCTGGATCATAAAAAGCAAGAGAATTACAGAAAAATGTCTACTGCTGCTTCATTGACTACATCTAAGGCTTTGACTTTGTGGAACACAACAAACTGTGATAAATTCTTAAAGTTATGGGAATACCAGACCACCTTACCTACCTCCTGGGAAACCTGTAAGCAGGTCAAGAAGCAACAGTTAGAACCCAACATGGAACAACAGACTGGTTCCAAATTGGGAAAGGAGTATGTCAAGGCTGTATATTGTCACCCTGCTTATTTAACTTCTATGCAGAGTACATCATGAGAAATGCTGGGCTGGAGGAAGCACAAGCTGGTATCAAGATGGCCGGGAGAAATATCAATAATGTCAGATATGCAGATGATACCACCCTTATGGCAGAAAGTGAAGAGGAACTAAAGATCTCTTGATGAAGGTAAGAGGAGAGTGAAAAAGCTGGCTTAAAACTCAACATTTAAAAAATGAAGATCATGACATCCAGTCCCATCATGTCATGGCAAATAGACGGGGAAGCAATGCAAACAGAAAGAGACTTTATTTTCTTGGGCTCCAAAATCACTGCAGATAGTGACTGTAGCCATGAGATTAAAAGATGCCTGTTCTTTGGAAGAAAAGCTATGAGAAATCTAGATAGCATATCAAAAAGAAGAGACATTACTTTGCTGACAAAGGTCCATATTGTCAAAGCTATGGTTTTTCTAGTAGTCATGTATGTATGTGAGAGTTGGACTGTAAAGAAAGCTGAGCACTGAAGAACTGATGCTTTTGAACTGTGGTGCTGGAATTGACTGTTGAGAGTCCCTTGTACTGCAAGGAAATCCAACTAGTCAATAGTAAAGGAAATCAGTCCTGAATATTCATTGGAAGGACTGATGCTGAAACTCCAATACTTTGGGTACCTGATGGGAAGAGCTGACTCATTGGGGAAAAAAAAAAAAGACCCTGATGCTAGGAAAGATTGAAGGCAGGAGGAGAAGAGGATGACAGAGGATGAGATGGTTGGATGGCATCACCGAATAGATGGACATGGGTTTGAGCAGATGGTAAATGACAGGGAAGCCTGGGGTGCTATAATCCTCGGGCTCACAAAGAGTCGGACAGGACAGAGCAACTGAACACCACCACCACCACCACTGGATAGTCAGGTTGCTTTCATCTTTTGCTGGTACAGCTAATACTGCAAAGAATATCTTCAGGTACATAGCTTTATTTTTCTTGCTTGGAATTATTTTATTAAGATAAATTTCTATAAGTTGAATGGATGAATCAAAGAGTTTGAACATTGTTACTGAGTCCTATATGACAAAGAGAAACAGCATTTGCTCAGGTCAGTGTCCAGGTGTTTCACTCATTTAGGAGAACATTAAATATTGGTACCACTGAAGTATTACTAAAAGAGAATAACTTTCATGGGGTTACAATTCCAGCTCCGTGCTCCACATCCTCCCTTTTCCAAAGGTCAACAGAGTCAAAACCCAATGTTACGTAGAAAACTTTCACAATATAAAATTCAAGCCCCTTCTGCTCTGATGACCACAGAGCTCTTTTGTACAGAAATAAAGCTTTTCCTGTTGGTCTTGGAACAATTTCCACAGCTCCTGAAAGGGGGAAGCATTTTTCTTCCCTCCAAGGAGCCTCGGGCTGCATGTAATGTGGCGCGTAATTTCCTGCATCTAAGTTGGCAACTGTTAAATAAATTCTTGAGCAAAAAACTAGACTTTTCATGAAAATTTCTGCTCATTATCTAATTATGTCAACATTTAATAAAATTCCTGTTTTCCCTTTCTATCATTTGACAAAGTGAGCAAAAGGGAAAAAAAGGGGAAAAAAAATCCCTAAATCTAAATTATTATGAACCACAGCAGTACTCATGAAGGGTACTGGGAAAGAAATGAAGTGAGTGCATTACAGGAGCTGATGAATTAATTCTGGATGAGTCATTTCCAAAATGCTCATGAGAATCCACATGTATTATACTTCATGTATCTTTCATAATTTCAGCAAAGATAAAATGAGAAATATGTTACATTCGACAAATAAACAAATACTTGTCTAACATGCATGTTTTTCCATATTATAGATAGGATGATGCTATGATGAAATTTAAAAAAAAAAAAAAAAAACAAGAAAAAAATACCCACTAATTTAATGGAAAGAATAACAGGGAGATACAATTGGTATTGATAAGACAGTAAAATTCCACTAAAACACCTCAAATTCAATTCAAATTGAATTAATGAATAGGTTTTTTCTTTCCATTCTGAGTTTCTCAGCTGGATTACTGGCAGTCTGACTCATTCCATGCCATAGAGATGGTTCTTTAGAATACTGGACCATGATCAATCAATTAGACATTGCCACAAATTTCTCTCCAAGTATCATCTAAAAGTCATTAACTCTGGGCACAAAACATGACGATCATTTTATGTGTAGGAGATCTGTGCATTCTTTTGGAATACCGAAGAAGTATGAGCCCCTTGCTTGAAACTACAGTTTTCTTCATTTCAATGTATTTGCTGATATTTGCTACTGAATTTAGAGATTCAAATTCTCTTCCAATTCTTTTATCTTGTGTTCTGTATCCTTCACTCATTAAACACTTCTCGAGTCTATGTCAATACCTGCAGTTTTCAATGCTATGCTGCTGTTCAGTCACTAAGTCATGTCTGACTCTTTGTGACCCTATGGACTGTAGCCTGCCAGGCTCCTCTTTCCATGGGATTTTCCAGGCAAGAATACTGGAGTGGGTTGTCATTTTCTTCTCCAGGGAATCATCCCAGGATCAAACTCATGTCTCATGCTTCGCAGGTGGATTCTTTAGCACCTGGCTACCTGGAAAGTCCCGTTCAATGCTATGATCACTTTGTTAACCAGATATATTGTTGATTAATTCTCAATTCATTTTTTGAAAGTTATGACAACATTGCTGCTTCTGGGGTGCTGAATTAAAATTTCCAATGGAGTATCCCACTCATATTAAAAATTAAACATATAAAAATCTAGCTTGCCATTCCCAATCTACCTCCCTGACTTGGCTTTCGCTTTCATCATCCTCTGTCTTCCCTCTCTCTGCTAATGGCACCTATGATATCTATCTCATCCCCTCCTAACTTTGCCCTCTACACAAAGATTGCTATTCTGGGGAAGTCTTTCCCAATCCCCATTCCTAAATTACATCAATCCACCCTCGTTTAATAGGTTTTGAATGTTATAGAAACAAACATGAAAGTGATTTAATGCAGGAGTCAGAAAGACTTTCAGTATGTCCCAGGGAAGAGACACAGAAGCCAGGGACATCAGTTCTAAGGGACTGTGGAAAGAATTCTCCAAGGAGTCAGTTTTCTAGGGTATAAACCACTACCTGCTTTACTCAGACCTCTTAAATTGGCTTTTAAAAATTGCTCCTCTGAGATTCAGACTCTGGTCTGGAATCTGACCTGGCTTTACTCGTTCCTCTTCTTCTGGTCTAGGGTTTTCCGGATGGACAGGAGAGAGAATACTGACTTTCCTTTCAGTGATGTTATTAGGAATGAGTAATAAAAATGCTGGCAAGTCCAGGGAAAATCAGAGTGCTGCATTAAAAAGTTAATGGCCCAAACTCCTTGGAGCTATCTGAAAATGAAATAATCACTAAGGGACAAATCCAAAATTAAAAAAAAAAATCATACAAACACAATTTACCCCAGGAATTTTCAATAACTGTTATTGCTTTTTTTGTGGCAGCTAAGCATCACAAAGGGCCCATTTTTCTCAAGCCCACCTTTGTATCCCTTCAGACAGAAAAAGGTAGCAGGGAGGTTATATATATATCCATAATCTGAGTCTGTGCAATTGCTATGTCACAGTGTAATCTATGAAATATTGCTGCATGATTACAGACATAGAATGTCAAACTTAATTATAAGAAAATTACAAAACACTCCACCAACTGGATATAAATCCTCAACAATGGAAAAAGGGACTATATGTGTGTGTATATGATACACTTGCCACTGGCTTAAGTGATCTTTCCCTACTTGAGCAAGATAAAGAAGAAATTACATACAGATGAGGCTCAATATTTATATGTATTTGTCACAAAGCCCCAAGTTGCTTCATGCTTCCCTGTGTGTCAGAGGATCTGCACACTGAAAGAGAGTTCTTTATCACTGGAAGTGCCTCAAAGAACCCAACTGACCACAGCCACTGCAAAAAATATTCAAAGATAAAACTGCATGGTCCCTGCCTCATTTGATGTCCTATGACTTGTGATTTGCTAAACTTGACAAGACATCACTTTCATACCCTACCTTACAGACCAACTCCTGCCCAGTTTTTTTTAGGAGAAAAATAGCATCTATCTAAATTATCATCTCTTTCTCAAAACACTCTTCAGTTCAGTTCAGTTCAGTTCAGTCGCTCAGTCGTGTCCAACTCTTTGCGACCCCATGAATCGTAGCACACCAGGCATCCCTGTCCATCATCAACTCCCGGAGTTCACTCAGACTCACATCCATTGAGTCAGTGATGCCATCCAGCCATCTCATCCTCTGTTGTCCCCTTCTCCTCCTGCCCCCAGTCCCTCCCAGTATCAGAGTCTTTTCCAATGAGTCAACTCTTCGCATGAGGTGGCCAAAGTATTGGAGTTTCAGCTTTAGCAAAACACTCTTAGATGAGCAGAAAACACTGGTGAATAAATTTTAAGAATCAGTTTCTTTAGATTGGATTCAGGGCAGGAAAAAAGTGGGTAAAGTTCACAAGGCCATATTCTCCACAGATTGAAAAGCAAGCTAGTTTTATCACTTTTGTGCATAGCACAGAGGATTTCTGTCTGAATCTCTTGGAAGGGATTTTCTTATTTTCATATGAATATCAATCTCCTCTTTTAACAAAGGTACTGAACCACTCACACTGTTATATAAATGAGTTAACGGGAAAAACCCATGCAAACATTTGCACTAGGCACTCTAAGTTTATAGTCGTGGACACGGTTGAGAGACACTGCCACTCCTGATGTTAAAGAGCTCCTTTGGAACCGGGCAGGTATGAACAGAACACAATGATGTAAAGAGTAAAAAGAAAACTTCAAAAAATACTTGGAAAAAAAGTGAGAAAGGCTTCCATGGTGGCTCAATTGGTAAAGAATTCTCCTGCAAAACAGGAAACCTGGGTCTGATTCTGTGTTTGGAAGATCCCCTCAAGAAGGAAATGGCTTCCCACTCCAGTATTCTTGCCTGGAGAATTCCATGGACAGTGGAGAATAGCAGACTACCATCCATGTGGTTGCAAAGAATCAGACATGACTGAGCAACTGATATTTTAAACTTCACAAAATACTTACTAACTAAAAACAAAGAAACAAAACCCCGGAGGCCTCCTGTGGACTAGCAGTGGTTTGTATCACATGAATTTGGAGGCTCTCAGAGAGTCTGGCATGCTGGACTCTACTTACATCAATGGCTCATGTTGTGCTCAGATTTAAGCTCCTGCAGTCAAGCCCCATCTCCTCTCATTACTGGTTGCTTTTGGTCCATGTTTGTGACCAGACGGCAAACATTCCCAAGGCAGTGAGTATTCTTTCTCAAGACTTGGCACACGGCCGGTCCTCGGGAAATGTTAAATGAATGAATGTATTTCTGACAGTAAGGGTGTCAGACTTTAAAAAATTCACTTCCACTTCTATAAAACTTTTGCTTTAAAAAAGCTGGCAAAAATAATAGATGAAGGGATTCAATCTCTGAGTACAACCTTGAGACAGCAAGTTGTGAGATTGGTTTGTCTGCTTGCTGCCTATGCCCTTCTTGCTTGGCAGTTTGATTCAAGGATTTGAATCTTCAGGATGTCAAATAAGTGATTTAAAAAAGTAAAACTGGAAACATTGAAAAATGTCTGTCATCAGCATCATGATTGATCACCATTAGCCAGATAATTATACAGGCTGAGGAAGATCGTTACAAATAGGAAACCTAAAATAGATGCCTCAAGGTTAACATATCCTAATTACCTTTTGTGACATCATATAAATGCTTCTCTATTTTTGAAGGTAAGTCTAGAAAAATAGTAGAAAATAAAAGCAATAATTTCCTATATCCACAGAGATAATGAAATTATCAGATAAATCTTCTCCTTAAATTTTTACCTGTCTACGCAGAACAGAGTGCAAATTCCCCAATACAACAACCTCCATGAAATAACATATGATTCCAGTAAGCACCCTTACCAAAATATCAGAGTGAGGAATTCAGTGACAATTATATATGTAAACAAAATGTGTACAGTAAACTATACCAAAAATAGATTACCTGGCAAAACTCAAAAAATACTTCATATTTGCTGTTTATATATTTCACAAATTTTCAACGTGTAGTTGTTAATTAACTTCAGAGAAGTTATTTAGTAATAAAAACTGGAAAGTGCTTAACCTGGTAGCAAGCCATAAAAAAAAAAAAATTTGTGTCAGCGAAGACAGTCAGGGTTTAACAACTGGCTGTGATGAGTGAGAGAGAGGGAGAGAGAGAGAGAGAGACATTTAGGGTGGAAAAGAAAAAAACAACAAATATATGGCTTCCACTAACAGCTGGTAATCTAATTGCCTGGCTTTTCTGAAGTTGAGGCCAATAAAAAATTGGCACGACCAACTTCCAATTAGGGATATATCAGGGACACAGTGTGACCCTAAAGAAATATAGTTGTTAAAACAGAAAATTTCTAAATAAACTCTGTTCCCTGCACACTGGGCTTCCCTGGAGGCTCGGTGGTAAAGAACGCACCTGCCAGTGCAGGACGCTCAGGTTCTAATCCTGCTCAGGGAGACCCCCTGGAGAAGGCAATGGCAACCCACTCCAGTGTTCCTGCCTGGGAAACCCCATGGATAGAGGAGCCTGGTGGGCTACAAACCAATGGGGTTTCAAAAGAGTCGGATGTGACTTAGTAACGAAACAGCAACAAAACCCTTCACATTAGTCACCATGGAAAGCTTCACATTCTTTTTTCCAGTGGGGCCATCTATAGATGATTTTTTTTTAAGAAGCCTGAATGGCCCAGAGAACACTCCTTTGACTATTCTTAATAGGAATACACATCCTTAAAAGGTGAAAATTGATCTGTTGAATAACATGGCAATGAAGCTGAGTATTACTTTTTAGAGTAAAGACAATTAGTATCTTACTTATTTGTTTAGTAACTGACACTAGAGCTTTTATAGGGTGCAAGCATTATTGTATAGAGATAGAGATGTAGAAGAGAAGAGAAAGTTGGACTATATCTACCTGTAGGAACTCGAAAGGATTTCTATAGGCTATGTTTTCTGAATGGGATCTTGAAAGAATGATAGAAACAATACAGGAAAATACAATAGAAAAACAATGGAGAGGTGAGTCAATGGTCAGGTAAGGTCAGATACCCTTTAGAAAAAAATAAGTAAAGCTTAGGGTGAGAAGAACAGCTGTAAGTACTTTGGGGACGAATTTATGGAGAGATAGGAATACCAGGCTATTTCTTGTTCTCTGGGAAATCACTAAAAGTTATAGATCATGAAACCGGCTTGGTCATATTTTCCAGCTAAGTCCACATCTCAACTTCCTAGCTGATGATGTCCCCCTACTGTGACCCTTTGGGCTGGATTGGAATCCCTGTTTCTCTGGAATGTGGAACTAATAGAAATTCTATTACCAAGAACTTGTATACCACAAACCAATCTATATAAACCCAGCACCTACTTAGGTGCAACAACAGCTACTTAATTTTATAAATTCTAAAGGCAATTTATTAATAATGGATTTCAAAGACACTCATATATGTAGTATTCAAAATCAAAAACCTCAAAACTACCCAAGTGCCCAATGACAGGAGAATTGATTCTCAGTTGTAACTAGAAACTGGGGCCCTTACATAAGCACTGGAAGTCTCCCTCCCTTGACAATAGCACACCTCTCAGAGGAAAGATGTGGGGAAAATAAATGAACTGCACAAAACAATGCAGATAAAGTCTAGAAATCTAGTGCCAAGTAACAAGATGGTTTAAACTTCATCCAGAGGAAATCACAATATTCTGAATGGAGTCTGACAAGATTTTAGGATGTGGATCCATTAAATTTTGTTCTGGTTTAACTTATTTTTATATTTTTCTCATAAACTCACAGAAAACCAAAGTGCCCTATGGAAAACCGGTTCTTACTTTAATGCTCTAGATGCATTAATACAATAGTTCATACTTTCCAAACAAACAAGATATTGTTTTTATGTGAAAGTATTCCCTCAGGTCAATTCAGATGTAACAGATTAACAGATAAACCTGGCCCTGAGGAGAAAAGCCAAAAACTGATCAGTTCAGTTCACCTGTTCAGTCCTGTCTGACTCTTTGTGACCCCATGAATCGCAGCACGCAAGGCCAGGCCTCCCTGTCCATCACCAACTCCCAGAGTTCACTCAAACTCATGTCCATCGAGTCGGTGTTACCATCCAGCCATCTCATCCTCTATTGTCCCCTTCTTCTCCTGCCACTAATCCCTCCCAAAATCAGGTTCTTTTCCCAATGAGTCAACTCTTCCCATGAGGTGGCCAAAATATTGGAGTTTCAGCTTTAGCATCAGTCCTTCCAATGAACACCCAGGACTGATCTCCTTTAGGATGGACTAGTTGGACCTCCTTGCAGTCCAAGGGACTCTCAAGAGTCTTCACCAACACCACAGTTCAAAAGTATCAATTCTTCGGCACCCAGCTTTCTTCACAGTCCAACTCTCACAACCATATGTGACTACTGGAAAAACCATAGCCTTGATTACACGGACCTTTGTTGCCAAAGTAATGTCTCTGCTTTTGAATATGCTGTCTAGGTTGGTCATAACTTTCCTTCCAAGGAGTAAGCGTCTTTTAATTTCATGGCTGCAGACACCATCTAGAGTGATTTTGGAGCCCCCCAAAAAAAGTCTGACACTGTTTCCACTGTTTCCCCATCTATTTGCCATGAAGTGATGGGACCAGAGGCCATGATGCTTAGTTTTCTGAATGTTGAGCTTTAACTCAACTTTTTCACTCTCCTGTTTCACTTTCATAAAGAGGCTTTTCAGTTCCTCCTCACGGTCTGCATAAGGGTGGTGTCATCTGCATATCTGAGGTTATTGATATTTCTCCCGGCAATCTTGATTCCAGCTTGTGCTTCTTCCAGCCCAGCGTTTCTCATGATGTACTCTGCCTATGAGTTAAATAAGCAGGGTGACAATATACAGCCTTGACATACCCTTTTTCCTATTTGGAACCAGTCTGTTGTTCCATGTCCAGTTCTACTGATGCTTCTTGACCTGCATACAGGTTTCTCAAGAGGCAGGTCAGGTGGTCTGGTATTCCCATCTGTTTCAGAATTTTCCACAGTTTATTGTGATCCACACAATCAAAGGCTTTGGCATAGTCAATAAAGCAGAAATAGATGTTTTTCTGGAACTCTCTTGCTTTTTTCATGATCCAGAGGATATTGGCAATTTGATCTCTGGTTCCTCTGCCTTTTCTAAAACCAACTTGAACATCTGGAAGTTCACGGTTCACGTATTGCTGAAGCCTGGCTTAGAGAATTTTGAGCATTACTTTACTAGCGTGCGAGATGAGTGCAATTGTGCGGTAGTTTGAGCATTCTTTGGCATTGCCTTTCTTTGGGACTGGAATGAAAACTGACCTTTTTCAGTCCTGTGGCCACTGCTGAGTTTTCCAAATTCGCTGGCATATTGAGTGCAGCGCTTTCACAGCATCATCTTTCAGGATTTGAAATAGCTCAACTGGAATTCCATCACCTCCATTAGCTTTGTTCACAGTGATGCTTTTAAGGCCCACTTGACTTCACATTCTAGGATGTCTGGCTCTAGGTGAATGATCACACCATCATGATTATCTGGGTCGTGAAGCTCTTTTTTGTACAGTTCTTCTGTGTATTCTTGCCACCTTTTCTTAATATCTTCTGCTTCTGTTAGGTCCATACCATTTCTTTCCTTTATCGAGCCCATCTTTGCATGGAATGTTCCCTTGGTATCTCTAATTTTCTTAAAGAGATCTCTAGTCTTTCCCATTCTGTTGTTTTCCTCTATTTCTTTGCATTGATCACTGAGGAAGGCTTTCTTATCTCTCCTTGTTATTCTTTGGGACTCTGCATTCATATGCTTATATCTTTCCTTTTCTCCTTTGCTTTTCGCTTCTCTTCTTTTCACAGCTGTTTGTAAGGCCTCCTCAGACAGCCATTTTGGTTTTTCGCATTTCTTTTCCATGGGGATGGTCTTGATCCCTGTATCCTGTACAATCTCATGAACCTCCATCCATAGTTCTTCAGGCACTCTGTATCAGATCTAGTCCCTTGAATCTATTTCTCACTTCCACTGTATAATCATAAGGGATTTGATTTAGGTCATACTTGAATGGTCTAGTGGTTTTCCCTACTTTCTTCAATTTAAGTCTGAATGTGGCAATAAGGAGTTCATGATCTGAGCCACAGTCAGATCCCAGTCTTGTTTTTGCTGACTGTATAGAGCTTCTCCATCTTTGGCTGCAAAGAATATAATCAATCTGATTTTGGTGTTGGCCATCTGGTGACGTCCATGTGTAGAGTCTTCTCTTGTATTGTTGGAAGAGGGTGTTTGCTATGACCAGTGTGTTCTCTTGACAAAACTCTATTAGCCTTTGCCCTGCTTCATTCTGTACTCCAAGGCCAAATTTGCCTGTTACTCCAGGTGTTTCTTGACTTCCTACTTTTGCATTCCAGTCCCCTATAATGAAAAGGACATCTTTTTTGGGTGTTAGTTCTAAAAGGTCCTGTAGGTCTTCATAGAACCGTTCAACTTCAGCTTCTTCAGCGTTACTGATTGGGGCATAGGCTTGGATTACTGTGATATTAAATGGTTTGCCTTGGAAACGAACAGAGATCATTCTGTCGTTTTTGAGATTGCATCCAAGTACTGCATTTCAGACTCTTTTGTTGACCATGATGGCTACTCCATTTCTTCTAAGGGATTCCTGCCCACAGTAGTAGATATAATGGTCATCTGAGTTAAATTCACCCATTCCAGTCCATTTTAGTTCGCTGATTCCTAGAATGTCGACCTGTTTGACCATTTCCAATTTGCCTTGATTCACGGACCTGACATTCCAGGTTCCTATGCAATATTGCTCTTTACAGCATCGGACCTTGCTTCTATCACCAGTCACATCCACAGCTGGGTATTGTTTTTGCTTTGGCTTCATCCCTTCATTCTTTCTGGAGTTATTTCTCCACTGATCTCCAGTAGCATATTGGGCACCTACAGACTCGAGGAGTTCCTCTTTCAGTATCCTATCATTTTGCCTTTTCATACTGTTCACGGGGTTCTCAAGGCAAGAATACTGAAGTGGTTTGCCATTCCCTTCTCCAGTGGACCACATTCTGTCAGACCTCTCCACCATGACCCGCCCATCCTGGGTGTCCCCACACGGCATGGCTTAGTTTCACTGAGTTAGACAAGGCTGTGGTCCGTGTGATCAGATTGGCTAGTTTTCTGTGATTATGGTTTCAGTGTGTCTGCCTTCTGATGCCCTCTTACAACACTTACCATCTTACTTGGGTTTCTCTTACCCTGAATGTGGGGTATTTCTTCACGGCTACTCCAGCAAAGTGCAGCCGCTGCTCCTTACCTTGGATGAGGGGTATCTCCTCACAGCCACCCCTCCTGACCTTGAACGTGGAGTAGCTCCTCTCAGCCCTCCTGTGCCCGTGCAAACTGATAGAGCAAATCAAATCTGAGGGATAGTCATAAACCACCTACAACTTTTAATTGGCTGCATGAGAAAGCATTCTGCAGAAACCTCCATCCACAGGAGTAACTGTGACTACAAAACGAACAGAAGATAAAGATGGTTTCCCAAAGCAAGGAATGTTTGGACTGTAGTGGGGGCACCTATTTGGCCAATGTCCTTTAGGGTCTTCATTTCATACTCTTTTGAAAATAAGAATTATGTATAGTTAAAGAATACAACTGATATACGTATACATTGTAAAATGATCACTGTTGTTGTATAGTTGCTAAGTCATGTCCAACTCTTGCAACTCCATGGACTCACTACACTCCTCTGTCCATGGGATTTCTCAGGCAAGAATACTAGAGTGGGTAGCTATTTCCTTCTCCAGGGGATCTTCTTGAACAGGGATGGAACTCATGTCTCATGCTTGCCCAGAGGATTCTTTACCACTGAGCCACCTGGGAAGCCCAAACGATTATTTCTTGTTCAGTCGCTAAGTTGTGTCCAACTCTTTGCAACTCCATGTACTGCAGCACACCAGGTTTCTCTGCCCTTCGTCATCTACCGGCGTTTGTTCAAACTCATGTCCATTGAATCAGTGATGCCATCCAACCATCTCATCCTCTGTCATCATCTTTTCCTCCTGCCTTCACTCTTTCCCAGCATCAGGGTCTTTTCCAGTGAGTCGGCTCTTTGCATCAAGTGGCCAAAATGGCCCAAACACATTCAAGCTAATTAATGTATCATCTCCTCACATAGTTACCATTTGTGTGTGCCTGTGATGACAGCAACTAAAATCTTCTTTCCACTCAAGAGAGGAAAACTTTTTACTGAGTCACCAAGAATGTTGCTGGTAGAAGCTTTGACTGTGCTGCAGTACTTTGTACTGTTTCCATGAGTTTTTACACATCTTCCTTCCTCCCATGTGTTCAGAGCAGTGAAGCCTGCCTGAGCCCACCTTTTTAATGGGGATCTGGCTGTTGTAATTCTCCCCCAACCCACTCCATAACACCAGTTTTCAGTCTGATGCTGTAATAAACACTTCAGCTTTTCTATGAACTATATTCAATGCAGTTCTTGGAAAACTAAAAATTATCAATTTGTTAACAAATTGATGGAACAGGCATCGTTAGACAATAGAATTTTTTAAAACTACAAATTTTAATTAAGGAAATCAGAATATGATACATATGAATTCCAAAGTACGATGGTAAAAAATATGGAAATTTAAAACTACGTAATGTGAAAACTGGTTATACTGCTCTAAATTCCTAAGGAAGATACAGAAAGCTTAAGGGTGGGATAGAGTTTAAAGATTTCTTCATCCTAGACCTGGAAAAAGACCTTCAACTGGACCATCCAGAGACCTTGATCTTTCCATCATATAGCAAACCAATATTAAAATACATCCCGCCCTGGGAAAGCTAGAGAACTAGGGAGAGGAGCTGGCTGAGGGGTTATATTTTGGCTGACCTGCACTTCCAAAGTTGGCAAGGCAAAGAAAACTGTGCCTCAGACACCAGGTGTAGACCACATAGCAGAAAGAGCCAGCCTGAAGTCATTCTCATTCAAGATGATAGGATGGGAGGGTGCTGCTCCAACACAAAAATGTCTATCTAGAATAGAAACTGGAAAATCAAGAGCTGACTGGAGGGAGATGGTTTAAAGATTAGAAGCTATCACTGACCTGTGGGTACTGCAATTGCAGAGTCCAGTAGGGGAAGTCTCTTTAAAAATCCATTAATAATCACAGTAGAGTAGGAGTTACCTTCTAATACTTTCTTGTGGCAGCACCAATTAAGTAAGCACTCTCTACCTTCCATCCTGCACCTCCTTTTCTACTCTCCAAGGAGCCCTGCAGGGATCAGTTGGTGTTTACAGTGTGGGCAACAGAGGTGAGAGCAAAGTTAAGTAGCCTCCTGCACTTATTGCCCAGTTAGGTCCTGACTCAGGTTGGGAAGAAATAACCTTTGAATAAAGAAGTACTTATATTATACTGGGCTTGGCAGTATAAATTTATTAATAAGTGTTTTGTGGCACCCCACTCCAGTACCCTTGCCTGGAAAATCCCGTGGATGGAGGAGCCTGGTAGGCTGCAGTCCATGGGGTCACTAAGAGTCAGACATGACTGAGCAACTTCACTTTCATGTTTCACTTTCATGCACTGGAGAAGGAAATGGCAACCCACTCCAGTGTTATTCCCTGGAGAATCCCAGGGATGGGGGAGCCTGGTGGGCTGCCGTCTATGGGGTCTCACAGAGTTGGACATGACTGAAGTGAGCTAGCAGTTAACAGTTCTACACCTTAAAGAAAGGTGAAAGAGCTGATCCAGACATATAAAGAAAAATCTTCCCAGTGTATACATTTTTAAAGGACAGTGAAAAAAAAATCAAATTCTATTTTGATTTCGTCTTCTAAATCATGCTTGTTAATGTACGAGTTCCCATATATTTCTGTTATGCATCATATACATTCCTGTCAAGAATTTAAATTAATCCTGGCAGGGACCCTGTGAGGTAAATGTGCCTCTCATTTTGTAGTTGAGAAAACTGAGTCTAAGGGAGATCCTGTAAGACCATTAATAGCCAACTTTAATTGAATGACCACATGCTAGACAGTCATCTAAGTGTTTTATATAATTACCTCATTTAGTTCCCATATCAACACTATGAGCTAGCCATTATTATATTCCTCATTTTATAGATCAGAAAAACTGAGATCCAGAATTATAAAATCCACAGCCAGCAACTGATGGGCTGATAATTAAACCCAACCAGCCTGGCTCCAGAGCCCACAGTCCTCAGCACTGGGCATGTAACTTAGATACGTTCAGATACGGCAAGGCCTGATCTGAACCAGCGATCCTGAATGGGCTTTCCCCTTTATCAATTAGTAAGGACCCAACTGCATCATAAAGAATAAAGCAAAAGATGAAAAGAAAAGATGGGAGAGCAGCAGGTCTGTCACTACCTCACTGTATGGTGGTTTAGTCTCTAAGTCGTGTCCGATTCTTGTGACACCGTGGACTGTAGCCCTCTAGGCTCCTCCATCCATGGGATTTCCCAGGCAAGAACACTGAAGTGGGTTGCCATTTCCTTCTCCAAGGGGATCTTCCTGGCCCAGGCATCTAACCCGAGTCCCCTACACTGCAGGCATATTCGTTACTGACTGAGCTACCAGGGAAGCTGTATGGTGTGTGGTAAATAATTTCCCTTCTCTGGGCTTGTGCTTCCACATCTATTAAATTAGGAGAGTGCACTGAGGAGTCTCCTGGGGTCCCTTCTAGTTGTGGATTTTATTTCCAGCTCTGAAAGAATATATGTGTGGTGGGCAGGTAAATGTATATTAAATTACATAAACAATTTAGCTCAATGTCTGGTATGGCTGAAGAGACACTTCTGAAATTTACATTCCCTGAAAAGATCTTCTTTTGAAAAACCATGATCTTAATATGCAATCAAAAAATATTTTTTATAACATGTCAACTAGATGAAAATGTAAAATAATCTCAAAGATCAAAGAATGCTAAATGTAAGTGTTTAAGAGAGTGTTATGGGGTTATATACTTAGTTCATTATTATTATTTTTAGAACTGCACAGCTGTTTTGGCAGCTTGTTTTGTGAATTCTACTTTGCAAATATAATGAGTTTTTTTTTCCCCCAAAAAACAAATTTTAGTTAATGGAGCAGATAACACATTTATTTCCTTGACATAGCTTAGCATTAAACAAGAAATGCAACAAGACTTTAGAATTTAAAATTTGAAACATGGTATTTAGCTTTTTTATTTGCTAGTTATAAGATTAAAAAATAACTCAATATTTTAATTTCTTTCCACATATTTTAATGATAGTATCCGTGATTAGAGAATATTACTGTTCAGAATTTCATTTCCTGGCATGTAAACCCTTCCTTACTTTAAAGTCAATAGTTATGTTACTGCCTCTCCAAAACAAATCTTAAGTAGCTGAGCAAAAACTTATCATATCCAGCATGCTTTAGGAAGTTACTATATGCCATATACACTGCTCTGAATGCTTTTTGCTTACTGATTTATTTAATCCTCACTACAACCCTATAATGAGGAACTATTATGAACCCATCTGACAAATGAGGAAACTGAAGTAGAAGGAGTAACTCACTCAAGGTTAATCAGTTGGTGAGTAGATGAACTAGCACATGACCCAGACTATTGATAGGGCTTTCCAGGTGGTGTTAGTGGTAAAGAACCCACCGGCCAATGCAGGAGATGAAAGAGATGTGGGTTCGACCCCTAGGTCAGGAAGATTTCCTGAAATAGAAAATGGCAACCCATTCCAGTATCTTGCCCGGAAAATTCCATCAGCAGATGAACCTGGTGGGCTATAGTTTATGGGGGTCACAAAGAGTCAGACATGATTGAGCACACGCATACATTAATCGGTACAAAATAAAACCAACAACAAAAGAGCTAGAATATTCTAAATTTTAGTCAAAATGTTTTATGCTTAGAAGTGAAACATCAGATGAGTCTCACTTAAGGCTTGTCGGCTTGTCTTAAAAGTATAAAAATACATGACTTTTGTGAAGTTTTATTTATTTCTTAGATTCAGTTTCATTCCAAAAAGGATTTGGGAAGATCCTGCTTTCAAGAGTTTTAAATTTTTTTTCAACTTTTAATTTAACGCACTGATTCATGAGGTCTCAGTATTCAGTTGCGTGTTTTCCTTGTATTTTCTAGTTTCTCACATTCAGTACATGTGGGCGTATTAGCTTCCTAAGGCTGCTGTAACAAACTACCACAAACTGGGCGACTTAAAACAACAGAAACTCATTGTTTAACAGTGCTGGAGACTAGAAATCTGAAATCAGTATATCTGAAGGGCCATGTTCCTTCTGAAGGTTTTAGGGAAGAATTGTCTCTTGCCTTTTGCTAACTGGGGGATTCCCCAAAATCCTTGGTGTTCCTGGGCTCACAGCCTCACACTCTATTCTCTGTCCATCTTCCTGTGGCCCAATTCCCTGTGTCTCTGCTCTCTTTTTCTTCGAAGGACAACAGATAGTGGATTTAGGGTCCAATCTAAGTCACGTACGACAGCACCTTCTTTGTTGACATTGCTGTTATGCTGGTCTTCCTTGCTGCACGTGGGCTTTCTCTAGTTGCAGTGCGTGGGGTACTCTTCATTGCAGAGTGCAGGCCAGCTGCTGCTCACAAGCTCTGGAGCACAGGCTCAGTAGTTGTGGCCCATGGGCTTTGTTGATCTGCGGCATATGGGATCCTCCCAGACCAGGGATTGAACCCGTGTATCCTGCACTGAGAGGCAGATTCCTGTCCACTGTACCACCAGGGAAGTCCCTGAGAGTATCTTGAGATTCTCAACTAATTAGCTCTGCCAAGACCCTGTTTTCCAAATAAGGTCACATTCTGAGCCTCAAGACCCACATGAATTTGGGGGACACTATTCAACTCACTACAGGAGTGAGGAGATACTGTGGTCCTGGCAATAAACTGTCATTTTGTAATGTCTCTGAGATTCTCTTGATCAAACACAGTATCCATGTAACGACTTCACAGAGATCCCCATGTCTGCCATAGGAAGCACTGTGACCTCAGCCTGAGTAATTAGCAATATATGGGGAAAACAGGTGTCAGAGATCCACGACTGGAATAGAGGGATTAGAGGTAGCCCTCTGGGTGAAATACACCAAAGACTCGCTGAAAGCATAACAAGTATGTGGCTTCAGCCCTTCCAAATCTACTCTCCATGGTCCTCAGACAATCCTGCGGTGGAAAGGCTTCAATGTTTCCAGTCCCCATACTTTCTGTAATAGCCTCCTGACAACACTGCAGAGGCTGGTATGGTAATGACTGTCTATTTGGAGATTTTATACAGTGCTGTTCCCATAAATCCCCAATAATAGGCCATTAGAAACAAAAACAACCTAAGCTCATCTCAATAGCATGACAGACAAGAGCAAACTTCTATTTATTCATTTACTGTCTCTGCTTTACGAACACCAATAAGTGATATATGATACTTTTCACAAGGGGTTAATGAGTAAAACGTTTATTTTAAACTATCATGGAATTATATTTTCAACATTTATTCTTTGACCTATCACTGCTAAATATTAAAGAATAATTATCCAACTAAATCAGTAGACTGTAAGCTCCATTTATTCTCAGATTAATCCCTAATATTTAGATAAATACCTGGGATGTAGTAGGTGTTCAACACACTTTAACAGAAAGAATGAATAAATAAACTATACCTAAAGGACAAAGTGGAAAGTGCAAAATTATTAAGCTCTTAAATATAAACTATGCTATGCTATGCTAAGTCACTTCAGTCGTGTCCAACTCTGTGCAACCCCATAGACGGCAGCCCACCAGGCTCCCCCATCCCTGGGATTCTCCAGGCAAGAGTACTGAGTGGGGTGCCTTCTCCATCCCATTCATTATTATAATGGATAAAAAATTTAAACTAATAGAGCTATTTTTCGTTGTGGATCCTTTTCTGTTGTGTGTCATCACTCAATATTCACCCTATGAGATGCTGTTTGAAAAATTCCTTTAAAAAGAGCTGCATTTGCTATCCCCAAATTAAACAATAAATATGTATGATATTTGTCTTTTTCTATCTGACTTCAATTAGTATGATAATTTCTACATCCATCCATTTTGCCACAAATAGTATTATGATATTACTTAAATGTGAAATCTAAAAGAATGACACCAATGAACGTATTTATGATAAGGAAATAGACTCACAGACATAGAAAACAAACATGATTATCAAAGGGGTGAAAAATAAGGCGGAGAGATAAATTGGGAATTTGGGATTAATAAATGCACACTTCTAATATATAAAATAAACAACAAAGACCTATTGTATAGTAAGGGAACTATAATAAATAGCTTGTAATAACCTGACATAGAATATCAAATATATGTCTTTTTAAAACTTTTTAACAGTTGTCCTACAACTTACAATCTACATTCTCTACTATCCAAGTCCACTCTCAAATATGTACTGGCTCAGGTAGTGCATGTACCTTAGCACAGAGTATTACCAATTCCTCCTTCCATCCCTTTATAACATTGCTGTCATTTATTTCACTTATCCATAAACTATAATCATGAAATACATTGTTGTTGTTATTAATTTGAACAGATAAATGAAGAATAAGATAAAGATTTTATTTTTTCTCTATTTATTCCTTTATGTAGATCCAAATTTTTGACCATTATTTTCCGTCACTCTGAAAGTCTTCTTTTAAGTCAGGTCTACCAATAAATTAAGTCAGGTCTGACAATAAATTTCCTCAATTTTTGTTTGAGAAAATCTCTATTTGTCCTTCAAATTTGAAATATAATTTTGCTGGATATAGAGTTCCAAGTTCGTAACTTTTTTTTTCTTTAACCACTTTAAATATCTTACTCCATTCTCTTCTTGCTTACATATTTTCTGAAGATAACTCTGATGTGATTATTTTACTTTTTATGCCATAGATAAGGTGTTCTTCCAACTTTCTCTAGATTCTTTCAAGAAAGCCTCTTTTTCTTTGATTTTCTGCAGTTTGAATAGACATGTCTTGATGTAGACTTTCTAGCATTTTTCTGCTTAGTGTTTTCTGAACTTCTAGATCTGTGGTTTGGTGCCTGTCATTAATTTTGGGAAATTCTCAGACATTATTGCTTCAAATATTTCTTCTGTTCCATTTGTTCTATCTTCTCATTCTGGCATTCCCTTTACATATAAGTTATATCTTTTGTAATTGTCCCACAGTTCTTGGATACTCTATTCAGGGTTTATTTCTCCTTGATGCGAAGAGCTGACGCATTTGAGAAGACCCTGATGCTAGGAAAAGACTCTGATGCTGGGAGGGATTGGGGGCAGGAGGAGAAGGGGACGACAGAGGATGAGATGGCTGGATGGCATCACTGACTCGATGGATGTGAGTCTGGGTGAACTCCGGGAGTTGGTGATGGACAGGGAGGCCTGGTGTGCTGCGATTCATGGGGTCGCAAAGAGTCGGACACAACTGAGCGACTGAACTGAACTGAACTGAACTGATGCTAGGAAAGACTGAAGGCAGAAGAAGGGGACGACGGAGGATGAGATGGTTGGATAGCGTCACTGACTCAACAGACATGAGTTTGGGTAAACTCCGGGAGTTGGTGATGGACAGGGAGGCCTGGCGTGCTGCAGTCCATGGGGTCGCAAAGAGTTGGACAAGACTGAGTGTCTGAACTGATCTGATTTTTCAGTTTGAGGAATCTTTATTAACATGTAGCCAATCTCCTTCATTCTTTCCCTAGACATGTCCAGTCTCTACTGAGTTCATCAAGGCACTCTTCATTTCTGTTAGAGGTTTATTTTTTCCCTAGCATTTCCTCTTGATCTTTTTCCAATATTTTTGGTTATGTTACTCATCTGTTCTTCCATGCTGTCCACTTTTTACACTAGAATCCTACATACTAATAATACTTATGTTAAGATTCAAGCTTGATAATTCCCAAACCTCTGCCATATCTGAGTCAGTTTCTGATGCTTGGTTTGTCTCCTTTATGATTTTTTAGCCTTAAGCACGCCTTGTAATTTTTGTCAAAAGCCAGGCATGATATAGCAGGTAAAAGGAGCAGGTCTTTAGTGTGTAGTTTTATATTATTTGGCTGAGAGTTAGATATGCTCAGTCTCCAGCAATTCATCAATTACCCTTCAAGCATCCTTACCAGCTGTAGCTTCTACTCCTAGTAAGATCTGATTGTATTTTTCTGTCTTCCCAGTTTTTAGCTGGTGGTTTGCCCTCTGATCTCAATTCTCTGATAGATCTAAGGAGAGCTAATGATTTTCTATTTGTTTAACTTTTTTTTCTTGTTGAGAGGATGGAAGTGATGACTTCAAGCTCTCTACATGCAGAACCAGAAACCAGAAGTCAGCAGTTCATTTTTCACTGGTCATCCCATACAATTTTTGTATTTTTTTTCCCATTTATATGTATTGCTCCTTTTGCCGGAATGCCCTTCCTCCTTTTCATAGAAAAATAAGAGCCCCAGCACTTCTCATTAATCATTCATGTATTATTCCACTCTGACATCTTCACTAAGGAGATTTATGCACAACAAAACAAACTGTGTTCTCATACAACTAGGTACATAGGATGACTGCATCACTTGCCACACTATATTATGTTTACATTATTTACAACATTATCTATGATATAGGCACACACTGTGAGCAGTGACTACAATCTATAGTACGCTTAGAATTAAATATGAATAAATAATTTACTTCTTTATGGATTCCCAGTCTCTCAGGTCTGGCTTTGATTCACTTGATACTTGCGTTCATCATGAGCTAGGTTAGACTGCCACTAAGATATTATTTTTTAAGCCTGAAACCCTGTGATTCAGTCTTACTTCTCACATAAAGGCTACAGAAAGTTAGTAAGATGGTTCCAGAGAATAATGCAAATTAGTAACATATACTCATGAGAGCCTGAACATTGATTACTGCTACCCAGTGTTTATTAAATTCCCTATTAAGGTTAAAAAGAGTTTGCAGATGACACAAACTTTGCTACCACATTAATGCAGGTTAACATCACTAACCTTGGCATTTTCAGTGGTTCCTCCCTTAGAAGGTTTGGACTAATTTTCTCTTATAATAAATCTATATATAAACCAGACAGCTCTGAACCAATGCTTATCTAGCTTGGACATGAAACAAAAGTCTCTGTCTGAAGATTGGTTTCCTTGCTGATGGTGACAGGAAGATACTTACCTAAATAGTTACCAAGGTACACATGCAACTAAACTGTTACCTTGGAAAAGCAAAATATTTCCAACTTTGCAACCGTAACTTCTAATCCTTAATTACCACAAGGATTACATATCAGAATCATATTCTGGCATGTTAAATATGGAAGAATCCTGAGACATTTTCCGATCCTATTCTCTCATTTTATCAAGTAGGGAGTTTATTGCTTTTATTGGGAAATATACCAAAGCCTAAAAAGGGAAACTAGAATTTATGGCCCATAGAAGCAGAAATATTGGTACAGTATTTCTACAAAATCTCCAGAGTCTAGAGCAGTGACTGATATAAAATAAGTATTCCATAAGTATTAGCTGAATAAAAGTGAAAGGACTTCTCAAAGTTCCAGTATAAATTAGAAGCTAAATTGGGAACAGAGCAAGGTCCTTGATGCCAAACAGGTGACATTTCAATCACATGATGCTTTTTCCCAGCAAATTCTACCTCTTTATGGTTATTCTACATATGTTGGAAGATGGATATACTAGAGAACCAAAGCACCAAAATAAGAAATAATGCTTCCCAATTTAGGATTAAGCTATATATAAAAGTTTATCATAAACTGTACAATATCTAGTATGGTTCTAAAATGCTAAATTATTGTCAGAAATAAGTTATTTTGCTGCACATGAGAAGGATATATATGTTTCCCTTCATATAATTAGACTATTTATATGAATAATAACACATTTAAACAAAAATTCAAACTGTAAGTGTAAAACCCTCCTAATTTCTAACTCACGGAAGGTATTAGACAAAAGCTAATAACTATTAAAGATTTATCTCTGTTTAAAGTCAAATTTCATTTTATAGCAATTTACAACACTATAAAAAAATCATCATCTAGAATATTCCAGCTCAGTTACCCTTAAAATTTGGTATACTCATGTGTTTTTTGTAAGTAATTATGTATTTATTTATCACTGCACTTATTTATAAATAACTCAAATTTATTTATGTGTGGTTGGGTCTTCTCTTGCGGAACACAGGCCCTTGAGCGTGCAGGCTTCAGCAGTTGTGGTGCATGGGCTTAGTTGCCCCACAGCATGTGGATTCTTCCTGGATCAGGGATTGAACTCATGTCCTCTACATTGGTAGGTGGATTCTTAACCACGGAACCACCAGGGAAGTCCTATTCATGCTTTTAAAATTAATTTTTGTTGGAGTATAGTTGCTTTACAGCAAAATGAATCAGCCATACGTATACATATACCTTCTCTCTTTTGGACTTCCTTCCCATTCAGATAACCACAGTGCATCATAGGGCTCTAAACGAGATTGGATTGTGGAGGGAAAGCACAGAGACACGTACAGCTTAACTTCTGCGCACGCGGTAAGAAGGAAGAAGCACGATTCTATTCACTGCCTGCTTCATGCAGACTAAGCCTCCTCCTTCTCTTCCCATCCCATGTGACCAACACCTCTGAAACAGAGTCTGGCATCTCTATCTGACGCACAGACAGGGGCCAGCCATTCTTTCTTTCATCCCTGCTCTGCCAGAGAACCTCTATGTAGCTGAGTGATAAAGAGCACTTGGAAGTACTTTACTGACGCATCTCTGTTCACAGGTAGGCTCTAGTTCTAAGGTCTATATTCAGAGACCCAGAAATAACTCCACACCTTTGTCTGAAGCCAACACTGATTTCTGCTTTGCAGCTTTTCCAACCACTAGGCACTGGCCATCACTAATAATGAAAATGATAATTTGGTCTTCCTCTGTGCTGTGGTCTTTCATTTTCTACTGGTCAGAATCTGGAAAAGAAGCATCAGTAATCAAGACCCAAACTTCAACATCCTTTCTAAATTAGAAAGTTCTTGATGGCAAGAAGTTATGAAGTACTTGCCTTTTACATTTGATGCTATCTTGATGACCATGTGGTACCTTACACATCATGGATGATTAGTTAGTATTGCTAAATGGACATCTGGTTATTCAAACACTTTGAAATCTTTGCTGAAACATTCTTCGATTACAGTTGAGTTATCCCCTACCCTGTCCTTCAAATAATCTTTACACCAGAAATTCCCAAAACAATCATTTAAAGAATAGTATTAGCTTTATAATTTGGCTCCCCAATAATATGAGTCTCTAGGTAGCTGCAGGGAGGAAGATTAGAAAGAAGAACAAAATGTATAAATCTGTTTGATTTTTGAGAATCAGGCCATACTGTAGAACTGCCTTTTGTCTAATATTCCACAGGGAGAGAGTAATGTTTGTCATGACTCTCATGGCAGATCAATATAAGTTGAGAGTAAAAAGAACAAAACTCCAAATCTCATGTTCTCAGTAACTCAGAAAACATTCAACTCTGGACAGACTATTGTAATATATTGGTTTTCAAAGAGTTATAGAATCATTGGGCTAGAAGTCTTAAATTGAGTTCTTGAAACCGCTTAGAAAACAACTGGAGAAGCTAGACCTTTGACTCATTGGTCCTGGTTATGCAGAGAGCTCTGGATTCCCACCAGATTGGTGATGACTCTGGGCTGTATATGCTACTGGGACTCAACAAGCTGGATGGACTGCCTAAGGGCTACCTCAGTTAGGCTTCCCAGGTGGTGCTAGTGGTAAAGAACCCGGCTGCCAATTCAGGGGACGTAAGAGACCCAAGTTCAATCCCTAGGTCAGGAAGATCCCCTGGAGGAGGGCACAGCAACCCGCTCCAGTATTCTTGCCTGGAGAATTCCATAGACAGAGGAGCCTGGTGGACTGCAGTCCATAGGGTCGTACACTGGCAGACACGACTGAAGTGATTTACATGATGAGTGAGTATCTATATTCAAAGACAGATTACAGTATAAACATACAATAACCTGCCCCCACAACGTGCGTTTTAAGATGACCTGGAAAACAAAGGAGTTGTTTAAGCCTTGAATTATGATTTGGAAAAAAAAAAGTCCTACTTCCATTAGTTCTCACTGCCCTTGGTGTATGCGCGTGCTCAGTTGTTCAGCCATGTCCACTCTTTGTGACCCCCGGACAGTAGCTCACCAGGCCCCTCTGTCCATGGGATTTTCCCAGCAAGAATACTGGAATGGGTTGCCATCTCCTCCTCCAGGGGAGTAGGTCAGGAATTAATTCCTATGAGGCTGGAATTATCTTCATTTTACAGATCAGCTATCTGAGACAAAGAAATAGAGGAATTGCCCATAATCATATAATTCATAATGAGACAAGTCAGTATGAAAATTCAAGCTTCCTGGCTCCAAATCTAGGGCTCTTTTCACTACAATCACAAATCTCTTACTGTCAAGAATTACTTTCTAGATCAATGAATTGTGAAGTATATCAACTCATCATAGACAACAAGCAATATAAGTAAATGAAGTATCATTAGATGTAATGCATTACTGTTTCTGTTCAAACGGCTTATGTAAATAAATAAAATAAATATTTCTCTAAGAATCAAATCATATGAGTGTAGTTTTGTTACTGGGTTTTTTTTTTTTTTTCTTTCATTATAAACTGAAATTCTTTTAAATTCTGCAGATCTGGCTTCATTTCCTACCCCCTATAATAAAAGCTGAAATGTACCAAAACCTGATTATAATTTTAGTTTTGATGTTCATGCTGTGAACCACCTTTTAGTTCAGACCAGCATAATTATTTTTATGGATACCCTTAGTAATTTAAAATTCTCGCATGAAGCAAATGAAATGCTACCTCTTTGTAAATACATCCTGTTGTGAGATTATTTAAGTAAGATTCTAGATGATTTCAAGGTTATATTGTTTTAAGTGGAAATAACCAGAGACAATCAAGCCAAATAAGTGCACTTATTCACTCTGACAATAAATGTTTGAGTATCTAGTATGTGCTTGCTGTTGTTGTTCAATCACTAAGTTGTATCCAACTCTTTGCAACCCCATGGACTGCAGCATACCAGGCTCCTCTGTCCTCACTATCTCCCGGAATTTGCCCAAATTCATGTCCATTGAGTCAATGATGCCATCCAATTATCTCATCCTCTGTTGCTCCTTTCTCCTCCTGTTCTTAACATTTCCCAGTATCAGGGTAATTTCCAATGAGTCAGCTCTCCACATCAGGTGACCAATGTCTTGGAGCTTCAGCCTCAGCATCAGTCCTTCCAATGAATAATCAGGGTTGATTTCCTTTAGGATTGACTGGATTGATCTCCTTGCTGTCCAAGGGACTCTCATGAGTCTTCTCCAGCACCACAATTCGAAAGCATCAATTATTTGGCACTCAGCCAACTCTCACAGCCATACATGACTACTGAAAAGACCATCGCTTTCACTATACAGACCTATCTGCTAGAGACAGAGAAATGAATATAACCTGGGGCCTGTCCCTGAAGAGAGCAGCTTAGGAAAGGAGAATATATATTCAATTAAACCAAAGTGTATCCTAGTCCCTGATATAAGCACAGAATGTCTGACAGAGACAGCCATTAATTCTGCTAAAGCAAGTGAAGATTTCAAAAAAGAGTGGTAATTTAACCAAGTCTTGAAGTAAGAGATGCTTTTGGTACATTATAAACTTAAAGAAGCTGAGGAGAAAAAGGATTAATCCCAATGCTCTAAATGCTATGTTATCAGATGTCTGGCTGTATCTTCCATCTTATGTGTTGCTGGCATCCATCAGAGAGAAGTGAATTTTGTAATGCAATTATTAGAATTCTTTTTTTCTTTAATATGTAGCTTCCTTCAGGTTTTTGCCAAATCATGAAACCCTCCAAGTCAAATATGCATCAATGGTAGACTGGAAGGGTTTGGAAGAGTTTCCATTCACAGTTACTAGTGCTGAGCGCTGTGGTGTTATTGAATTACAGAGGATTTAAAACACCCAGAAATCTTTTCTTCTTTTTGCAGTTACTCAGAGTGATCTACAGTCTGGCTGAATTGATTGATTTCTGGAATCATGACCAGAGTTTTGGTTGTTGTAGTTAGGTGGGGATATTAATACAGAGGTTTCCATCAAGGAATTTTTTTTTTTTTTAAGTGGACCATTTTTAAAGTCTTTATTGAATTTGTTACAATATTGTTTCTGTTTTATGTTTTGATTTTTTTTAGCTCCCCAAACAGGGATTGAACCCATACTCCCTGCATTAGAAGGTGAATTCCTAACCACTGGACTGCCAGGGAAATCCCAAGGAATTTTTAGAGTCCTCAAAAATGCACATATGAGAGGATGGGATGGACGTATGCATAAAGTCAAGTGAAAAAAGAGTTCATTTCATTAATTGCAATAATTTGTATTTTAAAAACTTAAGATAATTTTAGTTTTGTTTTGAATGTGCTCCTGATATTGATTATTTTTTTGGCCAAATTGTCTTTATTTCATCACTAAATGATCAAAAATTACAATCATTCTACAAGAGTAGAGGAGGGCATTGGTTACTTCTTATTAGAATTTCAAGGCATATACATTTGCTTCTGAGCCGTATTGCCCACCTGTAATGTATAGAAATATTACTGCTTATTGAAACAATGACTTCCCTATAGCTCAGACAGTAAAGAATCTGCCTGCAATGTAGGAAACCCAGGTTCGATCCCTGGGTTAGGAAGATCCACTAGAGAAGGGAATGGCAATCCACTCCAGTATTTTTGCCTGAACAATCCCATGGACAGAAGAGCCTGGTGGGCTATAGTCCAAAGCGTCGCAAAGAGTCAGAAACAACTGAGCGACTAACACTACTAAGCATTATGATATGTAAGTCAGTTCTGTTGTGCAAAACACTATCATCTATACTAAACTTTCAAAATATTTTCTTTAGAATTTACTTGCCATCTGATTCTAAATGATGAGACCATCTACAAAAAAAAAAAGACACTAATGTAGAAAATTAATGGTCAAACATAAATGGAATTCTGTGAATTACTCAGAAAAATTAGAGACTCAGGAATGTAAAAATAAAATCTATTATTTGGCTATCCTAGACTTTTTCCTCCAAGTAATTTCAATACTGCCAATCACCCCATCTGTATCTCTTTGCTTAACTTTCAAAGTTTAGACCTAATCATATACCTTGCCATTATACTTTAAACATTCCTTGATTCCCTGATTCCCTTAGTCTTATTTCCTTTACTTTCATCTATACTGAACAACTAAGTACTAAATATATATTATCTCCTTTTCCAGTTGCATTCTCCTTTTACATATTTTCTTCCCAAATAAATCAAGGAGGAATGGTGTCCTGAATTTTTTTTTTTTTTGGTACCACCATTCTTGCCTGGAGAATCCCAGGGACGGGGAGCCTGGGTCGGCTGCCGTCTATGGGGTCGCATAGAGTCAGACATGACTGAAGCAATTAGCAGCAGCAGCAGCGGGATGATCCCTAACACAATACTAACTAAGTACAGAGCTTTGTTTAGAGACAGAAGTTAATAATCTGTAAAATTCAACTTATTGTTTTAATGTGCTTAGTTATCTGGTCTGTTGCATCAAAGAAGATTAGAAGCAGCAACTATGAGAAAGGCTCTGAAAGCTAACACAAGTGAGAAGAGATGACATGGGGAAAGCTACCCAAGGTAGTAAAACCACTCAGCCCAAAGAGACTGGTGTCACTAAGTGGAAGGGCAAATAAATGCAAGGCCGGAAAAGTCCTTAAGAATGTACCCGAAAAAAGCAATATATACAGCTAGATTTCAACAGCTTTGCATTTAATATTTACAACGTGCCAAAAACTACACTAGAACCTGAGTTTACAAAGGTTGACATGATGCTTGGATCATTTGCTTTTGAGACACTATCTTTTGATATTAGTGGAAAGAGACATGATACTATTTTCAAAACAAACCAGTGAGTGCTGTGATAGATGTAAGCATCTTAAAGGATGCATATCAAAGATACTTCCTTAGCTGTTTAAAAAGGCATTATCACCCCCCTAAAAAGTTAAAGAAAGACCTTTTAGATGAAGATTTTGCCAAAACTGCTTCAGGATTGGGGGGTGTTAATTACAGAAATAACTTTAGGTAGACGTGACAACTTATCAAGCAAAATGCAGGTCTTGAAAAATAAATTTGTGAATGGCAATACTACTCTGTGAGAAAATGATCCATCATTCACAAAATACATACAATTACGTAAAAATATTCACAGCAAGGAATCAGAGCAATTTATGGCAATTAATGCAGATTATGCTTGGTTATCAAGAAATATTATCAAAGCCAAAGCACAATAATATAAGCCATTTGGGTGTCATTTAAGAGAAAGACAAAGCAGAGAATCTATTCCCCCAAGGGATACATGAATCTTCCTTTAAGAATGAGATTTATGCCTATGATTAAAAACACTCCACTAAATTATAGTATAAACTTTGTTATAGATAATATCTAGATTAAATTTATGTTCAAAACCCAAATGATACTTACTTTAATTTATGCTTCTGCATTTTCAACAAAAAGCCTGAAATCTCTTTTCAGCCATCTTGTTTCTTGAATCATCAATTGTAGAGTTTTCATAATTAGAATTCTGGCTATGATAGACATACTTCAGCAAGTAGAGCTCAAACACCCCTTTTAGTCATGAGCTGTCAATAACTAACAGACAGTTAACTGTTACAGTTATTAACAGCTGTCAATAACTAGACAGAATCTTCAGGTAATGAGTCTATCTCAGAACTAGCTTGGGTTGGTTACCAAGGCACATGGACTATTTTTTAAAATTCACTTTTCTGTTTGGGATTGCATTTTAAAGACTGAATGCAAACCATATACACTCAAAATATAATCACTCTCTTTGCATTTTAAATGTCTTCAACCTCATAGCTTTCATGTGTACTATGTCTTGTATGCTAAGCTTTGTATCAATCAAGAACTACCAATTTTGATGTCAAAAAAGACTTTATGTCACAGTGCCTGTGCTTTCTCAGCTAAAATTGAAGTTATTCACCAATACTCATGCCTATTAGCACCAGTACTTTTTTTCAAGAAACTGGGTGACTGTCAGGAAAAATACTGATAATCATTCAATAAACTGAAGGTTACATTTTTAATGATTTGCTCAGCCTCAGTCTACATTGCAAATTGATTTTAAGAGCAGCTAAACATTTGCACAGAGTCGGACACGACTGAAGCGACTTAGCAGCAGCAGCAGCAAACGTTGTTCGTTCATTTAACAATTATTTAAGGTACACCTATTGTGCCAGGTCCACTCTAAGTTTTAGGACACAGGAACAAATAAGACAGACAAGTTCTTGATATCCTAGAGTTTATATTCTACTAGAGGAGTCAATCAGTACCTAGATAAACGCATAAATGACTTCAGACAGTGACAAGTGATATAAAAGAAAAACAAAATAGGCAATGTGACGGATGATTGGGAAAGACAAGAAAGCATCTTCCAGCTTTTGTGCCAAAAAGAAAGATAAGAAGAATAACAAGAAGGGAGCAGTCATTGTGAAATATGGAGGGAAATAAACAAAAAGACCAAGAGGATACAAATAGACAAAGAACATTAAAGTCAACACATGTGAGGAACAAACTGAGATCTTGCTGGCTATACAGAGAGCTAGCCGGCTCCAGTCTGCAGAAAGAGATGGGTGAGCCAAGAGTAGGACTGTGGATTCCTTTGCTTATTTTTTGCATTATGTGAATTAGCCACTTTAAAACCTCTGTTTAATAACTATAAAATTGGGGCATGTGTGCATGCTGGGGCAATCACACCTAATTCCTAAACCTCTGGTTAATATTAATTAGTGTAAATAAGGCACTTGGCACATATTAGATGTTCAATAAATGTCAGTGCCCTCTTCGCCAGGGAAGTAAACAGATTTACCCAGTGGGGATTAAAAAGAGACATCAGATACAATTATAATAACACTTATTTTATAACGCAGCTGACCACGCCTCATTCAACCTTCCAATAATCCCACAGAATAGGTTTTATCTTCCTGTTATGAATGAGAAAACTGAAACTCAAACAGTTTGACTGATATTTGCAAATTAACTCTGGATGTTTTGAGCTTAGATTTGGACCCAGGTCTCTTACAGGACCTGTGGTTGCACTGCACTTCTTACTAACAATATCTATACATTTGATTAGCCCATCAAAATGGCTTCAGATAAAAAGTTAAGGGCTTTTAATAAAATAGTGAAAGAAAGGGAAGTTGTGGGAGTTATATGTGTCTACAGAGGACAACTCTTAGGAGCAATGCGATCAAGAGCAAGTCATTTTAAGCTAGATAAGCCCAGCTCTGCAGCATACCATTTATTAGCCATGCAACCTAAATAAATTTCTTTTCTTTTCAGAAATCTAGGTTCTCATCTATTAATAGTAATCTGGAATTAACAACAATATTTACAGCATCATAATGTGTTAATAATTTGACGAAATACTGCATGCAAAACACCTAACATACTATGTGGCAAATGGCAAGCATTCAATAATTAGTAGCCATAGTCAATAGAAAGGCACTTCTCATTTACTAAAAGATTTCACCAATCTATAACTGGCAATTTAAAAAAGACTGTCATTTCATAATATAACCAAATATCACAAATGATTTCTCATTTTTGCATGGTAATACTATCTTCATGAAAAAAGTACACATATTCAAGCTAAATAATATGCTTTTTTTTTTATTTTTTGCATTAAGATTTCTAGTCTGTGGAACTAGTGGTAAAGAATTCGCCTGCTAATGAAGGAGATGCAAGAGACATGGGTTCGATCCGAGTTGGAGATCCCCTGAAGAAGGAAATGGCAACCCACTCCAGTAGTATTGCCTGGAAAATCCCATGGACAGAGGAACCTGGTGTGCTACAGTCTGTGGGGTCACAAACAGTCGACACGACTACACATGTACACTATCAACACACAGAAGGAGTCAGAGACTATACAGATTTGTGGAACTATATAGAAGCCTGGACCTGTGAAACTCACCACTGCTTCTGCTGCTGCTGCCCAACATCCAGCATCAAAAGGTTAACTGTGATACTCTGGGGTTCATACTACATGAATTGAGGAGTCCCTTAGAAGAGTTACTAATCTTACAAAAGGGATTTCTTGATTATGTATAAGACTTTGGGGCAGAATGGGCATTTTGTGACGGAGGATTTGGACCTCAATTCTGAATAGCCTGCAAAAATTATTAGAAGCCTTTATTTTGTAACATACCCTAATTTACTGATCATTAGAGCACTCAAACCATATCACCATTATCTACAGGTAGCATATCTTAGGGCTTCTAGAGGCCTCAGAGCCATCACCTCATTTGAACCTCATGACAACCCAATGAGGTGGCACACTGAAGATTAGAATTCCTATTTTATAGACTAGGAAGCAGAGGCTCACAGAGAACTGATTTGCCCAAGCTCCACTGCTAGTAAGCAGCAGGATCAAGACTTGGCCTCTGAGATCCCCACCACATCATAACATCAAGATACAAGATATGTATCTTTTCATGTGATAAGCTGGAAAATTCCATTTTCTATAAAGGACAGGTTCTTATGCTGTATTTTAGTAAAGTGACTCTTTGTTCAAAAATAAAAATGCCCTCCCCTAGTTATATACAGATCATGGTTTAAAATCTGAGAGGCTTAGAATCAGCTCTGCTCTTGTAAGCTATAGTTTTGATTTACCCCCCCCACACACACACATGACATAGATCTATACATATCTATACATACATGCATATACACGTGTATCCATTTATCTATCATCTAGCCTACATATACTGCGTGTCTACTACATTGTGTGTCTGTGCGCTCAGTCATGTCTGGCTCTTTGTGACCCCATGGACTGTAGCCCTCCAGGCTCCTCTGTCCATGAGATTTCCCAGGCAATACCAGAGTGGGTTGCCATTTAATTCTCCAGAGGATCTTCCCAATCCAGGGATCGAATTTGCATGTCCTGCGGATCCTGCACTGGCAGGTGAATTGTTTACCACTGAGCAACCTGGGAAGCCCACCCTGTCTTTATCCCGTGCTTATGAAATAGCACTAAATTACCATCTCCCCAGTTCATGGACTATACATTACTGATATATGAATAAACGACTTTTTCTACGGTCATCTGGTGATTTAATACTCATTGACAAGTAGAATTTGGGGGTATTAAAAATATATAAAATTTTTAATTTAAATAATTTAAATATCAATTTATTAATTACTCTATGGACATAAGAGTTTGGGATTCTTGTGGGCATTACTATTTTTTAATTAGCATTATAGCCAGAGAAGTGTTCTAGGATATTTTCCCACAAATCTGACTTTTTTTTTCAAATGAATACTTTGGTTTACTGATATAGCTCAAAAGGTGTATATGTTGCTGCTGCTGCTGCTAAGTCACTTCAGTCATGTCCGACTCTGTGCGACCCCAGAGACGGCAGCCCACCAGGCTCTGCCGTCCCTGGGATTCTCCAGGCAAGAACACTGGAGTGGGTTGCCATTTCCTTCTCCAATGCATGAAAGTGAACAGTGAAAGTGAAGTTGCTCAGTCGTGTCCGACTCTTAGCGACCCCATGGACTGCAGCCCCCAGGCTTCTCAGTCCATGGGATTTTCCAGGCAAGAGTACTGGAGTGGGTTGCCATTGCCTTCTCCAAAAGGTGTATATAAATAGGTATAATTGTGAGAAACCTATGGAAATAAGTAGGGAAAATAATGATATAAAAACAAATTAGCCATAGAAATATTGATACATTCTTTCCAAGTTTCAAGACAAAATACTAAATGATCTAACCTCCAACAATAAACTCCTAGAGGAACAGATTGTGAATCTTAATTAAAAGGAAAAAAAGTATTTTCCCAAAGTCCTCATAAAAGCAAAGTGTGCTATAGTTGACAATATTTGTATCAAATTAGCATTGGAACCATGTGTCTTAACCCAATTCAAAATACCATTTAAGTGGAAATAGAAAAGCAATGGATAACGATTTCACAGTCAAAGCTCAAAATATGTGCAGTGGCAGCCAATCAAAATATGAAAATGGCTAAATTCACGCCAAATTTTGGTTATACCCACACTAAGTTTAAAACCACTCACTATCTTTGCTCAGAATCAGAAATTTGTTCAGCATGACAGAAATCACTTTCTAAGGGCCTATTTTATTCACATATTGACCCAAGTAGTCATCACTAAGCCAGTTATTTTCTTTTCAAATGTGTAGTAGCTTTGTGTTGGGCACAGTATCAAGAATAGGAGCAGATATTTTTCTCAGTGTTCACAGACCCGTCTGGCATCATATAGTCACAGACATAAGACAATATGTTTCACCAAGTCAGCATCCAAAAGAAATTAATAACATAGGAATATTAAAGGAAAAAAATCATTTTTTAAAATATTTATACAATTGCCTTAAATATCTAAAGTACTGAAATAAATATGGGAAAATATTTTAAAGATCTATACAGTTTCAATCAACTTCTCTTTGCCTATCTAAATATATATATATATGTTCATGTGTATGTATATGTATGTACATATATACATGCATATAGACACACACACTAGCTGAACAAATCACTTCTTAAGAGGTGATTTTGATCAGAAGTCTCTCAAAATTTCATTTAGATTTCCTCCACTGACAGATGAAAAAAAGAGATAAAAGTGGAGGGGAAAACATTTTATTTAAGTCAATCAAAGTTTTCTCTGGTTAATCTAATTCTATGCCCTTGTGATGTTTTCTGAAGGAAAAATAAAGGCAGTATGGGGAAGAAAAAAAACTTTTTCCCTTGGGAAATAAAATAAAATTATATGAAACATTACTTGCTACAATTTTTGAACAGAAAAGAAAATGAAATGTAAGTGTCTAGGGATTTCCAGTCCTCTCTCCACTGCTAAATTCTAACCTAATTTAAAAGGGCTTTCTAAAATAAAAAGTAACACATCTTTCCATCTCTGCATTCCCACATCCTCAATGCCAATCTGATTTAGGGGTTATGGTACTATTTTGATTTGCAACCAGTTTGAGATCTCCTGAATCTAAAAGAAGTGCCAAATTCAGTTGAGTAAAACGCCACTAAACTGGAATTCTCAGAGTGCCATATGCTGGATTGCTATTTACAATTTAATTAAAGATTTGGAGGGTTTTTTTTTAATACCTTTCAAAGTCTACTTCTTCTTTTGTGGGCATTTTTCTAATACGTAATTAGTATCCCCCTGCCTTTTCATCCATTCCAGATTGCTTTGTCTAGCTCTCACACCCTGTTACTTACTGCTGACACTCTTTCCTCTTTATGTGTAGCTTCCTGTCTCCCTAGACCAAGAAACAGAACAATCTGGGTTGAAAGAGGTATAGATATCAGGTCATATGAAAACAGAAAAAAACCGTTCACTTGTTAAGTAAAGTACAAAACATTTCACACTAAGACACAGTAATTTCTCTTTTGAATAGTTAGGCTATTTTTTGTTGTTTGCTTTTTCTTTTCTTTTTCCCTTTTTTTATTTTTTGCTTTCTTCCTGGTTTTTCAATATATTTGTTTGGAGAGAGTATTAGCTGGAGGAGTAAACATATGTAAATATTAAATAAAAGAATAAGATAAGAAACAGTAATATTCCAAGTGAATCAGGTCAAAGGAACCTTAATTGGATTCCTTTGAGAGTTCTTTTGGGCATATAGAATAAAGAAGTTGTGAAAAGTCTTTGGTTTCCTGGGACATAGATCCTCAAAACATAGCCCATAAGACTCTGTCTTCAAATAATACCATAGGAATCCAGCAGAACCCAACAAAAACTAGGGGTCTATGCAGATGTCAGTACACGGTGTCAAGGAACACAAAATGATGGGGATTTGCAGTACAGAGTTACCCAGAGAAGGGTGCCATAAACCCTACCATGCTCTTGTACTGTCTTGCCAGCTCTCACTTTCTCTCTCTGGCTTACAAGGCAAATCTATCCAAGAGAACCCTGCCTAGAGCCTTCTGGCCACGCATGACATTCTTTGGCCTGGATCAGTGGCAGAGTTGGAACCAGAAATCAGATTTCCTCACTCCTGGTTCACATATCTATCCACTACAAAACAAGGTGAATGTTTTATTAACATTTATGTTAGTAGATCATCATGACCTTTGAAAACCTTTTGGCCTCAACTGTATACCAGACATCTCCAGGCCTCACTCAGCTATAATCACTGCCTTATGACTGTACAGATTTTGGATGCCATCTCCTGTAGAACAGATTAGACCTCAAAAAAGGAAAATATGTTAAACTTAAGAAGAATTCAAAGACAGGACATCCAAATATGCATGGATCAGATTAAGGTCTGTATTTCTCTCCTGATATTCTGTTCAACTAGAGGAACCAATTGTAATCACAGTAGGAACATTATTGATTAGACACCAATAAAATGTTTAAATAGAGAACTACAGCAAAATACAACAATCCAGAATGTCTGCTTTGATGAAATGCTTTTCAAGGTAAATTTAGACTTGTTCTTTAAATAATAGTTTATCTCATATCAAATCATTTCATCCCTGAAATATTGTCAGAATCAAGAGTTTATACAGACACTATTTTTATCACAAACATTCCCATACTTGACAGCTATTCCAATACAAGTCTGGTTATAAAAATACTGCAATACAAATATTTCATATTACCTTTAAGCCGGATCTTCCAAAATTGTCATGATTTAATGAGAAAAATCTCAAAATAGCTTAATATTTATTTTTCAGTTTCATAGATTATTTAGCCCTTTATAAAGAACATTATTATGCCTTCATAATGGATGAAATAATTGCTTTTTACAAATCAAGCACATACAAGTAATCTATATTTTTGTAGGAAACTTTTACAATCCCTTAAGAAATTTTATGCAAATTTGACACTTTCAAATTTGAAATCGAAAGAAAAAATCTTTAAAGTACCAGCCTTACATTTCCGAAGAGAACATGATGGAGTACTGGAGTGGTACAATCTAATTTTCTTATCTTATCTGCACTGATACCATTATTCCTAAATACCTTCAGCCCAAGCCCAGGCTTACACACAGGTTTACAAAGAGAATAACATCCAGATAGTCAGCAAAATGCTCCAAAATGAGACAGCCTAACTTCTTTCAAACTGCTTTGTGCAAGTTCAATTATCTAGGCTTCCTTTGGCACAACAAAGATATTGCTCATCTTTCACTGTCCCTTCTACCAGCACCCATTATCAAGAATAAGTATACTACTAAACTCAAAGTATAGGTGTGCCTGCTTCCAAGAATAAATAAATAAAGAAGAAAGAAGAAAACCTATTTGGTTCGAATTCTCCAGCAATCTGAGTCATAGTCCACAAATGGGAAAGCTTCATTCAGTTTTCTGAAAATATGCTAAAACAAAAAGTTTTTTAAGAAAGAAAAAACAGTATTCTGAATTGCTTCCCTGTTTGAAGAGGGAAGAGAAGAAGTGTATTCTCTGGTAATTGAAACTCCAAGACCACATTCCATCTTGTTCAATGCAGATTTCTTGACTGGCATCACAAGTAGTGCTGCAATGTAATTATTTTTAATTGCCAATTCACATATCTAAAGCAAAGGAAGTATGAGGCTCCCCAGAGGTACTGTTCTACAGCAGGAATTTAATACATCAATGCAGGCTTTAGCAAACAGGGGCTTTTGTCAACATTTCACTGGCACATCACCCAAAGTATAACAACACCACTTAGAATTTATATAAGCCTTTCATTTGCAAATTACTTTACAATAATTAATCCTCAGAATATTCAATTGAGGGGGGTAAGGGAAGGAGAAATAGATTATAAAACAGAAGATTTCAAGCAAGAAATGGTCTGGATAAGCCCAAAAAGGAGCTATTCTGAGATCAAAATAGAATCTCTACCATCCCCCAGATCAGCAGTCCTGTTTTGATATAATTCATATGTCTAATATTTTTTAGGCTCTGATAGCAGAGTCACACTGTTTTCTTTATGCTCATTGTGTTTCTCAAAAGTTCACTTCTATACTTCAAAGACTGTTAAATTTTTAACAGTTGCAGATTTTTTTTCTATACATTCTCAAAATGGTAGCATTCCGGCTTCCCAGATATATATTCTTTAACACAGAAAGGATATTTATATGTGTTATTATAACTTAGCCCATCCATGCCAGGCAGCAGATAAAAGTTCACCACATATGTACACCCAAGTCTGAAGAGAGCACATGGCACATTGCAGCTTAGTAGTCATTCCAGAAATCATTATTGAATACTCTTTCAACTTTATTCACTCATTAATTCATTTCTCAATTAGTTAGCACTATTATTTGCAAGATACTGAATTAGATGGTTTAGCAAAATGAAGGAAAAACCTGTCCCTTAAAGAGACAGATAAGTCAAAAGTGAAGGTGATTAAGGACACAATAGAGGGATGGGAGCATGAAAGGAAGAATAAATATTTTTATCTGGTGAGGATTCAAAACAGTGCTTCACAAATGAGGTAGTTTTTATTTGGGTTTTGGACAGACAGAAGAAATGGAAGAGGATTACTGCAGACTAATGAGCTTTCCTGGTGGCTCAGATGAAAAAGAATCTGCCTGCAATGTGGGAGACCCAGGTTCGATCCCTGGGGTGGTAAGATCCCCTGGAGAAAGAAATGTCAACTCAGTATTCTTGCCTGGAAAATCCCATGGACAGAGGAGCCTGGTGGGCTACAGTCCCCATGGGGTCACAAAGAGTTGGACACAACTGAGCAACTGAGTGCAGACTAAGGAAAACCCAAGATGAAGGAATAGCTTTCCTGCTCCCATGAATAGGAGGAAACTTAGTTAAGATACTATCACTTTTGCCTACATCCTGTAAATTCAAACAGGATCCATGTCTCTGAGAAATTCTGGTTGAGAATGACTTGTGACTACCATAAAAATTGGCTGGATGTAAATGTATGTTTCTATAGTTCCTGAGGACAGAGCTTATTCTTTCATATATTTTAAATATTCCTGACATTTCCCCTCCTAACGTACATTGCATTAAACAATGAGAGAATTCACTCTTATTTTGAACATAAAGCTGAAAGGTATCCAGTACCTTTCATGAAAATATGTAATAAGTATACATGTTTTCTTAGGCTCCAAAATCACTGCAGATGATGACTGCAGCCATGTAATTAAAAGACACTTGCTTCTTGGAAGAGAAGCTATGACCAACCTAGACAGCATATTAAAAAGCAGAGATATTGCTGACAAAGGTTCATCTAGTCAAAGCTATGGTTTTTTCCAGTAGTCATGTATGGATGTGAGAGTTGATCATAAAGAAAGCTGAGTGCTGAGGAACTGATGTTTTTGAATTGTGGTGTTGGAGAAGACTCTTGAGAGTCCCTTGGACTGCAAGGAAATCAAACCAGTCCATCTATAGGAAATCAATCCTGAATATTCATTGGAAGCATGATGCTGAATCTGAAGCTCCAATACTTTGGCCACCTGATGCAAAGAAATGACTCACTGGAAAAGACCCTGATGCTGGGAAAGACTGAAGGAAGGAGAAGAAGGGGATGATAGAGAATGAAGTGGTTGGATGGCATCACTGACTCAATGAACATGACTTTGAGCAAGCTCCAGGAGTTGGTGATGGACAGGGAAGCCTGGCATCCTGCAGTCCACGGGGTCACAAAGAGTCGGACACAACTGAGTGACTGAACTGAACTGAAGAAATATATGGAAATTTTTCAAACACATTGTATGTTTAATTTTGCTTTTGGTATTATATAAGATATGGTATAGTCTTAAAATGAGGTCTAACAATGTTGTCACACTGTAATTGCTCAATAAATCCTTATTAAACAGTCCTTGATGAGTTTATAATCTGAGTAGTGTAGGTGAGACTCTAGACAATGTGAATGACTAGAATATTACATCAATGTTTATGGCACAAAGCACTGAATCAGCATTTTAATTCAACTCTTCCAGATCCAAGACTAAGGTGCTTTCTTATGTGCCATGACATTATATTGATCCTATTGGATATATCTTTATTGGAAGGACCTAATTTCAATATCAGAATTACAAAGCTGTCTTCAATGTTATGTGCCAATGCATGTAACAACCTAATAGAATTCTCACTAGGGTTTGAAGCACAGCCCAGCCACCAGCCTTCTGGGTGGCCTTGGCCAGATGGTGTGTCCTCTGCACGCTTTCTTTTCCACATCTGTCCAAAAGCATGTGAGCCAAGTGACTCTCTGATGTTTCTTCCAGTTTAGACAGACTGCGCTTCATTTCCCAGACTCTTGTAATGAGAGAATGCTCAAATCCCTCCATGGGATACGACTGGAGGCAGTTAATACATTTCAGGGGTCAAAGATATAAACATGCTTTTGTCTTTGTAAGCCTGGCTTTGAGATACCTGAATTTAGCTGTTTGAAGATTGAGGAGAATACTGCACCATTCCTGTGCACACGCACACAGGAATGCGTGTCTACTAGGTCCAGACACAGCACTAGGTGCTAAGCTTTTAAAGTTCATAAAATGTGGTCCTTAAACCTTTAGACATACAATTAGCTTAGTAATAGAAATGGCCAAGAAAAAAATAGTTGGCAAAATGAAAATACCATATGTAAATAAAGAAATGAAAACTATATTTCATGTTAAAAAAAGACAGTTTGCCATTGGAAGTCCCAAAACAGAATATAAATGAAACATTTTGAGGACACAAAGAAGGGAGTGAATAGAGGTGCATGTGGAAAATTTTGCCACAAGACTTACATTGGAGCCAGATCTTAGGGGGTGAAGAAGAGTTAACTAACCAGCATGTAAAACATTCCAGGGAGACAGCTCATGATATGCAAAAGCAAGAAGGGGAAGAATGAACATAATGCTTTTCCTTCCCCAGCATCTATTTCAGTCACCTTGCAGATAAACAGGGGAAGCCATCCAAATCGAACAATTCTCATTCTTTCATCAAAATCCTGAAGAGACTATTTAAAGCTCCTTTTGTAATCGCCAGGAAAATGATGTGTATCCTTATGTAGGAGAAATGGCTCTTACTTCTTTTAATCAAACAATATATCACTATCCCACTAGAGCTGGAGCCAAGTTCTTCTGCATTTCAGATGTTAATTGGAATTTACTTATTCTTTTGTAAAGTGCATGAATATGGTCTGTCAGCAACTAAATAAATTTAAGCAAAGAAAAGAGAAAGGATAAAAATGGGCTTCATGAAAAGCGATGAAATGCATCAAAATCAGGGATCCTGTCAGCCTGGTTGACAAAAACATTGACTTGAAGGATGTCCTTGCCAGGTTAGGACACGTTCCTTTTCTGGCTACTGTCAACCTGGGCTCAGCTCCATCAGAAATGCCGCCTGGCTGGCAGCTGCTGAGAGATGGCAACTCCTCCTAGCAACAGATGAAACCAATCGAAAGCCAGCAGCAGTGATCTTTGCTGTTAAGTGCAGTGACATCTCATTTATCTGGCAACTCCAGTGAAGACTGTATAATGCATAAGATAATTACTAAGAGACTAAAATGTACATTCCCACGCATAAGAAACCATGAGATTTCAGCCAATCCAATTGGAAAATTGCCTAAAATGAGACACATCTATGTAGGCTTAAATTATGACAAGACATCAGAGTGCAGTGAACTCTGCTTAGGTTTTGAAGTAAATAGACCTGAAGTTAAAAGCCTTATCTCTTAAAAAGGGATAAATAACCTGACCTAATACACTTCATGGGTTGTGTGAATAACAGTGGATGTCAAAGCTCTTTAAAACTACTAAGCACCACATGTAAATAAATATTATGACATTTTCTTATTATTAGTGACTCAGTATTTAATATAGTCAATAGCTTCATTTTCCATATGGGTAATCTTGGGTAAATCACTTCATCTTTATTTCCTCACCTGTCCAAGAAAGATAATGCTAGGATATAATGTAGGGAGTTGCTGTGAAGATTGAATGAATAAATTTATAGAGTTCAAACATGTAGTAGGCATTCAAAAATGATAACTAACATAATCACTGTCATCATATTCATTCCATCATTTGGTACTGTGAGGACCTGAGGGTTTGTTAAATTGGATAGAGCTATTATTCCTACTCAATGGCCCCAAAGCAATGAGCTATAGAACCAAAACACACATATCTAAGGGATCTTGAACAATATAAACCGTCCACAGCTTTTTGACACAGGAAGTTTATCCCCAAGCTTTTTACATTTCTGTTGGGCATCAAGAACTGACTTTGCTTCCACTTGTCCCCTCCTCATGTAACTTCTCCATTATTCCCTGAAATTACTATTTTCCTTCTCTGCACGTAAATACAAATACTGGATAGTCTTTGTAAGTTGGAGTAAGCAGTTGTGGCAAGTACGAGTTCTTCATAAACAGATATCTGTTATTTATCTTACACCTAAATATCTTATTTATCTTACACTTACAATTTGATCACCTGCATAGGAAGGAGGGGTTAGGAGATTTTAACTAAGGGACCTAAAGTAGTCAGTTTCTCATTTCACATTCAACCCCATTTATTTATATGTTGTAATTTTTTATATTAAAAGGTATGAAACATTATCACATATACCATATCTTATGTGATATGACAAAAGGATCTTTAATACAGTTTAGAACAGGTTACAATGACTAGTATTTTCCTGGTTGCAAATCACTAGGACTTACTGATATAAACAACATTTTCAGACTTCAAATATCCTCTCCATTTCATAATTTCAGTATTACACTTTAAATACTGCTAACTGTATACTCAGAACTTTGGCAGATTCCACCCTGAATGCCTTGATTTTTATATTACCACCTACTCTGCCAGCCTATGGTTGTCCCCCGGTGGCTCAGTGGTAAAGAATCTGTCTGCCAGGGCAGGAGACATGGGTTTTAATCCCAGGTTCGGAAGATTCCCTGGAGAAGGAAATAGCAACCCATTCCAGTATTCCTACCTTGGAAATTCCATGGACAGAGGAGCCTGGTGGGCTAGTCCATGGGGTTGCAGAGTTGGACACAAGTAAGCGATTAACACACACTCACTGCCAGCCTATAAGCTCCTTTGAACACTGAAGTTCTATATACTTCTTTGTATTACAGACATTTAAAGCATTTAGCTCACTTTGAATATAATATGTGTTGAATGAACGTCTGTAAAATAAAGATTATACAAAAAAGAAAGGTAAGAAGGAAGGGTTGGAGGGATGGAGAGAAACAGAAAAGAACAAGGAAGGATGGAGGGAGAGTGGGAAGGAGAAAACAAGCTGGAAATGGAAGAAATCAAACAAGAATAGTTTTGAGACACAGAAGTCCCCAAAATGGTCATAAATAAAATCCTTGGGTCAATTTGCACAGGAGCACAACACTGGGTGCTACGGCATTCTCGTACACCATCTCTTCATGCTGAGGATGGCAGGCACCACTACTATAAGATACCAAAAAAAAGAGTAAATTTAACCCACTTAATTCTTACATAAACTAAAAAGGCTAAATATAAAAGAAATTTTAAGCAGAGATATTGTTCTTTTGCTTTTTTCTTTTCCTTCCCAGGAATACAGGTTGAGATGCCCTTTCTCTGACTGCCTCCCACTCCACTTCCCAAACTCTCTACTCTCAGTTCTTACATTTTCAAAGCAGTCTTAACCAATAATCTGGTCTCATATGGAAAATAAACAAAGAAGTTAAATTCCTTAAATGGAATTCCTTAACTACTGCAAGTGTTAGCCGCTCAGTCATGTCGGACTCTTTGAGACTCCATGGACTGTAGCCCACCAGGCTTCTCTGTTCATGGGATTTTCCAGGCAAGAATACTGGGATGGGTTGCCATTTCCTTCTCCAGGGGATCTTCCCAACCCAGGGATCAAACCTGGATCTCCTGTGTTGCAGGTGGATTTTTTACTGTTTGAGCCACCAGGGAAGCCCCACTGCAAACAAAGGACTGCAAGCAAAGGAATATTCATGTTTCAAGTAAGGAAAGGAAAGGAGACTTAGTTATGAAATAGGAAAATCTTAGATGGGACACTGGTATTAATGATCCCTATCATCTTTGAGTAATTTTCCATATTTCTAATATATTGATAATTATACTGGTCAGATAAACCTCTCTGGGATTTTCATATGGATCTAATCACACTACAAACATGAAAATTACTTGAGTATAAATAAAAATAATGCACACAAAAATGCACAGGCAAAAACAGAAACTGTGATGATGATGTTTTCTGTTTTTGCCTGTGATGATTTGTTTTTGCCTGATGATGTTTTTGTTTATGTAAGTTCTATCATTGGGAAGAAGAAAAATAATTTGGAAACTTCTGCACAAATTGATCCATTCTAGAAGCCTTAATAACCTACTGATTCCCACAACCTCAACCCTCCAACTGAGAAGAGTTGGAGGTTCTGATATTTCAATGATGGAGAAAGAGAATATTTTTCTGAGAGGTATCATGTTAATCACCAAAAATTTGGCCAATAAAATATGCTCTGTGTAAACAGAAAATGAGATATTTTAGAAAAGGGTCTTTGGTAGATAAATTGAGGAAAAACTAGATATAGATTGAGCCATCCGAAGGGTTTGGTGATAAGTGGATCAAGTGAGAATACAAAGTAGGGATTTGCTTAGAATGTACAATAATGAAAAGCTAAGCAAACTCTACTGTAAAAAAGTTGAGGCTGACTCAAGGGAAAATAACTAGCAAAAGCAAAATGAACATCTAATAAGGGTCTAAAGAGGAAATGCCAGTAAGGGAGAACCTTTCATAGCAGAAAATTTCCTTGGGACTTATAGAAATGACTACCAAATGGAAGCAGAGAACATATAATGAGAACACTGCCAGTAACACCATCTTGGTTCCTGTATATTACAGCTGTACTTAGCACGGATTCAGCTTATTATGGATCTAATTCAAGCCATCCATTGAAACATAAGACCAAGACTGTTATTGGGCAAATATAAAGTCAATGAAAAAATACATTTCTGTAGGCTTTTTATGTATCAGAAAATCAGGTAACCCAGTGTTAGAGATCAATCAGAATGATCATAAAACTGTTACCTGCAGGGATTAAAAATAATCAATGCTTAAAACTAAATCAGTATCAGAGAATTTCTTAAACATGTATTTCTAAAAACATCTATTTCTGCTTTATTGACTATGCCAAAGCCTTTGATTGTGTGGATCACAATAAACTGTGGAAAATTCTGAAAGAGATGGGAATACCAGACCACCCAATCTGCCTCTTGAGAAACCTGTATGCAGGTCAGGAAGCAACAGTTAGAACTGGACATGGAACAACAGACTGGTTCCAAATAGGAAAAGGAGTACGTCAAGGCTGTATATTGTCACCCTGCATATTTAACTTATATGCAGAGTACATTATGAGAAACGCTGGGCTGGAAGAAGCACAAGCTGGAATCAAGATTGCCAGGAGAAATATCAACAACCTCAGATATGCAGATGACACAACCCTTATGGGAGAAAGTGAAGAAGAACTAAAGAGCCTCTTGATGAAAGTGAAAGAGGAGAGTGAAAAAGTTGGCTTAAAGTTCAACATTCAGAAAACTCAGATCATGGTATCCAGTCCCATCACTTCATGGCAAATAGATGGGGAAACAATGGAAACAGGGGCTGACTTTATTTTTTTGGGCTCCAAAATCATTGCAGATGGTGACTGCAGCCATAAAATTAAAAGACGCTTACTGCTTGGAAAGAAAGTTATGACCAACCTAGATAGCATATTGAAAAGCAGAGAGATTACTTTGCCAACAAAGGTCCATCTAGTCAAGGTTATGGTTTTTCCAGTGGTCATGTGTGGATGTAAGGGTTGGACCATAAAGAAAGCTGAGCACCAAAGAATTGATCCTTTGGAACTGTGGTGTTGGAGAAGACTCTTGAGAGTCCCTGGGACTGCAAGGAGATCCAACCAGTCCATACTAAAGGAGATCAGTCCTGGGTGTTCATTGGAAGGACTGATGTTGAAGCTGAAACTCCATTACTTTGGCCACCTCATGTGAAGAGTTGACTCATTTGAAAAGACCCTGATGCTGGGAAAGATTGAGGGCAGGAGGAGAAGGGGACAACAGAGGATGAGATGGTTGGATGGCATCACCGACTTGATGGACGTGGGTTTGGGTGGAGTCTGGGAGTTGGTGATGGACAGAGAGGCCTGGCGTGCTAAGGTTCATGGGGTCGAAAAGAATCAGACACAACTGAGCGACTAAACTGACCTGAACTGAAGAGGTAAGTGAATTAATTCCCCCCCCCGCCCCGTATTGTTGATCAATACATCCTTACAGCGAATAGTTTCTTGCTGGCCCCAGAGAATCAACTAGTGATTAGCAAGAGTAAACCAGGGCAGAAACTAATAAAATATCATTTGCACAGATTATAATATCACACTTTAGGATAGATATATATATAAACAAGAGTGAACTATGAATGATAAAGGGATTTTTTTAAAAATTACAGGTCTAAATTTCTATTTTCTAATCTGAAAAAAAGGAAGAAATTAACCAAATGATTTACAGGTTTCCTTCAATTTACAAAATTTAACAACCCTATTTCTTTGTTGGGAGAAGGCAATGACACCCCACTCCAGTACTGTTGCCCGGAAAATCCCATGGACGGAGGAGCCTGGTAGGCTGCAGTCCATGGGGTCACTAAGAGTCAGACACGACTGAGTGACTTCACTTTCACTTTCCACTTTCATGCATTGGAGAAGGAAATGGAAACCCACTCCAGTGTTCTTGCCTGGAGAATCCTATGGACGGAGAAACCTGGTAGGCTGCAGTCCATGGGGTCCTACAGAGTCGGACACGACTGAAGCAACTTGGCAGCAATGCTTTGTTAATTTATTATTAAATCATATTTATTTACTTTCTTGTGAAAGAACTGGAATTGGTTAACATTCTCATGAAAACTATGATCATTCCTATAGTATTTAATTGTTTTCAACAAATATCAAAAAGAAATAATAATTTTTGCAAACAGTTTTAAAGCCCTTACTGGGCATCAGTCAACCTTCTAAGTAACAAAAGATAAATAAATAGATACATGGATAATGATTGAGATAGAGATAAAATGAACATAGAGGTAGAAAAACTCTAGTGTATGTAATTAACATAATTCTCTGTGACTCCAGATTGCAGAGCTAGGGCCAAAAAATGGCACAATAAAGAGAAGATAACCCTAAAAGTCACCTCCAGTGTACAATTCAGGTTAGAGCCCTCATTCTTAGAGATGTTTCAGCAATAATCAGGTTCTAACTTTTGTGAACATTAGGAAAGGAGCCACTGACTTAGTCTGAAAGTGAAGTCACTCAGTCGTGTCCGACTCTTTCTGACCCCATGGACTGCAGCCTACCAGGCTTCTCCGTCCATGGGATTTTCCAGGCAAGAATACTGGAGTGGGTTGCCATTTCCTTCTCCAGGAGATCTTCCTGACCCAAGGATTGAACCCAGGTCTCCCACAGTGTAGGCAGACATTTTACCGTCTGAGCCACCAGTGAAGTCAACCTGACTTAGTCTATCTGACCTCTATGATCACTTATTAACTGAGAGTCTATAAACATAAAGCCAGAATAAGCACAGTGCTGCTGCTGCTACTACTGCTAAGTCGCTTCAGTCGTGTCCGACTCTGTGCAACCCCATAGACAGCAGCCCACCAGGCTCCCCCGTCCCTGGGATTCTCCAGGCAAGAACACTAGAGTGGGTTGCCATTTCCTTCTTCAGTGCATGAAAGTGAAAAGTGAAAGTGAAGTCGCTAAATGGGGCCGACTCCTAGGGACCCCATGGACTGCAGCCTACCAGGCTCCTCCGTCCATGGGATTTGCCAGGCAAGAGTACTGGAGTGGGGTGCCATTGCCTTCTCCAGGCACAGTACTAGACAGCAAAGATAAAACTAGCAGACCCGGAAGATCTTTCAATACTACAAAGATAATTAAAATAACAACAACAATAACAAACAGTTGACTGTCTGGGGAAGCATTTGAGAAGAGCATTAAAGAGTTTTTGCAAAATTGATTTGCAGATTTAGGTACACTTGGACTGCAGTGAACTAGCCAAATAGATAACTGTTCAAAGAGTTATATTTACTGCCACACAAGATGAATCATGCCTCTTTGGGGAATGTTTTTTTGGAAACTTCATTTTCCATTTTGGACTACTGGATCATTCTCTCAAAAGAGTTTGGAATGTGGCCAATTACTTTCCTCTGCATTTTTCAGTTGAGACTTTAGGGCTCTACAACTCCCCTTTCCATTTTCACATAAGGCATCTTAGTGAGGATTCTGCCTGTGTCCTTTCATTTTGTAAATATTAAGGCACCAAAACCATAGCCTGTTTATATATATAGCTTTGAGAATAAGGACCAAGAAACACAGTTTAAAATTCTTAAGAACGGTATCCTTATTATAACAATCTACTACTCTATAATCCATATTGTAATAATGCCAAATTTCTATTGGAATAAAGAATTAGCAGATATATTAACATTTTTTAAGAATAAAACCCACACTATAATCATGCATTAGAAAAGCAAACAAATAAACCCTGAGAAAAAAACCCGAGAAACTAATTTCTGACCATCCCAATCACAAAGTATCAATACCTCACTTATAACATCAAAATTAATATGATGTTAACCCATGTTGGAGGGTAAGTCACACTGGCATATCTAGTGGCAAAAGAGACAACCTGAAATATAGTTCAAACTAAATAAAGTTTTTAAAAATTACTAAACCTTTCTGTGATAAACCATAATGGGAAAGAATATGAGAAAGAATGTGTGTGTATGTACAACTGAATTACTTAGCTGTACATCAGAAATTAACACAGCAGTGTAAGTCAACTATATTTTAATTACATAAATTTTTAAAAGATATAATCTGCAGCAAGCCTAGTGGTGGAGCACCAGGTAAACTGCAGGTAAACCATTTTAAGAAATCAAATTATCTGAATTTTAAATATCCCAGCATTACATAATGGAAAGTGTCTTAGAATGAGCATTGGAAAATTAACTCAAGGTTACCTTGTGACATCAGGTAAATCCCTAAAAGCCTCCACAGCAAGTACTTCCTAATCCATAAGATAAGCACAATATCCTTTGCCTTTGCCTATTTTGGAGGTAGATATCAAATAAAATAATGGGTATAAACATGCTTTGCAAACCATAAAATTCAGTGTAAATATTACATTTCATTTATAGAAATATTGCTTCTTTTATATGAGTAAGTTGAAGAATAACCCTCAATTTATCATACAGAATAAAAATAACTCTATTTTTGATGATCACATTTTAAAGCAAAGGTGTAAACCATAAATCTATCTAATAGACTATAAAAACAACATGCAAAGGTAAGGAGAGAAAGTAAAAAATCACAATAAGCTACTATTGGAAAGAAAGTCTGCCTCTGGGATTTAGACCACAAGGGGGAAAATCAAACATAGCTCATGTCACTCTCGTTAAGAGTAAATCCCAAATATTCAATCTGGTATGAATTTGAGTGGCAAGGGTCAGGTCACAAAGTTTTCCACATCTCTGAAGAGCAATGGGAGCCGATGCAATTGTTAACAGACAACTCCATCACCTTTGCTGACAGATGATGGCTTGGGAAAGTATACAGAAAACTGATAGATGGAACTTCAAGGATGAATCTGATACAGGATTTGCCTTCATGAGGCTGATAGTTTAGTTCTGGAGCTATAACTACAAACTGAACCTGAGGTAGAACAAGAGATATGAGACAGGCACAAGCAAAAAGCTATGGAAAGGAAAGGAAAGGTAGGCTTGATGTTTTTAGTTTCAATAGGGGTGATTTCACAGTGGAAGGGTCATTTCAGCTCAGTTCAGTCGCTCAGTCGTGTCCGACTCTTTGCGACCCCATGAATTGCAGCACGCCAGGCCTCCCTGTCCATCACCAACTCCCAGAGTTCACTCAAACTCACGTCCATCGAGTCGGTGATGCCATCCAGCCATCTCATCCTCTGTCGTCCCCTTCTCCTCCCGCCCCCAATCCCTCCCAGCATCAGAGTCTTTTCCAATGAGTCAACTCTTCGCATGAGGTAGCCAAAGTATTGGAGTTTCAGCCTCAGCATCAGTCCTTCCAAAGAACACACAGGACCAATCTCCTTTAGAATGGACTGGTTGGATCTCCTTGCAGTCCAAGGGACTCTCAAGAGTCTTCTCCAACACCACAGTTCAAAAGCATCAATTCTTTGGCGCTCAGCTTTCTTCATAGTCCAACTCTCACATCCATACATGACTACTGGAAAAACCATAGCCTTGACTAGATGGACCTTTGTTGGCAAAGTAATGTCTCTGCTTTTGAATATGCTATCTAGGTTGGTCATAACTTTCCTTCCAAGGAGTAAGCATCTTTTAATTTCATGGCTGCAGTCACCATCTGGAGTGATTTTGGAGCCCCCAAAAATAAAGTCTGACTGTTTCCACTGTTTCCCCATCTATTTCCCATGGAGTGAGGGGACCAGATGCCATGATCTTCGTTTTCTGAATGTTGAGCTTTAAGCCAACTTTTTCACTCTCCTCTTTCGGTGGAAGAATTCTGGATCTTAAAGAATGAATGAGATACGTACTGACAAGCAAAAATAGCAGAAAAAGGCTTTAGGACTGAGTGCATGGAAGGTAAGATATATGAAATGACTCAAAAAGAAAAGAAAAAGGAAGAAAGGAAAGGAAAGCATGTCATAAAGAGAAATGAAAATGTAGGTGAAACTAGAGTTATATTGGGGCCAAACTGCTAAAGTGTTTTGAATGCCAGGCAAAGAATTTTAGATTTTATAATATGGGTCACTATAATTCATCGAAGGTTGTGGAGGTGGCAAGTGGCTAGTTTAGCATTAAGGGGATGAAATACAAAATAGTGGGAGCAACATAAAGAATCCTTTCAAAGTCTGAAGGACTGGAGATTTGGGGGGAAGAGAGAACAAAGGTATTGAAGGAAGTCTAAAAGGAGAATGAATGTAAGTAAAAGCACCAGTATATTTCCACTATAATCAAAATAAACAATAAATTTTCAGATACAAAATATACATCCTACTCAGATACACCTGGTGTCTTGCCAAATGTTTTGACACTTACGGGGGATAGAAAGAAAATACTGATTCTAATGTGTGTTCATTATTGATCTGAGTGTACTATCTATTATTTTATCTTTTAAAGTTCCTCTAACAAACTTACAAAGCAGATATAATGCACTAGATTTTAAAAATTAAAAAAAGAGGAACACAGACATAGGTAGTAAACCACTTAAACTCAACCAGCAGCAAGAACAAAATTACCACCCAAGGATGACTGATCCCACACACTGCTCACACCGTGCCAGACAGCTGGACCAAAGCATGAGAAGTCTTTGAGGGCGGTACACCCCTACAGAAAATGCGATGTTCCATCAGAGACTGAATGGCTATACAAAAACAATAACCAAACGTTATTTTAGACTAAATTATATTGAGAGTTTTCAACTCTTTTGAAACTTTATGTATCTCCATATTTGTTTCATAGCATTTCTATTTCTTCTTTCTTCTGCCATTAATTAAACTATCCAAGGCTAACTAGATACGGGATATTTAAAATGGGAAGTCTTCTGAAAACGAAACCTCATCCAATTCACTGAGTGAAAGCAGTATTGATTGACCGAGCCACCGGCCTTGAAAACAAGCATAATGAAAGCTGGAAAGAACACAAGAGTGATGGGGAAATAACCGTGACAGTGCCATGAGATAAAAGATAGATTAATAGCCATGCTTCACAAAATAGGATTCTATTATGACTTGAGAGGTGTTTATTATGTCTAATGATGTAGAAGGTGAAACAAGCTAAACTCAGAACGGAAGATACGTGTTGCTCCTCAACTGCATGCTATTTTGGTTTCTTAAAGACGATCTTTAAGTGATTCTATCATAAAATGCATAAATTAAAAATAAATATTTAATTTAGAAGTACATCTTGATATATTTCTTTTTCTAAATATCCCTATGGGTTTCAAACTTCAATTAAAGCTTTTTTAAAATATTCATATTTAAAACAGCACCATAATTTGAAATTTCCATGTGTATTAGCAAGTAACATGTTCTGCTGCAAGGCACTAAAATGTGCATTGCTAAAAAGATACATATATTTCTATACCTTTTTCCATTAAATAGTGCCAAGATGTAATTTTAAGGTACAAAATATTCAAGAATCCTTCACAAAACATTTTTAAATTGAGCCAAAGAGAGAAAGAAAAATACATTCTGTGATTTAAATATATACCTATCCAAAAATACCACATCATTAACAGATAGGTATAAATTTTTAAAGCCTTGACAATAATAATTTAAAAATCCAAGCCCAGTAGATAAATTAAAATTCACCAGTTCCAACAAATACTAATCTTATTATAAAAGCTCTTCTCTCATAGCTAGTACTTTGTGGTCAAAATCAATGGTGTTTACAGTTGTAGGACACATCTTCACAAAGAAAACATAAATTCTACTCTGCTCTCATTTCTTTTCCACTTTTTGCTCCAACACCAGAGTGTGAAAGTTTTACCACACCCCACCAGTTGTGATGAAATTCACACCTTTGTGTTACTTTAAACAAACAAAAAATACAATTCAATTAATGTGTATGGAATCCATTAGGGGAAAATAATCTTATTTACTTTTTAATCTCTATTAAATCATGATTAAATTGATACTTCAAATAGAATTAGCTTTTTAAATAACAGCACTGTGCCCTGCTGTGCTTAGTTGCTCAGCTGGGTCTGACTCTTGGTGACCCCGTGGACTGTAGCCCGCCAGGCTCCTCTGTCCATGGAATTCTCCAGGCAAGAATACCGAAGTGGGTTGCCATGCCCACTCCAGGGGACCTTCCCAACACAGGGATTGAACCCAGGTGTCCCACACTGCAGGCAGATTGTTTACCACCTGAGCCACCAGGGAAGGCCAGTAACAGCACTGCTGCTGCTGCTGCTAAGTCGCTTCAATCGTATCCAACTCTGTGTGACCCCACAGATGGCAGCCCACCAGGCTTCCCCGTCCCTGGGATTCTCCAGGCAAGAACACTGGAGTGGGTTGTCATTTCCTTCTCCAATACATGAAAGTGAAAAGTGAAAGTGAAGTCGCTCAGTCGTGTTCGACTCTTCGAGACCCCATGGACTGCAGCCCACCAGGCTCCTCCGCCCATGGGATTTTCCAGGCAAGAGTACTGGAGTGGGGTGGCATTGCCTTCTCCAGTAACAGCACTACTGAGCTATAATTCACATGCAGTAGTTTACCCAAAGTGTATAATTCAAGGGTTTTTAGTATAGTCACAGAGTTGTACAGCCATCACCACAATCAGTTTTAGAATATTTTCATTACCTCAAAAAGCAAACTCATAACCTTTAGTAGTGACACATTCCCATTCAGCATAACACAATCATTAATTAACTTCCTGTCCCTATGGAGTCCGGATATTTCATATAAATGGAATTATACAATATGTTGCCCTTTGTGACACGTTTCTTTCACTTAACATATTGTTTTCATGGTTCATCCATGTTGAAGCATGCATCAGTACTCTTTTAAATGCTAAATAATATTATATTAAATAAATATGCCACACTTCATCCATTCATTAGTTGATAGGTTATTTCCCCTTCGGACTACTATGAATAATGCTGCTATAAGTATTAACATACAAAAGTGTTTTTTTGTTTTTTTTAATGGACATACGTTTTTATTTCTTGAGTATATACCTAGTAGTGAAATTGCTGGTTCATATGGTAACTCTATCTCTAACCTTTTGGGGAACTGCTAGACTCTTCCAAAGCGACAATAGCATTTTATAAGCCTACTATCAGTATAATAAGAGTTCCAATTTTTCCATATCTTCACCTATACTTGCTATTATCTTTTTTAATAAAGCCATCCTAGTGGGTGTGAAGTGGTGGTGAGTCCTTGTGGTTGTTGATTTGCATTTCCTTGATGTCTAATGATGTTGAACATCTTTTCATGTGGCTATTAACTATTTGCATATCTTTTTTGGAAATGTCTATTCAAATCCTTTGCACATTTTTAATATTTTTATTTTTAATTGTAAGAGTTATTTATATATCCTAGATACACATTCCTTATTAGATGAATGAACTGCTAACTTTTCTCCCCTTCTCCGAGCTGTCTTTTTCACTTTCTTAATTGTGTCTTTGGAGGCACAAATGTTTTAATTGTGATGAAATTTTTTCTTTCGTTCTTATGCTTTTGATGTCATGTCTGTGCAGCTACTGTTTAACGTAAGATCATAAAGATTAGGCTTTCTTCTAAGAGATGTATAGTTTTAGCTCCCGCATTTAAGTTTATGATTCATCTTAAGTTCTTATATGTAGTGTGGAGCTTTTAAAATACATATATTTTTGGCAATGTGCTACTAATTGGGTTTCAAGGTTTTAAAATAATGCCAAAGAAGTCTTTTCATTGAAAAAGCTTGAGAAAGTTCCTGGAAATTCCTTAGGAATATTAATAATAAAGAAAGAATTCCTTGAACATCATAAAAATTTTTAAAACATGCAACTTTTTCCTGGATTCAATGTAAAAGGAGTCAAAAAACAAGGATAATACAAATAACAGAAAGAAATTCATTGTAAGAGTTCAGTATTTACTCACTAGAGTTCAATATCTCAGAGTAGAGAGTCATAATTTTTTCAACCAACACTTGCAGTGATTCAGAAGATCTTATGTGAAGAAACTACACATGCAGATCTATTATTCAATATGTTTACTTGCCCTCTGTCTCTCTGACTCTCTTGTCCCAATGTCTTACATTATCTACATTTATATTTTTGGTCTGGAGAAGTATGGCAATTGTTGGGTGTCTACCCAATATCCATTTTCTCCTCCATATTAACAGAACAATGATTTTGTTGAATATGGCAGTGTCTTATTGACAGCCTCCCCAAACCTTTTTTAATGGAAACATTTCCCTACACTCTTTTCACTTAGGGGTGACTATGTGGCATAGTTCTATGGTCATCACTGGACGTCACTATGGACATTCCTGGAACCTCTGGGAAAGTGTGCTTTTCTGATAAAGGCTTCATCTCTTTCTCTGTGCCCCTTCTTACTCCCCAGAACGTATACATGTTAGCTAAGGAGTTGGGAGCCATCTTGCACCATGAGAAGATCAAATAAACGTAAAGACATTGGCACCTCTATCTCTCTCCAGACTTCTGGTGACGTGAGAAACCTTAAAGCTTTCATCCTTTTAAACCATTGCTATGGGTATCTTTTCTTACTCACAACCACACTCAATCATTGAGTGATACGGGAAAATAAACTTAAGAAATTTACCATTAAAAGTTGGTTTTGTAAAGGAAATCAGAAAAGGAAAATTTCAAGTTGTTCAGTGAGATTTCATGCTTATATTGACATGTGATCACCCACTGAATCATATATAGGATCATGTATAATCTGACTATATAATTATTACCCAAACCCTAAAGCAGACTCCTCTAAGGGTCAAACAGTTACTTACACTAAGACATCAGACATAAATTGGAACGCTTTTATGACAGGTACCCATATGATACTGATGTTTTCAGTGGCCTCAAAATTTGTTTCCATTTAGAGATGCCTGAAATATATGTCAGTTTTGACATTACATTTCTATGCAGCTAAACAATTTCCTCAATTTAACTACTAGATTTTAAAAATCTATGTTGCATAAACAAACTTTAAATGCACCATAAGTACAGTAAGCTGTAGACTTGAAATCTCCTCAAAATGTACCACTCTGTGACCTGTCTTTGTCTGACAATTGTTCTAATTTGACCAGCTATCACTATGCTTTTTTTATTTTGCTTTTTCCTGTTCTTTTCCTCAGTGCTATCTATTTAAATATTGGACTTATCTTCAGACTTAGTCATAAAAATGAACTGCTTCTGTTTCTCTGCTTTACTACCTCTCTATTCCACTCAAATCTCAACTGATTAATTACTGATTTTCCCTCTGCATTTAGCATTCATAATTGCTTCTCTTTTCCCATCCCTGAAGTTTATCAAAGGCATGGCTTATAGACTTATTTTATATATTTCCCTCCAAGTGAGTTACATAAGGAGATATTTTGAAAAATGTCCCCAGAAGTTGAAAAACTGGCCCATGATGGGGGGCAGAGGGGAAGAAAAGTTGTTGAGTCCTATCTTTTGATGATTTATTTATTACAAACCCAAGAAATACGTATATATGAAAATGACAAAGTCTTACATTGGTTTTGGAGGGGAACAAGCAAGGGAAGGCAGAAGTAGTAAGAGCAGAGGATCTGTTTTGGGAATCAAGCTGGCCCAGAAAGCCACAGTAAAGTCCTAACTCCACAGAACAAGGCCACTGGGAAATCCTTCTGCAGACATGACATGGAGAACATGGAGCTTTAGCTTTCTTGGAAAGTATTAAAACTCTTAAAATTGATTTGTTCCATTGCCAGTTTATCAGGTTAAAAAAAAAATGCAGCCTAAACTGGTTCATACAGAAGGGTAATAATTGGCTCCTAAAACTGAAAACTTCAGTGGTAGGGCTGGGTCCAGGTATGACTTCATGTGCAATGTGAAAGGATGTAAACAAGACCTGGTTCCTCCATCTTTCCACCTAGAAACATTTTGTCTTCTGAATGTTGGAATCATTCTAAGACATGAATTCTTCTTGAGTTTTATTTTTTCTAATATAATTATTATTAACCTTAAAATCTTTATTGGATTTGGTATAAAACTGCATCTATTTTGTTTTGATTTTTTGGCCTCGAGGCATGTGGGATCTTAGCTCCCCGACCAGGAATTGGACCTGCACCCCCTGCACTGCAGGGTGAAGTCTTAACCATAGGACCATCAGGGAAGTCCCTCTCCTAGTAGTTTTAAGATGGCTATAGCCCTTGATCCTCTCAGTTCTAAATTCTGTTTAAAAGAGAAAAAGGAAACTCTCCTTCAACAGATAAAGTCAAGTCTTTGGCCTGAAGTTAATTGGCTCTAACTTAATGAGAAATACTCTGCAACCAACCTCCCATGGCCAGGGTGGCTAAAGATATTAGATTAGCCAAACCAGGAATTACCACTGAAAATAAGGGTAGAATTACCCTACGTGAACTTCATGAACTAAGGGTAAGAAACTGATTAATCCACAGTGAGCATCTTATTTAATATATCTATTACTACTACTTGCAGCTGACACTGAGCACTGACTGTGTACTGGGCACAGTCCTAGGGTTTTACATGCATTGTCTCATTTAATCCTTGCCACAACACTATAAAGATGGTATTTGCATTATTATCTCCATTTTATATATAAGGAAACTGAGTCTAGAAGGTTAAGAAATCTCCTCAGTGACACAAAGGAAGTAAGTTACAGAGTTGTGATTCAAACCCAGTTTTATTTATAAAGATTTCATTCTTACATACTACTTACGAACTAAGAAACACAACGGAGAAATTTGGGATATATGACTACATGTTGGCCTAATGTGCCCAATGGCAAAGTAGAAAGACAAAAATCTAACTTGTAGTATCATTTTCAAATGATTCAACCAAAGGTTCTCGTTAGTGCTACTCTTAGAAGCTTAATCCTATTTTTACTTTTCAATAAAAAATGCTACAGGAAATGCATATGCTAATTTTTACAATTAAGACTAGCTCAGGAGCTAAAGTATTAACATTTTCCAGAAATTATAAACTCTTGGAATAAATCCAATACCACTTATTACTGAAAACATCATAAGGTAAAAATAGATGCTTATCATCATTCACTCCTTACAGAAAATATAACTAATAACCTGCTGATTCTTTCTGAAGAAAAACAACCTAATTCTAAGCAAAGCAACACAATTTCTTGTCATATGTTCGCAAGCAACACAGCCAGATTCTTGAGCTGTGTTGATCAAAATAACCCAGTTAAGTTAATATATATATATATATATGAGGATTTTTAAAAAGTAGGTAAAATAAGCAATTTTCTAGGTACTATAGCCCAAAATCAACGTAGGATGAAAAAGAAATATTACAAAATTCAAGAAAACTTCAAGTATATGGGATTTATGCAAATAATCTAATCTGAATATTTAACAATCTAATTGCTGGACAAGCCTCTGTGGTTTGGCTTTTGATTTCTCTCTATTCAGGCACCATTAACTTCAAAACTCTATGATTCATTTGGCATTAATGGCTAAGGTGTTCCCCCTCTGTCTCCGTAGCTCTCCTTCAATATTAGACTTTTCAGAGACATCATTACCCAAGAAATAATTCTGCATATGCCTCAAATTTCAAAGCATTCCATGAGGAAGTCAGTTGATGGAGAAACTCAGATTCCAGAGTGGGTAACTCTTTTGTATCTATATTATAGACGCAAGCATGGGTGTGTGGGCTCAGCTGCTCTTGCGACCCCAAGGACTACTGCGTGCCAGGCTCCTCTGCCCATGGGATTTCCCAGGCAAGAATGAAGACTGAAGTGAGTTGCCATTTCCTTCTCCAGGAGATCTTCCAAACTCAGGGATGGAACCTGCATCTCCTTCGTTTCCTGCATTGGCAGGCAGATTTCTTACCACTGCACCGCCTGGGAAGTCCTATGGTATATATTAATATATATTAAATATGATCACTGACTTCAAGGAACTTGCATCAAAGTTAATAGATAGGGCATGAAAATAATTCCAACCAAAGAAAGAAAGGAAATATACAGATAAATGTCCTACTAAAGTATAAACTGTGGGAGTTATTTTTGGCTACAGAAAATGAGAAAATTTTTATTTATCCTCAGTGATGGAAAATTTTGGCCATTTATGATAGTGGGGAAGAAAAGAAATTAGAGGTGTAAAATAAAAAAATCCTAATGCCATTTTGTGGGCATAAAGCAGTCTTCTTCCAATAACTTTTGAAATTGGCTTTCTCTTTTCTTCTTCCTCAGAGACCCCTTCTATATTTCTCAATAAATTTTGACTCAGTTTTTCAATGTAAAGTCAGTATCATATTGCAATCTCAACACTACTCTTGCTGAAGCATCAGACTTAGGTATAGAATTCTAAAGGCAGTGCCAAGACATTCTGCTGTAACAGTATGGAGTCACACATGTTTAATTGCAACAGAAAATAGGATAAGCAATGTTGATTTTAAAAATAAACTTTAAAATATATAAACAACAAGGGCCTACTGTTTACCGCAGGGAACTATATTCAATATCTTGTAATAAGAAGATATTAACTGAAGCATTATTTACAATAGCCATGATACAGAAACAACCTGTGTCGATCAACAGATGAATGTATAAAAAAGATGTATATATACATATGTGTGTATGTATATATATACATATATATATATGTATATATACACATAATACATACATACATATGGGAGCTTCCCAGGTGGCTAGTGGGAAAGAATCGCCTGCCAATGCAGAAGACATAAGAGATACAGGTTGGATCCCTGGTTTGGGAAGATTTCCCAAAGAAGGAAATGGCAACCCAGTCCAGTATTTTTGCTGAAGCATCAGATTTAGCTATTCCCATTCCCATTTCCCAGGCATGGGAAACCCCATATACAAAGTAGCCTGGCAGGCTACAGCCCGTGGGGTCACAGAGAGTAGGATATGACTGAGCAACTAAGTGTGTGTACGCACATGCACACACAACATACCCAAACACACAGACACACACATATATATAATGGAACATTTAAAAGAAAGTATTCAATTTGCAACAACATTGTTGGGTCTGGAGAGTATTACACTAAGTGAAATAAGCCAGATATAGACATATATTATATGATCTCACGTATTTGTGGAATCTTAAATAAAACAAACAACAAAAACAAAATGAAAACAGATTGGATACAGAGAACAAACTAGTAGTTGTCAGATGGGAAGGGGTTGTAGGATTGGACAAAATAAGTGAATAGATGAAGAAGTATAAGATTTTAATTACAGAATAAATAAGACCCAGAGTTGTAATATATAGTATAAGGAATATGATCAATAATATTGTAATAACTGTATGGAGACAGGTGGTTACTAGACTTACCACGGTGATTATTTCTAAGGTATATGAATTTCTAATCACTATGTAGATCATCTGAAACTAATGTACTATTGTACATAAACTGTATTTTTTAAAATGCTGCTACTATTTTAAACAAGATGCAATGACAGACATCGCCTCCTAATGAGAGAGATAAGACCAAGCAATACTCTTATCCAGGCCCCCTTTCCTAACCCAATGCTATGCTAGGATTGGAGTCTTGAAATGACTCTTGAAATCTTATTCTAAACTAAGGCCACTGGAGGTTCCATCTGTTGTTGTTGTTGCTATTTAGTTGCTAAGTTGTATCGGACTCTTTGCAACTCCATAGACTACAGCTGGCCAGGATCCTTTGTCCATGAAATTCTCCAGGCAAGAATACTGGAGTGGGTTGACATTTCCTTCCCCAGGAGATCTTCCCGACCCAGGAATTGAACCCACGTCTCCTACATCTCCAGCATTGGCAAGCAAATTCTTCACCACTTAGCCACCTGGGAAGCCCCAGAGGCTACATAGAAGCAACCAAATATATGGTGGAAATTGAGGGCAGGCTTAAAAGGAAGATGATTAGGAAGAAAAGAAAAAGAGAAATGGGCCTGCAGAACAAAATTCAAACATAGGCAGAACTCTAAATCCTAATATAATCTGAATCTTATTCTAAAATTGACAGCTAACAAAATCATCGATTGAAACATGAATTCATTACAAAAGCAATTAACTTTGTGGAAAAGTCTAGTAAGTATAATAAGAATTATAAGTATCCAAATAAGTATTATAAGAATGCTCAGAGACATAAATGAGTTAATAACTTTCTGTAAAAAGAGCTAGATAGTAAAAACAGAAATCAGTCAAGATCAGGTAGATATGGAATGGAAACCATTAGACATCCAAAAATTTAAAGCACAGTGACTGAAATCACAAAATAGTTGGCATCATTTCTAGAGTAGATAAATTTTCAGGTTTCTAGTGAAAGTCATTTAAATACTATCAGCACAAAAGACTGGAAATTGTAACAGAGAAATAAAATGTATATGGGAAGAGTTAAAACTTTCCAAAATTAAAGAAGTCTGATTCTTTGGATTGAAGGTGATTCTGAATTTCTAACAACTTAATATAGATTTACAACTAGACATTATAGTGAATTTGCAGAACATGAAGTATAAAGAGCAAAAGTTTCTTTAATTTTCCACATAGATTATCTATAAAGAAGAGAATATTAAACTGATAGCAATCTTCTTACAGTCAACAACAGATGGCGGGAAATCAGTGGAATATAATTTTCAAAGTGTTGGGGAAAATATAGGTCTACTAAAAACTATGTAACTATCTGAACTATAATTCAAGACTGAAAGTGAAAGTAAAGTATTTTCACAGGTACTAGAAATGAAGGGAATTCACAGTCTATAGACCAACAAACAGAAAAGGATTTTGTTTAGAAGAAAAGTGAACTCAGAAGGATCAAATTTGATACACAGGAAAACTAAACCTATGTGCACAGAAATTACTTTAAGATTCACAAATTTAACTTTTACTATAGAATAATAACCGTGCATATTTTCATTTAAAGTGTAAATAGTCTAATTCCTGACAAGGATGGTAGTATTTACTAGGGAAGAAAACATACCAAGGTCTATCAGCTATTTAGAAGGACAGAAATAAATATATTTTATTATTCAGCAAACTATTCATGTATGTTAAAAAATATAAATACTTAAAAGACTAGGATTATAACCTACATTTACAAACTAGCAGAAGAATACAGATAGAATAAGAAAATGTTTCAATAATGTGAGAAAATAAAATAGAAGCAAAAAGTGCAAACTACAAGGGTAAAAACAAATCCAGATGTATCAACAATCTCATTAAAAGTGTATGTATTAAAATCACCTATTAAAATAAAGACTTTCAGAATGGATTCCAAAACTTCCTAGCTCTATGCTACCGGATAGTCCCTTGTAGTAAAGTAATAGTCCTTGATAGTAAAGTAGTAGTCTTTACTACTCTCTCTTTTGTCTTGTGATAAAGGAGCAGGGAAATCAGACGTAGCAAGGGAATTAATTCCAAGCTTAACTATGAATACAGACAAGGTAAGTGACACTACATGCATGATACCATTTGAGAATTCCTCTTGGATTCTAACTGAGCTTCTTTAGGATCTCTAGGGTTTGCCCTCAGAAACATATCATCAGTCCCCCTGCACCCCCACCTCAAATTCCAGGAATGGACCTTATTGGTATGCTCAGCTATACTGTTTACCATAAAGTAGGAAACTGCTTTTCAAATAACTTCAAGCCTTAATATATACCAAAAGCACCTCAAGAAAGCCTGCAACAGCCTGTTTTTAACTCACTGCAAGGCTCCTGGCCATGCTAGTGCTCTCTTGCTGAGACATGCTGCACACACAGGAAGGAGAACAAGTATGATGAAGCCTTGATACCCAATTCTCTTTCAGGTGCGCTTCTCCCAATACTGGCCCCCTTTTGTCCTGTCCCTGGAGAAGGGACTAGCAACCCACTCCAGTATTCTGGCCTGGAGAACCCCATGGACAGAGGAGCCTGACGGGCTTCAGTCCATAGGGTCACAAAGAGTCGGACACGACTGTGTGACTATCACCACTTCGTCCCGTAACAAAGGGACAGACAGTAGGAAAAGCTGGTATAAAATTAAAAACCAGCATTTCCTACTATTAGTGCTATATAGAAAGAGAGTGATTTTGAAAGTAGGGACCCTGATGCCCTATGTCAGCGATGCCATGCTTATAATTAAGAAAATTGTTCCAGTAGCCTAGCAGTACCACACAGGAAAAAAAGTTGCAAATGCTTGGTATGAGGTAAATTTAAGCGCAGAGAAAAACTGAAACTCTAGGTACCCAAATCAGGTAACTCAACAGGTGATTACTGGTTTTACTAAGGTGTTCAATTGATTAGAAAAAAGCACCTACTGTAACATTCTCTAGTCAAAAATTTCTTAAAATCTCTCCTATGGGATCCCAGTATTTTAAGCCTAGCTCTTAGCAACAGAGATAGAAAAAATGTTTCTCTTAAAGGGTTGCCTCACATGAAGTTCAGGTATGTCATGCTGAATACTCAGCTCAGGTGCCTCTCCCAGGAACTTTGGCATTGCACCCAACAACAGTAACCCCTCCCAGTCTCCACCCTCTTTATACACACACACACACACACACACACACACACACACACAGAGGCTCCTACACAGCTGCCACGTGCTACAATACCATTTTCAGACAGTACTTTTTATTTTCCTCCTTCCCAGACCTTTGGAAATGACTTCTGGTTCAGAAATTTGAACTTTAAAGTTTGTGTGGAATTACAACCTGAATTATGATCTTTTAAATAAATATAAAAATGAATAACAACCTTCTAAATAGAGACATAAATATGGTCTACTTTCAGGTATTTACTTGATGACTGATTAAATTCTTAAATTAATAGTATCCTAAGATCACCTAAATGTTTTAGCTTGTAATACATTAAAAAAAATTTTTTTTAAGTGTCACTAACTGGAGTCATTCAAAATAAAACCGGCTAACTTTTTTTCTTATTTTAATTCTCACATTTAAAATACAGACTCACAATAATTGGACATTAAGAAATGTTAGAATTATGACACATTAAGAATGAAAGCGCATTGTTTTAACTAAAAAATGTATCTACCTTTATGAATTATTTTGAGTAGAACCATTGACAAAATGCAGATGTACACATCTGGTATATAAATGCATATTCAGATGTGAACCTGTTCAGGAGTAAAATAGCAACTTTAAGAATGTTAATAAGAATGACAGGTGGAAGCAAGCATAGGGTACCAGAGATTCATCTGACTATGGAAAATGTTTAATAAAAGCTGTTTAATAATTAACTGAGAATCTAGTAGGCATAAGTGAACTTCCTGAATAACTTAGTCTATTTACTGAGATCACAGACAGAAAGGTGGAAATCTGTGGTTTTCAAGGATAGTTCTTCTGAAATATGTAATTTCCTTAGGATATAACAGGAATTATATACATACACAAGATTCAGTGCTGTGCACTGTCTCAGTGCATAAATTACTATCTTGAGAGTGAGGTTATTAACTGCTTTCAAATATGCCAGGGCTCATAATGTAGCTACTAAGGCTGCCTAATTTTAACAATTTTAGATTTAAGAGGGATGTTTGACAGCCTGAGGCCCAACACCCTCATTTGGAAGGTTTGGAAATTAAGTCAAAGAGAAGAGATGACTTTCTCAAAGGAATACTGTAGCCGAAATGCAAATTAAACTCAAATATCTCAGCCCCGAACCCGAAGCTCATTTAATCAATTCTGCAGTTATCTGAGGAATCTGACACATTAGGTACTACACAGTTTTCTTAAATACAAACAAAAACACAGTCTATTCTGAAAGGTTTTTTTCTCCACAATAAGTCAGAGAAGATTCCCAGACAAATTCAAGAATTCAGCTTCCTAAACCATCCACTGTGCTTGAAAGAGAAGTAACAGCATAAAGGAAAAATGTCTTACCTCTTGAATTAAAGATAAAATTCACAAGATTATTGTCTACAAGTAGAAACTAGAAAAAGAGACTTTATATCACAGGAAGAATTGCTAGTTCTTTCTCAACAAAGCATGATCTTTAACATTATAAATTATAAAATTTGTATAGTAACACTGACACACTGGATCAGAAAATGTAAAATGACTTCAATTTGTAATTTTTCTCCCTAAAATATGGTTACTTCATTGTCTCTCAATGCCAGTTTCTGTGTGTGTGTGAACACACACACAGACACACACATGCATGAAAACCAAGGTACTTACTGAGCTGTAGAGATAGCCTTCACCATTCATGGCCACATAGAGGCTGGCCTTCACCCCTTGGATGGCCACCACACGCAGGCCCACAGGGATTAGATTGAAGAGGGCTAGAGGGCAAAAAGAGAGGAAAGGATCAATGACCTTTTGAATATATCATCTTGCTTCTTAAAATGACTCTTTTGAGGATTAAAACCTATGAACTGATATTAGTTGGCGGGGGCAGTTCTAAGAGTGAGGAGAACTGACTTCTTGTTTCTGCAGCATGACTAATTATTAACACTGTGACTTCAGGTAAATCACATAAACTCATCTGTAATAAAGGGATTAGATTAGAAGGACTCCAAACGCCCCTCATGGATCTGAGAGTCCAGGATCTCCACTCTACAAAACGAACATACACTCAAATTGTATAAGATGATTTTTCCTAACAAACAAATAATTTGAACCAAAAAATTCTTAATGGAAGAAAATACATTTCGAATCATAATTAAAAATGAAATGTGATCTTCATAACATATGCCAGAGCTTATTTTCCTTGTGGTCCTGAACACTGTCTTCTTAAATACACAAGATGAAAGCAAAAACCACTGGCTTATACTTCACTATGCTAGAAATAGGAGAACAGTTCTCTTTATTTTTCAGTTTTTATATATAAATGTAGATAGATGGATCAATGATTGCTAGATAGCTTAAGCTCTGATGGACATATTGTATATCAAATATATATATACGTCCATATTTATACACAAAACCATTAAAAATCAACTTCATAAATTTAATTCAATATCCTATGATAAAATGAGAATATGTTTGTAGTCTTTGAATATTTGTGTTGTCCACTACTGAAAATATTGAACAGTCTACTTGTCTACTTGGAGAAGGTACATAAATATCAGAAAGAAAATAAATAAGATAATCTAATTCTTTCAAAAGTGTACTTCTATAAATTAGATATCCCTATATAGCACTATTTTTAATAACATTGATAATTACAAAATGAGCATAAGCATAAAACATTATCTCTAACCTGAGAGAATTCATATTACTTGAAGCTGGAAAGCAATCATACAGCTAGGCTGTATAGATGGCAACATGAATATGAATGAAATATTTATAACAACTAAATATTTATAACATAAGAGAATAGCCCTGTAGTTCACTTTAACAACCTGCCTTAGTTAGAAGTTCTTATCTATCTTTTCTACTGATAAAATTCTGGTCTCAGTTTTGAATATAAGAAAAATATATATGTGTATTTTCTGGGGTTCTCTCAACATGGAATAGTAAGCCAAACATACACACACACACACACAAGACACAGACACACACACACACACACAAGACACAGACACCTACACAGTATTTGGCTTTTAGTCAAATGTTCAACTGATAGTTCTAAGGATCAAGCCTAAGACCACACGTTTGATACAGCAGTATTCAACTCCTAGATATTTGACTTCAGACCAGTCTCTTTGCCTTTTTGAATCTTTTTCCTCATCTGTCATGAAAGCTGAGACTAAATCTTAGCAGATGCTTAAGAATTAATTGTTACTGCAATTTGAATCTGTACTTGTTTTTGTCCCTCCCATGTTCTTACACTTGTCCCTGTGTTACTGAAATGAGAAGTAGTATAAGACCTTAAAGTCTACTTGGGGAGAGACAGCTAAGGCATATGGAATAATCTGATACAGTGTATAATGTAGTTCTATAATTAAATGTAATATATGCATTCTATATATATATATATATTCTCTATGTACAGAAGTTCAGGGAAATGGAAGATCTGTGATCTGAAGTGTTCAAGAAATGTCTCACACAGAAGAGGAGACCCAAGCTGACACTTAAAGAAGGGACAGAAGTTGAGTAGGCGAAGATCAGAAACATTATAGTAGGGCAGGAAGTAAGAGTTTCCGTAGGGTAGTGTATGTGTATACGAAGGGACTAGCAGATTGAAGGATTTGATTCATACTGGGGAGGAATGGGCACGAACACCATGGAGATAAAGTAAGGAGAAATACCTGAGAGTCTGTCACTCCTGTCTTAGAGATCTAGATTTCATCAAATGGGCAACAAGAAGTGGGGTGTATAAACATTAAAGCAGCAACACAGATTACAAAAAAGTGGGAGAGATTCATAGACAGAGTAGTTTCTAAACTCATCACTCAGAAGCTGTGTGCCTTGCAGCCATTTGTTTACTCTCTCTGCTCTAGTTTTCCTGTCTATAAAATGGGCATAATAATCCTTACTGCATAGAATTGACAGAAGAATCAAATGCACTATCACGTCCTTGACATAAACAGAGAAGTGTTCTATTAAAGAGCTATTTTTCATTGACATATGATTCTTCTGCTTGTCAAATAAGGTAACCATAAGGTCTGATATAAATTGACATATCACCTGACCTATATCTACTCAGCTTATATTCAGAAGATCGCTTACCACTTTTAAAATAATACTTTATTTTTGTGCAACACAATTTTCAAAGTGTTGATGAATTCATCATTGTATTTGACCCTCAACCATCAACATGATGAAGAATTTAGGACAGAATGATTAGCCTAATTTTTAGAAGAGCAAACAGGTTCAGAGAGGTAATCCTGGTGGAAATGCAACTGAACAAAGGTTTTCTGGCTCTCTAATGTGGTTATCTGCCCCAAATATCCTATTTCCTCCTCTTTCTCTTTTAAGTTTAATTTCACCTAATACTCAATTTTTCTAGGCTCTAAAATCACTGCAGATGGTGACTGCAGCCATGAAATTAAAAGACGCTTACTCCTTGGAAGGAAAGTTATGACCAATCTAGATAGCATATTCAAAAGCAGAGACATTACTTTGCCAACAAAGGTTCGTCTAGTCAAGGCTATGGTTGTTCCTGTGGTCATGTATGGCTGTGAGAGTTGGACTGTGAAGAAGGCTGAGTGCCGAAGAATTGATGCTTTTGAACTGTGGTGTTGGAGTAGACTCTTGAGAGTCCCTTGGACTGCAAGGAGATCCAACCAGTCCATTCTGAAGGAGATCAGCCCTGGGATTTCTTTGGAAGGAATGATGCTGAAGCTGAAACTCCAGTACTTCGGCCACCTCATGCAAAGAGTTGACTCATTGGAAAAGACTCTGATGCTGGGAGGGATTGGGGGCAGGAGGAGAAGGGGACGGCAGAGGATGAGATGGCTGGATGGCATCACTGACTCGATGGACGTGAGTCTGAGTGAACTCCAGGAGTTGGTGATGGACAGGGAGGCCTGGTGTGCTGTGATTCATGGGGTTGCAAAGAGTCGGACACAACTGAGTGACTGATCTGATCTGATCTGATCACCTAATACCCATTCTCACCTTCTCAAAAATAATAGATAATTTCGCTAAATTTCCATATATAGCCTGTGTCTAACTGTGGCAATAGATCAGTACTGGCCAATGAGATGTAGGCATAAATGTCTTTGTACTCATGAATATCCTTTTCTTCAAGACAACTGCCCTTTGCCCTCTTCTACCATTTCCCCTATTGCTGTTTGGATGGGGATGAGGTTAGGGTTGCTGGATTATCTCAGGCCATGAAAACAAGGGCTGCCCCTTGAGAGGGTGATGACAAGTGAACTGTAAAGAGTTGGGCCACTGAGGACTTTGTGGAGCAATGGCACCAGTCCAGCTTTCAATTACCTAGGTCTGGCTTTTATGTGAGAAAAATAAGTCCTTGTTACTTTAGTCTGTGCAACCTACTTTAGTTACTTTGGTCTGAGCCAAACCTACCTCTAACTGATAGACATTGGGAACAAAAGTAGAGTCAACACATGAGGTATGAACTACATTTACACACTGTAAATAAATGCAACCACTGGAAAATAACAAGTCCAATGATGATACTTATGAAAAAGAGTAAAGAAACCCAAAATTGTGCATAATGTCTTTCTAAAGTAAAGATTTCCCAGGACAAATGCAAACAACATTGGTTCATTTAGCTAAAACAGGATTAAAAAAGCAACTATAAAGCTTTTCCTATCTGAGGAGAGGGAGAAAACTGCTAAAGCAAGACACAGACAAAAACAAGAAACTTGTGTGAAAGTTTTATACGAAGCATAAGGTGATAATGGCTTTTAGATGGTACGCTTTGGGAGATTTAGCAAGTTTATTAAAAACAAAATCAGTAAACAATCTGGAATGAGAGTTTTTAGTGGTAAAAGCTAAAAGCTATTCTCTTTGGGAGGGTCTGCATCTGCCTCTTAAAATCTTGAAGAATGGCAAATGACTTCTTCTGATCTATTATTTGTCTTCCACACAGCACTCTGGCTCCAGCCCTTTGTTACTTAGTGACAATCCCTCCTATATCTCCAGTCTTCCTTTCCATTCTCAAAGAGCAACTGGGCCATACCACTCTTCCAAGTCCCTTCCCTCTACTCATGCCACTTCCCTGCTGTCAGTTCCCTGCTTGATTCCTCAAGTGACTATTCATCACGTACAGGACAGATCCAAAGCCTTTAAGTCTGACCCTCAATGCCCTTTACCACCTGACTGTAAACCACTCTTCCAGTTTATCACCTGCAACTGTTCCATTCATCATGAGCAGTTTCACAGAGCTTTTTGCCACATCCTAAGTTTCCCCTTGATCTTAATTAAACTAGACTGGATTCATGGTTCTTTTGCCCTCTCTTTTTGGAAGATAGGTTTTTGGAAACCCTATCTTCCCTATTTAACTGGACCATAAGTCTTACCCAAACCCTTGAGAGATAAGTTTCCTTTTCCATAATTATTTATTTCATGGGCATATCTCTGCAATGGTTTTTGGAACACAGTAATAGAGTTATTTGCTTACACATCTGTCTCCTTCCTTAAGGACTCTTGAGGGTAAATCTATGCAACGTCTACCCCAGTTCTATGTACTTAACTTATTTTCAGTAAATATTAATTTTAAGAGTCATGAAAAGACATTATTTCTAGGAATGTATAAAGAAAAGTTGCTTCTTAAAATGAAAAGGAAATTAAAAACTTAAAACATCTCAGCTCAATATTCAAGGTTATTTATATATAACCTATATTTCTGCTCTACCACACTACTCATTCTAATGTATTTATTTACTGCTTCTAGTAATTTGATCTTCTTCCTCCTTTCTTTTAACTTCATGTTTTTCCTTACTTCACTGCCTGTGCTTGCAATGTCATTCACCCAATATCTTCATATGGAAACCCCCGCCAGGCTTGAAATGACACACAAAATACCAAGTGCTTTCTCTCACTTCTCAGCTCCCCTAATCCTAGATCTAGACTATATTTATCACAATGTTTATTTTCCTTAAAAATATCTTTTCCCCAACCACAACTAGTTTATAAGCTCTCCAAAATAAGCATCATATCTAGATCACACTTGTAGAATATGGAGAAAGAGAGAGATGAAGAGGAAAGAGAGACAGACATAGAAACAGAGAGAGAGACAGAGGTTAAGAGAGAGAATAAGCAGAATGGTACACATTCTGCTTATATTCAGAATATCAGTAAACATTCAGTGAATAAAGACTACAATTATAAGCCAAATAAGAGTCCAAGCATCTAATATGACATTCAAGCATCTTCTCAACCTTGTTCTTTCCAAAATGAGTATTTCATTCTAAATCTTACATAAATCTGACCCGTATTTTGAAAAAAGAAGTCACAGAGTTGGTGATCATGAGATCCATAACAAACTCAACCACTCAACTACATGGAAAAAGGTAAGGAAAAGAGGTAATAAAGGGAAATAATCGTTTATTCAACAACTGGTGTTAGGAAAATTAGATATCCACATCCGAAAGAATGAAATTGGACTCTTATTTCATATCATACTCAAAAATCAACTCAAAATGGATTGTAGATCTAAAAAATAAACCTGAAACTACAAAATTCAAAGAGGAAAAGCTTCTTGACATTGACCTTGTAAGTGATTTCTTGGATATGACACCAGAAGCACAGGCAACATAAACAAAAATAAACAAGATTACATCAAAGGTAAACCTTCTGCACAATAAAGGAAACAATCAATAGAATCAAAGGCAATCTAAAGAACGGAAGAAAATATCTGTAAACCATAATCTGATAAGGAGTTAATATTCTAAATATATAAGTACAAACCAATAGCAAAAGAAAAAAAAAAAAAAAAAAAAACACAAATAATCCAATTAAAAAGGGCCAAAAGACTTAAACAGACATTTCTCCAAAGATGAAATACAAATGATGAGTACATGATAAACACTCAACAGCACTAATTATCAGGGAAATGCAAATCAAAACTACAATGAGATATCACCTCATACCTATTAGAATGACCACTATTTAAAAAGAAAAAAAGATAACAGATGTTACCAAGGATGCAGATATACTAGAAACTTCTGGCACTGTTGTTAGGAATGTAAAGTGTTAGTTGCTCAGTCATATTCAACTCTTTGTGACCCCATAGACTGTAGCCCACCAGGCTCCTCTGTCCATGGATTTCCCATGCAAGAATACTGTAGTAGGTTGTCATTTCCTCCTCCAGCGGATCTTCCCAACACAGGGATTGAACCTGTGACTCCTGGATTGCAGGCAGATTCTTCACTGTTTGAGTCACCAGGGAAGTATACATATGTCCAAACTCATCAAATTGGATACATTAGACATTTAGGTATTTTGGTATGTCAATTATACTTCAATAATAGATGACATCACCCTTATGGCAGAAAGTGAAGAGGAACTAAAAAGCCTCTTGATGAAAGTGAAAGTGGAGAGTGAAAAAGTAGGCTTAAAGCTCAACATTCAGAAAACGAAGATCATGGCATCTGGTCCCATCACTTCATGGAAAACAGATGGGGAAACAGTGGAAACAGTGTCAGACTTTATTTTTGGGGGCTCCAAAATCACTGCAGATGGTGACTGCAGCCATGAAATTAAAAGACGCTTACTCCTTGGAAGGAAAGTTATGACCAACCTAGATAGCATATTCAAAAGCAGAGACATTACTTTGCCAACAAAGGTCCATCTAGTCAAGGCTATGGTTGTTCCTGTGGTCATGTATGGATGTGAGAGTTGGACTGTGAAGAAGGCTGAGCGCTGAAGAATTGATGCTTTTGAAGTGTGGTGTTGGAGAAGACTCTTGAGAGTCCCTTGGACTCCAAGGAGATCCAACCAGTCCATTGGGAAGGAGATCAGCCCTGGGATTCCTTTGGGAGAAATGATGCTGAAGCTGAAACTCCAGTACTTTGGCCACCTCATGCAAAGAGTTGACTCATTGGAAAAGACTCTGATGCTGGGAGGGATTACAATTCATGGGGTCGCAAAGAGTCGGACACAACTGAGCGAATGAACTGAACTGATGTTATATATATATTTTTTTTTTCAAAGGTTATATCCCAAATTATATAAGTTTTCAGTTATATATATATTTTTTCAAAGGTTATACCCCAAATTATATAAGCTTTCAGTTCAGTTCAGTCGCTCAGTCGTGTCCGACTCTTTGCGACCCTGTGAATTGCAGCACACCAGGCCTCCCTGTCCATCACCAACTCCCGGAGTTCACTCAGACTCACGTCCATCAAGTCAGTGATGCCATCCAGCCATCTCATCCTCTGTCGTCCCCTTTTCCTCCTGCCCCCAATCCCTCCCAGTATCAGAGTCTTTTCCAATGAGTCAACTCTTCGCATGAGGTGGCCAAAGTACTGGAGTTTCAGCTTCAGCATCATTGCTTCCAAAGAAATCTCAGGGCTGATCTCCTTCAGAATGGACTGGTTGGATCTCCTTGCAGTCCAAGGGACTCTCAAGAGTCTTCTCCAACACCACACTTCAAAAGCATCAATTCTTCGGCGCTCAGCCTTCTTCACAGTCCAACTCTCACATCCATACATGACCACAGGAAAAACCATAGCCTTGACTAGACAGACCTTTGTTGGCAAAGTAATACCTCTGCTTTTGAATATGCTATCTAGGTTGGTCATAACTTTCCTTCCAAGGAGCAAGCGTCTTTTAATTTCATGGCTGCAGTCACCATCTGCAGTGATTCTGGAGCCCAGAAAAACAAAGTCTGACACTGTTTCCACTGTTTCCCATTTAATTTCATGGCTGCAGTCACCACCTACAGTGATTTTGGAGCCCAAAAAAACAAAGTCTGACACTGTTTCCACTGTTTCCCCATCTATTTCCCATGAAGTGATGGGGCTGGATGCCACGATCTTCGTTTTCTGAATGTTGAGTTTTAAGCCAACTTTTTCACTCTCCTCTTTCACCTTGATCAAGAGGGTTTTTAGTTCCTCTTCACTTTCTGCCATAAGGGTGGTGTCATCTGCGTATCTGAGGTTATTGATATTTCTCCTGGCAATCTTGATTCCAGCTTGTGCTTCTTCCAGTCCAGCATTTCTCATGATGTACTCTGCACATAAGTTAAACAAGCAGGGTGTTAATATACAGCCTTGACGTACTCCTTTTCCTATTTGGAACCAGTCTGTTGTTCCATGTCCAGCTCTAACTGTTGCTTCCTGACCTGCATACAGATTTCTCAAGAGGCAGGTCAGGTGGTCTGGTATTCCCAACTGTTTCAGAATTTTCCACAGTTTATTGTGATCCACACAGTCAAAGGCTTTGGCATAGTCAATAAAGCAGAAATAGATGTTTTTTCTGGAACTCTCTTGCTTTTTCCATGATCCAGTGGATGTTGGCAATTTAGTCTCTGGTTCCTCTGCCTTTTCTAAAACCAGCTGGAACAACTGGAAGTTCGTGGTTCACATATAGGTGAAGCCTGGCTTGGAGAATTTTGAGCATTACTTTAGGACCTATAAAACTTAAGTCAGTCTCAGTGAGAAAGGAAAAACTGAAAAGATTTTATTCCTTGAATACCTACTTTTTCTCAGGCATCATGCTAGTATTTTGATATGCAAAATGTCATTTCAAAAATAAATTAAACTGACTACTTGGCTTTATTTCAAGATTTAAAAAGTCCTCATTTGAGTGGGATGCGGGAACAAAGTATCAATAAAAAAATGAAGGGAATGTAAAGTGCCACCCAAAATTTGGAGTAAGATTCTATGGCTTTAGTTACCAAAACTCTCATACAACTTCGTGTAAATATCTCTAATCAAAAGTTACTTATTCTTTTCATTAATGTTTATTGAGCACTTAGGATAGGTGACGTGGCATGCTTAGGCTAGGAAAACAGTGACATACATATCCAACAGATGTGGTCCCTGAGGAATACACCTTCATCTGTAAATCTCTCTGACACTCCCACTATTCTAATGGGCAAGCTGAAGGCACAGGAAACTATTATTATTATCCTCATTGCCTAGCAACGACATCTTAGAAACATCTTGGTCTTAGAAGCCACTATTCAATATTTGCCAAATAAATGAATGAATCAGCAGTGGTTTCTCTTTAAGCTTGCTTATTCACAGCTTCTCTAGGTCATATTTCCATAATTAAGCATGTAAGAAAAAATCAAATATAATACTTACCACACATGGAGTGTATTCAAATATGGAATCTAAAGGGAAAGCCAGAAAACCTGCATGGTAACAGAGTTTGAGAGGGTAGGAGCATAGGATGCACAGGGCTGATATGTGTCTGTGTAGGGTGATGCAGGTTTTGTAGAAAATGAAGAGGAACAGGAGATTTTGGGGAATCTATTACAAACAAGGTACTGGACACCATGTAAGATTATACTGGACTGGGAAAAAAGTACTTTTTAAGAAGTGCTATATTATTATTATTTTTTAAGATTTTAGAACAACTCTTTTGGCTAGGTCCTTTCTTTTTTTTACTTTAAAAAATTTATTGAAGTATAGTTCACATACAGTATTATGTAAGTTATAGGCAAACAACAGAATGATTCATAATTTTTAAAGGTTATATTCCATTTATAGTTACTACAGAATACTGGCTATGCTCCTTGAGTTGTGCAATAAGTCCTTTATAGCTGGTTTATTTTATACTTAACAGTTTGTACTTCTTAATCCCCTACTACTATCTTGCCCCTCCCCTCTTCTAGCTCCCCACTGGTAACCACTAGTTTGTTCTCTATATCTGTGAGTCTATTTGTTTTTGTTGTTATATTCACTTTCTTCGTTTTTTAGAGTTTATATATAAGCGATATCATACAGTATTTGTCTGTCTACTATGTGAAATAAAAGTGTTATGTCCTTATTCAATTTAACTTCCACCTATTATCTACACAAGTTATCTCAGTGACAGAACAGTGACAAGCTAAAACATACTGGAAAGCACTTCACGTGACAAAGAATGCACAAAGAAGACAGAGAAGAGGAAGAGAAATAGGGAAGCAGAGAAGGAAAGCAAAGTTCATTACAAATTCTTTGCAACAGATAAATCTAGTGTCCTTCCAAGTAACTTCTAAGGACAGGCTCTTATTGCTTGGAAAAATGAACAGATTTAAAAGAGTGTATTTGTATTTTGAAATACTGGGTTGAATTTGCAAAGATGGAGAGAAAAAGATGCATTTTCTGACTCACAAAAAGCCCAAGAAAATTTATAGTAGAAGATACTGAGACAGAACAAAGATTATATGGGTGCACAAAAATAATCTGTGCACTCTCAATATCAAATTGTCTTAAAAATTCAATACCATTTCCCACACTTCAAAATGTTCTCAATAAATATGTTTTGTTAGAATATAAGTAATATCATATCTGACAAAATCTTAACCTAAAATTAAGTTGGTATCAGGTTATTTTTCCCTCTAATTTCACAGTCTGTTACAACAACACTTGTAATTATAATATTTGTGATAATTTTTGTAGATCACTTGATTGGTTTTGTTAGTCATGATATTAATATACATTTCTGGTATTTATCATTTAACTAGATAGTAACACCGAGTAAATGAACATGAATTTCAGCAAACTCTGAGAGATAATGGAGGACAGAGGATCCTGGTGTGCTACAGTCCATGGAGTTGCAGAGTCAGACAAGACTTAGCAACTGAACAACAAAGGTCAATTTTGCCCCTTCCCCTTTTCAGTAGAAAAATGCTATTATTGAAGAGTTGGCAAGCTAGGAGATAGTATGAGCTCTTAAATCCTCCAACACAAAAGCAGTTCTATAAAGTACAATGGAGTATTCACTCAGACAAATGAATTATTCTCTTATCCTAATTTCATGGCAGTCCATACACAGCACTTATCACATTGCTTAATCATATTTATGTCTTTGCCTGACCCTCACAGCAAACTAGGGATTCTTCAAAAGTATGGAATTATGGGGCTTTTTTCATCCAGAGTACATTGCATAGAAGAAGCTGAAATGATTGTTCATTTCATTGAATTTAACCTCAAAAACAACATTTCTTACAGAAATTAAGGGAAATTGTCCTGACTTCTTTAGCATTAAGTCAAGAAAACAAGACTGAAATGAGGACTAAACTTCAGTCCAGAGATACAGCTCTAGGTCACGAGCCCTAGTTCTAACATTTGACAGTTCTGACATTGATTCAAAGGAATAGGACCTCCCTGAAATTTCATATCTGCTCTGAATATTTTACTGATTTACCATGGAGATGAATTAGGATAACAATTTTCATAAAAACTTGTTAAACTATAAAAGCAAAATACAAAATTATTGGTATCAGTTGCGGGGTCGGGGGGGGGGGGGGCTGTTATTTAACCTCCAAATCTAGAGCTTTCAAAATGGGAGTGGGGTGGTGGACGCCTGGGTCATCACTGCCTCATAATTTAAACTTCTTAAAATATCATGGGAGGAAAAAATATATTTCATTTTATATGTTTAAGATCCAGCAAGCAAAAATAACTATATTTAAAATAAAACATTAAAATAATGTAAAAATCAACGTACTTTCACCTATGTTGATTCAGTGCTTTCAATATAATGCCTTACTTTATAAACAATTGATCAATTAATTCAATAGCCTGATTTATTTTCCTCACTAAATTTACTGACTTTTGGAACTGATTAGTTGTGTGGGACTTAGAGGCTTAAATTTTTTCTTCCAAGCATTGCATGCTATGCTGTCATTTCCGTCCTGTCTGACTCTTTGCAACCCCATGGACTATAGCCAGCCAGGCTCCTCTGTCCATGGGGACTCTCCAGGCCAGAATACTGGAGTGGGTTGCCATGCCCTCCTCCAGGGTATCTTCCCAACCCAGGGATCAAACCCACATCTCTTACATCTCCTGCATTGGTAGGTAGGTTCTTTACCACTAGCACCACCTGGGAAGCCCAAGCATTGGCTAATAGCAAACACAATGGATTTTCAACTTAGTGAAAATGAACAACATGATGACCCCCTTCTTTGACAACAGCTGGTGGAAATATCTGCCATAGCTCAGGTAGAAATCCTGCCACTGGCTTTTAATCCTGATATTATCATATAACCTTTCCTGTGTTACTTCAAAGATGTTCAGAAACTGCATAATTAACAAGTCAATTCAATCTGATTTTTTTTTCCCTTAAGGTGAAAAATGAAGCATATCACTACTGATAATGAAAGCAAATGTCTGTCATCACTCATCTGCTGTAGCCTATTTGTCTTGTACAGAACATGTATCTCACATTCCATTTGAAAAATTCAGTGAACAGAACAGGTGTCTGTCCATAAGATCAATGGGCAAAAACACCCTCAAAGAAATCTCTGCATATTTTGAAGGCTTTAGATTTGTATCTTCCACAAATCTGCCATCAAACACTATGTTGCCAAAATTGACACCACGGTCTATTAGGTTTATTCATGAATTCATCACCTGTATTCTAGGCACTGCAGTAGTATAATAGATAAGCAGGATACATGTCATGATGATAATGAAAGTCTAAAACAGAAAAAAAAGTAATTCTAAACGTGTAGTCTTCCTCCATCTTTACATATGAGGGCACTGAATTTAGCTCAAAAATATGGTTTTGCCAAGGTCATCAAGTCAGCCAAATAAGAGCTACAGTGTGCACTTAGCTGCTATCGGCTGTAAGGCTACATAGTACTGTTTCTCTTAAGAAATAGAAAAGAAATTCTCATAGATTGTTGGGTGGCATCAATGACTCAATGGACATGAGTTTGAAAAACTCCAGGAAATAGTGAAGAACAGGGAAGCCTGGCGTGCTGCACTGCTGCTGCTGCTGCTAAGTCTCTTCAGTTGTGTCCGACTCTGTGTGACCCCATAGATGGCAGCCCACCAGGCTCCCCCGTCCCTGGGATTCTCCAGGCAAGAACACTGGAGTGGGTTGCCATTTCCTTCTCCAATGAATGAAAGTGAAAAGTGAAAGTGACATCACTCAGTTGTCTCCGACTCTTCGCGACCCCATGGACTGCAGCCTACCAGGCTCCTCCATCCATAGGATTTTCTAGGCAAGAGTACTGGAGTAGGTTGCCATTGCCTTCTCTGTGCTGCACTGCACGTGGTCTCAAAGAGTAGGACACGACTGAGCGACTGAATAACAATATAACCACAACCTAAATAGCTATAAAGAAAGTGAATGGAAAAATGAAATTATAATAAATGAATCAGCCAAACAGAAATGCCCCACCCAGAAAATACAAAACCTGGAGTTTTTAGTTAAAATTACACACAGACAATACAAGTTAACTTGCTTAAGATGGTTTAGACATGTTCAACCAAAGCTTTGCATTTCATTATCATTAATTATCATTAATTACCAAAACAAGAAAGCACTTTGAAAATTTATGTACATAATATTGATGAGTAATTAAAGAGTGAAAACTCAGCTAAAAAGCCACAAAGGAAACATTCACAACTCCACTTAATTTTTGTTGACATTTACACTCAAATGTTATATGTACTGATCTCAATGAATATATATGTAATACATGTACAGTTGTCCTAAAAATATTAAGTGGATCTAGAGAAATAAATGCAGTAAGAGATTTTTAGAAATGTAGGAGAAAAATGTAAAAAATAAGAAGATTCTGTCATTAACTTAAAATCTCTCTTTCAGTCCATCATCACTATAATCCCACTGCATTTCACTCTACTGCAATGCTCAGGAACTTTCACTGGTCCCCCACGTCATAAAATATAAGCCCTAAACTCCCTTATGTGTCAGTTAAGGCACTGTAAAATATGGTGCCTTTGACACTTCCTCACAATCTCTTTGCTTCATCCAAATTAGTTGTTGTTCGGTCGCTAACTCGTGTCCGACTTTGCAACACCATGAACTGCAGCATGCCACACTCCTCTGTCCTCCACTAACTCCCTGTGTTTGCTCAAATTCATGCCCAATGAGTTAGTGATGTTGTCTAACCATCTCATCCTCTGCCACCCCCTTCTCCTTTTCCCTTCAATCTTTCCCAGCGTCAGGGTCTTTTTCAATGAGTTAGCTCTAATTCATCCAAATTAGTCAGTTCATTTCTCTCCAATGTGGCAGGAACTTTCTCCACTAGGTGATTCTGTGCTTCCTTATCTGACATGCAGTTCTCCTAATTTTAGCTTGAATATTTTGGTCCCATTCTTCAAGATTCAGTTTGAAATCTGTTTTCACTGAGCACAATGGCTTTGGGGAATGACTATCATCTTTAGGCTTCTCTGGTGGCTTGGACAGTAAAGAGTCTGCCTGCAGTGAGGAAGACCCGGGTTCAATCCTTGGGTCAGGAAGATCGCCCAGCGAAGGAAATGGCAACCAACTCCAGTATTCTTGCCTGGAAAATCCCATGGATGGAGGAGCTTAGAAGGATACAGTCCATGGGGTCACAAAGAGTCTGACATGACTGAACGACTTCACATCACCCATCTCTGGAATCTGGTGACTGTTCTAAATCACTTGGCAGCACTGGTGCTACCTTGCAATATTAAATTTTGTTTTACATACAAGTTCAACTTCCTCTAATATCCTTGGAGCAGATATTACACTGCAGTCACCTTCATAATCCAACAACTAGAAACCAGCTGGCCCTCAATTTGTTGGAGTTAATGAATGAAAATGAAGCAAGTACCTGGCAGGCATACATGACACTCTAGTCATTTTGCTGTAGTTGCCTGAAGCTGCATCTTAAGAAGTTGTTTGAGTCTTGGTCACAATAAACGTTTTGAGAACTTATTGATATCTGTTGCAGCAGACACAGGAGGACCTATTTATTGGTCAATATCCATCTTTTTTTTTTTAAACTTTACATAATTGTATTAGTTTTGCCAAATATCAAAATGAATCCGCCACAGGTATACATGTGTTCCCCATCCTGAACCTTCCTCCCTCCTCCCTCCCCATACCATCCCTCTGGGTCGTCCCAGTGCACTAGCCCCAAGCATCCAGTATCGTGCATCGAACCTGGACTGGCATCTCGTTTCATACATGATATTTTACATGTTTCAATGCCATTCTCCCAAATCTTCCCATCCTCTCCCTCTCCCACAGAGTCCATAAGACTGTTCTATACATCAGTGTCTCTTTTGCTGTCTCGTACACAGGGTTATTGTTACCATATTTCTAAATTCCATATATATGCGTTAGTATACTTTTGAGCTTTGGTCAATATCCATCTTGAGGGCCTCCTTTTATAATAAAATATCATGGAAGATTCCATAAAAGGACAGCGATGATTTGTACTGTACTTTAAAAAATATCTCATTTTATAACTGTCTCAATGATTTTTGCTGCATTATTACAACTATCTGAGGAGTTGTTGTTGTTTTCATTCTGATGCCCTGGCCACACCCATGGCAACTAAATTAAAATCTTCAGTTGGAATTTTCAAGATTAAAACTAGGTATCAATATTTTTTAAACTCTCCAGATGATTCCAATGTGCAGCACTGTTAAAAAGCAATTTCATATTCAATAGGTCTGAAGTGGTTCTAACAAGCTCACCGGTGATGCTCAGTTCAGTTCAGTCACTCATTTGTGTCCGACTCTTTGCGACTCCATGGACTGCAGTCCATCAGGCTTTCCTATTCATCACCAACTCCCAGAGTTTGCCAAACTCATGTCCATCGACTCGGTGATGCCATCCAACCATCTCATCCTCTATTATTCTGTTCTCCTCTTGCCTTCAATCTTTCCCAGCATCAGGATCTTTTCCAATGACTCAGTTCACATCAGGTGGCCAAAGTATTGGAGCTTCAGCATTAGCCATTCCAATGAATATTCAGGACTGATTTCCTTTAGGATTGACTGGTTTGCTCTCCTTGCTGTCCAAGGGACTCTCAGGAGTCTTCTCCAACACCACAGTTCAAAAGCGTAAGTCTTTTGGCACTCAGGTTTCTTTATTGTCCAACTCTCACATCCATACATTACTACTGAAAAAACCATAGCTTTGACAAGATGGACCTTTGTCAGCAAACTAATGGCTCTGTTTTTTAATATGCTGCCTAGGTTGGTCATAGCTTTTCTTCCAAGGAGCAACTGTCTTTTAATTTCATGGCTGCAGTCACCATCTGCAGTAATCTGACAAAATGTAGTCCACTGGAAAAGGGAATGGCAACACTCTTCAGTATTCTTGCCCTGAGAACACCACGAATAGTATCAAAAGGCAAAAAGATATGACATTGAAAAATGAACTCCCCAGGTTGGTAGGTGCCCATTATGCTACTGGAGGAAAGTGGAGAAATAGCTCCAAAAAGAATGAAAAGGCTGAGCCAAAGTAAAAACATGCCCAGCTGTGGATGTGACTGGTGATGGAAGTAAAGTGCATTGCTGGAAAGAACAATGTTGCATAGGAACCTGGAAAGTTAGGTTCATGAATCAAGGCAAATTGGAAGTGGTCAAACAGGAGATGGCCAAGAGTGAACATCAACAGTTTAGGAGTCAGTGAACTAAAATGGACTGGAATGGGCAAAATTAATTCAGATGACCATTATATCTACTGTGGGCAAGAATCCCTTAGAAGAAATGGAGTAGCCCTTACAGTCAACAAGAGTCTGAAATGCAGTATTTGGGTGCAATATCAAAAATGACAGAATTATCTCTGTTCATTTGCAAGGCAAACAATTCAATATCACAATAATCCAAGTCTAGGCCCCAACCAAATGCCAAAGTAATGCCAAAGAAGCTGAAGTTGAATGGTTCTATGAAGACCTACAAGACCTTCTAGAACTAACACCAAAGAAAGATGTCCTTTTCATCACAGGGGACTGGAATGCAAAAGTAGGAAGTCAAGAGATACTGGATTAACAAGAAAGTTTGGCCTTGGAGAACAAAATGAAGCAGGGCAAAGGCTAACAGAGTTTTGCCAAGAGAAAGCACTGGTCATAGCAAACACCCTCTTCCAACAACACAAGAGACTACTCTACACATGGACATCACCAGATGGTCAACACTGAAATCCGGTGATGCTCCTGTGTACCAAATCTTACCAGCCCATAGATCAAAGTAGGTGTGGGCAGTAGTGGGCAGATGTGGGCATCTCCTATAGCTTATTGGAAAGGCAGAATCTCAGGCTCCATCTAAGACCTGCTTAATCAAAATCTGCAGTTTAACAAGATCATCAGATGATCATTCTGCACTTGCAGTTTGAGAAGTACTGTTCTACAGGGTGGTTCTCAGAGTTGGTTTTGTGAACATGTTAGAAATGCAAACACTCTGGCCCTTCCTCCAGACTTACTGAATCATACATTCTGGGATGAAGGCCTCCATATCAGTAGTTTAACAAGCCCTCTAGGTGATTCTAATGTGGACTAAAGTATAAAACGTAATTTTCTGAAACAAATCAGTTTCTACACTTGACTGCACATTGTGTGTGATTTTAAAGGAATACTGATGCCTGGGTCCATCCTAGAAGATCCTGATTTTAGTGATCTGGGCTTGTAAAATGTGTCCAGATGATTCAAATGTGCAAAAAATTTGGAGCCATTGTTCTAGAAGACTTGGAGATAAGGGGGCGGTGGGGGGTGGGAGGGTGGAGAGGCTAGTGAATTGTCAGTAAATTTTCTTCCTTTGCATCTTAATAGGACTTTCCCTGATCAGATTATCAGAAGAATCCAAAAACTGAGAACAAATATGTAATTAGACTCATTCTACCTCCACATCCCCTAGGGAAATTTCAAGTACACTGGGGTTTGTTGTTCAGTTGCTAAGTCGTGTCCCACTCTTTTGTGACCCCATTGACTGTGGCCCACCAGGCTCCTCTGTCCATGGGACTTCCCAGATGAGAATACTGGAGTGGGTTGCCATTTCCTTCTCCAGGGGATCTTCCCAACTCAGGGATCAAACCTGCGTCTCCTGCACTGGCAGGCACGTTTTTTTACTACTGAGCCAACATCCTATCTAAATTAGACTTTGAACAAATTCCCCCAAAGATGGGAAGGCTAGGTCCAGGACCTAGATGAGACTGAATTATAGATGAGGTTCCAAAAAGACTGTCACATAGTTCCTCAAAGCTCTGTTCAAATCCTGTATTTTCCCTAAAATCACTCTGCATCAAGCTTCAAGTAATACAAACTTCTACTCTTTAGATTTTCCAAAGCTCTTCCTTCTAAGAAGGTAAATCTTCACCTTCTACATACGTGAAGTCTTCACATATAATTCCCATTCTGTAGGTGAGAAGCTATGGCATCAAAGTGCTAAGCAAACTGCCCAAGTTTATGCAGCTGAAAAATGAAGAAATGCATATTAATATCCTTAACTGCATGTCTCTGAAACTCTATGGACTATTCACAACACCACACTGCTTCCCCATGTATCAAGACTGATCACTGGAACATACAAAAACAACAATAAAAACGATGACTCTGTCAATATCTAAGCAACAGGAAACAGAGGCTTTCTTTGGGATATTTTTAAGAATTCAATTATAATACTATGGAGTGGGCTTATACTAGACAGACATATTTTGACATGGGTGTGTGCTCTGCATTCTGCCTCAGTGTCAGGGAAAGCAGATGTACTGAGCACAACCTCACCCCATCCTGGCTGGATGCCTACTCAATACCACTCTATCTAGGCTACTGAATAATACATGGAAATATATATACATACACAAACACACACAGCCTACACACCTCAAACTTCCCAAGGCAGATATATTTAAAAGGCAACCAGATTATCTAAGATCTTTAAAATTATTGTATAATGGTTTACTATTTCTAAAAAGGTCTTAGTTTATAGTATAAATACATTGAACATATTGAAGGAAAATCCTCTCCAGTTCAAAGTTTAGCCTGCAAAACACTGTACTATTTTATAAGTAAGCAATATTCCCTACATAATACTATTGTTAAGTGTTGTGAGAAGAATGCAGTGGTATGATTTTTTATGCACTGCTGCTGCTGCTAAGTCGCTTCAGTCGTGTCCGACTCTTTGCAACACCGTGGAATGTAGCCCACCAGGCTCCTCCTTCCATGGGATTCTCCAGGCAAGAATACTGGAGTGGGTTGCCATTTCCTTCAGGGGATCTTCCCAACCCAGGGATTGAAGCCAGGTCTCCCGCACTGCAGGCAGATACAGGCAGATGCTTTAACCTGTGAGCCACCAGGGAAGCCCCAATATTAAGAGGAAAGAGAAAATAGGTATTCAACATAGAACGGTAAAAGCATTAACTCTAGAACTAAATTTAGCTCAGTTCAGTCGCTCAGTCATGTCCAACTCTTTGCAACCCCATGAACTGCAGCAGGCCAGGCTTCCCTGTCCATCACCAACTCCCAGAGCTTACTCAAACTCATGTCCTTGCGTCGGTGATGCCATCCAACCATCTCATCCTCTGTGGTCCCCTTCTCCTCCTGCCTTCTATCTTTCTCAGCATCAGGGTCTTTTCCAAAGAGTCGGTTCTTCACATCAGGTGGCCAAAGTATTGGAGTTTCAGCCTCAGCATCAGTCCAATGAATATTCAGGACTGATTTCCTTTACGATTGACTGGTTGGATCTCCTTGCAGTCCACGGGACTCTCAAGAGTCTTCTCCAACACCACAGTTCAAAAGCATCAATTCTTCAGTGCTCAGCTTTCTTTATAGTCCAACTCTCACATCCATACATGACTATTGGAAAAACCAAAGCCTTGACTAGACGGACCTTTGTTGGTAAAGTAATGTCTCCGCTTTTTAATATGTTGCCTAGGGTGGTCATAGCTTTTCTTCCAAGGAGCAAGTGTGTTTTAATTTCATGGCTATAGTCACCTTCTACAGTGATTTTGGAGCCAAAAAAAGAATAAAGACTCTCACTCTTTCCATTGTTTCCCCATTTATTTGCCATGAAGTGATGGGACTGGATGACATGCTCTTAGTTTTCTGAATGTTGAGCTTTAAGCCAACTTTTTCATTCTCCTCTTTCATGTTCATCAAGAGGCTCTTTAGTTCTTCTTTGCTTTTGGCCATAAGGGTGGTGTCACCTGCATATCTCAGTGTATTGATATTTCTCCCAGCAATCTTCATTCCAGCTTGTGCATCATCCACCCTGGAATTTCACATGATGTACTCTGCATTTAAGTTAAATAAGCAGGGTGACAATATACAGCCCCGATGTACTCCTTTCCCAATTTGGAACCAGGCTGTTGTTCCATGTTGTATTCTAACTGTTGCTTCCTGACCTGCATACAGTTTCTCAGGAGTCAGGTCAAGTAATCTGGTATTCCCATCTCTTTAAGAATTTTCCACAGTTTGTTGTGATCCACACGGTCAAAGGCTTTGGGATAATCAATAAAGCAGAAGATGTTTTCTGGAACTCTCTTGCTTTTATGATGATCCAGTGGATGTTGGGAATTTGCTCTGCCTTTTCTAAATCCAGCTTGAACATCAGGAAGTTCACAGTTCACATACTGTTGAAGCCTGGCTTAGAGAATTTTGAGCATACTTTGCTAGTGTGTGAGATGAGTGCAATTATGCGGTAGTTTGAGCATTGTCTTTGGCATTGTCTTTTGGGGGATTGGAATGAAAACTGACCTTTTCCAGTCCTGTGGCCACTGAGGAGCTTTCCAGATTTGCTGGCATAGTGAGTGCAGCACTTTGAGTGCAGCACTTTCACAACATCATCTTTTAGATTTGAAATAGCTCAACTGGAATTCCATCACCTCCACTAGCTTTGTTCATAAGGCCCCACTTGACTTCACTCTCTACGTTGTCTGGTTCTAATGAGTGATCACACCATTGTGGTTATTTGGGTCATGAAGATCTTTTTTTTATAGTTCTTCTGTGTATTCTTGCCACCTCTTCTTAATATCTTCTGCTTCTGTTAGGTCCATACCATTTCTGTCCTCTATTGTACCCATCTTTGCGTGAAATGTTCCCTTGTATCTCTAATTTTCTTCAAGAGATCTCTAGTCTTTCCCATTTTATCATTCTCCTCTATTTCTTTGCATTGATTGCTGAAGAAAGCTTTCTTATCCCTCCTTGCTATTCTTTGGAATTCTGCATTCAAATGGGTATATCTTTCCTTTTCTCCTTTGCCTTTAGGTTCTCTTCTTTTCTCAGCTATTTGTAAGGTCTCCTCAGACAGCCATTTTGCCTTTTTGCATTTCTTTTTCTTGGGGATGGTCTTGATCATTGCCTCCTGTACAATATCACGAACCTCGGTCCTTAGTTCTTCAGGCACTCTATCAGATCTAGTCCCTTAAATCTATTTCTGACTTCCACTGTGTAATCGAAAGGGATTTGATTTAGGTCATACCAGAATGGTCTAGTGGTTCCCCCTACTTTCTTCAATTTATGTTTGAATTTGGCAATAAGGAAGGAGTACATGATCTGAACCACAGTCAGCTCCCAGTCTTGTTTTTGCTGACTGTATAGAGCTTCTCCATCTTTGGCTGCAAAGAATATAATCAATCTGATTTTGGTATTGACCATCTGGTTATGTCCATGTGTAGAGTCTTCTCTTGTGTTGTTGGAGGAGGGTGTTTGTCACGACCAGTGCATTCTCTTGGCAAAACTCTATTAGTCTGTGCCCTGCTTCATTCTGTACTCCAAGGCAAAATTTGCCTGTTACTTCAGGTAACCTAGACAGCATATTAAAAACCAGAGACATTACTTTATCAACAAAGCTCCGTCTAGTCAAGGTTTTGGTTTTTCCAGTAGTCATGTATGGATGTGAGGGTTGGACTGTAAAAAAAGCTGAGCACTGAAGAAATGATGCTTTTGAACTGTGGTGTTGGAGAAGACTCTTGAGAGTCCCTTGGACTGCAAGGAGATCCAATCAATCCATCCTAAAGGAGATCAGTCCTCAATATTAATTGGAATTCTGATGTTGAAGCTGAAACTCCAATACTTTGGCCACCTGATGCGAAGAACTGACTCATTGGAAAATACCCTGATGTTCTGAAAGATTGAAGGCAGGAGGAAAAGGGGACCACAGAGGATTAGATGGTTGAATGGCATCACCGACTCAAAGGACATGTGTCTGAATAAACTCCGGGAGTTGGCAATGGACAGGGAAGCCTGGTGTGCTGTAGTCCATGGAGTCGCAAAGAGTTGGACACAACTGAGAGACTGAACTGAACTGAACTGAATTTGCTTTGATTCATGGACCTGACATTCCAGGTTCCTATGCAATATTGCTCTTTACAGCATCAGATTTTACTTCCATCAACCATCACATCCACAACTGGGTGGTGTTGTTGCTTTGGCTCCGTCTCTTCACTCTTTCTGGAGTTATTTCTCCACTCTTCTCCAGTAGCATATTGGGCACCTACCGACCTGGGGAGTTCATCTCTCAGTGTCATATCTTTTTGCCTTTTCACGCTGTTCATGGGGTTCTCAAGGCAAGAATACTGAAGTGTTTTGCCATTCCCTTCTCCAGTGGACCATGTTTTGTCATAACTCTCCACCACGACCTGTCTGTCTTGGGTGGCCCTACACAGCATGGCTCATAGTTTCATTGAGCTATGTTTCATTGAACTAAATTCACTGAGCTCAAATCCTAGGTCTACCATTTAATATTCATATGATTAATTTATTAATTTGTATGACCATGGATTAATTATTCCAACTTCCCTTGCCTCAGTTTACTCATTTTCAAAGTAGGAATAATTAAAGCCCCTGTTTTATAGGATTGATATAATACTTAAATGAGTAAAAATTATAAAATTTGTATACCTGTACTAGAAACTTTAGAAAGTACTGGGTAAACATTACTTATTACTATCTAATGTGGCCCAAACTCATACATTAAGAAATAATGCTTGGCACACTAATGACCATTTTATTTTTCAAATCCCTCACTTAAAATATCTAGTTCTTCTTTTGTACTTCAAGGTAGTATGCCCTGGAAAATATTGACTCACATGAGAATTAAGTTTTGATTTATCCCTTATTCAGTTGGTGGCCACAGACTGAATGCATAATTGAACCAGCCACATTTTAACAAATCCCAATTCCATTTGTTATAATCTATTCAGTTTGAGAATATAGCTAAATTTGCAAAATCTCTCAAGCAATAATTTATATAGAGAAAGGAACACAGGTTATGGATATTACAGAACTGAATTGTCCTCACACTATCTTGAGCAAATCAACTCACTCCTTAGAGCCTCAGAATCAGGCAATTTTGGAGAAATTTTAATAATTTCTAATTCATCAGAACTCTAATACCCCTTTCCACTACTTCAAGAACTCCTCGGCTGCCTTTTTTTCTTACCCTTAAAGCACCTGAGTGTATATTTTCTTTTTCCTGCAACATAAGCTTAAATTTAGCTGCTGGTCCTTTGAATAATAAAAGCAATGGCTCCCTCTCTTCTGGGTAAATGTACCATTTACAAAGTTTCAGAAAATGATGCCTGTGTAATTATCACCATGAATATATATTCACATAACACTTGAAGATATATTTAAAACTGCACAACCGTGTCCTCTTTTACTATTACTGCTAGAGAGTTCACTTTTCCAGACTAAGCATACATACTCAATTTTCCTTCTAGTTTCATAATGGAAAATGACTTCCTTATCCATCTTTTGAAATCTCTTAAACTGTCTCTCATTCTTGAAAAGATAAAAAGAGGCAAATGTGACTTAATTTGCATTAAACCTTCAGGCTAGGTGTTGTCTGACAAAATCCTATTCATTTTTGATGAGGCCATTCTGAAAACTCCCTTTTATTCATCTAATCAACTAATACTGAAAACCTACTATGAGCCAACCACTATTCTAGGTACTGGGGATACAATACAAAATGCAAACCACACTCCTTGCCCCATATAGAATATGGAGCTTATATTCTAACTATGCCTTTAAATTTATATGGGAGTCTGATGATACATCTGTTACTATGAATTAATTACTATGAATTTGTTACTCTTCTTATCTGTTGTCAAGGCCCTGTTAAATGCCAACACATAAATAAGTCAGACAGTCAGTACCCTCAAGGAACTTATAACTTAAAGAAAGTAGATGCATCAATACAGATTAAACTACATAAATATCTTGAGATGTATAGTGTATGCAGAAGAAAAAGCAAGACTTCCAGTTAAAAACATCAGAAAAAGTTCTCAAAGACAAAAGGCAGTTGGTATTATTTTTAGAGGATAATATAATTACTGGAGAAAATAACATAAGCAAAATTATGAATGAGGGAAATGTGTGATATATATGGGGAACATTTTAGTGGAGTAGGGACATAATAAAATAAGTATATTACATAGTGGTAAATAGTGGGAAAAAAATAAATAAATCAAGTTGCCAAGGGAGATAAAGTATAACACAGGGAACTGTCCTCAGTGTTATATGACAATCTATTTGGGAAAAGAATTAGATGTTGGGGAAAGGAAGGAGCATGATCGGTGTGTTAAAAGAACAGCTGGAAGACTAGCCAAAAGAAAGAGGAAAGAGAATAGTCAGGAGGTAATGGGTAGGATTATGTAAAACCTTACTGATCATGGGATGAATTTGTCTTTTATCCTTAATGATGTGTAATGAAAGAGATTGAGCAGAAAAGTCAGTTTACCTGACCCATTTTTAACTAGGCCCCTCTCACTGCTATGTGGATACTAAGCGGGGGAAGCCTTAAGTACAAGATTACTTAGGAAGATATTGCAATAGACCAAATATGAGAGTAGTGTGGACTCGGTAGTGACAATAGCGATGCTGTTGTTCAGTCACTCAGTCGTGTCTGACTCATTGTGACCCCGTGGACAGCAGCACATCAGGCTTCCCTGTCCTTCGCTATCTCCTGTAATTTACTCAAACTCATGTTCGTTGAGCTGGTGATGCCATCCAGACATCTCATCCTCTGTTACCACCTTCTTCTCCTGCCCTCAATCTTTCTCAGCATTAGGGGCTTTTCCAATGAGTTGGCTCTTAGCATCAGGTGGCCAAAATACTGGAGCTTCAGCTTCAGCCTCAGTCCTTCCAATGAATATTCCAGGTTGACTTTACGATTGACTGGTTTGATTTCCTTGCAGTCCAAGGGACTCTCAAGAGTCTTATCCAGCACCACCATTCGAAAGCATCAATTCTTCGGCATTCAAGCTTCTTTATGGTCCAACTCACATCTGTACATGACTACTGGAAGAATCATAGCTTTGACTGTACAGAGAGGTGGTCAAATTCTGCATACATTTTGAAGGTAAATTTACTACTGTTTTTAAATTCAATGCAAAAATCATTGCACTATCTGCTCTTACAATTTTGCCCCTTTTTGTAATGTGTTTAAAAAGGAAAGTTTCAAGTTTTTGAAAAATAAAAACAGAAATCATTGCTAATTTACAGGCTTTCTAAGTTTCAGACTGGAGATAACCTTTCCCCAAACCTCATTTTACAGACTAGAAATCCAGAGAACAGAGAGCTTACATGACTGAAACAAGATCATACAGACAATTAAGGGTAGGACTTGGACTAGAAACAGGTTATCTGAATGAAAAAGCCCAAGCTACTCTGCCTTACAATTGGTGATATTTAAGTGGTATAAACTCTTCCTTTGAGTTTTTCCTTGTTTTTGTTTGGTTTGGTTTTGATTTCACAAACATTGAGAGAGAACCACAGGTATCCCAAATTCAAAAGTCTTCAGGAGTCAGAAAGAGAAAAATAAATCTATTAACATATATAGGTGGAATGTGAAAAAACTATCTATATAAGAGTTAGACAATCTTGGGCTTCCCCAGTGGCTCAGGGGTAAAGAATCCACCTGCAATTCAGGAGCCATAGGAGACAAGGGTTCGATCCCTGGGTCAGGAAGATCCCCTGGAAAAGAACATGGCAACTCACTCCAGTATTCTTGCCTGGAGAATCCCAATGACAGTGGAGCCTGGCAGGCTGCAGACCATGGGGTCGCAAAGAGACACGACTGAAGCAACTTAGCATGCTTGCATTTGCAAAGCAGAAACAGACAGACAGACCTAGAGAACAAACATGGATATCCATGCAGAAAAGGGGTGGGATGAATTGGGAGATTAGTGTTGACATATATATACTATTGATGCTATGAATATAACATAGATAACTAATGAGAACCTACTGTAAAACACAGAGAACTCGGTGCTCTGTTGTGACATAAATGGGAAATAAATTTTAAAAAAAAGAGAAAGGATATATATAGATATATATATATATATATACAGCTGATTCACTTTGCTGTACAGTGGAAACTAAAAACATTGTAAAGCAACTATGCTCCAATAAAAAGGAAAAGTCTTTAGGACCAGGCAGGTAGGAGGAAATGTAGGGGAAACTAGATGCATCCATTGCTCAGATACACTCATTTTTTTCTTGAAGTGTGCCAGCTAAATGAAACACATCTGCATAGCCCTCCCATAAGGGATCTTGGAAAATATCATCGCTATTCTAAACAGAAGGGCAAATAAGGATGTTATTCTTTATCTACACAAATGCAGATAAGGAACTGCAATATAATGTATGATGTACTGTCATATAAAGTTTCTGCAACTGAAAATGCACACAGAAGGTTCAAACACAATAGAGTGAAGACAGGAATTACTGTGGGGTTTTGTGTGAGGTTGGCAATTGAGGGGATGGCTGGAGAAAGCTTCATAGTGACAAAAGAGATAAGAGTTTTCAAGAGTTCTAAAGGGTAAGAGTGATTCACCAGATGGGTAAGATTTGTGAAGTCATTCCAAGCAAAAGGGATTAGCATGTGCAAAAGCTCTGAGACATAAAACTATGTAATATATGTTTACTTGTATCATTATATTGGCTTCCCATGTGGCACTAGTGGTAAAGAATCCAGCTGCTAATGAGGGAGACTCAAGAGACTCAGGTTCGATCCCTGGGCCAGGAAGATTCCCTGGAGAAGGAAATGGCAACCCATTCTAATATTCTTGCCTGGGAAATCCCATGGACACAGGAGGCTGGCAGACTACACTCATCGGGGTCACAGAAGAGTTGGACACAACTGAGCAACCAAATATTACTATACGTGAATTTTTAAAATTATTCCCCAACCTAAGTTTGATCACATAACCTGTCTAGAACTGAGCCCTGACTCAGGAAATGAAATAAAAATGAAACAGATTCCACACATTTGAGATACTAGAAAGTCTGAATGTCAGTATGCTTTTCAATCTACCTGCAGAGCCGTGCTTTCCCTATTACATTAGGAATTAGATTCCCAAAGAACTAGGTATGACAGTTCCAAGACAGAGACTACTTCATTAGCAAAAGTGAACACTTCACATCCAGGATGCAGAGGAGAGTGCCCCTTCATACCTCCTGCAGTGCATCGGAATCATCTGGAAGGTTTGTTAAAACACACACTGCTGAGCCCCAGCACTGAGGTTCTGATTCACAACATGTACCGTGAGTCACAAACTGCCAGACATGACTGAAGCAACTTCGCACCCTGAGTCTTAAGAAAATCAATCCTGAATATTCATTGGAAGGACTAACACTGAAGTTGAAGCTCCAATACTTTGGCCACCTGATGCAAAGAGCCAACTCATTTAGAAAAGACCCTGGTGCTGGGAAAGATTGAAGGCAGGAGGAGAAGGGGATGACAGAGTACGAGATGGTTGGATGGCATCACCGTCTCAATGGACATGAATTTGAGCAAGCTCCGGGAGATGGTGAAGGACAGGGAAGCCTGAAGTGCTGCAGTCCATGGGGTCGCAGAGCTGGACACAACTGAACAACCGAAAACAAACAGGTTTCCAGATGATGCCGGTGCTGGAGGTCTGGGGAGTGCACACTTTAGGAACCACTAATTTAGAGCACTTTCCAGACCCTTCAGCTTAAGCGCTGAGTTCTTTCACATCACAACAGCTACCATCATTAGGAACTCTGCTGCTACTGCTGCTAAGTCACTTCAGCCGTGTCCGACTCTGTGCGACCCCATAGACGGCAGCCCACCAGGCTCCTTCATCCATGAGATTTTCCAGGCAAGAGTACTAGAGTGGGTTGCCATTGCCTTCTCCATTAAGAACTCAACTTCTGTTAAAATGGTCCCTGTCTGCAAGCTCCTGGCAAACAAGGACTCTGACCCCTACTGGGGAGAATAATAACAACAACAATAGACAACATTTAGCCAGGCTTTTGGTGTTACTTTAGGCACTTTTCATGAATCACCCATTTAATCTACACAACAATTCTATGATCTATGTACTATTATTATTCCCACTTGCAACAACATGCACTATAGCCTTCCAGGCTCCTTAGTCCATGGAATTCGCCAGGCCAGAATACTGGAGTATTCTGGGTAGTGTGTAGTGGGTAGGCATCCCCTTTTCCAAGGGATCTTCCCAACCCAGGGATCGAACCCAGGTCTCCCACATTGCAGATGGATTCTTTACCTTCTGAGCCACCAGGGAAGCCCAAATAAATGAGGGAATTAAGATTTAGGTTAAATAACTAACTCCAAGGCATAGAATCTCAAGTCAGCCTGGATTCAGTTCTGGCTGTATCATGTATAACTCCCCAGATCTTTATATACACCTTGAGAATATCACATAGGAATTTGCAAACTGAAGATTTCCTGCCAGTAACATACCTTTCAGAACAAATGGTATTTATGGAAGTGGAATCTGTCGATCAGTTTTTCTGAGCACATTTACTTCTATATGAGAATTAAAGGAAAGACTATAAAAAGCTTACAGATTCTCTCTTCCTCTCATTTTGTAAAATCAGAGATTGCATAAATCCGAGAAAGTTTATGTGACTTGCTGAAGACCAACGCACCATTCACCTCACAGTGCTAGGAGAAGACTAAAGATAATATCCGTCCTTAGTTCTTCTAGGAATACACTTGGTGACGTAGCTCCCTTAAGATTCTTTAACCGCTATATATACTGTCTATATAAATATGCCACAAATAGTCATAGAGCAGCTAGGAAAAGGATAATCTCGAATGGCTCATGTTTTACTTTACTAACCAGAGGGTAAAAGTCTTAGGGTCAAAAGGAAATACATAAAATGGTACAATGCCAAGGTTAAAAAAAAAAGGCTGAGGAGTTATTTCCTCATGAACACATGTGAATGGGTAAACTTAAGGAAATAATTGGTTCTTGTTCAAGCTTGCCGCAAATATTATTTGAAGGAGCAGTCTTTAAAATTGAAACACATTCAACAAACACAAATTTGTAACAAACATCCATTACTTTTCTTCTAGCTATAAAAGCCGAAAGGCAATATTTTTTCTTTATTTAAAAAAAAAAATCAAGTGAGGTAACTGCATTCATAAGCTAAGACTGAATATTAATTTTGCTCTTGAAAAGGCATGCCACTATAAGAGTAACAACATTACATGTACCAAAGTGTTGCTCAGAATTATATAAATAACCTTGCTTAAAGAAAATCAGCAGGATAACACACGCATTTCTTTTTCTTTTCATCTGACTTGTAGGTGTGATTTCACACATACAAATTGTGATATATTCTTAAAGTATAGACAACACTAGAAGAAAATAATATCCCTATAATTAGATATGGCACAGCTTTTGATCTCCCATGACTACTATAATGTACATGTTTGAGTAGGTGAAAGTGATGTCGATATCCAGAAAGGTCCCTTGTTAAGAAGACAGAACATCTTTACAATTCTTTGCAGAATCCCTTATGTCCTTAATGATTTTCCTCAACTAACCATTTGGATCATGTTTTTGTTCATCGTTTAGCAATACAGATCTTCTGTTGGCTTTGGCTGTGTCTATACACTTATGATTGGTGGTATCAAAACATCATATGTTTAGTATTGTATAGAAAACATAGCTGGATGAGTAAATTTTTAAATTTCCAATTGGATTCATAAAACTCAGATACAGATCTTTTTGAAATATACTTTTTATGCTGAAATCATAGAGAACTTAACACATTCATCAAATCTAAAGAAATTGTACTTGTAACTAGTAGCTAGGAACACAAAATATTAGAGGCCTAGAATCAAAAGTTAAGACATAAAATTCTAGATTAATTAAACATAAAGAATAAAAATCAAACAATTCCTTACTAAAACATGGGAGGGTTTTTTTCTTTTTTTTAAATAATCTTGGAATGAATGAAAGCTTTCTAAATAGAAAAGAAAAGTTGAGGGCATAAATGCATATTTAAAATAAAGTAAAGTAAAGCATGGCAAAAAAATTTAGAGACAACAAAATGAGTGAAGGCATTTGCAACCCACATAACAATGAGCCGATTTTTAAAATATAGATTTCCTGCAAATGATAAAATAGACATTTAATATAAATAAATATAAACAAACATTTCATAGAAAAAGAACTGCAGATGGCTCATAGAATATATGAACAAGTGTTCAAACTAACATATAATCAGAAAACAAAGTTTATGATTTTAGATAACAAAGAACCAAAAGTTGATAACACACTGTGTTGACTAATAAGGAAACAGCCACCCTCAGTGTAAATTTGCATGATGGAGAATGAATAGGTATCTTTCAAAGATATAAAAATCACAAAACCTTGACCAAGCAATATGTCTTTTAAGTATCTATCCAAATATGCTTGCACACATGCAGAATGACTTCTGTACATGGATATTGTTTATAGCACAGTTTATATTAGCAAAATTAGAAAGAACTAAAATATATTTCAAGAGGAAACTAGGTTAAATAAAGTATCCTATTTAAATATGTCCTAATATGGAAAAAGTCTTATAGCTACAACATTTTAATTTAAGAAAAAGTACTCAACAAGATGATGGTAGTGGTTTAGACACTCAGTCGTGTCCAACTCTTGCGATCCCATGTACTGTAGCCCACAAGGCTCCTCTGTCCCTAGGATTTTCCAGGCAAGAATACTAGACGTGGTTGCCATTTCCTTCTCCACAGGATGTTCCCCACCCAGGTATCGAACATGGGTCTCTGGCTCTGCAGGAAGATTCTTTACTGATGAGCTACCAGGGAAGCTCTGGTAGATAATAGACAGATATAGATATATTAATACATATATATGTATAATATTGTGTATGTTTTTAATGCACAGACTGCATCTGAAAGAATACCAAAAAATGTGGCCAAGTGGCAGAGAGGAGAAGCACAGAAAATCTCTTTTGACTGTGTTAATGCGTTCTAGCCAAAGAAATACATCCACATATCTGTGGTTGAACAAAGTTGGGTTTATTGACCCTCAGTAAGGAAGAAAAATACACACCATGGCAGAACTGAGCTGTTTTAGTTAGTACAGTGTAAGCAAGGACTTCCAGATTTGGTCTCAAGTGATTTTTAAGGAGAAAAAAAAAAAAAGAAAGCAGATTTATTCTGGGTTGAACGCTCTATGGATGCAGGTATAGTTCTATAATTGGATATCTTAATAATTTTTATCTGGATGGCAAGAAGAACATAGTTACTACAGCTTTAAAGCTGTAGCCACCCATATAAGCCAGCGTAGAGCAATATTTGATCATTTTGTAGTTTGGACAACTTTCTTGTTTTTGTCTACATTCAGATGTGATACAGAGTGGTCTCATTTGCATCCTGATCCATCATGGTCACAGTGGCCTTTTCTGATCTGGTGTTCTATGAAACTGTTTATGTTCAACAGAAGCACACCAAGGCCTGCTGGTAGTGCCAATCCAGCTCATGGTTGTTAAGCACTGTTTTACTCTTTTTCAACTGTATACCCTTTTATGTGCCTTTATAATTTTTTATCATATATTTATCTATTCAAAATAGTTTTTAAACGAATCTCAAGACTGAAGGAAACCTTAAAAGTCAGTGAGTTCTGAAACTGTCACAACCATCATCATGTTCTTCCCCTCCCATACCAAAGGAGTTTGGTTTTTTTTTTTTTTTTTTTTCATAAATCCTCTACAAGTACTAGTACAGCATCTGCTTGACTATCTCCAGTTTCACCATTGTACTCATTTATCAGGCAGCTCATGCCATAGTCAAGTGGCCCTGAATATTTTTGTTCAGAGAACAAAGGGAACAATGCATTTGGTTATAATATTTTAATTGTTTTCACCCCAGCATGTTTGACCTCTTCAAATGTACCTTCTCCTATGGTAACCAGTGGAGCAGAATAATTACCTTTCTAATTTTATGTAAAATATTCCTATTAATACTCTCCGAACTGCAATTGTCTTTTTTTTGTGCCAGTGTTTCAACACTGTTCTGCATCTTTTATTATCATTACATTTGCAGAGATTTTTATCTGTTGCTGCTGACAAACCCATTTGGCTTTGTACTCAATTACATGTAATTAGTCTTTTCTTCATGAACAAAAGATCAGGTGTCCTATTAATTCAATCCAAGATGCTACGGTAAGGTTGGCTGGACCCAATGATGTCTATTGAACCAAACATCAGACTTCTGACAGATGCTCATAGTAACAAGATTTTTTTTCAAACAATCAAATGCTTTTACTCCTGCCCACACAAAGTAGAGAAAGAAAATGCATTTTAACAGCTTAGAGATTTATAATTTTCTATTAAAAAGCATGACTACAATTTAAAGCCTTCTCTGATATTTTTACCTCAATCCACACTCAGAAAAGGTAAAAATAAAAGTAACTTGTTTTCACTGGAAAATTTTAATTAAAATATAGGGGGGAGGTATCAGAAAAAAGTATATTAGTCAAAAAAACTGGCAAAATTGGAATAAAGTCTATAGCTCAATTAATAGTACTTACCAATGTTAATTTCCTGGATTTGATAATTGTAGTGTTGTTACATAAAGTGGTGCCCATTAGGGGAAGCTGGGTGAAGTGTACACTGGAATTTCCTATGTTATTCTGTAATTTCTCTAAAGTCTAACATTATTTCAAAAGGAAATATTAAAAGATACTTAGGTAGATAGACAATGATCTACAGAAACTTTTACACATATGCATAAGGACACATTAATTCATTTGTTTCATCTTTTGTTGAGGGCTTACTATGTATTAATGATCATTCTAGATTCTAGATCAAAACAAAATCTCTTCACTCAGGAAAATTACATTCTCCTGGGAAGAAGATAAAAAATAAACAGCAACAATATACATTTTAGGTCATCATAGGAGCTATAAATAGAAAAAAAACTGGGGTAGCAGAACAGAAAGGTAAAGGTGAAATGTTTAATTTTATTAAGGATGGCCAGGGAGGCTTCTTCAACATCTACAAGATATATTTTAGCAGCACTGTTTGTAATTGCCTTAAAATATAAATGCCTATTATCCATCAAAAAGAGAATGGATAAATGTATTTTGGTATGTTCATGCAATGGGATACTTTACAAAAATGAAAATGAATGATATAAAGCAAATATATCACCATATATGCATTGGATGACCATGATATTGGGAGGAAAATACATAAAATTATATATGATAATGTTACTCTTAAAAAAGTTTAAAACCATGCAAAACAATGTCACGAATGATGTATACAATATATGCATCATGTATATATGAAAAATGTACTTGTAAACCTACATGGAAATAAACAAAAAAAAGTCAAATTCAGGATAGTTGTTATACCTGGTACTGAAGGGGAAAAGTAGACTCCACTATTTCAAAGAGCATACTGGGGCTTCAGATGTAATGATGTTTTTAACTAAATGTTAAGCCAAGGGTTGGGTATCCAAATGAATTTATTAAGTCTTATTATTTTGTATATTTAAGCTCCTTTTAATACCAACCTGTCAATTAATGTATGCAGTAGTTTATTTGAATAAAATATAAGATATTTTAAATTTGTGAACTTAGTTTCTAAAAGTACGTGACCAAACGCAGTACCTTCAGTGTGTGTGTCATGCATAATGCCATTATGCCCATAAATACACACATATATAATACACACACATCTGTCTGTGTCTGCTGCTGCTGCTGCTAAGTCACTTCAGTCGTGTCCAACTCTGTGCGACCCCATAGACGGCAGCCCACCAGGCTCCCCTGTCCCTGGGATTCTCCAGGCAAGAACACTGGAGTGGGTTGCCATTTCCTTCTCCAATGCATGAAACTGAAAAGTGAAAATGAAGTCGCTTAGTTGTGTCTGACTCTTAGCGACCCCATGGACTGCAGCTTACTAGGCTCCTCCATCCATGGGATTTTCCAGGCAAGAATACTGGAGTGGGGTGCCATTGCCTTCTCCACTGTTTGTGTATAAATGTATATATTTACATGTGGTTATAGATCTACATTAGCCATTGACACAGCATTTGGAGAGAAAGCACTTTCAACTATTTTTCTAGAAAAATAGTAAGTGTTTCTGTTAGTGGACTCCACACTTTCACCTCTCGGCCATTGCTCTATGATAAATGTCATGCATTCACAGGACAGCTGTCTGGGTTACAGTTGCATCCTATTAAACTGAGTATGGCTATTTGGCTCACTTGAATCTATCTTCATAAATTTATAATTTTTCAATCTTTTTTTAAGTTGGGTAGCTGGTGCTGACAGAGGATATTAATGCTTTCATCTCCAGCCACCTCATCTTATAGAAAAAGAAACCAGATCAAGGGATACCTCAGAGACAGCAGGGGGTGACACAGCTAAGTAACATCCTTGATTCTTTCCATGTATACTTGTAGCTTCACTAAATTTGCATTCAAGTTGAGATGCAATAAATGGAAATTATACATGGAGAGGAGAGCATCCTTATTCATCTGGACTCAGGGAAAATCTTAAATTATTTAAAGAATGCATTTCCACAAACACAAACCAACAATGCAAAACACAATAAGTAAATCAACTCCTCAGCAGAAAATGGGCTGAAATTCTCTATAATGAGATCTTTCCTTTATTGTAATTCATATTTTGTAACATGTAACATTAAGTAAACAAAGAATAATTTAGAAGGGGTGGATAGGAGCATTTTCACACTCTAGGGATCATAGAACTTTCCTCAGATCTGTATTTTTCCCTGGTGGCTCAGATGGTAAAGAATCTACCCAAAGTGCAAGAGATCTGGTTTCAATCCCTGGATTAGAAAGATGCCTTAGAGAAGGGAATGGCTACCCCACTCCAGTATTCTTTCCTGGAGAATTCTATGAACAGAGGAGCCTGGTGGGCTACAGTCCGTGGGGTCGCAAAGAGTCGGACATGACTGAGCAACTAACACTTTCACCATAAAATATCAAGCTTTTAGATTACCTTATTCAGTTGGACAGAATGTCAATCTGACCACAAGTGAAAGAAAGAAAGAAAGTGAAAGAAAGTCTGACCAAAAAAAACCACATCTATCAGAAGACAACTCAATTGGGTATAGATTTAATGAGCATTTACTATGTGACCAGTGACCAGTAATAAAGATCTAGCAGTGAATACAGACAAACTTTGGGAAACAATATAATGTCCTACATATTTTTAGAATAATAGGAATTTCCTCCCCAGGTACCTATATATGATTATGCAGAAACCGAAAGGTACCATGAGAGTGGTCATTCCTGACTCTGAGGCTTATATTAAAAATGCTTCTTAAATGCAATTACACTCTGTCAGACTTTGATGATTTGGTAATTATCAAGCTTGTCAGCCCTACAGTTAAATTAGTTAAACATTATTTCCAGAGATGTCATCAATAATCTTTTAATACTTGGATTTCATTTCAAAAAATTGTAAACAAAATTGCAGTTCAGTACTGATATTTATCATCTTATTATCATATAAACTGCAACATATAATATTTTAATATAGTTTTCTTTTTAAATCAATAAATTTGGCCTCAGTCAAGATAAAATAACATGTAATATACAAATGTATATATTCAATATTTACTTTGAGAAGTAATTTTTGTCTTCCAGAAATGATGTTCTAAGACTTATTATGGTATTTTTACTATTTGGTTCTAGGATTAAAACACTACCTTGAGCTGGAAGGTAGCCTTGTTTCTGTGAATACTTAACATCGTTCTGACTACAAACAATGGAATGAGAGGAAATTCTTGTCCACTGAGCAGTCGGAACTCCTTCAAGCCTCCTACCTTCTTATTGAATACATAAGCTCTATACATTACTGTCTCTTTGCTATAAGAATCATACCAAAAAGGACAAAGGAAAAGACAACTAGCTTACTAGTAGTTGAACAGTTCCAAAGGCAGCCTGGCCATGCTTTAGGTCTAAGAGACACTAAGCCATACATCTGATTGTAATTGGATTGCATGAAGCTAATGTTCCTTACTGTAGTCGCTGTTTTCGTCCTTGGTCCCATCGATGGTACCATCTGGGTGCATCTGCAGGAAATATCCCTGCTGGCTGAATAACCTTGTCACAATTCCTTTCAGCTGGGGTTCTGCAAAACAAAATGAAATGATTATTCAAGTTTTTATTTGGTTTGCAAAAATGCACACTTGCAAATTATCAAAAACATCCCCTAAGTCAATGCATAAATGCCAATGGTTTAAATACTGAAGTAACTATTTGGAAAGGAGGAATTTTGGTAACATAGCTTTACTTTTTCTTCTTTCTAAAGGCAGATCCATAATATTCTGCAACAGTAAACCAAATGTAAATGAATAAAAGTGAAAGTGAAAGTCACTCGTCGTGTCTGACTCTTTGTGACCCCATGGTCTATACAGTCCATGGAATTCTCTAGGCCAGAATACTGGAGTGAGTAGCTTTTCCCTTCTCCGGGGGATCTTAACAACCCAGGGATCGAACCCAGGTCTCCCACACTGCAGGCTGATTCTTTTACCAGCTGAGCCACAAAGGAAGCCTAAATGAATAAAAGCTAATTATGATTAGGAAAATACAGAGGTGTGCTAAAAAGTGAGTTATTCTTCTCCCTTGTGTGTCTAGTGTCTGGCTTCAATATACCACCAAGCTTGTGGTCCCATTCCAGAATGCTGTTCAGACCAAACTGCCAGTGTAATTCCTAAGCTTTCAGCAGTCATAATCGGCTCCTGGAAGACTTCTATTTCTGCTGAATGATAACTATCTATCAGAAAACCCCTGGTTTTCTAATCAAATTCAGTCTTGGATGAGATCCATAGAATAAAGTTAAACCCTCCATGGCCATGAGATGTCACTGGAAAGTATGTGGAAACAGATTTCACCTTCAGTAAATACATCACCAGAGTAAGACCCAATACGATGTAAGTCATTTTTCCAGTACAAAAAATAAATAAATAAAAATCAAGCCATATATATTTCTGTAAATATTTCAAACTAGATGTGGTCTTTGGCTTTTAAAATTCCCTACACCCTAATACCATCAAACTGATCTTTGTATAACACATTTGAATTTTTGTATACCCACTAACCATAAATATTTAAAGCTTTCTCACTGTGGTACTAGCTGCAGCAACAATCTATTTTCTACAATATCACTACCATCTTTATCTCTACTTTAGTGTTTGGTAAAAATTAGACTACTGCAGCACACTCATAGGGGGCTTCCCAGGTGGCTCAGTGGTAAAGAAGCCATCTGCCAATGCGGGAGATGCGGGTTTGATCCCTGGGTCAGGAAGATGCCCTGCAAAGGAAATGGCAACCTGCTTCAGTATTCTTGCCTGGAAAATCCCATGGACAGAGGAGCCTGGCAGGCTACAGTCCATGGGGTAGCAAAGAATCGGACAGGAATGAGCGATTGAGCACATACACACACAAACATGCACCATATTTACTGTCCTAATTATTCCATTAAAATTAGTAGTAAAAGAAAAATGCTGCTTCTGTTGACAAAAAAAATGAGGTAAGGATGGGACTCGTATGATTGGTGATGTAGTTATGCATTATCTTCAAAAGAGCAATCAAAGAATTTCAACTGAGAGTCAGTTCCTTCACCAACTTATTAAATCAATAATAATTCAGATCTCTTTTGGGTGGGGGGGCGGGCAATATGCTAAATACTGTGTGTTAAACTAAACACACATATTGATGGTTGAATCTAAATAAGAGTTCCAGTTAAGGATTCAGTGCAACAAACTCTTTGGGAACGGACCTGCACCCTACAACCATCATGTCTTTTACACCTACAACTAGATCGCACATACTTGGGAATGCGAGGCAATGCCTGTATAAACATATCTTCTCCAAAGCAGTCCTAAAAGTAGAAAAGATGCCCCTCCCAGAAAAAAAAAAAAAACTGGTAATTATGAAGCAGGGTATTAAAGAGAACTAAACTGGAAAGTAGGCATTCTGATTGATAACTGTGTATTAACACTGTGGGTTAAATAAATTCAATATATTTAAAATGTGTAGGCATTACATAAACTGGGGCTCTGTAACAACCTAGAGGGGTGGGGTGGGGAAGAAGATGGCAGGGATATTCAAGAGGGTGGGGGACATAGGTATACCAATGGCTGATTCATGTGGATGTTTGGCAGAAACAAACACAATACTGTAAAGCAATCATCCTTCAATGAAAAATAAATAAATTTAATTAAAAAATAATCATTTGTATGCCTTAATTTCCTCACCAATAAAATCTGGAAGGTAAAGTGATTTTTAGGTCCCTTCTATGATTCTCTATTGATGTTGAGCAACTATGACTTAAAGTCTCTTTGACTTGAGAATCTTCTTCTCTAAAGAGTGCCAGAAATCAAACCACAGATTCATTCTGAATGTGTTGTCTCCATGCGTGCCCCCCCACCACCCCCAACAAGGGATATGTAGGAGAGCACATATTAATAGCTAGCTAACCTCAATGCAAAAATATATATTTGACCCCTACCACCTATCAAACACTACCAACCTTCTCAGGCTCAGTTCCAAATCACTTCCCCCAGGAAGACTTGGCTATTATTAAGTGTGAGTCACTTTTATAATCAGAGGAAATAAGAATGTCTGAGCTTCTTCCATAAGGCTAACTGGTTGACAGGTAAATGCTACTGAGGTACATTCAACTCTAGATTTGCACTCAGGAGACTCAGCTTTGAACCACAACTGCTGTGGGGTCTTGAGCAAGTCACTTAGTATCTGAGGCTATTCTCCTACCTGTATAACAGGAAAAAATAATTCTTATGCTATCTATCAACATTTAGAATTTCAGATGAATAAATAAATGTAATAGTGTGAAATGAAAAGCCTCATAATAATATAAACTCTAATTAAGGTCTAATTTTTCAACCCTGAAAATTGAGGAAACAGTTTAAGTGAGATAAAGGGAGCATTTTACTAATAGACTTACTAATAGTCTCCTGATTTGCATTTTAGTAAAATATTAATTGAGTTCTTAATGTCACTAAAGTAACCAAAAGACTAACAGCAGATGATAGAAAAGGACAGAAGGAAGGAAAGGGACAACTGTCTTATAATTCATATTTTATTTCTAATAAACTTGATCAGATCACGTTGAGAAGTCATGTTTTGGCTGGTAATGAGACGCATGGCAGCTGAATCATTAATGTCTGAAAATAATTGGTTTTGTTTTTGTTTTTTTCCATGCTCCTCTTTCTGAAGTGGTAATTAAGCACTTCTTTTGCTTTGGTGAAGCTATCTCTTTTTTGGGACCCTGTGAATTCAGGTTAGTAACTCCTGTTCAAGATAATGAGCATTGAACTTGTACATCAACCTTGACTGCCCAGAAGCAGTGCCAGAACAAGGTCAGAGTCTGGGTTTTAATTATATGATGATTTATGAAAGTGAATGTTTTACACTATAGCTGTTTCAAAGGAGATCTGATCGTCTATTAAACAAATGCTCTGAACCTAGGACGTGTCATAGAAAGCAGTATGGCCTGCCTGACAGGGCTATACCTTTATTATCATCAAACCCTATCAACCTTTCCAGGCTCAGTTCAAAATCACCTCTACCAGGAAGATATGGCTGTCATAAGGGAGGATCACTTTTATAATTGGGGGAATAAAAGAAAGTGTTTTGTTGTATTTTAAAGAAAGAGGTTTAAAAATGAGACCATTTTTTGGGACATCTAACATTCTGGGTGCATTCAATAAACATGCTTTATATTTTTCAGACTATGCTTAGGGATCTAGCAAATCAGTAAGACCCATGCTGTCCTCAGGGAGCACCTAGTGTAATGCATGAAACATACATATATATAATACTAGTGCGGATAACTGTTAAACTATGAATGGAAGCAGAGTGACATGATACCATAAGGAGCAAGGGACTAATTCTGTCTTGAGGTTTGGTGAAGGCACCTCATCTGTCACTTGAAGAGTGAATGCACTTTCACAGGCAAAGAACCCAGAGGAAGAGCACTGCAGACAGACAATGGGTAAAGGGAAAACTAGCATGGCAGACTTTGGGAATGACACAGAATCTGGCCCAGGTATAACATATGGCAGAAGTTTCCAAACGCTGACATGTAAGTAACTGCCTATTCTCAACAAATGTTCATAGGTCAACAGTGAAATAAGAAAAATAAGGTCAATGGAATAAGTTTTATTAAGCTAATTTTATATTCAATTTATATGCTTCTCCTTGATTCTAAGATTCTGTTTTCCATTATATTTTCATTTTTTAATGAAATGATGGCTATATTATTAGACGGTGAGTAGACCATTTTATTAGTAGATGGGTTTGGTTTATTCCCTTTTGTACTCTGAAGTAGTGTAGCAAACACTGCTAGATTTTCTCCAAAATCCATTTCCTCTTTTTCCTGGGCACCCAGCTAGACCATATGTCCTAGCCTCGCTTGCAGTTCGGTTTGGCAGATGAATGAGTGTCATATGGAATGTTAAGTGGAAGTGATGTGTGCCATTTTCAGGCCAAGGCTTTTCAAAGCAAACATTCTCCTCCACATTTTCCCTTCCTTATTGCTGGCTGGATTTAAATGACAAAGCCCTAGAAGATGTCAATAAAATAGGAGAATTCTGATGGAAAAAAAGACTACAGCCATCAGTAATATCCACCCTGGACAGTTAGGTGAATAAGAACTAGCAGTGGTTGTACATAGTGACTTCCTTCCTAAGAGAATATGAAAAGGGGATGGAGGATGGGAGGTTACATCACAGTGCAGAAATCTGACAAATAAAACGCTATCTCAGCCAGGGGGTCAGGGTTAAGGTCAACAGTCATGAAACATGCCGATAGCACCTATCCTTGATATGACGTGAATGGCACTTTGCCTCTGGGATCTTTCTCCCCAAAACCCATGACCCCAGTCTAATCATGAGGAAAACATCAAACAAATCTCAACTGAAGGATATTCTACAAAACAACTGACAAGTACCCCTTGAAACTGCCAAAAAATTAAAAGATTTAAAAAAAAAAGAAATTCTGAGAAAATGTCACAGCAAAGAGGAGCCTAAGGAGATACGACAACAAATGCAATGTGGTGTCCTTGATGTGACCCTGGAACTGAAAAAGAACATTAGGCAAAAGTTGAGGACATGTGAATAAAGTATGGACTTAAGTTAATCATAATGTATCAATACCAACTAATTGTCACAAGTATACCAAATGAATGTAAGATGTTCATATGGGAACTAGGTGTAGGATACATGGGAACTCTTTGTACTATTTTAATCTTTCTATAAATGCAAAAGCATTTTAAAATAAAAACTTTATTAAAAATGATCATTATAGCCACAAAAGCAAGTAAAAAATGTTACCTTCAAAGAGGTTGGTAAAAAATTAGGTAAAGCATAGGACCTCAAGTTTAGCACTGATTCCCTTCAGGATGACGTGGCAATTTCCACAGAATGTTTGACTTCAAAGCTACTCAGAAAAGCTAATACCTGAAGGAGTTATCTAGACATTCCTGCTGCCTTAATGTGTGGTGCTATAAGGTTGTTAGCTAAGTATATACTTGAAATCAGAACACAGTCAGAGCCGAGGGAACCTGATCACAGATCTCAAATGAATACTAGATTGCAGGAATTAGAATGAATTTTTTTTGACTTGAAAAGGAACTTGGAAGCCAACCTTCATTCTTCAAAATACCTTCTTTCATTAACATCAAAGACAGAAAATAAAAACTGAGCCTCAGAGGGAAAATGTCTTGTCCAAGGTCATCCAGCCAACACATGGATGAGTTAGGATAAGACTCCTTTCCAATATACTGAATGAACATCAACATTTCCTTTCCAAAGAACATTCATGACATAATCTGTAGCTTGTGTGGGTTTCAGAACTGGGACTAGCCGGGGTTGGGTGGGTGAGGAGAGGAAAACAGAGAAGAAACGAGGAGGAAGGGGAGCACCTAGGTGTGCATCAGTCACATCAGTTATTGAAGTGTGGGAGTGACAAAGGAAAGGGGTTATGGGAAGCTGCAAGAAATATATGTGTGTGTGTGTGTGTGTGTGTGTGTGTATGCATATATTTGATATTAACATATCTGTACACATACAAAACATGTCAATATAAAATATATATTACATATTGTTGTTTAGTCGCTAAGTCGTGTCCAACTCTTTGTGATCCCATGGACTGTAGCCCACCAGGCTCCTCTGTCCATGGGATTTTCCATTTCCTTCTCCAGGGGATCTTCCCAACCCAGGGATCAAACCCGTATCTCCTGCAATGGCAGGCAGATTTTTCACCATTGAGCCACCGAGGAAGCCCCATATATACATACATATAATACTAAAATTGGATGTGTTTATCTAGGGCCAGCCTGTTCAACATTTGCACCTAAACTTAGAGAAAGTGTCCCCATGTAAACTCCAATGTAAGATAAAAAATATAAGAGTGATCCCAATTTTTTTATGGAAGTCATATCCAGACAAGTAACAGTACTTATAATAATAATAATATAATATTATTGGCTGAACCCATCTACTTCCCACCAGGCATTTCCTCATGATTTTACTACAGTTGTATCTGATACTCACTACTGAACGTGTAAGGTACTTTTTCTCCTTGGTCAGGTGAGATGATCACGATTCACTTACCCAAGGTTATACAACTAGATTCTCCAGGCAAGAATACTGGAGTGGGTTACCATTTCCTTCTCCAGGGGATCTTCCTGACCCAGGGATCGAACCCGGGTCTCCCGCATTGGAGGCAGACGCTTTAACCTCTGAGCCACGAGGGAAGCCCAGTTAAGGAAGAGAGAGCCATTCTCCAGCTCTGTTGGGTCCCTTTAAGAAAGACACTGGTGAAATTGAAACATGTCCAGAGGAATAGGAGCCAAATAAAGAGGGTACAAAGGACTGTCACATGAAGAATGGCTGAATGAACAGTGGATATGCAGCCTGAACAAGGGAGGGCTCAGGGGACGTGAGAGCTGTCCCCACTTTCTTGACAGTAGAAGTAGGAAGACAGAAGTAAGAAAAGGCCAATTTGTTCTGAGTAGCTCCACAGGGACAGACAGAACTAGGGCCAGTGGGTGAACATTATGGGGAGGCAGGTAAAAAAGGACCTTTCTGTAAACTGTATTCACAAAGAGAACAAGCTGTCTAAGGAAAATAGTGAGTTTGTTGGCCCTGGACAGAAGCAAACAGAGACAAGCAGAAAAAAAGCTACAGGTCAGGACAGCAACGAAGGGCACAGAGATCTCCGAAAGCTAAGGCATTCTGCGTGGCAGTGAGAGGTCCTTTCCAGGCCTGAGGTCCTGGAAAGCTTGAGATAAGCCAGATGGCGGTTAACACAAGCTCACATTTCTACTTCTTAGTGTGTGCTTAGAAGAGGGAATTGAAAAGACTGTTGAACAAGCATCCTGCAAATGGAGAGGTCTTTGTAAATGTTAAGCGTGCTTTGTGTGGTAATTTGATGGCTTTTTTTTTTTTTTTTTTTTAATCAGTCTCTGTGGGCTTACAAACAGACTCTCAGTATCAAGGTTTAATGTTGCCCATTTAAAGGAACTGAGATTGAAGAGGTTGTTAAATTGTGATTCTTGTCGAGTGCTTCTGGGCCTCATACTGCTGCAGATTTCAAAATTAGATTATCAGGGTTGGAAATTGTTCATAAACAGATATACTTCTGACAATCACAGCTAAAGGGTATAGACTAGGGCACATTTGCATACCATACATCAAAGCCCCAGACAAATCAGAGACTGATACAGGAAGACACTGGACAGAGGACAGAATTTATCTAGACTTTTGAAAACACTGCAAAAATGACAGTCACACTAAGCTGGGGGAATTTATTCAAAATATTTGTTTAGGAAAAAAAGACACAGGCCTGAGACCCCCACATTCACTCAGGAGACTGCAGTGAATGAGGCAGAGATGCCATATCATGGGAAGTCACAGAACCAGCAGAATCTGTCTGCTCAGTGGGGTGAAGACTGCCATGTCTTGTCCTGAGTCCTCAGTCCTCTAGCAGGTCAAGTGAAGGTGACAGATGCCTTCAGCAGTTACCCTCTCTAAGACCACAGAAATCCCCTGTAACAATAATAACTGAAAAAGGACTCTATTTATAAATGCAAATCTATTTTCTCAACCAGCAGATACTAACAGCACATTTTATCCAAAAAACAAGTATGTACTGAGCACCAGACTTTCCAGTGGTTATTCTAGGTAGAGGGGATAACTAGTGATATGCTCATAAAACAGCTCTTGAAAAAAAAAAATGCCCCAAACCTGATTTTCATGGGACTTATTTCTAAGGGGTCAATCTTCCCACCATGGCTGATTTACAACTATCATTTGACCTCACTGGATGCAGAGCTGAAGCAGACAAGATGCACATTCCAGGTTCCAGCATAGCGCTGAGTACAACAGAGCAAAAGCCATGAAGCTTACATTCCAACAGGGAAGACAAGATGGAAACAAACAATTCATATACAACAGTTTTCTGTTGTAAAGGTACCGTGACAAAATGAAGGCGATGGAAAAGGATGGAGGGTCCAGGAGATGAGAGTGTTACTGTGGACAGCACAGCTAGCAGCGGACTTGACCAATAGCTGATGAAGAGAGGAGCTAAGAGCATCCAGAAACAGGGACGGGAAATGCAAAGTAATCCTAATGCTTGAAAAGACTGGGAACCAGCAGATGAGAGGCTCTCTGAAGATCGTCCTCTCGACCAGGAGCTGGCAAACTACAGCCCTGCTGCTGCCAATTCTGTAAATAAAGTTTTATTGGAACACAGCCCATGCTCCTTCATTCACACATTTGCCCCTGGCTACTTCTGTGCTACAACAACAGAGATGAGTACTTGCAACAGAGGTCCTACAGCCTGAAAAGCCTAAAATATTTACTAACAGGCTCCTTCCAGAAAAAGTTGGCCAACCCCTGCTTTAGACCCTGATGATGTAGTTTCTGCTGCCTGAAATGCACACCTCATCTGCTGCTTAGGCCCAGAACTGCTCCCCACCCCTTCAGGCTATCTTCCACTGGGCCTTCCCTGACACCCTGAGGCTAAATTAATCACTCCCTCAGGCACAGGCGAGGACTCCCCACACTGTCACAGCTGTTTGCTTATGCTCTGTCTCCGCTGCTGAACTAGGTTTAGCTCCTCGATGGCAAGGACCTTGAATGATTCACGACCCTGTCCCAACACCCAGCACAGAGCCAGGCACAGAGTAGGTACAGGGTGTTTGCATGTGGACAGAAAGGAGGTAAGTGATACCTGGGATTTTCCACTGTGAGGGTGACTTTTAGAGGAGCTCCTCATTTGTAAGAGAGCTGTGTAAAGCCTTTGAATACTTTCAGTGCCTTTCCTCCCCTTTTCAGTCTCAGCCCCTCCACCCTGAACACAGTCTGACAAGCACAGCAGCAGCCTCCATAAACTGAACAGACTCCAAAGCCCTGAGTTGCCTCCCACTTCAGCGGCAATCAAGTGACCTTGAGACAAGCAACTCTCAACCTTCATGCTGCCTCAAAGCTAAATGGAAAGAAAGGACACAGCTTTCCAAAGTATCCTCTTCACTAAAGCAGTCTGAGCTGGGAAGATGGGGAAGATCGGAGAAGCAGGGCAGGGAAATGCCCATCAGATGGGGTTTCTGTGCTGAGCCAATTTTATTCCTTGTACCATTAACCCTGTCCCTCCCAGTTTCCTCTCTAGAGGAAGATGCTCGTGAAAATTTAAAATAACTCAAATACTGCCTTCCAACACGCACTAGGTGCTGGGTACAAAGATGAGTAAGATGCAATTCCTGCCTTGACAGCACCCACAGCCTCGTCGCTGAGGCACACACACCATAAACCATAACCAGTGAACAAGGAAAGTGCTGTCCTAGAGAAACAAACAAAACGCCATGAAATCACAGAGCAGGGCTGCTAAGCTGACCTGGGGTGGTGGGATCTAGGACAAGAAGCAGTAAAGAAAGGCTTCAGAAGTTGAAGCAACATTTCAGACTTGGCCTTGAATAGGCAGGGAAGTTGTGCTTTGAGCAGTTATTAGCAGGAGGGCCAGCCCCACGTGACGCACAAGCTGAGCACATTCAGAGAGTGGGCAAGTGCATGAGAGAGCCCAGGGTATGAGAAAATATAAGGGTGCGCACAGTGGCTGGAGGTGACAGAAGGGAAATATGGATCCAAGACACTTGAGGTTCTTTAAGGTGCTAATAACATGTATTTTATCCTTTAAAACAATGAGCTCCAAACTCTTTTGAGCATATATCTCTATCTGTGAAATGTTAAATCTACAGCCTCCATATGAAAAGAAGCAGGGCCCTGTGAGGGCTTCTCAGGACAGAAACCATCCCCCGCAATGGACCTTTGCTTAACTTTTGTCTGCAGAAAAACTTTAGTCAAAGGAGAAATTTAATCAGAAAAATGAGAAAATACAGAAACAAAAAAAGCAGTCAAACAAGACCAAATAATCATAGCTTAGTCATTAAATAAAGTCAAGGACTTTTAGTTCCTCATCAAGGACGATAGATAATTTTCGGAGCCATATATCCTTTGAGCTGTTTTGTAGACACTGAAATCCAGGTAGAAGAAGTTAACTACCTGATGACCAGGCTATAGCCATGATACAAGCTGCCACAGTTCTGAGAAATGGCCCCAGAGCAATGGGAACAAACCAACCCTGAAACCGAAGACTAACTGTACTTTGAACAGTCAAGAGGAGGCTGATAGACCACCACACGACTAATTTCAAGATGACTGTGGCTGTCAGAGCTGCCCGTGCTGTTTCTGCATATAGCCCCTCCCTCTGTCCACGCACCCCTGAAATTCCCCTTTAAAAAGCTCTTGTCCAGTGATTGTCAGGGGGAGTTGGCCTTTGGACATGAGTCTACTCTCCCTGCCAGATGCCAGCCTCCAAAATAAAGCAAACTTTCAAAACAAACTTATGGTTACCAAAATGGAAACAGGAGGGGGGAGGGATAAATCAGGAGCTTACTATTAATATACACACATTACTATATATAAGGTAGATAACCATCCAGGGCCTAATGTATGTAGCACAGAGAACTCAACTCAGTGTTCTGTATTAACTTATACGGAAAAAGAACCTGAAAAAAAAATGGATATATGTATAAGTGAGTCAATTTGCTGTATACCTGTAACTAACACTGTAAATCAACTATACTCAAATAAAATTTTAAAAAATCCAAAGATACAAATAAGATTAAAAAAAAAAAGCAAACTTTCTTTTCCATAAATCTGGCCTCCTGCATATTGGCTTTCAAGTGACAAGTTGCTAGACCTGAGTTTTGGTAACACATGTATATATATTTATTATTTGTAAAGTACATGCAGGTACTACTACATACATTATACATATATTATAAATTAAAGCTCAAATGTTTAAAAAATACCAATACTAAAAACACACAAAAATAAAATATCCACATAATAAACATTTGTCTTTTTCCACCCACTTTAGAGAAAGACAAACATCAGTAGTATGGAATCAGTCAATAAGGAAACTGAAGGATTTTAAGCCTGGGGATAAATTATGAGGGCAGTATTTTAGAAAGCCATGCTGGAGAACAACAGAAAAGGATGACTTAGAGTGCATGATGCTGTGATCCTAGAAGCCACACAGGAAGCCACTGACATATAGTGAAGTCTTAGGAAGGGAGCGGCAGTGAAGGTGGAAAGAAGTCAGCCTGAGGACTGTTGGTGCTTGGTGGGCTTTGGCTCTGGAAAACTGTATGACCTCTCCTTCTCCAAATAAGAATCTATCATTAGGCTTCTAAGGGAGCCCTGTGTCAGTGTAGAATACCATGGAATATCATGAAATATGAGGGTGGAAAAAGCTTAATGTGAGCATTCCTAGGAACCCAAATGACTTCTTTGCCTTTCTAATGATTTGCATTCATGAAGGAGGGTTTGACTCTGGTCACCCTCACTGAGTCACAGCCCTTGGTCTTCCTTACACTATCATCCAAGGAAGGGGACCTGAAATGAGCCTCGTCTTCCAGGCAACTCAAGAATGAGCTCCAGAGAATGAAAATCATGAGATATTTCAAACAGGAAGGTAATCCTACAATCTGAAGATTTTAGAACCAGAACAGTCCTTCAAAATGATCTAATTCTAAGGATGAAGAAGCAGAACACAGAAGAGAGTAGAAACTCCATTACAGCTAATACCTGGAATTGGGGCTTTTTAACAGACCATGATCCTTCTGTGCTGTGTCCCTTTAAATAAAATCATTTTTTCATACCTCTCACAGGTGTCCTGGCCTTGTCCCAAATGAGCTGTGTGGTATCCAGAAAGCTATTTCATTTCTTTGTACACAGGCATACTTTGCTTCTGGCGAAATCGTTTGAATGACTAGGACCTATTTCTGAAGACTGTTCTGAGGAATTATGAATATATACTGTACCAGTGGGAAGTGGGAGGGAAGTTCAAGAGGGAGGGGACATATGTATACCTACGGCTGATTCATGCTGATGCATAGCAGAAACCAACACAGTATTGCAAAGCAATTATCCTTCAATTAAAAATAAATAAATTTGTTAATAAAGAATATACATTGCACCAGTGGAATGCAGGGACAATACAGGGGTGTGGGAATGGGAGGCACAGACAATTTGGTGTAAGACAGGCTCAAGGATGTATTGTACCACACAAGGAATATAACCAATATTTTGTAATAACTTTAAATGGAAAGTAATCTTTAAAAACTGTAATAATTTTTTTAATGTTTTAAAAAAGAATACACATCGTAATTTGTTCAACAACCTGCAAGTAGCCTTGATTGTGTAGTAGATTTAACTCTCAAGATGGAATTAATGTGGTTTGGAAGCCCCATATTAGGAGCAGTAGCAAAAGGCAAATTCTCCTGAGTTTCATTCACTGATAACAATTGCCAAGCATTTACCGCATACCAGGGGCTTTCCAGGCAGTGCTAGTGATAAATAACCCGCCTGTAAATGCAGGAGACAGAAGAGACGCAGGTTTGATCCCTGGGTCAGGAAAATCCCCTGGAGGAGGGCATAGCCACCCACTCCAGTTTCTTGCCTGGAGAATTCCATGGACAGAGGAGCCTGGTAGGCTACAGTCCTTGGGGTTGCAAAGAGTTAGGCACAACTGACGGGACTTAGCACACACACACTCACGCATACCACATACCAAGTGGTATTTGCCTGGACTATCTCTTTGAATTCTCAAAGAAATAATTGAAGGCAGATATTGGGCCTTTTTTTAGATTAGGAAACTGAGGCTTACAGAGGTTAAATCACTTGTTCTAAATCACAGAGGTAATAAATATCAGAACCAGGGGTCGAAGCCAGAACCCTCTGCTCTGTACACCTTCTCCCTGCTAATCAGTTGTCTCTTGATGAAATCTAACATGCTGATACTCCTCTCTTCTTTCTTTTTGGTGATCAGCCCACAGAAATGGTAGAAACCTATGAAGTGATGGACCTAGAATTAACAGCAAATGCTAAGCTGGAGTTAAAACTTTTGGCATCCCAGTACAAAAAGGAAAAAAGAGGGAACGGGGAGTATAGACACTTCCATACATCCAAATAGTCTTCTGTAATAATAGCATCCTCGCTTGGCATAGAAAAATCTGCTCAGTTAGGCTTAAGGCCTCTTTTTCATAGACACATCTTTTGGCACCAGAAATAAATGAACAGAGGAGCACAGGCATGACAGTTCCCTGACATCAGAGGAGCAGCACTGTCAGACCTATCCTAAAACTGTCGTGTATCTCAGAGGAAATCTTTTCATCCAAATTGGCAAGCTTGGGGAATTCCCTCATATACCACAAATCTAAATTACCTGCAGGTAAAATGCCATTGTTGTAAAATGTGATCTTTGTCTGTCATCTTTTTTATAGTATCCACCAAGAAAAATCTGCAAAGTCAACCAGAGAGAGTTGAAGAGGTAATAATATTTTCTGCAGAAGAGCCATTTAGAGCACATTCATCAGCTTCAACTCAGCAGCAAGTTCAGGCCAGGCAGGATGGTGCAATGTAATACAGGTCAGGAGATCCAGACACCTGGGGTTTCTTTCCAACTGTTGGCTCCTCTCCATCCCCACCGTCAACACCCTGATCCAGGCCATCACAGCTCCCAGCTAGATTCCTCCAACATTCACCTACACTCCTACTCTATTTCCCTTCCAAACCACACCATTACTGCAGAGTTAATATTTTACAGGATAAATTGGATCACATCACTCTCCTGCTTAAACCCTTTCATAGCTTCCCATTTCATTTATAATAAAACATCAAACCCTAAGCATGGCCTGGAGAGCTTTGCACCATCTGGCTCCTGTCTACCATTCCATCATCATCACAATTTACTTTCTCCTTGGCTCGCTAAGCTCTAGGCACACGTGGCTTCGTTCCCTTCAGACCTAAAGATCTTTGCACATGCATTTCCCTTTGCTTGGATTGATTTCTTCCTAAGACAAACTCAGGTTTTAGCTTATATGTCACTCCACAGAGGTCTTGCCTGAGCCCCCAACCTAAATCTGCCTTCATATTCAGATTCTCTGCCAATACATTAATTTTCCCCCTACATAGCATACATCCTAATGTGTAATTAGATATCTATTTTTCTTTACTTGTTTAATATCTATTTCCTCCTCTATAGCACCCATGCGGGTGAGATTGTGTTAGTCTTACCCTTCACATTATACCCAGGACTCAGTGCCATTAACACAACATAAGGAGCAAACACATATTTGTTCAAGGTACTGGTTTCCTCTCTCTAGGATTCAGATTTCAACTATAAAATGACAATTTGGGAATAAATCAGTGGCTGGAAATTTATAATCCCAGAAACCTAAGGGACTTATAAGTACAAATAGAGACAACAAGCTCTTTGCAATGAACTAAAGTAAAAATGAAAAAATTATATTTAATAAGAATTTTTTAGATATTATATCACCATATATTAATAAAGATTGTTAAAATTCTATTTAAAATGTAATCATACAAACTTTAATAATGCAGTTCAATAATTACATGATATAACAATAAATACATTAAAAAATAGAAATAGTTATCAAATGTGGATGGTACACTTGTGATGTAAATATGGATCAAATTCATATCTAAGGTATATGCTATACCTCAAATTCACCTTGGGAGGCTCTCAGTTGCTTTCAACTTGGAAGTAACTGAAAGAGACGTAAAGGAATTGTCACTGTGAATGATTCTGAGGGGCCATTATAGATGCATAGATGAAAAATTCCATGGACAAAGAATGAGCCCATGGTATCAGACAAGAGTGTCAAGACAGTACTTGGAAGAGTTATCATGGAACACCCATGGAAAAACAAAAGCAAAAAAAGCCTGATTCTCTCCTGGCCAAAGCCAAGAAGCACATACCTCAGGGTTCAGTGCTATGGGGATTATTCATAGCCAGTGATTCTCCCAAATTTTGTAGAGGAGGCCAGCTTGACTTTAATACCATTACCTACTTAAAAAATTGCCAATGGTTTCCCGTTGGTATATGACACATTCTAGTAACAAAAGACACAATCTGTCAACAAGTAAAATTTTAAATGGCCATATGTTTGTTTGGAAAAAACAAGTAAACATTAAAAATACATTAAATTTTATCTGTGTGCTACAGAATTAAAATTTCATTTTCTTTTGCAGGAAAAAAATCATTTTTATTTGATACTTCAAAATCTTTCACTTTGTTCTATAAAAAAACAGCTTAATTTTAGAATCTCTGTGTTTTGTTTCTAAATGACGAGTTAGAATAAATGTGAAGCTCTTTCCAAGTATTCACACAAAACCCTGCATGTGGATCATCTTTATTGTCATAAAAGGGAAACCAAATTAGATAGAATGTTCATGAGACTTTCTCTTTTAAGTTTCCATTCAGGCTCTATAAACTTTCTGATGTACTGTATAAGAATTCTGATCAGTGATTTTAATTTAAGTTTCAGTGAAGTTTACCTTGATTACAATTTGCAAATTAATTGTAAGTTTACGTACGCATTAACAAATTCCTTTGAATTCTCTTTTCAACAGGAAATAAATATTTCAAATATGTGAAAAATAGATAATAATAACCTCAATAAATGAGTTAACATGAACCAGGGACTACCAAATGATTTTGATTAAAACCTTTTATTAATTCAAACTTTACAACAGTCCTACAAGGATTTTTTTGTTTTTGTTTTTGTTTGGTTTTGTTTTGTTTGTTTGTTTTTCTCTTCATTTTACAGTGATGAGATTAAGGCACAAAGAAATAAAGTAATTGCCCAATTTCCCACATTTCATAAGTAAAAGGGCTTTTATGATTTGAGCTCAGGTAGTCTGGCTCCAAAACCCACAGTACAGCCTTCCATTCTCCGCTATCTCTCAAATATCTATGAACTCACCATCCACATTTAATGAAGACTAACATTTTCCATAATTGCCTCATCTTTTTACATAATTAAAATATCCTAAGCATCTCCTTAATTCCATTACATTACCTTCCGAACCACCCTCCAGCACATTTCTGAATTCGGTATGTGTAGTTTCTTGTTTGCTCCTTTACTCCCTCTTTATGTATCCCCCCAAAATACTTAGTGCCATTTTGTGCATTGTACATTTTTACATAAACAAGATGTTGCTGTGTGTACCATTCATCAATCTGATTATCTTACCAACATTTTATAAACATTGCATGCTTCGATTTTCAATTTTCATCTGATCCAAAAGTTCCTTAAGAGATGACTATAATCACTTCACATTCATTGTAATTTCTGATTTAGTTGTTTTTATTTCCATCATCATAGTTTGTGTTTCCTATTTACATTACATTTCTTTCCTTTTTTACTCATCCTTGTATGAGTGCATGCTAATTCACTTCAGTCATGTCCAATTCTGTTCTATTCCACGGACTGTAGCCTGCCAGGCTCCTCTGTCCATGGGATTTTCCAGGCAAAAATACTAGAGTGGGTTGCCATGTCCCCCTCCAGGGGACATGACCCAGGCAGTGAACCTGCCTCTTGCATTTCCTGCTTTGGCAGGCAGGTTCTTTACCACTAGCACCACCTGGGAAGCCCTTACTTATCCTTATGTTCTTTCAATTGGGTTGATTTAGTTTTCTTTATTCACTTCCTAATTTTCCCCCTTGTCTTAATTCGGAAAGTACAGTCTATTCCCATTAACTTAGTGGTTACTTTAAATATTTTTAACATAAATTTGTTATTTAGCAAACTCCAACTATAAGTGTTACCCCTGAGCTTCTACCAAATAATGCATCTTCCAAATATAAAATCCTCTCATTTCATTTCTATCACTGAATAGACATATAGTTTCTTTTTAAGCCCATGAAAACTTTGCCTTAGGATCTTTATTACTGATTACATAGTAAATATAACATGTTTTCCATACTTTTTGCTCACCATTGTACTTTTAACCCCTTCCCTCTAGATTCAACTTTGCCTTTGTGAAGCAATAAGAAGAATTTGGAGAAGGAAATGGCAACCCACTCCAGTATTCTTGCCTGGAGAATCTCATGGACAGAGAAGCCTAGTGGGCTACAGTCCAAGGGGTCGCAAAGAGTCAGACACGACTGAGTAACTTGGCATGACTTGGCACAAGAATAACTTGTAAATGGTAAAGCTTCTCAGTCTATGCCATGGCAATTTCTTTTCTCTCTCTCTCTTTTGAATTGTAGTTAAATGGATGTGCTGTATCAAATGATGGTTACTTTCTCCCAGCATTCTGAAAATACTATCCCATTGTCTTCTAGCAACCATTATTGCTGATGACAAGTCTGCAGTAGGTCAACCTATCATTCACTAGTGGTTAATCTTTTTTCTCTGGTCACTTTTAAAATATTTTCATCTTCACTGTATTATGGTTTTACTACAATTCAAATGAGAAATTATTAAGAACTTGATGGGATAAGGTTACATGAATTTTTCAGTTCTGAAAATTGTTTTACGTCTTTCCATTGTAGATGATCTAACATTATATTTCTCATTTTCCAGAACTCCTATGTCATGCATATTGGAACTTCTCCTTATATATCCAATATATCTTAAATTCTCATTCAATGATTTCTACCTCTCTGATCCTGAGTGATTTCTCTGATTTCAACTCCAATTCAAATATTTTCTCTTCACTTGGGTATAGTTTGCTTTTGAACACATGCATATTTTTTTCTTGCCACTGAAATTACTATATTGCTATTTTTATATTTGGAGTCTACTTTTTTCCATACTGCTCTATTTCTGCTTACAATGTCTGCTTCTTTTAATTATTAAATATTTAAAACTTTCTTAATTTAAAATTTAGTTTAGATTGATCTAGTATCCAGAATTCAGGGATATAAATTCTACAATTAGTAGTGCTCTGTCTTTGCATGGTTTCTATTTAAGATTTTCTTAAATCAAAGTTGTTTTGTACTGCCTTGAACTGTGAAACCATGAGGAGGGATTTACATTGGCTTGTCATGATACTTTGTGGATGTCTTCAACTGCAGAGAAGTTTTTACATGAACTTCTCAGACTGCAAATCTTACTTAACAGGAAGGGTTGTTAATATTTTAAAATGTGATTTCAGACCTCGCCCCAGGAAGTGGTCCTGTTCAAGGTTTCTAATTCCTTACAGGTAACACTATAAGGTAACACTAACAACCTTATGTAAATGTCAAGTTCCTTTCAGTTTTCCTTGACAGGTGGAGAATGTTCCTAACTCACCATTTTTCAGACAGAGCAGTGTCTCTTACACATTCCAGTCTGCCTAACACAGATCTGAGGACCTATCCCTTGGGCATGCATGCAGGCTAACCCCAGTGTCCAACTATTGATTCCCATGCCTGGTTCTATAATCCCCCATGAGGCACATGAAATCAGTTTCTGCTCATCTCCATGAATATAAATATCTCTTCATTTCTGGCAGCCGAGGAGTTCCCCTCTTTGGTTTTCAGCTCAACTATGCATTTCAATTTTTGCTGTTGTTGTTATACTCTCTCCAGCAGAACCATCTATTTTTAAATGGGAAGCAGAGTCCTTTTGTAACAGCTCAGATTATAATACTCAAAGTCTTATCATTTAAACATCCATGTTTCCTATGCTTTCTCTCTTTAACAAATGGCACATAACAAGGATAACATTGAAACTCTGTAATCTTCAAAACCTTCATTGGAGTTAGACTGTGCCATCAAATTAAGAAAAAACCAAGAAACACCTTTAAGGACTAAAGTCACAAGCACACTTATCTGATCTCATCTATGTGTCAGAGAGCCATTCATTCAGTAATCGAGAGCCTAACAGACCCAGGAACTAATAATCAAGAAGATTGGAGTACAGTAGGGAGCTCATTAATCATATGTTTCTAAATTTTAAACCTGAAAGGATAAGTAACTTTTTAAATTGTATATTTGATTGCTTTAAGGAAAATAATACATATAAACAGATATCATTTTTCCTAAAGGACTGCAAACCCCTAGTTGAGAAAACAATCTTATTCCCTTTCTTTATTTTACAAGTGAGGGGGTAGAGCCCCAGTGCAAAAATAACTTTTCTTATATTATACATTCATCAAAATTAGACCCAAGCTTTCTCCTAAATATTAAAATAGCTTTTCTAAAAATTCAAAGGTATGGACATGACTACTTTGCACTTAGAAGCTGAACAAATAAATCCCTGACTCTTGATTAAGTAAACACAATTTTATCTTGAATAATCAAGATTTCTAAATGCAATAGAGCCAGCATTCATTTTTTATCTTTTAAGAAAATGGCTAAGAACATTCCATAACTGGTGTAAGCGTATATTCTAATTTAAAAAAATAATATTTATTTGTTCTATCTTGCATTCTTAATCTTCCTTCCAACTCTGCAGAACAAGAAACACTTCTTATCTAGCTTCAATAATTCATGCCTACTTTTTCTCATGCATTGTTTGCTTTAGTCACTAATTCATGTTGACTCTTTTGCAACCCCATGATTTGTAGCCCGTCAGGCTCCTCTGTCCGTGGGATTTCCCAGGCAAGAATACTAGCATGGGTTGTCATTTTCTTCTTTAGAGGATCTTCCCTGACCCAGGGATCGAACCCATGTCTTCTGCATCGGCAGGTGGATTCTTTACCACTGAGCCACCAGGGAAGCCCAACTAGGTAATAAATACATATGTATATGACTATCCATGTAATATGTTAATAAATACAAATTATAACATACATTCTGGAGATAACCTAGGCAGAATGTCAAAAATGTCTCTTTGTACCCTGATATCTGCAGTAAGGACAAAAAGAACACTAAAAACTTTAACTCTTTTAGAAATATTCAACAAAACAAGGATATTTACAAGTGACTACTTCCTAGAATAGTATGTTTTACACCCATAACACAGCCATCACACACACACAAATAATTGTGGATTTTCCTTAAATTTTACATACCCAAGGATACTGCCTTATTTACCTAGTTTAACGATATTAGTTTCTAGTTACTACACATTGGCACAAGTACACTATCAAAAGAAGTCAATAGAAAGAACACTGGGTTAGAAGTCAGAAGGTTTAGGTTCTAATCCTTGCTCTGCCACTTAGGCAATTCACTTCATTCTTCAGTTTTCTCAGGTAAGATTAAAAGAGTTGGATTGTCACAGTGATTTCTAGATATTTGTTTTATGGTTTTAAAACAATAATGGTGATAATTATACGGCTTTAGGCTTATGATTTTATTATGTTTTAGTTATTGGGTACTGCAAAATACCCAGATTTAAATAGATTAATATACCACAGTGATGTATAACAGAGATTTTTATAGCATGGTGCTTGGGGGAAAAAACAGTCAGAAATTAATAACAAGATTTAAATTAAAGGCTGTGCCAAAAATCTGTAAGAACACTAAATCATTTCCAACTTTAAGCAATAATAATTAATATCCACTAATAATTAAGTGGGTGATGTGTAGTTTCAGTTCCAGGTGCCCAAGCTTCCCTTTCTTGTCTCATTATTAAGAATTACAACCAACTGTGCTGCAGATAAACCTTTAAGCAAAGCATATTTCATCTGTTTGCTTAATGGACTGGCATCTTCTTGGAATTCAGAGTACTGGAACTTAATATTGGTTGTGAGATAAATTATGGTTGACTTCAACATCCTCTCTCTCACATTGGGAAAACTCTCAGTCTATTTCACAGTCTGAAACTTTATTTCATTTGCTTAAGTGAAAACATTCCAAATGACATTCTAGAATCCTAGAATCTAGAGGATACAGGGAAGGTGGTTATCAGGGTAGAAACTGGCAAGACAAAACAAACAAACTAAACTATAAACACTATGGGAGGGTAACAGTGATGCTATTTCAAAAATGGTGTCTTGTCTAGGAATTAGTAAGACAGCAAAATAACCCGGGGGAATCAGCCCCTAATTTTTCTAGTAAGGATTAAATAGAAGTCCTTACAAGCCTTTACACAACATTGTTCAAGGCAGTTACCTCATTATAAAATGGCTTCCCTCTTCCTCAGTGTATAGTAGCAAGGGAAAGAATACTGTGTTCTGTAAGTCAGTGCTAGCCAAAGATGATATAATGCAAGCCACATAGGTAATTTTAATTTTCTAGCAGTTATATTTAAGAAAGGGAAACATTGCGAAGTTATTTTAATGATATTTTTATTTAACTTAATATATCCAAAATATGTAATCAACATAAGAAGTATTACTGAGATATTTTGCATTTTTTTCTTCATGCTATGTCTTCAAAATCTACTGTGTATTTTTACAATCACAACATATCTCAACTTGAACTAGCCACTTCCAAGGGCTCAAAAGCCACATGAGTTAATGACTCCCATATTGGACAGCAGAGTTCTAGATAGGTGCTCATCTTAACAGATACATTTCTCCAAAAAGCAACGAAGTGCCTGATACATAAAACAATAATTATCTGAGACCATATCATGATTCCTCAGAACAATTAAAACCAATAACAATAACCAAAGATCACATAAGTTCTGAAAAATACATTATCAAAGGAAGATACAAGACAAAAATCGTATCCCAGGGCTCCTGCCTACCTGCCTGCCTTCTTTCCTTCCATTCTTACACTGGTCCTCCTTCCACCAACACTCTGGCCTTGGTATCATGCCAAGAAACACAAATGTGAGCAAAACAGTTAAGGTCAGAGCCCTCATGAAGATGACCATGTAACAGGAAAGAGGAAACCTAACTAAATAAGTCTACAGTAAATTAATTACAAATACGAGAAGTGCTCCAGAGGACTCCTGGCGGTATGGTGGATGAACCCTACCTAGCCTCAAGGGAGTTGCTGTGGACTGAATGTTTGCCTCTCCCAAAATTTCCATGTTGAAACCTTAACCTCTAAGGTAACAAAATTAGGAGGAAAGGCCCTTAGGAAGTGAACCAGTCATAGGGTTCTGCCATTAAGGGGACTAATGTTGTTATAAGAGGTTCTAGAGAGATCCCCTTCCCCTTCAACCCTGTGAGGTTACAGGAAAAAGATAGCCATTAATGAGGAGGCAGGCCCTCATCTGACACTAACTCTATGGATCTTGTGATTTTAGACTTTCTGGCCTCCAGAACTGTCAGAAGTCAACCATTTTATGGCTTTATGGAATTTCTGTTTTAGCACCCTGAACAAACCAAGACAGGACTAAAACATAGCTTCCATCAGGACATAATATTGATGCCGAAGGAGTCCTCAAGAACAAGGAGGAATTAGCTTGATGGAGCACGTGGATAAGGAAAAATGTGGGAAATGGAAATTAATAACATTCTACACGAGGGCAGCAATATGAGAGAATAGTTCAAAGACAGAAATGACTCTGATGAATTTAAACAATTTAAACAGTTGGAATTTAGAGACTAAGAGTATGAAACATAGCTCGAGATGAGTTTCAATCACTCAGAATGTTATAAACCATGCTGAAAGAAGCATGGAGTCATTTGAGGAGCTCTGGACTAAAGAAGCAGAAGATACACGGGACACATAGAAAAAGCACTTTAGGGTATACCTCTTTTTGTACTTACTCATCAATAATCCACTGATACAGGAGGTCTACCTATACCCAGACTGGCCACCTCTTTCCCACCTATGCCAATGGTGCAGAACTTCAAAGACATAGCTACAAAAACCTAAACACCACTACACAAATATAGCTTTGATTTTATGTACCTTTTGTCCAAGAATAACAGCCTTAATTTTCTTAGCAATTATTAGTGTGTTCTTCAATACTGTCTATAGCAATAATAAAATACAATACTATAAAAAAGAAATCACAAATCATTCAAAGAAAGCAACTAGCTTGCCCAAGCAACAGAATTCTTTTTTTCCTCCTTTGCTAACACTAACCTAGAACAAGTAACCAACTCAAATAAATTATGTAACATTTATCATTATATAATTTATATGGATTATTTTCCAAATACAGTATTCCAAAACCTATAATTATAAAATTTAGATTGTAAAAATGCCCTGTAGAAGGAAAGCCTGTATTTTAAACTTTAACTTTCACAAAGAGTAATGGAAAGACACTGAAAACTTTGGAGAATAAAGATGACATAATCTAACCCATATTTCAAAGTCGCAGTAGAGACTGCAAGAGAAATAACAGATTGAAGGCTAGGCAGGGAGATAAATTAGAAAGTAACAACAGTAGACCAGTCAAGGGATGACAGACTTTGATAAGTGTTTGGAAACAGAAGGTAGTTTAAGATGTAAAAATGTCTTGACATAGTTATTAATTGCATGGAAGCAGAGAAGGAGATGCATGAGAGGGCAGTACAAACAGAAAGTGTAGGTATGGAACCATGGCACCACCAGAATTTTCTTATAAGAAATAAAGCAGACCTTTAACTGAAATATTCCTCCCAAATTAGCAACATACTTCCCAGCATGTCATGAGAAACAAAATCCAAAGTTTATACTTCTCTGACCAGATGAAGATTCCTCTCTCCTTATGGCTACATTGACCACTGAGCTTGGAGTGCCTCTGTGAGATATCAAGGAGGTGATAGAGAGCTGTGCATAGTAATTTGTATCATTATTCTGTGTATGTCTTTGCATAGTGCATATGCTGCTGTGAAAATTAACCAAGGGATGAAAAGGCAGTCCTCAAAGTGGGCATTCTTACCCGTCTTTGAACCATATATATCTTGGTGGTCAGACCAAGCTTTAACACGTCAAGGATGAATCGAAAGTTTCTGATTTAAACAAGATGGATAGTGGTGCCATTTTTTGAGAAGAGGAACACTAACAGAGGAATAGATTTGGAATTAAAGTTTCAAATTCAGTTTGGGGTATTTTCAGTTTGAGGCACCAAGTAGAAGTTGGATAAACAGATTTAAAGCTCAGAAGAAAGTTCTTTACTGAGGATATAAATGTGGCAGTAGTTGACTTTTGAGAAACACTGAGAGCACATTTTAAGTGTTTAGTACCTAGAGTTGAGCTTTATTTATTCCATTTCAAAGAAAGAATAAATAAGGATAAGCTAATTAAGGAGACTAAGGAGAAACCAGAGAGATTGGAGTAAACAATATTTCAAAAGGAAGGATTGGGTGCTACCAAGAAGTCGTATAAAGGAGGATTGGAAATTACCCCCTAGATTTAGTAAACTGGAGGTTATTAGTAACCACTGCAAGAGGAGTTTGGTTGTTTTTTTTTTTGTTTTTTTTTTTTTTTAGTATTGAGGGTAGAAGCCAGATTAGAAAGATATGAGGTGTGAGGAAGGAAATGAGGAAAAGTTGACAATCAACATATTGTTAAGTTTGACCATGAATAAGAAGAAAGCAAGGACTTGACAAAGGATTGGGGGTTGTGGTAAGGTTATTTGTCTGTTTTAGAAGGATTTAAGATTTAATTTAAGAAAGATTTCTAATCTAAAATAACAAGAATTCAAGAGAGAGGGGAATTAAAGGTAAAGTATCCTTCCAGTGAAGGTAGAAGGGCATAAAATTCAGAACACAGGAGACTGGTCTCAGCTAGAAGGAAAAAACAACTTACTGTAGCAGAAGGAAAGGAGAGAACAGATGTCAATTTGCTTATTCAGAAATGAAAGCTCCCAAATATGACAATTCCTCTTTACAGCAGGTGATTCTCACTCGGTTTCCAGTACATACATGAGCACTCTGGTGGAGGGTGGGGGGAATGTATGTATACACATACATATACATATACACACACACATATATACTCTCAACTACACTGAGCATCTACTGAGTTATGACATGTTTCCCACTGTCAAGTTGCAGGGGTATCATTCAGAGCACCATCTGCACAGATAAATCTGGAAGACAAATTACCTATGTATTCCTATGGCAGGCCAGAGTAAAATGGGACTTATTCAGAGACTTCCCTGGTGGTCCAGCAGTTAAGACTCCACTCTAACAATGCAGGGGGCCTGGGTTCGATCGCTGGTCAGGAAACTAGATCCCATATGCCACAACTAGGAGCCTGAATGCCGCATCTAAGACCCGGCATGGTCAAATTTTAAAAAATAATAACAATAATAATAATGGCAAAAAAAATTCCAGAAAAGGGACTAATTTGCGTGTCAGGAGAACTTGACTCTATTCCTAACTGTGACATTCTCATTTGGGTAAGTCACTTACCATCTCTGTTTTATAATGTCCTCATCTGTACAGAGTATCAACAGATGATAGATAATGGATGGAGAGATAAGTAGGTAGACAGATTCAAAGAAGAAGGAAGAAAAAATGGCTTTTCAGGAAGCATGTGCAAAGACATAATTATGAATGGGCCTGTCACATTTAATGAATTTCATTGTGGATGTAGCAGTGAGTTCCTACAATGTCCTGAGCATTATATACTGGGATATGTAGAGTGTCAAGTATCTCATTACCATTGAGCTCCTTCTGTTACTATTAACTTTTATATTATGGCATACTAATAATATATTCTATATTTCTGTAGATTTTTCTAATCTAAATTATATATATAAGATTTTATATATATATATAAAACACCACTTTAATGGCAGAAAGTGAAAAGGAACTAAAGAGCCTCTTTGTGAGGATGAAAGAGGAGCATGAAAAAGCCAGTTTAAAACTCAATATTAAAAAAACTAAGATCATGGCATCTGGTTCCATCATTTCATGGCAAATGGAAGGGGAAACAATGGAAATAGTGACAGATTTCCTCTTCTTGAGCTCTGAAATCACTGCAGATGGTGACTGCAGCCATGAAATTAATAGACGATCGCTTCTTGGCAGGAAATCTACGACAAACCTAAACAGTGTATTAAAAAGCAAAGACGTCATTTTGCTGACAAAGGTCCATATAGTCAAGGCTATGGTTTTTCCAGTAGTCATGTACAGATGTGACAGCTGGACCATAATGTAGGTTGAACATCAAAGAATTGATGCTTTTGAACTGTGGTACTAGAGCAGCTCTTGAAAGTTCCTTGGACAGCAAGGAGACAAAACCAGTCACTCTTAAAGGAAATCAACCCTGAATACTCATTGGAAGGACTGATGCTGAAAGCTGAAGTTCCAATACTTTGGCCTGATGCAAACAGCCAACTCATTGGAAAAGACCCTGATGCTGGCAAAGATTGAAAGCAGAATGAGAAGAGGGTGACAGAGGATGAGATGGCTGCATGGCATCACCGACTCAATGGACATGAGTTTGAGCAAACTCCGGGAGATACTGAAGGAAGCCTGGTGTGCTGAAGTCCTTGGGTTTGCAAACAGTCAGACACAATTGAGCAACTGAAACATATGACCATGAAACAGCCCATGGTCAAGTTTAAATTCCTTGTACTTCTAAGAGAACCTGTAGCTCAGCTCATAGCTCAGCCTTCTAAGGTTCCACATCCCCAGAATGTGGTACAGAATAAGGAAGCATTAACCGTCTAGACTCCTGAAAGAAGGCTAGAATGGAGTTCAGGACAAAGGCCCTCTAAGAATTAGAAGATTCATTAGTACTCTTATTATATTATATAGCTTGAATTAAATAAAGAATAAATGACATAAACCTAATTAGTAGCATTGGCTAAACACAAACACAGTGTCCCTCTCTCCAGACCTAATTCTTTGGTTCCAAGTTGACTTAAATACATATTGCTCTGTGAGCTTCTCATGATCCTGGATACTCTTTTTTGATAGTTTGTGTGTTCACACACTGTGTTTATTAGTGTCTAATTATATACCAAGCCTGTGCATGCATGTGTGAGCATACACACACACACACACACACATCCACCCACCCACTACTGCTGGCTGCAGTCTTCCTTGGGACTGTATCTCAAATATGATTTGTGGCAATTACTGTCTGAATCCAATTTCATTATTTGATTTTTTCCCTACATAGATTTCTTTGTCATAAGTTCTGACTGATTTATGACACAGGAATGCCATGCTTATACGTCTCGCCCTCCAAAACAACATTTAAATCTTATCAAAAATACTTTTCTCATTTTCTTAAATTTACTGTAGAAATAAAGTGCTATCATCCACTGAAATGCAGACGAAAAGTGAACATGAAAGCTAAAAGAAGACTCAGATATAATTATTAGTCAAATGATTATGTAATTTTGATTTTTTCTACTTTTCCTTCCACATCCATGGCAATGCATGAACAGAAACAAAGAAACATGGAAAGAACACAAACTGAAAATGACCAACTGGTAGGTGCAAAAATAAAACTATTTCTGATCTACTCAATAAAGAGGCTACTGGGGGAGATAATCTTACGTAATAGAACAGTGGAATTTAAGTCAAAAGCTGGGGGGCAAAAAGAAACTAAAAGCTACTGAACATTTATCATGTTTCAGGCAAAGGATTAGTACCTTCCTATATTTGACTCTCCTCATAAGGTTGACACCAAGCCGCCTGGTACTCCCTTATCTCTAAACACTACATGTGGTTGTAGTAGCTACTTACACGACATCATGGAATTCTGCAACAATAACATGAATAACAATGATATGAATACGAAAAAGGGCAAATGTTAGTAGGGATCTGCACTGTGTTTGAGAAAGAATGTAGGAAAACATCCAGAGTGTTCCTGTCTCAGACGTAGGTGCCTGTGCTGCAAATTCAAGGACGGAAATCAGATCCCATCATTATCAGTGAATCGGAACGTGTTCTGGTGTGCCTGCCTGTGGGAAAGCCCTATAAAGAAGCTGGTGAATATTTTATGATGATATCTCAGAGGAAGAACACAAATGACACCTCATAGTTGGCCTTTATTTGATTTCACAGAAGAGATGTGACAAGTGTAAGACCAGTTAAGAGTTACTCAGGAGCTTAGAGTTTTAAGGCACTGTAAGTATATCTAACCATTTTGTTAGATGATTAGACATCCAAATATGTCTTCTCTTAGGTTTGGAAAAGGAAATGACCTATTAATAAAACTAATTCAGAAAGCCTAGTGCTGCTTGAATAACCTTTGATAACTTTTTTTAATTTGGTAAATCCAAATTTATTTTCTTTTTTAATATAAATTCATTTATTTTAATTGGAGGCTAATTACTTTACAATATTATATTGGTTTTGCCATACATCAACATGAATCTGCCACGGGTGTACATGCATTCCCCATCCTGAAACCCCCTCCCACCTCCCTCCCCATACCATCCCTCTGGATCATCCCAGTGCACCAGCTCCAAGCATCCTGTATCATGCATCGAACCTGGACTGGCGATTCGTTTCACATATGACATTATACATGTTTCAGTGCCATTCTCCCAAATCACCCCTGCCTCGCCCTCTCCCACAGAGTCCAAAAGATTGTTCTAGACATCTGTGTCTCCTTTTTATGTCTTACTTCATGCTTTCAAATAAATTAGGATCCTTATTTTCAGTAACAAAACAAAAATGTAATGACTTTAAAGTTTGATTGTAGCTACTCAATTATTTTAAGTAATTGAAAGTACATAAAATACAAGTGTTTATGAAAATAAGCATAGACAAAAGCGATCTAAATCAGTGTCATGGAATTTCAACTATAGAAAAGAAATTTTGGAGGGCATCAGGATTTATATTGCATTTCACTTACAATATATGAAGATAGAAACTGACATGTTAGATGTTTTGTTTGTTTGGTGTTTGTCTAGTGAAATATAATGTTATGCCAGATATTGCGCTAGATTTTGTGTGGCTACTATTAGAAATCATGTACTAAAAAGAATCAGTCTATTAAGGGAAATATATGACTTATAAATACATAATTTCAATACAGTGATAAATGGAATGACTTTGAAATAAAGGGAGTATAGAAGTAAAAGCAAAAATTTTTTAATTAATAGCATTTGTTTTTTAAACAAAACCATCATAACCTTATTTACATTTTTCCTATATTTTATCTTTTTGAAAGCAACTTGCTGTATGTTGCCAGACTGTGAAACACTACAAATAAGTAGTCTGGTTTGGAAAATGTTTTTAAAATTCATTGCTTAAAAAAATTAAACATATGAAAGAGAAGAAAAACTTTTACCCATATCTTAGGAAATATAAAGCAGTGTCAATTTTTTTTCATTTATCTCCTGATACTGATGTCTGTGGTACCCAATTATTGAAAAAAGAAGTCAAAAAAATAACAATGAAAGAAAGCCAATCAAGAAAAAAATAAAACAAGGTAATCTTATAATGAAACAGGATTGAAAAGCTAACAAATATGAAAAAACTTAATTTAATAATGTCTAGTCCACAGTATTTCCCTGAAATCTAGGACTATCTGGACTAACCATTTTCTAAAAGGGAAAGTTAAGAACCACTAACATTAATTTTAATGTTATCCCTTCAGCCTGAGCACTTCCTCTCTTTTAATTCTAGATTTTAAAAGACAACTGAGCATTCCTAGTGCCTAGTATTAACTGATTTCATAAAGTGAAAAGAAGCAATAAGCAAAAGGTTAGATCAGTTCTATTTTATTTCAATTCTAAATAAAATCAATGTTAAATCTTCACTTGATACAAAATATTAATAAACATGTATTCCCTTAAAAGTGTATTAAGTATAAACTCCACCTTTCAAAATACATTATTTCTATGACAGGTTAAAACCCAGGGGTCAGATACAACTTACAATTAGCTACATGATGGCAGAAATTCAACCTAAGGAATAAATGATGAAATAAATATTTTATGTCTGATTGAAATCATCATCCAGAATATCTGGGCAATAAAAAGAACTACCTATACTTAAATATCATATACAAAGGTTTTTGTTTGAATTTCAACTATTTAATATAAACAAAGATGGGTGCTATGGTAACATAGATATATAAAGAAAGAGCTCTCATAGGCTGATTCATAATCATTGACTTGGTTCCCTTAGTTTATGAAAAACAGCTTCCCTGTGGCTCAGACGGTAAAGCATCTGCCTGCAATGTGGGAGACCCAGGTTCAATCCCTGGGTCGGGAAGATCCCCTGGAGAAGGAAATGGCGACCCACTCCAGTACTCTTGCCTGAAAAACTCCATGGACTGTCGCCTGGAGTCCATGGAGTCACAAAGAGTCGGACACGACTGAGCGCCTTCATTCACTTCACAAATACCTGTGCATATTCCTTCCATAGAACACATTCAAATTGACTGCTGAGATTGCAGACTGAGTGGAATATATCAAAATGGAAGGACGGGAAAGAGTCTTTAGTGCTATGTACTTCTGAGTATCAATAACTGCTGGGACATGCAGCCAAGCAGTTTCCCATTTCTATTCTTTGTTCTTATCACCCACATGTACTCCTATTGAAATCTTTCTAGTCTTCCTTGGACTGGCTTAGATGTCACACTCAAAGTAGGGATGTGGATAAATGTACTAAGAGGGAGATGAAGAGACTGATGAATAAGGTCTCAAGAAATCATGGTAATATTTAGATCATTTAAAGGTGCTTTTATAAACAATTGGGAAACTATGAAAAGGTTTTTATGGGGAAGTAACATGATATTAACTATGTCTTTTAAAAATCTTATGCAAAGACTAATTAAGGATGCAAGAAAAGGGAAACTCAGACTTTACAACATCCAGGTTAATAGATAGGTATTCTCTTAAAAGTGTATTAAGTACAAGATCCAGCTTTCAAAACGCATTGGAACTTCAGGTTATAACAAAAAGCCCCTAAATTCTAGCAGTGACAAAAGAGATGGATAAATGATAATATTGAACAAAGATTATCAGCTTACCTGATGTTAGTAACTGTACCTGATCCATCTTACTATCCCTTATGTAATATTTCCTAGAAAGTCCTAAGTTAGTGCCTGATAATAAATTAAGTTGTTTTTTTTTTTTTTAAAAGCTTTGTAGAGATCAAATCAATGAGGTTGGTAATTGGATATGACAGTAAAGAGAGATGAGTCAAAGATAAGAGTGGTTTCCAACTTGGCAGACAAGAAGGTTGATGTCAGGAAACTACCAATATTTGCTAAGTGCATACTAGTTATCATAAACAGTGTCATTCACTGAGATGGGAAATTCATGATACAAAGCAGACTGAGATTTGGAGGACCACAATAATCAAATTCAAAATAAAGAAGGTTACATTTGTGTTAGCAGTGGAACCACATGAAAGTCAATAGCATGTAGTTGAAAATTTGGATGAGGAGCTCAGGTATTAACCTATAAGTCAGAAATATAGAGGAGACAGGCGAAGTCAATAGAGATGAGTTCATCCAAGAAGAAAATACAGCAGAGAAAGGAGAAAACAAGCAAACAGACAACAACAGCAAAATAGAAATACCTCTATTAAGGACATCATTCACCAAACAGTAATACTCACTAAGATAATCCTGGTTTTATGGACTCACTGTCCACAGGTTCAAAGTTCAGCAGAAGAAAAAAACTATAAAAATCAATTTTAAGAAACTGCGTTTTATGACTAATGTATCTACAGTGGAAATGGGTGCATAGAAGGAGAAGATGGAGGAATTTACCTGGGAAATAGGTGTGAATGATGAATGGGGCTTGCATGAGCACAAGGAGACAAAAACGGAGAAGGCAATGGCACCCCACTCCAGTACTCTTGCCTGGAGAATCCCATGGACAGAGGAGCCTGGTAGGCTGTAGTCCCTGGGGTCGCTGAGAGTCGGACACGACTGAGCAACTTCACTTTCACTTTTCACTTTCATGCATTGGAGAAGGAATTGGCAACCCACTCCAGCGCTCTTGCCTGGAGAATCCCAGGGATGGAGGAGCCTGGTGGGCTGCCGTCTATGGGACACGACTGAAGCGACTTAGCAGCAGCACCAGCAAGAAGACAGAAAAGAAGCATTGTATTGGGACTGGTGAAATGTATATCCCTTCATTGCATTGGTGTATGGACTGAAACATTGAAATTGTGAACAATGCTCATATGCTCAGAATTCTTAAAACTAGACACAAGACCTTTGAGCATATAGCTTCCTTGCTGGGATAGCTATCCATGAAAGTGCCTGAATCAATTCACATGAGGTCTAAACCAACTTGAGACTTAATTCGGAATGCAGACAAAATCCACTTATGAAAATCCAAAGAATTTTGTTAACATTAAAAAATAATAAAATCTTTACTATGAAATTATAAAGCCCTTTTCTCAAAGCAGCTGAAAAACAGCAGTTGCAAGAACAGTTAACTAAATATTACTGTGCAGAGAGATAAAGTGATCTCTTACAGACCTCACAGAAATTCTAATCTAGACTGAGTGTATTTTACTTTGGGTTTATCAGACCAAACCTGGAGAGTGATGTTTGACTCCAAGCAACACTCAAAAGGAGCTTATCCAGAGGCAGGTAATCAGGTTTACCAACACATCTACTATAGGTCATGCAATTTTATATACTATAAATTCTTAAAAGTGACCTTGTGTTATACACTTCAAATTCAAGGAACAGGCCAAGCTTATTTTTGGTCAAATAAAATGATTAATGGATCAAAAGGTAAAACTGAATTTCCCCTATGTATATTGTAACCATACTGCATAGATAAAGAATTGGAAAAACTAAAGAAGAAAAAAGTCAAATGCCAACAATACCTATGAGAACAGATGAGATGGGTGACATAAATGAAACTCACAGAAATGATAAAATCTCATTTTAGGCAATATTTTAATTATACTCTTCTAAATCTTACATTTTTACCACTAATGAGCACAACTAAATTTCATCAACTGTCCATAATATAAATGATGACTGCTAAGAGTATGTCATATTTTATATTCCATAAACATTGATTTCTTCCTTAATTGATGAAGTCTTGGTAGAAACATATCAAAAAGGTATGTCTTAAAGTCTGAGAAATCTAAAAACTTGATAATTAAGGCATGACTTTTCTCTCTACTACCATTCCCATTCCAATGGCACTTTTCCATTGTTTAATCTAAAACCGTCATGGAATATGATGTTTCACATTAGCTTATTCAAAGATCAGTCTTCAACTTCATTCCATGTCATAGTTCCTTTTCCTGTCCATTTTTTTTTCATTGTTATCCTCTCTTTGAGGCTAGTAAATAACTAAATGTCATCTACATTAGGAAAAATCTAGTTCTACCATCTTATTAAAATCTCTTCAGTGCTAAAGTCCAAACCAATGCAATAGTCTATTTTGAATGTGCAATAAAATGCTAAAAACTAAAATAATACAAAGAAAATTTAGAAATACAGTCAATATGTGTTCAATTAAACTAGTGGATATAAGTACAAATAAACACTACAGAGGAGAGAAATTAAACAAAAGTATATGTATTTTTTGCTATTCCCTTAATAAATCTTCTAGAGTTTCATGTCCAACATATCATTAAACTATTTACTTATATCTGACATCCAAATATCTTGGAATCCAACAACCCATCCCCTGTAAGCCTTAATACCAGAAATACACATCAAGAATGATAAAGCTGAAAGGGATCTCAGAAACCATCTGATACAATCCCTTTATTCTGAAAATGAGGAAACTAAGCTGAAGAGAAGGGAAAAAAACTTCCCCAAGGTCAAAAAGTCCAATGCCATTTTTATGATACTGTTACCTTAGACTGACTCAAAGGCCTCTTTTATTTATATCTTCTTAAGAAAAAGGCAGGGTTTCAAACAAAAGAATAAATACAGAGGACTGCAGCATACACAGAAGACTTACTTAATGCTGCTATCAATAGCTTTAAGGGTAAGAGAAGAGGAAAGAAGAAAAGCCAATGAGGTAATAAAGAGTTGACAGAAAGAAGCTTTTTCATTAGACCAAATCAATACTGTATTCCTCCATTACTTACAGCTTCACCAGGAAAAGTGAAACCTGAGTGACTATGTTCCCTCCAGAGTATTTAACACTAAAATGACTTGTTGGTCTCAACTGTAAATGTAAGGACCAGGCATGACTGAATTTGAAATCAATGGCAAATTTCTCATTAACCCAATGTTAAGAAACCAAAGCCAGTTAAAATAGAATGGGCCTTTTTCCAAATTGGCAATGCCACCCACTTCCCCTCCATTTCTGGAGCAAAGGGATGAATTAATACAAAGCTCCTCTCTCCTTTACCATTTCCATAGAAACTCCCCCTTTATAAGTAGCTACTCTGCTGAGAAAGAGGAAAGAGGAAAAGTATATACTGAGTGAAACAAGGGTGGCAACTGGGAGTTGGGTTGGGGAGGAAGGAAAAGCATAAGTGCTAAGTATTTATTTAATAGTTTAACACCAATTGACCATAGATTAATGATATTATTGTACTGCAATATCAAACAAAATGAAATTAATATTAGCCAAAAATACAAATTTCTTTTCCCGCTCAGTATTTTCTTGTTTGTGCAGAAAGGCCCTTGAAATCTGACTAGTCCTAGTGGCATGAGCCCACCAGTCACCCACAGAATTCATTTCATTTGGATGAATTATTTCTGACTACTTACTATGGAGATAGCATTGACATGATCTTATTCTTTTTTCTATAGGAACTCACATTCCGATCACAGGGACAGGTACTTCCCACAGTAAAAGACAAGACCAACTGAACTGCAGATGACTATACACCAAGTGAAGCCTGGGGCAGGCAGTGAATCATTCTACTTGGAAGGGTTTGAGAAGATCTGGCAGAAAAGATGGGAGTTGGGCTGGGCCTGGAATAATAGGCAGAACTGCAGCAGCGCTGGGAAACGAGGGGCTGTGTCTAAGTAAGGCAAAGGTTAGTGTAGAAGTTAACAGCATTCCTCATGGGAAAAACAACTACAAACTATGGAACTGAAATGGACAGATGCTGTAAACATTCCTGTATGCCAACAAGGCTGGAGTTGGCTAGAGAACTGTGAGAAGACAGGTAGAGAAAGAACCTTGATTATGCAGCATATTCATGTTGATAAAATATATAATCAAACAACATGCTCTGAGCCAGGTCTTGAGCACATGTGCATTTTTAAAAGATTCTACCTAATTTTTTTAAATTATATAATTATTGTTATTTTTCTTGAAATTTAGACATTACAGGAGAAACTGTCCAGAAGAACACAGCAAACCTACAACTTGGAACACAGTAATACAAATCTGGCCAGAGTTAACAAATCTTAATTATAGACTGCCCTACAGACAAAGAACAGGTACTTCCTCATTATTGCCGTATTCCATTCCCAAGCACAGCCACTCAATAGGTGTCTGCTAATACAACTTGACTATAGACATTTAAAAACAACTACCAACATTTAAATTGCTCAAAACAAAGAACAGGTGGATAATCTTACTACCAGCAGTGGGCAATGTCCCATTGCTATAGCTATGGTGTAGCAGTAAGACATAGGCTTATGTTTATAGACTTTAGCGTCTATGCTTGCTCTGCCTTTTGTAGTTATATGACCTAATTTACCTCTTCAGAGGCTCACGTCCCTCCCCCATAAGGTGTGTGATTGTAATGAGTGCTGACATTTTCTAATGCAAACTCAGTAACACTTTGAGTCATATACCCCAGTACGTGGATCTCCCAAGGCTGATGTCACAGTTACCCATCCTCAAGTGCAGACATGTAATAGCATGAGACAAAAGCTTCAGACTGAATGTGTTTGCTTAGCATGATAAAGAACAGGCAGAATTGTGCTGTGCTTTAGGTAAAAGTAACAGGAGCCAAGGATCTCCCATCTTCAGGTTCCCAACCAAGATGGTGGTCCCATTAGCAGAACCATGCACGCGTGAAGTCACTTCAGTCATGTCTGACTCTTTGAAACCCACCAGGCTCCTCTGTCCATGGGATTCTCTAGGCAAGAATACTGGATTAGGTTGCCATTCCCTCCTCCAGGGGATCTTCCCCACCCAGGGATCAAACCCAAGTCTTTGATATCTCCTGCATTGGCAGGTGGGATCTTTACCACTAGCGCCATCTGAGAAGCCCAGTAGAACCATGAGTGGAATTCAAACTGAAGAAGCCATGTAGTAAGCTGGAAACGTAGCCCAGTAAAATCTCAACAAAGGGATTACGTGGAAGCACTCAGAAACGCATGAATTCAGAGTGCTTTTCCCCCTTAGTGCCTTTTCTCACAACCTGTAGGTGGAAAGGGAGGAGTAAGCAGACCTCTCAGGATACCAGAGCTTCAAGATGCTACCAGCTACTTTCCTGAGCAAAAGTTACAGAGAAGAGCCCTGGTGCCTATCAGGGGAAAACAGGGTCAGTAAGGAGGCAAAGAGGAACCCTCTCCACCATTCTGAAAAGAAAGTAAATTTCCAATCTTTCATAGCAATATCCCACAAGAGGACTACAGAGGAAACCAAGGCTTCTACCAACATGACTTCCTTTTTAGAATTCTGAGCTTCTGAACCATCAACTCATTTGCCACTTATGCTTCACTTCATGGTTACATTCTGGTTGCAAAAATCCACTGCAGTCCTCCTTGAATTAATAAAGCACAACAATAGCACAACTTCAACTCTCTCCATCAAGAGAAACTTGGGTTTCCTTGGAATTTGACACATCAGTCTTTTCATCACTTTTTAATTATTGTTTTCATCATTTTTAAAATTAATTACAAACACTGACCATTCTTTTCTTTTCTATCCTCTTTAGGTGATTTTGGGTGGCTCTCCTATCTTAAAGTCTTCTCCCCAACATAAGATTACATATGGTATGGATAACGTATGGACAGCTCAGCTAGAGCCATTCATCTAAAAACAGAATCTGGCGCTTCCCTGGTAGTCCAGTAATTAAGAATCCACCTCACAATGCTGGGGACACAAGTGCGATTCCTGGTCTGGGAAGATCCCGCATGCCCCAGGGCAACTAAGCCCATGCACCACGACTACTGAGCATGCACCCCCAGAGCCTGTGCTCCACAGAGAAGCCATGGCAATGAGAAGCCCCACACACCCCAACTAGAGCCCAGCCCTCACTCACTGCCACTGGAGAAAGCCCACATGCAGCAACAAAGATCCAATGCAGCCGAAAATAAATAAAATAAAAACTTAAAAATAAATATATTTTTAAAAAATCTGACATTTCTTCTACCCAGACAATTTGATTATGGATCCCTACTTCAAGTACTTATTTAAATTTTGGCCCCATTCTTAATTATTGAGGAGTATTATCTGATTCTGGGGCACTGTAAAGGTGATCTGGGTCATCTTTTGAATTCCCAAAATTAAAATAAAACATTCAAGTCACCAGTAACAATAAAAAAATACATCTTCTAGAAATTTTTGTTTTTTTCTTTCTATAATAATTTATAGAAGCTCACAGATTTTATTTCCTGAATCTCATTCACACTTTGTTTTAATCCCCCTTTTTACCTTAGGTTTTAAAAATGTCTGAAACACTGCGGTATACTGGATTTAATTCCTAATTTTGTAAGGCCTAAACTGGAGTCAAAAGAAATTAAGACTGATATTTTAGGTAAAGAGATGTTTAATAGCACATTTTAGGTAATTAAACCATGGGATATAGTTAGGAATGTTCTAAACAGCACACTAGGAAAATGGTTTTTATATTTCCTATGTATGTAGGAAGCAGGGAGAAGATGAGTATTTCATGTCCCGGTCATGAGTGTTCCTCCTGGGAGGAGAGGAGCTATTTAATGACTTGTCAAACTAAAAAAGCCCTTAAATATCCTTTAATATGGTACCATCGTTTTTCAAAGAAAGACACTGAGGCTCATTTCCAGTGCTAGCACAGTAGAAAGGAAAGTCAACTAGGAAAAACAAACCTGACTTCAAACGCAGACTCTACTTCTTACTAGTCTTGGGGATTTGAGAAGCCCCAGGCTTGCTATATCTCAGCGTCCTTGTGTGAGAACTAGAGATACCAACTTCAGTATCCCTCTTGCTCTGAGGCTTGCCATAAAGGTAAGGTTTCATGAGTCCTCATTTATTTAACAGTGATCAAAGAATTGCAATAGTGCAGGCAAGATGCTAGTGCTGAGAATTTAGTGATGAACAGGGCCCAGGTCCTGTCCTCGGGAGCTCACATGCCGGGGAGGAAGATGAGGCACACGTGCACATAATGCGGCTAGGTTTTGGAAGCCATTAAACACAACATCACTGTAATTAAAATTTGTGTGCAGTTTCTAAACAGCATAAATGTATTCTAAAGGTTTTTTATTGTTGTGTAGTCGCTAAGTCGAGTCTTTCCCTTGTGACCCCATGGACTGTAGCCTTCCAGGCTCCTCTATCAGATTTCCCAGGGGAGAATACTAGAGTGGGTTTTCCTTCTCCAAGGGATCTTCCTGATCCAGGGATCAAACTAGCCTTTCCTGTGTCTCCTGCATTGGCAGGCAAATTCTTTACCAGTGAGCCACCAGGGAAACACTAATGAATAAAATAATTAATTTTTGTTTCAGGGTCACAAGGTATGAAGTGATGGGACTTGAACAGGTTGGTGGTTCTCAGCCTTGGCTGCACGTTAGAATCTTCTAGGAGGTTAGAAACAAACAAGCAAAACTGATGACTAATGTCTGGACCCCAGAGCAGATACAAGAAATCAGATTTTCTGGTTGTGTGGCATTAGCACATTTTAAAAGCTCACAGGTGACTTGATTCTGCAGCTGAGCTGAGAATCGCTGGCCTGTATAATCTCTAAGCTCTAGCATTTTGTGATCTGACTACAGATTCTATTCGTCCCATGTCATTCTCTTCCAGGAAACTAGATTTGGTCTTAGACCTTAGAGTTTCTCTAATGACCTCTGAAAAGTCATTAAGAAAAGACTGTACACACACTCCAGTGGACAGGCATTAACAGAGTATGATTAGAAGCAGGGAGCCTGGGGGTGTCTAAGCACCACAATAAGCACTAATCAAATGACTAACAACAGTTGGACAAATAAGAACTTTACAAAGTTTATCTTGTCACAGTCACTTGATCATGCAAAGACCACTGATTCTAGACCAGGCTCATGTATAAAGTTCACCTAGGTTCCATGTGTATAAAAGTCATATTCAGAATACATTCAGGACTGAACTATGTCAAGTGTCTTTAACACGCAATACTTTGTTTCAATTTTAAAGGACTAGGAAAAAATCTATTTAGGTTTCTGACTTTTCTTAATATTCTTCTCTGGTTCACTCCCTTGGTCAGGAAGATTCCCTGGAGTAGGAAATGGCAACCCACTCCAGTATTTCTTGCCTGGAAAATTCCATGAACAGAGGAGCCTGGGGGGCTACAGTTCATTGGGTCACAAAGAGTCAGACACAAGTGAGCACACACACACAGTGTTTTTCTCTGCCTAAAACATATTTGCTTATAGGATTACTCTTACAAGGTAGTAGCTATAGATCAATGGAGGAAAGTAAGTTCCCTAAAGAGTTCAAGAATAAAGTAGATAGCCTTACACAGAGGGGTTATTCAGGATCTTCACTGTATTGTAAAACTACTAAACAATAAATAATACCATCACCCAATTTTCCACCTTAGCAATCCACAGTGCTTTGTAATTTGGGAAGGATATGCATCTGACACATACCAACCCTGCTTCTCCCCTAGTTTCCCTGCATCTTAGCACCACTCCCTGCTGAATTGTGTAGCCAGAAATCAATCATCCAGACATCTTACATGCTTTTGACTCATATCTATCTATTATCAGGCTCAGCTCATTCTACCTCCATCTATTCTTTTCGTATCCATGACCACTGCCATAATGTTTCGTGTCAACATTATCTATACCTTAGACCAGTGGTTCTCCAACTTTCTGGTTTCAGGATCCTTTTACACTCCTAAAAATTATTGAGTATCTCAAAGAGCTTGTGTTTATGTGGCCTATATCTTTCAATATGTACTGTGTTTAGAAATTATGACAAAATGTTTCAAATATTCATTAAAAACAAGCCCATCATATATTAAACAAACAGGTGTTTTAATGAAACATAACTGTTTACCAAAACAAAAATGAGTGAAAAGTAGTTTATATGCTTTCAAATGTCTGTTATGTCTGCCTTAACAGAAATCAGCTGGATTCTCAAATCTGCTTGCTCATTTAATCTCTTGCAAATGTTGTGGCTTATGCATATAAAGAAAACCTGGCCTTACACAGATACGTAGTTTAAAAGAAAAGAAATTTTAATAGCCTTTTCAGATGATAGTGGATATATCATATAACCTCTGGAAAATCACAGTGGACACTTAAGACAATGAGTGAAAAAAGATGAATAATTAGTATTAGGAAATATCATTATGAACCCAGTTTTAACCTTGTGGACCCACTAAAAGGTCCCCAAGGAGCTTCCAGGGCCTGTGTGCCACACTTTGAGAACTGCTGTCCCCAACTGCTTCCCCAGCCTCCTTATGATTCCTTAACTTCCCCTCTGGCTCCCCTACAATCCACTCTTCTCTCCAAAGCCAGAGTGTCCATTTAAATATACAGGCCACATTATATTACCCCCTACTTCTGACTCTCTTTGGATTCTAGATTAAAATCTCTCTGCGAGCTTCCAAGGCCTGGCACAACGCTGCCCTGCCAAGCTTTTCGATGTTGCCTGGACCACTTGCTCCCATCACTCCAGCGACACTTCTTCTAAAGCACCGAATACCTCCTCACCTCAGTCTCATGCAAGCTGTTCTCTTCTGCCTTCAACATCTTCCACCCTTCTCTGCCTGCCTCATCCTTCAGAACTCAGCTTAAATGATTCTTCCTCAGAGAGATCTTTCCTAGCCAAATGCTAGAGATAGTACTTTCATTTTACAAATCAGCACACTGAGGCTCAAAGACTCTAAGAAATTTGCCTAATGTTCTCACAGATAGTATTTCCAGAATTTGGATTCCGATCCCACACCAACATCCATGTACTTAATCACTCTGCTACATAGTCAACACTCACTGTAAAAAAAAAAATTATTAAAAAAAAATTAAACACTAAATCCTACAGGGCTCTCCTGCGTTTGTTATTAACCTCTTTGCATTTGAAAACATCTGAAGCAATGGTTTATGTTTACAGTGAAGAGTCTTCCCCTCTGGACCTGAGTCTCCCAGTGAGTCCTTAGGTGCCCCAGGGGGCAGCCTTTGACATCTCCAAGGCTCCCACAAGCAGAGAGGAACAACCCAGCCAGGAGCCTGAGAACTTCACATGACAACATAGCCACAGAACTGCTTCTTCAGTACCTGGAGACCTTCACCAGCCTCCCCGCTTTACTCCTCCTCCTCACAAGAGATGTTCCCGGGGGCTCTAGATATACCCAGAGCAAAGCAAAATGACACTCCATATTTCCTTGAACTCTTTATCTGATTCCCCCCAACTGGAGTGTCCCAGCTTTGAATCTCACTGAATTCTTCAGATTCTGCCTCCTTAGCTCAAGGTGGTGAGAGATAAAGACAGAGGATGTGCAGGGTGGGCGCTGGTGGTCCTGGAGCAGTTTAGCCACTCCCTAACTCCATGAACCTGAACAAGTCTGTCTACTACTTTGAAGCTTAATTTTATTTCAAAGACGGTATCATGCCAGTAGACTGCTATGAAGAATTAAAGGGGCAGAAGTTGTGAAGAAATTCTGTAAATCCTGAAGTTATATCGTCAAGGAAAGTATTACTATATATGGTTAACTTATAGATATTTTGCATTCTAAGGCTCCTCCCTCTCACGGATGCTTAGAAAGTGACCTTGGAATCAGAGCCCTTTAGAGGAGCTTCATTTCTCTTTGGATAACAAGTAAAGTCATGTAGCTTGATAGTAGGCCATGAGATAGAATTCAAAATGTCATATGTTAACTTGGTTTCCTATGTCTAGTCAGGCTATTTATGAGAGTTCTCACAAAATCTATAATAATTCAGATGGAAGTCATAGTGAATACACATTATGACAAAGTACTCAAAAAAAGAGATGAGAAAAAAGTAATCACTATTAACAAATTTCCCAAACTAAATCAACACAGTAATATCTATGCAAAAATATGCTCTCAACAAGAATAAAAGCTATGTCATTTTTTACTAGTAAGTCCAGTACTTTCCTTAAACTATACTTGTAAGAGACAAAGCTTTAGTTTCTAAACGTCTTCCAAAATATTCCTATTGCTTCCTCAAATACAGACTGCCTCATTTCCTGCAAGTTGTTTTTCTAACTCTGTTCAATATCAACTTCATTAAAACTTTAAAGACTTAATCCTGAGTTATGGCTTGATGAGATCTCTGTGGGATGAAAGAAATCAAGAGATCACAGTAGCTACTATTTTTAAATGTTCTTACAATGGAAACATAATGTTGATGAGAATGCACTGCTGTAGAGAAAAGAAGATTAAAACACACACATACACAAAATATCATTTTAAACCCTAGGGTGGGTTTCTAATAAGGAAAGCTTGTTTGTTTTCAAACAAGCATCAAGCCAAATATCATTTAATTAGACTGATTTTGTAGTTCAGACATGAGTCATACTTTTAAAGGAGAAAATACAATAAAACTACTTGCTATAAATGTAAAGTATCACTGGTCATGTGAATGTATTCTTGATCTATACATTGCCAGAATGATTTCAATTTATAAAAATGTAATTTATATTCTTTAAGTCACATGATTAAGCATTTCCCCCTTTTTTGTCAGTTTTCTTCTTAAAGTTTTTATTTTGTGATATTTCCTTCGTCAGTGTCAAAGGATATGTTTGATAGTAAAATACTGAATGAGTATGCTATTAAATAGTATACATCCACCAAAACAAGTTGGAAAAATACTAAAATATTTTGAGTAACCATAATTTTTATATCAGAAAAAAGGACTCAGAAACAAGTAGAAACAAGAACTAAGAAAAATAAGACAAAAAAATCAACAAAAAATCAACAAAATTTAGTAAAATTATAATCACTTCTTTGATTTATTTTATCCAGTCTCTATAAACATACTACATCATTCTTTAAAACAAAAGTAATATAAAATCCAAAACTTAAGCTATGAAAGCTATCTAATGTTTTTCAGGTGAGGAATTTTATTGATTACTGATTTTTTTTTAATGCCCCAGTTTAAATGAAAGAATTAAATTATAGAAAAACACTGATAAATATAATAAAAACACTGATTAAAATACAGATTTAAGCTTATCTAATTACTCTGTGCTTTACAGACTTTCCTTTGAAAACTCAAAGAGTGATACTAATGACCTCCAAGGTTCCTGGCCACTCCGACATTTAAAGATTCTATAAACACTTATCCCTTCCTGACGGGGAATGCTATCTATTACAGGCAGCAAGTCCTGAGTGAAAAACATAAATAATTCTAGAGTTAATCATTTGTTCAGGTGTTTCTATTCAAGAGTAAAACAAATGCCAGGATTGAGTAAGCCATGTAATTCACATGGCAAATTAAGTGGTATCAACATTTAAGCAAATATTCGAGCAGCTCATACAGGTATTTCACATACAAATAATACCTCAAGTAATAAGGACTGTAAGAATGTTCTTTTCTTATGTTCTAAAGGCTTTTCTATGGTTCACTGACCTAAGCCAATGTGCCAGTGTTCAAGGTCTCCAATATTTCACTTCCAAAGACCCACAGTCCACACAGTGCTATGGGACTAACTATTCCTGCCCTATCTGTATGTCTTCACTGTGGGATTTACCTCTATATGCACAGTGCTGTAGGATGGTCATTTTAGAACCCCAATTGCTTGACTTAGCTTATGTCTCCTTCTGCCAGTTATCTCCTCTATAAGACCACATTATTGTTCTAATCACAAAATAATAATAACAATCCTTAATGGTAAAAATAAATAATGTATAAAATTATTCACATTCTTTGACAGAGGACACGCAGTACATCACACTACTTTTTTTGTGTTGTGTTGTAAAATACACAGGCAAGAAAAATCAACTGCATCGAGTTCTAGCCCCAATCTTACCACAATCAAAGCTGTGCAATCTTGTATAAACCACCAACTTGTTCTGGCTCAAGGGTTTCTTACCTAAGGCAGCATTTTGCTACACAGTCCCAGGGTAAGCCACCACTGTGCTCCAGGGATGGCATTCACAATGCATCTGAGGCACCCTATGGTCCTGGAACTCTGTGATGGGAGAGATGGCCCTGCCAATTCTCATGTTTTCGTAATGCAATATCATGATTTTAAAATCTGAGACTTTTACCGTGTAATTTCAGTATTCCCTCTGCATTTATGAGGTTTCAACATCATATGTACTGGAACTTGGTGAGCTAATACAAGGATTCTCTCGGTGTGTTAGCCCTGAAATCAGAAATACAACTGTGGCCTTTCCCATCCAATACCTGATTTAGTTCACTGTCTCAGGCTCTCTCCCCTGGCAAGCCTGGCCCATGAAACTTGTGTCTCAGTGACAGAAATTCAGAGTGGAAATTATCATGATGAGTTATTCCATTTCACCACTTTACCATTTGTGACTCAGTTTGTATTTCACAGGAAATGGCTGAGAAGGCCATTTAGTGAGTTTAAAGGATAAATCAAATATTAAGTGAACATAACATCAAAGAGCTTATAAAACAGATTTGCTCAAATAGTTTTTTCTTTTGGTGTTTAGCAACTTCCTCCCAATCCAGCTAAAGAATTCTCTCTGGAGAAGTGAGATGTGGAAGGTGCTGTCTCTCTATTAATAGGCTCATCTCAAGCTATGTGAATCATGGTCACTGACAGCAAATCAACAGATTAGTTATTTGGCTTTGTTAGTAATGGTAACAGATACTATCATCTTCCCCAAAAGTTTTGTTGCACCCTATGCTCCCATTCTTCTAAGCCAAGCTTCATAACAAACTCAACTCCACAGTGGACAAATACATGCATGTTGCCCTTGCACTCAGCATCTCTTAACAGGTCCTGTCATCTCTTTGTCAGATTATTACTGTGACACTTAAGCTAAAAGAATCCACCAGTCATGATCCTCTTTGCCAAAATGTACACTAAGTAGATGAAAAAGAGGAAAAGATTAAATGAACAATGAAAAAACAATAAACTCAGCAATTTCCTCAAAGTCTCTATTTTCTAATGAGATGCCAAGGAAAAGGCCACAGGAAGCAGTTTCCTTATGTAAAATTAAGCCATGCAAATCACTGGTCTCCAAGTCAACTTCACCAAAGATCAGGTGAGTTTATATTACCCATTCACAAAAACAATCCACCTAACATTTAGATTACCCTTGTTCGTTAGTAAGAAGGCTGACTAGAGTCTATCCACAAAAACTAGAGTGCAAGAACATAGTTCAGAGACTAAGATATCAAAGTCACATGGAATTAAGAGCCTTGAAGTTCTTTGTAGACCACATAAGCCCCGATAGAAGATGGCCCCCAAATGATCCTTGCACAACAATATGAAGAATTTCATTTTCCCCTAATATGAGTTATTTACTGTGCAGAGATAACTCTAGTATTTTGCACATATCTTCCCTTTATACAATAACAGGCCATACTAACTGGATATAAAATAACAGATTTTAGTAGCTTCTGCCTTAAGATCGTAATTATTTTTGTTTACTCCTGAAATTTACTATTTCATCAACGTCAAGGGATAAGAAAAAGAGCCCACTATGGAATGAATAATGTCATGAAAACTCAACGGAAAAATGAGATGGAACAGCTTCTTTACAAGTCTTAATCACAAATTTCTAAACTAATTCTGAGCCCCACTTGTCCAGACTTTTCAAGTGTTTTCTTTACCCAATGACCCCAGCCCATATGCTTCATTCCTGAAACCCAGGAGATCACAATCAGAATTGCAAAGATGAGAACCTAAACTAGTCAACTGGTCACCAAGCAAGCTTTCCTTCTAGACTGTATTTGTTTTCAATTGTCCACAGCAAGGGTTAATCATCTGCAGATTGCAAATGACCCTGTGGGCCACACCCAAGGAAGCACAGACCTTGGCAATTCTGCTTTCTTTCTCTCAAGATAGCCTGGCTTAAATTGGGGATAATCACTCTGAAATTTTGAGGTATCCAATTTCCCTTTGTAAACAGATATACAGCAAAGGCTAACCATTTGAGTTTAAAGCCAAAGAAAAGAATCAGCTTCAGAAAGGCCAGGCTAAGATCTCTGATAAGTCTAAAGTTTCCTTTACACTTACTGAGACCAAACTGCAGATACTATGTTGTTCCGTGAATGTCCCAAAAGTGTGAGTGTGCAAAGATGGGAGTAACAAGACAGAAAAGTTAATGAGAAGAGCCATTTGGAACAAGGAGAGAAGCAGTTGGAAGAGAATAAGAAAAGGAGGTCTGGGTGAAAAGAAGTGAAAGGGCATGGGTGAAAACGGGGAAGTGAGAAATCGATCAGAAACGTAAGGAAGATTCCACATCATGTGTTGCCAAAGAAAGAGTTAGAAAAAGACAATAAATTTAAGTTCATCTTGTGCCTACTGTCTATTATGTGTTAAGATTGCACTGTGTTATGAGAGATATAGGAAGGAAGGTTTATTTACATTTAGGTTCTCAGGAGGTAGATTAAACACTGGATGGATGGATGGACAGATGAAGGGATGTATGAGAAACAGAGATGGAGAATGAGGTGGCCACTGCCCTCAAGGACTCTACAGGATCTATGGGACAAAGAGCATGTAAACATGTAACTCTCATCCCAATCAAACCGTGGTTTCATCGAGGTATTAAGTGTTTTCCTGAATATGGGACAAGAAGCTATTAGCTAACAGAAGGTGACTGAAATCTAACTGAAAATTGTGGGAGAACGAGGGGCCAGAATGGAAGAGGAGGATCCTGGTTCTCTTCCATGAATGCCCCTAGATGCTTTGCCGAAGGGGAGGGGGGTGTTAGCCACTAGGGAGCCCACCGTCAGGGCTTCTACTGACCTGGTCTCCTCCTCACTGGCCTCTTGCGGCCGCTGCAGAAGCGCACTTTGCTGAATACCCCGAGGACGTGCCTCTCGCACAGGGAGCGCCCGTCTTTGCTGGGGCTGGAACGGCGCTTGGAGGCCGACACCCGGTCGCTGTTGGACTCCCTCGCCTGTCGCTTCTGCCGGATCAAGGAGCTGGCTATCGCTGCAGCCATAGCTGCTCAGCGCGGGCCCCAGGCCCCGGGCTCCACTGCGCCCTCGGGATCACGCTCCGCCGGGGCGAGGGCAGGACCTCGGCGGCCTGGAGGGACAGGGCAGGCGCGAGGAGGCAGTGCTAATATTTGAGAAGGCTGCAGTACCAAAAACCCGGCGCCCACAAGGTTAGTCAAGAGTCTGGGCAGTGGCGACAAAATGTGTGAAAATCCAGATGTAAACTTCCCAAACCTCTGGCGGCGGGGGCGGGGCGGTCCCAGGCCTTCCTGTTAACTAGACTCTTGCATCCCAAACTTGCACCCCCAGGCGATCCGCGTCCAGGGGGGCAGTGGGGACTTTGGTCACACTGCGTTCGGAGTACCAAGTGGAAAAGGAAGAAGGATGTCCAAAACAACAAGCCGTGCCCCTGTCGGAGAGGCGCAAGCGTTGCAAGGTGTCCAAAGTATATCTACACACACATACATAGAAAACCCGTTTACAAAGCAAGAGTCTGGACCGTGGCGGGTAGCGTGCCCCCGGTAGAAAATGCTAAAAAGTGAATAAAACGTTCCTTTAGAAAACAAGCCACCAACCGCAAGAGAGGAGAGGAAGGCAGCAATTTAACTCCCTGCGGCCCGCAGTTCTGGAGATTAGGAGGTCCGTCCCGGCTGGGTGAGGTCTACCGAATGCATCGCCCCGGCTGCGGTTCTCCGGGGGCCCGCCGCCCGAGTTCTGGAATTCCGAGAGGCGCGAAGTGGGAGCGGTTAGCTGGAGTCGGGGTAGGGGCGCCTGGCGGGGCAGATGTTTCCAGCTGCGGCGAGCGCGACTCCCCGCCAGCAGCGCTGCAAAGAGAGCGGGAGGCGAGGGAGGAGGAGGGCAAGAGGGAAGGGGAGGGAAGGAAAGGAGGAGGGAGGGAGGGAGATCCTCCAGGGCCAGGCACCCTCCGGGAGAAACCCGCGAGAGGCGAGCGCCGCGGAGACGCGGGGTCCCAAAGAGCGGGCGCTCTTTCTCTTTCCGCTTTTTTTCTGGCACAAGATGGGCACAGTTGGTGATTATTTAGGGAATCCTAAATCTGGAATGACTCAGTAGTTTAAATAAGCCCCCTCAAAAGGCAGCGATGCCGAAGGTGTCCTCTCCAGCTCGGCGCCCACACGCCTTTAACTGGAGCTCCCCGCCATGGTCCGCCCGGGGCCGCCGCACCGAGCTGCTCTCCGCACAGGCTCAGAGACAGCGAGGGAAGGAGGGGGCGCCCTGGCGGGCTCGGGATCAGGTCATCGCCGCGCTGCCCCGGCCCCCCAGGCTCGCGCGGCTCGGCAGCCGACAGCTCACAGGCAGCAGATCAGATGGGGATTATCCGCTGGACGCGAGGCCGATCACTCCGTCCCGCGCGGCCCATCCCGGCCGAGGAAGGAAGTGACCAGCGCGCTGCGAACACCCGCGCGGCAGCTCGGGTGGGGCGGGGGCTGGCTGCGGGCGACTTCGGCTCCAGGAGGCTGCGGCTCCGCTTCGGAGCTGCCCACCATGGTCTGGCGCCCGAGGCGAAAGCGGGGCCCCTGGGCCGCCGGGCTTGGGGGCGTCGGGAGGCGGCCGAGCGCACCACCGGGGCCCTGGGGGCCGGACGCAGACTCTGGGGCCGGGGCCAGGAAGCAGGTGCGGTTTGCCGTCTACTCGCCCAACTCGCTGCGCGGGTGGCCGCTCAGAGCCGCGGGCTAGCGGGGTGCCCCCGCCGCCGCCTCCCTGGGCCCCAGAGGGGGCGCTCCGGGCGGAGTCCCATTCGGGAGCTGAGGCTCGGGGCACGCCGAGCCGCACCGGCTCCTGGGCGCCGCCGCCGCCTAGCCGGTTCGCTCGGCTGGAGCGCTAGCTCCGCAGGAAACTCCAGGCAGGGACGACCGCCACCGAGACGGAGGGTGGGACGAAGGGCGGGCGGCTGCCAAAGCACCTTTGGCACTGCTCGCCCACCCGCCGCGAGCTCGGGAGCGCCCAGGTGGGGCCAGGCTCCCGGAGCGCAGGGAAGCGCAGCGCGCTCGGAGCCTCCTCCCCTCCCTCGCGCCCTCGGCTCCCAGACTCTTCCCCCTCCCTCCCGTCACCCCTCTCCCCCTTCTCCGTCTTCTGTCTCTCCCCTTTTCTCCTCTCTACGCAATCCTACGTGATTGAGGTTTGGATGAGAAATTCTCAGAGGCAGAGCGAAACAACTGCAGCTCGGATCGGCTCAGTCCCATCCCTCCCCGGAGAGAAAACACCACCGACCGGTTAGAGGACCCCGGTGCACAAAGAGAGGTTAGGGTTGGGGGAATTGAGAAAAAGCGGTCTGTAGTCTCTCCAATAAGCTGGAGCACAAAGAATTCTGTTTTCTCTAGTGTCTAGGGACACTAGAGAAAGTAACGATGGCCCCTTGGGCCCACCTTCAGCTCATTTTGGAAAAGGAAAAAGTGTTTCCACATTCCAGGAACCCAGATCTGGGTTCGATCCTCCGGAAAGCTGCAAAACAGACTCAATCCCTAAAATGAGGGACCAGGTGAGCACTCTGCAGAGAGGGGAGGATGCAGGTGGAGAGGATGACTGTGGGCAAGGGCAGTCAGTAGCCAGCTCTGGAGGGCAATCAGATCTCCAGGAGTGCTTGTGGTGACCGCTGGACACTACTGAAAACTCAGCAGAGGAGAAAATGTCACCTAAGCTAAAATGCAGCATGAAAAATTTTGGAAACATAAAGGAGTAGCCATGCTAAGGTGTGGAAGCGGCTGTTGTGATACTAAGTATCCTTCTTCAACCAGTCTTCAAATATCCTTAGTCCCTCCCCTTTACAGACATTCCCATAAGCCACCAGGGTCGTGCCAAAAGATTTAATGGGTGATTTCCAAGCAGAAACAGGTGTATGCTGGAAATACCCTAATAGTAGGCAAGGGACATGAATGTCAAGGAAACTACTGAGAATGGATGTGGGTCCTGTAGAGGGCCCAGGAATCCTCCAGGTTCCTAGCAGAATGGGAACTGAGGCCTATGAGGTTGTTTAGCACAAGCACTGTTAAACAGCCCCATTGCATCTGGGGGCCAGGACATTTCATGCTGCCGCTGGGTACAGCAAAGGCAGATGGGTTTACCGGGCAGACATCTGGAGGAGGATTAAATAGGCAAGGCGCCATGAGAGCGGGGAATCCCAACTGTCAATGGGGAGCACACATCCCCTGCAGCAGTTCAGGGTGCCTGCATAAAGGGAGTGAACTTGGGATTCTGACAATATATAACAGACAGGGGAGATACACACACACACACTCAACCCTCTTCTCCAAAAGTGAAGCCAGCCAAATACATTTTCAAAAGTACATCGGAATGTGGTAAGGGAAATTACTGAAAATCAGTTGGTAACACTGTCAATTAGGGAAATGTTCACATCTCACAGATAAAATTATGTATTTTCCTTCCTTGGCTGCCACAAGACTTGTCTCATTCTTGAGGAAGGCAGGCACACGCAGTGCTGGCTCTGGGGGCTCCTTTCCTCTTGCAGTTCAACACTCAAAAAGAAAAAGGTCAGCTAAGGTGAGCAATCCAGAGAAATGGGCAAGAGAGGAGTATAGAGTGAGGCCTTGAAGAAATCACTGCTAAACTCTGAGTCTTTTTCTTATCCTCAAAATGGGGACAATCAGTCCCATCTACCTCCCAGAACTGAATATGTATGTGCAAGCATTCTGAAAAGTGGAAAATGCCAAATGAGTAAAAGAGATGATGACAGTGTTTATTTTTTTAAGAGAAAGCATGATATTTTTCTGAGATGCTTTTTTTAAATGTAGATTCCTGATGGTTTCTCAGAATGTGAATATCTATGAGTAGAGCCCAGGAATTTTAAGTTTTTAACAAGTTCTTCAGGTGTCAGAGTTTGAGAGATATATAGATATACAGAGATACATTGTTCAATAATACAAAATCCTAGAAGAGAGAAATAAACTCAGACTCTCAAAAATTAATACACTTCACCAGAACTGCAGTCCTATGCCCACCAAAAAAGGCCTGGAAAGGGAATGTGTGTTCTCTAATCTTTGAGTGTTTTGATTTTTTTTTTCCTGTGGGTTTATGACATACAAAGATGTTTCGATGCAGAAGGTAACCAGTGTAGCAGCACACGGTAGAAGAGGGTGATGAGAGAAGAGAAGAAAAAACAGATAACACTCGCTGTTTGAAGTTTTCCCTGTCTTGGCAGCATCGTTAGGCATTTATAGAACAAAATGAAAACAATAAATGCTAGCTTCCTGAAAGTGACACTCTATGTCTTTAGATCTTTACTAAAAGAATGTGGTGTTTTTGATTCAATTAAACAACAGAGACTTTACTTTTTCCCTTGTACTACTGCAGCTATTGTCAGGGTACATTTTAGCCGTTGAGCACTTTAAGTTATCATCAGCATCATTTTCTTCATTTCTCCAATGAGAAGAAATTAATATAGGAAAATCTGAGAAGTTACATAGGACCTATGTACAAGGCTCTTAAGATCAGAAGCAATACCCTAGTTAATCTTTTTTATATTCCGAAATTTATTAATTTCCTACCTGGGCCACTAAGTCTCATAAGTTTTCCTTCATGGTTAATAAGACATTTCTGCTATCTTTGCATTTGGGTCGGAGGGGGGCGGCGGTCAGGAGGAAATTAAATCAACCCACTGATGATTTAATTAAATCAATCAGGTCATTTTGAAGGGCAATATCTCAGGGATAACAATACTTTGATTTTTATGCTTTTTTAAAACAACTTGAGAATTTCCATTTACAGCTCTGAAAACATCATAGGTGGAAGCAGCTGAATTACTTGGAGAAAGTTGCCAGATACACATTGAAAGGATAATTATATTTCTGACCTACCTTCAAACAAATAAAACATAGTCTTAATCATCTCTATATTTTAAAATCATCTCCGTATTTTAAAGGAAAACAACAACAACGACAACAACAAAACAGAATGTTGAATAGTCTTTCCCAAAGGCCAAGTCTTTCAACTCCTAAATCAAACTATTAGGACCACAGCATTCATTCACTTGAAAGCTTGAACTGGGCACACGTTGCATCCAAGGCCTGTTTCGTTACCAAGAGGAACTCTCTATTCTCTCTATACATCTCTCTATTCTCCCTGCCCTCACAAGCTTATAGTCCATGCCATCATGATCTTATTTGGCTCCTGTCTTAATCACCTACTTGCTGTATGCTACTGCACAAGCTATTCAATCTCCAAACCACATCTGCAAAATATATCAATGATAATGACACAAGTAGTTCCTTATCTAACTGGGCTGCTGCAGGCTCAAAGAAGATGAGATAATAATGTAAAGTCTTAGAATGAGCATGCCATCATTAAAATATCCATTTAAAGCAAAGCCCTGCTATAAAAATCCAGACTTGCCAAAACAGGAAAACATACCTTGTGATTCAAACATATCATCATTCGCTCGTGGACATAATGTATTTAACAAAGGCTGGAAATCCACTTGAAATGAATGATTAACTTTGACATTATAATGGCAAATAAAATTTTCATTAGTGGAATATTGTCAATGTCCTTGTCTATTGGAAACACAAAGGAGTCTAGCTCTGCTCATATATCATCCTGATCTGAGATCAGGCCCCTGACTCAAAGCTTGGTGAATATGAGCTCACCAGCCTCTGACACTGCACGCTTGACAGGTAGAAGATCTTTTCTCCATGAATGCTATCCCACACAATGGCTGTACTTCGACTTCCTTTTTGATGCCAGATTGTCAGTTAAAATAGGCTGGTTACAGCAGCACAAATGATTTCTTTCTAATAATTTGTGATTTCCTTTATGGTGCCTTATTCAACAGTTTAACAATTACTACATGTGATATGTTTGTCTGATTTTAGTCATCTCTCAAAATAAGAAAGACTTAATTCTTCTTCATGACACAGATTAAAGTTAGTATCCTTATTGCCCAAGTAAAGAAATTATCAATGTTTTAAAGAATGTCTGTTTTAATAAGAAATATAAGCTATAACTTGGAGAAAGCAATGGCACCCCACTCTAGTACTCTTGCCTGGAAAATCCCGTGGAAGGAGGAGCCTGGAAGGCTGCAGTCCATGGGGTCGCTGAGGGTTGGATACAACTGAGCAACTTCACTTTCACTTTTCACTTTCATGCGTTGGAGAAGGACATGGCAACCCACTCCAGTGTTCTTGCCTGGAGAATCCCAGGGATGGGGAAGCCTGGTGGGCTGCCGTCCATGGGGTTGCACAGAGTTGGACACGACTGAAGTGACTTAGCAGCAGCATAAGCTATAACTATGGTGAGCCAGGGCTAAACTCCCTGCAGAGTTCTAAGTGGCTTGCAATTATTGATACATTGAATCCTCCCTATAAGGTATGTTCTGTCATTATTCTCATTTTATAAATGAAGAAACTGACACACAGAGAGGTTAAGTTGCTTAGTCAGCCACCCAGTTAAGAACTGGCAGAATTCAAATTTAACTAATTTAATTATTTCCAGAGCTCCTTTTTTACCCTCTGTGTTACACTGTATGTCAACAGAAGCATGATGCCATAAATAACCATGTAATTCAATTAATAAAATAAGAATATAATCATCATTTGCACTGATAGTCTTTTTACTGTTTAGAAATCATCTTCCCATGTATTATCTTATTAAGGCTTTCAACAATCTTGGAAGGAAAATTAAGGAGATACTAAGAACCCAATTTACAAATGAGACTCTAATTTAAAGTGATGTAATCTCCCCAGGCCCCACAACAGATGAGTGAAGATACATGAGTTTAATCTAGGCCTTCTGACTTCAGTGTTTCTCATGGCCCAACTGAGCTCACATAAAAAAATTGCACTGGTGACTCAGTCGGTAAAAAATCCACCTGCAATGTAGGAGACTGCTTGCAGTGCAGGAGACCCTGGTTCGATCCTTGGGTCGGTAAGATCCCCTGAAGGCAATGGCAACCCACTCCAGTATTCTTGCCTGGGAAATCCCATGGACAGAGGAACCTGGGGTGCCTCAGTCCATGGGGTCACAAAAGAGTCAGACAGCCCTAAGTGACTGAACCTGCACAAAGAAGAAAAGATGAGAATGTGATATGTCCTTTCCTTCTCTGACTTCAGTCCTCCCTGAGCAGGATTTCACACCATGTGAATGACCTTGAAGAGATCATTCTGTGTGGGAAAGGAGTGCGGGCCTTAAGTGTCCCAAATCTTCTCCCTCCACAGCTTTTACCTCTCTCTGTGCGTGGGAGCTAAGGTGGTTGTCTTCTCACTCCTGGCATAGGAGGGTATCTTTGGTTCTGAGACTGTGGCCTCCAAACACTCACCTCCTTAGTTCAGTAATTTAAGTTGAGCTTCATGAGAAAACTACAGAAAAACTAAATCAAAACAGAAATTAGAGAAATTTATAAGTTATAAATTTATAAAGTTACACTTCTTCCCTTCTCATTCCTAAAAAAAAAAAAATGTACATTGGTTTGGCTTGAAACACATATCTGGCCCTTGGCTATTTTCCTTCCTAGCTGGATTGAGGATCTTTAAAAACTGCCCCCAATTGATTCTCCATCATTTTTGCCCTTTCCTGATTTCCAGTGCCGCTGCTTCAGTGATACCCCTTCCTTCTAGATGAGGAATGTGGCTTCAAGATCCTCATAAGAATGTAAAACCCATAATGACAAGGTTTGTCTTTTGTATTTATTTTCTATCTCCAGTTCCTAAAATAGTATATAGCACACACTCAATAAATACTTTAATGAATTAACTAATGAATTTATCCACCCATCCACCAATCTTTTTAAGTCAAAATGAAATATTTATTCTTATACAAAGAAACAAACTCAGCTAACTCAAGGGTAGCTTCCACATTTCCAACTTGATCGTTTTGCTTTATAAATACTCTTTAAAATCTGTCTAAATCCCATCCATTTATTAAAATTGGATATCCTTAGAGGCCACATGGTATCCAGATTTCTGCACTGACCAACTTCCACCCCCTATATTTAGGTGTATAGTTTCAGCTCTTATCTTTCTCTCTCTCTTTTCTCTCAATCCCACCACCCCCTCTCATACACACACATTCAGAGAAGAAAAGGGATATAACAATAATGAAAAGAGAGCACAGAATCGATAAAATGTCAAATTTTAAAGGCTCAGAATATGATCAAAATGACCTTAAAATGGTTTGATAATCCTAAAATTCATGCTGTCACCCATCTGTACTTAGCTGCTTTCTCCATGGACCTAGTTGCTCCATTTCTAAATTTAGATTCCAAATTTTCAGGGAATGGATCTTGTTGAAATAGCAGTCTCTTCCAGCATCCAGCACATGACTGACAGTCAAATTATATTATTAATATTGTCATAAATTCATATTTTGTCCCATGTGCATGTAGCACTGGGCTCTGTGAAAATAACCATTAGCGAAAGACTCCATTGGTCCTATTTGATATTTAATAAGATTTTATTGGATATATATTTGATATTTAATAAGACTGAATTGGAAATAACTGAAATATCCAAACTGGCTAGAGAAAATTTTCAGGGGATCAAATGGAAGTTTCGACAAGGTGACCAGTAAGGTCATTTGTAGTCCAAACTGTTTAGAATTCTCCAAAATTAAAATGTAAATTAGAGGGCTTCCCTCGTGGCTCAGTGATAAAGAACCCATCAATGCAAAAGACACAGTTTCAATCCCTGGTCTGGGAGTATCCCATATGCCGCAGAGCAGCTAAACCTGTATGTCACAACTACTGAGCCTGTGCTCTTAGAGCCCAGGAAATGAAACTACTAAGCCTTCGTACAGCAACTACTGAAAACCCTGCGCCCTAGAGCCTGTGCTCCACAACAAGAGAAGCCAGCACAATAAGAAGCACGCACACTGTCACTGGAGAGCAGCCCCAACACACTGCAACTAGACAAGAGTCCACACAGCAATGAAGATCCAGCACGGCCAAAAAGTAAATAATCAAAAATGCTTAAAGAAATGTAAATTAGAAAGAATAGGTGATTTACAATAATATTTCCTTGCATAAAGTTACTTTGTCTGAGCCTAACTTTGTTTGCCAGTAAAATGACTTAGATTAATTAAAGTAATATGTTGAAAAGATAGCATTGGTTTCTGAAACAAGGAACTGTATGAATGAATGAATGGGTAGATGTGTAGATGGATGGATAGATGAAAAGCAGCATCATTCATCTACAAACCTCTAAATTCACATTGTTAGGCTAAACAAAATAGCTCAAAATAAAAATATCTGGCAAGCTTCCTTGTGGAATACTGTGGAGACAAGAAAATGTTAGAGAATTCCACAGTAGTAAATAAAAGCACTTAATAAACTTCTAAGTCATTCACTTACCAATTATTTTCACATAAAATTATATTCTCCTGTGATTAATTTTGCCCACTAATTCACCATATGCAACATGAAATCAAGAGGATATTGGTGTAGATGGCTGTTTGTTTACGCAATCAAAGCCAAGATGCATAGATGAATAGATAGATAGATATAGTTGTAAACATGCATTTTAGTGGTCAGATATCCAGAAAAGAATAAGATGACTGTATAAGCATATTTATTTAAATGGCATTTGAAGCAAGAAAGAACAATGATATTTTTGTAATGTTTTGGATAGAATATACTTTTTAAATATACAGTATTAGCTAGAAGGGATTTGATGAGGTCATCAATCCATTCTAGACAATATATACATATTGTAATCACTAGAGACCACCGAAAAGAAATTTATTTAAAAAGTAAGCTAGAAAATTGTCTCCAGTTAGTTGAATATGCTAAGAATACAGCAACGGAGAAAAGATCCATTCTATTCTCTTCATTTAAGGAAATAGCCATAGCTAGCTTTTAAAAGATAAGTAACCAGAAGCATTTATTATTTTCTGAGGGAAAAAGCTAGGGAAAGAATGTTGACTTTATGTTAAAAGTAGAAACAGAATTGAGGAGAATCATGATTTACATTTTTTTGTACCCGTGAGGATCTAGTAAATTACTTTGACAATAGTAGACACTCTGTAAATGTATGTTGATTTAATTTGACTTGAAAGTATTAAATGTTCAGAATGAGTGAGAACAGTCTTGACTTTTACCTTAGGCATATTTTTATTAATAAAAATAATAGTGGTATCATCTTTAATCTCTGATAGCATCAGGTAAGTAGTGGCTATGAAAAAAAAAAAAGACACAAATATCTGATAAATATAAAGGAAAACATTTGGCCTTAATCTAGTAGTGTGTTTCCTCTTATTCTCTTTATGAACCTAGCACAGATGTCAGGCTACATTTTCTGATGGTGCTACAATGACAAAATCCTAGTGTAAACCCACAACATTCTTGAAAGGAGAAAGGTTATTCCCTTAAGTGAGTTGCAAAGTCATAGTTTCAGGCATCACATAAGAAAGAGATGTGGGATTGGGAACTCAAAGAAGAGGTATACCTTTCTTTTTATCTACATTTTGAGTAATCCATCTGCACTTAAAAGTTTTTCTGTCAACTGAAGAAAATGTTCTCTACCAAAGAGGATGAGGCTAGAAACTATATAGGAAAACACTCTCATAGAGACTTCTAATATAGTAGTCTGCAGCTATAAACTCCAGAGAATGAACCATATCAAGTTATCTAGATGTTAGTTGTAAATTATCTCAGTGATGTAATCTCTTTCATTACACACTGGCCTTCAGTATAGCTTTATATTAACCCAAATTTTTATATCAGTCCAGGAACCATTGGGTTATATAATTTCAGGCTTTTTTAGTTCAAATCACATAAAAACATCAACTTAAAACTCTACATTCAAAGTATGTGTTAGAAGTATTTGATTAAAAACTCTCATCAAAGTGGGTTTAGAGGGAACATATCTCAATATTAGAAAGGCCATTTAAGACAAATCTACTTATATGCAGAGGACATCATGAGAAATGCTGGGCTGGATGAAGCACAAGCTGGAATCAAGATTGCAGGAAGAAATATCAAAAACCTCAGATATGCAGATGACACCATCTTTATGGCAGAGAGTGAAGAACTAAAGAGCCTCTTGATGAAAGTGAAAGAGGAGAGTGAAAAACTTGACTTAAAGCTCAACATTCAGAAAACTAAGATCATGGCATCTGGTCCCATCACTTCATGGCAAATAATAGATGGGGAAACAATGGAAATAGTGGCAGAGTTTATTTTGGGGGCCTCCAAAATCACTGCAGGTGGTGATTGCAGCCATGAAATTAAAAGACACTTACTCCTTGGAAGGAAAGTTATGACCAATCTACACAGCATATTAAAAAGCAGAGACATTACTTTGCCAGCAAAGGTCCATCTAGTCAAGGCTATGGTTTTTCCAGTAGTCATGTATGGATGTGAGAAAGCTGAGTGCTGAAGAATTGATGCTTTTGAACTGTGGTGTTGGAGAAGACTCTTGAGAGTCCCTTGGATTGCAAGGAGATCCAACATGTCCATCCTAAAGGAAATCAGTCCTGAATATTCATTGGAAGGACTGATGCTGAAGCTGAAACTCCAATACTTTGGCCACCTGATGTGAAGAGCTGACTCATTTAAAAAGACTCTGATGCTGGGAAAGACTGAAGGCAGGAGAAGAAGGGGATGAGATGGATGAGATGGTTGGATGGCATCACCAACTTAATGCACATGAGTTTGAGTAAACTCCGGGAGTTGGCGATGGACAGGGAGGCCTGGCGTGCTGCAGTCCATGGAGTCACAAAGAGTTGGACATGACTGAGCAACTGAACTGAACTGAACTGAACATCATACTCAAAAGCTGAAAGCCTTCCTACTAAATTCATGAATAAGACAAGGAAACTCACTCTTGCAGCTTCTATTTAACATAATATATGAAATTTTGGCTGCAGCAACCAGACAAGAAAAGAGATCAGATCAGATCAGTCGCTCAGTCGTGTCCGACTCTTTGCCACCCCATGAATCACAGCACACCAGGCCTCCCTGTCCATCACCAAGTCCCAGAGTTCACTGAGACTCACGTCCATCGAGTCAGTGATGCCATCCAGCCATCTCGTCCTCTTTCATCCCCTCCTCCTGCCCCCAATCCCTCCCAGCATCAGAGTCTTTTCCAATAAGTCAACTCTTCACACGAGGTGGCCAAAGTACTGGAGTTTCAGCTTTAGCATCATTCCTTCCAAAGAAATCCCAGGGCTAATCTCCTTCAGAATGGACTGGTTGGATCTCCTTGCAGTCCAAGGGACTCTCAAGAGTCTTCTCCAACACCACACTTCAAAAGCATCGATTCTTCAGCACTCAGCCTTCTTCACAGTCCAACTCTCACATCCATACATGACCACAGGAAAAACCATAGCCTTTACTAGACGAACCTTTGTTGGCAAAGTGATGTCTCTGCTTTTGAATATGCTATCTAGGTTGGTCATAACTTTCCTTCCAAGGAGTAAGTGTCTTTTAATTTCATGGCTGCAGTCATCATCTATAGTGATTTTGACAAGAAAAAAGAAAAGATATGCAAATTGAAAAGGAAGAGTGAACTGTAACTATTTGCAGATAGCATGGTATTTATATAGAAAACCCTAAAGACTTCACCTCAAAACTATTAGAATTAATAAATAAATGCAGCAAAGTTTCAGGATACAAAATTAATACACAGAAATTTGTTGCTTTTCTATCCACAATAGTGAACTATTAGAAAAGAGAAAGATAAAAAAAAAGCAACTGTTTAAAATCACATAAAAATTTAAAAATATCTAGGAATAAACTTAACCAAGGAGGTGAATGACCTGTACTCTGAGAACACAGATAAAGGAAACTGAAGATGATACAAAGAAATGCAACAATACCCTATGCTGTAGGAGTGGAAAAATTAAAATTAATAAAATGACCATACTACCCAAATCAATCTACAGGTCTAATGCAATCCTGATAGAAATCTTACTACATTTTTCACAGAACTGTAAAAAATAATCTTAATATTCATATGGAACCACAAAAAAACCCAAATTGCCAAAGCAATCTTGAGAGAGAAAAAAGAAAAAACAGAGCTGGAGGTGTCATTCTCTCAGACTTTAGACTAAACTACAAAGCTACAGTAAATAAAACTGTAAAGTACTGGCATAAAAAGAAACATATCAATGGAACAGAATAAAGAGCCCAGAAATAAACCTACATACCTATGGTCAATTAATCTACAACAAAGGGGGCAAGAATATATCATGGAGAAAAGACAGTCTCTTCAATAAATGATGCTAGGAAAACTGGACATCTACAGTAAAACAATGAGATTAGACCTTTTTCTCATACCATATATAAAAATAAACTCAAAATGGATTAAAGACCTAAATATATGATCAGAAACCATAAAACCCCTAGAGAAGAACATAGGAAGAACATTTTGACATACATTTCAGCAATATTTATATATTTTTGGATCTGTCTCCAAAGGCAAAAGAAATAAAAGCAAAAATAAACAAATGGGACCTAACTAAACTTAAAAGCTTTTGCACAGCAAAGGGTATCATTGACAAAATGAAAAGATAAGCAATAGAATGGGAGAGAATATTTGGAAATTATATAACTGACAAAAGGTTAATAGCTAAAATATATAAGTAGCTCATATAACTCAATATAAAAAAAACAAATAATTCAATATAATAAATGTGTAGTAGACCTAAAGGTACAGTTTTCCAAAGAAGACATATAGATGACTAATAAACACATAAAAATATGCTCAAATCACTAATTATTAGAGAAATGAAAATTAAAAACTATCACTTCACACATCTCAGAATGGCTATCATCAAAAAGTCTATAAATAACAAATGTTGCCAAAGATGTATACTTTTGGTGGAAATGCAAACTGGCACAACCACTATAGACAACAGTATTAGGACTTCTCAAAAAGCTAAAATAGAACCACCATACAACCCAGCAATTCTACTCCCAGGTATATCTCCACAAAACATGGAAACACTAATTCAAAAAGACACATTGATCCCAATGTTCATAGCAGCTCTACTTATAATAGCCAAGACATGGAAGCAACCCAAGTGTCCATCAATAGATGACTCGATAAAAATGATGTGATTATATATATAATAGAATATTGTATCTGTGTGTCCTTAGTCACTCAGTCATGTCCGATTCTTTGTGACTCCATGGACTACATCCCACCAGGCTCCTCTGTCTATGGGATTTTCCCAAGCAAAAATACTGGAGTGGGTTGCTGTTTCCTCCTCCAGCAGATATTCCTGGCCCAGGGATCAAACCTGTATCTCCTGCATTGGCAGGCAATTCTTTACCACTGAGAAACCTGGGAAGCACCATAATAGAATATTAGTCAGTCATTAAAAAAGAATGAAATTCTGTCATTTGTAGCAAGATAGATAGACCTAGAGAATATTATGCTCATGAAATAAATCAGAGAAAGACAAATACCATGTGAAATCATTTATATCTAAAATATAATACAAATTAGTGTAAATATTAAAACAGAAACAAACTCACAGATTTAGAAAACAAACTAGTGGTTACCAGTAGGGAGAGGGAAGTAGGAGGAACACAGTGGGGGTATGATATTAAGAGACACAAACTACTATACGCAACAGATAAGCAACAAGGATATACTGTATTGCACAAGGAATTATATCCATTATCTTGTAATAATTTTAATGGGGTATAAACTATAAAAATAATGAATCACTGCTATACACCTGAAACTAATATAATATTGTAAATCAAGTATACCTATTTTTTTTTAAGTATTAGAAGGAAAGAAAGGATAGAGTAGGAAAGAGAAGGGAAAATAAGACTTACTAGGCACCAGCTCTGTACAGGTTCATTTAGTTAATCCTCAGGGTAACCAAACAAGGCCAACATTGCTATCCACATGTACAATGAAAAAACTATAAGTCAGAAAAACTGAAGTATGAGTCTGGTCAAGAATTCAAATATAGTTTAACTGACACCAAATCCAAAGCTCTCTTCATAACTTTTTAGATGATGAATCCACAATATGAATTTAAAAGATGATCATTTATACCCTTAATGTGTTAGAAAGGTTAAGATAACCAATGAGTTAAGTCCACTCAGAATTCAAGTCATAGGCATTCATGTTGTTCTCTGGTGATCATGATCTCATTTGAAGTACTAGCTTAATAACTAGAGCCAGGGATAGAGAATTGAGGAAAGCTTATGTCTGTCATCAAGTATCTGAAATGTTCTTATTGAAAAAATAGGTATCTTATGTGTCCAGAGGCAAACTTGGATTCCATAAGCAGTTATATACAAGGAAGTACAGACTAAACATCAAACGTGAGTTTCCCATCGTCTGAGACATTCAAGTCAGGATCAGGAGGCAAAAACCACAAGAGGAAGGTTTTCAGAGTGGAAATGAGTATTCTATAAAATGGTTACAGTCAGCATTGCTGGGGTAGAATCAAAACCACTATAGGATGTATCCAAGGCAAAACTTGGCAAAACTTTTTTTTTTTAAATAAGAAATTAAAAGGATAAGCTTAATGAATGGTGAAACGCATTACTAGTGGGGAAAATTAACAGTAAAATGGAGCAAGATTCAAGGAGGCTGTCAAAGGAAGCATATCAGGACAACCCTGTGAAGGAGGCACAGAGCTAAGATTTATTTTATATAGCATGAACATGTGTCACAAAGTCTATATAACTGATCAAAGGTGAAATGCTATTGTTACCATAGCTGTAGCATTCTAGATTAAGGGAAAGAAAACATATAAACCTATGAAAATGTGAGTAAGGAAAGCTCCTCAGGAAAGGCCAGTGTAAAAAGCCCCTAAGGGGACTTCCCTTCTGGTCCAGTGGTTAAGAATCCACCTTGCAAAGCAGGAGATGTGGGTTCGATCCCTGGTCAGCCACAACTATTGAAGCCCATGTGCCACAACTATTGAAGCCCGTGTGCTGCAACTATTGACCCCATGCACCACAACTAAAGAGTTCATGTGCTGCAACAAAAGATCCTTCATGATGCAACAAAGATCCTGTGCGGTGTAACTAAGACCCAAGGCAGCCAAATAAATATTTAAGAAAGAAAAGTGAAGTCGCTCAGTCGTGTCCAACTCTTTGTAACCCCATGGATAGTAGCCTGCACCAAGCTCCTCCGTCCATGGAATTTTCAAGGCAAGAGTACTGGAGTGGGTTGCCATTTCCTTCTCCAGCGAATCTTCCCAACCCAGGGATCGAACCCAGGTCTCTCACATTATAGACAGATGCTTTACTGTCTGAGCCACCAGGGAAATATTAAATAAATATTTAATAAGTAAATAAATAAAAGCCCCTAAGATGTGAGTCAAAACCATAGTGTACTGTACAAAGGATGGTCACTGATCCTTCTGGATGCTGCTCTCTGCAAGAAAGATCCCACATTGAGGGAGGATACTTTAAACTAACCAAAAGTTAATGAGCTTAACAAAGGAAAAGTATTAGGAAGGCAAAGAATAGTGTTAGCAACTCAATGAGTTCCCTGCACAGAAGGGTTTCTGTAGGTATACTGAGGTTCATCATGGACAGTGTGAAAATATTTATTTGTCCTGAAGATGCAGTTGTCTCCTACAAGATGGACAATTACTACTATGAGTAATCGTAGAGAAATCTGGAGACTCAATTTACAGTACAAAGCAGGAAATATTTAAATCTATGTACATATTCACAGCTTTGAATATTGTATCTTTGATATTACTTTTTTAGAATGAAAAAGGAAAATCACAACTCTGGAAAACTTAAAACCAATATGAAAAAACTTATATACTGAGAGAAAAAGTCTTACAAAATAATTTAGAACTAAATATCCCAAACCACAGTGGGGAAGATGAAGAGACATCAGAAGGTAGATTGCAAGTTGTCACATTGATGAATTTGAGAAGATAACCATTGCACTTTTTCAACAATTTTTACTTTACTGTATACAAAGTATTATTTTCAAAATGGAGAATAGGGAAGAACAAGATGGCAGAGGAGTAGGTGGACATGGAGTACATCTCTCTCCACGGATACATCAGGAATACACCTTCAGACACAGAAGGGCGTGCAGAACACCAGCTGAGAGCGGACAGGAGTACCTGACCAGTGGAAAAGAATATATAGAACCACGTGAAACTTGGTAGAAGCAAAGAACTAGGGGGAAAAACAGGGGTGTTAGTAGGACTGCACCTGCCCTCAGCGGGTGAGGGAACTGAAGCAGGGGTCCGATTCCCACATCCGGGCAATCCTCTGAGTCAGAGGAGAAACATTTAGGGCTGAGAGTGGAACAGCTGATCTGTGGCAGCCTATACAGAATGAGAATCAGACAGTCCTTGCTGCAGCCATACATATCCCATACAGGAACACTGGTGCCCCTGAAGGCGCAGAGGCTGGGAGCTGGAGTTTAGGGATTGTGGAGCAGTCCCAGAGCAAGGGCTGCTGTTGACTGCAGACACACTGATTGAGGGGATGTGAGGGAGGAGATCATGGTGGGAAATGCCAGTGGAGGAAAGCCCGGCAGCCATGGAAGCAAGGAAATACTGCTGAGTCACACGCAGGCGGTGGAGCCATCACCATAGCCACTCTCTCCCCACACAGCCAGCATCGGCAGCTCAACAATAGAGAGGCTGGCCCATCAAACGCCTGATGCACTGAACTACAGAGTAGGACCCCACCCAGGGTGCCCCTTGAAGTGCCTCACACGCCAATCTACAGATTAGGACCCCAGCCAGGGGGGCCCCTCTATGTGCCTGACGTGCTGAACAACTGAGAAGGACCCCAGGCAAGGGAGCCCCCTAAGTGCCTGAACAGGGCAGAGCTACAGAGAAAGACAGGCCAAAGAGGCCTTCTGATCACCAGCTACAAGAGGCTCGAAAAAAGACACTGATAGGACCATAACTCCTGTGGCAGAGGCAGTACGTGTCCCTGCACACTTGGTGCCACCAGGGTCCCTGAAAGCCAAGCAGCTACAACACCTTCACACTGAACTCTCACTAGGGCAGAGCTGCCACAAGCAAAGAAGTCTTGTGTCTACGCATCCAGGGTTGCTTCAGTCTTGTCCAACTCTTTGCGACCCTGTTGACTGTGGCCTGCCAGGCTTCTCTGTCAGGGAGGGGGTTTCTCCAGGCAAGAATACTAGAGTGTATTGGCCAATACTGGAGCATATTGGCCAATACTGGTTTCCATACCCTTCTAGAGCACTATATTCCCTGCTGCCCTAGCTGCCAACCTCCCTGAGTACCTGGTGCTGCCAGAACCCCTGCGACCCAAGAAGCTACACTGCCTCCACACCTGGCCCTCACAGGGGCAAACCCAAGCCCTCCAGGGCAGCCTCAGGAGCAAACCCAGTGGACGACTCACATGTAGAGGTGGGAAAAAAAAAAAAAAAAACACAATTGAAATCAAGGGGCAGTGTGGCTAAGGAAGAAGACCCAAAACCTTCCCACCAGCTGCACAAGCTGCAAATTAAATTCACACAATCAACTAGGCAAACTCCATGTCTATGGAATATATAAAAGGCCATTGAGAGCTCCCACAAAAGAAAATGCACTATTTCTGATAGCTGTGGACATTGGAGGCAAGAACACACAGGAGTAGGACCAGGTTAGAATCTGAGCTGCCCCCACAGCAGGTCCAGAGATCAGCACAGTGTTGGAGGGAATCCTAGGGAGGTAAAGTGGACTGTGACTCCAAAAGGCAAAGGACTCTGACACCAGTGATTCAAGAAAAACATTTATTATTCTTATGTTTTGACTTGTTCTGTAGATTCTTTCAGATTTTTTTTTCTTTTTCCTTTTTTCTGCTTCCATTTTTTTCCTTTTCTCTTTCTTATAATTTTAACTTTTAATACTTTTAAACATATTAATTTTTCCTACATTTATTCCTTTGTATGCCTTTCCTACTGTTCTTTAACCTTCGCAGTTAATCTTTAATGTATATAAATCTTTTTCATCTACCTCTATTTAACTTTGCATATCTATCTCTCCTTTCCTCTCAACATATTTGTTAGTTTTGTTTTCAATGCTTTATTCCCCACTTGGCACCTTGCTTTAGTCTTGTTTTCTGGTTTGTGCCTTAGTTTTGTTCTTGACTGGTAAATACAATTTTTTATTTCCTTTGTTCACTGGGTCAATCTACTGTACTTTATTTTCGTTGGACTGTTTTGACTTTGCCCGTGGGTATATATGTATACATGAATATTTCATTATTTTAATTATAATTTGCCTGATTTTGTAACTACCATTTGTTAGGGGTTCATTTTGGTTTTTTATTTTTGTATATCTATTTTAATCTCACTTAATGCATAACAAACCACTTGTGCAATCTTTATTCCTGACCAGAGATCAAGCCCTGAGCCTTTGGAGTGAGAGCACTGACTCCAAGACCCTAGACTACCAGAGAACTAACCCTAGGGAGTATGAAATAGTGAGAACTCACACAACCGAAACCACTTGAGTACAAAACACAGCATCATCCAACCACCCTGTGCAGGATGCCTCATCTATGCAACAAACAAAAATACAGACCCAATCATAAGTAGACAGGATTACCACCTCCTTCAGCCTTGCCAACCAAAGGAAAAACAAACAAACAAACAAAAACTCAGCACAAATCTCACCCTATATGAAGCTTACACAAACCACTGGACCAACCTTAGGAGGGCAGACCAAAAGAAAGAAAGAATGCAACCTTCTTCAAGGAAAGAATTCAACTTTCCTTGAAGCCTGGGAAAAGGAGACCTCAAACACAATAAGTTAAAAAAAAAATAACGAAAAGGCAGAGAAATACTACACAAATCAAGGAACAAACTAGAAACACAGAAATTCAAATAAATGAAGAGGAAATAGGCACACAACCTGAAAAAGAATTCCGAATAATGACAGTAAAGATGATCAAAAACCTTGAAAGCAAAATGGAGAAAATACAAGAATCAATTAACAAAGACCTAGAAGAAATAAAGAATAAACATAACAGAGACAAAAAACACAACTACTGAAATTAAAAATACTCTAAATGAAAGAAAGTGAAGTCGCTCAGTTGTGTTCGACTCGTTGCGATCCCCCATGGACTGTAGCCTACCAGGCTCCTCAACCATGGGATTTTCCAGGCAAGAGTACTGGAGTGGATTGTCATTTCCTTCACCAGGGGATCTTTCCAACCCAGGGATCAAACCTGGGTCTCCCGTAGTGCATGCAGATGCTCTACCTTCTGAGTGAACAGGGAAGCCCCAAAAACACTCTAAAAGGAATCAAAAGCAGAAAATCTGAAACAGAAGAATGTCTCAGTGAGCTGGAAGATAAAATGTTGGAAATAACTTCTGAAGAGCAGGATAAAGTAAAAAGAATGAAAAGAACTGAGGATAGTCTCAGAGACCTCTGAGACAATATCAAACACACCAACATTTGAATTAAGGGCTCCCAAAAGAAGAAGAGAAAAAGAAAGGGTGTGAGAACATTTTTGAAGAGATTATAGTTGAAAATTTCCCCAACATAGAAAAGGAAATAGTCAGTCAAGTTCAAGAGGCACAAAGAGTTCCATACAGGATAAACCCAAGAAAAAACAAGCCAAGACACATACTAATCAAACTAACAAACACTAAACACAAAGAAAGAATATTAAAAGCAGCAAGGGAGAAGCAACAAGTAACATACAAGGGAAACCCCACATGCTTAACAGCTGATCTTTCAGCAAAAATTCTACAGGCCAGAAGGGAACAGCAGGATATATTTAAAGGACTGAAGGAGAAAAATCTACAACCAAGATTACTGTACCCAGCAAGGATCTCATTCAAAATTGATGGAGAAATAAAAAGCTTTTTCAGACAAGCAAAAGTTAATAGAATTCAGTATGACCAAACCAGCTTTAATAGTCAAGAAATACAAGAAAAGAAAAAAATATACAAAATCAATCCCAAGCAATTAAGAAAATGGCAATGGGAATATATATATCAATAATTACTTTAAATGTAAATAGATTAAATGCTCTAACCAAAAGACCCAGAGTGGCTGAATGGATACAAAAACAAGACCCATATATATGCTGTCTACAAGAAATCCACTTCAGACCTCAAGACACATATAGACTGAAAGTGAAGGATGGAAAAATATATTCCACACAAATGGGAAGCAAAATAAAGCTGGAGTAGCAATCCTCATATCAGACAAAATAGACCTTAAAATGAAGAAAATTACAAGAGATAAGGAATGATGGTCAAGGGATTAATCCAAGATTAATACATAACAATTGTAAATATCTATGCAATGGCAACCCACTCCAGTACTCTTGCCTGGAAAATCCCATGGACAGAGGAGCCTGCTAGGCTGCAGTCCATGGGGTCGCTAAGAGTCAGACATGACTGAGGGACTTCACTTTCACTTTTCACTTTCATGCATTGGAGAAGGAAATGGCAACCCACTCCAGTGTTCTTGCCTGGAGTATCCCAGGGATGGGGGAGCCTGGTAGGCTGCCGTCTATGGGGTCACACAGAGTCGGACACGACTGAAGTGACTTGGCAGCAGCACGCACCCAACACAGGAGTGCCTTGATACATAGACAAACACTAACAGACATAAAAGCAGAAATTGACAGTAACACAATATTAGTAGGAGACTTTAACAACCCACTCACACCAATGGACAGATCATCAAAACAGAAAATTAATAAGGAAACACAAGTCTTAAATGATACATTAGATGAGATGGATCTCATTGATATCTTCAGGACATTCCATCCAAATGCAGAAGAATACACCTTCTTCTCAAGTGCACATGGAACATTCTCCAGGATAGACCACATCTTGGGTCACGAATCAAACCTCAGTAAATTTAAGAAAATTGAAATCATATCAGGCATCTTTTCTGACTACAATGCTATGAGACTAGATATCAATTACAAGAAAAAAAAACTATAAGAAACACAAACACATGAAGATTAAACAACATGTTTCTAAATAACCAACAGGTTACTGGAGAAATCAAAAGGGAAATCAAAAAACTTCTAGAAACAAATGACAATGAAAACATGACAACTCAAAACCTATGGGATGCAGCAAAGGCAGTTCTAAGAGGGAAGTTTATAGCAATACAATACTACCTCAAGAAACTAGAAAAACAATGAATAGACAACTTAAATGTACACCTAAAACAACTGGAAAAAGAAGAACAAAAAAAAATTAATAGAAGGAAAGAAATCATAAAGATCTGAGCAGAAATAAATGAAAAAGAAATGAAAGAAACAATAGTAAAGATTTTAAAAACCTAAAAGCTGGTTGTTTTAGAAGATAAACAAAATTTACAAACCTTTAGCCAGACTCATCAAGAAAAAAAAGAGAAGAATCAAATCAAGAAAATTAGAAATGAAAAAGGAGAGGTTACAACAGACAATTCATGAATACAAAGGATTTAAGAGCATGCGGAGGGAGGAGGGAGGAGGGTTCAGGATGGGGAACACATGTATGCCTGTGGTGGATTCATTTCGATATATGGCAGAACCAATACAATATTGTAAAGTTTTAAAATAAAATAAAATAAAAAATAAAAAAGAGACTATTCTGAACAACTATATGGCAATAAAATAGATAACCTGGAAGAAATGGACAGATTCTTAGAAAAGTTCAATCTTCCAAGACTGAACCAGGAAGAAATAGAAATTATGAACAACCCAATTACAAGCACTGAAATTGAAGCTGTGACCAAAATCTCCCAAAAGACAAAAGCCCAGGACCAGAGGGCTTCACAGGAGAATTCTATCAAACATCTAGAGAAGAGCTAATGCCTATCCTTCTAAAACTCTTTCAAAAAATTGCAGAGGAAGGATCACTTCCAAACTCATTCTGTGAGGCCACCATCACCCTGATACCAAAACCAGACAAAGACAACATAATAAAAGAAAACTACAGGCCAAATCACTGATGAACACAGATGCAAAAATCCTCAACAAAATTTTAGCAAACAGAATTTAGCAACACATCAAAAAGTTTAAATACCATGATCAAGTTAGGTTTATTCCAGGGATGCAAGGATTCTTCAATTTATGCAAATCAACCAATGTGATACACCATATTAACAAATTGAAAGATAAAAATCATATGATAATCTCAAAAGATGCAAAAAAGCCTTTGACAAAATTCAGCACCCATTTATATTTAAAACGCTTAAAAACAAAGGGCACAGAAGGAACCTACCTCAACATAGTAAAGAAGACCATATATGATAAGCCTGCAGCAAACATTATTCTCAATGGTGAAAAACTGAAAGCATTCCCCCTAAGATCAGGAACAAGACAAGAGTATCCACTTTCACCACTATTATTCAACATAGTTCTGGAAGTCCTAAATACAGCAATCAGAGAAGAAAAAGAAAGAAAAGGAATCCAGATCGGAAAAGAAGAAGTAAAGCTCTCACTGTTTGCAGATGACATGATACTGTACATAGAAAAGCTTAAAGATAGTATCAGAAAATTGCTAGAGCTAATCAGTGAATTTAGCAAAGCTTCAGAATAAAAATCAATACACAGAAATCACTTGCATTTCCCTATACTAACAATAAAAAATCAGAAATAGAAACTAAGGAATCAATTCCATTCCCCATTGCAACAAATAGAATTAAATATCTAGGAATAAACTTACCTAAGGAGACAAAAGAACTATACACAGAAAATGATTAGACACTAATGAAAGAAATCAAAGACAACATAAACAGATAGAGATATTCCATGTTCCTGGGTAGGAAGAATCAATATTATGAAAATGACTATACTACCAAACGCAATCTACAGATTCATTGCAATCCCTATCAAAATACCAATGGCATTTTTCACAGAACTAGAACAAAACATTTCACAATTCATATGGAAACACAAAAGACCCTGAACAGCCAAAGCAGTCTTGAGAAAGAATGGAGCTGGAGGAATCAACCTTCCTGACTTCAGGTTATATTATAAAGCCACAGTCATCAAGACAGTATGGTACTGGCACAAAAACAGAAATATAGACCAATGGAACAAGATAGAAAGCCCAGAAACAAACCCATGCACCTATGGATACCTTATTTTTGACAGAGGAGGCAAGAATATACAACGGGGCAAAGACAGCCTCTTCAATAAATGGTGCTGGGAAAACTGGACAGCTACATGTAAAAGAATGAAATTAGAACACTTCCTAACACCATACACAAAGATAAACTCAAAATGGATAAAGACCTAAATATAAGACCAGAAACTAAAACTCTTAGAGGAAAACATAGGCAGAACACTAGATGACATAAAGCAAAGCAAGGTCCTCTATGACCCACCTCTTAGAGTAACAGAAATAAAAACAAAAGTAAACAAGTGGGACCTGATTAAACTTAAAGGCTTTTCCACAGCAAAGGAAACTACAAGCAAGGTGAAAAGGCAACCCTCAGAATGGGAAAATATAATAGCAAGTGAAATAGCTGACAAAGGATTAATTTCCAAAATATAAAAGCAGCTCATATAACTCACTGCCAGAAAAACAAACAACCCAATCAAAAAGTGGGGAAAAGACCTAAACAGACATTTCTCCAAAGAAGACATACAGATGGCTAACAAACACACGAAAAGATGCTCAACATCGCTCATTATTAGAGAAATGCAAATCAAAACTACCATGAGATATCACCTCACATCAGTCAGAATGGCCATCATCAAAAAGTCTGCAAACAATAAATGCTGGAGAGGGTGTGGAGAAAAGGGAACGCTCTTGCACTGTTGGTGGGAATGTAAATTTTTTTTTTTTTTTGTGGGAATGTAAATTGATACAGCCACTATGGAAGACAGTATGGCAATTCCTTAAAAAACTAGGAATAAAACCACTATATGACCCAGCAATCCCATTCCTAGGCATATACCCTGAGGAAACCAAAATTGAAAAAGACAAATGTATCCCATTGTTCATTGCAGCCCTATTTACAATAGCTAGATCATGGAAGCAACCTAGATGTCCATCGATAAATGAATGTATAAAGAAATTATGGTACATATACACAATGGAATATTACTCAGCCATAAAAAGGAACACATTTGTCAGTTCTAATGAGGTGGATGAACCTAGAACCTTTTATACAGAGTGAAGTAAGTCAGAAAGAGAAAGATAAATATTGTATTCTAACACATATATCTAGAAAAATGGTACTGAAGAATTTATTTACAGGGCAACAATGGAGAAACAGACATAGAGAATAGACTTATGGACATGGGGATAGGGGAGGAGAGGGCGAGATGTATGGAAAGAGTAACATGGAAACTTACATTACCATGTGTAAAATAGATAACCAATGGGAATTTGAAGTATGGCACAGGAAACTCAATCAGGGGCTCTGTATCAACCTAGAGGGGTGGGATGGGGAAGGAGATGGGAGGGAGGTTCAAAAGGGAGGGGATATAAGTATACCTATGGCTGATTCATGTTGAGCTTTGACAGAAAACAATGTCAAGCAATTATCCTTCAATAAAAAATAAATAAACTAAAAATAAACAACAACAACAACAAAAAACTGGAGAGTAGGCATGTGTCCTACCAGGAGGCATTTTTAAGAAGAAAGTTGTGTAACTACAGAATGGTTATTTAACCTTTGTGTCTCCACTTACTCATTATAAAATTAGAACGTTTTAAAAGAATAACTGATGACCTATATGTTTTAAGTTCTCTAAAGGACCCTTTTGAAAGTATCCTGGAACCAGGAATCACATTTAGTTTTTGATATTCTAAACAAGAAAAGAGCATAGATTATAAGGTACTCAAATATTGTGCTGACCAAAAAGTTCACCTGGATTTTCCTGTAAGATGTAACAGGAAAACTGGAACAAACTTTTTGGCCAACCCAATTTTCTATATGGCCACTTACTTGAAAAAGAAAGGACATTAGTAGCTATAGCAAAGACTGTCATGGAGAGAAATGACTCTGATGCCAATGATACTCTCTGAAGCTGCTAAATGCTCCCAACTTTGGTTCAAAATCGGTTCCTGTATCTCTGAGTGAGTGCTGGTGGAGGAGGAATAAGAAACAAAGCAGCTAACTTCAAAGACGGCCCAAAACAAAATAAAGCTGTTCCCATCATAGACGGACATTAGAGGTTGTGGTTGGTTTGGGTTTTGTTTTTTTTTAAAACCTGTGTGCAATCTTAGATGACTGTTAAGAAGCAGTTTTGCAAAAATACAGATAAAAGAAAGAATTCTAAAGTGAGAAGAGTCAACAGAAGCAGTCTGTTCCTAGCTTAAGCTGAAATCTCACGTTAATGCTACACAATCAGTATGGAACCTTGAACAGATTATTCCTTCTGCCTAGGTCTCCTTTTCTCATATTTAAAATGAGATTAACCAGATGAATGCCAAGGTTTCCTCCCTCTCTAAGTCCTATGACTTTATACACTCACGCACATCATACAAATTATGTGAAACAAACAAAGCTATTCTTTTTTATCTTCCTTTTAACTTCAGGGTAGTTAAGTAAAGTAAAAAGAATAATCAGTTATCCTTTACTTCATGGCTTATAGCTAGGTGCCCTCAGTCCCCAGAACTAAACCTTACTGGTTATCTTTTACAACACAGCACTTCTCTATAACTCTGGATAGAGGCAACAATAATTAAACCAAATATTTTTTTCTCTTTTTTTAAACCAAATATTTTTAAGTGTTATTTACCAGGAATTAGTCAAAGCACTTTATATGTAACAACTGATTTAATTCTCACAACAACCCTATGAAGTTAGGTATCATTATTATCAACAAGGAAGAGATGAGCAAAAAAGTTAAGCAACTTGGCTAAGGTAATAAGGTTATAAAGGAAATGATCAGGATTTGAACACAGGAAGTCTGGACCCAGCCTTTTACTAACAGATCAGTCACCTCCCCGAGATGTGGGTGCTGGTGGCCGTGGGGGAAGAAGAAATGGTGGTGTGGTGGTGACAGTTGTTGGAGCTCTTCCTTTTTGTCCTACATGAAAAACAGAAAAGATATAGCCCGGCAGAGTGGGAAAACCTGATATGAAGGATGCTCTCAAATAAGAGCGGTTGGGAGCAGGCCCATGCACTTTCTTTATCTTATGCATGAACTGGGAGACTGGCTTGAGGAAAAAAAGTCTTATCACAACTTATGATTTAAGTGTTTCCAAGCATTTAATTCTCACAAAAATCCTGTAGAACAAGCACGATGGAGATTATTATTATACTTCTACAAAATAAAATATTGACAGAGGTGTAAATTCAATTAGTCAGGATAATAGCTAAGAAGTAACAAAACTAGAACTTAAAACTGTTGATTTGCAAAGGGAGGATGTCCTCTCCACTTTGTCACTTCGGTTCTAACGCCCCTTTCCAGGTCTGACAGTTTCCCCTGATCCATTGAACTGTCTTCTCTCTCTCTTTCCTTATTGCTCAACCAGAAATTCACCAAGGGGAAGATGCTAGCAGCTCTGAGCTTGCACAGGATGCCTTACCAGAATTTGAAGTATAGCTGTCTTTGCCCAACAAACACTAACCATCCAATGTCACACTGTTGTCCTGCAATCACCAGAAAGTAATCCTCAGTACTGACATCCCCATGATTTATAATCCTAACGGAGCCCTGTCACAGCACAGCATCTCAAGACAACTTCCTTGAAAACTGCAAGATCTATTTTGCTTCTGAAGCAGAATCAGGCCTAAATGTGTCTCACTAATTTTCTTCTTTGATAGAGAGCCCCCTGTAGCACAATCTGTGTAAATTAAAGTGTGCATGGTTTGCTAATCAATTCTCCTAAAGCCAGTAAAATGTGTGTAAGATTTAGAAAGAAGTGTAGTGGCAATATCCATAAAATGCCAACCTTTAATTTTCTTTTTGGAATATTCATTCTTAGGGAGCCACTGTAGTAAGTATGTATCTAGAAGAGCAACTTAATGCAGCATTAAGTCACTAAGTTCTAGAGTTGTGCATTTTAATATATGACTGCTGTTAACTTATTGAAAGTGAATAGTGAAGTCACCCAGTCGTGTCTGACTCTTTGTGACCCCATGGACTGTAGCTCACCAGGCTCCTCAGTCCATGGGACTTTCCAGGCATGAATACTGGAGTGGGTTGCCATTTCCTTCTCCAGGGGATCTTCCCAACCCAGGGATTGAACCCAGGTCTCCCGCATTATAGACAGACGCTTTACCGTCTGAGCTACCAGGGAAGCCCAACTTATTGAAAGAGCCTTGGCAAACTGCTTAATCTTTTTGTTCCTTATGATCATTAGGAAAAATACAAATGGTGGACTTTTATTACAGAAATTTAGATACAGAACCACAGAACCTAAGAACTGGAATGAAAGGAATCCTAAGAATCCTCCAGGCCACTGCCCTCATTCTAAAGATTATGAAACTGAAGACTGGGAAAGACATACCTTTAATCACATAGTTATTGGTGACTAAAAACAAAATACAGTTCAGTCTTCCTTCTTCTAAGGCCAGTGGTTTCTCTGGTATAAGATTTAATTTTTTAATTAAAGATCATGACAGGCTTTATTTTTAAAAAATGAAAACTATTATGAAGAGCATGACTCCCATTCAATCCTCACGGCCATCAGCTAATAACTATCATTAGTATTATTATATACCTGATTTATATATGCATACACAGAAGCTCAGACTGCTGAGGGAGTGGGTTAAGATGACATTCCTGGCAAATGATGGCATTAGCTTTGATTTTCTAAATTTGAAATTCTATATTTATTTTATTGGACATTTTCCTCACCCTTGAATTTTAAACTTACCTGGTCATGGTAAGACCAAATTAATTATAAAATCTTCATTAATGAATATTAATGCTTTCAGAAGGAGGGGGTGGGGATGGATGGACTGGGAATTTGGGATTAGCAGATGCAAACTATTATATAGAGAATGGATAAACAACAAGGTCCTACTGTGTAGCACAGGAACCTACATCTGACATGCTATGATAAACCATAATGGAAAAGAATACATAACAGAATACATATGTGTATAACCGAATCACTTTGCTGTACAACAAAAACACAATATTGTAAGTCAATTATACTTCAATAAAATAAATTTAAAATATTAATGCTTTCCCCCAAAATGCCTCCTGGTGAGCACGGGTGGTAGTACTTTTTCTATCTGGCCTTGCTTCCAGTTCCCCTCATCTTCTTCACCCAGCCTCTATTTTCTAATAAAACAGGATTCTGTAGAACCATAGAATTGTCTTACTAGTTTATCGCATAGGACAAGACTCATAATTTTCTTTGTAACCATGCAAGTATTATCAAAATACAGAATTCTTTGTCATGCTAATGAGAATTTTCTTCACCAGGTTAGTTCAGCTTGCAAAACATCTGGCGCAGCATGCCGAGAATACATGTGAGCTGAAAGGCGGGACACTAATTTTGCCTTGGGATCTTCTCTGCCAGGTAATTTCACGGCAGACACTGCCTTTAATATATGTATTAGATGATAGTCACATGAGTAATTTCTTTAATTAGATTGCCCCTTCTGCTTCTTTGACTTCAAAGATTAAATTAAACCCAAAAGTTGCAACTCATTGCTGGAGTAGTCATTAGCCTGCAGGTCATCTTTTAAAACAACCACAGCTTAGGGAAAATTTGTTGAAGAAATAGATTTGCTTCTGACTTGAATCACATGCTAGGGAAAGAGTGTGGCCATGTTTCTATAACAACTTACCTCCAGAGTGTGTTTCTGCATGTGTGTGTGTGTGTGTGTGTGTAAAAACTTTAATTGCTAAGGGATGAAATGAGAGTTACTGCCTAGTTCTCTACCAAAGCAACTATTTTCCTTTCCTTCTACACTTATCTGAACTCTATTTTTATCTATCCATACAATTCATCCATCTCTCAGTCACTGGGCACTTACTACATGCCAAATTGCTTAGTGTGTAGGGGATATAAAGAAAATAAACCATTGTTTATTCCCTCAAAAAATTTACTATCTAGTGCATGAACCCAATATTTGATCTGAGAACCATGAGAATAAAATGCCTCTAATGAAAGGTGGACTCTGTGCTGAGATGTACTGGAGAAAACTCTTAGTTGGAAGAGACCTTGCAAGGTTTCATCAGGAAGTGACTTGAGAACTGCCCACTCTACAATATGCAGGACATGGCCTCCCAGAAAAGAGCCTGAAAGGCCCCCAAAATGGAAACAAGAGGAGAAGAAAAACACAGAAAGCTGGGTTCTGGCAGGCTGTGAAGTCCTCCGGGACAGGACCCCTGTGTGTCTTCGCATTATTACATCTTGTGTGCACAATTCATAAAACGAAACTGATCAAACAAAACAAGAAATGAAAGAACCGTATTGGAAGAATGCTGATAGTTCAGTGGGTTCAGAAAATAAGATGTATAGAGACACACTGTAGAAATCAGTTTCCAAAAAAAAAAAAAAAATGTGGTGAATAGAATGTATTGCTATGGAATTTGTGTCTCCACTTGAAAGCATCAGAGAGCTACTGAAAATTTCTTTAAATGACTGTGATACAATTTAAGTTCTCTAAAACTGCACCTCTTAATAAAAGCGATTAGGTAAGTGTGGTACAACAGTGTTAATAGTAATCAGATTCAATTCATTACATTAAAATTTAATTACATAAACTAAAACTCAATACATTAAAATTATATGAGGATGGAAGTGTTTACCACAAATTTATTAAATGGATATAAATAGCATAAGACATCAAGAGACTAAGTTTCAAGGTGTTACTCTTATACCAACTCAACAGTTCTCTACAAATATTATTGAAAAATCCCAGGTGGACACATTTGCCTGTTTTCATAAGGAGAAAAAATAGGTATAGAAAATCTGCAAGCTTTCCCAAGGTCATATATGGAAAATAGCATAGGACTCACAGTGAAAGACCTGAATTTAGTTCTGCTTCTACCATTAATTAACTTCTACCATTAATTTACCCCAAGACCTGGGACCTTTCTTCCCCTTTCTAAGCCCCAGACATGTCATCTGTAAAAGGAAGGGGCAGACTATCCCCCATGGCCTGCTTTAGCTCTGATGGTCTATGATTTTAACAAGGTAGCTGGGATGAGGACTGCAGAGATGGCCTCCAAGTGTCCACACAGTGCAGCAGGAGGCAGGGGTATACTCTAGTAATGAACCCCACAGCATCTTCTTAGGAAAAAATAATATATCCTCTTTTTTGTTCATCTAAAAATAAACAGATGAAGGTACAATATAAAAGATGAGGCAGGAAGCTACTGTATATAGAGGCTATAGTCTGAGAGTCTGTGTACCCCTAAAATTCATATATTGAAACCTAATGCCCAATGTGATGGTATTTGGAGATGGGGCCTTTGGGAGGTGATCATACAGACACCTCAGGGAGATTCCTCGCCCTTTCCTCCTGCCATGTGAGGTTAGAGCCAGAAGACACCATCTATGGCACCAACCACAAAGTGCTGGCGTCTTTAACTTGGCCTTCTTGGCCTCCAAAACTGTGCGGGATAAATTGCTTTATAACCTCCCCAGTTATAAGTGACAATGTTTTTGTTACAGCAACTCAAATGGACTAACACAATTGAAAATATATTAGGCTTCAAATTTAGAAATTTGAGTAGCTACTCAAACAGATGGTTTCATTACACTCTAGTTGCTCTGCTACGTGCTAAGTAGCTTCAGTCATGTCCGACTCTTCGCAAGCCCATGGACTGTAGCCCACCAAGCTCCTCTGTCCATGTGATTCTCTAGGCAAGAAGACTGGAGCAGGTTGACATTTCCTTCTCCAGGGGATCTTCCCAGCTCAGGGACTGAACCCACATCTCTTATGTCTCCTGCACTGGCAGGTAGGTTCTTCACCACCAGCGCCACCTGGGATGCCCATTACATTATGCCCTAGAGATGATGACCCTATTTCAGAGGATGGCAATTCAGGCAATTCAGTATATTTACTAATATTCTTTGTTAACTTCCCAAATTATTTCAGAATTATAGGCGATACAAAGCGTAATACAAAAGTAAGATGGCAATATCCTAGAAACTATATTAAGAGATGGGGAAACAGTGCACACATTTACTTTCTTTTTAGCTGTGCTTGAGAGAGAGACACTTATGTAAAAAATATCAGAATCTGAAAGAACCAGATGTCTCAAGAGAAGAGTTTTTGACTTATCAGAATCCTGATTTTAAACTTTAACTCTTTAACTAAATAACTATGGAATCTTAGGTTAATTAACTGACATTGTCCTTAGCTTGGTACCCATCTTGGAAATGGGAATAAAAATACTTGCTAATATGATTGTTTTGAGGAATAAGTGAGAAAATAAAGCAGTTACTCAGCATGGTTCATGTCATATAGTAGGTGCTGAATAAATGGTAGCTATTTTTATAATGATGCAATTACCTGAGACTTTTCAGTAACATTTACAGAGAGCGATGAGAGTAAGTATAACATTTTGGCACGATATATGTGCTAGTATCTAACATATTCTACATACTCAATAAACATAAAGACAGTATTTTAAATCAGCATAGGATTTTCAATCTATAATTTGCATTATCTGAATGAATAAAAGAAACAAAATGTAGGGCAATCTGAAGTTAATTCTGTTCAATACAGTGAACATTTCCTTCCTTTGGGAAAGACACATGAATAAGCTATAGTGATTTCCATATCACTTCATTTAGTGTCCCAATAGTATGTGTTATGAGAGGAGATGTAAGCACCACCATTGAGAAACAAAATTTTTTTTCAAGAAGAGATACTGAGCAGCACTTAAACGCACTCACTGGAACAGTCTCGACAGACTATGATTGTGACTAAGACTCAGCAGCAGGGAGTAGAACCCTTCTGTGTTATTTCCAAGAAGCAGAGAGACTCACTGCAGCCACCTGCAGAGTAGCAGGTATGGGAAACGCAGCTTCCTTTTATGCCTGATACCATCTGAACAAATATCCCTGCTAATTCCTGTTTGTTTTGACCAGAATGCAGAGCCAAGGCACTCAGATAACCAGCAACCGACAACGTCTTAGAGCCTCAACTGTGATTTTCCAACAGAGAACAAAAGGATGTTAATAATGTAATAAGTTGGATCAGGTGGAAAATGCTTTCCTTATTCAAGCCCCTTGAGATCCTTCATAATGGCAACTTATCTTGAAAACTCTTAACAGGACTTACCCCTCTGCCTTTTTATGAAGGTCATGGGTACTTCTGGTTTTCTTATAGCAAAGGCAGCTTCTTGCCTTGCATTTCATGTATATTTGTCTTATTCATGTCTTAGCTCCCCTGCTAGGCTATTTCTTAGAAGGCAGGGAATCTAACTTTCTCACTTAGAAGCAGGTGTTTTAACTTCCTTCCAAATACATGTTGGAAGAAAGGAAGCAGCGGAGGAAGGACAGATGACAGAAAGGAAAAAAAACTTTACATGTAGGCAAATAAAATGAATTTCTACGACTCTCATAATGATGTTGATTTTTACACTTCTAAGTTGCCAAACAAATAATCCACAGAGAGCTCTCCTTTAAAACTGTAAAATATTCAGAATGTGAGGAATAAAAAAGAAAAAAAAAACACTACTTGAGATGTTATCAACACCTGTCAATGAATCTTGTCTTTTGTTCTCATAATTTAGCAATGCCTCAGGAGACGGTGGAGGAAATTTCAAATCTGGATTTACCCCATACTTCCCCAACCTGGTAATGATGTCAGAGTTTCCAAACAGTAGAACAAGAGTGAAAAAAACCCTATTATCCAATACCTGTGGATTTTACAGACTCATAAGCAGAATAAGAGAGGATTTCAGGAAATCAATTACTGTGGCACCTTAACTTCAGATGGAAAATCTGAGACTGTGCCCTTAAATGTTTCATAAACCTTGAAACCTCCATGACTCTGCAGACAGTAGCTCTTCTGCCTGGAATTACCTCTCCTCTGTTTGCCCCAGCTCAGATGTCACCTCCCCGCTCGACACCTTCCCTGATTCTCTCAGTTTATTAATCCTCCTTTAAGCCTCCTGGATCACTTTTATATACTATCATGAATGCACTGGTATATGCTGGCTTTCCCAACTAGATCATAAGTTCCTTTTTGGCAGGAACTATATTTATCTTACCCACCACCAAACTCCTAACACAATGCCTTTAAAAATACTTCACAATTGATACTGAAGTGAAATATCCAAGTTTACAAAAAGAGATTGGGGAAGAGGTTGGCATCAGGCTCATAACTTCCTGGAACCCACAACACCTGACTCTTACCAATAAAACCCTCACAGACTAATCATTTTAAATCATAAAACACAGTGGAACCTGCTTAAAGAGAAGCTTGTGAAGGATAACTGAATACTGATTATATTGTCAGGAGAGCAGGAAAGAAGCTGGTTTTCTACGGTACAGCATCTTAGAAAGAGAAATGGATTGAAAGAAACAATGCATCCTTTCTTTCCTCCTCCTCTTCCTTCATGTGCTCCTCTTCTGTTTCTTTTGGATAAAAATGAGGTACTAATAGCTATATCTTAGAAAGTTACTTAATCCCCTCAACTTCTATATTGATGACTCCTTCTCCAAAACTGTGTGCTTGCACTTTACCTCAAAGGCAAGATGTACTTCAAAGAGAGATATCATGAAAATAAAGGGGAAGAAAGGTGGTCACATGTTGATTCTTGCTGGTTTAAATTACAATCTTTATTACTTTTGATGTGAGTTGGCCTATGCTTTGGTGTTTGTTGATCTTAACACATGAGTTAAGGTAAATAAGAGTATTTATAGATTTGAGAGGATATCTGTTCATGCCATTCTGAAAAAGAAAAACAAAACTGTTGCCGTAAAATACTATCAAGGATAAAAATTAGATATAGATATAAAAAATAAACATGATTACTGAAGAGGAAAGGGCAGGGGAAGGGTAAAAAGGGAGTTTGGAATTAGCAGATACAAACTGCTATATACAAAATGGATAAATGACAAGGATCTACTTATAGCACAGAGAACTATATTCCACATCTTATAATAATCTATAATGGAAAAGAATCATAAAAAAATACATGTACAACACCAACTGAATCCGGTGTTTTGCTTACACCTGTAACTAACACAATATTTTAAATCAACTATACTGGTGTTCTTTGGAAGGAATGATGCTAAAGCTGAAACTCCAGTACTTTGGCCACCTCATGCGAAGAGTTGACTCATTGGAAAAGACTCTGATGCTGGGAGGGATTGGGGGCAGGAGGAGAAGGGGACGATAGAGGATGAGATGGCTGGATGGCATCACTGACTCAATGGACGTGAGTCTGAGTCAACTCCGGGAGTTGGTGATGGACAGGGAGGCCTGGCGTGCTGCAATTCACGGGGTCACAAAGAGTCAGACACGACTGAGCGACTGAACTGAACTAAACTGATACTTCAATCTGGAGAAGGCAATGGCAACCCACTCTAGTACTCTTGCCTGGGAAATCCCATGGACGGAGGAGCCTGGAGGCTGCAGTCAATGGGGTCCCAAAGAGTCAGACATGACTGAGGGACTTCACTTTCACTTTTCCCTTTCATGCATTGGAGAAGGAAATGGCAACCCACTCCAGTGCTCTTGCCTAGAGAATCCCAGGGACGGGGGAGCCTGGTGGGCTGCCGTCTATGGCGTCACAGAGTTGGACATGACTGAAGCGACTTAGCAGCAGCAGCACCAGCAGCATACTTCAATTTTTTTTAAAGGAAAATATTAGATAAAAGGTATTTAAGATATTCTTTGCAACAAGTAAACAAACAAATCAATGTATCTAGGATATTCCAGATGCTGCCTTCACAGTCATACACAATGGGTTTTCTATGGTGATGAAATTATCACCTCAGATGCCACCATTTTTATTCAGTTCAGTTCAGTTCAGTCGCTCAGTGGTGTCCAACTCTTTGCGACCCCATGAATCGCAGCACGCCAGGCCTCCCTGTCCATCACCAACTCCCAAACTCCACCCAAACCCATGTCCATTGAGTCGGTGATGCCATCCAGCCGTCTCATCCTCTGTCTTCCCCTTCTCCTCCTGCCCTCAATCTTTCCCAGCATCAGGGTCTTTTCCAATGAGTCAGCTCTTCGCATCAGGTGGCCAAAGTATTGGAGTTTCAGCTTCAACATCAGTCCTTCCAATGAACACCCAGGACTGATCTTTAGGATGGACTGGTTGGATGTCCTTGCAGTCCAAGGGACTCTCAAGAGTCTTCTCCAACACTGTCTCAGATGCCACCATTTTTGTTAAACCTTAACAATTTTAAGATAAGCTCTTTGGGGGAGGTATTATAATTACTTTAAAAATCAGGCCTTCCTTTGCCCACCCATGTTCATAGCAGTGCTATTCACTATAGACAAAAGATGGAAGCAGCCCAAATGTTTGTGGATGAGTGGATAAACAATATGTGGTACATACATACAGTGGAATTTTATTCAGCATTAAAAGCAAAAGAAATCCTGACACATGGCACAACATGAATGAACTCTGAAGACATTATAGCAAGAGAAATAAGTAGGTCACAAAAAAGATTAAAATGACATGACTCCTCTGATATGAGGTACCTAGAGGTGTTAAATTCACAGAAAGTAGGACGGTGGTTTGTAGAAGCTGGGAGAAAGCGGGAAAAGAATTGTTGCTAAGTGGGTGTAGTTTCCATTTTGCAAGTTGAAAAAATTCTGGAGTTCCATTGCTCAACAATGTGAAAGTAGTTACCACTACTGAATTGAACAATTAAATGGTAAAGCAGGTAAATGTTACATTATGCATTTTTTAATCACAATTAACAATTTAAACAAACATAATTGGACCTTCTTTGAAACAAAATGCCTGAATCAGTTTTAACCACCTCCCCCCAACACACAGCATTTAGTTTTTGACTGCTACTCTTTAAACAGCTACTGTACAATGTACAAATATTTCTCCAAATAATAGAGAAGTAGGCTAGAAAGTGCTCAATTCATTAATTTAGCTCCTGTGATGTGTAATGTAATGTATTTGGCACTGAATAAAAGGAGGAAATAAGGAAAGCATTTCAGTAATTACTATTTTTTAATAGAAAACATTATCAGGAGGGCAGTCCTAGATAAGTCCTAGCACAAGTAAGGAAAAATAAGATTCATATTGATACAGAACCCAGAAACTCCTTTGATACTATAACCAGTATATTGGATGCATACTTGTTACCTGAATATCTGAAAACCAGAGTTTTTCAACAGTTGAGTCTGTGCTCAATATTAACCATTTCTAAATTCCACTGAACATTTGCTTTTTCAAGAGATATCTGAAGTTGCCTGTCAGCCCCAAGCTACGATGGAGTTAAACCACTTCCCCCAAACACCATACATTTCATTTTAAAGAAAAGAAATCGTGTAAGCAAAGGACTAAAGTGATGGCATGAGTTATCTTGAGAACTCCAACCCAAATGGGTTCCAATGGAGAAATAATTTGGATCACTCTAACAAAGGCAAACACTGCTTTTACCACCCATGATGAATCGCAGAGGTAAACTCTCTACGTACACAGGAGCTGGGGTCTAAATAGAGAAACCTTGGTGGTACCTGCAAGCAGTAAGTAGTAAATGAAACCTTTCGATTTAAAGTTTGTATCAGTTTCATTTTCTCAGAAGTCAAAATAGAAAGGAGCTGATTAGATAGATCTTAGCTAATGGAGTGAAGCAAAATATCTTGGTTCCCTGAAAGTAAAGCTGTATTAAAAGGAAAAAAGCATGAAAGAGAATTTTAAAAGTATAGATCACTTTATTCTTGTATTTCTATTGCAAATGTGTCTAGAAAACAAATAAAACCAAGAGGCTGTTTTTACCACCCTTATTCCACTTCCTGTAATCAAAAGTGACAGGAAAAAGTGACAAATTGGTTCAAAATACAAAAGCTGCTGAAAGGAAAACAATTCTGATAAAATCATAGAATCCTGAGGTTGGAAGGGCATGTCATCCAACTCCTCATCAAATGACAAACCTTTCTTGAAAATCTCCACTGACGGACTGTCACAGCCTCCTGAGACCTCTCCTGCATCTTAGGTCAGTTATGACTATAAAAATGTCCTTCTAATATTAAAAGAAAACACATTTCCCCTGGCCTCAGTTCCACCATTTGGGTGCACTGGGAATTAGTCTAGCACCTCTTCCTTGGGGCAGCCTTTCAGATTTTTGCAGAGAGCAATGTTGTCGTCTTTTTGTTTCTTTCTCTGTTAACAAAATACCCTTAGTTCCCTCCGTCAGTCCTCATAAAATCAGTATGTCCTCTCCCACCTGAATGCACCTGGTTTTCAATAGCTTTCTGAATTTAACACCTCTGTCATCTCTAAATAAGACAGCACAGAGTTTGGGTCAATTTTAACTCTACCCATTAAAAAAATGACTTTAAATTTTTTTACTTCATAAAGGTTGTAAATCACTTATTTGTGCATTTCAACATTTATTACTAGAAAATGTAACAATCTTTTATATTATTTAGAAATGCTGACAAAACATTAAACTCATCATGTCAATTTGTCCCCTCAACTAGCATGTTGCAGCATTAACCTCCACCTGGCAATTAAACAGGAACGTTGGGCCTTCTCTTTGACTATAACCTCTCCATCACACACCCCCAACCATACTGCATGCACCCACCCACACGCACACACACACACACCTACACACTTTGCTTGATATTATCCCCCCGATGTCCCTTGTTGCTGCCTTTCTGTTCCCATGGCTACATCCTCATCCAGGCTTCCGTCAATACTCACATGGGCAGTTTCTACAGACCAGGTCTGCCAGGTCAGTGCTAATGGCCTTTCACCCTCAGTTCCCATTCTTTAAGGGGCTTATCTCAACAATCAACATGCAGTGTTTACTGAACATTTAGTGTTCCCTGCTTTCCACTTAGGGCTGGTATGAAATAATGGATGAATGGTTTTAACCTATAAACCACTAAGTTATCTTCTGCCCACCATACTCTGTTCAGGTAAGCCCCATAATCCTCTCCTTGTCAGACAGCATCCTCCTTCCATGTACAACCTCCCTTCTTTAGTCCCCTTCACCTGGATGGCCTCTCCTACTTTTCTGTCCATTCAGATCACACTGCCCACTTCTTCCAAAACCCATCCACATGAAACATTTCCCAATACCTCCACAAATGAAATATATATGTATGTGTATATATATATATATATATATATATATAAAACCAGTGGTATGCTGTAATGTATCTCCTGTCAAAACAAAACAAAATAAAACACAGCCAATTCTGGGTTTTTGTTTGCCTGCTTCTTTTATTTTCCTCATATGTTAATACAGTCTCTAATTTACAGTAATATCAATGCTACCATCATTTGTGTTCTTCAAAGGAAATGGAGTTTTACTTGTTTGTTCATTTTACTGGGAAAGACACTGAGAAGGAAAGAAGTGATTTTACGTTTTACTTCTTTAAGAAATAATTTGAGTTTGGAAATTTAAGAAACTGTGTGTGGAAATGTTGTGAGGGAGGGGCTCCCAAAGTGAAAGCTGTTTAACTGATCATCACTGTAATTACTGTAAGGCACCCTCTGAATTTCAAGTAATTAAATGGATCAGGGCTGCATATGAAACAAGCTTGCAGTGCAGTGAAAATGACTCAACATCTAGAGATACCTCCATAATGTTGTCAAACTAAATAGCAAGCACTCCCCCCTGTCATAACCTCCACTCTCTTTAAAGGGTCTCGAGCTCTAAAAAAAAAAAAAAAGGCTCAGCTTAAATTCAACCCCACCCAGGTAACCTCCCAAATCCCCAAGTCAAGGATAATCCTTATTTTCTTGTGCTTCTGTGGTACTGTGAATAGCCAATATATGGTAGCCTATAAAACTTGAACTGAAGTAACATTGTATACATAGAAAAGGTTTTAATTTTAATCTATTGATAAATACTAGAATTAAAAAATCAGTTTAGCAAGGTTGCTGATTACAAGGTGATTAAAATAAAATGCAATTGCATTTTACTGGCAACAAACAATCGGAAACAATACCGTTTATGTTTTTGTCATTCAGTCCGACCCTTTGTGAGCCCGTGGACTGCAGCATGCCAGGCTTCCCCTCACTATCTCCCGGAGTTTGCTCAAACTCATGTCTATTGAAATGGGGATGCCATCCAACCATCTCATCCTCTGTCACCCCCTTCTCCTCCTGCCCTCAATCTTGCCCAATATCAAGGTCTTTTCCAAAATCATCACATACTCATGAAAAAAAAATTTAAGAAAAAAAGACCCCTGCATAGAAAACTACAAAGTATTACTGAGAGTAATTATAGGTCTAAATAAATGGACAAAGCATGTTCATGATTTGGAAATATCAACACTGAAAATATGTTGATGTATAGACAAAAAAAAAAAAATCAAAATCCTAGAAGAAATGTGTGGCAAGAGTAACTTACTAAGGGGATATATAAGTGAAAAGGACCAAGAATTGATAAGAAAATCTTAAAGAAGATGGAAAGTTGAGTGACTTTATACTACAAAATAAAAACATCTATTTTAAAGGGACAGTGATTAAAACAATGAAGGATTGGTACAAAGACAGACAACTAGACAAGGTGGACAGAATACAGTCCAAATACATCCTCAAATATATGAGGCTACCTGATCTGATTTATGACAATGGTGCCATTGAAAATACAGAGGAGGAAGGAAAGGTATTTTTAATAAATGGATCTAGGTCATTTGAATATCCATGTTGGAAACAAATGTATCTTAATCCTTACCTTACATCACATCCAAAAATCAATCCCAAAGAAATTTTAATTTGAATGGCAAAACAGTAAAACTCTAGTACATAATAATTTTTAGGCAGATGTCCTCATGACCTTTGGTTAGGTAAAGACTTTGTAAACAGGACACAAAAAACACTGATATTACAAAAAAATTGCCAAACATACTTTTTAAATTTTATGATTTAATGTTTATCAAAATTATGTTTATCACACAATAACTTACATCCATCAAAAGACATTATTAAGTGAATAAAAAAGGCAGGCTCCTGAGTGGGAGAAGATATTTGCAGTACACATATCTGTGTCTTTTTTTAAAAAAAGCTTGAGTTATAATAATTTACAGTTTACAATATGTTGTTTCAGAAATCACTTCATTTGATGCTTACAAATGTCCTTACAAGACAAGTTCTACAGATGGGAGAAACTGAGGGTTAGAAAGCTGCAGTGACTGGTAAACAGAAGCACTGGAGCCCAGGTCTGCAGACCAGATCTCGTGCTCAGGCCCCTCTACCACAATATTTTTTATAAAACCTATTGTATAGAACACGTTCCAGGCTCCCCAGGTGGCTCAGTGGTAAAGAATCAGCCTGCCAACACAGGAGACACAAGACATGGGAGCCCAATCCCTGGGTCAGGAGATCCCCTAGAGTAGGAAATGCAACCTGCTCCAGTATTCTTGCCTGGGAATTTCCATGGACAGAGGAGCCTGGTGGGCTAATTTCTTTAAATAAAATAAAAAATTACAAGTACACTGCTGCATGTGTGTAAGAAAATCACTTCAGTCGTGTCTGACTCTGCAATGCTATGGACTGTAGTCCGTCTGAGCCACCAGGGAAGCCCCCCAACTTCCTCTTAGCTAGATTCCAAAGATGGCAGTGACAATTTCACTGCTGCCCTTTAACAGGGAAGAATGATAAAGGGGATGGCTGAGAGAAAAAAACTAGCAACTTTATACAAATGCGGTCAAACATCCTACTTTTGCGAATTTACAAAAAATATAGGAACCTGTGACTACAATACCAGGACCCCTCCCAGGGCCATGAAAGGGTTTATACAAGTAAGAAAGCCATGAAGCTAACGCTTGAGCAGCCTCTCATCAGTGGACATAAAGGACACCAGTTTTAACCTGAAAACTGTGAGACAAGTCAAGTTGTTCCTGGAATGAGGAAAATAAGGTATGGAAAGATTACATAAACTACCCAAAGTCTCACAACTAGTAAAGGGTGGAGGTGGAATTGAACCCAAGCAGCCCAAACCCAGCTTTCACCTTCTTTACCAGTATGCTAGCCCTCCTGCCATTGAAACAAGCTTACAACAATGTGTGTGTGTGTGTCTGTGTGTGCGTGTGTGTGTCTGTGTGTGTGTGTGTACACACACATACATGTGAGTTTGGCAGCAAGGAAAGAAAACAAGTATTCTGTGATTCATTATTAATGTAATGTAAGTTGACTCTTTTTTGAGTTCTTATTTGCTTACAGTGACAGCTTACAGCAACAGAGAATGGGTCTTGGAGTTGATGCTAGGGACTAAAACAGCAGTCACTGCTACTGAAAAACTAGTTGGACTCAGCAGTGTTTGAAAAGCCCATCTTAAGGCCTTCTCCCCAAAACACAGCATACTACTCAAAATCCCCATCACTAGAACAGTTATCCTCCAATTATAAATAAATTTCTAAAAAGTATTTATTTTAGTGAATACTGTTGAAACAATACAGTTTAAGGAAAACACACCATGATTAATGCATCTGCTTCTTTCAGTTGGCCTGAGCAACCCTCATAGTTTTATTCTTGCCCTTACTGAACACCTACTTCCTGCCAGGCCCTGTGCCAAGTGATGGGGTTCTAAGGGCAAGAGAGGAACACGAGCCCAGGATGGAGTATCATCATAGTCCCCATCTGCAGGAGGCTCAGTCTCATTCTAGCTGGTGACCCCACGAAAACTGATAAGGAGCAAAAGCCCCCTGGGCCCAAAATGATACATTCTGCGGTAGTGATGTACCAGGGGGAAATACCTTCTTTTGTTGGGACACAACAGCAAAGAGTCAGAGTTCAGTGCTAAAAATCAGTGGTTCTCCAACCTTCACACCCGTCAGAATCACCTGGAGGGCTTGTGAAAACAGAACGAGGGCCCTCACTCTCAGATTTCTGATCAAAAGGTGTGCGGTTGGGCCAAGATTCTGGAGTTCTAACAAATTCCCAGGTGATGCTAAAGTTGCTGGTGTGGGGCCCACACCTGGAGAGCCGCTGTTGGAAGGGATGATTATGAAATGAGCTGATTAGAAAGGGATGAAGCTCCAACGTTTAAAAAGCTCCCCGGGCGTACTAATGTGCAGCAGGAGAGCGGAGCCACTGGATTGGATTAGATGGTGTTACTTGTCCAAAATAACTGCACATAGTAAGAAATACTTTTAAGCTTACGTCTATTTCTGAGCATCGTGCCTGATTAACGCTTTGTTTCCCTGTCAGTTCAAACTTGTAGACAAAGCTATGCTTAGGATGACATTTTCCAAAGACCAGAATGCAGCCCATGTTTTTTGATTGTTGCATACATACTAGGCGTTGTGTCTCCCAACACTGTACTGGGTGCCGGAGAACACAAAGATGGGGACTCATCCCAAACTGATCGGTGCTAAAGGACAAAAAGATTATTTAATAACCTATTCATTGAAAAAAAAAATATGCTTTGAGTGTTCCTTTTTGCTGTCTAAGGAGCTCAGACTTTTCTCTTTAAAGATGAGAAGCTATAGAGGTTTTTAAGTATAAAAGTGAGGTACTCTGAATTGCATCTTTGTTGTGTGCATCTTAAATTCATTAGAAGGTCCTTGGATAAAGAGATGCTGGGAGAAATGATCATAATTAAATAGCAGAAGGGAGGGGAGGAGGATGAACTCTGGAAAAAAAGGAGGCGGAAACAGGAGTCATTAAGGAGGCTAGTGACTTGAGAAAGAGGCTTACAGCTACAAAGATTTTAGTAAACACTGACAATTCCAATTTCAAGATCATTAGGAAAATAGAAATACTATTTTAATTAAAAGAGAAAGATGCTACTTGTATAAAGACCTAGTTGGGTAGCAGCATTACCCTTTAGCCAGAAGTTTTAAGGAAAAGCCAGTGGAATTTATGAGTCAAGAGAATATTTGCTAGTAACCCCAATTCCAAATTTACTTATTTCTTCCCTCTCCCATAATTTGGAAACACCACTGCACAACCACTCTACTTAAAATCTCCAGCTCCTTCAGCTTCAGGCACTGCTTCTTACTCTTTGCCTCTCCCTTATTCATTTCCTGTCTTTCTTTCTCCTGTCCTTGAATAAGTGTATTCTCTAAATTCTATTTTTCTTTGGCTCCCATATCACTTCTATAGGGGAAAAAAAGACTTTTCTATAGGGAAAAATCTAGCCTTTTTCTCTCCTACAACTATCCTGAGATTAAGCCTCTCATTTCCAATGGTCTTCTGGCCTATTCCTTAGGCAACTCAAACTGGAGGACTCTATTTTATTCATGTTTACCCATTGATGAGACCATACCATTCTTTAAAAAAAAAAAATCTCACATGTACTATGAAAGCATCTCTGATTCTTGCTGGATGTGATTCTCAACCTCATACTTTCCTCATTCATCTAACAGTATAATGAATGATGGTCCAAGACCTTCTAATTTCACCTCTCTTCCAGATGTTAAATTCAGTGAGGACAAAAAAAATATGCCTTATTCATCTGCATATGTACAACCTAAGGCTTGCACTTATCATTTGTTAAATTGATTTGGGAGCATAAAACTGCTACAAAGGGTCTCTTTTAAGGCTTCCTGAAAACTTACAGCCAATTTAGAAGAAGCCAGGAAAAACAGGAGAACAGATTTGGTTCTTTTTATCAGTCAAGAGACAGAACCAGAGGACTCCTAGGCTTTTATTTCCTGATGCCAATCAAATTAGATCACTAGTTAACAAGTCTCCCTCAGCTCCAGCCTCAGAAGGCTAAAAACCAGAGTAAAGTACCCAGAGAAGAGACAGATTTGCTGCTGTAATCAGGCAGATATCACTAAGAAGGGAAACATTCACGTTAAAAACAGACAATTTACCAGAATTTCAGCAAAAGAAGCTTACGCTTGACCAATACATCATCACAGTGACATTTGCAGTGTTACTAAGAAAATCAGTCTGCAGGGCTGTAACATTTATTTCAGAGCTCCTTGGGCCAGCAGCCCTCTCTGGCTTTATAAATCTTTGTAGTTTCAGAGAAATGGAGGTTGACCTGGGAGAAGCACCTCCCTAGGGCTGAATCTAAAACAAGAGAGTCACAAAGCATGGGCAACCCTCAGCCCTGCAACACTAGGTATGTGGGTCCAGTCACAATTGGATTGTCCTTTGCGGTGGATCCTTGAGAATCATCCAAGACACAGCACAACCAACATGGGATTGTCTGACTTTATCACATTCTTATGGATATTTATAAATGGCAATTAGATTCAGACTTTAGGCCTAGAACACAAGTGAGAATGTAAAAATTGCCTGAAACTTTTTTACTGAAATAATTTTACTACAACAGCCCCTTCTGATCTAACCTTTATTCTTTCCTGTTAACACAGATTCTGCCACTATCAATATTCTCTGTCTAGATTTTAGAGCCTCCACTGTTGATCCAGACCAGTATTTCTTTATGTCCTACACAAGGCAGAGCTCTTTCACCCATTCTCAGCAAAGCTAAAAAGAACTTCAGACTTTTTTCTGTAGAATGCAGCTTCCAAAGAAGATTGCTTTTAAGGCACACTTTAATCTCCCCTTCCTGGAATCATAGTACTCCCACTTTTCTTAGATTGTTCAATCAATAAATATTTAGAAATTTCCTTCCATGTGCTGGGCATTGTGTTGTGCTTGAGAATACAACGGTGAGCAAAACCAGACCTGATTCAAGTATCAATTGAGCTGAGAATCCAGCAATGGGAGAGACAGACACAAAATAAAGGTAAAATTGCATCTGTAAATAAAGAGAGCTGCATGGTTGTGTGAGAGTATACTACAAGGAAAGGGGAGCCAGGGTGGTCTTTACTGGAGAAGGAAAAGTTTAGCTCAAGTCCAAGGGCTCAGAACGGAACACTTTTTCAGGTCGGTGGAAGCGGGGGGTGGAGTATATAGAAAGATTCTATGGTGTGAGAGCATGAAGAATTAGATAATTTTTTAAAAGGACTGGAAAAAGTTGTCTTTATAGACCTTTGGGAGAAAAATACCTTTGTTAAATAAGAAATCTTTTGAAAGATTTTAAGGAGTTGGTGAGGTGAAATGCATTTTGAAAGGTCACTCTGACTGCAGTCTGGGAAAATATCAACTAGAGGGGGCACTGAGTCCCATGGCACACTGGTTGGGAGGATTTTGCGTTAGTCTATGTGAAAGAAACAAGATGAATGTGGTGGCAGTGGAGGAATTCATGATTAGTCAGATGGAGTATGGGGTAGGAACAACAGGAATGAGTCAAGAGTGATCTCTAGGTTGCTGGAATAACAGGAGAGTCTGAGTCCCATTCACTGAGCATGACACTGCCAGCAGGCACACTGCAAGGAGCAAGATCATGAGACTGAATTCTGATGTGCTGCGCTTCAAAATTTTCCTTCACTGACACTCTTCTTTATCCTAGTTTTTAAATATCTCTTAAATTAAAAAGAAAAAGGGAATTTCTCATAAATTAGAAGGCAAAAATATATAGGCGGCATCTCTCTAAATCTTGTTTTGCAGATGGTAAAAGGATTTCAAACATCTGCTACATTTGAAAATCCAAGTCTATTTACTCTTCTAATATATGTTAATCACTCAACAAATTGAAAATGAAACAAATGATGCCTTACTCACCAGACACACAATCTAACTCATCAGTCACTACGAGCATCCATTGTGAGGCTGAAAACATTTCTTCAGTCCATTAAATATTATACACTAATTTGATAATGACATTTGACTTAACAGTTTTACTTAAATTTTAATGTATGCAACGTCTCTCTCAAATTAAATGTGAGCTCACTGATGATAGGAGCCACAGCTCACATTTCTAAGTCATTGTAGAAAATGCTCTAGTATAAAATAGCTCAATCCATATACAATAAATACTATACATTTCCCAATCCTTGATACTGTTTTGAGCACCGGTAAGAGTAAAAAAATGGTTCCAAATAGGAAAGGAGTACGTCAAGGCTGTATAGGTCACCCTGCTTATTTAACCTATATGCAGAGTACATCATGAGAAACCCTGGGCTGGATGAAGCACAAGCTGGAATCAAGATTGCAGGAAGAAATATCAATAACCTCAGATATGCAGATGACACCAGCCTTATGGCAGAAAGTGAAGAGGAACTAAAGAGCCTCTTGATGAAAGTGAAAGAGGAGTGAAAAACTTGGCTTAAAGCTCAACATTCAGAAAATGAAGATCATGGCATCTGGTCCCATCACTTCATGGGAAATAGATGGGGAAACAGTGGAAACAGTGTCAGACTTTATTCTTTTGGGCTCCAAAATCACTGCAGATGGTGACTGCAGCCATGAAATTTAAAGATGCTTGCTCCTTGGAAGAAAAGTTATGACCAACCTAGACAGCATATTAAAAAGCAGAGATATTACTTTGCCAACAAAGGTCCATCTGGTCAAAGCTATGGTTTTTCCAATAGTCATGTATGGATGTGAGAGTTGGACTATAAAGAAAGCTGAGTGCTGAAGAATTGATGCTTTTGAACTGGTGTTGGAGAAGACTCTTGAGAGTCCCTTGGACAGCAAGGAGATCCGACCAGTCCATCCTAAAGGAAATCAGTCCTGAATATTCATTGAGAATCCTGATGCTGAAGCTGGAACTCCAATACTTTACCCACCTGATGCAAAAAGCTGACTCATTGGAAAAGACCCTGATGCTGGGAAAGACTGAAGGCAGGAGGAGAGGGAGATGACAGAAAATGAGATGGCTGGATGGCGTCACTGATTCAATGGACATGAGTTTGAGTAAACTCCAGGAGTTGGTGATGGACAGGGAGGCCTGGCATGCTGTAGTCCATGGGGTCACAAAGAGTCGGACACGATTGAGGAACTGAACTGAACTGAAGAGTAAAATGATATGTGGCAGAAAAAAATTGTATTTAGGGTGTGCGTGCTAAGTCACTTGAGTCATACCCAACTCTTTGCAACTCTATGGACTATAACCCACCAGGCTCCTCTATCCATCGGATTTCCCAGGCAGGAATTCTGGAGTGGGTTGCCATGCCCTGGAACCTGCATCTTTTTTGTCTCTTGCATTGCTAGGCGGGTTCTTTACCCCTAATGCCACCTGGACTTAAATTCTAATACCAGTATTACCCTTTAACTAGAAAAGTGGGCAAATTATTTTCACTTCCCTGGGCTTCAGTTGCCTCAATTACTAATCTCTGAAGACTCAGTTCAATGGGATCCTATACATTAAAGCATAAGCATTTATCACAGAAGTCGAAACAAAACAGCTTTCCATATCCTGCTTGATTAAATGTTGGCACAATAAAGGTGTGAATGAATGTATATCTGAATGAGTGAACCTAATGGAGGATGTAGTGAGCAGAAAGGATATTAATTAGGCATTCAGGAAACCAGTTAGGTAATCTAGATCCTAATCCCAGTTGGGCTTCCCTCATAGCTCAGTTGGTAAATCATCTGCCTGCAATGCAGGAGACCTGGGTTTAATTCTTGGGTCACGAAGATCCCCTGGACAAGGAAATGGCAGCCCACTCCAGTATTCTTGCCTGGAGAATCCCATGGACAGAGAAGCCTGACAGCTACAATCCACGGAATCCCAAGAGCTGGACAGGACTTAGCGACTAAACCACCACGACCAGCACCAATCCCACTTCAGCCACCGACTCACTTTGTTGGTCTCTTCTCTGTGCCTTGGCTTCCTCATCTATGAACCAGTGATGAAACCCACCTTATGAACCCAGTGATGCTGCACATTTTTTCTGAATCCCTATTGTCACAGCCCCAGAGGCAGGGAGTCACAGAGAGAAGCTCTGTACTCAGTGATAACCCTTCAAGAATGAAGAGAAGAACAATATAAGAGTATTGTTCATTCCTGGTGTAAAAAGCCCTCTTCAAGTGGGAAATGGCAGCACTTAGATTTACCCCTTAGATCCAGTCTGTATTGTCTGCTTCCTGTGCAAGGGACAGCGAGAGAAATTCTACTTTAGGAGACAAGACTGTGAAGTGAGTCCTCAGCAATTCTAACACCAGAACCAAAGGCTGGCCTCCCAAAGGCTGGCCTGGGCTTCTAGCCCAGCAACTCCAACCTCTACAGAATTCCTCTGTTTATAGTTCAAAGGTGCACACTTGTACCAGAATTGTACTCCTTGGTCTAATTAACTCAATATACCATTTACTTTTCCTAGAGAAAGACAATTTAAAAACTACTTTTGCAGCCTACTCACCTTAATTGCGTCAATTGTACATGTATTTTAGAAGCTTCATTTCTGCCTATCATACATCACACAAATCAAAGTTCCAGTATCACTGAATGGTGCCAAAACAATGGTACCAAAGTCATACTTCAAGGCAATTGAGATGAGCCCTAAGGAAAGAATCCATTATTATTATTATCAAAGAGAAACACAGAGCCATGCGCTTGTTACTAATGGGGCCTATCCAATAATTGCTTAATAGCTAAAAGGATGAGTTTTACTTGGAGAAACTGGATTTTACCTAAGATTTACTACAGAGAAATTCAGACATGTGCAATGATATTCATCCTCTTTGTAACTTGTGCAAACATTATAGTTACTCAGGAGAACCTCAAGTGAGGTTTTCATCACTCTGTGCCGTTCTCAAAATTAGCTCCTGAATCCAGATTTGAATCAACACTGGGATATGATAGAATGGAATGTTCTCTGTCTTACATAAAAATCTTCAAAAAATATAGATAACCCTGTATAAGATATACATTTTACAAAAACATACATGAAATCTAGGAGAGTAATAAGACAAAGGGCTGGAAAGGCTGATGGAGAACTTTGAATACTTAGCTTAGTAGTTAACTTTATCTTTCAGGCTGTTGATTTTGAAAAACAGATGTGGCATAATCAGCCTTCTGCTTTACAAAGTGCAGCTGAATAATCTGGCTTACTATTTCAAATAACATTTGTTTAGGACCTGAGTTCACAAGTTAGATCCATATTCTTTACAAACTTAGGGGAAAAAATTGTTTTTAAAAATTGTTTTCTATTTTTTAAAAAAATGAGACGAACATTTCAGGTCAGCAAAATCTATATTTTAGCAAATATTTTGCTTTATCCTTTATTCTCATATTTAAGGCATTCATTTGCTTCATACAAGCTAAATTTGAAGGAAATTCCTTCTCATGGTCAAGTATGGCTCTGCGACGTGTGTGCAAGGTCCCACGGCCCAGGGGAATTCAGAGTGACACGTGGAGCAGGTGGCAATGAGAGGGTTCATACAGAATAGCTGAGAAGCATGCGGACCAAGGTGCAGCACTGGCACAGTGCCAGGCCCCCAGGCTCACCCAGGTCCTCAGACCTCTGCCCTCAGATTCAGGAGCCACAGATCACAGAGGTCCAGAAGTCTCTACAGTGCTTCATAAGGTAGTACGGTTTTACCGGATCATAGACATTTGGATGACTTTCAACAAGCTGATTGTGAGAAGGAAATAGGAAAATGACCATCGACCTGGCTACCATGGGCTCTTGAGCCAAGTCCCATATCTTGGACCAGCATGCCACAGCCCGTGTTCTCTCCAGGGCTGTCCAAGCTGACCTTGACAGCTGACCTTGGGAAAGGGGCAAGAAAGACTTTTCTTTGAGCCTGGAATCACCACCTGCCCACTTTTCTCTCCTCTCACCTCCCAATATTTCCCATACAGTGTGTTTATTCTCTCAGACTTCATTTCATTTCTTTCCCTTTTTTTTTTCTGTCTTTTTCTTTCGTCTTTTTCCCCCCCCTTGCCTTTGTGTGAGGTTGCTCTTCTGTTTTCTATTTAGCCAATTGATGCTAACAATGGCTGGAGGATATTGCGACCTCCAGCATTTAGACGAGACTGGAACAAGTGAACAAAGAGCACAGCATATTGTCATTCCTAATGTTCTAAGAATAATTCCCACAGGCCTGTTAGTAACGCTGACAGGATCTCCCAGGTTCTCTGCTTTTAGATACACCCTCCCCAGGCCAGCTCACCCGCACGGAGGCCAGAAATGGTGAGAGGGCGCCACCTCGTGGGCGCAATGGAAGACGCCTAACTCTAAGAACGAAACGGAGTTTCCCTTTGTCTCTCAAAACACGTATAAGTGAACTGTATTTTAAAACGCCTTGAAAACTTTCCAGTTACTGAAGCGAAGCTGGAAGTTATGAATTCTCTGTCCTAGGTATTCTCTGAGTAGCAGGAGAAATATCTATACCATGAATCTGTTCTTAGGTAAAATTCAAGGTGAAGGACAACCCTGGCTTCCCTTCTTTAATGAAAAGATTTGGAGCAGTCAGAAATTCAAAGAAAAAGGAGCACTAATTATGCAGATTACATGCAAATAAAATGTACACAGTATCTGAGCAGGAAATTCCACCCCTGCTTTAGAGTAGAGCACTAATTACTGCTCTTCCACTATATCTTCCCCCAGGACATCTCTTCTTCCTTGGAACTAACCATCCATCCTACAAAATCCAGTTACTTTTCTGTATTTAATACCAGTGATCATCAAAGGTATGATTTCTGGACCACTTTTGTTGAAATTAACTATCATGTTTTCTTAAATTGCAGTTTCTTGGGCCCTGCTGCTGCTGCTAAGTTGCTTCAGTCGTGTCCGACTCTGTGCGACCCCACGGACGGCAGCCCACCAGGCTCCCCCGTCCCTGGGATTCTCCAGGTAAGAATACTGGAGTGGATTGCCATTTCCTTCTTGGGCCCTACCTGACATCAATTAAATCAGAATTTCTGGGGCTGTAACAAAAGAATGGGCATTTTAGGGTAGGACCCATTCTGTGTACCACAACTAGAAACCCCAGTGCTCTCTGTGTCAGGTCCAGAAATTAAGCAATTTAGGAAGAGAACTTCCCTGGTTCTTGCATAATAGACGGATTCCAGTTTCTTAGAACACCTTGTCCAGGAAGCTTTCTCAATTTATTCCAGAAGATTCAAACAGATGCCTCTCGCTTGTGAGTCCTTCAGCTTAGTCAAAAAGAGTCATTTTATTCCATCTTTCTACTTCAGCTCATCAGTGAGCTGTCTCTTTGCTGAGATATCCTGGAAGGTGGGGGCTCTTATTCATCTCTTAATGGAACCCCAAGACACAACATGCAGCAGCATATTGCACATGGCAAAGTTTTAAGAGTTAATCCCAAACTCTGTTTGAAATTGCATTTGGGATCTTCTGGCTTCAAATAATTAGCCATCAAGAAGACCTGCAACACAGAAAACAGCCTTCCATCCATCTTAAAAGAAGTAGACCACTGCCCCCTGGAAAATATAGTCATTCCCCTCACCTCCACTCAGGGAGGGACCAAGACACACCAATCAAGCTGCAAGTGTTTTTCTCTTTGCAGCGTCCCAGGAATTCTGAGTGACAAAGGAACAGTCATCTGCTCCACAGCCCAGCAATTGTGTCATTAAACAGATTGGTCCGCAATGACAGAAGAGGCATTCTTTTGTGACAGGCAAGTGATATGATTTGTTTTGATTCCAGACACTGGCAGCATCTGTCTGGAATACGTGCATCTCATTTGATGCTGCAGGTTTATCAACAGAAAACTGAGTCTACGCCAGACACTGAATAGAAGTACAAACATTAAGTGACTACTCAAAAAGTCATAGTTTTGTCTTAACAGAAATGATTGGAAACTATGTGACTGCATGCAAAATGAAAAACACAAATTATTATTCTCTAGACAAAACTGCTTTCAGAATAGTTAAATCAATGTGCCTTGACTATTGGAACATAACCAGAGTTCCAGGTTAAACACCTGGAGTTCATTGAGCTCAACATGTCCATTTCTAATAGTGATACCTCAGAGAAAGTATGGAATTTAGCAAATGTTCATTGAGTACCAACTCATGCAATGAGACATTTGATGCTATAAAATCAAAGGAAGGAAGGCATGTAACCAATTGGGTAAATAGGGATGGTGTGATAGACTAAGTCATGTTTTATGTGGGCCTTAAAAGGATGCACAGCCTAAGAAGTTGAGGCGGAGGATATCGCACACATAGCAACCAACAGCAGAGATGTTCCTTCTTTAATGCCTCAGCCGTCTTTTCTCCATGAGGCATCCATCCGCCTGTAGAACCCATTGGACACCAGCTCAGATCACTGGCTTCCTCACCTTGAATGACCTTTCCCAGCCCCACCTAGCAACTCAGTTCCACATCACATATGGCTTCTGCAACCTTCACCTCAGACTCTAGCTCTGACTCTCAGTCTCCTATCCTTTCCCACATCACTCTTGAACAATCCCTCAGTCTCACTGAGATCCATAATCCATTGTTCTCACCACCATCCACCGTCAAATGCCCTACCCCTTCACAGCCGGCAAACGTATACTCATCTTGGTGGTCTTCATTTAAACAAAACAGCTTTTCTAGCAACAATCTTGTCTCCTGAGACTAGATGTGGTTTTCTTATTACATATACCTTTATAGTACCTTGGATTTCTTCCTCCAACTTAATCTTTAGAACGACTACTTATGTTTTGTCTTCCCTGCTAAAAGTAAGGAAATCTAAGACAGAGATCATTGCCCTTCTTATATGTTGCTATATACCTAGAGCACTTGGCAAATAACTGATGCTCACAAACCACCTGTTGAACCGAAAAATAAAATTGTAAAGCCCAAAGTGGCGAGGCATTGAGAAGCCTGGGGTTGTCAGGAAATCTCAGGCTAAAAGGACAGGTTGGAGCAATTTTCCCGAGTTCTTGGGCACTCAGATAATTGGGTTGTTTATTGTCTAAGTAATGGAAACATAATCGGGTATTTACAGATGACGAAGCCCTCCGGATATTCATTTTTCTCCATAACTAATACAGCTGATTATAAAAAGCATTTTATTGCAGGAAATTGTTTCAATGTAGTGAGGTAGAGAGAAGAAAAACAAACCATTTCTACAGTTCTACTATTTAATGAGTTTTTTTCCCTACCAATTTTTCAGACATTTGTTTTACACACTGGGGATAATATAGTGCAGCCAAGCTTGGACTCTAATTTGTTTCCACTTGGCATTGTAAACTAAGCATTTTTTCTTATCATTTAAAAACTTTTAGTAAGCTTCATTAAATAGCTATCCAACATTCAATCATATCACTATATTACTTTTCCTTATTATTTTCCTATTTTTAAAACTTAGGTTTTTAACCATTTTAATGTTTTATTGAAATATCATGTGGACAAGTACATAAATATTAATGGTTCAGTTCAGTAAAATTTACAAATATCTACTCCCACCTAGAGGGCTTCCCAGGTGGCTCAGTGGTAAAGAATCTGCCAGTCAGGCAGAAGACATGGTTTTGATCACTGACCCGAGAAGATCCCCTGGAGAAGGAAATGACAACCCATTCCAGTATTTCTGTCTGGAGAACCCTGTGGACAGAGGGGCCTGGTGGGCTACAGTCCATGGGGTCACAAAGAGTCGCAGAGGACTGAGCTGACTGAATCACCAGCACCATCCCCACATAACTACAATTCAGATCAAGCTCTTAAATATTAACAGTACCCAAAAACCTCACACAGCCTTTCCCAAAAGTAACTCTGACTTATAGCACCATAAATTAATTTTACCCATTTGTGAACTTTGTTTTGGCATTTATAATGTTTGATATGGTATTGCTTTTGCTCAATATTATGTCTGAAAGAGTCATCCATGCTACTGTGTGTAGCAGGGCTTTATTCATTTTCACTTCTTTAACATATTTCACTTTATGTATCCGTTCCACCCTTATGGCAGAAAGTGAAGAGGAACTAAAAACCTCTTGATGAAAGTGAAAATGGAGAGTGAAAAAGTTGGCTTAAAGCTCAACATTCAGCAAACGAAGATCATAGCATCTGGTCCCATCACTTCATGGCAAATAGATGGGGAAACAGTGGAAACAGTGTTAGACTTTATTTTGGGGGGCTCCAAAATCACTGCATATGGTGACTGCAGCCATGAAATTAAAAGACGCTTACTCCTTGGAAGAAAAGTTATGACCAACCTAGATAGCATATTCAAAATCAGAGACATTACTTTGCCAACAAAGGTCCATCTAGTCAAGGCTATGGTTTTTCCAGTGGTCATGTATGGATATGAGAGTTGGACTGTGAAGAAAGCTGAGCGCCGAAGAATTGATGCTTTTGAACTGTGGTGCTGGAGAAGACTCTTGAGAGTCCCTTGGACTGCAAAGAGATCCAACCAGTCCATTCTAAAGGAGATCAGCCCTGGGATTTCTTTGGAAGGAATGATGCTAAAGCTGAAACTCCAGTACTTTGGCCACCTTATGCAAGAGTTGACTCATTGGAAAAGACTCTGATGCTGAGAGGGATTGGGGGCAGGAGGAGAAGAGGACGACAGAGGATAAGATGGCTGGATGGCATCACTGACTCGATGGACGTTGAGTCTGAGTGAACTCCAGGAGTTGGTGATGGACAGGGAGGCCTGGAGTGCTGCGATTCATGGGGTCACAAAGAGTCGGACACGACTGAGCGACTGATCTGAACTGAACTCATCCATTCCACTGTTAATGGACACATGATTTTTTCCCAAGTAGAAGCTATTAAATATTACAAATAGATTCATATTATTAACTATATTTTAATCTAGTCATAGATTAAAATCTATGACATAATCAAGTCATAGATTAAAATCTATGGCAAGGAGATCAAATCAGTCAGTCCTAAAGGAAATCAACTCTGAATATTCATTGGAAGGACTGATGCTGAAGTTGAAGCTCCAGTCCTTTGGACACCTGATGTGAAGTGTCAACTCACTGGAAAAGACCCTGATGCTGGGAAAGATTGAAGGCAGGAGGAGAAGGGGGTGGCAGAGGATGAGATGGTTAGATAGCATCACCAACTCAATGGACATGAATTTGAACAAACCCTTGGAGATAGTGAACGACAGCTGAGTCTGTGATGCTACAGTCTGTGGATCGCAAAGACTTGGACACGACTTAGTGACTGAACAACAAAATATTTGGCATAAAACACACCTCAAATGGTTGCAGCAACCTACTAACACTGAGGAAGATGGGCTGTTCTTTCCTGAACATGCCTCATGCAATTATTCTGTACTCTATGAATAAATCACTTTATTTTTTTTAATTTAATTTTTACTTTTTTTAACACCGAAAACATTTTATATTGGGGTATAGCTCATTAAAAATGTTGTGATTTAAAAAAAAAATGTGCTAGTTTCAGGTTAACACCAAAGGACTCAGCCATACATATAATGTATCCGTTCTCCCCTAAACCCCCTCCCATCCAGGCTGGCACATAACACAAATCACTTTCTGATGTGAAAACTAGACGACCAACTCCAAATCACTTTCTGCTTACCTGCTCTGTACTTCTAGCACCAAATGCATGACTACCGAGGGGCAACCAAATATACAGGATGCATTCACCCAAAAAACAGAGATGAAGCACCAAACCAGCATAGTAACTGGCATACAGACGTTAAAAGTCCAAAGTAAATACACATTTTATCCAAGTTACAGCACTGTGATAACTATCCTGGCCTGAAGAGAGACTGTGTTCTAAGTCAGATGCATAGATTTTGGAATAAGAAAAACCAAGATGTGAATTCCGGTTCAACTCCTCCTATTTGTATGGTAGTGGTAAATTACCTTATCTCATGTCCTCATTTTTAAAATGGAGTTATACTAATATTAGCAATACTAAATGCATTTATCATGCCTGCCATATAATTAGATTTCAATAAATATTATTTTTATACTAATAGCCACCAACATGCAGTGCATTTTAGCCTAGGAAGCCCAAATAAATTTAATTTCAGGTGCAATATTAATCAAACAGAATCCTGAAATAAATTCCTTAAAAAAGCAGAATGCTGCAGATTTCCAGGTTGTAATCTATCCAAATCTACTTTGACACTGCAAACTATATCAGTATCAGGTTTAACCACATCAAATCATAATAAAAGTAACAGTGAATTTTTGTATTCTGTTTGAGATATTACAAAGTGCTTTTAAATTCAAAATTAATTTAATCACATTTATACCTTTGGGGATAGGTCCTCCTCTGTTCCAGTTAACAACTGACTGTATCTTGGTTTAAATCCATTCTTCATTATTTGCTCTGTAATGAACTTGCTCCTTGGAAGAAAAGTTATGACCAACCTAGACAGAATAATGAAAACTACTTTGCCAAAAAAGGTCCATCTAATCAAGGCTATGGTTGTTCCAGTGGTCATGTATGGATGTGAGGGTTGGACTATAAAGAAGGCTGAACGCTGAAGAATTGATGCTTTTGAACTGTGCTGTTGGAGAAGACTCTTGAGAGTCCCTTGGACTGCAAGGAGATCCAACTAGTCCATCCTAAAGGAGATCAGCCCCGGGCGTTCATTGGAAGGACTGATGCTAAAGCTGAAACTCCAGTACTTTGGCCACCTGATGCGAAGAACTGACTCATTTGAAAAGACCCTGATGCTGGGAATGAATGAAGGCGGGAGGAGAAGGGACAACAGAGGATGAGACAGTCGGATGGCATCACCAACTCAATGGACATGAGTTTGAGTGAACTCCAGGAGATGGTGATGGACAGGAAAGCCTGGCGTACTGCAGTCCATGGGGTCACAAAGAGTCAGACACGACTGAGCAACTGAACTGAACTGGACTTGAACTTTTTCTCCCTTTTACAGCAACCACAATATTAAGCTTTGTCAGTAGAGGGCGCTGGAGAAGGGCATCTTCCTTCTGGCTTCCAGTGTATTGCTGGATTGACATTCTTATTCTTACTGCACAGAAGTCAGCAGCTATTATGTGAGGAAAATCTAGTGGTTCTCTGCCCAACCGTGTGCTCTGAACATGCATTCCCCTAGGTGAGCTTGTGGCACTGGCCTGAGCCCAGTGACCACCTTGGCGTGGGTCTGCCAATCAGATACCACGCACCTCAGGCCTTACATTCCCCTGCTGGTGAACAGGTTCCTGACGATCACTCTCTCTGTGGACCTGCCAGTGCTCTGCTCCTGCAGAACCTGCACTTTTTCCAGCATCAGACTTCCATAGAGTGCAGTTACTCCAATGCCCCATTCCTACAGAGGGGGCTCCTCTAGCCCCACAAGACTTTCTAACAAGTCCCAAAGGTGAGGTACTTCCATGACTTTTCCATCATCCAGTGAGCCATGGCCATGCCTTCTCCAAAATGGTCTGGATCTCTGCCGAGGATGCGGCAGAGGCTCTTCTTTAGCACTCTTCCTTAGCTTTATGCAGAGCAGCACTCCTTATATTTGCTATTTCTACTTCCATAGAACTCTACATCTTGCCAATTCCCTTCAATCCATGTCATAGTTAATAGCTCCTATATAAAACTTTCCTTTTTCAATTACTGTGTGGTTTCTGTCTCTTGATTGGATCCTAACTTGATATCCTATCTTATAAGATGAAGAAATTCATCTGCAGCCCAGACAGAGCCAACATCCAAACACAGAACTCCTAATTCCAAAATCGCTTGATTTTTCTACTACACTAAAACAGTCTTTTCATGAATAAAAACATATCAATTAAGAAAGAAAGATATTCTCTAAAATGATTAACATCAGTGTCAACTTTACAGCACTCCCCTTTCAACTCATTCTCTTAGACACTCAAAGACAAAAGCAGCACAACACAGTATGTGCCATACTGGGACTATGTACTGCACAAAGACAAGCTTAAAGGACCCTATGAAGGAGAAAAAAGTGAAGACTGGAAACAAATCCAGATTTAATCATAAAGCAAATTCTGGAAGCTACGCTCAATACTCAACACAAATAAAACTGAACAGGATACAAAGTATTAACTAGACACCAATCAGGTGGCACCAGTGGTAAAGACCCCACCTGCAATGCAAGAGACATAAGAGATGCAGGTTCAATCCCTGGGTCAGGAAGATCCCCTGGAGGAGGGCATGGCAACCCACTCCAGTATTCTTACCTGGAGAATCCCATGGTTGAGGAGCCTAGCGGGCTACAGTCCATAGGGTCGCAAAGAGTCAGACACGACTGAACAGACTGAGCACACACGCATGCCTTTATAAAAGTAACCACGGGGAGCCTCCCTGACCATTTCATTATGCGAGAACACACCAGAAGATGGACATCTATGAACCTGGAAGTAAGCATCCATCAGACACTAAATCTGCCAGTACCTTGATCTCGAACATCCCAACCTCCTGAACTACAAAAAATAAACTTCTGTTGTTCACAAGCAACCCAGTCTATGGCACTTGGGTGCTCATGTGCTCAGTCATGTCCGACTCTGCGACCCCATGGACCACAGCCACCAAGTTCCTCTGTCCGTGGGATTTCCCAGGCAAGAATACTGGAGTGGGTTGCCATTTCCTTCTCTAGGGGTTTCCCCTGCTGTCCGGTGGTTAAGACGCTGTGCTTCCAGTGCCAGGCGATGCAGTTTCAATCCCTAGTTGGGGAACTAAGATCCCACATGCTGTAATGCAGCCAAAAGATAAAAAAATAAATAAATTTTTTTTAAAAAATGGCACTGGTGGTTCACTACTGCAGATCTAAGGGGACGGACGATGTCACTATAGGGAAACAGCCAGTTGAAACTCAGAAGATGTCTAGCATATAACCAGACAATCCACTGTAAATTCAATTATAAAAGAGACACTACAGGTTCACAACCAAATTCTATCTCTAATAAGACAGAATATTTGACATTTAATTGTGCTCTAAAATTACAGATACATTATGATCATGCTACAGATCAATCTAGTTCTTCATCTCTGCTTTCCAGGGCTATGTATAAAATAATCTGGAAAACCAAATTCATTCAACTATGGATCAGGGCACACTTGGATTTAGGAGACAGAAGGTTGGCCGAGACTTAGGGATGTCTCAACCAGAAGCATGGTTCCAAGCAGAGATAGAGTCTCTTTACAATTAGATAGTTCTAAAAGATACATGAAAATATTTTCAAAAGACAGTTCTTATTATAAGTGTGATACTTGCTTATTATACAAAATTTAGTGGATACATTTAACAACTAAATGAAATCCCTTAAATCGCACCATCTAGAGGTAACTAGGGCCAACACTGAACATTTTGTATGAATCCTTACAGTTTGCGCACTTGAGCCCCTCTCCCCTCTGCCCCCTTCACCTCTCTCACTCACTTTCTCTCTGCCCTCGTTATCTCTACCTCTCTCAGCACTAAGTGTTTTCATCAGCACGAACCATTTTCTTTCCAAAATACTGGCTAATTATACACACTAAAAGTGATATCTATTTTATTTCCACTTTTGGTTAATAAAACATTAAAAACTATTCTTTAACAATTCATTTAGAGAACAATTATTTCCTGAGCACTTACTCCATGCCAGGAGCCAGACTGGTCACCCCAGTCAGAGTCTCTTTCTAATCTCGTTGTGCATCTTCCTCATGCCCAGTCAGCACTTACTGAGTCTGGTTTGTATCAGAAGTCATTTCAGGTTCCCATCTCCATACCAGTCTCTGATCTCTTCTCTGGCAAGGACTGAAGGCAAGCCCCGCATCCTGCAGGGTTCCACTCTAAGTTTTGGCCACTGTGGATGCTTAGTAAGCATCCTGGGGTCTCAGTTGGACCACTGCAGTGACAGAAATATCACTGTGGGAAGACATGGTACACATGAGGTCCTGTCCCTCTGCTCTAGATTATAGACATAAAATCTCCATGTTATTTATTTTTGTAGCACAATTCCTTGTATTTTGTAGGCACTTAGAATTAAATTCTCAAATTTTGTGACTGCTTGGTTTCACTAACTCCATTAAGCTAATGAACTTCCCATCAGATCTAAAAATTAAGCCTCAATTTGTGCTGCAAATGCTAAATGGCAAGGCCATGAAATTTGGCATTTTCTGTTTCCGATTCTCATCCATTTCAAAGGAACTGCCGAGCACTTAGGAGACAAAAGCTGGTCAGATAAAGTTGTTTCATGCCTACTAAATATGAATGCCATGTTCAAAATAGAAGGATTTGGAAAATGCTACACAGTAGCAACAATCACAAAACTATGAATCTTACTTCATCTATTCTGTGTCTGTGGCCTGGTTCCCATGGAAACCAGACACATTTTTAACCTGTTTGTTTTAGAAAAAAGGCACCATTTTGTATGAGGCTTGCACTTAGGCATGCCATGTGCAGTGATTCAAATGTTAAAGTAGATTAATAATAGAGCCAATTTTAGAATGATTGCATGGTTCCCAAAAGAAAAAAAATAAATTTTGAAAATGTGTGTGCCTTCATCTAAATTGGTTAAAATATCATGATGCTTATATTTGTATATTTTCAAAAAGTCTTACTAGTCGTGAAAAGATAATCTGTGTGTGTATGTGTTTTAACATTTAAAAAATCTTTAACACTTTCTGTGCAAAGAAGCCTGTGTTAGACATTAAAGCTACAAAGATGAACTAGGTCAGATCTCACCCTCAAGTCCTGTAGAATAAGGAGACACAAAAGCCTTTATGACCTTACGACATGGTGATAACAGAAATAAAAGGAACAGCTGGGTGGGTGGGATAGAGGGTGAAATCAACTCTACCTAGGATGTTGGAGAATGCTAGAGATACTTTGATGACAATTATGGACTTAATGAAAAAAGAAAACATTAAATCATTGGTCATATAGGAAAAAAAATGCTCCAATCCTTTCTTTGTTGTTTTACTGTCTTCTTTTCCATAAAGAAATAACTGCACTAACCACTTGGAAAATACAAATCTACTCCCATTCATCTCCAAATTGGGCAAAAATAGAGAATTCTTCTCAAATTCAGAAACCTGCCTGGACCGAGCTAGGTGAATGACAGTAAAGCTCAGAATGTCCACTGAAAGACATGCAGGCTTGCTGGGCTACGTGGCTGGCAAAAAAATCCAGTGCCTTCTCTGCAGAGAATTCTACCTCCTAACATAGGAGTAAAATAAACTGCATGTGAAAAGGAGGCCTACAGATTACAAGAGTTGATTTGAGTCATACGTGGGGTCATCCAGGTAATGCTTACTTATATAACAAATTAAAATGTCAATCTACTGGTCAGATCTAAGTCATGCTTGACTACAGAAGACCTTTTAAGGAATGGGGTTTCTTTAAGTTCCTGCTGCTGCCAAGACGCTTCAGTCGTGTCCGACTCTGTGCAACCCCATAGATGGCAGCCCACCAGGCTCCCCCATCCCTGGGATTCTCCAGGCAAGAACACTGGAGTGGGTTGCCATTTCCTTCTCCAATGCATGAAAGGGAAAAGTGAAAGTGAAGTCGCTCAGTCGTGTCCGACCCTCAGCGACCCCATGGACTGCAGCCTACCAGGCTCCTCCGTCCATGGGATTTTCCAGGCAAGAATACTGGAGTGGGGTGCTATTGCCTTCTCCTCTTTGAAGTTCCTAGGAGAACTGAATCATTGCTCTGAGCAACTCTTAAACTCTTAATTAACCCATGTAATTAGAGGGACAGCACACAGTTACCTTACATTTCTTAGGTTAACAATTAGTGCATTCAATTCCTTGAGAAAGCATAATTCTGTGATAGGCAGTTCTGAAAATGCAGAATGCTGGGAGGAAAACCAGTTTAAGAATAAAAATGGAGGCTCGATTGTAATAAACTGCATTTCCCGCCCTGATAGCCATCCCATATCTCCCAGGTTCAATAGGTCCCTCTGCCCTGCTGTTCCTGCATCACTGTCAATACTCCCTCTCCCAAGAGGCAAGCTCTACATGGTTGCCATGAACCCTCACCAAAGGAAACCACTCTCAGGAGACAAAACACATTCTCTCCTTTCAACCCCTGTAGGCTGTTGACAGCGTTTTCTCTCCCTCACTCTGGGATAGGAGATTTTCAGCGAAGCTGATTAGAATTTTAACAGGAAATTGCAGATTCCTCCCATAAACTTACAATAGATCCTTGTTGTTTAGTTCCTAAGTCCTATCTGACTCTTTTGCAACCCCATGGACTGTAGCTCAACAATTCCCTCTGTTCTTGGAATTCTCCAGGCAAGTATACTGGAGTGGGTTTTCATGCCCTCCTCCAGGGGATCTTCTTGACCCACGGATTGAACCCACATCTTCTGCATTGACAAGCAGTTTCTTTACCACTGAGCCACCAGGGAACAATTTTTTTTTTGACAGTTTTGCTTTGGAGCAAACAATGAAAGTAGGAGAGAAGGATTTTAAACCCATAGGAAATAGCCAATGATACAAAAACCTAGAGCCATCAAAATAGCAGCTGTAAAAGCTGCTTCTGTGCAAAGACAGGCATGATAAAGGACGGAAATGGTATGGACCTAACAGAAGGAGAAGATATTAAGAAGAGGTGGCAAGAATACACAGAAGAGCTATACAAAATAGATCTTAATGACCCAGATAACGATGATGGTGTGATCACTCATGTAGAGCCAGACAGCCAGCAGTGTGAAGTCAAATGGGCCTCAGGAAGCATCACTACGAACAAAGCTAGTGGAAGTGATGGAGTTCCAGTTGAGCTATTTCAAATCTTAGATGACACTGTGAAAGTGCTGCACTCAATATGCCAGCAAATTTGGAAAACTCAGCAATGCCCAAGAACTGGAAAAGGTCAGTTTTCATTCAAATCCCAAAGAAGGGCAATGCCAAAGAATGTATAAACTACTGCACAATTGCAGTCATTTCACATGATAGCAAGGTCATGCTCAAAATCCTCCAAGCTAGACTTCAACAGTACATGAACAGAGAACTTCCAAATGTACAAGCTAGATTTAGAAAAGGCAGAGAAACCAAAGACCAAATGGCCAACATCCATTGGATGATCGAAAAAGCAAGAGAGTTCCAGGTAAACATCTGTTTTATTGACTATGCTAAAGCCTTGACTGTGTGGATCACAACACATTGTGGAAAATTCTTAGAGATGGGAATACCAGACCACCTTACCTGCCTCCTAAGAAACCTGTATGCAAGTCAAGAAGCAACAGTGAGAAGCAGATATGGAACAACGAACTGGTTCCAAATTGGGAAAGGAGTGTGTCAAGTGCGTATATTGTCACCCTGCTTATTCAACTTATGTGCAGAGTACATCATGCAAAATGCTGGGCTGGATGAAGCACAAGCTAGAATCAAGATTGCAGGGAGAAATATCAATAACCTCAGATATGCAGATTACACCACCCTTTCAGCAGAAAGTGAAGAGGAACTAAACAGCCTCTTGATGAAAGTGAAAGAGGAGAGTGAAAAAGCTGGCTTAAAACTCAACATTCAGAAAACTAAGAGCATGGCATCCAGTCCCATCACTTCATGGCATATAAGTGGGGAAAGAATGGAAACAGTGAAAGACTTTATTTTCTTGGGCTCCAAAAATCACTGCGGATGGTGACTACAGCTATAGAATTAAAAGACACTTGCTCCTTGGAAGAAAAGTTTGTCTATGACAAACCTAGACAGTGTATTAAAAAGCAGAGACATTACTTTGCCAACAAAGGTCCATAGAGTCAAAGCTATGGTTTTTCTAGTAGTCATGTATAGATGTGAGAGTTGGACCATAAAGAAAACTGAGCACTGAAGAATTGATGCTTTTGAACTGTGGTGCTGGAGAAGACTCTTGAGAGTCCCTTGGCCTGCAAGGAGATCCAATCAGTCCATCCTAAAGGAAATCAGTCTTGAATATTCATTGGAAGGACTGATGCTGAAGCTGAAGCTCCAATACTTTGGCCACCTGATGCGAAGAACTGACTCATTTGAAAAGACCCTGATGCTGGGAAAGATTGAAGGCAGGAGGCAAAGGGGATGACAGAGGATGAGATGGTTGGATGGCATCACCGACTTGATGGATGTGCATTTGGGCAAGTTCCAGGAGTTGGTGATGGACAGGGAAGCCTGGTGTGCTGCAGTCCATGGGGTCACAAAGAGTCGGACATGACTGAGCAACTGAACAACAACAAAAAGCTGCTTTGAGGGGACAAGCGTTTGTAAGCAGATGATATGATTATCAACTGGATGAAATAGAAGTTTTCTGGATTAAAACTGTTTCATTATTTTATATGTGTTATAAATTTTATATATGTGCTATATAAATTTTTATATATGTTATATATTATAATAACAAATGACACACAAATATGCAACATGGCCAATATGATCACTAAAACTCAATGTGAAAAATATCGGGGAATAAAAGACTCATATACTAGGCTTTTGAGAACCCGCCCTCAAACAAATAAGTGCATAAATCTACCAATCCTAGACCCCAAAGGGGGGTGCATGCCCTGCATCCAGCAAGCTCCTCAGGAAGATCCAGAGGTGCTGGATCTTCCCTCTGAATCTCCACAGTCATCACTTTTCCTCGATCCCCAATCCTGTATTCATAGCAATAGCACAGTCCATTCCCACTGGATTCGGGCCTCTCTAATTCAGAGCCTATGCCTTTCAAGGTCTGTGGAATCTTTCTGTCACCCTCTGTGACCAGTGCAGTGCTCAAAAAGGTTTGTTGAATCTAATATAAAAGGCAGAGGGAACTGGAAAGGAACTTCTTTCCATCCTTCCTCAACATTTGAAAAGTACTATTGGTGACGCTAGGGGTAAAGAACCCGCCTGCCTACATAGGAGATAGAAGAGATGCAGGTTCAATCCCTTGATGGGGAAAATGCCCCAGAGGAGGAAACGGCAGTATTCTTGCCTGGAGAATCCTATGGAGAGAGGAGCCTGGCAGGCTGAAGCAACTTAGCATGAGCACAAGCATTTTTTTCTTACTTAAAAAATGCCCACCTTGCATTTAGAAAATATTTTATAGTTGGCAATTTCTTTCCCATCAATTATTTAACTTCCTTCTTGTTAGAGCACTTTCATGTGGTCAAGGCAAGGTTTATAAGGCTCAGAGAGATGAAATGAATTTCCCTGAATCAAACTGGCTAAGAAGACAAATTTTTAAATTTCTGCGTGCTGCTGCGGAATGCCGCATGGCCTCCGGAGAGGAGCGCTGGGACCCCGGTCGGGACGGTCCGCTTGGGGGGCAGGAAGTGGCCCGTTCCTCCTTTCGGAGAGCGTTTCCGGAGCGCCTACTGTGTGCCCCACGCTGGGGGGTGGGGGCCGTAATGAGGAGAAGTCATGCAGATCTTAACGTTTGTTAGTCTGTTCCCTCCACCGGGATCTCCCGCCGGCGGGTTGATTGTTTCCCTTGCTCGCAGAGGAAACTGAGGCCCAGTTGGTCCGGGGATTTACTGCCCGCCCCCCAACTGGTAAGGACTTCGGTCTGAATATGACGCTGGTTCTGTCCTCAAGGTCTCATAGAGTCGGGTAGAGGTCACCCCTCAAACACAACCGCAAAGCACGTAGCCCTAGAGTTATCACACAAGGGGCAAAAAAAAAATAAATAAAATAAAATAAATTTCTGCGTGCTGCTGCTGCTGCTAAGTCGCTTCAGTCATGTCCAACTCTGTGCGACCCCATGGACTGCAGCCTACCAGGCTCCTCCGTCCATGGGATTTTCCAGGCAAGAGTAGGGTGCCATTGCCTTCTCCGAAATTCCTGGGTACCTCCAACCAATTAGTGCTGCTACTAACCTTTCCTTTTCAACCAAAGTACATATGTTTATTAAACACTCAGTATGTTTCAGAGTTTAAGTGACATAGGTAAAAGCTTCGCTGATAGCTCAGTTGGTAAACAATCCGCCTGCAATGCAGGAGACCCTGGTTCAATCCCTGGGCTGGGAAGATCCCCTGGAGAAGGGAACGGCTACCCACTCCAGTATTCTGGCCTGGAGAACTCCAGAGACTATACTGACCATAGGGTTGCAAAGAGTCAGGCATGACTAAGCAACTTTCACTTTCACAGGTCAGAGACAGAGCAGTCAAAAAATCAATCAGCTATGATCTCTGCCCCAAGAAGCTTAATGACATCAGTATGATAAAACACACACCATGAAGGACATACTTTTTTCATGGGTTGAAGCTTACCTGGAAAATGCAATCATATAAACAAAAGGATATTTCTTTGGATATGCACTGTAAATCATATAATATTTATAAGTAACAAATACAGTATGAATTCCATTGGCAGGGATACCTTTTAAGAATTGAAGACATGCCAAAAGCATGACCCACATGCATCTTTCCAATTCACAAATCATAGGCCTGACCTCAAAGAAAACATAAACAGAATTTTCCTGGAACACATCTGCTGAATTATAGTGACAACTGAAAATACTGGCATCATGATATCAAAAATAATCAGTATTACAGAACAAGTGAGTGAGTGAGTGAGCGCTCAGTCATGCGTGACTCTTTGCAACCCCATGGACTGTAGCCTGCCAGGCTCCTCTGTCCATGGAATTTTCCAGGCAAGAATAATGAAGTAGACTGCCATTTCCTTCTCCAGGGGATCTTCCCCGCCCAGCATCAAACCCAAGTGTCTTGTGTCTCCTGCATTCGGAGGTGGATTCTTCACCACTGCACCCCCTGGGAAGCCCCTAAAGAACATATACAGATTCTATTAAATATCCTAAAATAAAAGAAAAACAATTCCTGTGAAGGAGTAATAGTGATTAAATTATATTTTATTCTTAAAGGAAATTACAAGCTGTATCTACCAAATTCTAGCCAATATTTTTATACCATATGGTTTCTCATTTCTTAAAGAATTATATTTTCATTCCTATAATGCATAAAACAGAGATTATAACTGAATTCAGTTTCCAAATATCTGACTCAAATATCTAAGTGTGTGAAATATTTAAAATAAACAACTTTAAAGACTATTGAACAATAAGGGAAAACATTAAATAAAAAACATGGCTTTGTTTTGCTTTATAATAGAAAAGATCTATTTTTAAAATTCACTAGTCACCAACAGAATGTACATAAAAAAAGATATAACTAACAAATATTGTAATTAATAAGAATTCCTAATATTAACAAAACTATGGGAGTATAGATTGCTCTTAAGAGAGGTTGTGACAGGGATCTGTCTAGTGGAGAAGGTATTACCAAGTTTCTCTGATGGCAGAGTTCACTGTAAGGGCATTAAACACAATGGTCCCTAACTTTTGATCTAGGCATCCATGTGGGAGATGAAAGTGAAGATGAAAGTGTTAGTCACTCAGTCATGTCTAACTCTTTGTGACCCCCTGGACTATAGCCCACCAGGCTCCTCTGTCCATGGAAATCTCCAGGCAAGAATACTGGAGTGGGTTGCCATTTCCTTCTCCAAGGGATCTTCCTGACCCAGGGATCAAACCTGGGTCTCCTACATGGCAGGCAGATTCTTTACCATCTGATCCACCAGGGAAGCTCTCTATGGGGGAGATAGCCTTAAGCAAAAAAAAAATAAAGAAAGAACTTTATGTACAACGTTGCACATGATACTGATATGTATTAATTACCCACTTAATTGCCTTTTAAATGTAAACAATTTAGATAGCCAGCCATATAACAGAAACATTTTACAAAATCCACAGTTATAATGGCTTACAAAAAGCCTGCAGGGGCACGAAAAGTAAGGCATACGGTGAGTTCGTGAAAACATGATATCATGTCCATGCTATCATCTTAAATGAAAAGAGGCCGGCCACAAAACTGTAACTAATAAAGCCCCAGGAATACAGGGGACACAACATCACAAAGACTAGAGAGACCAAACTGTTTCAAGATGTCACTCTGAGTGGCAGGCTCTGTGTGGTCGCTGTTGTCTTCCTCTTGGAATTATCAATGCTCTCCATAGTGGAAAAGCAAACCTTGTTTCTATTGACTGAGAAGGCTGGCTATGTCTTACCTTTGGGGAATGAACTCTTCAGGTTTACCTACTCATCCAGGTAAGCTAACATCACCAGCTTCCAGCAAACAGGAGCCATCTTCTCAGGCCAACATGGTGGCTGACTCTAACCTGGATGGGGCTTCTGGACTCTCCTGCTAGAAGCTGTAGGCCTGATAATGAATCCCTGGAAAGCATTACGGAAGAGGGAAAAGAGCCTGGAAGTAGAGCTTTAGATCCCTGACTCGCTTTAACCAGAGCAGCTACTATGCATCTATCTGTTGTTTCCTTTTAGAGAGAATCTCTGCTGTCCATGACTCGATCACAGCTCTCTCCAGTGGACTGGGAACAGAGGGTACAAGTCTGTCTGAATGTGTTAAAGAAAGAGGGAGAGGTGTGGAAGGGGAGACAGGGGCTGCTGAAAACACCTCTCAGAGGCCTAGATGTGAAGAAGAGAAATGTCCTGTGGCTGAAAGAGTAAAGCATAAGTGCAAAACAAAAAAGACACAGTTTCTAGCTCATTTTCATAGTTCTGAGGTTAGTGAGAAAAAAGACATCTCCAGCGATTTTTGTTATGGGTTTCCTTATTAGACATCGCATATATAAGAATTAATATGGCATACTACAACTTTGACTTAACATAATACAATATCATTTCTGGGTATATTAATATTTCATTTACTTAATGCAAGCTCCCTTTGAGTCTCTAAATTCAAACAGATTAAGTCCCATTTAAAGAATACCAACTTCCAGTTAGAAAATGAAAAAGTTCTGGGGCTCTACTGTAGAACATGGTGGTTATAGATAATAATACTAATATTATATACTTCAAAGTTGTTGAGAGAAGATTGTAAATGTTCTCACTGCAAAAAAGCAATGGTAATTATGTGACAGCAGGAGGTGTCAGCTAACTCTAGGATGCTAAGTATTTGCAACATAAAGTATATAAAATCAGCACACTGTACATCTTAAACTTACACAATGGTATGTCAATTATATCTCAATAAAGCCAGGCAAAAAGTCCCAGTTATTCACTAAAGGCTATAGGGGAACTTTTCCCTCGTGGAACTTTCTGTTAAGATAAATGCAATTAGCTGGTTAGCTAGCTGGTAATGCCTTAAGTGGGCATTCCCGAGTTCTCTGATTTGAGTCTGCTGAAAATCTGAATTTCTCAAAGAAATACTCAGCCTGGCAACAGAGATAGACTTAAATACCTTCTAAGAATCCCCAGTTTTTAAAAATATCATACAAATATACAAACAATGCAAGCAGAAGCTGAGAATTAACATATATAAATCCTGTGAATACATGAGATTCTATGAGTGATGACGCTGGCACAAAGCCAAGCATTTAGGAACTACAGAATGTGAAATATGGTTCCTGCCCTTAAGACATTCATAGTCTCACAAATCTGATGGAAGTCAGAGAACAAACCTTTTGAAAGCTAGAGAAATAACTGTTAAATAGCATCTGAACTATACCACAGTTATTGTGGAATCAAGCTTCTAACCACACCTCTGTATTCTCTCTCTCTTCTGTATTGCCTACAGTCAATGATTATATCATCCTATCGACTCATTGTAGGTTTGTTGTTGTTGTTGTGCAGTCACTAAGTTGTGTCCAACTTTTTTGAGACCACATGGATTGTAACCCGCCAGCTCCGCTGTCCATAGGATTTCCCAGGCAAGAATATGGAGTGGGTTGCATCTCCTTCTGCAGAGGATCTTCCCAACTCAGGGACTGAACTTGTGCCTCCTGCCTTGGTAGGTGGATTCTTTACACTGAGCCACCAGGGAAGCCCCAAGGTTCTATGAAAAATCAATAAAATAAACCCGAGACTCTGCACTCAGCATCTGTTGCAGCAATCTTGGCTAGGCTGTTTCAGTTTGGGGCACTGTAGAGAAAGTGTTAATAAAACATGCCCAAGGCTGCTGTCTCTGGAAAGGCTGGCCCTCGGCTGGCATCCAGGAACTTGGCTTTTGGAGGATTCCTTCTGTTCTCTAACTGATAACGGTGGTTCACTGTGCACAGACACAGTGTGATTTACGTTGAATACCCAATCCCTTCCAGAAAGTCTAGAGTCTCGGTAGCTGCTCCGCAGAGGGGGCCTATGTGACCAGCTCCACAATAAAATCCCTGCGTCTGGAGTGGACCTGTCTGGGCAGAAACATAGCAACATGGCACTGCGCTTTTCTCTGCTTAGAAAGAAGCACACTGTGTTTCCTCAGAGGACAAAGAGGGTACCAGAGCCGATGCACAGATTTCTACAGACTCCACCTGTCTTTGCCGGCTTAGATCCTACCCTGCACCCTTTGCCTGCAATAAACTTTGGTGGTGAGTACAACCACAGGAAGGCTTCCCACGTGGCTCAGTGGTAAAGAAGCCACTTGCCATGCAAGAGCTGCAGGAGATGTGGGTTCGATCCCTGGGTTGGGAGGATCCCCTGGAGAAGGAAATGGCAACTCACTCCAGCAGTCTTGCCTGGAGAATCCCATGGACAGAGGAGCCTCAGGGGCTACAGTCCACGGGACTGCAAAGAGTCAGACACAACTGAGCATGCATACACGACACGTAACCATATGCAACACGTAACACATACCCTGTGTCTTTCTAGTAAATCACAGAATGTGTGGGTAGTTCTGAGGATCCCTGAAACAGGTATCTGAACCCACATATGTGCACTCGGAGACAAAATCAAGCACCGATTACTTCACTCAGGCACAAGAGCCCAGCACCAGGGCACAACACGCCATGTGCATCCATCCAGTGTGAGACCAAACAGACTTCCATTACCAGAGCCCCCCTTCTGAAAGAGGAACCGCGCGGCCCCTGAGGGCTTCTGTATCATCGATCAATTTCTGTCTCATCTCAGTTCAATCCATGATTACAACCAAATAAGCATATGAATTCTGAGGGATCTTTCACCTCTAAGGCTATGACCCTGTAATGCCTGGATTTGTTTTGTTTCTAGTTGTGCAGTACCTAGAAGTAGCCACACGATGGCAGCAGAGTATTAATTGAGTCAGATTGAGCGCCTCCTGGGTGAGTAGGACACCCAGAGCTCCGTAAAGAAAGGAAAAAGCACAGGTTATGCGGCAACTATGTACCTTCCTTAAGTAAGAAGCATTCACTGGCAAACTATCACCCACAAGTGTCAGTAAACAGCTACATAAAGTTTTAATTTAAAAGACCACATGACTGTAAATTCATAGAAGTTAAGTTCAGAGAAACAAAAGCTAAAGACCTTTAATGATTATGTACTTTTCTAAAAGATGGGCATCCTGTGCTCATGCCCAGTGCTTTATTGCTGGGTAATAGCAGAGTGAGAACTAGAAAACAGATCTTCTGACTCCCAGGCCAATATCCTGTACTTAACACATAGCAAAACTTTCCCAGAAAATGCATTTGAACTGAAAATTCAAGAGATTCACAAAGAAATTCTATGCCTTCAGGCTACTGGATTTGGGGTTCAGTGAGGCCACCAAGTACAAGTGGCTCATTCTGGAGAGTGGGCAAACCTTGACACAGACTCAAATACCACTTTTATATGAGTACATGACATGGAGTCTGTGACTGCAGAGGTGAAATTTTCCTGTCTCTCTGTGGTTCAAGGGCTATATTGTGTGTGTATATATAATATATAATATATATATTATATATATCACATATTATCACTTATATATTATCATATATATATCACATCATATATCACATATATGTTATATATATATATATATACTTTTTACTTTGAGCTAATTTTAGATTTATTAAAAAATTGGAAAATTTAGGTAGAGAGTACCTATACACACTTAATCCAGCTTCTCCTAATGTTAATGATTTACACACGCATGGTACAAATGAACCAGTATGCATGAATGCGTGTATGTGTGTGTGGATCACATCTTCTCCGTTCATCTGCTGATGGACACTCAGGCTGCTTCCATGTCTTGGCTACTGTAAACAGTGCTGCAGTGAACACGGGGGTGCATGAATCTTTTCAAATTAGTGTTTTTGTTTTTTCACATACATGCCCAGGAGTGAAACTGCTGGGTCATATGGCAGTTCTATTTTTAGTTTTATAGGAATCTCCATACTGTTCTCCATAGTGGTTGTACCCATTTATATTCCCACCAACAGTGTAAGAGGGCTCCCTTTGCTCCACACCCTCTCCAGCATTTATTATCAAATTACATTTAAATGCAATTTAGTTGCATCGCCTCCATTCTGTTAACAGTTCCTCAATATTTCCCTGTCTTTCATGATCTCAGTACTGTAGAATACTGATCAGTAATTTTGTAGACTCTCCCACAATGCAGGCTTACCTGCTGTTTTCACATGATTAAATTGGGGTTATGGACATTTTTCGAAAGAAAACTGCAGATATAATGTGTGCCCATCTGATTATATCAAGACATTAGTGACATTAATATATCTTATAACCAGTGATGCTAACTTTGATTACTTGGTTAAAGTGACATCTGGGGTTTTGACCATAAAATTATAATCTTTCCATCTGTAGTCGATGTCCTGGGGAAGATACTTTGAAATTATACAAATGTCTATTTCTCACAGAACATTCACCCACTGATTTCAGCATCCATCAGGCCCCTTACCTGCAGTCAAAATTACTGTGAAGTTTCTCTAATAGTGATTTTTCCATTCCCTTCTTTCCCTCTACACTTATTAACTGGAATTTCTCTCTAAGAAAGAGCAATCCCTTCTCCCTCATCTATTTATTTTTGATCATTTATTTATATCTGTATGGCTTCATGAATATTTATTTTATCTTATGGATTAAAACCTAATGCTATCATTCTTTATTTTCTTGCTTAAACTGTCCCAGTGTGTTGACCATTAAAAGAGCCCCGTCAGGCTGGCCCCTGTGTTCTTTAGATAAGCCTTCATCCCTTTTCAAACACTTCCACGTTTTTCTGTTATCACTGCATTTCCCAACTCGTCTTATAAACCCCAGACTGGAATCAAACATTTCTCCAAGATGGCCTGGCTCCTTTCACTGGTGAACGCTGTATAGGAACTAAGCTCTGGGTGCTAAGCGTGCTCATTGCAGCTGGGGTGCCTCTGTTTCCAGAAGCACTTAGTTAACAGATCTAGGAAATATGTGTACATATACCAACACAAGCATGCTTACACATCTGTACTACTTCATCTACGGTATGTACAGTAAGCACTGTGAGTTCCTATCAACCCCTCTAAATCCGATCGCACACCATAGGTGAATAAGTCTGCCTTCTTTAACTTTTTTCCTCCAATGATGATGACCTGGCAGCCAGAGGATAATCAGCTTCGGAGTCTGGCCTCCACCAATCACCTGCTCCACCACGACAAAGGAGTGTGTGCTCACAAACTGTGTAGGATAGTGTAAGATGGAAACTAAGTGAAACTAAGTAAGGATGTGCCAAGTGGCTCAGAGAACCCACTCTCTGCTACATACCCAGGTCTATAAAAGAACGTGAATTAACGGCCACTGTAGTATTGCCTGTAGTTGCCAGAACTGAAGGCAACCTAGGTGTCATCACTGTGTTGGAAAAGAAAAATGTAACAGATACAAAATGTGGGCTATGGTGCAAGAAACTAGGCACACGGCAACATGGGTAGAGCCCTCACCCCGGTGCTGAATGAAAAATTAGAAGGAAATAAATAAGAATACCCTTTATATAGATTAAAGATACATGCCCATGTTAAGCACTGTATATGTTAAAAATCTGTATGTATTTGGCATGCACTGGATCCTGCACACTACGGTGGGAAGGGGAATGGGAGGGGAAACTGGATAAAAAGGGAAACGTATTTTAGGATAAAATAAAATGAGAGATATATTTTCATTGAACTGAGAGGATAATGTGTGATGAACTGAAGGGTGCAATTAATTCCAATTTCCTCACTTGAGGTAAATATAAAAAAAAGGCAATGTATATGAAGTCAAATTATTTTATTTGAAAATAAAACTTTCAATCATATTAAATTTATTGTCATCCCAAGCCTCAAGAAGCTTAAGGGTAGGAACGATTTCTTTTTTTTAATTCAGCACTGAGGAGACACTAACTCAACATGACACGTGAGAAATGTATAAATGCATTACAAAGCTTTGAATATACAACATGAGGTCTATTAAATATATCATGAGCATGGAGGAGTTTGATAACTCTCATGAATGTTCACCAGGATCAGCGTGCACCTAATAGCCTGCTAGGCTCAGAAAGGTCAATTTCCTTCCACAAGAGAAAATCAATCTCCTTTTCCCATGTTACTACAGCCTCTGTGGCATCCCTCAGTCTTCCAGACAGAGGAAGTCTGTTACCTCTGCACCTCTGCTGCAGCCGACCCTGCCCTCTGGACCACTCTTCCTCCACAGGCTTATGTGGCAGGCTTCCCAGCAGATGGCACTTCTCCCAAAAGCCTGCCTGACCCCTATCTGAACGACTGCTCCCCCATCACTTAGGATTGTGCCCCGTGCTGTTGTGTTTGTGTTCCCATTTAAAGCCTTAGATTTTATATAGTCAGTTTTCACTCTCTCCGCTAGTTGGACTGGGTAGCCCTGACATGTTCTCACTGTCACATTGTCAGTTCTAGGAGCAGCGTCTGCAAGAACTGAGTGTCTCATAAGTGCTTTGCTCAAGTGGCAGAGACACACTCCACCAGGAAGGGTTCACTCAGATGCAGTTTCCCTCCCTGAGACAAGGCCTGCCTGGGGTGCGGGCCTCTACTCCTAGCTTCTGAAGCCACATAGTGAGTGGACTACTGCACTTGACACTCGGGGAAGATTATTTTTTAAAACTTCCCTCTGATAGGCCATAAAATTATTTTTAGTATTAACAGTAACGAGAGAAAAAATTTCAAGTGTCAAAAAATGTATTTTATTGGCCTCTATGCATAACCAAGCCAGTAACAATAAAAAAAGATATGATAATAAAAATAAAATAACTGCATTAATGCTTTTTTTTAAATAAAAGGGACATATAATGGGTTGGCCAAAAATTTTGTTCAAGTTTTTCTGTACCATCTCATGGCACGTACAGGTGGCTGAGTGGTAAAGAATCTGCCTGCCAAGTAAGAGATGTGGGTTCGATTCCTGGGTCAGGAAGATTCCCTGGAGTAAGAAATGGAAACCCACTTCAGTATCCTCACCTGGAAAATCCCATAGACAGAGGAACCTTTGGGGCTGCGGTCCCTGGGGTCTCAAAGAGTCAGACATGACTGAGCAACTGAGCAAAGTTCTTCTTATGGAAGAAAAACCTTTTGGCCAACCCAATATATGCCACAGTAATTCACTGTTCTAAATTTTACACCCAAAAGCTTTCTAAAACGTACAGAATTGAAGTAACTTCAGTTTTTGCTCATCAAGCCCCACATTACTACTGTTTCTTTCAAATCCACTCTTTAGATCCAGGAAGACACAGACACAGGCACATACAGCACCCAAATCAGCTGAAATACTGAGTGCTCAGACACTCAGTCGTGTCCGACTCTCTGCAACCCCATGGACTGTAGCCCACCAGGCTCTTCCATCCATGGAGATTCTCCAGGCAAGAACGCTGGAGTGGGTTGCCATGCCCTCCTCCAGGGGATCTTCCCAACCCGGGGATCCAACCCAGGTCTCCCGCATTGCAGGGGGATTTTTTACCGTCTGAGCCACCAGGAAAGCCTGAAATACTCTGAACCATTATTAACTTATTCTCAAAATGAACACACATAGCTGAGTTCACACGTATCTGAGGACTGACTGTATTCCTGGGAGGTTTCCAAATTAACATCCATGTTGAATACAGTGTTTTAAAAGATAAGTAATTTTTAACTCTTTATTGGAATATAGCCAATTAACAATGTTGTGATAGGTGAACAGCAGAGTGACTCAGTCATACATATACATGTAAGGAATAAGTAATTTTAAGTGTGCTAATTCCAGGTTTATGCACACAATCTTAAAACTCAACTATAAGCAACTGCAGTAGATTTTTTTCAGGGGAGAAGATGGTATTGAGCCTTGCCTGCACACACTGATAATCAATACATGTGGATTTTATTTGGATTTATCAATGCCTTTAAGTCTCATATGGACAGTGCGCCCCCTTGTTGCCTGCGTCAGGATGGACTCCCCGTCACCCCCTCTTGCTGTACTATGTGCAGTGGAAATGAAATGTCATGTTTCCTTTGATAACACTTTCGTAAGAAACCCGGATGCCATTCCATGTTGTTACCTGGCTTTTTCTCCCTCTGATTCCTGCCATCTCTTAGAGTCCAAAGACCCCCGAAGGCCCACAGCTCAAGGACCTCCAAAATAAAAACTTGAAGAATTATAATCTCCCAGAAACTCCCCAAAGGTGTAAACATCTAAAGAACTTCCAGCTATCACAAAGAAGAAAAGGGAAGGGGACATAATTCACACTCTCTTTGCTCCAGCAAGGGGACTAACCTCATTGTCTCTAACTCTCTTGCTCTCACAGGTATTAAGAATAAATAAAAAGTCTGTGTCTGTATGACTTCAAGTTTGTGCCTGCTATTCCTCCTAGATGGTCTTCCTAAGCATAAATTCAATTTCTTCCTAAATATTTCCTATTCTGTTCAAGTATCATTTGTTCTGGGAAGTCTCTCCCTATCTCCATGTCTGCCATCTCCTGCAGGATCAAGAGCCATTTGGTTACTTTATTTTTAATGCTATTTCTGTACTTGAAAATTTTTCTATAATTGACATGCATTTCACTCTACTTACTGTGATTCCTTTGAGTGTAGAAACTTTGATTTTACTCATCTCTGCAACTCTCACTCTTACTGTGTGTTCAATAAATGAATACATGTTTGAACAGAGGAAGTGGAGGACAGAGGACACAGGGTATGTTTTGGGACCAAATGAAACAACATCAGAGAGAAATTCTGAACTGCACCTCATCCTTCAAACCACTGAGGTTTGATTTAACCTTGGCTGAGACTAGTTTGTGGATGTTTATACTGATTTAGTCCCCTACTTACTTCCAACAAGATTTTTAGACCAGCTGACATTACTTGAAACTCTTTATCATGAGTAGATGATTACTATAGACACAGCAACCAAAGACACAGCAGTTATCAGAGCCTGCGTACATGGTTGGGGAATCCAGGATAATAAGTAAAGAATGACTTAGGCTGACCCTACCTAAAACCATCTAGTCAAAAGAAAAATAATGATAATTGTTAATTAATTACCACTATTTTGTTTTTTCAAACACATAGTAAATGAGTAAGAGTGAAAACCCAACATTGCTTTGTTAACTGTAACAGTATCGTCCTCAACAACTTGTTCCCCCTCTACTCATTGTTTTGTGACTTGTCATATATTATTTGGGAAAGGACCACATTCCCACCTCATCATGTTGGGCTTGGCCATGTGACATGTGTTGGCTAAAAGAACTGTGTGAACAAATGTTTGCTCTCATTAAACAGAAGTTCTCAACATGAAGCATGGTTTGGCTCAAGCTTTCTTGTTCTTGTCCTCCATCATAAGAACATCATTTCTCAACAGGGGTTACCCTTTCAGCATGAATTCCAGAATGAAAAAGGTATATGAAACAGAGCTATCCAGACTCCAGGATTCATGACCTACAGCACTCATGGAATGCAAATATAATTAAATATTTACTGTTATAACCCACTGAGGTCTGTGGTTGTGTGTTACAAAACACAGGGAAGAAAACCAGCCAAATACATCAGTTCAGTTCAGTCACTCAGTCATGTCTGACTCTTTGCGACCCTATGGACTGTAGCATGCCAGGCTTCCCTGTCCATCACCAACTCCTGAAGCTTGCTCAAACTCAGGTCCATTGAGTCAGTGATGCCATCCAACCATCTCATCCTCTGTTGTCCCCTTCTTCTCCCACCTTCAAACTTCCCAGCATCAGGGTCTTTTCAAATGAGTCAGTTCTTTCCATCAGGTGGTCAAAGTACTGGAGTTGCAGCTTTAGCATCAGTCCTTCCAATGAATATTCAGGACTCATTTCCTTTAGGACCGACTGAATGGATCTCCTTGCAGTCCAAGGGATCTCAAGAGTCTTTTCCAACACCACAGTTCAAGAGCATCAATTCTTCAGCGCTCAGCTTTCTTTATAGTCCAACTCTCATACCCATACATTACTACTGGAAAAACCATAGCTTTGACTAGACGGACATATTATACATTATACATTATACCTATTATACATATATGCCTATTATACAGAGTGAAGTAAGCCAGAAGGAAAAACACCAATACAGTATACTAACGCATATATATGGAATTTAGAAAGATGATAACAATAACCCTGTGTACGAGACAGCAAAAGAGACACTGATGTATGGAACAGTCTTATGGACTCTGTGGGAGAGGGAGAGGGTGGGAAGATTTGGGAGAATGGCATTGAAACATGTAAAATATCATGTATGAAACGAGATGCCAGTCCAGGTTCAATGCACGATACTGGATGCTTGGGGCTAGTGCACTGGGACGACCCAGAGGGATGGTATGGGGAGGGAGGAGGGAGGAGGGTTCAGGATGGGGAGCACATGTATACCTGTGATGGATTCATTTTGATATTTGGCAAAACTAATACAATTATGTAAAATTTAAAAATTAAATAAAATTTAAAAAATAAATAAATACATTATAATGAAAAAAGAAAAAAAAAAGAAAAACCATAGCTTTGACTAGACAGACCTTTGTCAGCAAAGTAATGTCTCTGTAACACATGGTCTAGGTTGGTCATAGCTTTTCTTCCAAGGAGCAAGCAACTTTTAATTTCATGGATGTGGTCACCATCTGCAGTGATTTTGGAGCCCAAGAAAATAAAGTCTGTCACTGTTTCCATTGTTTGCCCATCTATTAGCCATGAAGGGATGGGAACAGATGCCATGATCTTAGTTTTCTGAATGTTGAGTTTTAAGCCAGCTTTTTCACTCTCCTCTTTCACCTTCATCAATAGGCTCTTTAGTTCTTCACTTTCTGCCATAAGGATGGTGTCATCTGCATATCTGAGGTTATTGATATTTCTCCCAGCAATCTTGATTCCAGCTTGTGCTTCATCCAGCCCGACATTTCACATGATGTACTATGAATATAAGTAAGAAAGGGTGACAATATACAGCCTTAAGGTACTCCTTTCCCAGTTTGGAACCAGTCCATTGTTCCATGTTCGGTTCTAACTATTGCTTCTTGACCTGTATACAGATTTCTCAGGAGGCAGGTAAGGTGGTCTGGTATTCCCATCTCTTTCAGAATTTTCCACAGTTTGCTGTGATCCACATAATCAAAGGCTTTGGGGTAGTCAATAAAGCAAAAGTAGATGTTTTTCTGGAACCCTCTTGCTTTTTCTATGATCCAGTGGATGTTGGAAATTTGATCTCTGGTTTCTCTGCCTTTTCTAAATCCAGCTTGAACATCTGGAAGTTAACAGTTCATGGACTATTGAAGCCTAGCTTGGAGAATTTTGAGTATTACTTTGCTAGTGTGTGAGATGAGTGCAATTGTGCAGTAGAACATTCTTTGGCATTCCCTTTCTTTGGGATTGGAATGAAAACCGACCTTTCCAGTCCTGTGGCCACTGTTGAGTTTTCCAAACTTGCTGGCATACTGAGTGCGGCACTTTAACAGCATCATCTTTTAGCATTTTAAATAGCTCAACTGGAATTCCATCACCTTCACTAGCTTTGTTCGTAGAAATGCTTCCTAAGGCCCACTTGACTTCCCATTCCAGGATGTCTGACTCTACGTGAGTGATCACACCATCATGGTTATCTGGGTCATGAAGATTTTTGATACATAGTTATTTTTAATTTAAGAGTAGGGAACGTATCATATGTCTTTTTTATGATTTGGCACATTAAGTACTAAATAAATATTTTTGTATGAATATAACTCTGCAATAAGGTAAAACAGGTTTTGTTTAATGATGTAGAAGTTAAAACTTTAAAAATTAGTTTCCCTTTGTGCCTCAGACATCTGTTGTTTTTGTCAGTTCAGAATCTTTTTCCTACTTCCAGCAGCAACATCCGCCCCTTTTCAGGGACAAGTGATTTTTATAAAGTTTCCAATCACAGAACACTGGCCTCACAGGCCACAGAAGTAAGTATATAACCCAGAGGTAGTCAATCATAGCATCGTATTTTCTCTGTCATAGCAAAGGGTACATAGGCAGAAATATTAGCTAGAATGATAGCCTTTCTGCATCTTCATACAGTGAAGTGTTTGGATAAAACTCTTTTCACGTTCTGGGTTCACAGCTACAGTGGTCTTCAGCCATGCCCAAATAGCATGAAGAAAGAGAAAGAGAAACAACAGAGAAAAAGAGAGAGAATAGTAGGAGTAACAGAATGCTCTGAAGGCTTTTAAGTCCTATGTCCAGTCCCTAAAATCACACATCTAACCTCATTCATGAAGCTCTTTTTTTCTGTGAGCAACCCTGGTATCCTAAAAATTCCGTTTACTTAAGTCAATTCAAATTGAGGTTCTGCATCTATAACTAAAGAAATGCTACTAAACACAGCTCAAGTAAAAGTAGCTTTAAACCACTGGTTTTATAAAGAAAAACAAAATATTAAATTGACCCATCCAGTCTAAGAACTTCGGTTTTAAAATATGAGTCTCTTGTAAGCCCATATAAGAACTCTAAATCAATGGTCTGTCCTGGCTCAAAGTTAGTGAGGACTGAGTGAGGGCTGTTCCCAGGCCTTTCTAGAGCTTCCACCCACACCCAGAGGATCCTCTCCCCTTAACCTGTAAAGGCTGATCAGCTAAATGACGCACTGAGAAACAGGCAACTTGTGTGGATGCCAATAAAGTTCATTTGGGAGTGCAAAGGACATGGTTGCAGACCTCAAAGGACCTAGAATTTCAGATTTTGCTTCTAGAAACACTGAAATAAATGCAGCAATTATGAATAAGACACAAAAGCAAAAAATGTTTTCACATATTGATAGGAGGTAGTAAGGGGATTCCCAGGTGGTGCTAGTGGTAAAGAACCCACCTGCCAATGCAGGAGACATAAGAGACACGGGTTTGATCCCTGGGTTAGGAAGATCCCCTGGAGGAAGGCATGGCAACCGATTCCAGTATTCTTGCCTGGAGAAACTCCAAGGATGGAGGAAACTGGCGGACTACAGTCCATAGTTTCACAGAGAGTCAGACATGACTTAAGCAATTGAGCACACAGGAGGTAGTGAAGCTAAAATAAGTGGAAAAGCCAAAATCCATAAAGTGATTATGGATTACAGTATCATTAGGACAAGCCCAGTTCTTCCAGACACAGTAGTCTCATATCATGGTTTTTTAAAAGAAAAGGAAATGGAAATATTAAAAATCATTGCAGAAGTTGTTCTTGTGACAGAGAAGTCTGAAGTGACAGGTCATAGCCTCTATGTATCTAAAAAATGATCCTGATCGAATAGCCATAAAATATCCTTTCAGAAGTTCACTACTTGCAAGCCTAAAATCATTACAGTCAAAGAGCTAGATAGCTATAGATAAAATCCTGCTGAAAAACAGCCTAAGGAATCCAGGAAATAATGTTACAACTTGTGAACTCCCAAAACTATCATCAAACAGCCAAGAAATAAAATGATTTTATCCCCATGCAAGCCTAAAGCTCAATGTGAGGTAACATCTAATATTGACCAGAGACAGATCCCAGAAACTCACCTGGACAAAGACTTTCCATGCATCACATAAATACTGGCTTCAAGGCTCACATGGGAGGTTTTATATTTTAAAGAGTAGGAAAACAGAAAAATAATAATGATAGCTATAATTTTTGATACCTTTTTTCTATACCCATTTATATAAAGGGCTTGGCACAAAGCCTAACTCATTTGCTCCCCATAGCAACCTGTGAGGAAAATATTCTCTTTGTTTAAAGATGACAGAATGAGCTCCGACGTCCTGACTAATAAGTGGTAGAATCCAGAGATGAACCCTAACTCTTTGACTCCAAAGCTTGACTCTTACCACTCCTCTCCATGACCCCTAATGAGTTCTTCATCATTTTATAACAACACACAGGAAGTACTTAAGAAATATCCAATAAATCAATAGCATTAAGTCTAAAGTCCTCAAAGCCATCAGCAATATGCTCTCTATTTTGATGGTATTAATTTCCACAGTGCCTTCGTATGGAATTACCACTCAAAGCACCACCATCACAAGAAGGTGCCAGAAAAGAAGCTTAAAATTTAGGATCTGAGAACAGAAGGGGAAAGCGGACTTTCCCAAAGTGACTCACTAAGGATTAGAGAGGTACTGGGCTGTCTAAGTTTGTTAGAAGACAGGGTATCCAGAAGAGTTAGGATAGAGAAGAAAAGACTGATTATAGCCAAATTATAAATGAACTTGGATGATCTTTATCCTGAAAGCAATAGTGAGATGTTGAATGGGTCCAGGGTGAAGGAGTAATACAACTGGGACCATATATGAGCAAATATCCTATAAAGGCTTTCTAATGATTGAGATTGGTATCAGACTAGATCCCATGCTGCTGCTGCTGCTGCTGCTAAGTCACTTCAGTCGTGTCCAACTCTGTGCGACCCCATAGACGGCAGCCCACCAGGCTCCCCGGTCCCTGGGATTCTCCAGGCAAGAACGCTGGAATGGGTTGCCATTTCCTTCTCCAATGCATGAAAGTGAAAAGTCAAAGTGACGTCGCTCAGTTATGTCCGACTCCTAGCGACCCCATGGACTGCAGCCTACCAGGCTCCTCCGTCCATAGGATTTGCCAGGCAAGAGTACTGGAGTGGGATGCCATTACCTTCTCCGAGACTAGATCCCATATGGCACTCCTAAGTTACAATAATTTGAGGTGGGTTTATTTACAAAGGACTGACTACAGAATGGGGAGCAAAGTGCAAGGAAAGTAGAAGGAGAGTGGAGAAACTCATGGCTAGTACCAGCAGAGCTCTACTAGCTTGAAGGGAAAAAGAGGAGTTACTAAAAACCTGAGAGAGCAAAAGCCGTGCAACCAATATTACCCAGAAAAGAGTTATGACCTTCTGTCCCAGGCAGCTCTAGGTGGCTTCACAAGAACAAATACTCTGATATCATTCTCTCGCCCTTCTATCTCCTACCAAGGTGGAGATAAACCCAGTAGACAGCAGAACCCCTTGGAGAATTCACAGAGGTTAGCCTCTTAGGTAGAAAACAGAGATATGAGAATAGACAGGGGACCTGAAGGCACAACCAGAAGATTATACAGCTCAAAGTCTTCCAAATAACAGAGAACATTCTATTGCAGTAAGGTGTACAATTTTAATTGTATTAACAGACAATAAAGAGTGAGCAGAAACAATGAGTGAGCAAAACAGCCAAATTTATTACTAGTGTACAAGATACTTTATTCCCAGTGATTATGTAACATAATTATATTTTTAAACATTAGGTTCATTTATATTGTATTTCAAGTCTCTACAAGTATATCAGTTCTTCAGGTGGGAGGTAAAGGAAGGGATGGGGGACGAATCAAGACTGGCTCAAAAATATACACAGTATGATTTGACCTAGTGTGAAAAATGAGCTAAAAAATTATTCATACTAGACAACTGAGCATGGATAGTTAAGAATTAACTGTCCCATGGACTGCAATGAGATCCAACCAGTCAATACTAAAGGAAATCCTGAATAATCATTGGAAGGACTGAAGCTAAAGCTGAAGCTCCAATACTTTGGGCACCTGATGCAAAGAATTGACTTATTAGAAAAGACCCTGATGCTGGGCAAGATTGAAGGCATGAAGAGAAAGGGAGGACAGAGGATGAGATGATTAGATGGCATCACTGACTTAATGGACATGAGTTTGAGCAAGCTCTAGAAGTTGGTAATGGACAGGGAAGCCTGGTGTGCTGCAGTCCATGGGGTCACAAAGAGTGAGACATGACTGAGCAACTGAACTGAACGGAACATATTGATATTAATACTTTAATAACTGTTTGATCAAATCCATCTTTCAAGTTCATAACAGAAAAGAAAGTTCCTATAAACAGAAAATTCAGTGCTTTGTAATCAGGAACTAAGTGACTGTACTTTATTTTACATCATTTAATTAGATACTTGATTCAATTCCTGAGAAATTGATTTTGCACGTGGGTATCAATGGATTTTCTAAAAAGAAGAGAAAAAGAAAAGAAAACCCAAATGCAGAGGAACCAGAGATCTAATTGCCAACATCTGCTGGATCATGGAAAAAGCAAGAGAGTTCCAGAAAATCATCTATTTCTGCTTTGTTGACTATGCCAAAGCCTTTGACTGTGTGGATCACAATAAACTGTCGAAAATTCTGAAAGAGATGAGAATACCCCACCACCTGATCTGCCTCTTGAGAAATTTGTATGCAGGTCAGGAAGCAACAGTTAGAACTGGACATGGAACAACAGACTGGTTCCACATAGGAAAAAGAGTTCGTCAAGGCTGTATATTGTCACCTGTTTATTTAACTTATATGCAGAGTACATCATGAGAACGCTGGACTGGAAGAAACACAAGCTGGAATCAAGATCGCCAGGAGAAATATCAATAACCTCAGATATGCAGATGACACCACCCTTATGGCAGAAAGTGAAGAGGAACTAAAAAGCTTCTTGATGAAAGTGAAAGAGGAGAGTGAAAAAGTTGGCTTAAAGCTCAACATTCAGAAAATGAAGATCATGGCATCCGATCCTATCACTGCATGGGAAATAGATGGGGAAACAGTGGAAACAGTGTCAGACTTTATTTTGGGGGGCTCCAAAATCACTACAGATGGTGACTGCAGCCATGAAATTAAAAGACCCTTACTCCTTGGAAGGAAAGTTATGACCAACCTAGATAGCATATTGAAAAGCAGAGACATTACTTTGCCAACAAAGCTTCGTATAGTCAAGGCTATGGTTTTTCCTGTGGTCATGTATGGATGTGAGAGTTGGACTGTGAAGAGGCTGAGTGCCAAAGAATTGATGCTTTTGAACTGTGGTGTTGGAGAAGACTCTTGAGAGTCCCTTAGACTGCAAGGAGATCCAACCAGTCCATTCTGAAGGAGATCAGCCTTGGGATTTCTTTGGAAGGAATGATGCTGAAGCTGAAACTCCAGTACTTTGGCCACCTCATGCGAAGAGTTGACTCACTGGAAAAGACTCTGGTGCTGGGAGGGATTGGGGGCAAGAGGAGAAGGGGAAGACAGAGGACGAGATGGATGGATGGCATCACTGACTCGATGGACATGAGTCTGAGTGAACTCCGGGAGTTGGTGATGGACAGGGAGGCCTGGCGTGCTGCGATTCATGGGATCGCAAAGAGTCAGACACGACTGACCGACTGATATGATCTGATCTGATCAATGGGTTACAGGTTTATGCCACTGGTAAGCACTCTGGCTTGTGAAAAGTATAGACCAAAGTTCTATATTCAGCTTTGCCAAGAACTGATAAGGTTAAAATACCTTTGGTATGTAGTAGGGGGGTTCTATGGTGGTTCAGTGGTAAAGAATCTGCCTACAATGCAGAAGACACAGGAGAGGTGGAATCAATCCCTGGGTTGGAAAGATCCCATGGAGAAGGAACTGGCAACCCACCCCAGTATTCTTGCCTGGAGAATCCCATGGACAGATGAGCATGGCAGGCCACAGTCCATGGGGTCACAAAGAGTTGGACACGACTGAGCGACTGAACACAAGCACAAGCAGGAAGTAGGCCTGAGACCTAGTTCGATTTCAACTCTCTGACCTTGGGTGAGTCTTTTGACCTTTTCAAGGTCAAATAATATCTTTTATTTAAAAGATATATAATAATGTCTTTTCCCTATCCAACCTCTCATAGGAAATACATATTGAAAACTTACAACTTTCCAAGTACCATTTTTATCTTCCTTACTTATCACAATAACCTAAGAAGCTGGTACTCCTGTTGTCTCCATTTTACTGATAAGAAAACTGACTCTTGTTACCTTAGGTTAAGTAACTTACCTATAATCTTGCAGCTAGTAAGAGATAAAGTCAGAATTTAAACCCCAACCCTAGTCTGACTCCAAACCATACACTACATTCAGTTCAGTTCAGTCGCTCAGTCGTGTCCGACTCTTTGCGACTCCATGAATCGCAGTACGCCAGGCCTCCCTGTCCATCACCAACTCCCGGAGTTCACTCAGACTCACGTCCATCGAGTCAGTGATGCCATCCAGCCATCTCATCCTCTGTTGTCCCCTTCTCCTCCTGCCCCCAATCCCTCCCAGCATCAGAGTCTTTTCCAATGAGTCAACTCTTCACATGAGGTGGCCAAAGTACTGGAGTTTCAGCTTTAGCATCATTCCTTCCAAAGAAATCCCAAGGCTGATCTCCTTCAGAATGGACTGGTTGGATCTCCTTGCAGTCCAAGGGACTCTCAAGAGTCTTCTCCAACACCACACTTCAAAAGCATCAGCTCTTCGGCACTCAGCCTTCTTCACAGTCCAACTATGTCCCTAACCCATAATAATCTTCTGGGGTTCAAATGAAAGAACATATGATACATTAAAGTACTGTGTAAAGTATTTAAAAATGTACAGATTTTCATCTAATAAATGCCAACATCCATCACTATTCCCTGAGTATAACTTTTCAGAAAGTTTCCTCATCACTCTGTACATATGTAACTTTCCAGAACTTTTCTCATCATTCTGCACATATGTATCTTTACTGTATATTAATGGTTTTCAGTCTTCCCGTGATTGAGATAAAATTTTCAAACACTAGATTGCATGACAGCATACTTGAAGTCATTAAAAGGTGAACACTCTGAAAGAAAAAGGAAGTTTACAAAGCTGAAAAGTACACTTTTTACATTAATATCATTAGTTGCTCTTCAGATGTTAGTCACTGTATCAGTATAACCGCTGACATGCATAAACTCCAAAGAAAACATGTGTCCCTACTCCAGTAAGTATGCAACACTCCAGTGGCATTATCTTGATGTTCTGCTATGTTTCTGAATTCTTACTACAAATTTGCTCTGCTCAGAACCTGCTCAGCCCACATTTCCACAGAACAGACATCATAAAACAGAATAAATCTCTCAGAGCATGCATTGATCAAATAGGGAAGCCTAAAGGAGGCATGCTATTTGAAAAGCACTGTCAAACAACATGCACATAACTAATTTACTCTGCTGACAGGAGACACGAACACACTATGGTAAAGCAACTACACTCTAAAAAAATTTTTAAATCCATGCAGAAGCCTGAAAAACAAAAACCAAAATGTCATGCACATGTGTTCTCCTCTACAGCTCAACCCTGCTCCCTTTCCAGTTCCTCTTTTGCTGGATACAGGAAATGAATTCCCTTTTGCACAGGCGATATGCCTGTGTCTCCTTTCCTCTCCTCATAATAAAGGAGGCCACAGGAAACCACACAGTTCAGCCTACATTTAGAGTCCAGCACCCTCATCCTTCCAGCAGACATCAGTAGCTTTGACAGAAAGAGCAGTAGGATGAGTCCCCAAGAGATGCCTACCTGCCAAAAGTCCCAGCCTCTATCTGGGTCAGATGTTATTGCAATATGTAGCCAGTAAGGTCAATGAACTCTTAGGAACACTGATTTAGTCAACTTCTTTATTTCAGTTGTCCAACTCAAAAAAACCTAGACAGTAAGCATTATCTAGTTTCTTGTTCACCAAACAAAATGATACATGAAGAAAAGTCTACAAGTTCGCCCATCTCCCACTAATAAACCAAAACAAATAAAGGCATATTCCTTGCTCCTGAATGGTGGGTTTGTGTAAGATGGAGAAGAAAATAGAATAAATCTATTAACCTAGTCTGATTAAACAAAATCATGTTTTATGTTTTCATAATAATCCTGCCTGCTTCATTCAATCCATTTTAATTGACTGCCTCCTGTGTGTGTGTTCAGTTCAGGGACTGAAAAATCTAAATTACCTCCCCACCCCCTAGAATATTAAGGTGTATAATGTTTATAAAAAGAGCAAGATGGATGAGCTAAAAAATAAAAATTATGAGTGATGAAGACTCTAAAGAGGATAGCATATACATTTAGAAAATAGCCTTGAGTATTGGGGAAGGGTTTGCAGCACAATTATGAGCCAGCCTGGGTTTAAAAGAAAGAATCTGGATTGGGAAAAGGGATAAAGATTTTCTGGGTTGTCATACAGAAAGTGAAACGATAAAAGCAGAGAGCACATCAGTACTCTGGGAACAATCAGTTGGCACAAGCAAGTAGAATTGCTGAGTATAAAGAAAAGAGATCAGAAAATCTAGTGATGATCCAACTGAAACAATTTTAGTGCTAAATGCTGATAATGAGAGAAACAGAATAGAGGAAATAAATAATAATGAGACTTTGCAAAAGAATCTCAACATTCTTCTCACCCTTGCCTGTAACATTCATTCTTTATTTGATAAAACCAGTGTCATGGGATCCTAACATTCCATTTGGTATGATCATACTGTAAATCTCAACATGAAATTCCTTCCTTCTCCAGAAACAATTAACATATTGAATGTCAGTTTGAGAGTCCACAACTGATCCTAGTAAGTCACTCAGTGTAGAAATGACATGATATCTGTGCTCACCAATGGAAAAAAGTATATGCTGGTTAATAGAGAAGGTAGTCCTCTCTTCCAAGAGGAATCTGAGGCAAATAGGGCTTCCATGTATAGAAACAACAAAAGAATAAGGTATTTTTAAAGTGATGTTGCCAATTGAGTGGAATAATTACTAAATACAGAAAGCAAACATGTCACAATGGGGAAACACTACAAGCTCTTCCAAATCTCCCTAAACAAAACCAACATAAAAAGTTTCTACCCAAAGTCCTGACACTAGCAATATGAGTGTCACAGCAAAAGTCATCTAGAGTCATGGCATATGTAATGTACTTTACGTTTGTTTGCTTTTTTAAGTCATTCATTTTAAAACTTAGAAGGGACTCCAAATAAGTTGCTCTTTTGACATTTGCCAACTGCTATTGATTGATCAACGTATTTTCTTCGTCTACTTGTTGAGCTAACACAGATTAATTACTTCAATATCCACTAAAAATTAAATCAAAAGAGATGGCATTCTAATTGGTCAGATCTAATCAGGGAAGCAGGGAAGAACAGCACTGTTTAAGGCTCTGTATGCTTAATTTATTTTTCTAAAACAACATGCTGAATTTAACCTCCCCGCCAAAATGAAATAACTATAATGCTGACAGATGAAATTTTTCATTCACTGCCTGTCTTATTCAGAATATCGTATATAAAAGAAATTTCACTTCAAAGGCTTCTAGGGTTTGCTGAGTAATGACTTCATCAGCAGTCTCCAAAACAAATTTCATATAAAGGTACGTTGACCTGAGTTTAAAAAACAAAAAAAAAACCTCTTTAAGAAAAAAGCATAAATGGCTTCGATGGCTTACAAAATATCTTTTATCCTGATGTGTAGTAGACACTCGTTTTTCCTTTCAGTATTAACTGGACAGCAAAAATTTTGTTTTGACAGGATTTACCATTATCCCCCAGCTTAGGGATAAATCCTAATAATCTGTATCAGCCAAGGTAATCCTACCCATTTAAGTTTGTTTAAGATAAACTAAGTCTATAGCAATTAATGAATAACAATTCTCCAGTCACAGAGATTTTTTAAAATTTTTGTTCAGTTATACACAAACTGTCCCACTGGATAAAGTTCTAATTTGCTTCAGGCAGCATCCTATCTACACCCCATCTACAACCACAGGTGGGACCAGACTAAAAATGAAGACTGCAGATGTCTTGCCCATCTGAGCAAGAAATGAGAAGTCAAGCTCCTGATGAAAGAGTTATATATCACTAGGCCAATCAACACTGAAATCTAGTCTACTTCTGGATTTTTCAGTAAAACAAGCCAGATAACCTTCTTGGTACTTAAGCTACACTGAGTCATATTTTCTGTAAATTCTAGTCAAAAGCACATCTACCACTTCATTTTGTGTGATGCTCAATTGTTCTCAGAGTCTATACTCATCAGAGACCAAGAAAATAAACCTTAGAGTCTGTTAAGCATATTTTTACTTGTTTAATTAATCTGAAGATGGTAGGATGATTTAAGAAGCTACAACTAATGGGGTCTCTTGGGTCCAAGAGTTGAATGCCATATCATTATCACATACTAACCTCACCACTGCTGAGAATGGTAAGAACACTGTGCCTCATTATAGGGGATCATTATGGATTTCCAAATTTGGGTCTTGAACTTCAGTCACAGAAGATAATGCATCCTTAGTGTTTTAGGAACCAGAACTAAGCAAAATGCATGTGAGAAAAAATAACATAAATATATTTATATACTACATAATTTTTGAGCATCTATGGATCCTCATTTAATGGAAGATGAAAAAGTACACAGAGAAGAGGACAGGTACCACTGCAAAGAAGCAAAGTGTGGCATATGAATCTTAAGATATGGTTAAATTCCTGACTCTGTGACTATGTGCAGATTACTACAACTTTCTGAGGCTCTTCCCCTCAGCAGTAAAAGAAAAGGATAATTTCCCAAAGTTATTAACAGTTGATAAAGAAGATGTACACACACACACAAAGAAACACTACTCAGCCATAAAAAAGAATGAAAATAATGTCATTTGCAGCAACATGGCTAGGCCCAGAGATTATCATAGCAAGTGAGGTAAGTCAGAGAAGACAAATGTCACAGGCTATCACTTGCGTGTAGAATTTAAAATATGATACAAATGAATTTTTTAACAAAACAGAAACAGACTCACAAAGAAAATAAACTTGGTTACCAAAAGGGAAAGTGAGTGGGGGAGGGATAAATTACGATTTGGGGACTAGCAGATATAAATTACTATATATAAAGTAAACAAGGTCCTACTGAATTGTACACGGAACTATATTCAATATCTTGTAATAAACAGGATGGAAAGGAAAATGAAGAAGAATATATACATATGGTGCCAGTGGTAAAGAACCCACCTACCAATGCAGGAGACATAAGAGACACAGGTTCAATCCCTGAGTCAGGAAAATCCCCTGGAAGAGGACATGGCAACTCACTCCAGTATTCTTCCTGGAGAATCCATGGATAGAGGAGCCTGGCAGCTTACAGTCCATAGTGTCACAAAGAGCTGGACACAAGTGAAGTGACTCAGCACGCACAGATATATAACTGAGTCACTGTGCCATATACCAGAAACTAACACAGCAATATAAATCAACTATACTTCAATAATAAAAAAATAATCTATCAATAGAATGACATGAGATAATGTGAAAGAGCTTCATAAATTCTTCATTATTTACAAAATATGATTTCCTCAAAATGAATAGCATCTAACCTGGTTGGAAAGAGAAAATGTGCAGGGTAAAGCACTGATTGACTCATTTCCATGTTCAAAGTTTTCAACTTTCCATTGTCTAAAGAATAAAGACTTTAGGATTTATTGTCTTGTACAGCCTGGCTGCAATTTATGCTTCCTGTCTCATCTACTACTCATTTTTATAAGCTCTAATAGCCAAGGAACCTGCAGTCCTTCATTTTTAAGCACCCCATTACTCTCTGCTTTCCTCGCAGATAGCCTCTTAGATCCTTTTGTTCTTGTTATTCTTCCTCCAAGCATTCTCCATTTTTGCCTGCAAAAATCTGCCCATGTCTCAAAGCCTAGTTCAAATGCTACCTCCTTCATCAGACCTCTATGTGCTCAGTCACGTTCGACTCTTAGCGACCCCATGGACTGTAGCCCACCAGGCTCTTCTGTCCATAGAATTTTCCAGGCAAGAATACTGGAGTGGGTTGCCATTTCCTCCTCCAGGGGATCTTCCCAACTCACGGAGCCTGTGTCTCCTGCAGCTCCTGCCTTGGCAGGCAGATTCTTTACCACCTGTGCCACTTGGGAAACCCTAACCTTCACCGGGATTCACATACCATCACTAATTGTAATCCCTCATTCTTTAAATTCCTATTGCCCTTTATAGGTAACTTACTTGTTCTTAAAGCAAACAAAGTCAAATAAACAAACAAAAATTTACATAATGGTTACATGTGAAAATATCTTATTTCTCTTAGTAGACTATGAACCCCTTATGGGCAGAATATATTTCATGTGGTTATATTTCCTTGAGATGCTAAAATGAAACCATTCACAAATAGATATTTAGTAAACATCAATTCAATTGACATACACATAATAGGAGGAGAAATGACTCCTAAAATACAGGGGTGAATTAATGTTATAAGCTGCATATGTAAACAATGAAAATAATTCACACCATGGAGTGATCATTGCAGTGTCAATTGCCAACAAGTAGAAGTGCGGTTAAGGTAGAGCTTGACAGAAATATAGTATCTGGGTTAATTGAAAGGAAGCTGAAAGACATTCCAGATAGAAAAAAATACACACACACACACAGGCTACTCTATGAGTTTCTTTGGTGGCAAAGACAAGAAAGTACTCATGCAACCATCACATGGGCTATGATAAATAGCAATAGGAAGTAAGAATTGTTGTAAAGCCAAACTATGAATAAATCCAAAGCTTAAGGCTTTGGCTTTTTCACTTTGGATATAAGGAAGCCATTATTTTCTTAATTACATGTAGCGTATGTGACTATGGTGCAAAGGTTCTCATTTCCATGCAAAAGAACACCCAACTATCAGATACAAGAGGATCATTCCATTCCCCTAAAAAAAGACACGTCTGTTTTTGATTTAGAACTTGCTCTAGAACCTGCTATAAATATAGAATCTGCAACACCACACAGACCCTTCAATCCAGGTTAGCACACGATAGAAGTACAAGAGATGCTGACCACCCATCACATCTCTCCACAGAAAGCAAACTACAGCCTGCTGTTCACCTTCATTACTCTCTGAGGTAAAATATTCATTATACACAAAACTAATTTTTAGAACGTGAATATCTCTTTTAAACTAATACCAAAGCAAATGGTTGGCTGTGAGAGCTAGAATGGGAAAAGTACATTTCTTTCTTTGGAGTAGTCCCAGAGGTGGATAAAGCGTTGAGCACTTTCTCACGGCTGAATGAACCAGGCCCGCCTTAAACAGCTCTAGGGTGTGCTACTCATATTGTATTGATATTTATGCAAATGGAATCTCCTGAAGCACAATTCCAGAAAATCCCATGAACGTTGCTCCCAGAACTATTGGCCCGTCCCCAGGCCAAAGGTCAGTTCAAAGACAACTTATTTACTAGAGAGAGTTTCTTCTTTGTATTTCTATTTTAAGCCTTTGTGTTTCAAGACAGGTCTAGAATGTCATCTACCATAGTCAGTGCCCAGGATTCTGAGAGTTGAAACATAGTTGAATCTTCTAGTATATTCTTTCTTAAATTAAGTAAGAGGTAGAGTAATGGGTGCCCATGAGAATTTAAATTTTAAATGTTTTATTCATACACACAGATATATATATCCATTTATGAGTGCTCACGCAGTCTGATCCTTTGTGACCCCATGGACTGTAGCTCACCAGACTCCTCTGTCCATGGGATTTTTCAGGCAATACTGGAGTGGGTTGCTGTTTTCTCCTCCAGCGGATCTGCTCAACCCAGGGATCACACCCATGTCTCTGGCATCTCCTGCATTGGCAGGTGAATTCTTTACCACTGAGCCACCTGGGAAGCCCATATCCATATATATATATTATACATAAAAATATATGGTTTGCATATATATGTATATGTGTCTATATATTTGAAGGTACACAAATTCTAGGGCAACTGGCTGATGACTTTATAACTGATTTATTGACACAAAATTTTGGACCAAATATTTCTGGCTTTGATTATGATCTGCTTTACTCAAAGTAAAGGTCAAATGAAATCACCAAGCAGCAAATAAAAATTGTTTGTGCTAGTTCAAACAGAGAAAAATGGAGTAATCATCTGACTTTTGAAAACTCAGAAGTAGTCGTGTCTCAGCAGTAAGAAGACATTTTATTTTGCTGGCAGATGTATTACAGAAATCCCAGCTCTGAGCATACCATTATTGCAACAACTCATTCACAGCAAGAATAAATAGCAAATGTGCAATGAGAAATTTCTCTCTTCCCAATTCCAACTAGTTCACATAAAATAAAGTAGTTTTCAGTAACACTGCCTTTATTTTCAAGTGAAAAAATTTTGGAATGATACATAATTAAATTTAACATTTTAGAGTTTCTAGCAGGCAGATATTTGGTTAAGTATAAGGTCAAATACTTCTATTAACAAACAAAACCAAGAAATTATTAATTCTATTTAATATACTTATGTGAACAGGTATTATCTGCATATGTATTATAAAAAAAAGCACAGAAACATTTCATATTTCATCTGAGGCAATTTTAGGTCACAAAATATTACCTATAACATTAAATAAATATTATTCATTTGAACTGAACTGCTTTAATATAGGTTTATTGAAAAAGCAAGAGAGTTCCAGAAAAAGATCTATTTCTGATTCATTGACTATGCCAAAGCCTTTGACTGTGTGGATCACAATAAACTGTGGAAAATTCTGAAAGAGATGGGAATACCAGACCACCTGACCTGCCTCTTGAGAAACCTGTACGCAGGTCAGGAAGCAACAGTTAGAACTGGACATGGAACAACAGACTGGTTCCAAATAGGAAAAGGAGTACGTCAAGGCTGTATATTGTCACCCTCTTTATTTAACTTCTATGCAGAGTACATCATGAGAAATGCTGGGCTGGAAGAAGCACAGGCTAGAATCAAGACTGCCAGGAGAAATATCAATAACCTCAGATATGCAGATGACACCACCCTTATGGCAGAAAGTCAAGAGGAACTCAAAAGCCTCTTGATGAAAGTGAAAGAGGAGAGTGAAAAAGTTGGCTTAAAGCTCAACATTCAAAAAACGAAGATCATGGCATCTGGTCCCATCACTGCATGGCAAATAGATGGGGAAACAGTGGAAACAGTGTCAGACTTTATTTTTCTGGGCTCCAAAATCACTACAGATGGTGACTGCAGCCATGAAATTAAAAGACGCTTACTCGTGGAAGGAAAGTTATGACCAACCTAGATAGCATATTCAAAAGCAGAGACATTACTTTGCCAACAAAGGTCCGTCTAGTCAAGGCTATGGTTTTTCCAGTGGTCATGTATGGATGTGAGAGTTGGACTGTGAAGAAAGCTGAGCGCCAAAGAATTGATGCTTTTGAACTGTGGTGTTGGAGAAGACTCTTGAGAGTCCCTTGGACTGCAAGGAGATCCAACCAGTCCATTCTGAAGGAGATCAGTCCTGGGATTTCTTTGGAAGGAATGATGCTAAAGCTGAAACTCCAGTACTTTGGCCACCTCATGCGAAGAGTTGACTCATTGGAAAAGACTCTGATGCTGGGAGGGATTGGAGGCAAGAGGAGAAGGGGAAGACAGAGGATGAGATGGCTGGATGGCATCACTGACTCGATGGACGTGAGTCTGAGTGAACTCCAGGAGATGGTGTTGGACAGGGAGGCCTGGCATGCTGCGATTCATGGGGTCGCAAAGAGTCGGACACGACTGAGTGACTGAACTGATAACTGATAACTTAATTTTTAAGCAAATTGTATAATTTTATAAAAGCTATAAACAAGAGACATTTATACCAATATATATTTTATTATATATTTTTCTATATTATATATATATATATATATATATTTAATGTAATAAAAATAACTTAAATTGCACTGAATGGCCATCAATATAATTTTTCATTAATGAGGCAAACACCTCACTTAAATTTGAGAAACACTGCTCTAGATGATATAGGCCCAAAGAATTCAGCGCCATATCAACATATGAAAGACACAAATCTTTCAAGTCCTCTTATGCAATGATCTATTCATTCATATTTATTAATGCCTACTGTGTATTAGACATCTAAGTCTTATCAGTGATCAAGATAGACATGTTTCCTATCCTCACGCTGGCTTAAAATCAAATGAGTTCAGACAGATAATTAACATGGGAACAAGTAATTTTTAAAAGCTCAAATTACATTCAGCTTATGGTATGAATAAAGAGGAGCCTATGATAGAGTAACCTGGAGGACCACTTGAGATTAGATGATCAGTGGGAGCCTCTTAGAGAACATAATGTTTAAGATGATTACTGAATGAAAGAACAAGCCAGTTAGCGGACACAGGAAGAAAAGGGAATTATATAAGAGGAGGAAATTAAAATGTGTAAAACTCTACTATAGGAAAAATTTGGCACGTCCAAGGAAGTAAAAGAAGAAGACTATATCTGAGAAATGGTGAGCTGGTGAAGAAAGGGATAAGACGAGGTTGCAGAGGCAGGCAAAGAGCATCATTCAGAGTCTTGAAAACCATATTAGGAGCTCTTACTTTATTATGAATGTAATTGGAAGCCACTGAGGAGTACAAGTAGTGGAAAACATGATCCAATTTTTAAAATATCAGGCTGAAGTGGGTAAAATAACTAGATATGCCATTAACAAAACACCAAAGACTCATTGGTTGACAAGGATTGAAGCCTTTTTCAGTTGAAACCAAAACTGCCTTAAAAGAAATGAGAGTCAAAGACGTGTTTAGAGGTGTGTTTTTTGTTTTAATTTTGAGTTGCCAAAATCATTAAAATTATAAGATGTCATCTTAAATATATGAAATTTCCGCAACTCTGGAGTTGATTTTTAATTTCTGGAAACTCCAGTAACATGAAGCCTGCATTCCTGCAGAACCAATTGGCTGGAGTTGATTAGGAGCTGCTCCATTTCTTCATTTGAAAAGTTCTGTAATTTCCTGTTGGTCACAGTTCTCCCTCACTGCCTAAATACTAGCTTATTCATTCACTTTTCCCACCTGTTAGATGTATCTAGATGCATTTTATTTTGTCACCTCCTCTTAGATACAATGGCAACAGGCATCATTCTTGGGAGCTGTCCCTAGTGCTGACTCAAACTTTGGTATAGTTCAATATCCACGTGCATGCGTGCTAAGTCGCTTCAGTCATGTCCAACTCTGCAACCCATACAGTCCATAGACTGTAGCCCGCCAGGCTCCTCTGTCCATGGGATTCTCCAGGCAAGAATACTGGAGTGGGTTGCCATGCTCTTCTCGAGTCTATTCCCAACCCAGGGACGGAACCCACCTCACTTATGTGTTCTGCATTGGCAGGTGGTTTCTTTACCACTAGCGCGACCTGGGAAACCCTCAGTTCAGTTCAGTTCAGTCGCTCAGTCGTGTCCGACTCTCCGCGACCCCATGAATCGCAGCATGCCAGGCCTCCCTGTCCAACACCAACTCCCGGAGTTCACCCAGACTCACGCCCATAGAGTCAGTGATGCCATCCAGCCATCTCATCCTCTGTCGTCCCCTTCTCCTCCTGCCCCCAATCCCTCCCAGCATCAGAGTCTTTTCCAATGAGTCAACTCTTCACATGAGGTGGCCAAAGTACTGGAGTTTCAGCTTCAGCATCATTCCTTCCAAAGAAATCCCAGGACTGATCTCCTTCAGAATGGACTGGTTGGATCTCCTTGCAGTCCAAGGGACTCTCAAGAGTCTTCTCCAACACCACACTTCAAAAGCATCAATTCTTCGGCACTCAGCCATCTTCACAGTCCAACTCTCACATCCATACATGACCACAGGAAAAACCATAGCCTTGACTAGACGGACCTTTGTTGGCAAAGTAATGTCTCTGCTTTTGAATATGCTATCTAGGTTGGTCATAACTTTCCTTCCAAGGAGTAAGCATCTTTTAATTTCATGGCTGCAGTCACCATCTGCAGTGATTTTGGAGCCCAGCAAAATAAAGTCTGACACTGTTTCCACTGTTTCCCCATCTATTTGCCATGAAGTGATGGGACCAGATGCCATGATCTTCATTTTCTGAATGTTGAGCTTTAAGCCAACTTTTTCACTCTCCTCTTTCACTTTCATCAAGAGGCTCTGTAGTTCCTCTTGACTTTCTGCCATAAGGGTGGTGTCATCTGCATATCTGAGGTTATTGATATTTCTCCTGGCAATCTTGATTCCAGCCTGTGCTTCTTCCAGCCCAGCATTTCTCATGATGTACTCTGCATAGAAGTTAAATAAAGAGGGTGACAATATACAGCCTTGACGTACTCCTTTTCCTATTTGGAACCAGTCTGTTGTTCCATGTCCAGTTCTAACTGTTGCTTCCTGACCTGCATATAGGTTTCTCAAGAGGCAGGTCAGGTGGTCTGGTATTCCCATCTCTTTCAGAATTTTCCACAGTTTATTGTGATCCACACAGTCAAAGGTTTTGGCACAGTCAACAAAGCAGAAATAGATGTTTTTCTGGAACTCTCTTGCTTTTTCCATGATCCAGTGGATGTTGGCAATTTGATCTCTGGTTCCTCTGCCTTTTCTAAAACCAGCTTGAACATCAGGAAGTTCACGGTTCACATATTGCTGAAGCCTGGCTTGGAGAATTTTGAGCATTACTTTACTAGCGTGTGAGATGAGTGCAATTGTGTGGTAGTTTGAGCATTCTTTGGCATTGCCTTTCTTTGGGATTGGAATGAAAACTGACCTTTTCCAGTCCTGTGGCCACTGCTGAGTTTTCCAAATTTGCTGGCATATTGAGTGCAACACTTTCACAGCATCATCTTTCAGGATTTGAAATAGCTCAACTGGAATTCCATCACCTCCACTAGCTTTGTTTGTAGTGATGCTTTCTAAGGCCCACTTGACTTCACATTCCAGGAAGTCTGGCTCTAGGTCAGTGATCACACCATCGTGATTATCTGAGTAGCGAAGATCTTTTTTGTTCGTATCTAACCTAATATTCTAAGACCTGAGTTTTGTTCATTTACCAACCCCTGATTCTTTGTTCACTTGTGTTTTCAAGATCATACCTAAACATGAAAAACTAATTTATCCTGTCTTTTTGCTCATTCACAGCCTAGTCCTTAGTTTCAGCTCTGCAAGCCATTATCCTAAGACTCAGGCTCAACGGTTTGACCATGGTTCTCTCTTAAAACACTCACACATGTACTCTGCACTGTTTTTACATCTACTGTTCAAGTCATTGCTGGGCTCTTGGAAGGTTGTTGTACTGCATGTACAATCAAGTGTTTGCACCTGCAGTAGGAGTGCTTTATTTAGAATTTAACTGTAAATTTAAAAGTAAAGTACAATTTTTAATGTATTATATATCATGTGCAATCTCTTAGTTTGAGATTAATTGAAGCCTGTTTCTAGTTCATTCTCCTTTTATATCATCTGCTTAGAAAGCACAGGCATTCAGTTGTCATGAAAAAACTCCATGAATAAAACATGCTTCTATAAAAATGTGGTCAGACATTTTAATTTGTTCATTGCTCTACCTCCAGTACCCATAACAGTGACATATGGTAAGCTTCTCAGCAAATATTCTGTTAATTTAGTGAATGAATGTTAGCTATTGGACACTAAGCCTACTATTGTTCTTTGGACATAAGAAGCTACAAAATGGAAAAATATGGTTGTACTCTCTGATAAAAATCTCCAAATTAATAGGAGTATCGTCTATAACACATCTCCAAATATTCCCATTACCTTACTGTGAGCTATAGCTTTTAGTTCACATGCTGTTTTCCTAAGCCTATTTATATTCTGGATCTGTTTAATGAAATTTGTCCATTGATATCTATTGATAAAAGTAAGCCTTGAGTTGGTTCTACACATAATCTTGAAACAAACGGATGGATAGCGTAATTATAAAACATCCTGGGGAACATTTCCTAATATGGAAACATTTAACTCATCGCTAATAATTACATATGAAATAATAATTACATATGAAAATAGAGTTGCTCAGGAAACTGTACTCAATGCTCTGTGGTGACCTAAATGGGAAGGAAATCAAAAAAAACAGGGAATACATGTACACGTATGGGCTTCCCTGTTGGCTCGGTGGTGAAGAATCTGCCTGCCAATGCAGGAGATGGAGGTTAGATCCCTGGTTTAGAAAGATCCCCTGGAGAAGGAAATGGCAACTTGGCCCAGTATTCCTGCCTGGGAAATCCCATGGACAGAGGAGCCTGGCGGGCCACAAATCATGGGGTTGCAAACAGTGGGACACGATTTACTGACTAAACAACAATAACAATAACTGATTCACTTTTGAGCAGCAAAAAATAACACAACATTTTAAAGCTATTCCAATGAAAAATTTTAAAAAGAAAATAGAATTACCCAAATATTGCTCAACTCTGATCTGAATTGTGCCTTCCAACCACACTCATAATCTCTCTTCTTCTCCCTGAGCAAAACTGCTTGGACAAAGCAGATTTTCATCACACTCAATGTGAAATTAAATTCTCTCAGTCCGAAAGCTCTAGTTGCATCAGTCTCACACTGGAGATGACACAGTCATATTCTGTCCTTTCTCTTCGGTTGTACCCCAGTACAGAAAACTTCAGCCCTCAGTAAGTTAATAATGCTGCCATATCACCAAATACAATGATGAACAACCAACCACTAAAGACAGAAGTATGTTTTGTGAACTTTAACCAAATAAGTCCTTTATTTTGTTATCATAAATTGTCAGGAAACATCTTATAGACTGGCCTGATTTCTAAGACTTGCTTAAAACAAAAAGAACCTCATACAAATATTTTTTTCTCTTTTTAGGGCACTACATACGAGTTTTCAAAACAACATCTGAACCAGTGTTCTGTCCTTTTATGAATTAACTCCACTGATTTCATGACAAATTAATTTGTCAGAAATCAACAACTGCAGGTTAGAGATAGAAATAAAGTCACATGAAAGACCAAATTGTGGCTATTTTGGACCTGTTAGCCTTATGATGGGATGTTTTAATTTATGCATCATAGAAGTCTCTTTACACCACTCTGCCTGTAATTGCAGCAGCTCACAATGCTTGCTTGCTCTTTAGTTTCACTTTATTCTAGAAAAGCTGGTAAAAATTCATGGTTTTGTAACTGAAAAGTTACAAAGGCAAGATCACTTTAAGAGATATTATTGCTATTACAACAGTAAAAAATAAAAAGCCTTAGTGAATTTCAAATCATCAATGGAAAGATATACTAATTTTCTCTATAAAATGTCTGATTTTCCTATGGGAATACAAAAATTGCTCTTACATAAAACCTTATCCCCTATCCCTTTCTTCCCTCTGGGGCCAATATTATTATGGAAGACTCATTTAATGGCCTATTTAATATCCATTTCATCTTTGCTAAGAGAGTTCCAGTGTTCTCAAGGCAACAATATAGTCTCCAGCAATGGATGGTAGTCAATATAAAATAATCTTAATACTATACCCCAATTTCCCAGCCTCACTTTCAGCTAGGGGTAATCCACCTATATTAATACCAATGGGTAGAAGTCTTTGTTGGGATGTTTAGGAAACTTTTCCTCTCTTGATGAAAGAGAACTGATGTGGCTCTGTCATCCTTGCTTTGAATTTAGACTTGATATCTGGAGCTACAGGAACTATCTTAAGTTTATAAACAGCACGTATGAATATAAATGGCAACATGCTAAGGATGCCACAATGCAAAGACAGCTCCTAGATCCTAAGAGGCTTTGTTGAGTTTTGAGTGAAAGCCAGCAATATGCCTACTTCCAGACTTCTCAGTATTTAAGAAAAACCAATCCATCTGATTAAGATACTTTCTGAAGTATCAGTGACTTGCTTTTCTAACTGATACAATTATCTCTCTGGAAAATAGCTCAGGGATTCTCAACAATAGCCTCTTTCTCCTTGTCTCTCTCTCTTTCCAAATATACATTCCACTATAGCTCTCAAACACAGTATATTCCTGCCATCTAAATTGCTCATCAGTTTCTGAATTCTCTCTGCAGCCCAGCAGGCATGGGTCCTGTAAATGTAAATGGTTCCTCTTCTATCAATGAAGACATTAGTCATCCTTATTTTTCCTCTTCAAAAGCTATATTAGTATAGGCGTATTCCATGACTCAGAAAATCCACTCCTGGGACTATTCCCAACAGAAATGCATATATATGTTCACAAAAAGAGATACAAGATTGTTGATAGCAGCAATGCTCACAAAGACTACAAGCTGTAAACAACCCAATGATCACCAACAGCAGAATGGATAATAAATGTGTGGTATATTTACAGAAAAGAAAGAAAGAAAGAACAAACTAGAACTGAAGCTACAAGCAACAATTTATGTCTCTGGGAATTCCCTGTTGGTCTAGTGGTTGGGACTGCAAGGAGGTCCAGCCAATCCATCCTAAAGGAGATCAGTCCTGGGTGTTCATTGGAAGGACTGATGCTAAAGCTGAAACTCCAATACTTTGGCCACCTAATGGGAAGAGTTGACTCATTGGAAAAGACCCTGATGCTGGGAGGGATTGGTGGCAGGAGGAGAAGGGGACAACAGAGGATGAGATGGCTGGATGGCATCACCAACTCGATGGACATGAGTTTGAGTGAACTCCGGGAGTTGGTGATGGACAGGGAAGCCCGGCGTGCTGCAGTTCATGGGGTCACAAAGAGTCAGACACGACTGAGCGACTGAACTGAACTAGTGGTTAAGACTGCGTGAGTTCAATGCCAAGGGCCCAGGTTTGATCCCTGGTCCAGGAACTAAGATCCCATAAGCTGCACATTCAAGAAAAAAAATTTGTCTCACAAACATAACAGTAAACAAAGTATAATGTATTACTTTATTTAATGTTTTAAAACAAGCAGACTAATCTATAGTGTTAGAACAAGATAATTGCTGCCCTTGGGGAAGGCAGTGACTGGACAGAGGCACAGGACAAAGTTACAGGGATGCTGATAATGTTTGGGTTCTAGTCTCCATGATGGTTACATGGATGTGTTCACTTTGTGAAAGTATACCAAGCTATACATTTGCCTTTCTCTCTATGTAATACTTAAATAAGAAGTTTTCACAAACAAACAAAAAGGTTTACCCATGGCAAAAGTAATCATTAACATAGCTGCATTTCTCCCACTGGACAACAAAGAGATCCAACCAGTCAATCCTAAAGGAAATCAACCCTGAATATTCATTAGCAGGACTGAAGCTGGTGCTGAAGCTCCAATACTTTGGCCATATGACGCAAAGAGCCGACTCACTGGAAAAGACCCTAATGCCAGGAAAAATTGAGGGCAGGAGAAGAAGGAGTAGACAGAGTATGAGATGGTTGGATGGTATCACGGACTCAATGGACATGAGTTTGAGCAATGGTGAAGATAGTGAAGGACAGGGAAGCCTGGCATGCTGCAGTCCATGGGGTTGCAAAGAGTTGGACATAACTGAGTGAATGAACAACAACAACAATTTCTCACATAATCCTTTCTCTGGTTTCCTCTTTGTTTCAATTCAACTTTTTTCTCTCTTATTCCTCCATAGAATTTTGTCTCTACCTACTTTTTTATAGCAGCTTTATTTTTTCCTGATTTTTAAATTTATTAATTGGAATGTAATTGCTTTACACTGTTGTGTTAGTTTCTGATGTTCAACAATATGAATCAGCTATACGTATACAGCTATACGTATACATATATCCCCCCCACTTAAGCCTCCCTCCCACCTACCCTTCATCCCACCTCTCTAGGTCATTAGACAGCACTGAACGGAACTCCCTGTGCTACTGAGCAGCCTGCCACTAGCTCTCTATTTCACATGTGACAGTGCATGTATGTCAATGCTCATTTCCCAATTCGTCCCACCCTCTCTTCCCCCAGCTCCCCATGTCCAAGGGTCTGTTCTCTGTATCAGCATCTTTATTCCTGTCCTTGTCTCTACCTACTTTATAAAACATAACCCGGCTACTTTATATTAAAGTGTTTGTATATGTAACTCCCTTCAGCCCCAGAAGACTGTGATCTCCCTAAAGGCAAGGATCACATCTGTGTCGTCTCATCCTGCACCGCACAAATTAGGTCAGCAAACATCTTTGAATGGTATTTTAATTCAAAACAGCTTCTGAGGAAATACATGCAGCAAAGATCATTTGTGTTTTTGAGTTTACACAATCTAATAATATGAAAATGTGAAACTCTGAAGGCAGCTGCAGTATAATGGAAGATTCATTGCATTAAAAATGAGTCACTTCATTTGTAAATCTTCACCTGCCACTCATTTAAGATGTGGAGATTTACATAAGTAACTTCACCTTTCAAATCTGCAGTTTTCTCACCTGAAATATGAGGAAAATAACGTTTGCCTCACAGAAACGCTGTCTCAAGAGAGTTGATGCATATGAGTGTTTTCTAAACTATGCAAACCAGAGGCATTGGTCTTCATTGTCTAGTACTTCCTAGCCTTATTCATGGCATGAGTACAACACACCTACGCTGGCGTAAAATGACAAAGCTTCTTAGGGCTGGAGGACAGAAACTATGGACGCCGGCTGTAAAGCTGTATTCCAGAAAACCATTAATTCCTTAGCATTAATTTATTTGAATTAAAAATTATGGCTCAAATGGGATCAAGATTTTTAGTCTCTCATGTAATAAGGGTGTCTCTACTGGTAAACTGAGCTCAATCACAAAAAGTAGGTCTGTGAGACAGTTTAACCCAAGCACCATCTAAAGCCAAACAGGAGTATGATCCGTCCTATTAAAATAACCACACCACAAACTCAAATTCCCAAAAGTGAATTTATAATACTGTGTTTATTTATGTTTATGTGGGCCTTTGGGTGGCACTACAGGAAGAAAAACTCTAAGCAGCTTTTATTTACATCTCACATCTCTAATGAGATGTTGTAAACAACTGATCAATAGCTCAGCAGGAAAGAAACACTTTTTCACACACTTTCCTAATCACCTCTTCTAGTCTGGAGATCCTTAAAACCATTAATGTATGAACATAACATGATTCATTTATTTTCTAACAAATTATTTAATTCTTTCCTCCCTACTTCTCCACAAGAGAAAACTTTTTTAATAAATATATATGTGTGTGTGTATGTCTCTGTGTGTATGTGTGTGTGTGTGTGTATGAGCAAGGGTATGATCTGGTGTTCTCTCTCTTAAATTACTGAGACATCAGTAGTGGGATGGGGAGGGTGGAGAGGAAAAATAACTATCATCCATCATTACATTAGCAGAGAGTCTGTTGAAAGAGTCTCACTTTTTCAATATTTCCCAAAGCTTGGGGAATACATTATACAAATCACATATAATATTAAAATAACTAATTTTATGTTAGAAAAAAAAGCATATTAAACTTCTGATTTTACAGATATAGTTGGCTGAGATGAGGCTAAATTGATGTTTTAAGTGTGTTGATTTAAAATAATGACACAGATACAGCGGAATTACACAGGAGATGTATGGATATAGAGAGTTGTGGCTACTGGGGTAGCTGACATTTGCTCCTGACATTTCACTCATGCTCAGTCGCTCAGTCATGTCTGATTCTTTGCAACCCCATGGACTATAGCCCACCAGGCTCCTCTGTCCATGATTTCCCAGGCAAGAATAGTGGAGTGGGTTGCCATTCCCTTTTCCAGGGGATCTTCCTGACCCAGTGATGGAACCTGTATCTTCTGTGTCTTCTGCATTGGCAGGAAGACTCTTTACCACTGAGCCACCAGTATCACTAGATGTGGGCAAAGTCACTTTCAGGATGCTGTCTTCTGGGTCAATTCTAAAAGACTACTGTAATTCATATCTAGGATGGTAGAGATACAAAGTTATGCTGTAAGGTAAAATTACTTCCAGTATAATTGAAAACTAATGATCTCAACATGTGATGTTGGGAACTACAAATCTGGAAGACAAATGGAAGTGTGGAGAGTTAGAGGCTGCCCCAGACAATGGGTGGCAGGAATCCAAGGCCCCCGTCTCGGTTATGAGACTGGGTACCTTTTAGCACACTCCCTCCGAGAACCTCAGCTTGCTCATCTATATATGAATTAAACTGTCTCCTTCCAACAACATCAATCTAGGAGTCACAGTTTAAAACATTAACTCTGCATTAGGAGCACAGTTAGCTGTTAAGTATGACAAATGGACTTATGGTTAACTAAGCGGCCCCTAAATTAAATTATGGCTTCTTCCACTCAATTTATGCACTTATTCAGAGCTCTATGTTAAAGAGCTTTGTTCTTTTACAGTAAATTTTACCCCATCAAAGGAAGATAGGAAGAGTCCTTAGACGGCAACATTTTTTTCCTGTCATTTAGTAGAGACCAAGCTACACACCAGTGACACGGATCCGACCTCCTGGATCAGAACAGAAGGACAGAACAACAGGCACTCAGGGATCTACCTAAAGGTTTGGGAATCAAAGGAGCACGTTTTGTGTTCCCAGTCACCTCTGGAACTAAATTCAAAACGTTTTCTACTGCTTAGCATAACCAACAACTATCCACATCTCTGTAACCTTCCCTCAACCTCCATTAGAGCTCTGAAAACACACTAACTCTTCCTCACATAAAGTGTGCAACTGGACACAGAGCACTAGAGCTGGAAAAGACTTGCTAGGTCATCTATTTCTGCTTCACATTTGATGTTCAAATCCCTCTGCAATATCTCAATAGTCATATAGCATCTGCTAATACTGTGGGAGTGATTAGAAAGTCATAAGCAGCCAAAGCTTTCATTGTGCATTCTCTACACCTGCATTCATTGTTCTTCCTTTCAAATTCAATCCTCTTCTTCCTTGAAATCACCAAAATATCAGATCTGCTATGTGGAATATCAGAATATCAAATGATTCTACTTTGGTCTCCTCTTCTCTAAACTAAATATCATTATGGCATTTCAGTTCAGTTCAGTTCAGTCACTCAGTCATGTCCGACTCTTTGTGACCCCATGGACTGTAGCACACCAGGCCTCCCTGTCCATTATGGCCTTTGGACTGCAGTATGCCAGGCCTCTCTGTCCATTACGGCCTTTACCTGCTCCTTTTAAGTCACTATTTCAAACCTTTTTAATACCCTGGTCATTATCTCCTAGATGTACTCTAGTGCAGCAATCCCCAACCTTTTTGACACAAGGGACTGGTTTCATGGAAGACAATTTTTCCCTGGATGAGGGGCTGGGGGATGGTTCTGGGATGATTCAAGTACACTGAATTTATTATGCACTTTATTTCTATTATTATCACATTAGTTCCACCTCAGACCATCAGGCATTAGATCCTGGAGGCTAGGGACCCCTGCTCTAGTGTCATAATTTATCCTGGGAAACTTGCTATCCAAAACCAATTATAATCTCCTCCTTCCCACCTGCAAGTGCCTTGTAACCAGCATGGTGTATCAAGGTACAACCTGCTGTATCATTTTATTCCATCTCTCATTTGTGATTTCTTTCCCAAATTTATGGGACACAGATTGAAACACAGTTGTAGTGCAGAGAGAAGCACCAGTGAAGCTCTAGGATTTATCTCCACATTTAAAACTGCTGTAGGAAAAATTCAGGCTAACATATAATATCTAATTATAATTTGAATGTAATACAAAAGTATAATTCAGTTCAATAAATATATTTCAAAATTCATTCTAATCTCTGAGGAAAATTAACAAAGTAATACTGAACAAAGCTAGATACCTATATATGCATTTATATATGTGTATATATATGTAAACAAATATATTTTAATAAGCCTTATATTTTAATCATCAGTTGCATCACAAATGACAGGGAGTGTGAATGATCACTTTTCCTAGATATTTGCATCATACAGTATAAGACTGTTTAAAAAAGCTGTTTTTCAGAATTCACATCAATAACTATATATTAGTTAGTTCAGTCACTCAGTCATGTCTGATAATTTGTGACCCCATGGACTGCAGCACACGAGGCTTCCCTGTCTATCACCAACTCCCAGAGCCTACTCAAACTCTCATCCATTGAGTCAGTGATGCCATCCAACCATTTCACCCTCTGAGGTCCCCTTCTCCTCCTGCCTTCAATCTTTCCCAGCATCAGGGTCTTTTCTAGTGAGTCAGTTCTTCGTATGAGGTGGCCAAAGTATTGGAGTTTCAGCTTCAGCATCAGTCCTTTCAATAAATATTCAGAACTGATTTCCCTTAGGATGGACTGGTTGAATCTCCTTACAGTCCAAGGGACTCTCAAGCGTCTTCTCCAACACTATACCTCAAAAGCATCAATTCTTTGGTGCTCAGGTTTCTTATTGGTCCAACTCTCACATCCATACATGACTAGTGGAAAAACCACAGCTTTGACTAGATGGACCTTTGTTGGCAAAGTAATGTCTCTGCTTTTTTAATATGCTGTCAAGGTTGGTCATAACTTTTCTTCCAAGGAGTAAGGGGTCTTTTAATTTCATGGCTGCAGTCACTGCATCTCCAGTGATTTTGGAGCCAAAAAAAATATATACTACTCTATACAAATATACTATAGATACACATATATGCTGTCACAAACCTTTATCAGTCTTGAAATGCTTCCCACTCATTTGAACTTTGTAAGTCTAGGATGAAAGCAGGGAAGGCCTAGTACACTCATTTTCATATGAACACACAAAACTTTCCCAAATTCATGTGGTTTGTAAACTACAGAGCCAAAAATACAGCCCAGACCTTTGGATTCCCGATTCAAGAATCAAGTGTCTGAGCATCTAGTTTGCTTCTAAGACTCAGAATATCAGGTGTAAACCTTAATGGTCCCCTTTGACCCAATTTCTTGCCCGTGCTTGCACTAGATTTGGCAGTCTTGTGGATATTTCTGTGTGTCCCACAGAAGAGAAAAGCACATGACTGTCACTCTTTCAATGGCTAACTATTTGCTTAAAATCTTAATCAGAGTGTTGCTAATCACAGGCTGTGAGAGCCAGATTCTTCCATTAATATCCCCGTGGAGAAACCACAAGGACTCCAAAAACCATTAGCTGCCTCTACTGCTCCGTGCTAAGAGCACTCTTAGGGGGGAAATCCACAAACAAGAAAAGTCAAAGCTAAGAGATTAAAGATTTATAAAAACTCAAAACTTACAGCCCCATCTTCCCCACCCCAAGTCAGTGGACTCTTGCCACCACCCCAGTACACTGTGTTGCCTAAGACAAAAAGTCCCATCTGGTGCACTGTGACATCAGAGAGGGGGGGGATGGGGTGGGAGGTGGGAGGGAGGTTCATGAGGGAGCAGATACATGTATATCTATGGCTGATTCACGTTGATATATGGCAGAAAGCAACACAGTATTGTAAAGCAATTATCCTCCAACTGAAGAGTAAATAAATTAAAAAACAAAAGCTTCCAAATCTAGCTCACACTAGAGTCACTGGGGGAGCTTTTAAAAAATATAAGCACATGGGATCTTCCTAATACATAGGAGGTAGACTGTAGGAGAAGGTAATCTGTTTTTGTTTAGTTTTTTCTTTAACAAGAGTCTGACGTGACTATGATGTATCTGATCCAAGCCTAGAATGTGTTAATCGAGGAAGTCAATTACTCTTGCAATGTTCCCAATCTCTCTCCTGTGACAACTTGCCTTTTCCTAGTCAATCATTCTCATTGGCATATAAATATGTCATAATATTTTCATAAAAACAATGTTCCCTTTGACCCCACATTCCCTCACTTCTCTACACAACTTGACTGTAAAACTCTTAGATTTTTCTATGCTCCTTCTATCTACTCTCTCACCTTCTAGTCTCTCAAAGCCATGCTACTCAAACTTTCACACCTGCCTCTCCATTGAAACAGCTGCCCACGATCCACGTGATAACCTCCACATTTCCCAATCTAAAAATCCATTCTCAGTCTGCACCACACTTATCTGACCCAGTTGGTCATTCTTTCTTACCACCTTCTTCACTTAACTTTTATTCCTACACTCTCCTGAATTTCCTCTACTCCTCAGGCTAGGCCTTCTGAGTCTCTTTGGTAGCATTTAGCTCCTAATGGCTAAGTACTGGAGTACTGCAAGCTTAGTCCTAAGACCTTTTCTGTATCAACACTAACTCTTTGTGTTACTGAATACAGTTCTAGGATTCTAAATACCATCTGCATGCTGACTATTCATACATTCATGTCTTCAGCCCTGGACTCCCCTAAATTCCTGACTTTTATCTCTCTATTTAGTGTCTATCTTTGTGCCCGCTAAGTCTTTTCGTGTCTGACTCTGTGCAACCACATGGAGCCTGCCAGGCTACTCTGTCCATGGGATTCTCCAGGCAAGAATACTGGAATGGATTGCCATGCCCTCCTCCTTCAGGGGACCTTCCTGACCCAAGGATGGAACTGGTATCTCTTATGTCTAACCTGCATTGGCAGGCGTGTTCTTTACCACTAGCACCACCTGGGAAGCCCTATTCTTTATTCTGTGTCAAACTGAACACATTCAAAAACAGAACACTTGAGTTTATCTCCCCAAAGCAACTCTACCCTTCTTTGTTTCCCAACTCAATAAAGAACATCCCTCTTCATCTACATGCTCGGGCATAATTCCTTGAGTCACTTTTGATTTCTTTTTTTTTTCCTCTAAATTAGCAATGCTATCAGCTCTACCTCCAAATATATCCCAAATTAGACCATGTCTCACTGCCTAACACATTTTGACTCTATTCCAAGCCTCTCACCAGAAATACTGTAATAGCCTCCTAAACAGTCTCTGTGATGCAGTCTACTATCATACTGCAGCCAGAGTGATCCATTTCAATATAAATGGCTTTTCACACTCCTGTTCAAAACCCTTCTATGACTTTGCATAACCCTCAAAATAAATTCCAAAATACTTGCCACAGCCTACAATATAAAAGCAATATCCTTTCCTACCGTTTTCCCTCATCTTGCTCTTGACACATTGCCCTTCTAACTCATCTTAGAATAAGTCAAGGCTTTTTCTACTTCAGGGCTTCCCAGGTGGCTCAGTAGTAAACAACCCACCTGCCAATGCAGGAGACGCAGGTTCAATCACTGGGTCAGGAAGATCCCCTGGAGAAGGAAATGGCAACCCACTCCAGTATTCTTGCCAGGATAATCCCATAAACATAGGAGGCATTCGGGCTACAGTCCATGGGGTCGCAAAGAGTTGGACACAACTTAGCACTGAGCACTCGGCATGCTTGCATGCATTCCTAGCTCAGGATCTTTGCACTTGCTGCTCTTCCCAGCTGGTGCCAGTTCTCCATGAGTAATTGCAAGCTTGATCTCTCACTTCCTTTGGTCTCTACCTAAGAGCCGTTTCCTTAGAGAAGACTGCTGTATCTAAAGAGATCTTCCTTTCTCTCTCTAGCCCCTTAATGCGTGTATTTCTCTTTATGGCACTTACCACCACCTGACACTATATTGTACGCATGTTAGTTGTTTATTTATTTATTGTTTTACTTCTGCACCAGAAACTCAGCTCTTAAAATAGAGATTGTTTTGCGCACCACCGTATCCCTAGCAATTAGAATAGTACCTGACAAAGAGTAGGTCGTTGATAAATGAGTGAAGGAATGAAGGAAAGAATGAGCAAATTTAGCCTGAAACACATGCTCTCTCTTGGCCCTCTGCCTTAGTGCATATTTTCCCCTTTACCCAAAATGCCCTTCCTCATCATTTTCCATGCAAGGTGTATGCCTATTTATTCTTTAAAATGCATCTCTGGTAGCATATTTCCCTGAAGCCTTCCCAGATAAGCCTCCCTAACTACACACACACACACACACACACACATATACACACATCACCAAGCAGAAGGATCTGCTCTCATCTCTTTCTGTTTTCAGGATAAATTGTTTCTACCTTTAGTCTAGCACCTACCCATGAAGATGTGTTTTTTATATCCTTATATCCTCTCTCCCCTGCCATACTACAAATTACTTAAGGCAGAAGTTGACTTATCTCTAAATATCCAATGCCAAGCCATACTGAGAACCCAGTTATGCCAAGACTATGTCTGATTGCTAGTGCTCACATAACTATTACTATTTCCTCCTGTCTGTGCTAAGTTATTTTTATTAGAAGCTGCTGTTAATAATGTGATTACTTCACCTAAAAGTAGCTCATTTATTCTCTCTGCCTCACAGACAGAAGTGCCTGTAGATTTCAGGAATTAAATTCTAATATAGTGTATATTTGCTATTGACTGAGAACTAAGTGACGCAAGCCCTCAAAATAGAAGTTAGCCTAGATACTGGAGTATATCACCTCATCCTAGTTACTAGCCATGGGCGAAAGAGTTTAAAGTAAGGTTAAATCAATAAAATGCCTTAACTTCCATCATATTGCCCCACTTTACAATGCAGACTGAAAAGGTACTATATTGTTGATGGGAATAGCATCCTTTTCAAGCAGTATTAGAAAAGGGTAGACCAGAAAAAATGCACAACAGATGTGATAGCTATTGGAAGATACAATTCTAATGCCAAAAAAGCTATAAATTTCATGTTGATAAAACTGGCTTCTGCCATTAACTGCCTTTCTCCAATACAATGCAAAACAGAGATTTATCTTATTTCCAATATAGTCTTGGGTCACAAACGCATTGAATGCAATGAACCAGAAATGCTGTATCTCTATTAGCTTTTTAGCTTTTGCCACTTAGCATGCACACTATTTCAGTTAGATTTCAAACAATGTTTTGATAGAGACAAGGATGATTTTATGCACTTTATATTGATGAGGATTTTGAGGTTAGAAACTCAACACAGAGGTTAAGAAATTAAGTTCATATAATAAGTGAATGAATGAAACAGATTCCAAATTAGTGTCCAAATTCCACATACTAAGAGTTAAAAGTCTTGGGTTCAAAATTATAGTCACTTAATTGTATCCGACTCTCTGTGATCCCATGGACTAGCCCACCAGCTCCTCTGTCCATGGAATTCTCCAGGCAAGAATACTAGAATGTGTTGCCATTCCCTTCTCCAGGGGATCTTTGCAACCCAAGGATCAAACCCAAGTCTCCTGCATTCCAGGAGGATTGCAGGAGGATTCTTTACCTCTGAGCCCCAATTCAAAAATCCCCTGATTCAAAGATCCAGCCAATTCACGCAGATATCGGGCTTTGGATACTTGTGTCGAGTTTGCTGGGATTGTTTCTTCAATTGTCAAATGAAAGTGTATCTTTCAATTCCTAAAATTATTGTTAGGACCTAAATATTATGATTCTACACTTTGAGTCACTTAGGCTCTATGCATAATAAGATAATTGGTCCCTCCTCATGAGAAGATGACAACACAGGCATTACGTTTGGCTCCTACCATCTGTGTTGTGAGGATGACAGCAAGGTTCACCAGAATCACTGAAACGTGGTCATGTCAAAAAACCTTAGGAGGTCAAGAGATCAATCAGTACAAAGCCTTACTCAGCCTTAATATCTGCATTAGAAACATACTTCTGTCTTTTGAGGAATCTGGCTATTTTCAGCTCTATGGAACCTGCTAAGGAGGCCCAGGTGGCTTGCAAAGTAGAGCTGACAGAGATCTGAAATCATGGGACAGTCTCAGCCCCACCTGTTTTTCATTTGTTTTTCCTCTTGAATATCCAGAGGGATTTGCTTCAGCCTCAAGCACTCAGTGCAGTTCCAGCTCAACCAAGAACTACTTCCTCTCAATTCAAGAGGTAAGATGACAAAGAACTCTTACTCACAATTCCCAAGAGAGGGTCAGGGATGGTGTCACATACAAAGGGAAACAGGTAGACATTAGACCATTCTCAGGTGTTTCTGTAGCCCCACTGATACAATCAAACCAAACCCCTAAATACTAAGGCTGCTGCTGCTGCTAAGTGGCTTCAGTCGTGTCGGACTCTGTGCGACCCCATAGACGGCAGCCCACCAGGCTCCGCCGTCCCTGGGATTCTCCAGGCAAGAACACTGGAGTGGGTTGCCATTTCCTTCTCCAGTGCATGAAAGTGAAAAGTGAAAGTGAAGTTGCTCAGTCGTGCCCGACCCTCAGCGACCCCATGGACTGCAGCCTTCCAGGCTCCTCCATCCATGGGATTTTCCAGGCAAGAGTACTGGAGTGGGGTGCCATTGCCTTCTCTGAAATACTAAGGCAGATCCTGCAAATTTCTTTGACCCTGCAAAATTTCTTTGTCCACTGTGCAACAGCCTCAGTCAAAAGAGGATTCCTTTTTTTAAACTTTTTATTCTATGTTGGAGTATAGTTGATTAACAATGTTGTGTTAGTTTCAGGTGTTCAGCAAAGTGAATCAGTTATATCTGTACATATATCTCTTCTTTTTCAGATCAGTTTCCCATTTAGGTTTTTACATTATAGTGAGCAGAGTTCCCTGTGCTATACAGGTGGTCCTTGTTGTTTACCCATTTTAAATACAGCATTGTGTACATGTCAGTCTCACACTCCCCAAGATGTGTGTCTCAGTGAATCACTGACCTCTTCAGCTGAGGGACTGCTCATTCTCAATACCCAATCACCTCTGACAGGAATCCAAGGCTGGACAAAGAGGGTTGTTTTTTTTTTTTCCTAGTTAGCTTGGTGCTATATGTAAAACAAATCAGGGAATATTAGTTAAGCAAGATTGCTCCTCCCACTATGAGTCAATAAACGTTATGTTGTGCTTAATAAGTGTCAGAAAGTATTCTAAGAGATTCATATATATTAACTCATATTGCTCCACACCACATCCCTATAAGGTAGGTGCTACTTCTGTTATTACCATTTTGTAAATGAGAAAATTGAGGCCCTGAGGGGTTAAGAAACTTGTCTAAGGTCCGTAACTAGTAAGTCTCAGAGTCACGTCAAACTCAGGCAAACTGGCTCCATAGTCAATGCTTTCAGCCACAAACACAGATTCCCTCACACGTGGCTTCAAGTTTCTGAACTTGATACATTTGCATTAACAGGGATGAATTTCAAAAACACATAATTGAGTGAAAAAATAAGATATAGAGAGACAAGTACAGTTCAAGTCCACATCTATAAATTTCAGAAATACTCAAAACAAATCATACATGACACCTTTTAAATTGGGCTTCCCAGGTGGCGCTAGTGGTAAAGAACCTGCCTGCCAATGCAGGACATGGGAGAGATGTAGGTTCAATTCCTGGGTTGGGAAAATCCCCTGGAGCCCACGGCATGGCAACCCATTCTAGTATTTTGGCCTAAAGAATCCCATGGACAGGGGAGTCTGGTGGACTACAGCCCATGGCGTTCCAAGAGTTGGACACAACTGAACCAACTTCATGCACACATGCAGGCATGCGTGCGCCTGGGACACACATCAAAATCATTATAGTTGTTACCCCTGAGGAAGAAGGATGCTGGAATAGTGCTGGGGGTAGTTCTAAGTGATTTTATCGGTAGTGTTTGACTTCTTCAAGAGAATCTGAAATGCATAAGGCATAATGCTAATAATTTGCTCATGCTGAGTCTCAAGTATATTAGTGTTTATTATATTAATCTCTGGCCATTTCTGTATTTTAACCTTAAAAACAAACTACATATATTTTACCTCCTCTTTCTTCTTGTGCCCTCCCAATTCCAATTTTGGTTGAGATAATAGAATCCAGAGTATTGCATCTTGGAAAACAAAATCATAATGATGATCCATGCAGGGCTAGTTAGCCTAATGTAATCTACAGTCAGTATATTTCCAATTTAATGAAAATAAATTAACAATCTATTAGAACTTCAACTGAGCACATGTAAACAAGCACAGAATCAAACAGTAATTATCAGAGAACATAACCTAAAAAAATATGGAGGAGAGTTTGTCTCTACAACATACTTGGCAGTCTCTTCTAGAATAACGACAAGGCTAACTAAGAATGACACACTATAGCTAGGCACTAGACATCACTGGTACCTTAATTAGGGTAATTTTTGCACAGTTATTATCTCCCTTAGTAAGAATGAGTTATTTTAGAACAGGGTTCATGTAGCCATTGACTGGCACATGGTTGGGTCTCAGTAAATCCTGGATGAATAAACATGAAATGAAGACATGTTCCATAATATCTTTGATTTAAACACTAAAAAATATTCAACTGTTTGAGCAATAGGGTGGTAAATGAGGCTGAAGCTTAAAATTCTTGTAACTGGATAGACAGCACTTTAGGGGGATGTTAGTGATTTGTATTCCCTTAGATAAAAATTAGAATTTCCCCTTGTCATAGAAATTCCTTTGTTTTCAAACAGACTACCTTGTCAAGCCTTTCCAACCGTACAGATATGTCAACTTCCTAGTCTCTGTCACTATAAAATTGCTTCAACCATTGAAGTAGATGCTTCTATCTGAGCTATATTTCATCAGTAATTTAAATAGGATATATTTTGAACAGAACCAAGTTCATGCAGAGTTAAAGAATTCTCCCCTACATTTACTGCACAAATTTACTGTGCAATTTGAAAATCATTGTTCATTCTTAGATCTGTCTTATTTGTATAAAGCGTTTGTGAGGCAATATCCTGCAAGACTGATGTGCTCTGCAATCTACTTTGAAAGATACATGGTGGAAAGGTATAACGCTACCTAGACTGATATCCCAGGGACGGGGGAGCCTCGTGGGCTGCTGTCTATGGGGTCACACAGGGTCGGACACGACTGAAGCGACTTAGCAGCAGCAGCAGCAGACTGATATCTGTTACTCCTCATCTGGCATTATTTAAAATAGAATAACCCAAACATTTGGAAATGTGCTGATAAGTGCCATGATTGCTTCCTCTAGACCAGGAGTGGCCAGAGCATGTCTTACGCTAGGAGTGTTTCTCCTAAAGAACATTCATGCTTCACTCTCAGCCATCCTGCAATAAAACCAATAAGCCTTGGAAGAGGACTGAATTGAATACCCTTATTCTCTCTCTGGAACCTGAAGGAGTAGTTCCTAGTCCTGAGGAAAACAAAGAATATCCATAATGCAGAGGATTAGATGGCATCACCGACTCGATGGACATGAGTTTCAGCAAGCTCCAGGAGCTGGTCATGGACAGGGAAGCCTGGAGTGCTGCAGCCCATGGGGTTGCAAAGAGTCAGACACGACTGAGCGACTGAACTGAACTGAGAGATAGGATAGGAGCTAAACAGAGATGACCAGACAGCTTTCGCAAAGAAGGACACAGCCTATGGACTTTCTGAGCGGTGATAGTTAATGTAAGTCTATAGATTTCCATTCTTGCAGTGCTATACACCTCTGATTTCCTCAAGAATTTAGTAAATTATTCTGAAGCCCCACAGTCTGGTTTTCTTTAAACTTTGAAGAGAAGAGTAACAAAGCTCTTGCATCTCAGTGGTTCAGAGTAAAGAATATTGACAGAGATATCAAATGAATACCAGGATATGTTTGTGGAACATGGAAATATTCCTCAATATTTCTGAGAAACTACCTGGTGAGAGAAACATAACAAAGGAATAATAATAATTAAAAAAAAAAAAAACAGCAATCCACTGAATGAACCTAGCTTCCAGGACTTGAAAATAAATTAAAATGAATTTACTTAATGCTGAGGAGGTCAGGAATTTTTTTCAGTTACACTGATTCTATAGTATTAAAACAATGTGACATTCAGTTGCTTCCTGTTTGATCTTCTAAATAATCTACCAACACAATAGAGTTAAAACTTGAGCAACTTAAACTATTAAGAATAAGTGTTACTATGTTTAATTCCAAAAATTCAGTTATCAAAAGTCACTTAAAGAATATCATCCAAATTACCTGTCAGAGCCAAATTACTCTGCAATATCACTTTATATTTGTTTCTATGGATGAAATAAAACCCAGAATTTTCCTTAATGTTGTTCAAATTACGATAATTATTAGTTTTAAGAAAACAAATTGGAATCTTTGCAAGTGAAATTGGCTAGATACAGATTCCTATTGCTTTTTACCAGAATAAAGGCCTATCTTGAACAATAAAGAAAATTATAAATATAGATCAAAATTTTAGATATATTCTAAGATTGAGTATGGCACACATTTTTTTTTTACCTTAAATTAAGAGAAAGACTAAGACAGGATAAATCACAGACTAACAGCATGCATTTGGTATTTTATAATACCAGGAGGGACAAAAGGCAAGACAAAGAAGAACAGGAAATACTAAATGCCGAGTATCCAGGATTTCACAGGCTAAGAACCCTACAGATACTAATGCATTTAATCTTTAGACCAACCCTATAAAAGCAGAACTATCATTAGGCACCATCTTGAGACATATGAGACACCAGGAACTATCACACAGGGCCAGGAAAATACTATATGGCTGTTAAAAGTGTAAGTTACTTAAGGATATAGGGACATATCAACACCCTTCAAAATAGTTCTGTCTTTGAAAGTTACATGCTATGAGAGTAAATTTTTGCTCCAACTTTTCACATTCACTTTTGGTCCACAAAAGGTTTTTTGGAATTCTCCAACAAATGGGAAGAGAGTCTATGCCCTTCCATCTACCCTTCTCACTCCATTCCAAGGAAGAGGAAAACTTACCTGATTGCTGAGACTGGGGAGAAAAAAATGGGGCCAGTGAAGCTTAGCCTGTTGTGGGATCTACCTGCTCACAGGCTGGACACATGCTGAGCTGCCAGGTAGGCACAAGTAGCTCAGGACGCAGACCTGACTTTACAGGTAAATGTTGGGAACCAGGTGGTGCAGTAGTAAAGAATCTGCCTGCCAATGCAGGAGACACAGGAGATGTGGGGAAGGAAATGGCAACCCATTCCAGTTTTCTTGCCTGGAGAATCCCATGGACAGAGGATCCAGGCAAGGTACAGTCCATGGGGTCACAAAGAGTCAGACTCGACTGAGCGAACAACACACACAAATAATTAGAAACAATGCAGAAATGCACAAAGTTCAAAAGAATTCTCCTTTCCCACCGTCCCAAAAGTATCTCTCTCCTACTATTAACTGCTTCACTACTTTCTATTAACAGCTGCTTATAATTCCTCTTAGAAAACAATATTTTCCAAATATTTAGATATGAGTATTTCTTTCCATATTTAGAATAACCATTTAAGTTCATGTGAAAAGAAACAAACAAGGCATATAACTTGTGTGTGATAACTTGTGTTTTTAAAACCCACACACCAAGAAGGGAAGGGGTTATATCAAGGTTATGGTTGTGTAAGTGACTTTCTTATTCTACAGAGACTTTACATTTTCAGTTTCCTGTTATAGAAAAAAACTGCATAATCTAAACATGTATCACTATATAGTTTTTATTATAAAAGGAACATATTTCCATTAAAATTCAAATTAATATAGAAATATGTAAAGCAAAAAGCAAGTCTCTGCCATCAAACTCCCTAAAGGTAACTGCCATTAACAATTTTGAATGCAGACACACACACACACATGCACACACACACACACACACACTTGCATAAGTGCACAGATATTTTAAATAGAGATACATTTATAAATTCAAATTTTTTCAGGAGAAAATAAATTTACATAGACATATAAATCTTCACCTGGATAAAGCTTGGTTCTCTAATCTGTATTATATAACTATGAAGAAAAATGCCATTCTGCCTAAACTGTATTGGTGTCTGGAAGCCAAAGGCCAAAACTAGTGATTGATATTCATTTTTCATACCACAACAGTTTAAGAAACTATACCACCAACCTTTCGCATTGTTTTTCACAATTTCCAGGCCATCCCCTTGCACCAGGTTGGCACAAAACATTACTGCCTGGAATTCCCAGTTATTAACCTGGCTCCAGACTGGATAGTTGGAATCAAAGACACATTCACCACCTCCAGTCTGAGTTACTTACGGAGTGCTAAGATGGGCAGGGGATAAGTGCTTCATCACTCTCGTTTTGAGAATGGCTTCATAAAGACTTTATCAATGTTGTCTACCCACATGTTCCTCAGTGCCAAGGTCAGATACTGAGCCAACACAGCGACTCACTGATTCTCAAGTTCCTCCAAGTTAAGCAAATAATTAGTGCTTTAGAGAATGATCCAGCTAGCAACTACCCCTCTCCCCTCAAAAAAGAGATTCATTTTGCGCCACTAAGCTTTATTTAAAGACCATGCAATCGAATCCCAGCTGGCTTCATTGAAGCAGCAACGTGGGCAATCAGTGACACCAACTGCAATGCTATCGTTTCTATAAACAGTAATGAGAGGGGGTAGGATGGTACTAGAAGCTTATGTATAAACAAGAAAGATCATTTCAGCAAGAGAGACTTATCTTCGCAGATTCACAGTATCTTTCTGATATTCACCCTAGGAAATATAAATATCCTGCAACACTTAATGGAATTAGAAATAATATTCGGACATGGCATTCATAACATTGTACAATGAAAATAACATAGTGTAAAGGTAGCAATTTCATAGACTGAACTGTACAAAGGAAAGCTTCATTGTTTCAAGATATTCCAGGGAAATTAAGACAGCAGACCTATAAGTATTCCCAGAATGTCTCTTTCTAACCCTGATACCAGAGAATAAAACTTGCACCTTTCTTAGAAACTGATGTGTTACATCTGGGTGTGAACAAATGGACTTGGGTTGAGGGAGGGACAAAGAAGAGGCATAACACAGATAACTAGGCAGGACATCTGAATATGAGCAGTGATGAGTAAGCTTGAATTGAGTTGTAGGCTAATTCTTTGTAAAAAAAAAATGCTTTTTCATATCTGCTTCTTATTTTTATTCAAACACACTCTTCCAATAAAATATACAGAGATACTATTCCTCTCCATTAGAGCCCCCATCTGTCCCACCCAGCAATACCTTTTGAACTCTTAAATGCTTTAACAAGCTCTGGGAGATAAACACAAAACCCAGGAAAAATTAATTATTACTTCCTTGGGATCAGGTAAGAGACTATTAAACTATAATAAACTGATGCTCCCAGGTACTCCACTTTGGGCATGTATCATATACTGCCTAATATGGCAGCTCTTGCTTGTCCTTCTCTCTCTCTCTCTGCTGGATTTCCTGTGCCAACCACAGAGCCTAGCAGCAATTAGTCCTTAAAGAATGTTTGCTAAATAAAAAAAAAAAATGGAAAGCCCTGAAGTCAGAGACATGTTTCTTTAACTTTCTATCCTAAGATGGATAAAGACAGGAAGAAGGGAGGGGTGCCAGCTGTGGAGGGCTATTTGGCATGACACATACATCCTAGGCTTCCAAAAGTCTGACTTCACTCTTTTGCTTTACTTAGCCCAAGAGGCAGGCAAATGGACTGCTGCTCCATGACCCAGATGGAGCATTCAGCCCAATCCCTTCACCATAAAGTACTGCCCTGGTTTTCTTCACATGCACACAGCTCTTAATTTATAAGCTGAGAGAAAAACAATTTTATTTGCATTTTCCTTTGTCTGGAAAAACTGCAGCAGAGATGAGAGCTGCCATGTTAGCACTGTTTTTCAAGTAATGCAGCTAGTTCGTTTCCAGGAACTCTGGGGCATTAATAGGTATTACAGTTTCCATACAGCAGAGTAAGTACAAAGGAGCACCTGAGTCCTTAAGCACCTTGCAAATAAAGTACCACTTTGAAAGAATAATCTCAAATATCAATGGAGCTTCACTGCATTTTGGGAAGGGAAGATGAGTATCATTTAAGAAGCAATGTACTCACTAGTCTCAGAACAACCACTAACTTACTGCTGCTGCTGCTGCTGCTAAGTCACTTTGGTAGTGTCCGACTCTGTGTGACCCCACAGACGGCAGCCCACCAGGCTCTGCCGTCCCTGGGATTCTCCAGGCAAGAGTACTGGAGTGGGTTGCCATTTCTCCACACTAATTTACTAGATGATGCCAAAACCCCATACTTTGGTACGCTAAACTAATTATTCAAAGATTATGAAAGGAAACCAATACATCAATTCATTATATACTACAGACGGTATCATAGAGAAGTTAAAGTGATTGACTAGAAAGAATCTTAAACTGAGCCCAATAATCCTCCATTAAATTTTATTATGTTAAACTCTACTGCCTTACTACCCATCAGGATATACCAGATAACAAATGACCTTAAAAATCTAAGTTATTTACAAAGAGAAGTTTTTAACTTCTCTAATGTGCTAAATGCCCACCAAGGGTCATACAGTCCTATTACTACAGACACTCAGGGACACAGACTGATGGAACAACCACTACCTTGAACATCATCAGGTCAGAAGTAGAGAGAATTGTGCTCTGGTTATTAAAGTTTCCACTTGGAAGGGAGGTGTGTCACTTCTGCGCACGTTTCCCTAGCTAATGCAAGTCATATGGCCACACCTAAGTTCAGGGGAAGGTGATAATGCCATGCATCCTGCAATGTGCCCAAGAGAAGAACCCAAAATACCGGGTAAACAGTGATAATGCCGACTACATAGGCACTTAGCAAATTGCTTTTTTAAAGTAATGCAAGACAAATGAACTAAGAATAAGCACTAACTTTTTTAATTTAACACTGAAAACATCATGTAAAAACAAAAATCCCTTTGAAAATGAAAGCCATAAAAAAACAATGATCATTTTGTATATTTTATGTTTCACATTCATTTTACCCATTGGAGCAGTATTGAAACAGTGAAGAATTTTAGACTTACAACATAAAAACCTGCTCAAATAAAGATTCTATGACAAAGGTCCATGTAGTCAAAGCTATGGTTTTTCCAATAGTCATGTGAGAGTCAATGTGAGAGATGGACCATAAAGAAGGCTGAGTGCCAAAGAACTGATGCATTCAAACTGTGGTGATGGAGAAGACTCTTGAGAGCCCCAATGGACAACAAGAGATCAAACTAGTCAATCCTAAAGGAAATCAACCCTGAATATTCATTGGAAGGACTGATACTGAAGCTGAAGCTCTAATACTTTGGCTATCTGATGGGAAGAGTCGACTCACTGGAAAAGACCTTGATGCTGGGAAAGATTGAGGGCAGGAGAAGTGGGCAACAGAGGATGAGATGGTTGGATGACATCACCAACTCAATAGACATGAGTTTGAGCAGACTTCGGGAGATGGTGAAAGACAGGGAAGGCTGGCATGCTGAAGGCCATGGGGTAGCAAAGAGTCAGACATGACTGAGTGACTGAACAACAACAGAAAGTAAAGGTATAGTGGAGCTGAAAACAGCTGCATAATGCCATCTTTGTAGAGGATCCCTTCCTGGGAAGTGAACCAAAAGCAACAGCCACTTTGCCATGGAACATTCTTTCTTGGATCAGCTGACTGTCCTGTATAGGAGCTAAAGCCTGCACCCCTTAGATACATACTCCCTGATACAACCTGACTCTAAAAGAGCAGTCTCAATTTAGATGTCAGCACTATACTTGAAAGGAAGGGTCTGCCTGGGTTTTGGTTGTGTGTTTTTATTAGGATGGATAAGTATTTTTGCCTAGTATTTCAATCCTCCATCAAGGCCACTTGATGTGGGTGGACAGTTCAATCTCTACACATTTGATAATCCTCTATGCTATCAGGCCGGAGAAGGCAATGGCACCCCACTCCAGTACTCTTGCCTGGAAAATCCCATGGACGGAGGAGCCTGGTGGGCTGCAGTCCATGGGGTTGCTAAGAGTCGGACACGACTGAGCGACTTCACTTTCACTTTTCACTTTCATGCATTGGAGAAGGAAATGGCAACCCACTCCAGTGTTCTTGCCTGGAGAATCCCACGGACCGGGGAGCCTGGTGAGCTGCCGTCTATGGGGTCGCACAGAGTCGGACACGACTGACAGGACTTAGCAGCAGCAGCAGCATGCTATCAGGCTGAGGCAGCGCTAATTGACCGATTCTTGCAGAGGAGTGATGACTATACACAGAAGGAGAAAAGACTAAGATTTGACTTTCCAGAATTGCCTGGGGTAATAAGACAAGCACATCGCTACCCCTGGCTAGGTGTGCGTGCATGCACACCCACACGCACACACGTTACTACTACCACAGGGACCAAGCCAAAGTGCTGCTATCCCCTGTCAGGCTGATGCCCACTGGAGCTTTCTCAGGGTCTCCTTTTGAGGCATCAGAATGGTCTTTCCTGGTGAAGTGATGATAAAGCTGTAACCTTAACACCCCTCTTTGATAGAATTCTTCTGCTTTCCTCTCAAGTAGATCTTGAGAGAAATAGAGTAGGCATTAAAGTTCTTGTTTTAATCTCTGAGCTTCCATTTCTTTGTAAAAGTCCCATCTCTAGAGAAAAGTGAATCTGCTTTACTCACCCTTTAAGCTGAAAATATAGTATTTTACCAGGTTAATAAAAATGCCATATACTCTGAGCAGATTTGTTTAAAATTTTAAATGTACTACCTGTCGTTTAACATATAGACTCCCATGAAAACAAAAACAAATAATTTTTATTTTGAGAAATGGAAAAAAAGAATCATAACTGACTGGAAATAGCCTTAAACCATCTATTTAATCTTGTCCAAGATTGTCTTCTATTTGACATTTTATGCTATCTCCATTCTACAGAAGTACAAAGGATTTATAAACTAATATAATGGATAAATTAGACAATGTAATAATATTTGATATTGCAGAAGAAAGACAAGTAATAAAATGTTTTTATTATACTAAGAAGCTCAAGAATTAGTAATAATTATTTTGTATTTTCTTAATCCTACTTATCAAATAAAACGTAAATAGAATATTAAAATATTTATAATTTCAAAAGTTCAACAATCTATCAGGAGAATCTTTTAACCTCTTATAACAAATTATGTTACTTTTTTCCTGTGGCCCTTAATCCCTCAACTGTAAAATGATGGGGCAGAAGTAGCTTGCATAAAACCTTTTACTCCATGTTAACATGGCTCAAAATATTACTGTATTTCTCTTTCGGTAAGTTTAAAAAATTAAAATTGTGTACTCCAGCTCTATTTATATAAATTTGCTCCATGAAAATGTATCTGATGTCTTGACTTCAATTTGCATTCACAAACTGGGCATAACATATCATGCAGAATTGCTCATACTAACAGTAAAAGTCACATGAAAGAAATCACTTTAAAATGGAACACAATAATAATATCTAAAATACACTGAACATGTTATACATGGTAGACTCAAAGTTCTTAGCACAATGCCTGGCATCTAGTAAGAACTCAATAAATCTTTGAAAATGTGAAATTGTTAGTCACTCAGTCATGTCCCACTCTTTGTGACCCCATGAACTGCAGGCTGCCAGGCTTCTCTGTCCATGGGATTCTCCAGGTCAGAACACTGGAGTGGGTAGCTGTTCCCTTCTCCAGGGGATCTTCCCAACCCAGGGATCAAACCCTGGTCTCCTGCATTGCAGGCAGATTCTTTGAGCCACCAGGGCATTTCCTCCTCCAATGCATGAAAGTGAAAAGTGAAAGTGAAGTTGCTTAGTCGTCTCCGGCTCTTAGCAACCCCATGGACTGCAGCCTACCAGGCTCCTCCGTCCGTGGGATTTTCCAGGCAAGAGTACTGGAGTGGGGTGCCATTGCCTTCTCCCAATAAATCTTTACCTGTTATTAATTCATTTAATCTTTACCACAACCTATGAGGTAAGTACTATTATCAAAGTAATTTACATTTCTGCAAGGTCATGTAAGTTATCCAAGATTATAAATTAATAAAAGCCACAATTCAAACAAAAGCAATATAGTGTCCAGAAACAATCACTTAGCAATTCTGTACATTACCTCCGTCTGGGGAAAGGGTATAAAAGGGACCTTCGTCTTTACTTGTGACTATACCCTTTTACAAAAATTCCTCTAGAGTGACAGTTCCCTAAATAACCAAACACCCCACTAAATCACAATGCATATATAAAGTGCAACAGTTTTCATACGTTCACATGTTAAATCTAGGATTCGGTAAGAAATAGGAAGCAGGCTAGAGCTATCATTATTCCTACTTTTTTCAGATGAAAATACTGACTTTGAAAAATCCTCAGTAACTTTATTGAAACTGCTTTATAACTGAGTCTTCTGACTCTAAGTCTCATGATTTTGCAACAACCTATGCTTCTCCATCACACATATTATCACCTCTGTTTGGATCTGTTACCATTTGAAAGACCGATTCTGTATGTAAATGAACATGTTATCTATTTTTATAAGAAGTCTTTATCATACACCATACATACCTTAAAAATTTTCATATCTAGGAAATAAATACCCAAGTTATAGTCTGTTCATGTTTTACTTCATGTAGATAAGGAAAACTGAAATAATATTAACATACATCTCTGTTGGCTTCCTGAAATATGTATTCAAAACATAAAACTTCAAGCATATTCATTTAGAATATAGCGATTTGATATTTTTCAGCACTTATAAATATGGTGGCAAAAGATGTCTAAATCATCTTCTGAACTGAATAAAAGTCAAGATACTGAGATCTCACTGCTGATTTCATTTCAAAAGTGTATGTTCTCATACTTCACATATAGTTAAAGTATTTAATTAATTCTTTTAGAAGTTTTATTTTTCATTTACAGTGGTGAGGAAGCAGCAAGTCAAAGTTTTAGAAAGGATAAATGAAACCTATATATATTCTAATCTTTCCAAGTATAATCTTCATAGCTCCAGTACAGACTGAAAATAGGTACTTAACCAAATGAATCAGATCCCCCAGAATAACATATGAAGTTTTAAACCTGAAACCTATTATAAAAGCGTTAAATTTTTGAACATTAAAGTTACTTGGAATTAATGGACCAAAAATTATTTTACAGAGGCACGTGTTTAGACATAATTAGGAGCACCTTTTCTCTCTCCTCACATCCCGCCCCCATTTTGTAAACAGAAAACCAAAAGACACAAAACTTGGGTTAACATTTGCAAGACTACTAGACAACCCACTTTAAAAAGAACTTACATCATAAAAAAGAGATGGACAATTCAAAGTGTGGTAAACAGCTCACTTCATCTGCAAGGCTTCGGCAGAAAAGAATCACACTTGGTTGTAGGTTTTTTATTTCTTTCATTAAAAATTTTAATCGTTTTTTCAATATCGCAGGTCATTAAAAGGGTCTGATTTTCTTCCTTTCTCTTCCTGAGCTTTTCCTGAGGGACCTAGTTGGCTAAACCCAGATCTAATTGGGGCTCTTTTGTTTCACCATCAGTTCAAAGATTGCTTGACCTCCAGGGCAAAACGTACTCTCTCTGACGATGGCAGTTTGTCTACTTTCCAGACAAAACAAGAACAATAAAAGATAACCTGCCTCGCCAGCCACCTGTTTAAAAGTCCCCTCTCCTGTCGAAAGCATCGGCAACTTCTCAAGAGGAGACTTTGAGCAACTCCAAGTCGCACGCCGCCCTCGCAAGTCACAAGGAGAGAGCCGCGAGGAAGTGCGAAAGCAGGTCACTGGAAGCACCCCTCGGAAAGAGACCCGCGGGATCCAGCTCAGGCGCTGGGCGATAGCCAAAGCGTTCTATACAACAAGGATGACTTCAGGGATTTAAGAGGAGGGGAAAAAAAAATTTTTTTTTCAAAGACAGAACTGGCGACGGGGCCATGATCTCACCCCAGTAAGGAAACGCCTTCCTTCCATCATTTACAGCGCTGATTAAAGGAGCAGAGTAGGTAGCAGAGAGGGGACCAGAAAGAAGGAAGAGGGCTGGGCATCTGCAGGACTGGGGCTAAGGAAAGAACATTTCTCACCACTTAGGCTGCTGCTGGACCTCAGGCTCCTTCCACAGAGACACTGCAGCATATGCACTCCTTTCTTCAAAGAAAGCTCAAGAATCTTCATGGAGAAGCGCGTGTGTGGGGTTGGTCAACTCCCCGCCCACCTCCGCTAATTGTCCAACCAAAAGGCGGCCTGCCTGGGGAAGCCGGGTCCCAAATCCATGGTGCGCGCGTCCCGGGCGCACAGCGGTTCGCACGTCGGCCCGGCCGGAGCCGGGGTTGGGGCTGGAACGCGGCGGGTGCGGGGCCGGGGCAAGGCTGGGAGGAGGAAGCGCCTCCCGGCTGGGGGCAGCCTCCGGGGGAGCGGGAGGTGCGGCCACACCCCAGCGGTCTCGGCCGTGACACTTTGGGACTTCCCCCAAGGAGGCGGCGGGGCTGCGGGCAGGAGCGCACCGGCCGAGCGGAGGACGTCACCGTGGGTTGGTGCCCCCTTCCAGGTGCGAGCGCCGGGAGGGACGAGGGCGGGATCCCCAAGGGCCCTGGCACCCTGTCAGCTCCTATTCGCGTCGGGCGGTGAGTCCTGGGCTTCCGCCTCCCTGGGTGCCCCCGCCGTGCGGGGCGGCGCGGCGCGGAGCGGAGAGGGGCTCCCAGGGCCGGAAGGCAGCGCTCCCGCGGGCTGCGCGCGGGCTGAGGGCGACTCCGGCGTGGGAATCCGGCGGAAGGGAAGCGCCCGCAGGAAGGGCTGGACCCAGGAGGCTGCCGAGCGTCAGAAGCGACTCCAGGGAACAGGGGGGTGGGGTTGGGGGTGGGGAGGCGGGGATGTGGAATGAAGAAAGCTCTAGGGTTCGGGCGCGCGGAGAGAAGGGGTGCCTAGGCGTGGGCGTCTGACCGATGTTCTGTGACCTTGGGTAAGTCCCATACCACCCTGGGCGTCACTTTTCCCCTCCGTAAAACAGGGCGGGGAAGACGGTGCAGAATAGAGAACTGGCAGCTGCTTGTTGGTCCCTGGGCTTCCCAATCTCCCGGAAAAGCTGAGCACAAGTGCCATGGGAAGGCGGGTGCAGATGGAGTAAGGGGGGCTAGAAGGGAAGGCCAGCGTACAGAGGCCTTCCTGAATGCTGTAAGGAAAGGCAGGTGAGGCGGGAAATCTGAAAACAATAGCAATGTTTTACTTTGTCGCAATATTCTGTCAGGCTCTGTCTCTGCCAATTGGCCCCAAATATAACCAGCGAGCTTCCTTGGTTCTAAAGGTCTCGATTTCTTTTTCCCCCAGCAGCAACTCCTTTAACTTTCCCTTTTGTTTTCTTTTCTTTCTGTTTCTTCTCCCTCCCCTCCTTCCTTTTCCTTTCTTCCTTCCTTCCTCTCTCCCTCCGGGCCTCCCTCCCTTCTCAGAGGCTGTCAGTGCCCTTTTGGAAGTCCGATTAGTGAGGCACCAGGAATGCTGGTGTTGCTATCAGAGTCCATCCTATCTGGAATGTCAAAGTAAGAAGGGACCTTAGAAGATACAGCAATACAGCAAGTGGTTAAAAGCACAGACACTGGCAACAAGCAGCTGAAGTGAAAATTCCTATTAACTGTGTGACCTTGAACAAATCTCTTAACTTCTTTGTGCCTCAGTTTCCATATCTCTAAAAGAGTTAATAATACAATAGCATCTACATCTTGTACCTTTATTGAATATTAAAAAAAAACTCAATACAAAATAACTACTGTAATAGTGTTAGCAAGTATTATTACATAGCTTCCAACCTGTAGGGTTTTCCATCACTCTCACTTTCCCGTAAATGCCAGCATCCACTCCAGTGTCTACATCTCTGCTTGCACAGTTCAGGTAATAGACTCACCAGCTCCCAGGTAGTTCATTGCACAAAACCTATTCTAAGATTTACCCTGACATTGAGCCAAAAACTTATTTGACTTTCTTTCTACCCATTGCCTCCGGGCTACCTCGCACTAGCTGGTTAGCTCTTCCCAGCAAGAGCGTGAAAAGTGTTTTCATCACCCCTTTCCTCTTTCTCTTCTCTAGGCTGATCCTTCACAGTTCCTGTGGGGTTCCCTGGAGATTGAAGCTTAAGGTTATAGTTGCCTGGAAAAGTTAAGTCTCTTCCTCTTTCCTCTCAAAGGTGATGGAAGAAAGCCAGAACATCAGGAGGGTCTTTTGAGCCCTCAGCCACCACTGGCTCCACATTCTCTTTCAGAATTGAGCTCCAGGCAAGGTCATTTGGGGTGGTTCCAAGACTCAAACAGATATGTCCAGGCCTACCTTCCCATGGGGCTTCCCTGGTAACTCAGCTGGTAAAGAATCCACCTGCAATGCAGAAGACCCCGGTTCGATTCCTGTGTCAGGAAGATCCCCTGGAGAAGGGATAGGCTATCCACTCCAGTATTCTTGGGCTTCCCTAGTGGCTCAGCTGGTAAAGAATCCGCCTGCAATGTGGGAGACCTGAGTTCTATCCTTGCATTGGAAAGATCCCCTGGAGAAGGGAACGGCTATCCACTCCAGTATTCTGGCCTGGAGAATTCCATGGACTCTATAGTCAATGGGGTCTCAAAGAGTTGGACACGACTGAGCAACTTTCACTTTTCACTTTTTTTCACATGCAGGAGACCCTGGTTTGATTCCTGGGTCAGGAAGATCCTTGGAGAAGGCATAGGCTACCCACTCTAGTATTCATGGGCTTCTGGTGGCTCAGAGGTAAAGAATCCACCTGCAATACGGGAGACCTGGGTTCTGTCCCTGGGTTGGGAAGATCCCCTGGAGGAGGACATGGCAACCCACTCCAGTATTCTTGCATGGAGAATCCCCATGGACAAAGAAGCCTGGCAGGCTATGGTTCATGTGGTCACAAAGAGTTGGACATGACTGAGTGACTGAGCACACACACACCTTCCAGTCACTCCTTAGTCCCCTTGTTGAGTGCAATCACCCCAGTTCTGTGGGCTCCACAGTCCTGAAAGAACTTGCTAAAGCTAGAGAGGTAATGAGCCTCAGGGCAATCTGGGCCATGGCCCTTGTCGTTCCAGTCTCTGCGGAGATTAGTGAGAAACTTGGCTCATCTGGGGATTTTACCCATAGAAATTCCCCATGGAGGGAGAGATAATTAGCAAAAGGAAAACATCTAAAAATAGTCCTTCCTGCTGCAGCAGAGGCAGAGAGCTTTCCGGTAGAGCTCTTCTGGTCTGGAACCCAGTGCCCAGAGCTATTTTATACTTTAGGAGAGAAAAGCTATTCCTTGAAACGTAGCAAAAGAATGGGAACTTGAGGAAAGCAAGCAAATCACTGTCTGATTTAAAACACCCATAACCTCTGGAGCATCAATTTTAGTGTTCACAATAAACCTCTCTTCCTACCTGGCAAGGTTGTTGCAAGGATTCAGTGAGATGAAACATGAAAGAGCTTTGATGATTCTAATTATCATTGAAAGATGGAGTGCTCTTGTCAGTTCCCCTGGGTTCTAGGTGCTTCTTGATCGTCTAACATAGTGGCTCTTTTACTTGATTATAGAAAAGCTTTATGTGTGAATCTTTTGTCCCCTCAACAGAACTATAAACTCTTAGAAAACAGGGCAGGAAAGCCAAATCTGTCACAGTTAACATTCAGATGGTCGGCTGTCTTGTTTCAGTGACTGTCACAGTGATTCTTATGGCCAGGTATATTTATCACAGAGAGCAGATCATCATAGTAGTTAAGAAAAAAAAAAAGAACTGGGGAATCACACTTATAGATTTGTGTGTGTGTGTTATTGAACTCTCAAAAGAGTTCAGATTAAACCAAAGAAAGCATATAACATTTCAATGCAAAATATTTTCTTACTATATAACATGGATATTTGACCCAAGTAGGTATAAAAGAGAATTGATCAATGGAATTGTATTACTTAGACTTAGCTTTACAAAAAAAAATAAATAAATAAAGACTTTTGCCCTTATCAGATTTTCATGTACATGCTTGTTAAAACAGCTGCTAAGGTGACATCCAGTTTCACAGTCTACAGTTAGGCATGTCCATGCAGTCTTCCTAAAGTCTATTGGGCAGATCTTAAGAAGACTGCATTTTTACATATACCATAACATCCAAAAGCAAATAGCTTGCAAATAGCAGTAGCCAGGAAAGAGGCACATTTTAGTCTAACCAAAACTTGGAAATTTTCTACTTTGTGTTATTATTCCATAAAGTGAAGTGACGTGAAGTCGCTCAATCGTGTCTGACTCTTTGCGACCCCGTGGACTGTAGCCTACCAGGCTTCTCCTTCGATGGGATTCTCCAGGCAAGAATACTGGAGTGGGTCACAATTTCCTTCTCCAGGGGATCTTCCCAACCCAGGGATCAAACCCGGGTCTCCCGTATTGGAGGCAGACGCTTTAACCTCTGAGCCACCAGGGAAACCCAGTATTCCATAAGCAAAAGTCAAATTTTTTACTAGCAATTATACTTTTAATTTTAAATTAAAGACATGTAATAACCAAATTTTAAATTATAGTATCTGTCTCTAATTAAAATTTTTTAAGTTAGATATTCTGTTTTCTTATTGACCTTGGACCAACTCTAGTAATTGACTCACTCGTGTGATTTCAAAATGAAATCATTAATCATTTTCTGAGAGGGATTGGGAAATCTGGTATATAATTATAAGTGAACTTATTTAAATTCTTAGTATCTAAATTTTTCATTTTATAGAGTTATTTACTCACAGTTTGTAAAAGTTAATAATTGTGTGAGGAAGTTCTGAGATTTTTAAGTGGTAATTTATCTAAAATATTTCTGTTCCTATTAAACATTGGAATCTGTTGACTCTTGGCATCAGCTGTTTAATTAATCAGTGTTTTTATCTGTTTTGAAGTCTTCATTGAATCAGTAATAGCATACTAAGAATATTGCCAGGCCTGAAAAACTTTTAATGAGTATATTTAGTGGCAAAATGTCTATTAAAAGGAAAGCAACTGTATTTAACAAAGAAACCAAACCAAACTGTAAACTGAGGTATGAAAACCAGTCTGATAGCTAATGTAGTATCTTTGTTCTATGATATATGTCTAGACCACTGACTGCCAGGGTAAAAACTTGGTCTGCATCTCATGTCTTTAGAAATACTCTCAAATATAGTTTTGATAGGCAAGGCAACTATCAGAGACTGGATCTTTGTATCTCCCTAAAATTCATATGTTAGATTCTCACCCCTAAGGTATTGGGAAGTGGGGTCTTTGGGAAGCTTAACCCTCGTGAATGGAGTTAGTGCCCTTTTGAAAGAGATCCCAGAGAACTTTCTCTCCCCTTTCACTAACAGAAGATGGCTATCTGTTAGCCAGGAAGCAAGCCCTCACTGCCACTGGATCTGCCAGTGCCTTGATCTTAGACTTCTTAGCCTCTAGAACTGTGAGAAATAAATATTTGTTGTTTAAGCCACCTAATCTATGGTACTTTTGTTACACCAGCCTAAACAAAGATAGCAACAAAATCAATCTTATTAGATGTGACAAAAACAGTCATTGGCACCACACTTATTTTTTAATGACATATGTGGTCCAATTAAGTTAAAATAACTTCTGTTTTCAAAAAAGCAAATGCATGAGTTTTTTGTTATCTTCTTCCTTTTCTTTTTTATTTGTTGTTCTTCTATTTATTCTTTCCCTCTAAATTTTCTATTTTGAAATAGAGACTTACAGAAAAGTTGCAAAATAATAGAGTTCATGCATACTCTTTACCCAGCTTCTCTTAGTATTAACAACTCACATAATCAGTGTACAATTACCAAAACCAGAAAATGTATACTAGTACCATGCTATCAAATTTACTACTAGCGTTATTGAACTTTCACCATTTTTTTACCCTAATGTTTCAGGATCCAGTTAGATTTCACCTTGTACTTCATTGTGTATCCTTAGTCTCCTTCAATCTTCGGGAGTCCCTCAGTCTCTCCTTGTTTTCAGTACTTTGAAACTTCTGATAAATATTGATCAAATGTTTTGTGGAATGTCTTTCAATTTGAGTTCATGTGGTTCCAAATAGGAAAAGGCTCTATATTGACACCCTGCTTACTTAACTTATATGCAGAGTACATCATGAGAAACACTGGGCTGGAAGAAGCACAGGCTGGAATCAAGATTGCCGGGAGAAATATCAATAACCTCAGATATGCAGATGACACCACCCTTATGGCAGAAAGTGAAGAGGAACTGAAAAGCCTCTTGATGAAAGTGAAAGAGGAGAGTGAAAAAGTTGGCTTAAAGCTCAACATTCAGAAAACGAAGATCATGGCATCTGGTCCCATCACTTCATGGCAAATAGATGGGGAAACAGTGGAAACAGTGTCAAACTTTATCTTTTGGGGCTCCAGAATCACTGCAGATGGTGACTGCAGCCATGAAATTAAAAGACGCTTACTCCTTGGAAGGAAAGTTATGACCAACCTAGATAGCATATTGAAAAGCAGAGACATTACTTTGCCAACAAAGGTCTGTCTAGTCAAGGCTATGGTTTTTCCTGTGGTCATGTATGGATGTGAAAGTTGGACTGTGAAGAAAGCTGAGTGCCGAAGAATTGATGCTTTTGAACTGTGGTGTTGGAGAAGACTCTTGTGAGTCCCTTGGACTGCAAGGAGATCCAACCAGTCCATTCTAAAGGAGATCAGTCCTAGGTGTTCATTGGAAGGAATGATGCTGAAGCTGAAACTCCAGTACTTTGGCCACCTCATGCGAAGAGTTGACTCATTGGAAAAGACTCTGATGCTGGGAGGGGTTGGGGGCAGGAGGAGAAGGGGACGACAGAGGATGAGATGGCTGGATGGCATCACCAACTCGATGGACCTGAGTTTGAGTGAACTCTGGGAGATGGTGATGGACAGTGAGGCCTGGCGTGCTGATTTTCAGCAAGAATGCTACAGAAGTGATGTTGTATCCTTTTCAGTACATCATTATCAAGAGCTGTGGTAGTGATTGGTAGTTTAGTCGCTAAGTCATGTCCGACTCTTTGAGACCCCATGGACTGTAACCTGCCAGGCTGTTTTGTCTATGAATTTCTCCAGACAAGAATACTAGAGTGGGTTATCATTTCCTTCTCCATTGGATCTTCCCAACCAAGGGATCAAACCCGTGTCTCTTGCATTGCTGGTGGATTTTTTACCAACAGAGCCACCAGAGAAGCCCTATTAAGGGCTGCTGCTGCTGCTAAGTCACTTCCGTCGTGTCTGACTCTTTGGACCCCATAGACCACAGCCTACCAGACTCCTCCATCCATGGGATTTTCCAGGCAAGAGTACTGGAGTAGGGTGCCATTGCCTTCTCCCTATTAAGGGCTACATGATGTCAACTAGTGATATTAACATTAATCACTAGGTTAAGATAGTGACTGCTAGGTTTCTATTCTGTCAAGTTGTATTTTATCTTCATTTACAGTTGATAAATATCTTAAGGAAGAAACTCTTAAGGTGTGCTAATACCTTGTTTCTCCTTAAACTTTCATCCACTGATGTTAGCATCCATCGGTGGGTCTTAGCTGTAGTAATTATTACTGAGCTGTTTTCCTAATAGTGGCTTTATATTTTCAAGATTCTTTTCATTGTAATGGAAATTCTTCTGCAAGAGCTGTCCATTCTTTCCCTCTTACTTATTTATTCAATTATTTATTTATTACAGTGTGATCTGAGGAATATTTATCTATAGGTTATAATCTAATGGGCTTCCCTGGTGGCTCAGACAGTAAAGAATCTACCTGCAATGTAAAAGACCAGGGTTTGATCCCTGGGTTGGAAAGATCCCCTGGAGAAGGGAATTGCAACCCACTCCAGTATTCTTCCCTGGAGAATTCCATGGACAGAGGAGCCTAGCTTGCCACAGTCTATGAGATCACAAACAGTTGGACACAACTGAGAGGCTAATACTCATTTTATAATCCAATATTACCATTATTTATTTTGTGACAAATTGTTTCAGCTTTAGCCTTTAGGAGATACTTCTGGTTGGCTCTGGTGTCTTTTTACTAGAAGTTCCTTAATTTTCTTGCATCACAAGATATTCCAAGTTTATCTTTTATCTTCTTTTATTGGAATTAGACTTCAATTAGTCTAATTCTTTTTATTGGAAAATAGTATTTATGAACCAAACTCTGGGTGCTAAGTGTGCCCATTTTTACAGGGGTGTCATTGATCCTAGATTCTCTCAATGGAGAAAGCTAGGAAATATATGCATATAAACAAACCCATACATACACATACAGCATATTTATTTCTGTATATACGTCCCCCTTTAGAGACATCTATATGTAGAAATATCTATGTGTAGATGTATCTATATGGAAATGTATAATAGATAGATATCCATAAATAATAAGTGTAGATATAGATGACTAATATGTATGATTGCAATCCATCATCACGAGTTTCATTTTAGTCTTTGCCCTTTCCTTACTTGTAACTTCTTTTCCCAACAGTGAAAAAATTGTATTATTTACAGTATATTCACTTATTGATTCAACCCTCATATACACTTAAAGTAGTTACATAATTCCTAACCAGAGTAACAGATTTACTACTACAGTACAGTATGTATGCACATTTGTTTGTCTTTAATCTTATATGGTCAAAATATTATTTTTGATTTGGCTTTTGATAGATTTTTCTTCTCCATTCTCCATTCTCTTCGGTGTAGTTTAGTTATTAATTTGGAATCCAGTTAGATTCATTTGTTTTCTCTTATCTTCTACATTGGTTGATTTTAATTATTAATAAAATTAATTATATTTAATTAGTTTCTTATTTGAGTATGTAAAACCTGCTATGTTTTGCTATGGTTCTAAGAGTCAAAGCTACAAAAAAGCATACTCCAATAAGTTTTACACTCTCATCCCTCCTGTCCTATCCCCATTTCCCATTTCCCCTTCTTTCCACTCCTTTTCCAACAACCCCTTATAGGTAACTGATCTCTTTAATTTCTGATATATGTTCCATAGGTTTCTTTTGCACAAAAGGGCATCCACTGTGCTATTTTGTGGCACTTAGGTTATTTTCAATATTTTTCAATTACAAACAGTACTACAATAAATAACGTGTAGCATTTTCATATTACTAGAGGTATATCTTCAAAATAGATTCTAGAAATGAGAATGCTGAGTCAAACACCAAGTATGCAGGTAGTTTTGTTAGCTACTACCAAATTTCCCTTCAGAAGCTTGTGTGAGGGGGGCCAGTCCCTCCCACCAGCACACTGCAGCCCCAGCTATGGCCCTGCCAAACAGGAAGGCTGATGCTTCTCACTTAGGAGACACCCCTTTGAGAATCTGGCTCTGGTGACCAGGAAGGATTGTGCTTCTGAGCCCCACAAGACATCTCCTATAAGGCCATACCTTCAAGAATGTAAGAGGTAGCTGATTTACCTGATATATGGAAACAAGCAGAGAGAAGTAGGAAAAATGCAGAGAAAGTGGAATATGTTCCTGTTGTATTGAAAGAAGACAAAACTTTACCAAAAGAACTACATGAAGATAAGCAGGCTACCTGATAGAGTTCAAAGTAATGGTCACAAAATGCCCACCAAACTCAAAAGAAACTGGATAAACTCCATGAGAACATCAACAAAACATAAGAAAGTACCAAAGTGAAGTGACAATTGAACAGAAAAATACACAACAGCTGATTGGATGAGGTAGAGGGACAAATAAGCATGCTAGAAGATAGCAGTAGAACCCATCTAGACAGCAGAATAAAAAAGAATTTAAAAATGTAAAGATATCTTCAGGGATGTTTGTGACATCATCAAGCAGGATAATGTTCACATTATAGGGTCCCAGAAGGAGAAGAGAGATAAAAGGCCTAGAAAAAATCTGAAGCTGTAGTGACTGAAAAGTTTCTTAAATCTGGGGAAGGAAACAGAAATCTAGGTCCAGGAAACCCAGAGAGTTCCATTAAGATGAAGCCAAAGAGACATGTACCAAAGACATGTTATAATTAAAATAGTAAAAGTTAAGAATAAAGAGAATCCTAAAAGCAGAAAGAGAAAAATTTGTTATGCACATGGGAAGCCCCATAAGGCTATCGGAAGATTTTTCTGCAGAAACTTTATAGGCAGAGGGAAGTGGTGTTACTGAAAAGGAAAAGTGCTGAAAGGAAAAAACTTCAAATCAAGAATGCTCTACCCAAAAGGGTAATATTCAGAATTGAAAGAACAATTTAGAGTTTCCCAGATAGGCAAAAGATAAAGGAGTTCATTACCACTGAACTAGCCTTACAAGAAATGATAAAAAGACTTCTTTAATCTAAAAGGAAATTACAGTAATTATTAATAAGAAAACATGAAAGTAAAAACCTCACAGGAAAAAGTAAATAACGGTAGTGGATCAATGATGTATAAAAAGCATGAAGGTTAAAAGGCAAAAGTAGTAAAATGTGAAATATAATCATTAGTTAAGGTTTACATAAAATAACAAGATGTAAAAATGTGTCATCAATAGTATAAATTGGGAGTGAGGGCAGAGAATTAATATACAAAGCTTTGCTGCACAGAACTCCAACACTTTGAGAGCCACCAGGCTCCTCTGTCCCTGGGATTCTCCAGGCGAGAATACTGGAGTGGGTTGTCATTTCCTTCTCCAATAAAGCTTTGAAATGTATTCAAATTTCAGTTGCTACCAAATTAAAACAGTTATTTTAAAAGGATATTACATGTGAGCCTAACAGTAACAACAAGGAAAAAACTTACAGTAAATACACAAAAGAATATGAGAAAGAAATCTCAAAATAACACTAAAGAAAATCACCAAAACACAAGAAAAGAGATAAAGAAGAAAGGAGCACAGAGTAACTACAAAACAGCTAGAAAACAATTAACAAAATGGCAATCAGTTCAGTTCAGTTGCTCAGTCATGTCCGACTCTTTTCGACCCCATGAATTGCAGCACGCCAGGCCTCCCTGTCCATCACCAACTCCTGGAGTTCACTCAAACTCACGTCCCTCGAGTTGGCGGACATCCAGCCATCTCATCCTCTGTCGTCCCCTTCTCCTTCTGCCCCCAATCCCTCCCATCATCAGAGTCTTTTCCAATGAGTCAACTCTTCGCATGAGGCGGCCAAAGTACTGGAGTTTCAGCTTTAGCATCATTCCTTCCAAAGAACACCTAGGACTGATCTCCTTCAGAATGGACTGGTTGGATCTCCTTGCAGCCCATGGGACTCAAAAGAGTCTTCTCCAACACCACAGTTCAAAAGCATCAATTCTTCGGTGCTCAGCTTTCTTCACAGTCCAACTCTCACATCCATACATGACCACTGGGAAAACCATACCTTGACTAGATGGACCTTTGTTGGCAAAGTAATGTCTCTGCTTTTGAATATGCTATCTAGGTTGGTCATAACTTTCCTTCCAAGGAGTAAGCGTCTTTTAATTTCATGGCTGTAGTTAATATTTATCAATAATTACTTTGTAAATGGGTTTATTCATCAATCAAAAGACAATGAGTGGCTGAATGGGTAATCAAGACCTATAAGGACACACACAAATAAAAAGTAAAGGGGTGGAAAAAGGTATTCCATGCAAATTGTGTCCATATCAGACAAAATAGACTTTACAACAAAGACTGTAATAAAAGTCAAAGAAGGGTATTATATAATGATAAAGGGATCAACATAGTAAGAAGACATATAATTTACAAATACAGATGCACCCACTAGAGTAGGACAAAATAGAGAAAGAAAACATTAATACTTATGAATTGCAAGGAAGTAGTTTGCTTATTTATCAAAACTCATTACCAAAATAGGGTCACATTTCCAAATAGGTGTCCTCAGTCCTAACACCTGAACACTTCTCTGATTCTAAAAATCCCACAGATTCTTTCCAACCGAGGACAAATGCCACAGTGCTCTCTCTGGAAAATTTTCTCTGATGTATCCTCCCCTGTCCCTCAAATCAATCACAATTTCCTTTGAGCTCTTAACACACTATAGTCCCTCTACCACAGAATTTATCTTATTCTGCCTGCAAATGTATATATTTCCTAAGAGATTATGGGCCCCTTTACCTAGACATTTAAGTGTATCTCTCTTTAATTATTTTATATCTTAGAACATGTAATAAGTAATTTATTTATTAAATATTGATGAAATAAAATTAATACCAAATATTAATGTCTATTAATATTGATGAAATGAGATAACATAGAGACTGTTACTGTGAGCTTTCCATTGGGTAAAATATTTTCAGCTGTACAGTAAATTAGAAAACAATAACTTATAAAGAACTGAAAGACATGAGCAATGTAAGAGATATAATGTACTTTTTAAACATGTGAAAAGTCATAAGAGTCGCTCATAATAAAGAACTACAGGGGAAGAGATCAAAATAATGGAGTGAGAGCACACTGAGCTCATCTCCTCCTGTGAACATATCAAAAATACACCTACACAAGGAGCAGTTCTCACTGAAAACACACTGGAGACTAGCAAAAAAACTCCTACAATCAAGACTATAAGGGAGATATACAGGGAGTTGGGTAGGAAGGGAAGAGAAACCAGCAACTTGGAACCCATGCCCCTTGGAGGGGACACAGTAGAGGAGAGGCATATCACAGACTCAGAGGTCTCCCTGAGGTGAGAGGTTCTAACCACATTCTGGGCACTCCAGCCCTACGACCTGACTCCAGAAAGATAAGTCTCCTTAGCTGGTTTGAAAACCAGTGGGGCTAATAGAAGAGGTAGAGTTCATTTGTGAAGAGCGTGCACATACTTGTTTATTCCTAGGAAAGGGGGGAGGAACAGATTGAAACTGCTCAGGGCTCTGGCCAGTGTCCCGCGATTGCCCCAGTGTGTGTCCTGGTGCCTTTAGATCTGGAGCAGCTCCCGGGTAGGGCAACGGCTTGCTGCCTTGCCAAGGAGACTGCACATATGAGGGAGACAGGGCCAGCTGGGCCCAGCATTTCATCTGAACAGGGTGAGGGCAGCCTTTGCTGGTGTTTTTGGCAGCAGTGATTAGAAGCTCTCTGGAACTCTGACTGCTGTGCCAGGACCATGCCAGGACCTGCCCTAGCCCACACCATGCACCCAATCAGGCCCTTCCAGCTCCAGCAAAGCTCCCCTCTGGGGTAAAGGTGTTGTTGCCAGGAGAGGGGGAAGTGCACACCCAGAGAAAAGAGAATCAGCTCAAACCTAACTCTCAAGGCTTCTGCTCCAGCACCTCAGGACCTTCCTTCACCCCCTACTGGATGGTGGCAGCCACTGAGAACAGGAGGAACCCAACTCACAACCAGTTCTGGCTTCCGTCCCTCCATCTCCAGTCCCACCTCCCAGCAAAGTGATAACTGCATCACACCCCAGGGGAAGATGTGATCCATGCTCACTCCTCATCCAGCTCTGCCACAAAAGTCACTGGGCACACACAGCCTGTAGAGGGATGCTCCCACACAAGAACACCCCTTCAAGACAGGAATAGGTAAGTACTTCATAGAGACAGAGGAAGTTACACAGACTTATAAAGCAGAGGAGTTTATTTCAAACAAAAGAACAAGAAAAAAAAATAAAAACCCTGGGGAAAAAAACAACTAATAAAACAGAAATAAAGAATACAAAGCCTTAGTAAAAATATACTCATTGAACTTGGGGAAAGAACAAATGAACACAGTGAGAAGTTTAACAAGAAAGCAAAAAATATAAAAAGGAACCAGTGAGAACTAATAAATAAAAACATGATAGAAGGGAATAACTGCAGACAAGGTGATACTGAGGAATGCATAAGTGATTTGGAAGATAGGATGATGGAAATCACCTAATCAGAAGAGCAAAAAAAAAAAAAATCAAAGAAAAAAGGGAGGACAGTTTAAGAGACCTCTGGGATAACATCAAGATATTAACATTTGCATCATAGCAGTCCCAGAAGAAGAGAGGAAGAAAGTGTTAAAAATGTATTTGATGATATTATGGCTGAAAAATTCCCAAACCTGAAGAAACAGATATCCCAGGTACAGAATGCACAGAGCTCAAACAGACTCATATGCGGAGCTATCATAATTAAAATGACAAAACTTAAAGAGAAAATTCTAAAGGCAGGAAAACAATGTCTCACATACAAGGGATAACCTTTGCACCTGATAGAAACTTTGCAGGACAGAAACGAGTGGTATGATATATTTAAGTGCTGAAAGGGAAAAACCTACAATCTAGAATACTCTATTTAACATGGTTATCTTTCAGAATTGAAGGAGAGATAAAGGACGTAGACAAGCTCAAACAAAAGAGTTCATCAATATTAAAAACTTGGACAGTCTAGAAGAAAACAGGTGGTACTAGTGGTAAAGAACCTGCCTGCCAATGGAGGAGACATAAGAGACTGGGGGTCAGTCCCTAGGTTGGGAAGATCCTCTGGAGGAGGAAATGGCAACCCACTCCAGTATTCTTGCCTGGAGAATCCCATGGACAGAGGAACCTGGGGGACTACAGTCCGTAAGGTTGCAAAGAGTCAGAATGACTGAAGTGACTTTGCACACACGCACGTGAAGCAACCCCATGGACTGTAGCCCACCAGGCTTCTCAGTCCATGAGATTTTCCAGGCAAGAGTACTGGGGGTTGCCATTCCCTTCTCCAGGGGATCTTCCCGACCCAGGGATTGAACCTGGGTCTCCTGCATTGTAGGCAGATGCTTTACCCTCTGATCCACCAGAGAAGCCCAAAAACTGGGCAGCTGCATGTAAAAGAATGAAATTATAACACTTTCTCACACTGGTATACAAAGGAAAATCAAAATGGATTAAAGACCTAAATGTAAGACTACCAAAACCCATGAAATTCCTAGAAGAAAATATAGGTAGAGAACACTCTGACAAAAATCTTTTTTGACCTGGCTCCTAAGGCAAATGACACAAATGGGATGTAATTAAAGATAAATACTGTACATTATACTTTTATGTTTAAAATAATGAAACAAATGAATAAAGATTACTAAGCAAACATAGACTTACATAAAAAGAACAAACCAGTGGTTACCAGTAGGAACAGGGAAGGTGGAGGGGCAAGATACAGGTAGGGGATGAAGAGGTACAACTACTATGTATAAAATAAATAAACAAGAATATATAGTACAGCACAAGAAATAGAGCCAATATTTTATAATTTTAATGAAACATGTACTAAGTCACTTCAGTCATGTCCGATTCTGTGTGACCCTAAGGACTGCAAACTGCCAGGCTCCTCTGTCCAGGGGATTCTCCAGGTAAGGATACTGGAGTGGGTTGCCATGCCCTCCTCCAGGGGTTCTTCCTGACCCAGGGATCGAACCCGCATCTGTTAACATCTAACCTGCATTGACAGGTGGGTTCTTTACCATTAGCACCACCTGGGAAGCCCTAAATGGAATAAACATAATCTATAAAACTATTGAATCACTTTGTTGTTTATCTGAAACTGATATAACTATATATCAACTACACTTCAATTAAAAATATAGAACTACAAAATATACCAACAATAAGATACTATTTTCTAATTACTCAGATGTCAAAGATGTCAGTATTTGAGAATCCAGTGTACAAGAGAGAATGGAAAGGAAATGGTAATTCGGAGGTTTGTTAACCATGAAATATCACCTTCCTTCATACACAGTCTCTGCTCAATACATAAGGAAGGTCGATAACTAGCTGCCGAATTGAATATATATTTCATCCAGTGTTGTAGGTTACTTTCAAGACTGAGTTAACTATATACTATAGTTCATCTGCAGATAAGGCCTTAATCAAATTTATTATAAACTTATGTGGAAATTATAAACAAAAACAACATACGTCATGCATTTGATCCTTCCTGAAAATAAATTACACACCGACCTAATGATTTCAAGCATGAGAAAAATAAAGGAGGTCTTGATAGGAGTGAAAAGAAACTCAGACCAGGAGAAAAGCAGCATTTGGAACAATTTCATTGACTAACCTAGCACAATCATCCTGGAAGACCAATAGACCAAGACCTAGGAGAACAGGTTTCTGTAGTAGCCTTCAGAAATGTCTTATACTTCGATACTGCACAACTGTTTCCCTTTCTGGTTTGACAGTTTAATTATCAAATAATGAAAAATGGAAAGATCAGAAATACCTGGTTTCTATAGCTTTATGCAAGTACCCAATCCTTTGGATATGTAAATTTTGGGATAAAGCTTCCAGTAGCTAGCACTAGATAACCTTCTTTGGCATCTGGGCCTGTGTAAATTTTTCATTTAGATTCAAAGATTATTTTCATCTTAGAGCTATGTTCTCTTTGGATCCATTTCCTCTCACTTGGTGGAAAGCACAGTGGACAAGACTTGCACTTTCAAATCAGAATGGACCTGGCTTTATTTCTCAACCTAGACATTTAATAGGTGATGTCACTTCTCCAAATTCCATTTTTTCTCATTTTCACAATGGAGGGGCTATTAATAATCAAATAAAATAAATATCTCTACACAGAGCCTGCCGAAGAGTGCTCAATTAACGGTGGTAATGATAGTGGTGTGTGCGTGTGGGGGGGGGTGCTGTTCTGACATTGATCACTTTGGGAAAACTTTGCCATTAATAATCTTTTTCAACTTAAAGATATATTCAGCAACAGCAACATCAATCACCTGTTATGTGAGATTATTTTTATAACGTCTATGCTACATGCTGTATAGGTAATTAGGAACCATTTTTGTTTAAGGAAAGAAACTTAGAAAATTGGATTTTTAGAAGAAAGGTTTTGAGGATTTTTGCTTCATCAAAACTCTAAGAAATGATTGCTAATAGACATAAAATTTCATTTGGGGTTGATATAATTTTCTGGAATAGACAGTGATGATGGTGGCACAGTCTTGGGAATATACAAAACCACTCAACTGTACACTTGACAGGGGGTGAATTTTATAATATCTGAATCACATCTCAGCTTTTAAAAGTTCTATAAGGAAAAGAATTGGGCCTCCACAAGATGGTGTGTCCGCGTGTGCTCAGTCACTTCAGTCGTGTCTGAGTCTTTTCCACACTATCGACTGTAGCCCACCAAGCTCCTCTGTCCATGGGATTCTCCAGGCAAGAATACTGGAGTGGGTTGCCATGCCCTCCTCCAGGGGATCTTCCCCATCCAGGGAATGAACTCAAGTCTCCTGCATTGCAGACGGATTCTTTACCATTGAGCCACCAGGGAAGTCCAGCAAGATGGTATATAACTACAAAATTAATTTAAGTGATGATTCCTTTTCCTTTTTCTCTTTCCATTTTAGTTGCCTTTCTTATTTGGATGGAAGGCCACTCCAAGTCCTACAGATTATAACTGTCAATCTTTACAGTGGTCTCACAGGAAACATTTGAGATCTCAGAGCTGTAAGTTCCTCAGCTCAAATCCCAGTGTTACCAGCTGAGTGTGTTCAAGCACAGATGAACTTCTCTGAGCTTCATTTTTCTCATTTGTGAAATGAGGTTAATGACCTGCCTTGAAGAGTTGTTGTGGCAACAGAATATGAAAGAAATAAAGGAAAAGTGAGTGTTTTATGCAGAGTTTAGCACTTACAGATGTCTCACAAATAAGAGTTTCTTATTTCCTTTATCCCAAGATCTTCGATCTGATTCATAAGGATTGGAACATTTCTACAAGAGGATTTTTAAAATCAGGAGATGGTATAAAAAGCCCACTGGTCATCCCTATATATAAAATTTATAATATGTAAATGTAAATATCTTTCTTAAAGATGGATTCTAAGGCTTTAAGGTTATTAACAATGTTTCAGAATTTGATACTTGACAAGCAAAGAAATGAAGAGAAAATTTGGAAAATCAGTCCCCCTTCCATTCTCCACCACATGCCTGATGCGTCACTGACACCTCATGCTGAGGAATATAAGTAGCTTCTGCTTAGGAGGAGGTGTTAGCATGATGCCCGCTTATTCAGAGAGTGTTTTTTGTTTATTTATTTGTCATTTTTAATTCAAGGTATCACCTAGACACTCAGCATTAGGGCTAAATTCTGGATTAGCAAGCACCAAAACCATGCCTTAGCCATTTTATCAGTCAACAGGTACAACTATCAAAAAGACCAACATCGAAGGTGAAAAAACAGCCAGCACCAAGATTTCAACTGTTACATATATGTTAAATACACACACACACACACACACACACACACACACACACACACATGGGTAAAAGAGTCTGTGAGCATAGACACAAAAATGTGCCAGTGGCTACTTCCCACTGGTGAGTATGGTGGTTACTGGCAATGGAGGGGAAGCAACAGAGTACAGGGCTTCCCCAGTGGCTCAGCGGTAAAGAACAGCCTACTATCAAATGAGGGTTCAATACGTGGGTCAGAAAGATCCCCTGGAGGAGGGCATGGTGACCCTCTACAGTATTCTTGCCTGGAGAATCCCATGGACAGAGGAGACTGGCGGGCAATAGTATATGTAAAGCTAGAGACATAGTGCCTGGGGAACACTGAAACACTCGATAGACATTATCATTAATTTCTATTCCTACATCTTTGTGTTAAATTTTCTACAACTATTGTTGAAGACTTTTAAAATCAGAAATAAATATTATTTGTTTAAAAAAATCAGCATCTTTTTATGTTTATGAGTAATTTTTTTAAGTTATTTTTCATTGGCAGATAATTGCTTTACAATGATGTATTGGTTTCTGCTGTATATAAGTCATTTTTTTTAATTTATTAGAATGGCAAATACTCTTAAGGTCATAACATCAACAAATACTTCTTTCATGACCCAATGTATGTGCTTCATTCTCGGATCTTAGTGAAAGCCATAAAATGTTTGTAAACATGCTATTGTTATTTACAGTTCTTCTGAAGTCAAATGGAAAAATTTTCTAGAAAAGCATCAAGGATTGGATGGAATATCCTGATTCCCTGCACAGACTTCTAGGGATTGATATACTACTACTACTTCCAGGAAGTGGATTAAGCAGTATCTCCAAGGCACTACCAAGTATTCTTTTTGAAAAGTGTACCAGTTCACAGTTTTCCTACAATGCCTACCAGTGCTTCCAGACCCTCAAATGACATATTTAAAAATTAAAATAAAATAGACTCTTATTCCTGAGGTTCTAGGATCAATTTTTACAAGCTTAGGAAAAGTGCAAGATCAATCAAGTATCCAGATATTCTAAGAAAAAAAAGACTGAGATGGGTAATTTCCAGACTCAGTTTTTTAATTCCCAAACTTCTGCAGCCACACACACACACATACACACAAAGATACACCACACACATACACATCCTTAATTTTTCATTTTCCTAATCTAATTAGGATACATTATTTTGAAGGGAATAAGAACACAAATAAATAAATTATTGCTTCTGATGGACTTTTTTGGTTTCCCAAGCAATTTTTGCATTTTCAAAACAGAAATTTAGGGACATCAAACCTGGGCAAGACTTAGGTGGCACAAGCTGTATTAGCAAGCTTCATTCACAATCTTAAATTGCTTTCTCTAACCCTATTTCTCCCAAAAACTTCACAAGGAAATAAATGATGGATGTATATATCTATTTTCAAAAGGTATTTCATCTGACATCATTATCTTACTCAAAGGAAAATATCCCTAGTTTCAAAACTGTTTGGGGAAATAAATTTAAAATAATGTGTGCTCAGGAATACAAAAAAACTTTTGATAAAACATTGTTGAATATTTCACTCCCTTCTTCAAAAGCTTATTATGGTTCTTTATAGCTTAAAAAAGAATTTCCAACATCTTTATCTTGACATTCAAAAACTGGCACAGTTGTTACCTAGCTTTCTGACCACAGTTTCTCCAGTATCCCATCACATATAATTACTTCAAGTTCACAATTCCATATCTGAAATACCCATCACTGGGTATGTATTGTAATTTGGATTTTGAGGACACAAGGTGGTATTTTTAAAAAGTAGTACAGTGAATGTTTAAAGTATTAGCAAAATCTCTGTATGTTGGAGCTGCTGCTGCTGCCAAGTCACTCCAGTTGTGTCCGACTCTTCACAACCCCATAGACGGCAGCCCACCAGGCTCTCCTGTCCCTGGGATTCTCCAGGCAAGAACACTGGAGTGGGTTGCCATTTCCTTCTCCAATGCATGAAAGTGAAAAGTGAAAGTGAAGTCACTCAGTCTTGTCCGACCCTCAGCAACCCCACGGACTGCAGCCTACCAGGCTCTTCCGTCCACGGGATTTTCCAGGCAAGAGTACTGGAGTGGGGTGCCATTGCCTTCATGTTGGAGCAGGACTTATAATAAAAAAGCATTGATATTTCTGCAGCAAAATTTACAAAGATTCTCATAAGTGGAGTAAGTAAAGTTTATAAACAGCCTTGTGTCAGTTCAGGTCAAGTTGTGCCACCAAGTAAGTCTGCTGTAACTTAGGAAGGAAACAACGATTTTCAGAGCTTCTCAGAAACTGTAGAGAATGGGTTGTGAGCCAGCATGTGCTTTACTTGAACATAGATCTTTGAACTTTTGAGCTTTTGTTAATTTGCCATCTGTAGCCAAGTAGATCCTCTGCATCTCTTCTAATGTATTCAACTCCATCATGGGCCAGTTCAAATATCAGCTCTTCCATAGATTCATCCTTCCTCTGTTTGCTGTTTATTTCTTCCTCCACACTAGAAATTCCTTAAGAAACAACCCTGTGTTTGCTTTGCCTTTGCATACTGTGATGCCTAGCAGTGTATTTTCCTCAAAAGGGTAAATAAATTGATTAAGCAAGCCTACCCAAAACAAAACTATTGACAAAGCAAGCATTATGACATATCTCTATTTCTCTCTATAAACCTGGATTTTTACAAAATGACCAGTTTCTGTTTTTTATTAAACTAGTTTTACTCAGAATCTATCTTTCTGGTTAAATATTTTCTAGCAAGGCTGAGAAATGGCAACCCACTCCAGTATCCTTGTCTGGAAAATTCCATGGACAGAGGAGCCTGGTGGGCTACAGTCCATGTGGCCGCAAAGAGTAGGCCACAACTGGGAAAAATAATAAGCAGGATAGTAACTAGCTTTTATTTGAGTTCAACTCTGAGTAGACTTCAAAGATATCAATTTTAGATTAGTGTAGTACTAAGAAAATATAAGTTAAAAAATTAGCTCTTTCATATATTACACTCTTTATTCTTCTATAATTATTTAAGAATATTTGAATTATTTCCAGAAGCAGGTTTTATGCTCTTTAGTGGGTTAGAAATATATCTTCTTAGTTTGTATTCTTTTTAGTACACTGCAGACAACTGAGGGTCCCTTAATGAATTAAGACCACCTGATCTGCCTCTTGAGAAATTTGGATGCAGGTCAGGAAGCAAAAGTTAGAACTGGACATGGAACAACAGACTGGTTCCAAATAGGAAAAGGAGTACATCAAGGCTGTATATTGTCACCCTGCTTATTTAACTTCTATGCAGAGTACATCATGAGAAATGCTGGACTGGAAGAAACACAAGCTGGAATCAAGATTGCCAGGAGAAATATCAATAACCTCAGATATGCAGATGACACCACCCTTATGGCAGAAAGTGAAGAGGAACCCAAAAGCCTCTTGATGAAAGTGAAAGTGGAGAGTGAAAAAGTTGGCTTAAAGCTCAACATTCAGAAAACGAAGATCATGGCATCTGGTCCCATCACTTCATGGCAAATAGATGGGGAAACAGTGGAAACAATGTCAGACTTTATTTTTGGGGGCTCCAAAATCACTGCAGATGGTGACTGCAGCCATGAAATTAAAAGACACTTACTCCTTGGAAGGAAAGTTATGACCAACCTAGACAGCATATTCAAAAGCAGAGACATTACTTTGCCAACAAAGGTTCGTCTAGTCAAGGCTAAGGTTTTTCCTGTGGTCATGTATGGATGTGAGAGTTGGACTATGAAGAAGGCTAAGCACTGAAGAATTGATGCTTTTGAAGTGTGGTGTTGGAGAAGACTCTTGAGAGTCCCTTGGACTGCAAGGAGATCCAACCAGTCCATTCTGAAGGAGATCAGCCCTGGGATTTCTTTGGAGGGAATGATGCTAAAGCTGAAACTCCAGTACTTTGGCCATCTGATGCGAAGAGTTGACATTGGAAAAGATTCTGATGCTGGGAGGGATTGGGGGCAGGAGGAGGAGGGGACTACAGAGGATGAGATGGCTGGATGGCATCACTGACTCAATGGACGTGAGTCTGGGTGAACTCCGGGAGTTGGTGATGGACAGGGAGGACTGGCGTGCTGCGATTCATGGGTTCTCGGAGAGTCAGACACGACTGAGAGACTGAACTGAACTGAACTCATAAATTAATATATGACTAATAATAGTTATTATGGATAAATATAAATAATTTTTATAGTAAAATATTTAGGTGAATGGAATAACTATTTTTCTAACATTGGAGATTAAAGAACATATCTCCAAACATAAACTGTATCCTATTATTTAAATTTGAGGGGATACAGTGTAGATCCTTTGAGTTCCAGCTTAACTTTAACCTTATACCGTTTACAATCTGATAGTTTATTTTGGTAATTTAGCTGACTGTCATATGAAATGATAGTTTGACTCCTTTTGTAATTAAAGAATTATTGGGATATTTAAAAAGGAGACAAATAAGAAATGAATAAAATATTTCCCATAATATGAATAACAATAGAAATAGCATATTGTATGTATTTTGGCTATGAGGGTTGAAGAGTAACCCTAAATAATTTCTATGTCACAAGATTAATAAATATGGATTTAATACATATGGTATCATTTTTCACATGGAATAGTTGTATGATATTAGGCACAAAACTAAGCAGCATTTTGGGGGTATTAAAACAGCCAACCTCTATGATCTGTTTCAGTCGATGAGTTTGTAAGTCTGGGTTAAGAGCTAGACATCTATTTCCGGAACCTTCACCACAACTACCTTGTCTGGGCTTTGACTTTTCCTGCTCCTGGGGAAAGTTAGATGAAGAAGCTTGAGGACAACTTGAATCCCCAGTGAGCAGGTACCAGGACTCACAATGGATCCACCAAAACATGTCTGAAGAAAATCCTACCCTCCATCCCCACCTAGCAGAAAAGACCCCATGATGATCAAGAACATCTGATCAGCGTTCTGATCAGCAGCCTGCAGTGGAGCACTGCATGACATTCCCGTGCCAACAATAGCTGTCTGAGGAAACAAATACTACCAGTTGCCCCCTCGGGTACGTACAACCTAACATGCACTCTAGCCCCACAACTACATATGTATAAGCTCTAATTATTGAGACAAGTATATCAGTTCATCATGACAAACACATTTTCCCTGGCACTGAATTTCAGGAGACATTTATCGCGTGCATCCACAGTAAAAGGGCACTGAAAGTCTTAAAGCTCTTCAAAAGCAATTAAAGTCTTCAACAGCAATTTTGGAATACTGTTCCAATAACCCAGGAAAAATCTTTCCTACATGACCATTGCTCTTCTTTTCTCCATAGAAAACCCTTCACAATTATGTACATGCCTTTCATGAAATCTTTACCTTCTAGCTAAGTTGTGAATTCCGTCCCACTGCTATCCTTAGTGCTGGCCCCTGTCTAGAGGAGGATGACCAGGTGACATCTACTTCATTGACTATGCTAAAGCTTTTGACTGTGTGGATCACAAAAAAACTGGAAATTCTTCAAGAGATGGGAATACCAGACCATCTTACCTGCCTCCTGAGAAATCTGTACACAGGTCAAGAAGAAACAGAACCGGACATGGAACAACAGACTGGTTCCAAATTGGGAAAGGAGTATGTCAAGGCTGTATATTGTCACCCTGCTTACTTAACTTATATGCAGAGTATGTCACATGAAATGCCGGGCTTAATGAAGAACAAGCTGGATTCAAGATTGCAAGGAGAAATATCCATAACCTCAGATATGCAGATGACACCACCCTTATGGCAGAAAGCAAAGAGGAACTAAAGACCCTCTTGATGAAGGTGAATGAAAAAGCTGGCTTAAAATTCAACATTCAAAAAACTAAGATCATGGCATCCGGTCCCATCACTTCATGGAAAATAGATGGGGAAACAATGGAAACTGTGAGAGATTTTATTTTCTTGGGCTCCAAAATCACTGCAGATGGTGACTGCAGCCATGAAATTAAAAGACAATTGCTCCTAGGAAGAAAAGCTATGACCAACCTAGACAGCATATTTAAAAGCAGAGATATTACTTTGCCGACAAAGGTCTGTCTAGTCAAAGCTATGGTTTTTCCAGTAGTCATGTATGGATGTGAGAGTTGGACAATAAAGAAAGTTGAGCACTGAAGGATTGATGCTTTTGAACTGTGGTATTGGAGAAGACTCTTGAGAGTAGACTTCAAGATCAAAGCAGTCAATCCTAAAGGAAATCAGTGCTGAATATTCATTGGAAGGATTTATGCTGAAGCTGAAGTTCCAATACTTTGGCCACCTGATGGAAGAACTGACTCATTGGAAAAGACCCTGACCTGGGAAAGATTGAAGGCAGGAGGAGAAGGGGATGACAGAGGATGAGTTGATTGGATGGCATCACCAACTCAATGGACATGAGTTTGAGCAAGCTCCAAGAGTTTGTGATGGACAAGGAAGCCTGGCATGCTGAGGTCCATGGGGTTGCAAAGAGTTGGACACAACTGAGTGAATGACACATATTAAAGAAATTGGAAATGCAACAGCTAGAGAAATTAACTCCCAGAAGAAAGTAAAATCATCCATAATATATCCAGAGAGCTCTTTCATAGACAAAATATTGTTTAATTGTTCAATGTGGCAGTCCCCCTGCCAGCTTAGGGCAAGATTTTAAGGAGACAATTATCAACTCGATATCAGAAAATCTTTCTTTCCTTCCACTCCACCCACAATTGAAGTTACTGGTTTCTGCCCTTAGTGAGCTTCCTGTCACCATTAGAGAATATTTAAGCATTGGACAAAGGAATTTGAACCACGTGGCTACATTCTCTGAGATAAATTAGGTCTCAGAGATTTTGACAAGAAAAGTGGTCCAACCAGACTTACTCAAGGCATAGGGATCTATATGTCCTGAACAGAGTCTACCCAAAGAAAACAGAGAAAAGCTTAACATTTCTCTAACTTGAGGTTGGATAAAATTAGCTAACTGTAGCCATTGTCTCCTAAATGATGAAAAGAGTAGTACAGTGGAAAAACTCCTGACTTTGAGTCTGGCTAACTTGGAAGGAAAGTTATGACCAACAGAGACAGCATATTAAAAAGCAGAGACGTTACTTTGCCAACAAAGGCCCGTCTAGTCAAGCCTATGGTTTTTCCCGTAGTCATGTATGGATGTGAGAGTTGGACTATAAAGAAAGCTGAGGGCAGAGGAATTAATGCTTTTGAATTGTGGTGTTGGAGAAGACTCTTGAGAGTCCCTTGGACTGCAAGGAGATCCAACCAGTCCATCCTAAAGGAGGTCAGTCCTGGGTGTTCAGTCCTGGAAGGACTGATGCTGAAGCTGAAACACCAATACTTTGGCCACCTGATGCAAAGAGCTTACTCATTTGAAAAGACCGTGATGCTGGGAAAGATTGAGGGCAGGAAGAGAAGGGTATAACAGAGGATGAGATGGTTGTATGGCATCACTGACTCAATGGACATGAGTTTGGGTAAACTCCGGGAGTTGGTGATGGACAGGGAGGCCTGGCATGCTGTGGTTCATGGGGTCGCAAAGAATCAGACACGACTGAGCGACTGAACTGAACTGAACTTGAATTCAAGTCCTGGTTCTTTCATCCTATTGTGTGATCTTAGACAACTTATATAACCTCTCTGAGTCTCAGCTGCTTCATCTAAATATAGATAAGAACTCCTTATTGCAGAGTATTGTTAAGGAGCCCATGAAATGTTATACATACAGAGTTTAGCACATTGTGAGGCTTAGAGTAAAAACTAAATAAACTGAAGTTATCATCATTAACAGTGTAAGTGCATACTACAGCAAACTCAGCCTTTAAAGATCATCTGTGGAAAGATCAATTTCAGATACATTCACAAATAAAGGAGATATTTAATATGAGTTGTACTTTTAAAATCTGTAACATGATTGCCATCGGAAATTTCTGCCTTTAAAAAATGGGGGGATATTGTGACAGATTCTTGCCTGAAAAATCCCATGGACAGAGGAGACTGGCAGGCTACAGTCCATAGGGAAACAACTGAGTGACTGAACACACACACACAACCATTGTAACAGATCAAAAATATACGAAAACCACAATGGAGAGCAAGGATTTGACAGTAGTTATTTCATTCAATTCTTATCTCCTTCCACCTAGAATATAAGCTTTATGAGGGCAGGAACTTTGTTTCTCTTATTCGTCAGTGTATTTCCAGAGACCAGAACCATCTCTGTCACATAATTGATACTCAGTAAATATCTGTTCCCATAAATACTATAAATAAATATTCACTAATAGATGAGTATGGGCTTCCCTGGCATCTGATATGGTAAAGAATCCGCCTACTGTGCAGGAGACCTGGGTTCTGTCCCTGGGTCAGGAAGATCCCCTGCAGAAGGGAATGGCAACCCACTTCAATATTCTTGCCTGGGGAATCCCATGGATAGAGAAGCCTAGCGGGCTACAGTCATGGGGTCACAAAGAGTTGGACACAAGTTAGCAACTGAACAATAAAACAAATTGTAGCTGATGGATCTTGTTTTTTTTATACAACCTATAGCTTCATTGAGGGCTCCCCTGGTGGCTCAGACAGTAAAGAATCTGCCTGCAATGCAGGAGATCTTGGTTTGATCCCTCGGTTGGGAAGATTCCCTGGAGAAGGGCACAGCAACCTGCTGGGGTCCAGCCCCGGCTGATCCAGGGTATTTGAAGCGGGGACGGTGTCGGCGAGGGTCAGGATACAATAGCTTCAATTAGATATTAATTAAAGATATAAAAAGTAATAGAATAAGGATAGCTCAGTAGGAAAATTCAGTGGAGAAAAGAGGCTGAGTAGCTTGGTTTACGTGGGAGACCAATAAAACTTCAAGACAAGAAGCTTGCACCACTTACGTAGGCCGCAGGCGTCCTTCCGTTCTCCCGAAGGAGAAGAGACACTGAGGCCTCCCCGGTCGGATCTTAGAAGCCCGGGCATAATTAGTAAGCATGGCGGGTTCCACACTCCAGATGGAGACTCAGCCAGAGTGAGAGAGAGAGAGACATGGGGAGACCAGTCTTTCAAGGAACTGATCCCAATTCTTTATTTTCCATGGTCTACTTTTATACACTGAGATGTTATGCAAAAGTCACGTGGAGTCAGCAGTCCTGACTTTTATCAAAGTCAGGTGCTTCATACAAATGTATACAGAGGTCTTAGGGGTGTTACATCATCTTCTGGCCAGGGGGCCTGCTGACAATTTATGACCCTCTCCTTGTGACAACGGTCAACCAGGACACTTATTTCTCCAGGGGTGATTATTCTTAAAACAGACGCCACCCAAATAAAGTTACATTCCTATAGGGTGAGGGTGTAGTGGGTTTTAGTTAAGGAAAGAATTGACTTAGCCTAAGGTCTAACGTGATTAATATCAAAGGTTAATACTTATTTCTTCTATATATTCATTAATGTGCATAAGGGCAGGGGATATGGAGACTTAGCAACAAACATTGGCTCAACAAATGAAAAACCCTTCACCAATACAATTTCTAATCAGCCCATTATACTTATATTAATAGTTTTCTAACTTTTCTAAGGAACCTGTTTTTAGAAGGTTTAAAGCATCTCGTGCCTCTCACGGTTGGGAGGCTGTGAGCAATCACATGTGGCCAGACAAGCCTGTCAGGCAGGCTAGAGAAACTTCAGAGGAGTTTGTAGGTTAAAACACTCTTGTCACGCCCAGGAGTTTTTATTAACTGGAGCTCTAAGTTAACTCCTTCTCCGAAAGAGGTGGTGGGGGACAGCCCCCCATAAAGTCAGAGGTGTAGATGAGCACAAAGTAGTAAAGTAGGCAGGCTCTGGTTATGCGGGTAGATGCTCGAGGATTTCCAGGGGGACTCCTGAGGTTCGATCCCGCCTTTGTGTATGTCAAGCCTCCTTCCTCATGACCTTTGCCACGGGCGGAGTACCTCACTCTGGCCCCCAACAGCAACCCACTCCAGTATTCTTGCCTGGAGAATCCCCATGGACAGATGAGCTTGGCAGGCTACAGTCCATGGGGTTGCAAAGAGTTGGGCATGACTGAGCAACTAAGCCCAAGTACAGGTTACATTGCAGTAAATTGGTCACACAGACATGATATTAAATTCTCTTCAACTTGCTGAATACAAACTGAATCCAAAACCAGTACAAACACTCCCCAACTTATAGTTCTTCAAAATATTTCATCTAGGTTCAAAAGATCAGCACTCATCCACAGTATTCTGACCAGAGAGCTGGCCAGGATTATCTTTTAGTCATTGCAGTTCCAAACATCACTTTCTTCTCTATAACCTCTGCTACGTTTTTCATCAACACATGCCAGGAAAGAATGCTCTATATTCCTATCAAAGTATCTTCCATGCATCAGCTAGGAAATTTACTGGAGGCTTTTGTAGTTGCAGAAGATAGATGGCTAGAACCCGAAGTGAAGTTAAAAAATAAACTGAAATAAGAAACGTTAAAATTATTATATGATTTGGTCATGACTTCCATAGCTATCAGTTCAGATCAGTCACTCAGTCGTGTCTGACTCTTTGTGACCCCATGAATCGCAGCATACCAGGCCTCCCTGTCCATCACCATCTCCTGGAGTTCACTCAAACTCATGTCCATCGAGTTGGTGATGCCATCCAGCCATCTCATCCTCTGTCGTCCCCTTCTCCTCCTGCCCCCAATCCCTCCCAACATCAGAGTCTTTTTCAATGGGTCAACTCTTCTCATGAGGTGGCCAAAGTACTGGAGTTTCAGCTTTAGCATCATTCCCTCCAAAGAAATCCCAGGGCTGATCTCCTTCAGAATGGACTGGTTGGATCTCCTTGCAGTCCAAGGGACTCTCAAGAGTCTTCTCCAACACCACAGTTCAAAAGTATCAATTCTTCGGCACTCAGCCATCTTCACAGTCCAACTCTCACATCCATACATGACCACAGGAAAAACCATAGCCTTGACTAGACGGACCTTTGTTGGCAAAGTAATGTCTCTGCTTTTGAATATGCTATCTAGGTTGGTAATAACTTTTCTTCCAAGGAGTAAGTGTCTTTTAATTTCATGGCTGCAGTCACCATAGCTATATGTCTAAGTAATTTTGACTGATATCCAAAACCATACACATTTGCAATTTTGTGTTAGGATATGCTGAGGGAGAGTTGGGAGAAGTTGATCATGCATGAAAGATCATGCATGCACTGAAAGAGAACTTACAGCTCTTGTCAACTGGACTGGTGACAATGGATAACATGAACAAATTTAAAGGCCCAGTTCTCAAAACACTGATACATGTTCACAACACAAAGCATGAAATGAAAATACTTTTTAAACTTCAAATTCACATAAGAATATTAGGATTGATAGATTTAAAATATTACAAAGTCCAATGCTTTCACTGTATGAGTGGAAAAAATTGAGGCTCAGTTGAAGGGAAATAAATCACTCAAGAAATTTGACAACTAGCAACACACAGTGACCTAATTTGGAGCAGACTTCAAGACTTTCATTTTTAATTCAAAGCATTTCTCTTCATTGCCTCCTGCTTTACGAATTCAGTGACTATCACCTGTGTTTCCCTTGGTACTACCATGAATCATCTACCATACTTAGGGTAGTTCAGTTCAGTCGCTCAGTCGTGTCTGACTCTTCACGACCCCATGAATCGCAGCACACCAGGCCTCCCTGTCCATCACCAACTCCTGGAGTTCACTCAGACTCAAGTCCATGGAGTCGGTGATGCCATCCAGCCATCTCATCCTCTGTCGTCCCCTTCTCCTCCTGCCCCCAATCCCTCCCAGCATCAGAGTCTTTTCCAGTGAGTCAACTCTTCACATGAGGTGGCCAAAGTATAAGGATCAGTTAATTTCACAAAATATGCATTAGATTGACCAGGCTAAGAAACTTGAGCATTTTATCACGTCAAAGTCACTGAAAGATTTTAATTCAGAGTTTGCTATAATCAAATATGTGTTTTAAAAGGATTACTCTGGTACCAGTATGGAGGTGAAGAAGACCAAGTTGTTCTGAGAAGTGGCCAGTTCTAACCTGTGGCAAATACAGTGGAGGTAAAGATAAGAGAACAAATTTGAATGCTTAGGACATGTAATTGATAGAATGTAGTTATTAATTACATATGAGACGTGAAAGAGAGAAAGAGGCAATGATGTACAAGCTCCTAGCATTATGGTAAGTAGACAAGGAGCTCAAAATCAAAAAGGAGACTTATGTAGACATTTTTCATTCAGGAGAGAATAATGGCTATTCTCAGCAGAATGTGTGAAGTACCGCATATGGCAAATAAATTAACATTGGAAAAGAGATAAGGAAATGAATCACAAGGAATGTAGTATGTCATGTTTGCTAGGACATAAAAAAAGGGAGAGGGTTTCTGAAAGAACAAATAGTCACAAAACTAGAGTATCACATCAGACAGTGTGGGAGGGAAGGGCAGAAAGGCAGGTTGAAGCTACATAATGAAAGATTTCTAATATGTAACTGAGAAGTTCAGAGTTAATTAAGAAAAAAAAAATAACAGTTAATGAAAGTTTTTTAATGGATTTAACAAAATGAAATTTTAAAGGTACATTAACATATCTCAAATATTTTGAATAACATAAATATCTTTTGTTCTTTCTATAAAAAAAGGCAAATTTTTGCTCCACTGAATTTAACTTCTTCTCCCTTTGTTGTTTTTGTTCAAGTAGCTAAGTCATGTCTGCCTCTTTGCGAGCCCATGGACTGCAGCATGCCAGGCTTCCCTGTTCTTCACTATTTCCCTCCTGGAGTTTGCTCACATTCATGTCCATTGAGTTGGTGATGCTATCTAGCCATCTCATCCTCTGCCACTGTCTTCTTTTGCCTTTCCCAGCATCAGGGTCTTTTCCAATGAGTCCACTTTTTGCTTCACGTGGTCAAAGTATCAGAGCTTCGGCTTCAGCATCAGTCCTTCCAATGAATGTTCAATGTTGATTTCCTTTAGGATTGACTGGTTTGCTCTCTCTGCAGTCCAAGGGATTCTCAAAGTGTTCTCCAGCACCACAATTCGAAAGCATCAATTCTTTGGCACTCAGCTTTCTTTATGATCCAACTCTCACATCCATACATGACTACTGGAAAAACCATAGCTTTGACTAGGTGGACCTTTGTCAGCAAATAATGTCTCTGCTTTTTAATACGCTATCTAGGTTTGTCATAGCTCTCCTTGCAAGGAGTAAGCGTCTTTTAATTTCATGGCTGCAGTCAGCATCCACAGTGATTTTGGAGCTTAAGAAAATAAAATCTGTCACTGCTTCCCCTTTTTCCCCTTTTATTTGTCATGAAGTAATGGGACCAGATGCCATGATCTTAGTTTCTTGAATGTTGAGTTTTAAGCCAGCTTTTCACTCTCCTCTTTCACCATCATCAAGAGGCTCTTCAGTTACCCTTCTCTTTCTGCCATTAGAGTGGTATCATCTGCATATCTGAGGTTGCTGATACTTCTCCCAGCAATCTTGATTCCAGCTTGTGAGTCATCCAGCCTGGCATTTCACATGATGTACTCTATACATAAGCTAAAGAAACAGGAAGACAATATACAGTCTTGTCATATTCCTTTCCCAGTTTTGAACTAGTCTGTTGTTCCATGTTCGGTTCTAACTGTTGCTTCTTGACCCGCGTGCAGATTTCTCAGGAGATAGGTAATGTGGTCTGGTATTCCCATCTCTTGAAGAATTTTCCAGTTTTTTGTGATCCACACAGTCAAAGGCTTTCAAGTAGTCAATGAAAGAGAAGTAGATGTTTTTCTGGAATTCCCTTGCTTTCTCTATGATCCAGTGAATGGTAGCAATTTGCTCTCTGGTTCCTCTGCTTTTTCTAAACTCAGCTTGTACATCTGGAATTCTTGGTTCATGTACATCTGAAGCCTAGCTTGAAGGATTTTGAGCATAACTTTACTAGCATGTGAAATGCATGTAACTGTGAGATTTAGACTCACTTAGGTTTGGAACCATAGCAACCAAGAATGGATTGTGTATGTCATATTAAATGAAAACAGAACAAATAAAGCTGCAGAACTTCTGTTACTAGCCACAGCAAAGTAACTAGTATCAGACTTACTTTAATTACATGTGCAACTACAAATCTGAACAAAATCTATTAGGAAACTATTTCTTGGTGCTGGGTAACAATACAGAAATTTGATCCCTGATAGAAGGGGAAAATATGAAGTGAACTCCACATTAATTCTAGCTTTTCATCTGAGGCAATTTTCTAGAGCTAGAATGGAAACCAGAGCCTGAATGGAGAAGAATGTCAATTTCACTGAGATAAGGAGCCACAACTCAGAGTTTGGGGTGGATGAAGAAGCTTGAATTTGTGGGACTGAGTATTAAAAAGAGGTAGCTGCCTGGAACAAGGGAATCAAGGAAACCTCTAAGAGACTGTCTTCAAGTCCTTGGCCAAAATAGGGACTACTCATATGCAGGTGAAGACTCTGTGAAGCCCTCAGAGAGCAGCTGCTGCAGTGCTAAGTCCTGGGTTCTATCTGCATGGAGGGAACAAGACAGTAATCAGTGCTCAGAGATGTCCAAATTCTAATCCATCCAAGTGGAAAAGCCTTGCAGAGCAACTTGGACATAGAATTGAGAGGCCAAAAAGATCAAGCCAAGCAGTAAAGGTCATATCCTCCAGTAAGAGCCACCCCAAAGACTAAGGACAAAAACAGAAACAAAGCATAAAACCAATTTTAATAAAATCAAGAGAAACTACCAGTAGTTGAACCACTTGCCAGAATAAAAGGAGACTTCTTCAAAGAAAAACAGCATACTGTATGTTCTCTACAAATACCATTCATCATAATCTAGAATACTTACAAATATTCGAGCCCTGGAAAGAAGCAGGGAAAAATGGAGCTCACAATCAAAAGTCAAAGAAGTTAATACAAACAGATCCTAAGATGACAAAGATGTTAAAAGTTAGAAGACAAGCACTTTGAAACAACTACTATATGTATGATCATAAATAATTTTTAAAAAATTTTTCAGTTAAATTCTGGAACTGAAAAGTATTGTACTCAGGTACATTTATGGGGTAGACTGTAGTAGATTGGACACTGCAAAAGAAAAATCAATACACTGAAGACATATAAATAAAAATTAACCAATTCTGAAGACAGAATTTAAAAAGAACAGAGTCTTGGTAGTTCAGGTAATCCAAATAAATGTAATCTAAGTTCCTAGAAGGTGGAGAGAAGAAGAGAAAGAGAGAGAGAAACAGAGGGAGGGAGAGAGTGGCGGGGGGGACGGGGGAGGAGCGGGGGAGAGGCACAGAGAGAAAAGAGAGAGAGAAGGGAACAGAAAAAAAAAATGTGAAAATTCCAAATTTGTTTTAAAAGTCATTCTGCACATCCATATCTACATATCCAACCCTAAGCCATGTAATGAGAAACAGAATTTCAACCAGGTATTCTATAATCAAACTGCTGAAAACAATGATAAGGAAGTCTGAAAAGCAGCCATAAAATAATAAAAATATTACATACAGGAAAATAATAAGAATGATCTGACTTCTCATCAGAAAATAATAGAGGCTAGAAAATCTTCTAAAAGCAACTTGAAAATGTTGAAATTTTAAAACAATTTTCAGCTCAGAATTCTATATCTTATAGAAACAATACAAAATGAGGATAAATTAAATAATTTTTTGATAAATACAGGCTGAGAAAATTTGTTACTTGCTGGAAGTGCACTACAAAAAATGATAAACATGTGCAAGTTTTTGTGTTGATGTGTTTTCAGTTTATTTGGGTAAATATCAAGGAGTATGATTCACATGGTAAGAGTATGTTTGGTTTTGTAAAACTGACAAATTATCTTCCAAAAATTTAGTAGCACACCTATAAATAACCCAAGCAAAAGAGAAACCACAAGGGAAATATTTGAAAACATAAATGAAAATAAAGCCCAATATATCTGTGTGATGCAGCTTAAGCAGGTCTTAGAAATAAATAAGTTTTAAATTCTCATGTTAGAAAAGAAGAACATATTCAATTCAATAATCTCAGGTTTAATCTCAGGAAGATATAAAAGTAGAGCAAATTAAACCCAAATAAATCAAAGAAAGGAAAAATAAAGAACAGAAACCAATGAAGTATAAAACAAACAATGTAGAAAATTAACAAAGCCAAAAGCTTTTTTGGAGTAACTACTAAAATTGTTAAAACCTGCCTACCACAACGAAGCAGATAAACCACTACCACAAATTTCATATGCATATAGCATGCACAAAAAGAGACTGTTACGAACATCCTCATGCCAGGATATTCAAAAGAGGAAAAAATCATGAATTTCTTGAAAAGTATAAATTTTAAATTGACAGAAAAAGAAAATGTGTAGAATTCTGTGTCTGATGAATTTTAAATTTGTAAACAAAATCCTTCTCACAGAGAGAGCTGCAGGCCCAGCTGGTTTTATTGCTGAACTATTCAAACATTAAGGAAGGGGAAATACTAATCTTAAATAAACTTTTATAAATTAAAGGAGGAAAGAAAACTTAGCCCAAACTGACAAAGCTATTAATGGAAAGAAAATACAAATAAATATCCTCATAGACATTGGTATCAAATAATCATTAATAAAATTCTAGCAAATCAAACATACATGTGTGTACTAAGTCACTTCAGTCGTGTTTGACCTTTTGCAATCCTATGGACCGTAGCCTGCTAGACTCCTCTGTCCATAGGATTCTTCAGGCAAGAGTACTGGAGTGGGTTGCCATTCCCTTCTCCAGTGAATCTTCCTGACCCAGGGATTGAACATGGGTCCACACTGTAGGCAAATTCTTTACTGTCTGAGCCACCAGGGAAGCCCTGATAATCCAGTATAAAACAAACAATTTTAAAAATGAACGGATAAACTAAATGTAGTATATTCATTCAGTGGAATATTTAGCCACAAAAAGGAATGAAGTGCTGCTTCATGCTACATCACTGATAAACCCTGAAAACATGCTAAGTCAAAGTAGCCAGTTGTAAAAAAACAGATATTATATGATTCTATAATATACCCAGTAGGCAAATCTATAGAAACAGAAGGATTTGTGGTTGCCAGGGATGGGGGAAAGGAGAGAATGGGGAATGACCTAGTATACAATGACTAACCTATATACAAATTTGGGGACAAAAGGAAACTTTGGGTGATAATAATCCTATGTCTAATCAATCCCCCCTCTCTCTCCAAATCTATATATATATATATATATATATATATATATATATATATATATATTTATGCAACATATATATATATATATATTTATGCAACATATATACCTATATTCTATAAAACAAGAGAAAGACAACACAAATTTTAAAATAAACAAAATATGTGAAGTCATTTCAAAAAAGAAGATATACAAAGGACCATCAAGCAAATTAAAAGGTTTGCAACATTATTAGTCATCAGATAAATGCAAATCAAAATGATGACGCCATACTATTTCATTTTTTAAAAGCTGAGAACACTATAACTGGTGAGGAGGTGGACCAACTGGAACTCTCATATTTTGAGAGTGTACTATGTTAACAATGACTGGAAAATAACATTTCTAAAAATCACTTACAACAGCATCAGGTTGGAAAGTTTGGCAGTTCATTATAAAGTTAAAAATACACCTACACTGTGTCCCAACACTTTCACTCCTGGGTTTTTACACAAAAGAAGTGAAAACATAGGATAAAATACTTGTACATGAGTATTTCTATTAGCTTTATTCAAAATAACAAAAAACTGGAAATAATCCAAATGTCTAATAAAAATGGATAAATTATGGTATATGTGTACAATACAATGGTAGACACCCCAAACTTTAAGGTCCCTCTCATCTTAACGTTGTATGACTAGGATTGGGCATTTCAGTACAGTTCAGTCCCTCAGTCCTGTCCGACTTTTTGCGACCCCATGGACTGCAGCACGCCAGTCCTCTCTGTCCATCACCAACTCCTAGAGTATACCCAAACCCATGTCCATTGAGTCAGTGATGCCATTCAACCATCTCATCCTCTGTCATCCCCTTCTCCTCCCTCCTTCAATCTTTTCCAGCATCAAATGAGTCAGTTTTTCAAATGAGTCAGTTCTTCACATCAGGTGGCCAAAGTATTAGAGTTTCAGCTTCAGCATCAATCCTTCTAATGAATATTCAGGACTGATTTCTTTTAGGATGGACTAGTTGGATCTCCTTGCTATCCAAGGGACTCTCAAGGGTCTTCTCCAGCACCACAGTTCAAATGCATCAATTCTTCGGCACTCAGCTTTCTTTATAGTCCAACTCTCACATCCATACATGACTACTGGAAAAACCATAGCTTTGACTAGACAGACCTTTGTTGGCAAAGTAATGTCTCTGTTTTTAATAAGCTGTCTAGGTTGGTCATAATTTTTGAGGAGCAAGTGTCTTTTAATTTCCAAGGAGCAAGTGTCTTTTAATTTCATGGCTGCAGTCACCATCTGCAGTGATTTTGGAGCCCCCCAAAATAAAGTATGTCACTGTTTCCACTGTTTCACCATCTATTAGCCGTGAAGGGGTGGGACCAGATGCCATGATCTTAGTTTTCTGAATGTTGAGTTTTAAGCCAACTTTTCCACTCTTTATCCCCCTACACTCACAACTCACACATTCATCACTTGCCCACACAATTACAGTTTTGCATACACAATCCTATCTTTCTTCTGACATGCTTCCTACTGCTGGCAATAGTTTGATATTGGAGACCGAGGAGAGCCATTGCTATGCTAAAGTCACTTCAATCACGTCCAACTCTTTGCAACCCCATGGACTGTATCTTGCCAGGCTCCTCTTTCCATGGGAATATCTAGACAAGAATACTGGAGTGGGTTGCCATTCCTTCTCCAGGGGATCTTTCCGACCTGGGTATCAAACTGGTAGGTCTCTTATGTCTCCTGCATTGCCAGGTGGGTTCTTTACCACTGGTGCCACCTGGGAATCCCAGGAGGAAAGCCAGGTTAATTTCAATTCTGATTACTTATTAAAGAGGAAAAATCAAGCTAAATCCAAAGAGGAAGAATGGTATGTTTTAGGATGATATCTTGATTGGGACTTGGAGCGTTTAAATATGTGAATACAATTATATCCAAATAAAGGATTTAGGTGGTGGTTTATTAACAAGTATATACCATTGGTGTCTTAAAGAGAGAAACTATATAATTATTCAATATTTAACTCTGCTATTATCAATAGACAGGTATAGTGAAAGGTAGTATACTTTAATAGTTAAAGCACAGATAAACTTTGGGGCCAGATTGCCTGGTTTAAAATTATAACTTCTCTATTCCTCAGTTTTCTTTTCTGACGAAATGGGGATCATAAGAGTACCCACATCATAGAATTGGTATAAGGATTAAAAGAATTCATCTCAAGTTTAAGAATAGTTTATAACAAGATATGTGGTTTTGTCATTAACGTGTGATTTTACCTGTTTTTTTTTTTTTTAAGTTCAAATTTTCTGTATATAGCGGAGAATAATATCAGTTAGTTTTATAGGAAGAAAAGTTTTTTTTAAGAAGATAATTTTTTTGGATTAAGATCGTATCTCCAAAGAGAAGTGAGGATATGGTCCAAAAGTACAGAAAAGATGTGAAAAATAAGAAGAGAATGGAGTCTGTCTTAGTTGACTGGGCTGCTACAAAAAATAAGGTAGCTCAAAAAAAAAAAAAAAAAAAAAACCAGAAATTTACTCCTTAGAGTTTTGAAGGCTAGGAAGTGCAAGGTCACATCAGTCTCATGTCATGATACTCAAATAAAGTGAAGGACTGAGGGAGTGACCAATGACTAGCAAAAATGGATGAAAACTCATGATATACAAATTGAACTAATTCTGCACAAGCAGTGACTTAAGAGTTTGAGGAGTCTGGGAGAAATAGAACTCCCTTAGAAAATCACCAGAAAGAAGATGAGCAATGAGGGATAAAAACGTGATCCATTTTTATTCCATCGCAAAAGAAAAAATGATTCCTAGGTTTTATTTGTATCTACTTTTTAAACATCTGTAACATACTTACCATCTCTGATGGCACCTGGCACCATTTTCTGTAGAGTAGGTGAACACATGTAGTTTTGAGTAAACTTGGAATGAATGAATAAAAGAGAGAAATATGTGCAGTAAGATGTATTAGAGAGATTATATTCCCCTTGAGGAACACTTGGAGAAGGCACAATCTCTATGTCACTTTAACGTAACTTGAATTTAGAGAACTCATTATAATTATTTATAGGGTGGAAGAATGAATGTACCATAAAAATATGTACCCATGGGTAAAAAAACAGGACAATGGGACCAAGTCTGAAAACTAGACTATGTATGGTCTTTCTAGAACATCCAAAAGCTCTGGCTTCTCTGCCTGCCTCAGGGAATACATTTCCAGGTCCACTTTGCACTTCAGAGACCCTATCTTCTCAGTAAGACTTTTCAACGCAAGCCAGCCCCTGGAGCAGCAGGTGGTTTGTGGTATGTCAGACGATACACTACTGGAACAGAACAGAATCTTTGTTTTACTTACTACAACAAGCTTAAAAAAATGCTTGGCCCCTGTGGCCTCCAGACCATCTCCACACTCACACCACAAATGCACCGGAAACTGGTGATCACAGTTCATTGTCACATAGAGCACCGGTGACAGAAGGGCTGCTGCCATCATCAACAGCCGGTGATACATAGGTGAGCTTGGAAGTCTGCATTTCACTGGGTTTGGAACTTTTGAAGTTTTCTGTATTTTGATGCCCAGAAACAACATCTCAGAATTGAGACCAGACAGTAAAGAATGTATTTATAGCACAGAGGTCACTTAAGATATCATCACTGACTCAATGGTCATGAATCTGAGCAAACTCCAGAAGACAGTGGAGGACAGAGGAGCCTGGTGTACTGCAGTCCATGGGGTTGCAAAGAGTCCGACACAATTTAGTGACTGAACAACAACCACAACACTTAAAAATGTCAACTTGAGACAAACTGCACTGATTCTACACAGGTCTCATCTTCTTACCTGCTGTGGGACTTTCCTATGTCTTTGTTTCTTCTGTATAAAATGAAAATGCTAATGATACCACTGATCTCAAGCTGCTGTAGATATTAAAGTTTCCATAGGAATCATTTTGAACAGAGTTTTTCACATATTAAATGCTCAATAAATATTACTATTTATTAACCGTAAATATACAAATTTGAAAATTTTTTGTATTTTAAAAAATCATAGTATAGCCTTAGGAACATTTTGATGATGTAATTAGAGTTCCAAGACATGACCTGAATGCACCATCAACAGTTTAGTGCTTCTTCACCTGTTTACACAAAAATATTATCAAATGACTACAATGAAAAAGCATTATGAATTAAAAAAAATGCAACAACAAATCAAAGATGGTCTTGCATTTGAGGAATTCACACTATAGTAGAGAATAATAATAGCAAATATTAACTGAACACCAACTAAATACTAGGCACTGTGATATGGATTAGTTTATCTAATCTTTATCCCAAATACGTGAAGTAGGTGCCACTGGTATTGTCATTATGCAGATAAGGAAATTGAAATATGGAGGATTAAGTAACTTGCCCCAGGTATCTCTTTTGAGCCAAACTAATGGAGCCAGGATTCAAACTCTAGCTGTTTGGTTCCATATCTTATTCTTAAACACTATTCAGTATTGCTTCTATGCTGCTGCTGCTAAGTCACTTCAGTCGTGTCCGACTCTGTGCAACCCCACAGACGGCAGCCCACCAGGCTCCCCCGTCCCTGGGATTCTCCAGGCAAGAACACTGGAGTGGGTTGCCATTTCCTTCTCCAATGCATGAAAGTGAAAAGTGAAAGTGAAGTCGCTCAGTCGTATCTAACTCTTAGCGACCCCATGGACTGCAGCCTACCAGGCTCCTCCGTCCATGGGATTTTCCAGGCAAGATTGCTTCTATAGTGCTTCACAAAACATCATCTAGCACTGTGTGCACCGTGAAAGGAAAAGAAGAGGTTATAGAGATAAGAAGGCCATCGATTCAGTTTAGTTCAGTCGCTCTGTCACATCCAACTCATTGTGACCCCATGGACTACAGCATGCCAGGCTTCCCTGTCCATCACCAACTCCTGGAGATTGCTCAAACTCATGTCCATCAGGTTGGTGATGCTATCCAACCATCTCATTCTCTGAGGTCTTATTCTCCTCCTGCCTTCAGTCTTACCCAGCATCAGGGTCTTCTCCAATGAGTTAGTTTTTTCCATCAGGTGGACAAAGTATTGGAGCTTCAGCTTTAGCATCAGTTCTTCTAATGAATATTCAGGACTGATTTCCTATAGGATTAATTGGTTTGTTCTCCTTGCAGTCCAAAGGACTCTCAAGAGTCTTCTCCAACACCACAGTTCAAAACCATCAATCCTTCAGTGCTCAACTTTCTTTATTGTCCGACTCTCACATCCATACATGACTACTGGAAAAACCATAGCTTTGACTAGATGGACCTTTGTCAGCCAAGTAATATCTCTGCTTTTTAATATGTTGTCTAGGTTGGTCATAGCTTTTCTTTCAAGGAGTACGTGTCTTTTAATTTCATGGCTGCAGTCACCATCTGCAGTGATTTTGGAGCCCAAGAAAATAAAATCTCTCACTGTTTCCATTGTTTCCCCATCTATTTTCCATGAAGTGATGGGACCGGATGCCATGATCTTAGTTTTTTGAATGTTGAGTTTTAAGCCAGCTTTTTCACTCTTTCACTTTTATCAGGAGGCTCTTTAGTTCCTCTTTGCTTTCTGCCATACGGGTGGTGTCATTCACATATCTGAGGTTATAGGTATTTCTCCTGGCAATCTTGAATCCAGCTTGTTCTTCATTAAGCCCGGAATTTCACGTGACATACTCTGCATATAAGTTAAGTAAGCAGGGTGACAATATACAGCCTTGACATACTCCTTTCCCAATTTGGAACCAGTCTGTTGTTCCATCTCTGGTTCTAACTGTTTCTTCTTGACCTGTGTACAGATTTCTCAGGAGGCAGGTAAGGTGATCTGATATTCCCATCTCTTGAAGAATTTTCTACAGTTTGTTGTGATCCACACAAAGGCTTTAGCATAGTTAATGAAGGAGTAGATGTTTTTCTGGAATTTTCTTGCTTTTTCTATGATCCAACAGATGTTGGCTATTTGATCTCTGGTTCCTCTGCCTTTTCTAAATCCAGCTTGAACATCTGGAATTTCTCAGTTCACATACTATTGAAACCTGGCTTGGAGGATTTTGAGCATTACTTTGCTAGTGTGTGAGATGAGTGCAACTGTGTGGTAGTTTGAACATTCTTTGGCATTGCCTTTCTTTGGGATTGTAATGAAAACTGATCTTTTCCAGTCCTGTGGCCACTGCTGAGTTTTCCAAATTTGCTGGCAAATAGAATGCAGCACTTTCACAGCATCATCTTTTAGGATTTGAAAGAGCTTAGCTGGAATTCCACCACCTCCACTAGCTTTGTTTGTAATGGTGCTACTTGAAGGCCCACTTAACTTCACACTTCAGGATGTCTGGCTCTAGGTGAGTGATCACACCATCATGGTTATCTGGGTCATTGAGATCTTTTTTGTACAGTTCTTCTGTGTATTCTTGCCACCTCTTCTTAATATCTTCTGTTTCTGTTAGTTCCATACTGTTTCTGTCTTTTATTGTGCCCATCTTTGCATGAAATGTTCCTTTGGTATCTCTAATTCTTGAAGAAGACCATATCCTTATTGAAATGGTCCAGACAGGAAGTAACAAGGGCCAGAAATACACACTAGCCATGGTGCTGAAGATTACTGAGTAAATGAAAGTGATACTGTATAAAAGGACCTAACAAGACATGATGACTGCCAGCCTGTGAGGAACCCAGGGATAGTTGAACAATTACTTTATATGCAGGAAATGTTGGAATACTAACAACAGGATGGGATCAGTGCTTTCATCTCTCTGAACGCCCCAATAATGTCTGATGTCTCTAACTAGCCTGTCTTTAAATCTCCAGATTTAACTGCCATAATTTTTCAAATTATATTTCCAAAATTACTCCTCATAGATTCTGTCAAATAAGAGCACAGAAAGACATTAGACAATTTCAGAGGTATAGTTTCCATCACTTTATTTTTTAACAAAAATCTTGGAAAGTTTGTAGTTAGAAAGTCCATTGCTAAAATTGGGCATACAAACCAATGACACAATTACCAGGAAGGCCACCAGATGGCAGCAAAGTATAGCATAAAGGCAGCCTGCCAAGTCATCCTAGAGGGCGCTTTGTATTAAATACTCTCAGCTTTCATATATTTTGCATGTACGTATTTGGTGCGTATTTATCAACAGCTACGACAGCTATATATTCATTGCCTCTATATAGCACTTCATAATTTACAAAACTCCTACCAACAATGTCTCTCATCTGATCCTCCGAGCCACATTGTGAAATTTATAGGTCAATGTTCATGACGTCCTTGGAGAAAAAGTTTTATCCCACATACTTAAGTCATTTCAGAGACTCAGAGGTGAGTCAAAGCTCTGAACTTTATCACTGTTTCTATTAAGATGTGCTCCAGAGGACAGAGAACATGAAGGGTCATCCTATACCCACAACTTCAGAGGGAAAAAAAAATCTAAGATTTTCAGTAGAACTGAGAATATTTTAAGGCACTGAGGTCTGCAAGGAATTTGGAGGGAAGAAAGAAAAAAAGAAGAAAAGTGAAAGGGATTTCTTTATTTTTTATAACAGCAGTAAAATTTTTCTCAAAGGCAATTACGAGGAAGCAAAATTGCAAAGAAATATGCCAGGATGGAAGGGACAGAGTTATCCTTCAAATGCTAGTCACATATTTTTCCTAGGGCTGCTATAACACCACTAACTTGGTGGCATAAAACAACAAGTTCAGAATCAAGGTGTCTGCAGGGCTGCGCTTCCTCCAAAGGTTCTGGGGGAGAACCTTCCGTCCCTCCAGCTCCCGGCCCCTGTCCTTGCTAGGTCTTCTCCTCTATGTGCCTCCCTCTCTGTGAGCTTCTCAGGACACTTGTCACTGGACTGAGGACTCACCTGGATCATCCAGGCTGTCTCACCTTGAGATCTTTAATTATATTTGCAAAGATCCTTTTGATCCAAATAAAGCCCCATGCTCAGGTACCAGGGGTTAGGACTTAGGCATAGCTTTGGCAGGGGGAGCGGAGTCACCATTCACCATTCAGTCCACTACCATGCTGTCAAGACTTCACCTCTCCCCGCCCATGGTGGGGTTCACAAACCTACATGTTAGAGGACCCCTGAGCCTTCTGATTGGGACAGAGTAAAGGGACAAAGTAGGTGGCTAGATAGATAATCCCACTCGGGGATCGTGATTACTCAAGACAGCGGTTGTGCATAACCACAAAACCAAGCAGGCTTGCTTAACACAAAGCCATGCAACAGAAGCATAAGACATGCCCCAAACACAAAACAATGGTGGCGTGAGACCTACCTCCTGCTCAGTGAGCTCAGTAAGTTAATGATCCCTAGGACATGTTCTCTGCACACATTAAAAAAATGATCATTTGTGGACCTGGCTTGACCATGTAGGGACAAGAAAACTTCCCTGCTCAACCTGGAGGGGGAGCTGATGATGGAAGCATGATGTCTACTCAGGAAAGACAAAGTTCTTCACTCCCTTCTCACTTTTACTTTGATTATAAAACTGTAGTCAGTTAAGTTCTTGGGTTGCAACATCTCTCACCCACTTGTAAGCCTCACAAGCATCTTATTCTATTAAATAACAAATCACTTCTTATCCATCACTTTGCCTCTTGCTGAATTCTTTTCATCCCTGAGACATAAAGGATTATGGTACCAGACCTCTTCGTAACCCCTGAAAGGACGGTTTCACTTCCTCATGTTTAGCTGTTACAGAGCAACATCATGTGATTTCTACTCCTGAGTCTGTGCCACTTTGTGCTCTCCTTGGGCTCAGTCTCCTCGTCTGTAAAATAGGAAAGTTAGACCAGCCAGTGGTCACAAAGTCAAAAGGATGCTGAGTTTGAGAGAAAAAGAACACAGTGGGCTTCAGAAAAACAAGAGTCTTTGTACCTTATGCCAGTCACTTGTCACATTGTGGTGGAATACCTTCCTTCCTGTGTTAGCTTTGGAAGGTCTTTTGTCTTTACATTTTACTAAATATCTACTTTGTGGCAGATCTGGCTCTAGGTACTCAGACTATAGAGATGAGCAAGGAGGAATACTTCTCTCAGGAACCCCACAGTCCAGGAAGAGAGACAGATATGCAATGGAATTCCTGCAGTCAAGGATGAAAGTGTTAAGGAGAGGTCCTCTGTATATGTGAGCAGAGAAATCCAAGTGACCACTCTGGGTTATGGGTGGGCTCAGGGATGAGGAAAGTCCCTGTTGAGGGAGGCACTTAAGTTGATTCTTGAGTGTTGAATACATTTCATCAGTTAAGAAAGATCATAGAAAATAGTACATACAGAGTAATCACAATGTCTAAAGATGCTAAGATGTGAAAGGGCAAGTGGATAGGTGCATTTGCAAACAAAGTATGCTAAAGGGAAAAGGGAAAGGATATTGTCTGGGAAAAGAGCCGTGATCACTGCTACCATCAGTGAGCACATGCTTCACATCAAACACCATGCCGAACGCCTTCAAACATGATACAATTCTTAAAGCTACAGATCTTATGTCTGTTTAGGTTTAGCTGCGCTGGGATAACTCCTAAATTTCAGTTGCTTCATCCAGTGACTGTTTATTTATCACCCACACATAATCTGTTGGAATCTGGTTCATTATCCAGGGCAGCTGCCTCCTAAGTGTTGGCTCAGCATTCAGTCTCCTTAATTCTCATAGCACCTTCATATCAACACATGTCCTCACATTTGCCAAAGGAAAAAGTGGGCTGGAGAGTCTGATCCCAGGAACTGAATGCCTCTACACGGAGGTAACACACACCACTTCTGCTTTTTTTTCCCCAGGTTCTGCAGGTCACTTCAGCACACCTAACTTCAGAAAAGAAAGAAATGTAACATCCAGAATTATAAGAGAAGCAGGTACTGGGAAACACAAGCAGCTTACTACAGGTAGCTACTATTATTCTCATTTCACAAATGTGGAGACAGAAACAGAGAAGTTACTCAAGGTCACACAGCTGGCAACTGGCAGAAGCAGAACTTGAACTCAGATGGGTCTGACTTCAGACTTCACACTTTTCTTTACTGGGAAATACATATGCCATGTCCAAATGATTTGGACTTCATCCCAATAGTAATGGGAGGTTATTGAAAGGTTGTAACAAGGCTATGGTTTTTCCAGTGGTCATGTATGGATGTGAGAGTTGGACTGTGAAGAAAGCTGAGCGCCGAAGAATTGATGGTTTTGAACTGTGGTGTTGGAGAACTCTTGAGAGTCCCTTGGACTGCAAGGAGATCCAACCAGTCCATTCTAAAGGAGATCAGTCCTGGGTGTTCTTTGGAAGGAATGATGCTAAAGCTGAAACTCCAGTACTTTGGCCACCTCATGTGAAGAGTTGACTCATTGGAAAAGACTCTGATGCTGGGAGGGATTGGGGGCAGGAGGAAAAGGGGACGACAGAGGATGATATGGCTGGATGGCATCACTGACTCGATGGACATGAGTTTGAATGAACTCCGGGAGATGGTAATGGACAGGGAGGCCTGGCGTGCTGCTATTCATGGGGTTGCAAAGAGTCGGACACGACTGAGCGACTGAACTGAACTGAACTGAACAGGGAGAACACACATCCTATGTGTATTTTAGAAATACATCTGGAAACAGTGACAGATGAGGGACAAAACTGAGGATGTGAGTTCCACTCCAATTGTTATGACAGCTTTCGGACAGTGCCTATTCTGGGAACTGTAAGGGGGCAGCAGATCCAAAGGCCACTAAGAGTCAGAGTAGAGAGGTTTTAATAAATATGTGATGATGAAAATAAAGGGTAAATAGAATAAAAAGAATAATGAAAAGGGAAGGAGGGACAAACATGATGAGTTGGGTCCTGGCTTGCACAACTAGGAGAACAGAAGTGCCATTTAACAGGACGGGGATTAAGTCAAGTATCAGGCCAGTGGTGCTTGTTTCTGTTTTCAGTGGGGATAGGGACTTATGTAAGTGATTCAGATCTGAACATGCTGAATTTGAGATTCCTATGAAAATTCAAGTGAAGAGCTCCAGCAGACACTTAAGCATATGCATCTTAAATTTATTTTAAAAGGTTTTAGTTATAGGTAAATATTTGGGCAAAAAAAAATGCAAAAGTGATAGTCCAAATCATATGACTGATGAAATTACCAGGAGAGGGAAAAAAAGAAAAAGAAACAAGAAAAAAATAATGTACGATGGAGCAACCAGTCTGGAATACAGAGGTTTAAAATGTCCGGAGGGTAGAAAGTTCATTGTAGTCACCTTTGATCTCTCCACTTAATTCAAGGCAGAATCCAAAAGATTTTCCTGACTACAGTTGGCTAAATTTATGAAACAGAAAACACACTAGAGTGGGCAACATCTGGAAATAAGATCCAATGAATGCATATTGTCTACACCGAACAGGATGAAGGTACCCAAACTTCACAGTCCTAGAAACCAAGCCACACATACACACACACAATTTTTGTTTTTTATGAAATATTTTTTATCCGTTTTGGCTTATTACCAAAGAAATATATATTTACTGTAAGTTGTAGTAAGAATATGTGTAAGAAAAGGAACGTAAACTAGTTGTAATACTAACACATCCCTTCCTAGGCTCACTTTTTTGGCATGGGGGAAAGCTAGAAAAGCAAAGGACTTAGTAATGGAAAGGGGAGGGGGGCAGTCGGGGAGCTCTATTTATTTAGGGTTCCCTGATTCCATTAAGCTTCCATGCTTCAGAGCCTGTCCACACCTTCCAGATTAGGCTCCGCTTTCCTTTCACCATGGGAAGGGGGAAAAAAAGGAATGTAACTTATTAGCCACACATAAATATCTTTCGTTAAACTGCTCTGAGCTATTGCTGTTGTTAACACAATGGGCTGTCAATGTCAATGCGAAACCCTTTCTGCAGAAGCGGCAACAATGACTACGTGAAACTCTTTTCTGCGCTGAAGCAGAAAGCGAGGCATTCGGGAAAGTCACTCTTTTTGCAAACATCGCGGCCTGTGAGATCTGCCCAAAAAAAGAGCTGATCATATGCCTGTTATCCCAAAATAGCACCTTCCTCCATTACGCCGAGGTTCAGCGCAAAACTGACTCATGCGGCTCTGGGATCGCTGCCAGGGCAGAGCGCCGAGCATCCGAGCCCGCGGGCCGCGCGGCATCAACAGGCGGAGACACCGCGGGACCGGACTGCGCGGGTCCCTGCGACGCGCTCCGGACTCCGGCTTCGCAGCCAAGAAGGCGACAGCTTTCAGTAGCCACCGTGTTAGAGCGTAGACATCTCGGTGGGGCTCTCGGGGCCTTATTAAAAATCTGTCACATCCTGATTCTGCTCCGAATCTGCTCCCTGTTCCGGGGTTGCTCCACAAGGGCAGCAGCTCAGTTCCTGCGCGATCCCGCATTAGTTCTTCGACATCAGCCAACCCGAGTCGCTTCTTCGCCCTCACCCAAGGCCAGGTCACTACCCTCCTTAACAGCAGCCCCAGGGCTCCACCCTCCTCAACCTGGTTCAAGCTATCGCGTCCCCTGCCCACGCCCCACAGCGGTCTTCCTGGAGCGCTTCCATCCACGGGTCATCTCCCTCCTCAGAACTCTCTCTGGACCCCCGTGTTCCTCAGTACTATTATTTTCTTTACATTCTGTTGTAATGTCCTTACTGGTCTTTACAATCTTTCTTATACACTGAGTTATCCACAATGCCTAGAATATGATAGATAATTTATGGAACAAATGTAATGTATTTTTGTATGTAACAAAAATAATGAGGATGAGTAAGGAAACTGAGACTCTTCAGAACCCTCACATATATTGATAGTAATCTAGATCCCAAATGGAAGTTATTAATAAATGTGGCTCCTATTTTTCTTCTCCTTTAGTTTTCCTTCCTTCTTGAAAGAGATGTTTGCATTGCAGAATATGAGCTCTTTTCTGTCTTCCTTCCTCCCAGATCATGTATCTAACAATCTTCTCTAAATAATTCTTGGTCTTCAACCCTTGATTAAATTCTCTGCCTTGAGTGCCCAGGTGATCTTCAGGAAGCCCTTTTGAGAAACTCTTCTAGCTGGAAAATCCACCATGATCACAGACAGATGCAATTTCTATATACGTTTTGTTATTAATGGTGCTGATGAGTTTCCAGTTGATTTAGGAGAGAAAACCAGTGCTAGAACTCATCATAAGGACATAATACAGGAAAATGCAGCATGTAAGAGTGACAAGTTTTATAATGCTCAACAAAATCCAAATAAGTACACATCTTGCATTCTATACAAGCTTATGGTATTTCAACCTCTGTATTGAAACTCAAGGATTCTTTGCTAAAATTTTACACCAATGAACACCATTCTTTCAGTCTAAATAGGTAGAAACATAATGCTACAAATTGACCTCTTGATTACTTTAGAAATTCTCTACAAGACAGTCTTAGTAAGAGCTGTAAAAGAACACCATAGCTCAACACAGCGATTCACAACAATAATTTCAATTTTTTATACATAATAAAAAATCCAGGGGGAATCACTTAGAGCAAAATGACACTTTATAAAACACTTTAAAAGCCTACAGAGAAAAAATAAGGATCATTTAATAGTTGTATTACTTTACACAGAATGTGCTATGCTGTACTAAGTTGCTTCAGTCGGGTCCAACTCTGTGCAACCCTATAGACTATAGCCCACCAGGCTCCTCTCTCCATGGGGATTTTCCAGGCAACAATATTGGAGTGGTTTGCCCTGCCCTGCTCCAGGGGATCTTCCCGACCCACGGGTCAAACCTGCGTCGACTACATGTCCCAAGTTAGCAGGCAGACTTTTTACTACTAGTACCACCTAGGAAGCCCTTACAGAGAACAGATACTTAATACATATTAGAAGAAGAAAAAGAGTGTGGGAGGGAAGGATGATGATGTATAGCTCTAGGAACAAAGAAACAGCGTTTTCAAAGATTTTTTTTGATACTTGGATCAGCCCAGGTCTGAGTGATAAACAAAGGTCTATACTAAAGAGTTTCATTCTACATTCAGTGGTCACATGTAAGAAGGTGATTTGGGGAAGATGCTCATTTATTTTAGGAAAGGGTTCTCATTCCCAAGTGCTTATGGAACATACTTTGGACTGGCCTTAAGCAGAATTTGGGGAAGAGGGGTGATGGTGGTTACTTGTGCAGTTTAACAGAAAAAAAAAAAAAGCATAATCAATATACCTGTGATAGTTAATTTTATGTGTCAACTTGACTGGGTTACAGGGTTCCCAGATATTTGTTCAAATATTATTTGGGTATTCTGTGAGGATGTTTCTGAATGAGGTTAACGTTTCAGTTGGTAGACTGAGGAAAGCAGATTGTCCTGTCCAGTGCGGCTGGGCCTCATCCAGTCAGTTGAAGGCCAGAGGAGAATAAAACACCCATCATCCCACTGACAGTAAGAGAGTTCTGTCAGACATCTTTTGAACTGAAACTCTGGCCCTTCTTGTACTACAGGAACTTCTAGTCTTTGGACTTGAACTGAGACATTAGTTGTATAGATTTTAGACTTGTCAGCCTCCATAATGACATGAGCCACTTCCTTCTAATAAGTCTTTATATGTAAATAATACATATTTTGGACTTGCCAGGTGGTTCTAGTGGTAAATAATCCACCTGCCAATGCAGGAGACACAAGAGACACAGGTTCAATCCCTGGGTTGGGAAGATCCCCTGGAAGAGGAAATGGCAACCCACTCCAGTATTCTTGCCTGGAAAATCCTATGCACAGAAGAATCATGGGATTTCAAGAGTCAGACACTAACTTGGCAACTAAACAACAACAATTGATACATAAGACATACTTAAAATTTGAAAATAATTATCTTGAGTGAAACAAGCTACACACAAACACACACAGAAAGTACTTTCTGTATTATATCATTTGCATGAAATTCTAGAAAAGTGAGCTAAGCAATAATGACAGAAAGCAGACAGTGATTACCTAGGGGTGGGCTGGAGGCAAAGAGGTGAAGAAGTTCAAATGGGAATGGGGGTATGATTGTTACATTCATTTATTTTATTGCTGGGATGGGTTCATGTCAAAACTTGCATCATTTAAAATATATCAATTATACCTTTACAGAGCTTTAAAAATTTAATGTAAAAAAGTGATCAAGATGTTGGCTCTGGCCTGCTGCACTCAATTTTGGGATGGAGGATGTTCCCTTCAGATCAGTCGCTCAGTCGTGTCCAACTCTTTGCGACCCGATGAATCACAGCATGCCAGGCCTCCCTGTCCATCACCAACTCTCGGAGTTCACTAGGACTCATGTCCATCGAGTCAGTGATGCCATCCAGCCATCTCATCCTCTGTCATCCCCTTCTCCTCTTGTCCCCAATCCCTCCCAGCATCAGAGTCTTTTCCAACGAGTCAACTTTTCGCATGAGGTGGCCAAAGTACTGGAGTTTCAGCTTTAGCATCATTCCTTCCAAAGAACACCCAGGGCTGATCTCCTTCAGAATGGACTGGTTGGATCTCCTTGCAGTCCAAGGGATTCTCAAGAGTCTTCTCCAACACCTCAGTTCAAAAGCATCAATTCTTCGGCGCTCAGCCTTCTTCACAGTTCAACTCTCACCTCCATTCATGACCACAGGAAAAACCATAGCCTTGACTAGACGAACCTTTGTTCCCTTATGTGTCAATGTTCCCTTAGCCAATACTCGCAGCCCAATGGGAGAAGGGCTGGAGCAGACACATGGAGGGATCTGAAGTCTCTTGCTCTCTGCTTCCCACTAGAGGGCGCCTATGTTGGAGAATTTGTTTTTCCGTTTTCTTTTGTTTCTTGGTCATTAGATATGTCTTTGGTATCTCCTCTTAAGCCTACTTCCTTACTAATTAAGACTGATATAGTTAAGATACATGGCTTCCCCGATGTCTCAATAGGTAAGAGAATCCACCTGCAATGCAGGAGACACAGGAGATGTGGGTTCGGTCCCTGGGTTGGGAAGATCCCCTGGAGGAGGAAATGGTAACCCACTCCAGTATTCTTGCCTGGAAAATCCCATGGACAGAGGAGCCTGGTGGGCTACAGTCCATGAGTCACAAAGTGTCAGACACAACTGAGAACTAACACTTACAGTTAAGATAGAGACTTCCCGGATAAAGAACCTGCCTGCCAATGCAGGAGACATAAGAGATGCAGGTTTCAATCCCTGGGTAGGGAAGATCCCCTGGAGGATGGCATGGCAACCCATTCTAGCACCCTTACCTGGAGAATCCCATGGACAGAGGAGCCTGGTGAGCTACGGCCCACAAGGTCACAAAGAGTTGGAAACGACTGAAGTGACTTAGCACAGCACATAGTTAAGATCTTGTCTAGATTGCTTTTCTAACTGATTTGGCCTAATGATAGACTTTACACTCCAACATATAATTTGCAGGACTGTTAAGATTTAAACTGCTTTATGAAGCACCTAGATGCCACTTTGTAGGTACTTAATACATTATAATCATTATGTTAATAATATTGTTAATACTATAAGGTTATATTTATGATAAGGATAAGGAAGGTCACTGAAAAGAAATAACTAAGGTTTTCTTTCATCAATAGATTTGCTCTTCCTAATGGACATTTGAGATTGTACTTTCACCATCTGAGTAACCTTAGTTTTAAATAGTCAGATAAATCAGGTCACTGTGGGAAGGGGTGAGTTGAGGTTAAACATTAATAAATCCTTTGGGAGTTCAGGTAGTTGAATAATGCTCTTTCTCAGCACCTTAATGCAGCCTTTCTCTGCTAAAAAGGAGAAAAGAAAAAGAATCACTGTTGCCTTTGGGTTTGGGTTACAGAAGTCGAGTGCAGGGAAAGAAGAATCCCTAGTTTTCTAATTTGTAAAACAATTTCATATTCACCATCTCATTTCATCTGCAGAGCAACTGCATTGTAACCAAGGAAGGGGACGTTACTCCATCTCACAGATGAGAGACCTGAAGGTAAATCAGAGGAGGCGACTTGCTGAATACCACACAACACACTCAGCATTAGAACAGCTGACCCTAAGTCTTGTACATTTTATGTAATATTCAAATGTTTAAGAAGAGAGACTGATTGGAGAAGAATATGTGATAAGGAAGTACTTTGTGACTCAAAGAGTAACATTTTATAAGGTACCGAGGGGAAACCAGGTCGATGTATTATTTGAGTACTATGGCCTCTGCTTATAAAAAGAGAATGATTAATTAAATCATAATAAAATGCATCAGATGGAGCCTTTAAGAGCAGTTAATGACATGGGGAAAGTGCTCACATTTTAATAACAGGCTTGAAAGGCAGAAAAGAACAACGGTTTAGTCCCAAATCTGTTAGGTGACACAGCAAGAGAAAGAATTTACCCGAATATGAATGGTAGCCAGGATCTTTCTGGTGTTAAGACTATAAGTGTCTTTTTTTGTTTGTTTGTTTCTTTATTCTATTTTATATTTTATTTGAACTGTGGACATACACTGCTGTTCTTAGTGCAGGAAAAGGAACTATGTTTTTAAGGGAAAAAATAGTTCTAACAGTCATTGTGCACGATTTCCTAAATATTTGGCCCACTGTCCTGTTGATTTCAACTCCAGCAGCAAAATCCTCACAAAGGGTATTGTTCACAAAGTGGAACACGATCCTGACAGATTTACCTGGAGAACTACGTGCCTTTTGGCAATGCCAAAGAGATGAAGCTGGAACAGACTTTAATAAATTAAAAAAAAAAAGCTGAGACAGAGAACAAAGGAAGAGGAAATGTTGCCATATGGCATAGAGGGACTCATTTAAAAACTAGGAATTGTAAATGGAGACAGACCAAGACTAAAGGAATATGGAGGAAGCGACTGAAGCTTATCAAATGATCTAACATAGATCTAACCCCACTGAATTTTAATCTCTCTAATAATAACTGATTTATTCATCTTTCTAACCTCACAGTGACATGCACAGTACTGGCAAATAGTAGGTACTTGAATTGTAGTTGTAGGTTGAATAACATGCCGTATTCAAAAAATCTTAAAATCCTAGTGTGGGGTGGTTAGGTAAATCCCTAAAGATATGCTTTAATTTTTTAAAAAAACGTTTCTTTTTCCATGACAAGTGGTACATGTAGGTAAATATGTTTGGTTCTGAAAGAAGGTGCAGGCAGAGAGTAAGGTCTGATAAAATGAGTTACCGGAGGTGAGGGGAGACAAAGTATATTTGAAAATAGCAACACTGTGCATTCACCTCATGAAGAACAGTCATGGTCTACGAAAACAAAATATCTTTTTAGTACATTTGCCTAAAAAAGAAAATAAGACTCTGGTTACCTGTGTTGTATCAGATTAATAACAGGTAATAATAAAGGCACTCACCATATATTCATAGCAATTACAGTGTGCCAGGAACTGCTCTAAACTCTTTATATATATAAAGATCGGGAAGACTCCCAGGTCGGGAAGATCCCTTGGAGGAGGGTATGGCAACCCACTCCAGTATTCTTGCCTGGAGAATCCCCATGGACAGAGGAGCCTGGTTGGCTACAGTCCACGGGGTCACAAAGAGTCAGACACAACTGAAGCGACTGAGGATGCATGATTATATATGTGCGTGCGTGTGCGTGTGTGTGTATATACGTATTATATACTAATTTAATTTAATTATATAGTGTGTGTGTGTGTATATATATATATATATATATCAGATCAGTCACTCAGTCGTGTCCAACTCTCTGTGACCCCATGAATCGCAGCACGCCAGGCCTCCCTGTCCATCACCAACTCCCGGAGTTCACTCAGACTCACGTCCATCAAGTCAGTGATGCCATCCAGCCATCTCATCCTCTGTCGTCCCCTTCTCCTCCTGCCCCCAATCCCTCCCAGCATCAGAGTCTTTTCCGATGAGTCAACTCTTCACATGAGGTGGCCAAAGTACTGGAGTTTCAGCTTTAGCATCATTCCTTCCAAAGAAATCCCAGGGCTGATCTCCTTCAGAATGGACTGGTTGGATCTCCTTGCAGTCCAAGGGACTCTCAAGAGTCCTCTCCAACACCACAGTTCAAAAGCATCAATTCTTCGGTGCTCAGCCTTCTTCACAGTCCAACTCTCGCATCCATACATGACCACAGGAAAAACCATAGCCTTGACTAGATGGACCTTTGTTGGCAAAGTAATGTCTCTGCTTTTCAATATGCTATCTAGGTTGGTCATAACTTTCCTTCCAAGGAGTAAGCATCTTTTAATTTCATGGCTGCAGTCACCATCTAATTCTCGCAAAGGTGCCTGTCAATGAGTCCAATTTTCCTCCTGCCTGATCTCTTCATTTTCTTAGGGAGGGAATTGAAGCACAGGAAGATTAAGTGATTTGCCTAAGGTCACAGCTAGGAAGTAGCAGAGACAGGGTTTGAACTCAAGCTTTTTGTATCCAGAGTCTGTATTCTTAATCCTCTATCATCCTTCAAGGAAACCTACCAATGATGTGCAATCTACACATACATGAGAGACATACTTATTAATTGCTCTTCTTCCTTAATTCCCAGGAAATTTTGTCTCCCAAAGTTGATCTGCAGCAGGACGTATGCCTTCACCTATTGCCCCTCTTAATTCCCATGACATCAGTACCATTCGAACCACACAATGGAGTTCTGCTATAACATGCTTGGCATGCTTGGCATTCAGCTTTCTTTTGAAAATACTACCTTTTCACTCAAATTGTCAAATGTAAAGAAAGAACAACTTTCCAGGCAATTAATAAGAAAATAAGAATTGGGTCACCATATGTGAAATATTTTGGGGATTTGATTTTAGTGCTCCTATCACTGCAAAGTGAGTAAGCTCATATTATTCCCACCTGCAAAGGAACAGCCTTCATGAACTACATTTTCATCACATAGACACACACATCCATTTTCTATAAGAATGCTCAGCCCATCTGCTCACATTTAAAAATATAAATTGAAGACCTCCCACGCTGCCTTGGTTTGTAAAATGTCTATCACCAAATCTTTATTCTAAGACTCCTGTAGGTCTATGATTTATTTTCCTTTCACTTTTCCTTTAATGGTTTTCACTACTTCTCTTCCAAATACCTGATGTTTATAATCAAGTTTTCTCTCTTAGACAAAAATCTCAAAAGGGCAGGATTGCAGTATTGCCTCCATCTGAAATGTGTCTTCATTTTGAGGAAAATGTTTACTATTTGGGAATAGTCTTCTCTGCAGCCTGATACTAAGCCCATGCCCAGGATGGCAAGTTAGGATGCTCTATTTCTTCTCAAGTTACAAGACTTAGTTGCAATAGCACTAATGAAAAACCACCCTTCAAAGAGACACACAAAAGACAAAATTGTGTACACAACTCTTGTATTTATTCAAAGCTCATTCCCTAAAGATATTTTAAGAGATTAAAAACTAAGTTGCACATACCTGTCCCTGAACAAAGGGGTGGCGATATTGTTGGGGTGAGTACCCCTTCTACCCCCATGGAAATATCCCCTCTTAGGTTGGTAGGCTTATAAGAACTATATCCACACTGCTGTAAACCACATTCACCCATTCATTCATTCACGCAGTTCGACTGTACTGAGTGCCATCTGCTGGGCACTCATAGCAACATAGGGACACAGAGATGACAGATCCTGCCCCCTGACTTCAAGCAACTTATATTCTGAGGAGGGAGGAAGACCAGCACTGGGCTTCTGACTTCAAATTCAGTGCTCCTTCTTTTCCTTTTTAAAATCTGAGATATGTAATGCTGTAGCCGACTCTTTTATTTCCTTCAACTTACTCCTTTTTTGTGTATGAAGGTCCTTTACACAAAACCTTACCCAGTGAACCAGTTCAAGTTCTAAACAGTGCCAAGTGCCCGGCTGCAGAGATGACCACCAGTGCATGGTATTACAGCAAAATACTGGAATTTGGCAAGGAGTCAAGATTTCTGCATTTTGCAAATGCTACTGAATTGCTTATTTTTAAAAATGTGATTCGAAGACTAAAATTGCTTCAAACTTGCCCTGAAGTCCAACTCCAGGATTTTTTTTAGGATATAGCTAGAGACCACTGAGCCATGGAGCAGGCTTTGGTGAGGGAATGTGTCATAATATTCAAATACGTAGGCCTTACAGTGTGGCTCCAAGTCAGCTCATGTCTGCTGAGGGCAATTTGTCTGTGTCCCACTTTGAGATTTTTCAATAAATGCTGCTCAATAAAGATCTTAAAGATACTAATTCATGTTAGGAAGTGTTTAATTGGGGATTGGGTTGTTTGTTTGAAATCCACAATACAAAGGATATGATGGAAATAATCAGAAATGTGCATAAAACATCTATCAAAATATTCTCTTTTATAACAGAAAAAAATTAGACACAGTATGTTCAATGATAGGAGAATGATTAATTATGGGATTGTAGTTGCACAGATAATTGTGCTACCATTTAACATAAGAGAATTTCAGTGATGTGGGCCAATAAACACAGTTTATGACAAAGTGAATAAAGTAGGTAAAAAAGTGTAAGATCCAAAGTGTGTTCAAATATATTTCAACACATCTTTCAAAAGAGATAGGAATAATATATGCAAAAGTATCAAGAATCTTAACTGATCAGTTGGACTCCCTAGTCTTCCTCAATTTTGTCATGCTCTTTCTCATGAAGGTCTTCAGATGTTCTGCCCACCCTACCTGAAATGCTCAACTCTCGTTCCTCCTCTCGCTCACCCTTCAGGTGTCCACTCACATCACTACCATCCCACTGGGCTCCACCTCATAGCTTCCCTGGTGGTATCCTACTTTGGCATCCCGCACTCTGTATTATACTATTATTACATGCTTTATTTCAAGTGTTAGTTCACTTATCTGAGAGATAATTAACTTCTCAAAGACTTACACTATGTCTCTCATGCTTAAATCTGTGGTACTAACTTATACAGTTCATAGTCAAAAGCAAATCTATAAAAAGAGTAAATTATCTTATTTTCTTCATATCATTTTCTAAATTATACACATTTTCTTCAATAAAGATCTATTTCTTTTGCAAGTACAAAAAAGATAAATGTTGTATATGCTGTTATTGCCATTGAAGATCTTCATTAAAATGAAAACATTTTAGAAGTATTCAAAATTTTCCATCCTTCAGACTCCAAAAGGCCTGATGGCTTCTTAATCTATCTAAGGAAACTATAATTCAAAATTTCCCTACATCTTTCAGAATCTAAATGGCATGGTGAATTTTTAATCTATCAATGTGATGAGCACATTTACTCTAAAATACCATCATGTTGAATTAGCTAAAAGATTATAAGCAGATAGGAAAATGCCTGAAACTGTGAACACCTTTTTCTCTTTGGGATATTCAAGTGTTCTGTTGGATTCAATGTTTGACTCCTTGACAATATTTCTGCTACATTAATACTTGCTCAGGATTTATGGGAAGATAAAATAATGCTGGGTCCAATAAAATAGAATCCTTCTGAACCCTTGACTATTAGAAGCTAAATGTATAACAACTGTGCAATGCTAAACTGAGTTCAACATAATTCACCTTTGCAATAAGCTTTGCCATTTTATTTCAGAATTACTCAAATTATGATGGCTTTAAAATAGCTTCAAGCTTTTAAAAATATTATGGCTATGTATTTAGAATTTTTATAAAGTTATTTTTAGGCTTCTAGCAGATCTTAGACTATTAATATAAAATCAATGTTTATATTTTATTTTTTATCTCCTTTCAAAGTACATTCTATAAATACCAATGAAAGAAATTGACCTATAAGAGAGGAAAACAAATAAGGTTTACCTACTTAAGGTTAAGATTGCTATCAATATCATGGTTATTTATTCTTATTCCTGGATTACTATTTCCCAACTTTTCATACCATAGCTTATCAAGTTAGAAAGAGGATGAATGAGCTGACCCTGGACAAGGATGAAGCCTTCCAACTACTGAGCCCTGTTTGATGGGGTCTAGCACAAAAAAAAACAAAAAAGACATCAAATGCCATGTTAGAAGTGAGGACAGTCCTAAAGGCCTATTGCCAAGATGGCTCAGAGCTTTAAAGCAAGGTATAATCTCAGACCTGATGTTTGTGAATAGAAGACCGAGCAGATAATGCTTTCCCAGCCATAAGAAGAAAACCCTTGCCTTGCTGTCTGTGTGACTATAGGTTACAGAGATTTGAGCGTGGACCAGAATCAAGGTGAAGACAATGAAGTCAGTACAAAGGCCTCTGCCCGCCCTCTAAGCTTCATTTGACGTTCCCGGTCTGAGCTCCCCAGCATACCCCGCAAGGCCCACTCCTCAGTCTCCTTCCTTCCTCCCATCCTCAGACACCACACACACGCACATTCTGCACACTACCCTTGACTCTCTAATTTTCTCATTTTGTTGCTCCTTCCATCCCTACTCATCACATAGAGCCTGACCTAAATGAGATTTTATCTGTTCCTCAGTCTTTGCCAATACTCCCCTCCCTTCACATACGGGTTCACACCTCAGCACCCCGTGCGTAATGTGCTTCTTTAATTTCTCTCCAAGTCACTGGTGAACATTCCTCTCATCTTCTAATACATTCTCCACAGAACCTAGTGTAGTGTACAAAACGTAGAAGGTACATAAGATCTAATGGGACACAGCTGAGTTTAATGATATTCTTCCTTAAAATATTTATACTTCTCTAATCGTCTTCACAGTATGATCTGTTTCCTCAGTAGAGAAAGTAGTGGTTGGTCTAAATGGAAACTTTGAGCAAAGAGAGTGAGACTCCCGTTGAAGTCAGTTAGGTTTGTTCTTGTGGTAGTTTTCAGCCCTTTGGAAGCAGCAAGAAAAGTTTTAAAATTTAAGACTTGGTTACTAAGTCACAGGTAATAGCAGAACCAGATCAAAGCAGCTTTGAGTTTGCAAATTTCAAATCTGGTTCTTTCTAAAATGAATCGGGAAAAATAAAACTCTTAAATTTTGGACCATCTGACTTCATCTCACAACTGCAGAGCCTGCCTGGTCACAGCCTGGACCACTGGAACAGTTCCCTGGGGGTACCACACTGACAGGAATCTAGAGAAGGCATCAATACTAGGATTCCTGTCTCTCTAGATATTTTTATAAAGATGTTATCTCCTAATCCTGAATTTCAAGTTTAGATTGTATTATAGGCCTTATAAAAATCTGTTTCTGAAATCATTGTTTTATCTTTTTCTCTGGTAACTTAAATCCTGGGGAAAATTCAGGCTAACTTAAGAAAGCCTGCTGAGCTGCTCTGAAGAATCAGGTTATGCTGTTTTAAAAAAAAAAAAAAAATCTGATCTCATAATCTTCTTTAGAAATACATAGGAACACCAAACTGATTTACCATGGATAATGGAGTTGGATGATTAAGGTATTTCTGATTCCCATTTAAGGGATCCGAGACCAGCTTTATCCCATGCCTATATCTCCACTGACATTTCCTATATTCTTTTTTAGAAAAAGTAGAAGAATTGAAAAGTTACTAGAAGATTAGCCATTCTACATTCTACACTCTTCATTCCTAACTGCTGTTTCTCTGTAACTTTTGTTAACTGCCCCCTCCCCCAACCACTGATCATTTCTGGAGGGCACTTGTATGTATGGAAAAGCTGTACCCTATTCCTTTGTTGTATGCCAATTTTCTTTTATCTAATGTGAAACTTGTCATAATCACTTTATATAGTACTTGAACTCATTTTCTTTGACCAATCATGAAGACGTAATTGTAAGAATTTGTATCTGGAAGGTATATTAGAAATCCCTTTGGGAAATAGTGACCCAGAGAGGTCTAGAGGTTCACCTGAGGCCTCAGGTGTCCCCATGGGCCCAGAAGCAGACTCCAACCTGTGGGTTCAGAGCTCGGGGCTCTTTCTATCTAAGGTTGCCCTACTGTTACCCTTACATAGTGGTTTGGCTTTATCTAGCAGCACACTAACACTTCAGCCGTCTTTCCTATCCCTGACCTTATCACCCAAATTTGTAGACAAAATCTGATATTCCTCCCCTACTCATCCTGGTTGTGCCAGCCTGTTCTGCTGAACTAATGTCTGCTCCCTAACTGTCTTGCTATCAGCTTCTAAGATTCTTTTCTCTGCTCCCTGTGCTTGGCTAAGCCGACTCCTCAGGTTCTAAGTTTCTCTTGGGCTATTACTTAGTGTTGCTGCTACTGCTGCTGCTAAGTCACTTCAGTCGTGTCCGACTCTGTGCGACCCCAGAGACAGCAGCTCACCAGGCTCCCCCGTCCCTGGGATTCTCCAGGCAAGAACACTGGAGTGGGTTGCCATTTCCTCCTCCAATGCATGAAAGTGAAAAGTGAAAGTGAAGTCGCTCAGTCGTGTCCGACTCCCAGTGACCCCATGGACTGCAGCCTACCAGGCTCCTCCGTCCATGGGATTCTCCAGGCAAGAACACTGGAGTGGGTTGCCATTTCCTCCTCCAATGCATGAAAGTGAAAAGTGAAAGTGAAGTCGCTCAGTCGTGTCCGACTCCCAGTGACCCCATGGACTGCAGCCTACCAGGCTCCTCCGTCCATGGGATTCTCCAGGCAAGAACACTGGAGTGCGGTGCCATTTCCTCCTCCAATGCATGAAAGTGAAAAGTGAAAGTGAAGTCACTCAGTCGTGTCCGACTCCCAGTGACCCCATGGACTGCAGCCTACCAGGGTCCTCCGTCCATGGGATTTTCCAGGCAAGAGTATTGGAGTGGGGTGCCATTGCCTTCTCCTTACTCAGTGTTACTTTTCCTCTATTGATGAACCTGTAAAGCTGCCAGCAAAACTCTGCTCCTCCACAGAGAATGGCATTCCCATCTCCAAACAGCATCCATTTTTTCAACAGTTTATGCCAGGCACTAACTGGGTGCCTTGTTGAAGCCAGTGAATCAGTTAAAGACAAAATGGGGTTCAATACTTTAGAGAGAATTCTAATTCTGGAAATAGGTTTATTCTGTTGGATTTAACAACAAGTGAGAAAAGGTCACCCTACTTTTAATGAAGTAAAAGTGGCAATAGCAAAAGTTAATTCAATATTTAAGGAACAAATTGCAAGCCAAGTCAGTTCCTTCTATGTCAGAACCAAATAACATTTATAAAGTGCCTTAAAGTGCTGGGCACTGGGCTTCCTGCCTGTTACACTGGCTTTTCTGTGCCATTTTAACTTCACAATAACCCTAGAAGCAAAAGAATTAAAACCCAGGCCTGTCCAACTTGAAATATCTGGATTTTCTACAATATATAATGAAAACTTGCCTCTTCCTAGCTGGGGGTAGGGGTAGGAGTGGTGCATTTCAGATGTATGGTGAAATCCAACTCTTATCCACGGTTTGGCACCATCTGGTTAACAATTTTCTCGTTCCTGTTAAGTGACACAAGAAAGTCCAGGCCCATGACTGGGTGGGACTTCCTGACAGCAGCAGTGATTCTGGTACCTGTCTTACCAGCTTGACCCAAGGAGATGGATCTTGTAAAATTCTGAGGTTCTTCAGCTCCCCTTTCCTGAGGAGAGGTCGCCTGCTGTTTTCTGACCTCCATGCTCACTGCACAGGCAGGAGCCCCCAACAACACAGAACCAGCAAAATAATAGCTGTAAGAATACTTCAGGAAATGGTTCATTTCCTTATATGAAGATGGGAAAGGAATTAGCTGTACTTGCAGAAGTGGAATATTGTGCCTAAGAGTTCAGCTTCACTGATGAAACCCCCTCATCACTTATATTTACTTGAGTACATATATGTAGTTGAAAATGAAGCAGTATCTCTAAGAGCTGGTGAAGAGACCATATAACAGTAGTAATAATATATGAAGTAGTAATAATATATGAATATACATATAATAATATTATATGTAATAATATATGAAGATATGATATTGTATTGGACCTAAATTATCAAATGATAAGAGCTTGATATTAGAAAGTGGGGAGTAGCCTATAAAAGAAAAATTAATTGCCATCATGATGATTACTGTATATAAAAATTTGCTGAATACATGTGTGAAAGGGCACTATTCAAAATCAAATGAAGAGGCTGGCAGTGATTGCTTACTATGCCCTACTGATTTTTTCTGAGTAGAGTGTGGTTGCTTAACTCAAATGAGGTATGGGTAACAAACAAATAATATACAACATTCATAAATTGGAATATTGAGGCAGACAGACTTATCTATGTTGCATTCCTGGCTCTCTATTTGCTAACCTTATACATTTACACAGGTTAATTTTTTTCTGAACCCCAATTTCCTCATCTATATGTAGGACAAAGTAATAACCGTCTCAGTGGTTACTGCAAAGATGAAATAATGTAAAGGTTCAGCACAGTGCCCAGCATAGTGATCTTTAATAAATAGTAGTTGTGCAATTAGCTATTATTGACATTATTATTATAAATTCACTCAGAAATGGTGCTTGAAAAGCTGACAAGCATTATTGGGAAGATGTTGACTGCCACTAACACATTCTGTGCTGCAATATAACTTCACCTGGACTGGATAAGGAGCGTGAAGTCAGTAAGTAGGACTCTGTTTACCTCCAGATGAAGGCAGGAGAGTACCTTTCATCCTCTCACCTTAGTAGAGAAACTTCAGTAAAAAAATACGCACATGTCTGGATCACCCCATTGAGAGCCATTTATTTCCAGTGGAAATATATATATATATGTCAAGCTGCAGACTAGACCAAACTCATTTTCCTTTCTTTTTAAATCATTCAGGTCTTTCTATTAAAACATTGAGAAGGTTACTTCTTGTTAGTAGTTTCAATTTGTACAATTTGTTCAATTCAATTCAAACAATTCTATTTGTTCAATTTGTAGTTTCAATTTCCTCTATGTCTCTTCTCTATAAATCTACCAATTTATTATTTCAGAAAGAGTATAACACAATGAGTCCTAAAATTTTTGGAGTCACTGACCTCTGGGGATCTCCTCAAAATATTGTGGGTATTAGTGCATATTATATGGAAATATAATACATACACATATTATACACATACATACAAAATATCTTGTCTAAATTTTGGAGAATCAAAGACCCTAAGTTAAAAACTCTAGGCTTTAAATCAGTTTCAGAATCACATTAAATCTTTAAAACTAATGCCAGCAAGGCATTCATTGGGAAAGTTCTCTCCATTCAGCACTTCCCTCAGTGAGAAGGTATTACCTTCTGGTAGCAATGGAGCCATCAACCTTCAACACAGAACTTAGGTAAAAGTGGTATTCAAAATGGTTGCCAGTCAGTACTGTGGAGGCACCAACCAATCAGAATAGATGACTTTAGTGCTCCAGTTAGCTCCTTAGTTCAAGTTAGTATTCTAGAAATTAAAAGAATAAGCATAATCATTTTACTTTATAAGCAGTTGTATGTATCTGTGATCATATCAGCTGTTCTAGGACTTACCTGGACTGCGGAGGCCTAGAGCAGGGCAGCCCTGGCAGAGGCTAATGCCTAATGTGGTGGTGATAGGAGAGTCCTGGGACAATAGAATGTGGTGTATTTCAATATTATAACATTCAGGACAGCAGAATTGGTGGGTACCACCTAAACATCAGCTCTATGGTTAGGTATAATAATGAAAAAATAATTTCATGCTCAAAATTCACTTGAAATACCCTTGCAAACATGGATAAAGAGAAAGAATTTTCAATCCTAAAATCTTGAGTGCCACCTTCATAGTGGCTTCCTTTGAAGCCCTTCAAAGTAATTTACACAAGACTGGGAAATAGTTTCTTGGAGGGCACAAACAGAATCTTGTGCTCACCAGGACTCAGGAGAAAGGAACATGACCCCATAAGGGACTGACCCAGACTTGCCCGGCAGTGTCTAGGAGTCTCCAGCAGAGGCGTGGGTCAGTGGTGGCTTGCTGCAGGGTTGGGGACACTGAGTGTAGCAGTAAACGCATGGGACCTTTAGACGGAGGTCGCCATTATCTGCATTACCTCCACCATAGTTTGGCTCCAGCTAAATAACAGGGTGGGAACACACCTTAGTCCAACAGAAAATTGGATTAAAGATTTACTGAGCATGGCCCTTAGTCAGTCTCTCCCATCAGGAAACTTCTATAACCCTCTTATCCTTCTCCATCAGAGAGCAAACATAATTAAAACCACAGTCACAGAAAACTAACCAATCTGATCACAAGGACCACAGCCTTGTCTAACTCAATGAAACTATGAGCTATGCCATGTAGGGCCACCCAAGACAGGTGGGTTGTAGTAAAGAGTTCTGACAAAATGTGGTCCACTGGAGAAGGGAATGGCAAACCATTTCAGCATTCTTGCCTTGAGAACCCCATGAACATTATGAAAACGCAAAAAGATACGGCACTGAAAGATGAACTCCCTAGGTTGGTAGGTGCCCAATATGCTACTGGAGACCAGTGGAGAAATAACTCCAGAAAGAATGAAGAGATGGAGCCAAAGCAAAAACAACACCCAGTTGTGGATGGAAGTAAAGTCCAATGCTGTAAAGAGCAATATTACATAGGAACCTGGAATGTTAGGTCCCATGAATCAAGGTAAATTGGAAGTGTGGCAAGAGTGAACGTCGACATTCTAGGAATCAGCTAACTAAAATGGCCTGGAATGGGTGAATTTAACTCAGATGATCATTATATCTACAACTGTGGGCAGGAATCCCTTAGAAGAAATGGAGTAGCCATCATAGTCAACAAAAGAGTCCGAAATGCCGTACTTGGATGCAACATCAAAAATGACAGAATGATTTCTGTTCGTTTCCAAGGCAAACCATTCAAAATCACAGTAGTCCAAGTCTATGCCCCGACCAGTAACACTGAAGAAGCTGAAGTTGAACGGTTCTATGCAGAACTATAAGAACTTCTAGAACTAACACCCCCAAAAGATGTCCTTTTCATTATGGGGGACTGGAATGCAAAAGTAGGAAGTTAAGAAACACTTGGAGTAACAGGCAAATTTGGCCTTAGAGTACAGAATGAAGCAGGGCAAAGGCTAATAGAGTTTTGCCAAGAGAACACACTGGTCATAGCAAACACCCTCTTCCAACAACACAAGAGAAGACTCTACACATGGACATCACCAGATGGCCAATACCGAAATCAGATTGATTATATTCTTTGCAGCCAAAGATGGAGAAGCTCTATACAGTCAGCAAAAACAAGACCGGGAGCTGACTGTGGCTCAGATCATGAACACCTTACTGCCAAATTCAGGCTTAAACTGAAGAAAGTAGGGGAAATCATTAGACCATTCAAGTATGACCTAAATCAAATCCCTTACAATTATACAGTGGAAGTGAGAAATAGATTCAAGGGATTAGATTGGATAGACAGAGTGCCTGAAGAACTATGGATGGGGGTTTGTGACATTGTACAGGAGACAGGGATCAAGACCATCCCCAAGAAAAAGAAATGCAAAAGCAAAATGGCTGTCTCAGGAGGCCTTACAAATAGCTGCAAAAAGAAGAGAAGCAAAAAGCAAAGGGGAAAAGGAAAGATATACCCATTTGAATACAGAGTCCCAAAGAAAGCAAGGCGAGATAAGAAAGCCTTCCTCAGTGATCAGTGCAAAGAAATAGAGGAAAACAATAGAATGGGAAAGACTAGAGATCTCTTCAAGAAAATTAGAGATATCAAGGAACATTTCATGCAAAGATGGGCACAATAAAGCACAGAAATGGTATGGAACTAACAGAAGCATAAGATATTAAGAAGAGGTGGCAAGAATACACAGAAGAACTACACAAAAAAGATCATCAAGACCCAGAAAATCACGATGGTGTGATCACTCACCTAGAACCAGACATCCTGGAATACGAAGTCAAGTCGGCCTTGGGAAGCATCACTACGAACAAAGCTAGTGGAGGTGATGGAATTCCAGTTGAGCTATTTCAAATCCTAAAAGATGATGCTGTGAAAGTGCTTCACTCAATATGCCAGCAAATTTGGAAAACTCAGCAGTGGCCACAGGACTGGAAAAGGTCAGTTTTCATTCCAATCCCAAAGAAAGGCAATGCCAAAAAGTGCTCAAACTAATGCACAATTGCACTCATCTCACACGCTAGTAAAGTAATGCTCAAAATTCTCCAAGCCAGGCTTCAGCAATAAGTGAAGTGTTAACTTCCAGATATTCAAGCTGGATTTAGAAAAGGCAGAGGAACCAGAGACCAAATTGCCAACATGGGTTGGATCATCGAAAAAGCAAGAGAGTTCCAGAAAAACATCTATTTCTGCTTTATTGACTATGCCAAAGCCTTTGACTGTGTGGATCACAACAAACTGTGGAAAATTCTTAAAAAGATGGTCATACAGGACCACCTGACCTGCCTCTTGAGAAATCTGTATGCAGGTCATGAAATAACAATTAGAACTGGGCGTGGAACAACAGATTGGTTCCAAATTGGGAAAGGAGTATGCCAAGACTGTATATTGTCACCCGGTTTATTTAACTTATATGCAGAATACATTATGAGAAATGCTGGGCTGGATGAAGCTCAAGCTCAAATTAAGATCACCAGGAGAAATGGCGATCTTAACCACAGCTATGCAGATGACACCACCCTTATGGCAGAAAGTGAAGAACAACTAAAGAGCCTCTTGATGAAAGTGAAAGAGGAGAGTGAAAAAGTTGGCTTAAAACTCAATATTCAGAAAGCTAAGATTATGACATCTGGTCCCATCACTTCATGGCAAATAAATGGGGAAACAATGGAAACAGTGACAGACTTTATTTTGGGGGCTCCAAAATCACTGCAGATGGTGACTGCAGCCATGAAATTAAAAGATAGTTACTCCTTGGAAGAAAAGTTATGACCAACCTAGACAGCATATAAAAAAGCAGAGATATTACTTTGCCAACAAAGGTCGATCTAGGCAAGGCTATAATTTTTCTAGTAGTCGTGTATGGATGCGAGAGTTGGACTATAAAGAAAGCTGAATACCGAAGAATTGATGCTTTTGAACTGTGGTGTTGGAGAAGACTCTTGAGAGTCCCTTGGACTGCAAGGAGATCCAACCAGTCCATCCTAAAGGAAATCAGTCCTGAATATTCATTAGAAGGACAGATGCTGAAGCTGAAACTCCAATATTTTGCCACCTGATGCAAAGAACTGACTCATTTGAAAAGCCCCTGATGCTGGGCAAGATTGAAGGCGGGAGGAGAAGGGAACTACAGAGGATGAGCGGGTTGGATGGCATCACCAACTCAATGGACCTGAGTTTGAGTAAACTCCAGGAGTTGGTGATGAACAGGGAAGCCTGGAATGCTGCAATCCATGGGGTCGCAAAGAGTCAGATACAACTGAGTGACTGAACTAAACTGAACTGAACTTGAAGCCCTTCAAAAGGGCTTCCCTTGTGGCTCAGACAGTAAAAGCGTCTGTCAGACAATGCAGGAGACCTGGGTTCGATCCCTGGTTAGGGAAGATCCCCTGGAGAAGAAAATGGCAACCTACTCCAATACTGTTGCCTGGAAAATCCCATGGATGGAGGAGCCTGGTAGGCTACAGTCCACGGGGTCACAAGGAGTTGGACATTTTCTTTGTGGCTCAGCTGGTAAAGAATCCGCCTTCAATGCAGGAGACCTGGGTTCGATCCTTTGGTTGGGAAGATCCCCTGGAGAAGTGAAAGGCTACCCACTCCAGTATTCTGGCCTGGAGAATTCCATGGACTGAATAGTCCATGGGGTTGCCAAGAGTCGCACACGACTGAGTGCCTTTCACTTTCGCTTTCATAGTATATGGCTGAAAAAGACAATATGTAAGCTTATTTTCACTTTCCTTTTTGGCTATTTGTTTATTGCATTATTCTTGCTATCAATTTCTTTGGGCATCTATGATTTCCCTGAAGTTTTATAGCACTTTTGAAAACAGTGACATATTAACGAACCCAGTGTATGGTATTACATGATAAAAATGAAAATGATATGAATAATAATGGTATTATGAACAAAAACAATTTTATAATAATACTAACTTTTGGGTTTTAGACTTTATGTGTTATTTTACATATATCATCTCTTTTAATCTATGAAACATCTCAGGATACAGGGCTTATTATCCCCACTTTACACATGAGAATATTGGGATTCAGAAAGTTGATACATTCAAGATCTAAAGATAGGAAGTAGAAGGTAGTATTCACTCCTAAGTCTTTTGATTTGGGTAGGCCATCTACAGGGTCGCACAGAGTCATACACGATTGAAGCGACTTAGCAGCAGCAGCAGCAGGCCTCTTTTCATTGCGTTAAATGATCCTGGAATTTTTATGCAGAAAGTCAACAAGTAAATCATAATGTTCTAGAGATTTAAAGAATAAAACATATTATCATTTTACCTTATTAACCAGTTGAATGTATTTGTGATCATATCTTGAAATCTTAAGTGAGAATCTTTTAAATCCTTTTAATCTGAGACTAACAGGGGTATAATAGAGGTTCCTGGAAATCCATGTCAACCTCCTGCCAGGGTCAAGAATTTCATATTTTATTAGCTTATTTTCAAAGCTTAGTCTTATAGTTTTTGTGTTACAAACATACAGATCAGCTATAATGCCCTGGAGGTTTACCACTAGAAACTAATATAATTGCTACAGGAGTGGATAACAAATCATTCACATAACCAGATTGTGCTAAATTGTCAGATGATACAAAATTTTTTGAAACTTGCAAATCATGATAAACAAGAAGAGAAACAGTGCCCCGTAGGTTACTCTCAAATCAAATAGGCAAATTCTATTAGCCTATTTCTAAGCTTAAATCTTATCGGCAGACTTGGTATGTCTGATACAAAACTGCTATTATGCAAGTTACACTGGAATGCAATAGGATTCCTGGTTGGAGGGAAGGGATAGACAGCAGAGGATGAGCTGAGAGAGAACTTAGGTGAGATTCCCAAACTGGCTGAACGACAGTGACAGAAGGAAGGTTAGCAATCACCATTAGTCCCCTCACTTTAATTAGACTGACTGATGCCCAGAGGACAGAAATTACCTCCTCAAGGCCACATGGTGGGTGGTGGTTTTCAGTTAAAAACAGAAGATTTTAGGAAAAGGACTGAACAAGCAAGTTCTATATTTTATGGGAAAGGAGAGTGTTAGGAAGTGAGCAAGGAAAGATAGTGTTTATTATTACCATATAGATACCCTTGGGCAAAATTCACATTTCTCTTCTCTACAAGCTGAAGGTTGGCATTGTTTGTATCACTATACAGATGAGAAAAATAGTCATAGGGATGTTTTTAAAAACTGCTCAAGGCCACTAGACTATTAAGTGGTCCAGAGTGGGGATTCTGACCCTGGTTTTTCCATCTCAAAGGCCTTGGCACTTTGTTGTATAACCACTGTATTCACCCTAAAACTAAAGCCACAGATATCCAGTCCATGCAAAATTATAGAATGAGTGTTAAAGTCTAGATACCCTAGTGACTTGTCCTGAGCTTGTATGTATATAGAATCAGGGAGGTGTATTGCATCAGAATATATAGAGAATAGTCCTGAATATTCATTGGAAGGACTGATGTTAAAGCTGAAACTCCAATACTTAGGCCACCTGATGAGAAGAACTGACTCATTTGAAAAGACCCTGATGCTGGGAAAGACTGAAGGCGGGAGCAGAAGGGGACGACAGAGGATGAGATGGTTGGATGGCATCACCAATTCAAAGGACATGAGTTTCAGAAAACTCTAGGAGCTGGTGATGGATGGGGAGGCCTGGCGTGCTGCAGTCCATGGGGTCACAAATAGTCAGACATGACTTAGCAATTGAACTGAACTGATATAGACAATACGTAGACAGAAGGAATATTAAAGAGAAATGTCTGAATTATTAAAAATGTTAGGCCTAAATTTCCATGCATATTGTTGGTACTTTATAGATGAGTAAATTCATTCCAAAAATGCATATATTTTTCAGGAAATTAAATCCTTACAATGCTAATCAATCTATGCTTAACCAAAATTTGTGTTACTACTACAGTAACAACTGCAAAAAATTCAGAAATGTTTCTAAAAATGTGAAGGTTTTCTTTTCTGCAGCAAAACATTTTTTTTCCTGCAGTATATGAAAAACTGGATAATGTAGACATGTATTTATTCCAAATCAAAAAGCCCACAGAGGTCAAGTGCTGCTTGAAATTTGTCAAAAATCATTTATACATTCATCTTTAAAACAAATCACTTCCTTTAGCCTGAAGGCCAATGATAGAGGTTTGGGTCATGATTACTCATGTGCCATTAGTTTCTGTTCGACACATCAGGAGATTAGCACATGTATAATACCTTGCCACATTTTCTTGAATTATTGGTTTTATGAAATACAGATTTCTGGGTCTCAGATTTCAAACCATTCTAAAAATGGCCCCATCAACTTATGGTTCTAGCTTGAAAGAACTGCAGATTCCAGACAAATTGGTGACTTACTCGCTGTTCCCTATGCATCCCTGCTCTTCCTCCTTCTCCTTCAATGTACTTGATGGACAGCTCTCTCCATCTCAAACTCCCTCCTCTTCATATCACCTTCTAACACTGGTCCATCTAAACATCTCTTCAAGATGACTTGCCTTCCTTAGTCCAGGGGGGCCTGCTTTCCACATTTTCTATTCATATCCTTTTCCACGTCATATTAGAAAACACTCGATGTAATCCTGAGTATTCCGCTCCATTTGGAGAGAGAAAATCAGTGAGGAAGGTAGCATCTATAGAGATCAGGCAGAACTTGGGTCCTTCACAGGCAAGATCAGACCAATGCAGTGCCTTTCCCTAAGAAGAGAACTACCTGCCCCCAGTGGAGTGATCCTGGGCATTGAGACTTTGTAGTTAGCCCTTTGGATGATGAGTCAAAGTCCCTTCACATAGCATTAAAAAAAAATAGAGATTACATTTGATACAGATGAACCTCTTTGTAGGCCAGGAATAGAGATGCAGGCATAGAGAGTGGACATGTGGACACCAGGTGGTGAGGGGGAGGGGAGGATGGGATTAATTGGGAGATTAGGATTGACAAATACACTGCCATGTGTGAAACAGATAGTGAATGGGAGCCTGCTGTATAACAGAGCTCAGCTCAGAGCTCTGTGATGACATAGAGAGGCAGGATGCGGGTGCGGTGGGAGCAAGAGCCAAAGGGGAGGGGATGTATGTATATATATAACCATTTGACTTCATTGTGTAGCAGAAACTAACACAACATTCTAAAGCAACTATACTCCAATAAAAAATTGCTACCATCAAGGGGTCTTAAGCATCAGGACATGTTCAGCTTCTAGTTTTACTGCCTTAGCTTCTAAGAGTGAAGGAAAACATAAGAGATGAGTAAAATCCAAATGTGTTATTGTATTTTCTAAGGGATTATACCAGAAAGTAGGGCTTCTCAGGTGGCACTAGTGGTAAAGAACCTGCTTGCCAATGTGCAAGATGTAAGAGATGCAGGCTCCATACCTGGGTTGGGAAGATCCCCTGGAGAAGGGCATGGCAGCCTACTCCAGCATTCTTGCCTGGAGAATCCCATCAACAGAGGAGCCTGGCAGAATACAGTCCATAGGGTCACACAGGGTCAGACACAACTAAAGCGATTCAGTACACACACAAACCAGAAAGTAGCCAGGTGGTGGCAGTGAGGGGGAAATAAACTGGCATGGCCCTAGTAATCTGCCTTATTCTCATCACTCAGTAGGGTTCAGTCCAGGGTCAATCAGGCCTTTTACCTCGAGCAATGCTCTGCAGTGGGTTCAGTATATAATCACCCTCCTCATTCATCATTCACGCAGACAGTAAAAAGTCATTTAAAACCCATATGAGCAAGGCAGAGTGCCAGATGCAGGGGCAAGGGATGGACAAGAAAACAGCTTAAAAAGGTTTCAGTTGCCATAGCCAGAAACTCCAATAACTTTAGAGTTAAAGGAATTATAAAGATTGTCTCCACAAGCCCTTTATTTCACAGATGGAGAACTTAAGACCTTGGAGAAGGATGGGTATTTGGGTGCCGGTAGAAGGAAAGCTGAGCCTAGACTGTTTCTACCACAAATAAAATTGGAAGATATAAGCACGTTTTTGACACAGTTTCGAATCACAATTGGTTAGCCAGAAAAATTTACAAAAACAATTATGTGACTACTCTTCTCATTATATCTTGCCAAAGATTGTGTAAACAATAAAAATAGAGTAGATGGGGGGAGTGTGCAGGGGGTAGACTCTAAATCAGAAAATAACCCTGGATACTTGAATACCTTCCCCTGATTCAAGACTTTGGAATCATACCTGCTCTCCCTTTAATTGAACCCTGATAGAATCAATAGGAATTCCACCCAGAGTTGACTTTTTATCAGTGTTGTTGGAGATTGCACACTTTTAACAAAACTCTTAGGATAAGTTCTCTTCACTGGAAGAAGCAATTCTGTTTTTGTGAATTGCACCTGTCTCTTCTGGCATCCCCTGGGGCATCGTTAGAACTATCCGGTCTTGACTGTTGGAATACAATCCTTTTCATCTTCTGCTACCTGCATCTCCAGCCCTGCCATGCTGCTACTGCTAAGTCACTTCAGTCGTGTCCGACTCTATGCGACCCCATAGACGGCAGCCCACCAGGCTCCCCCGTCCCTGGGATTCTCCAGGCAAGAATACTGGAGTGGATTGCCATTTCCTTCTCCAATGAATGAAAGTGAAAAGTGAAAGTGAAGTCGCTCAGTCGTGTCCGACCCTCAGCGACCCCGTGGACTGCAGCCTTCCAGGCTCCTCCATCCATGGGATTTTCCAGGCAAGAGTACTGGAGTGGGGTGCCATTGCCTCCTCCTGCCATGGCCCCTCATAAACAGATATTTTACAGACTGGGTTCTCTGGGTCCTGGCCACGATCCTTTTGCCCTGCTGACTTTCTTTCCTCTACCATTGTTTCCTTGTCAGGGTTATAGGAAATCTCTGACTGCTCACCATGCTGTGTGCACAAGAATCTGAGAAGTGGCCCTCTTGTCCATTTTCTCAGGCTCCTCACCCCACTGGAGCTCCTCCACCTTCCTGGCATCATGCAGAGAGCTCCACCGCTCTCCATGTGGCTTGGAGTTGCCTCTGCAGATCAAAACCTGCTCCAGAATCCCCTCAAGCTTATCTAGTGATCCCATCTTCCCTTGATCTCCAAATCTTGACCTGAGGCAAAAGGGAAAGGGCGCTGAGCATTTTTGGGAGATACTGGATGTCAGCTCAACTCATAGCTCCTCTGATTGTTCCTTCCAGCCCTTTAGTCACAGTCCTGTCCCCTTCTCTGTTTTATGGTGCTGAGTCACTATTCAAAATACACCCAGGTGCTAATAATTCCTCACCCCTCTAAAGTGAAAGTGAAGTCGCTCAGTCGTGTCCGACTCTTTGCGACCCCATGGACTATAGCCTATCAGGCTCCTCTGTCCATGGGATTTTCCAGGCAAGAGTGCTGGAGTGGATTGCCATTTCCTTCTCCAGGGGATCTTCCCGACCCAGGTATCAAACCCAGGTCTCCCGCGTTGCAGGCAGACGCTTTACCTTCTGAGCAAATCTAACCACTACCATAATAGTCTGAGATACCATGAGGCTTCACTTGTCCCATTATAGTTGCTCCATACTGATCTCTGTTTCCTCCACTGGTTCTCTAGAGTCTGTATTCATGACAGCAGCCACAGTGATTCCTTTAAAAATATGTTACATAACTTGCATCATCATTCCCCTGCTCTACAGGTACTCTCTACTGGCTTCCCCTTAACTCAGTAAAGTCCAACATTCTGACATTGACCCGTGAAACCCTATGTGACCTACCCTTCCCTCCTCCTCTGTCCAATACTGGGGCCACTTCCAGACTCATGCCTTTGCATAGACTTTTCTCTCTGCTCAGGCCCCAGATACCTGCATGACTTTTCCCTCCCTGCCTTCAGGACTGGTCAATTATCCCACATCAGAGAAACCTTCCTTCCCTCACAACCATATATAAAATGGCTACCATACCCCAGAAAGACACGCCTTGTCTTTCTGCCCCTTTCTCCCCATGGCAGTTATGACTATCTGATTTATTGTTTACTTGTGATGTCCTGCTTGTCCGACTGGGTAGCCACCAGAATGTAAACTCCATGAGAACATTTTGTTTTGTTCACTACTGCATACCTGTCTGTGCCTGCTACATTGTAGATGGTCAATAAGTAACTGCAGGATGAGTGAATGAATGATTTCTTAACTCAAATTCACCCAACTTTGGCTCTTTATATGCAAAAACAGTGTTTCGGAACACGGAAAAAAATCCCTCAAGCAACCTCCATTGAACTTCAAGTCTGTTTCTGCTTGCTGTGCCCTTTAAAAAAGTCTAAATGAAACTCAAAGTTGAGCATTAATTTTTGTTCTGGGTTGTACCTGCCCTTCTTCTGAGGCTTGAAAGATACTGGCTCATTGGGTTGAAGACTCTGGAACAACAAGGGGAAAAGCAGGAAGTAAAATCCTCCTTTATGAAAATCCTCACACCTTATCCCTCTACTTAAGATTGTTGTAATAAGGATTTAAATGATTTTGGTTTTACTTTGCCTAAGCACCTCTTTCCTTCACAGTCTCATCTTGAATTCCTTAAATATTGATACGGTAAGCAGCTTGTATCTTAGGTTGAAATTATAAAAGAAAGCAGGCTACACCAAAGCAAAGCTGCTGAAATTTTCTTGAAGAATACAGGGGAAGCTGAGGACTCAAATATCTGGTAACGACATTTGAACAAGAGACTGCCCTGTTAGCTCTGCTTTCAAAAATTGAATAATAGGATTTAATAATGAAATACAGAGTGCTTAACTGGACACAAGGGGGAAATGAATCAAATGAGTGGCATCAAATGATGAACAGAATATTTTTGGAATTTTCAAATTCAATAATGGTTAATACCTGGTTTTCAGGGTGGCAATCCACAGTCATTTGTCCTCGAGTTCATTTTATCTAGTCTATATTTATTACTGGAAAAATTTCACATTTAAGCCCTGATTCTCAGTCTCCTTTCAAAAACTGAAGATCTGCTAGTCTTACTTGTGAAGAAAAAGTTATCCAACATTGGGAATAACTCAAAAATATTCCTACATGCTTTCAGTCTTAATAGAGCACTGTCTAAAATTTATACAGTGTTAACAATTCTTGACTCAATGGACATGAGTTTGAGCAAACTCTGGGAGGTAGTGAAGGACAGGGAACCCTGGCGTGGTGCAGTTCATGGGGTTGCAAAGAGTCAGCCATGACTGAGTGACTGAAAACAAGATGTATACAACTGTTGATGGTAACTGAAAGAAGGAAAAGAGCAACTATTGTAAATTTATTATAAAGTCAGGCTCAGATCAATGACTCCATTTTTGTTTATCTTCATTTTAAATTCTTTGATGGAAAGAAAGCCCTAGAATCCTCCCCAGAACAGTGTCTAACAGAAACTCATAGTATGAGCCTGGCAAATATGTAATAACTTACAGTGTATTTCTTTCTCTTTTTTGGTTTGACAAAAGTGAAAGTTAAAAGTGAAAGTAGAAGTTGCTGAGTCATGTCCAACTCTTTGCAACCCCATGGACTGTAACCTGCCAGGCTCTTCTGTCCAAGGAATTCTCCAGGCCAGAATACTGAAGTGGGTAGCCTATCCCTTCTCCAGAGGATCTTCCTGACCCAGGGATCAAACCAGGGTCTCGTGCATTGCAGGCGGATTCTTGACCAGCTGAGCTACCAGGGAAGCCCACTTGGTTTGACAATGTAATTCTTAAATGTCTAGCAGCAATAAAGTTTATTTAACCTCTCAATGTGGATTAGTTTTACCCAATATCAGCAAATATTGGAGAAGTTAGGCTGTGTCTAAATAAAGCATGTGGTGACTGGATTTCCTTAAGTACCATAATATAGAGTTCTGATATAAAGCAATGTATGTGTCTCTGGGAAAAAAAAAAACAAACCTAAAGTTCTGCAAAATCATACCCTAAAAATAGGAACAAGACACTCAAACCTGTGCAGCTTTGACATACAGTGTATATCTATGTATTCTGAAGCTTTCCAAACTCTTTCACAGGCATTACCTCCTTCAAGGCTCACAAGGATCCAAGGAGGTAAATAGGACAGATGTATTACACGATGTTTCAGAAAAATCTGCTGGGTCTCAGAAAGGTCCTGTGGCTTTCCCTGGGAAGCATAGCAACACATAGCAACACCAGGGCTAATGCTTGATTTTTTGTCTTGCGTATTTACTGACACACATTGTTGGCCAGATTGATAATACCATTAGAAGTTATGGTAAACTAAAAGATTCTTAAAATACAGTTGGACCCACAATAAAAATCTTTCGCTCACAATAGCAGAAAATATCTATTTTACTAAAAAAAAAAAAAAATGTTGTATAGCCATTTGACAGTGACCACCTGGAAAAAGATATTAAAAATCCATGCATCCAATTGGTCAGCTTCAGATAGCAAAGGAGTGTGCTGACTTTTCTGGAATTTAAAATTTTGCAGAAAGAGAAGATAGAAAGGGAATATGTGAGAAGGGGGTGGATGTTGGAGTCCAACAAATCTCTGCTCTGTCATTGACCAGCCATGAAACCTTGAAAAATTGTCTTACCTCCATGAAGATTACCTTCCTTGCCCATAAATCATATTTAGATATGAAGACATATATTTCTGGAAAGGGTTAAGCAAAAATACATTTAAAAATAAGAATGAGCATATGAAGTACCTAGTCCAGGGCCTAATTCCTACCTCCACTTCAATTCCTTAGAAGGGCAGGGGAACACACTAGGACTATTAGGATTTAAAAATTAAGAAAGATGTCGGATGAGTATCTGCTGCTCTTCCCACTGAATCGTCATCATTCTGTTGAATTGTTCAAGCAACAAACCACAGCATATTCCAGAAAAAGCAAATCCAGGCTTCTTATTGCAATACTGATACAATTCCCCATAAATGGCTACAGGAAGAAACTGTCACCACCTATTAGCACTGCCACAGGTGATTTAAATGAATAAGTCAGGTGTAACATACTGTATATTCATTTGACAGTGTTGTGGTGCAGGGATCAATGAGAAAGAATAAGGCAACAGCTTGAATTACAAAGGAGAAAAGGGGAGAAAACTGGATGAATTGCATTCATCCTGGATGCAGAAATGTTATACAATTACAAGTGGCTTGAAAGGAAATCTACATAATTGCCATCTGCACGGACCAGGAAGCAAATTGGAAAGGGTGGCTGGGGCGAGGGAGACAGAGAAGAGAAATCTGAAAAGCTGGCTGCTCTGCATTCCAGACACAGGGAGATTTCCTCTGCACACAGCGCCCTGACTAGACTTGCCAGTTATGTGTATGACAAAGCAGAAAACAAATGCACAGATGAAAGTGCTGAATTCATCCTCACTCAAATACACCTTATGAGGAAACAGGGAGATGCAGCTGGACAGCAAGCTGGCATTTTGATGCCAACAATGCCAGGATAGATGACACATCTGCGGTAGCTCCATGCATTTTCCCTGGTGTGCATGCTCAAAAATGGTAAAATGGACAATGAAAACTGAGTTTGTCTGAATCAGAAATACTAGAAAACAGACATCACTTTGCTCCCTATTATAAGAACCTAGAAGCCTCCAGTTGTGCTAAAATGGATTACCCAGTACTTCTCTGGTGGAGATGCAATAGGATTTCTGTGATTTGTAATAAAACATCAGCCCTCCCTGGCCACACTCATTACTACATGATTGCAGATATGCTATAATCTAAATTGTATTACAGAAATCTAACCCACTACCCTTAGAAAAGCCTGACATTACACGGTCCCCCAGATACCCACACCACCACTGAATCACAGTGAGAGAAAAACAAACTGCATGTCCTGTGCATTGTTGAAAGAGAATGATTTATACTGTTTGAGACCCTAGAGGCTGATTTGTTCACACTCAGCTACATTGAGCCCTCTACCTGGTGGATATCTCACTCCTTGTGTGATTCATAATAATTCCAAGTATTTATCAAGTGCTAGGGAATGGGAAAAGCAATTTACATGGATAACTTTTGCCCCTCTACAGTACAAGCTGCAATGAAAGCTGAGACCCTGGTTGACTCATTACTTGGGAGCACAGGAGGTTTTGAGTCTCAATATCCTTATAGAATAGTGTTTCTCAAGCATATGCATCTCACACCTATAGGAATTTTGTTAAAATGCCGATTCTATGTAAGCAGCTCTGGGGTAGAACCTGAGACTCTGTTTCTAAGAATAACCTGGTACTGGAATAAACACATACCGCCCTATATCACATGTGCTCGAGTGCTAGGTTGCTTCAGTCGTGTCTGACTTTTTGTGATGCTACAGACTGTAGCCCTCTAGGTTCCTCTGTCCATGGGATTCTCCAGGCAAAAATATGGAGTGGGTAACCATCTCCTTCTCCAGGGGATCTTCCTGACCCAGGGATTGAATCTGAATCATTTATGTCTCCTGCATTGGCAGGCAGGTTCTTTACCATTAGCACCACCTGGGAACCTACCTTATAGCACAGGACACAGCAAATAGCAGATGCTGTATAAAGTTAAATGGACCAGAGTCAAGGTCAAGGGACATAGATTGGCCAACCATGTTCCAAATTCAAGAAGCATCAAGAACTAGCTAGATTTCATCCAGCTCTAAATTACAACTTACTTTTTATGAATATCAACTTAAATCCTATGGACCTGAGTTTGGGCCTTAACTCTGTCATTTACTAACTCTAAGACCCTGGATAAGTTAATTTCTCTGAACCTCATTTTCATAGCCATAAAACAGCTAGACTACCTATAGACGACCCATACTACCTGTTAAAACAGTATCTACCTGAGAAGGTTGTCATGAGGATTAAATTAGATAATACACTTAAAATACACAGTACAGGGCCTGGCATCTGGGAGATAATAAAAATGACAAAAATCAATATTACTATTGCCATTTGTGCAAATATCTCTAATTACTAGAGATCAAATTGCCAACATCCGCTGGATCATCGAAAAAGCAAGAGAGTTCCAGAAAAACATCTATTTCTGCTTTATTGACTATGCCAAAGCCTTTGACTGTGTGAATCACAATAAACTGTGGAAAATTCTGAAAGAGATGGGAATACCAGACCACCTGATCTGCCTCTTGAGAAATCTGTATGCAGGTCAGGAAGCAACACTTAGAACTGGACATGGAACAACAGACTGGTTCCAAATAGCAAAAGGAGTTCGTCAAGGCTATATATTGTCACCCTGTTTATTTAACTTATATGCAGAGTACCTCATGAGAAACACTGGACTGGAAGAAACACAAGGTGGAATCAAGATTGCCAGGAGAAATATCAATAACCTCAGATATGCAGATGACACCACCCTTATGGCAGAAAGTGAAGAGGAACTCAAAAGCCTCTTGATGAAGGTGAAAGTGGAGAGTGAAAAAGTTGGCTTAAAGCTCAACATTCAGAAAACAAAGATCATGGCATCCGGTCCCACCACTTCATGGGAAATAGATGGGGAAACAGTGGAAACAGTGTCAGACTTTATTTTTCTGGGCTCCAAAATCACTACAGATGGTGACTGCAGCCATGAAATTAAAAGACGCTTACTCCTTGGAAGAAAAGTTATGACCAACCTAGATAGCATATTCAGAAGCAGAGACATTACTTTGCCAACAAAGGTTCATCTAGTCAAGGCTATGGTTTTTCCTGTGGTCATGTATGGATGTGAGAGTTGGACTGTGAAGAAGGCTGAGCACTGAAGAATTGATGCTTTTGAACTGTGGTGTTGGAGAGGACTCTTGAGAGTCCCTTGGACTGCAAGGAGATCCAACCAGTCCATTCTGAAGATTAGCCCTGGGATTTCTTTGGAAGGAAAGATGCTAAAGCTGAAACTCCAGTACTTTGGCCACCTCATGCGAAGAGTTGACTCATTGGAAAAGACTCTGATGCTGGGAGGGATTGGGGGCAGGAGGAGAAGGGGACGACAGAGGATGAGATGGCTGGATGGCATCACTGACTCGATAGACATGAGTCTGAGCGAACTCCGGGAGTTGGTGATGGACAGGGAGGCCTGGCGTGCTGCGATTCATGGGGTCGGACACGACTGAGCGACTGAACTAAACTGAACTGAACCTTAGCAGAAGGATTAGAGTGATTTTTATGGGGGAAATATTTATTCTTCTACTAAATTATTAATAATACATGCAGGTTTCCCTGGTCGCTCAGCAGTGAAGACTCCATCTGACAATGCAGGAGACACAGGAGATGCAAGTTTGATCCCTGGGATGAGAAGATCCCTGGAGAAGGGCATGGCAACCTGTTCCAGTATTCTTGCTTGGGAAATCCCATGGGAGAGAGGAGCCTGGTGGGCTCCAGTTCATGGGGTTGCAAAGAGTCGGACATGCTTAGTGACTAAACAACAACAAAATTAGTACATGTTTATTAAGGGCTTTTCTGAGCCAGACATAGTCTAGTACTGAGAACTCCTCATTTAAGAAGTCATAAAATGACCATAGCTGACATTCCAGCAAGAGGGGAATCAATAAATAATTATTAAACATGTAAATAAATATGATGATAAAGGCTTTTTTAAAATGAAACATCCAACTCTATGATCTTCTAGAAAAATCAAAACTATGGCAGGAAAAAGATCAGGTTTGCCAGGGTTTAAGGGAAGGAGGAATGAACAGGTGGAGTACAGAGGATTCAGGGCAGTGGGACTATTTTTCATGATACTGTAATGGTGGAACATGTCATTATATATTCATCAAAAGCATAGAATGTACAACATTTAGCCCTAATGTAAACTATGGACTTTGAGTGATTATGATGTGTCAGTATAGGTTCATCAGTCATAAAAATCTGTACCTTTCTCATGCAGAATGCTGATAACAGGGGAGGTTATGCCTGTGTAGGGGCAGGGGGAGCACAGGAAACACTCTGTACTTTCTGCTCAATTTTGCTGTGATTTTAAAACTGCTGTAAAAAATAAAGTCTATTTAAAATGAATGGAAGGAAAAAGAAGAAAGGGAAGAAAGGAAGGAAGGGAGGGAGGGAGGAAAAGAAATAGAAAGAAAGAGGAATCAAGAAGATAGAGAGCAGCTAACAGAGGGGATGGATAGGATGAGGGGTACTTGAGATACCGTGGTCAGGGAGGTGGTGTTTGCACAAAACTTGGATGATGAGGAGCCAGCTATAAAACCCACCCCTTATCTTTTCCCCCAGGTTTTAAGCCCATGTTGTGTCTGTGGATGTGTTGAAGGTTGCACATATTCTCAGAGGTGTGACGTGGAACTGAGTTGGCTGATGAGAAATGTCTGTTCTAAGAGCTGAACAAGCTATCGCCATAGTAATTGTTCCACTCAGTTTCTAAACAGCAAACTTGCTGAGGAGAGGACCTAGGATTCCACTCTCTGCATGACCCAGGCAAACATTGCTGATTATGCATCTGCCTTTGCTAATGAAATCAGTGCACATTAACAGCCACTGTCATTCACTTGGCACTACTTGATCTATGTGCCATGTATTGGACGCTCACCAGTTCATTGACCGGGGCTCTTCTGATGGCTCCAAAATAAAGAATCTGTCCACAGTGTGGGAGACCCAGGTTCAAGCCCTGTGTCAGGCAGATCCTTTGGAGAAGGGAATGGCTACACACTCCAATATTCTTGCCTGCAAAATCCCATGGACAGAGGAGCTTGGTGGGCTACAGGGAAGCAGAGTCAGACACGACTGAGTCACTAACACTTTCACTTTTTCTTCATCACAGGAAACCCTGTAGCAAAAATGATTATTCTCCTTTTACACAGAGAGAAATGAGACATAAGAAGTTATATAAACTGTCCAAGGTTACACAGTTACTAAAAACGAGAGCCAAGATTTGAACCCAGGTCTATGCTACTCCAAGTTCAGGTTGCCAAATGGCTTCTAACCAGGAATTCCCTTCAGCAAACTTCCACCTTCCCTCCAAGTCAGGAACATAAATCTTCTCCAAAACAATGCACTATATCCCAGAGCAATCGCAGTAGCAGGCTGAGCAAACAGTGTGAATACAAATGCTTATTACTTGAACCTAATAACAGAGACACAGCTTCAAGGACAACATACACAAGCACATACCTGGCTACAATTTTACCTTTTATTTCTGATACTTCTCCCTGAATTTTGAACTGTGTTCACTGTGGGACCACAAAGTGCATCATTAGTCAGCCATCCGTTCTAGGAGACAAGAAACAAGCTATTTGGCTAAGGTTGGGGGAAAATGCATACAAAGCTGCCACATCTCACAGCAATTCCCATGAAGAAACTCACATGTGTCCAGGGAGACTATTAGGACCCTTAGAGGCTCCTCAGTGTGAGGAGCAGCTCTGCTGAGACGGGAGCACAGGTAGGGTCCCTCAACATCTCAGAAAGAATACAGAGGCTGGAACAAGCGGACAAGGAAGGAGGAATGGGGTGGTATTTGGGGTTAGTGGAAGGGGAGGGGTTTGAGACGTCACACTTGAGTTCTCATCCTGTTGTTCGCTAGAGCTTTTGTTTCTTTATAAAATGCCGACAATAACACCAGGGTGAAGAAGGCTGTGTGATGTGATTGCTGTTACCTATGCCAGACACATTGCATGCTCCGCACATATACCAGTTTCTTTATTGGAGTAAAAGATTTTCTCCATTTTCAACCCACTGTTTTTAAAAAATATGTTGATTATTACTCCTGTTACTTCAGTGCACACTTCATTACTCTTATTTAAATTCTCCAATTATTTGAATAGAACTTTGACAACTGCAAAAAGAGGCATAAACATTTTGTCTATGGAAATTTTCTTGTCAGCCCTTTCCATTTTAATGCCAGCAATAAGAATAGTTCACACTCCCTAAGCTCTTACTCTGAGCCAGTCATCGTCCCAAAGAGACTGAATTCACCTTCACAAAAACCTTGCTAAGGAGATGCATTATCACCCCCATTTTACAGATGAGGAAACTGCAACACTGAGGATTAAGTAGTTTGCACAAGTCACACATCTAGTAGGTAGTAGAAACAGTATCAGAACATGACTTCATCTTCCCTTAGTTATGGGAAAGAATGTTCACCACAAAGAGAGGATTAAGTACCAAATCTGATGCTTTAACACCTTATGAGAAGCCATCAGCAAGGTGTAGAGCCTGCCTATAGGTTCATACAGAGCCTCCTCTCCTGTGACAGAATCTTTTTTTTAAATTTATTTTTTAATTGAAGGATAATTGCTTTACAGTATTGAATTGGTTTCTACCAAACATCAACATGAATCAGCCATAGGTTTATCCATGTCCCTTCCTACTTGAACGTCTCTCCCACCTCCCTCCCCATCCCACCCCGCTGAGTTGTTACCAAGCCCTGGTTTGAGCTCCCTGAGTCATACAGCAAATTCCCACTGGCTATCTATTTTACATATGGTAATGTATGTTTCCATGTTGCTCTCTCCATATCTCCCACCCTCTCCTTCTCCCCTCAACCCCATCAGTGTCCATAAATATGTTCTCAATTTCTGTGTCTCCATTGCTGTTCTGCAAATATGTTCATTAGTACTATCTTTATACATTCCTTCTCACATTTTAGCCAGATAAACAATTCATGCTGGGCAGGGCCTAGACCCTTTCCACTCCCCTAGCAAACAAAAAAGGCTGCAAACTCTTTCTGACTTTCTGGAAAGATGCTTTCACATCTAGCAGCAGATAATTCCATTATTTCTACTTGACTGTGAACCTCTAAATTGCTGACGATTGAATAATGCAGCCCTCTGGAAAAATCCAGGTTTCAGTTTTAAGTCTCTAACTCTGACGCTAATTTGATAAGCAGTACAGACATAACATAGCCCTTCAAGTCATCTAAATTTACCCGCTCTGAAAGATTTAATTCAGAAGAAGTCCATTACAGCATGGTCGGTTCCACATACTCTGGCATTCCACATACCTAGCGAGGCAGGCTTAAAGAACATACTAAAAAGACATGGGTATCCAGCTTGAGGGGAGAATCTATAGTTACTTTGGAAAAGCTGTATTCCTTTTAGATAGAGTGCTTATCACTCCCTTCTGCCCCTTGTCTACTTTTAATGATTGGGGTATCAATAGGTCAAATAAACTAAAATTCTGCAAATTCTATTTGTTGTACAGGCCTGGTATATTGATTCTGGACAGTACGGCATAAACTTAATCCAGCTAACTGCTTCAAGTGATGGACGATGATCATCCAGGCTCTGAACGTACGTGATCAGATCTCACACAACAAAGGTTTTCCGAAAGCTAATTATGAATTGGGGGTGAAGCATGTCAAAATTACAAGAGGCTGCATTTGTGGGACTGCCTCTTTCCAGGCTCCAAATACACTTTGACTTATGGTTATTGGTTCTTATAGTGCTTCCCAGATGGTGTTAATGGTAAAGAACCTGCCTGTCAATGTAGGAGACATAAGAAATTCACGGGTTTGATCCCTGGGTCAGGAAGATCCCCTAGATGAGGGCATAGCAATCCATTCCAGCATGCTTGCCTGGAGAATCCCATGGACAGAGGAGCCTGGAAGGCTACAGTCCATAGCGTCACAAACAGTTGGACACAACAGAAGCAACAGCATGCACTCAAAGTGCTGGGAAGCATCTAAACAGAAGAGGATCATGAACATAGGGAACAGATCCTACTCTGCATGACTGTTGTCTCAGTGTGTGTGATAAACAGTGGCTGAAGACATTGCATTTCTACACCCAGGAGGTGAGCACGCATCATGAGGTCAACATCACTTCCTAAAACTTTATAAGACAGCTAGATTTCTTCTTTGACTCCACTACTCTGAAGCCTCAGCAAGGACATAGCTTCCAAGGTAGAGGCAAGATGTCTGAAGGCCACGAATCTATAGAATCCATAAAATAGTTGTTTCATATATTGTGTGATACTGTCCCTGAGTTCAAGGTGAAGTTATCTGAAATGGATGAAACTGACTCAGGAAATCAGAGCCATATTTTCTACTTCTTTTATATTCCTCTCAAAGTGTCAGACACAAACCCAGGCACAAAATTTGTATTCACTATACTTGCTCAGTTGAACAGGTTTAAATCAACATGGTCAAACCAGGACCACTAAAGTATGGTTGAATTCATACTCAAGTGTAAGAAGAATTGATACTCAGTCAGATGCATGACTGTATGTGTTGTTTTCAGTGAGCATCTATTATGACTAGTCAGTGTCTGTGCTTGGCCAGCTATGAAATATTTTGCTTATAACCCGTGATCACTACTATTCATTTTAAACTCATTGTGATGATTTGTGCCACTATCATGTAAGTTTTCAGTCCCTGCACATGGAGACCATTTCCAGAGTTTCTAAGGATCACAGATCATAGAGTCTCAATATTGGAAAGGATGTTCAAATATCTATTCACACTCTCTGCTAGGTAACAGAAACCCTCTCTTCAGCTTCTTCAAGTAAGAGCTTCAAGAAATGGAAGCTGTGCTTGTGAAAAACAAACTCCAATTTTCTTCTTTCACTCTGCATTGTTTGCAGTTGTAAAAAGGGAATCAGAAGTTCACACAAGGTTCCAAGAAGATCCAGAAATTAGAGCTGTTACAACACATGTCCAGGGATGAAAATGTGTATTCTTTCCCATCTTGTCACACTGGTCCATAGATCAAAGAAGATTCACAAAATCTGAGCACTGTTAATACTGGTTGAAATCACCATGATCTCATCTGGATTACTGTGATTGCATAGTATCTGGTCTCTTTGCTTCCACCCATTATTCTCTTCAGTCTATGCAACATGATAACCAGAATGACCCTGTTAAAACGTCAGGTCAGGTTGCTCCTTGACTCAAAACCCTCAATGACTTTCTATCTCTGTATGAATTAAAGCCAATGTTCTTGCTACTCCCTATAAGGTCCTGAGAGATCTGCCCTCCTCCTTTCTCCTTTGGCTTCATCTCCTTCTCCTAACCTCCTGGCTGTACTTGAAATACACCAGGTAGGTGTATGCTTAATGTCTCAGAGCCTTTGCTGTTACTGTTCCCCTGGCCTGAACACTGTTCCCCTGGCCTGTCCCCTTGATTTTCACTCACCTTTCATTGTTTACTCAAATATCACCTTCTTAGCAGAGCCTTGGCTCACCCACCCATCTAAAAATTGCAGCCTCGTTCTATTCCCTATATTATTTCCAGCTTTATTTTCCTCTTTGGCACTTATTGTCACTTTATATATTGTTTTCACAACTAGATTCGGAGAAGGCAATGGCACCCCACTCCAGTACTCTTGCCTGGAAAATACTATGGACGGAGGAGCCTGGTAGGCTGCAGTCCATGGGGTCTCGAAGAGTTGGACACGACTGAGCAACTTCACTTTCACTTTTCACTTTCATGCATTGGAGAAGGAAATGGCAACCCACTCCAGTGTTCTTGCCTGGAGAATCCCAGGGACGGGGGAGCCTGGTGGGCTGCTGTCCATGGGGTCACACAGAGTCGGACACGACTGAAGTGACTTAGCAGCAGCACAACTAGATTGAGACTTTGGTGAGGACAAGGACATCCATCGGTTTCATTAATTAGCAAACTAGCATATTATCAAAGCCTAAAATAGAGTCCATCATATAGTAAGCACTTAATAATCAGGTATGGAAGGAAGGAAGCCATGCAATGCCTCTGGGATTACAATCATGCTTGGCCTTTGGGCCACCACAGAGCTCTACATATACCCATTTATCTCAGCCAGGGAAAGTTGCAACTAAAGCTAGTTCTTCACCATGAAAACAAACCAGCCAGAGAAGTAGACTAATGGCTTTATTTTTAAAGAGATGCTTCAAGTGACTGGGTGAAGTAAGTTCTGGTTCCCCTTCCATGAGCTCTCCCTTGGGGTACCCCTACCTCCCCTTCTTCTTTGTAAGTTCCTCACATTTTTGGACAAGACTTTTGCATTTGTTGATTTATTGAGTCTGCATCAGGTTGATAGCATTTTACATCATTTGGAAGAAACAGAAGTGAAGGTTTGATTTATTTGTCAACTTGGGATGTTCTTATGTTTATTAAAAACAAATAAATGATTAATAAAGGAGATTGATTAAATAAATTAAGATGGTTCCATATGATGAAATACTTTGCAGAATTAGAAATACCATGGAAAAAACTTCACCACATATTAAGATAAAAATGTTTTGAGTGAAAGATGCAAATCTATATATGATATGAAATAAGACATGTAAGTTGTGTCTATTGGACAAGATTTTGAGTGATATTTATTTTCTCCTTTAACTTATACATGCCTTAAATCTTCTAAGGTGAACATATATTAATTTCAAAACAGAAACAATAAGAAAAGCCAAAACCAATAATTTGTGATATTTTTAATGGAAACCAAACAAATTAGTTTTCTTTACAACCCTTCTTTAAGAAACGTGTTACTTAATGTCCAAATTTTATTTTGAGATTTAAATCAGCTCAACTATTCAGAGTTGAATGTTCTCAGACATTTTTAAGCAAAAAAAACTAATTAATGCTGATAAAATACTTTGGAACCACAGTCTGTGCCTTAGATGAATAATACTGAAAACACAAGATGGTGACCTTGCTCTGCTCAGTTTTCTTACTGGGAAGATGCGTTATTCCTTTTACTGCTCTTTTGCTGATTTTTTGTTTTGCTTTCTTTCTTTTTTTGTTTTTAACTTCAAAGCAAAAAAGTGTTTGCTGACCAGTAGAAAGCTTCTTGAAGTCAATTATTCCTTGAAGACTTTCTTTGCACAATTTCTCTGCTGAAAAATTTCTCAGAAAACAGATTAGTGACTTTATTGTTCAATTTGTGCCTTATTGATTTTCCCCAAGCTCTTTCCCATTTTGTTTATGAGCATTTTTATATTAATGGTTCTTATGGTAGAGGAAATAATGTAGACAGCCTTCTCACAGGTGCACCAGAGATAACCTGCCCTGTTTTATGTTTCTAGATTATTGTGATGAAAAGGTGTCTGCTGTACAAATACAACAGTGAAAACTAAGAACTAAACTATATGGGATCCACTTCATTTCTCCTGATCTGACTGAATGATTATGTTTGGAATTCAAATACATGCAACAGATAAACAGTCCAATGAATGACCTTCTATGGAATAAATGCTCTTTGACCTATAGATGTTATATACAATTTCCCAAAGATTTACAAAAAGTTGCCTAGAGTTAGAGCATGTTCAAAGTAAAATTAGCTATGGAACAATTTCTTCAATCATCCCTCCAATTAAGGGAAGTGGAAGATGACTGATCCCAAGTGCACTGGATAAGCAAAACTCAAAGACACATTCTTACCAATATTTATATTATTGGGAACATCCAAAATGGAATCTTTGATGGGTGAAATTCCATGTGCCCAGGCTTAAAAATTCAAACTTTTCTCAGTAATTATGTGTAAGATCTCAAAATATCACTAACAAGGCTATTAAATGAGGGAATATAAATTCACTCATTTCTCAGTAACAAGAATGATCAACCTTGGAATGATGGATGGGTTACTTATTGAATCAAAGTCGTGGTGGCATGTGGTGCCTGGCATCCTAATATTCCTCTCCTTCCCCACTGCTTCTCACTAGAAACAGTACAGTTCATAACTCCCACATGTACAGGCTTGCTTCCAGGAATATGGGGATGAGAAGTTCTATTTATATAGCCTTTCACTGTTGTTTTTGTTGTTTAGTTGCTAAGTCATGTCCAACTCTTAGGGACCCCATGGACTATAGCCTGCCAGGTTCTTCTCTCCATGGGATTTCCCAGGCAAGAATACTGGAGTGGGTTGCCATTTCTTCTCCAGGGGATCTTCCCAACCCAGGGATTGGACCCCTGTCTCCTGCATTGGCAGGGGGATTCTTTCCCACTGAGCCACCTGAGAAGCCTGCATGTAACCCTATTACAGATAATTTTATTTCTAAATAATCATTTTCCGCATGCCTTTATTTCTTTTATCACATTTTAAGAATTATTCCCTCTAAGGGTCGGTGTTCACTGTGGTTAAAGTTAAAATTATTTCCTCGAAATTCTCCCTCTTAAATGAATCCACGGTATAAATCCTTTGTTCCTCTGCCCTTATCCTTTTAAATCTAGACTAAAATGGAGACAATAGAACAAGGGTCTTAGATTCAGAATGCTTTTAACAGGTGATAAAAACAAAAAAGCCTAGAGCCCCCAAGCATTTTTTAACCTATAAAAAACTTCAGTGGTGGTTGGAAAAGGATTTGAGCTGCTCAGGAAAGAGAGACACTATTTATTGAAGCTAAACAATCCGCCTTTTTTCTGCACTATTCCTGAAAAGTGCTCATTACCTCAAATACACTGACAGAGCCAAATATGGTTTCCACTTGTTGCTATAGGTGTTTAGATTTTTTAAACTAAAATTCACTTTTTTGGGTAGTCCTAGAGTTTAAAAGAAAACACTTTAAAAAGTGTTACTGAATATTCTCTATGCTGTAGTAAGGCAAGGGAAGAATAGAGAGATTTCTGTCAACAGGATTTCAGGTAACTTGCCTTTGAAAAGTGAAAGAGATAAAGGTTTTCTTTGAGTTCCTGAGCATTCTTGGATTCCATTTACCCCAGACTCAGGAAGACAGGAGTAGTTCCTGCTTTTAAGAGACCTCAACTTTAGATTGGCCTTTGGATCCTTTTTTTCCCTTCCATTATATTGCTCTCCGCTTAAGAAATTTTTATGAGAATAAACTTATCTTGAGTAGATCTATGTTTTCACTTAAATAGTCGCAGGAAGGAGATTCTCTCTACTGTTCAAATATCTACTTTGCACCTTCCATGAACCAAAAGTTCTATTGGAAGCGGAGGCACACACTTACTGAAACAGCTGCCATCTCTGCCCTCATGGAATTTAGCCTAGTTTTCCTGTGCCTTTGATTTTATGACATGAGCATAATATTATAAACTTTCCCTCAAGATTTTAAAAGAGATTATTCAATCTACAAATACTTCTGAAAGTGAAAGTGAAGTCACTCAGTCGTGTCCAACTCTTTGCAACCCCGTGGACTGTAGCCCGCCAGGCGCCTCTGTCCATGGGATTCTCCAGGCAAGAATACTGGAGTGGGTTGCCATTTCCTTCTCCAAAATACTTCTGGTATTGTGCAAAAATAAACCATTACTTACACAGCTAAACATGTGTGTGTGCATTTGTCTTCTACAAGGAAACAAAAGTTTGGAAATTCTCCTTTTTCTATAATTATAAAACTAAGATTTACCATTATACAAAGACATTTTAGAATGGTGCAACTTAGTTAACTGGTAGGGTCTTGAATCATTTACTAACACATTATTTTTTCTTTCTTTGAAAATATGTAACTCTAATTCTCTATCTCCCATCTTCACACATGTATATGCACACACATACACACACACACACACACACACAAAACCTACTCAATCCAAGTGGCATGTGTTAAATGCCATTTTGATTAACTGGCAAACTAAACATACATGCTTAAAAATGTGCATTTTATATATATATATATATAATTTTTAACATATCAATCGTAATTCACAGAATCCATTATGAGGAAATAATCATAGAAGTGATTAAAATTTATATATAAAGATACTCATCCCAGTGGGAAAAAAGTGAAAAATAACTTAAAAGTCCAACAATAAGAGAATGGTAAAATAAATTATGATATATTCATGGGCTGGAATATTATGCAATAATTAAAAGCAAAGGACATTTAATAGCATAGTAATATGTGACAGGTGATAAAAGCAGAATAGAAAATTGTTAATAATCAATAATCATACTTATGCATATGATCATATATTTCATTGGTTAAAGAAGATTAGAAAACAGTATGCCAAAATATTAAATGTTTGAGTAGTAGTATTATGAATCATTTTAATTTATTTGTGATTATAATAAATTATAACTTTAGAGTTCTATAATAGATAGTTATCGATTTTGTATTTAGACCCATTATGTTGTAATAACTTATAATGGAATATAATCAGCAAAGATACTGAATCACTATGCTATCCACTTGTAACACAATATTGTCAATGAACTATACTTCAACCAAAAAGTATATTTAGAAAGAACTTTATATTTGAAATATAACATGTATAACCTTATATGTACTACGTTGATAACAACTATATTGCTTATTTGTCATATTGTATACTATATTATATAGTTGTCATATGTAATCTCTTCCAATGGTACAAATTTTATCAAAATAAAAAACTTGGGTTGTATTTGATTATTTGAATCATTGGTGAAGAAAAGAAAGTCTACCACATTGTCTCAGCCTCAGAGAAGTTTCAAAATTCCTGATGATTTATTTGGTTTATTTTTGTTTGTTTTTATTATTTCTAAAACATTATATCTACCACTAAGAAGCAAAAGATATCAAATGATTCTTGCCCATGATTCTAAGATACTTTAATGTTCACCTAGATACACAGTTCCTCAACTTATAAAAGCTTCAGTGATCATAACAATTCTCAAATCAGATTTATTATGACTCCTAAGTTTATTGTTTCTAATATTTAAAAACTTGAATAGCCCTGGATACACAGAGACTTTAAAGAACAGACTCTTAGAATTTTATTGCTTGAAGAGAACCTAGAATAAGTGCTGAGAAACTTTTATCTAGAATATAAATAAAGGAGGAAAAGGTGATATAGACATTGATATTTAGAGAAGAGAATATTAGTAGCTCATGTGCTTGACCCATGAAAGGCAATAAAGTAACATAATCATTTTCCAATTTAATTGCTAATAGAAGTCTTCCGCTATGTTAAGTGAAACCTTAGTTACTTAATTACTCTGTTGTAACTCTCTGCTGTCCATCATCTCCTGCTTATGGTGATCAGTTTATTTTGTGATTTGTCTATATCATCCATTCAAATTCAGGGTAAATAAATGAAAATCAAACATGAGAGAAAAGGCAAAAGAGGAATGTTCCATTCTACAAATAAGAAGAATAAAAATGCTATTCAGACACTAAAGGACAGTCATATGGAAAAGGGATTGAAAGCATATTTTTAAAAATTAATTAATTAATTATATTAATATTTTTGATTGCACTGGGTCTTTCTTGCTGCCTGTGGGCTTTCTCTGGCTGCAGCAAATGGGGGATATTCTTCATTGAAGTATGGGGGCTTCTTATTGCAGTGGCTCCTCTTGTTGCAGAGCATGGGATTTAGGGTATGTGGGCTCAGTAGTTACGGCACACAGGCTCAGCTGTTCCGCAGCATGTGGAATTTTCCTGGGCCAGGGATCAAACCCATGTCCCCCGCAGTGGCAGGAAGATTCTTTTCAACTGTGCCACCAGTCCAGCACATTTTTCATGGCTCCAGAAGGCAACAATCAGAAAATAGAGAAGTTTTTGTAAACTATGTGTCAGCTTAATATAAGTGAATATGGGATAGTCTAGTTAAATGTAAAAGGAATTCAGACTTGTTTGTGTGTGTGTGATGTATTGTTGGGAACTGGTGAGTCCATAAAGTTCTGTTGGGATAAACTGATTTCTAGGTAGGCTTTGATTTCAGGCAAGGGCAGAAGGAGCAAGGGGTATATGACAGGTCTGGAGAGAGACTGAAAAGAAACCACTAGAAAGGATATGATGGCATCTGCCCAAAAGTGTAGATTACTTTTCTGGACTGCCTCCAGAGAAGAGAACTTAGTGGGAGGGTAGTGAAGGAGCAGTTTTTCTGAAAAGCTCCACTGAGGACAGACTCAGGACACGGCCACGTAGGCCCCGCTCGGGTAGCAAATGACACAAAATTTGAGAGGTTATCTCCCACTTGTGATATAGAACTTACCTCCACTTGGTCCTTTTGATTTAGGAATTAGCCGGCAGCACCTCTTCCAGTTCTGACATAAGTGTCTGCACAATGGGCAAGGCCGTAGCCATTATAAGGCACCACCTAGACAGAGCGATGCTTCTCAGGCTTCAGGGTACGTATGACTCGTCTGAGGATCTTATGAGAATGCTGGTCCAGGTCAATGAGTCTGAAGTGGGACCCAAGATTCCAGATTTCAAATAAGCTCATGAGTGATGTGATGCTAAAGGTGTTGGTCCAGCAACCACTAGCTTACAGAGGCTCTGAAGCTGCCCTCTGCACATGAGCCAAGTTGGACACTCCTAGAAACACTGTGAGCACTAGTCAGTCCAGGAATCTCAGGAACATGGATGTGGAAAAGGACAATAAATCTGGGCTGCTGATGTAGATATGACTCCAGAGGTATAGCAGGGGAGATCAAAGCTAACTAACAAAGGGATGTGCTAACTTGGAAGATAATAAATTGCATTCTTTCGAGGTGTTCAAATTGAACCTCAGTAAGTTTTTATCTCAGGAATTGTAGAAGACTCACTGAGATGATTGCCAAGATTCTTATTCTACTTTCTTGATTCTACAGTGGAATCACCAAGGCTATAAAAGAACACTCGTAATTTGTTTGTTTGTTGTTTTTTGAACACAGCTCATGTTGAGGAATTCAAAGAAAAAATGTTAAAAGTGAAGTACAGACCATGCTGCCAGCGAAATTTTATTCCAAACCCACAGAACATTTCTAAGCTTCTTGTGTGTTCTATGACCTTATATTAGATTCCATCCACAGTTAGCCAATAAATACCATTAGATATAAGGGAAGATAATAATACATTTTCAAAATTAATTACTATTGCTAAGAAGGAAGGAAGGAAAAATGAAGGTAGGGAGGGAGAGAGAGAAGGAAGGGAGGAAGGAAAGAGAAAGAGAAATTAAAGAAAGAGTGTGATATTCAATAAGATGAGAAGAATTAGGCAGTGCATAAGAAGGGCTGCATGTTCATGATAAATTTGAATATTTTCCTCCACAGTAATGGAGCCAAAAAACATTATAACCTTCTGGCCCAGAAAGTGAAGCCTTTTAAAACTTGGTTTCAGTCTCATTCAAAGCTGCTAACTGCTAAGGCTTTTAGATCAGATTCACAGATGGAAAAGAGAAAAGTAATAACCCAGTTCAATTACAAATGCTGCTTCTGCCTTTATAGATCAGTCTGACTGTTTCACAAACACTAAAAAAAAAAAAGGAATATTATCCGCTCTTTGGCTGAGAACAGTTCAAAAAATTGACATCAAATTAATCAAAGCCCCTACTAGGTTTGAAGACCTGATTCACAGTCTGATCAAGGTTACAGAAAGATACCCAATTCAAAAAATAGTATAACATGCTAACTACTGAAAATCAAATATATATATATATATATATATATATATATATATATATATATATATTGCTGAGGAAGGCTTTCTCATCTCTCCTTGCTATTCTTTGGAACTCTGCATTCAGATGCTTATATCTTTCTTTTCTCCTTTGCATTTTGCTTCTCTTCTTTTCACAGCTATTTGTAAGGCCTCCTCAGACAGCCATTTTGCTTTTTTGCATTTCTTTTCCATGGGGATGATCTTGATCCCTGTCTCCTGTGCAATGTCATGAGCCTCCGTCCATAGTTCATCAGGCACTCTATCTATCAGATCTAGTCCCTTAAATCTATTTCTCACTTCCACTGTATAATCGTAAGGGATTTGATTTAGGTCATACCTGAATGGTCTAGTGGTTTTCCCTACTTTCTTCAATTTCAGTCTGAACTTGGCAATAAGGAGTTCATGATCTGAGCCACAGTCAGCTCCTGGTCTTGTTTTTGCTGACTATGTAGAGCTTCTCCATCTTTGGCTGCAAAGAATATAATCAATCTGATTTTGGTGTTGACCATCTGGTGATGTCCATGTGTAGAATCTTCTCTTGTGTTGTTGGAAGAGGGTGTTTGCTATGACCAGTCCGTTCTCTTGGCAAAACTCTATTAGCCTTTGCCCTGCTTCATTCCATACTCCAAGGCCAAATTTGCCTGTTACTCCAGGTGTTTCTTGACTTCCTACTTTTGCATTCCAGTCCCCTATAATGAAAAGGACATCTTTTTGGGGTGTTAGTTCTTTAAAAGGTCTTGTATGTCCTCATAGAACCATTCAACTTCAGCTTCTTCAGCCTTACTGCTTGTGGCATAGGCTTGGATTACTGTGATATTGAATGGTTTGCCTTGGAAACAGACAGAGATCATTCTGTCATTTTTGAGATTGCATCCAAGTACTACATTTCAGACTCTTTTGTTGACCATAATAAAGGACATAAATGGTATAGACCTAACAGAAGCAGGAGATATTAAGAAGAGGTGGCAAGAATACACAGAAGAACTGTACAAAAAAGATCTTCATGACCCAGATAATCATGATGGTGTGATTACTCACATAGAGCCAGACATCCTGGAATGTGAAGTCAAGTGGGCCTTAGAAAGCATCACTATGAACAAAGCTAGTAGAGGTGATGGAATTCCAGTTAAGCTATTTCAAACCCTGAAAGATGATGCTGTGAAAGTGCTGCACTCAATATGCCAGCAAATTTGGAAAACTCAGCAGTGGCCACAGGACTGGAAAAGGTCAGTTTTCATTCCAGTCACAAAGAAAGGCAATGTCAAAGAATGCTCAAACTACTGCACAATTGCACTCATCTCACACGCTAGCAAAGTAATGCTCAAAATTCTCCAAGCCAGACTTCAACAATACATGAACTGTGAACTTCCAGATGTTCAAGCTGGTTTTAGAAAAGGCAGAGGAATCAGAGATCAAATTGCTAACATCCTCTGGATCGTCAAAAAGCAAGAGAGTTCCAGAAAATCATCTACTTCTGCTTTACTGACTATGCCAAAGCCCTTGACTGTGTGGATCACAATAAACTGTGGAAAATTCTGAAAGAGATGGGAATATCAGACCACCTGATCTGCCTCTTGAGAAACCTATATGCAGGTCAGGAAGCAACAGTTAGAACTGGACATGGAACAACAGACTGGCTACAAATAGGAAAAGGAGTACGTCAAGGCTGTATATTGTCACCCTGCTTGTTTAACTTCTATGCAAAGTACATTATGAGAAACGCTGGGCTGGAAGAAGCACAGGCTGGAATCAAGATTGCCGGGAGAAATATCAATAACCTCAGATATGCAGATGACACCACCCTTATGGCAGAAAGTGAAGAGGAGCTAAAAAGCCTCTTAATGAAAGTGAAAGAGGAGAGTGAAAAAGTTGGCTTAAAGCTCAACATTCAGAATACTAAGATCATGGCATCTGGTCCCATCACTTCATGGGAAATAGATGGGGAAACCATGGAAGCAGTGTCAGACTTTATTTTTTGGGGCTCCAAAATCACTGCAGATGGTGACTGCAGCCATGAAATTAAAAGACACTTACTCCTTGGAAGGAAAGTTATGACCAACCTAGATAGCATATTGAAAAGCAGAGATATTACTTTGCCAACAAAGGTCCGTCTAGTCAAGGCTATGGTTTTTCCATTGGTCATGTATGGATGTGAGAGTTGGACTGTAAAGAAGGCTGAGCGCCAAAGAATTGATGCTTTTGAACTGTGGTGTCGGAGAAGACTCTTGTGAGTCCCTTGGTCTGCAAGGAGATCCAACCAGTCCATCCTAAAGGAGATCAGTCCTGGGTGTTCATTGGAAGGACTGATGCTAAAGCTGAAAGTCCAATACTTTGGCCACCTCATGTGAAGAGTTGACTCATTAGAAAAGACTCTGATACTGGGAGGGATTGGGGGCAGGAGGAGAAGGGGACGACAGAGGATGAGATGGCTGGATGGCATCACCGACTCGATGGACGTGAGTTTGAGTAAATTCCGGGAGTTGGTGATAGACAGAGAGGCCTGGCGTGCTGCGATCTATGGGGTCGCAAAGAGTCGGACATGACTGAGCAACTGAACTGAACTGAACTGATATAAATATATATATATATATATATATATATATATTTCTTTTTTTTCCTTGGGTCACAGATAAGGGAGAAATCTAATCCCCCTTCTCTTACCAGGGGTGAGGATCTAGAAGAGACTTTAGAGAATAAAGAACATTTGATCCAGACCTCAGAAAAGGAACAGACATTTCTAGGCAGAGAAAAGAGCAGATACAAAAGCTGAGAGGAGTGAAAGCACCAGGCAGGATCACCTGGGAAAGGTGAACCTGACCAGCATGCATGTAGGCTGAGGCTGGAGAAGTAAGTGAGGGCCTTAACTGGCACTCCCACCAGTCACTGAGCACTTCCTCTGAGCCCACTTTCCTCTGAGCATTTCCTGCTGACACCTTTGAGGACTTATCAAGATCATGGCCTTTATTATTTATCAGAGGTTTAACTGGCAACCCCCTAATTTGAGGACAACTACCTTCTCCCACCCTGGCATGATATTTTGGAATCCAAATATTAAGCCCAATCTGACAGTGTTTATGGTAAGGCTTTTGATTGTTTAATTTTTCTATAATGTAAGAAGTTTGAGATATATTGCTTTTAAAGTGTTAGTTGCTCAATCATGTCTGACTCTTTGTGACCCCATGAAGCCTGCCAGGCTTCTCTGTCCATGGAACTTTCCAGACAAGAATACTGGAATGGGTTGCCATTCTCTTCTCCAGGGGATCTTCCCAACCCAGGGATTGAACTTGGGTCTCCTGCATTGCAGACAGATTCTTTACCACTGAACCATCAAGGGAAGCCCCAATTTATTTGTCCATAAGCTTATCATTTTGAAGAAGAAATTGGGACTCTCTCTTAGCTCTCTGCTTTCTTTTGTCATATCCTAAATCAGAAAACCATCTCCAGCTGGGCAAGTTTTCAGCCAGAGCAGAGGAACAGAAGTTAGTATCCTGGGATAATCAGTGCCCAGTCCAATAAGGCAAGGACTTCTCTGTGACTCTTGGGAGAAGTAGTTGAGGTGGGTTAGGAGGATGGAAACAATCTATTGATTGTTTCAGGCCTGGATAGTCTGTGGTCACTTAGGGTTGGTGGGTGAGAAGAGCTTAATGGAATGCCTCTTCTGACAACTCATATCCACACATCAACTCTCTTTGGTATCTCTTCCTTGTCACCACTCCATTTCTACCCATCCCATCTCCATGCCCCTAGTTGAAGGAGACATGAAAATCTATTCTGGCTGTGAATTTAGGGGAAAAAATCATGATTCAGTATAAGATTAAATCAATACAAACACACCCACATATGCGCACACACACACTCAAAAAAAAAAAAAAAAAGTCCAGGTTTCAGTAGACTGATAAAGAGCCAATGTTCTTCCTATTAAGTGCTCTTGCAGCAATTGGAGAGTTTGCCAAAAATGCTTCCAGGATCCATATTTCATCTACCCCAGTGGATGTAACACACAAGAAATAGTCTGCATTCTTCCCTGCTGAGAATCATTTGCCTGGTGTTTGCTCTGCATAAAAACTATACGGTAGGAAAAAATGCCACCCTGCCTAAGCCAGCCAGCATGCTTCCAACTTGTTTCCCAGAATTCTCACCTGACAAGCTGCCCACAGGAGAGGCTGACCATATAGTCACTCAAAACCTAATGGGTTGTTCTCCCTGGTCTATCATTCACTAGGAGCTTTTGTTCATGACCCTCACCCTTATATTTAATTTATAAGGTCCATGCAGTCCCAGAATTTTTCCCAGATTATATTCTGAGGTTCAGATGTCTAAACTGCCCCCATATTCAGCTCTGAACTTCCTATCAATGTAGTGGGCTCTGGATTTACCGTGGAGAAAAGCCAAAAAAAAAAAAAAAAGCTGGGATTTGGCTTCCCTACATTTTATGGGTGACCAAAGCATATCTCAGTAACCCACAAAACTGAGAACTGAGCTCAAGATCAGGAGGCCCAAGTTCTAGATCTATGGGCTCTGGGGGCATCACTGTCTCAGCTCCCATCTATAGTATTGGGGGCCCCCATCTGACTGTCACATATTAATTTCATATTTCTGGTCAGGTAAACTGAAGGAACATGATCATACTTGACTCGAAAATTTCAAATGTGTCAAATGTGCCCTGTCTTAAACCCCCCCACTCTCTTTAAATCCATTTCTGACTTTAATCCAACCACTGTTTATGTTTGGGCTGTTCTTATTCAGTCGCTCAGTCATGTCTGACTCTGTGCATGCCAGACTTGCCTGTCCTTCACTATCTCCTGGAGTTTGCTCAAACTCATGTCCATTGAATCAGTGATGTCATCCAACAATCTCATCCTCTGTCGCCCCCTTTTCCCCTGGCCCTCAATATTTCCCAGCATCAGGGTCTTTTCAAATGAGTCAGCTTTTTGCGTCTGGTGGCCAAAGTATTGGAGTTTCAGCATCAGTCCTTCCAATGAACACCCAGGACTGATCTCCTTTAGGATGGACTGGTTGGATCTCCTTGCAGTCCAAGGGACTCTCAAGAGTCTTCTCTTGCAGCACAATTCAAAAGCATCAGTTCTTCAATGTTCAGTCTTCTTTATGGTCTAACTCTCACATCCATACATGACTACTGGAAAAACCATAGCTTTGACTATATGGACCTTTGTTGGCAAAACGATGTCTCTGCTTTTTAATACACTGCCTAGGTTTGTCATAGCTGTTCTTCCAAGGAGCAAGCATCTTTTAATTTCATGGCTGCAGTCATTGTTTGCATTGATTTTGGAAACCAAGAATATGAAATCTGACACTGTTTCCACTTTTTCCCCATCTATTTGCCATGAAGTGATGGGACTGGATGCCACAATCTTAGTTTTTTGAATGTTGAGTTTTAAGCCAGCTTTTCCATTCTCCTCTTTCACCTTCATCAAGAGGCTCCTTGGTTCCTCTTCACTTTCTGCCATTAAAGTGGTATCATCTGCATATCTGAGGTTGTTGATATTTCTCCCAGAAATCTTGATTCCAGCTTGTGAGTCATCTAGCCCAGCATTTCACATAATGCACTCTGCATATATTACATAAGCAGAATGACAATATACAGCCTAGATGTACTCCTTTCTCAATTTTGAACCAGTCCATTGTCCCATGTCCAGTTGTAACTGTTGCTTCTTGTCCTGCATACAGGTTTCTCAGGAGGCAGGTAATGTGGCCTGGTATTTCCATATTTTAAGAATTTTCCACAGGTTTTACCCACTCCCAAAGTGATATGTGCATTTTTTCCCCTCACATATCCTGCCTACATTTGGCTAGCTAATTTTCATAGAGAAGGTTTTTCCTTAAAATGATGAGTTTTCTTCCTAGTAGATAGTAGTTTATGTAAGAGAGGCTATAAGGAAATGGTTGCCTTCTTTAAAATTAAGTTTATATTTAGTTTAGCTATGCAGTATTACATGTAATGAGTATAAGCTTTGAAGCCTGACTAAAGAATAGGGCTGTAATTCAAGTTCTGTGGCTGTGGTTTTACACAATATAGGATAGAGCCCCTTATCCTCCCCACTTGGTTCTGGGAATAATAGCCATCCCATTGCAGGACTATTTTAAAGATTAGACATAATCTAGATAACACATGGAGCATAGTGCCCGTCACCATGTAGATATTCTTACTAGTGGGAAAATGGTGTCTCTAATTTACAGAAGTAGCAAGATTAGGTTAAATAAGTATAGAAGAGCTTGGGCAAATACCAAATTCAAACAAAGAAAAAGGAAACACACAAAACTTTGCCTTCAGCCCTAAGATCTCATAGATCTCAGAGCCAGAAGGGACCTCAAAAATCTGGAAAGATTGGCAAGATGCTAGGCACTGTACTCCATTGCCAATAGTGGAAATAATATACTTTGGGCCAGTAAGGAAAATGGGTCCATGTCTTCCTTTCCATATATTTATTCACTGCTGAGAAGTCAAATACTGCCAGACTTGCATGAAGAAAGCTGTAGCTGACTCGGACTGAAAAGTCAGATATTTACAGTTGGTGGTGGTAGCCAGCTGAGAGAAAGGCCTTCCTCCCAATTCCTTTACAAATGCAAGCCAGATTCGAAATCTTACGGTTGTCAAGTGGCATGGGCACAAATAAATATGCACAGCATGACTTCCTTGTGCCAACTGGCTTGTAAATATAATCATTTCGCACAGCACGCCCTCTTTCAGCCCAAGGGCACTGAGCAAAATGCAGCCACCAGGAGATGGGAAGGCTACGGAGCAGTGCATAGGGAAGCAAAGGTACGGATTGCAACTGAGTAACCTAGTCAAGTGCTCGTTTCAATATCACCGGGAGCCATTCTTAAGAAATGTTGCCCAGGAGATGAGACAACAGGTAAGTAATTCATTTGGTAGAAGATGCCCTGAGCAGAAAGCACTAAAGTAGGAGTACAGTCTTTGAGGCAGAGGTTTTCAGTTCTCCTTCTACCCTAAGACACCCAAAGGATACAAAACAGTCTCAGGGAAACGGTAATGAGAGAGAAGAGGGAGCAGAAATCACCACTAAGGGAGAACATATGTAGAATTTGAAGGTCTCTGAGCACTTCGGAAATGCCATTCTTTCCTTTTCTCTAGAATAACAGATCCAGCAGCCTGTCTTGTTAGTTCCAACCTTTACTAACTAGGAGAACCTGGGAAAGTCATTTAATTGCTCTGAAGCACAGTTTACTTAAGTATAAAATAGGGAAATCATACTCATATTGTTTTGAAAATCAAACATGATAATGAACAAGCATAGATGCACTTTGTAAACTGTGAAATACCTCATGCCCGGAAGTAAACAGGTTAACACACTTCTCTACCAGGTGAAGACCCAGACACACATCGTTTCTTTGGGCAGCCTGCCCAGTCAACCTAAAAGACTGGCAGGTGATCAAGTCAATATCATCCTCTCTTACAGACACAAAGGGGTGACCAAGTGTCTGGCTAGATTGTGATGCTTGTAATATATATTTAATATATGAGAAATACAACCAATCTATCCCCTCCCACCTTTCCTCTCTGGCAGTTTTCATTTACATAATCAAAGCATCACTCATAATTCAATTCACCAAATGAACATGAACTACGTAACAGCTGTGTGCCAAGTCCCCTGCTAGAGCTCTAGGATATAAAGAGAGAAATAACGTAGTCCTTGCCCCTAGCTTCTTCACATTCTAACAGACAGAAGAGACTTGAGAACAAGTACAGATAACAAGGCAAGAACCAAGGAAGTCCTGACTGAGGAGAGGACAGAAGGAGGTATTATCTTTTTTTTACCGTGAAGACAAAAGAAAAGAAACGATTTCAACAAATCAAATGCAGTTTTTGCTAATAGCTCTGGATCAAAGATCTGATCAGGGAGGATTAAAATGTTTGCTCAAGTTACATTCTGATACCTAGTAGCTGAATAGAGTGTCAGGTGCTATTAATCCTCATTTGGATATGATGTTACAAGGTCAAATTAATCCCTTCAAAGTTTCTTTAAACATAATAAGCTAAAATTATTGTTGGCCTTTTGTGCAAAGGGGACTGGTGTATGTTTTGTACTGTTTGTTTCCTTGAATCCAGATGCCTTGGTGTTTCAAAGAGAAAAGCCTGATTCCTTACGAACGTGGGAAGCCAGACCTCCATGGTGTTCTTTCCTGTGTTTGCCCAGGGCAGACGCTGGCTTCGTTAGGTATGTGGAACGTAAATGGGTCACACTTGGAGCAGACCCAGCCTGACACAGGGAGCTGCAAGAACACTAGAGAAAGGAAGTGATGTCTGATAACCCTGTCTCCTGCCCAACTGTCATTAGCTCTGTGGTTTTTCAAGGCACGTCAGACTCTTGACGATCACTTACGAAAGGCTGAGAAAAATCATGACTAGTTGCCAAGTGTTTGAAAATGTAACTATTTTATGGACTTTGGAAAACATGTTCAACAGTGTATAATCGGTTTTAAGATTGGGTTATCATAGCCTTAGATAGGAGGTTTTATTAAATATGAAAACACACTATATTTTGAGTTGGATCAGAATGGTATTTCAGGCTAAGTGGTTTAAGTTCCTTTTTTCCATATCTTCTCTTGAGTTGATAGCAAAAATTAGTGGAATGCACTGATGATCTTTATAGAAATACATATAGGACATTAAGATCTTTTTTTGTGTAGTTCTTCTGTGTTTTCTTGCCACCTCTTCTTAATATCTTCTGCTTCTGATAGGTCCATACCAGTTATGTCCTTAATTGTGTACATCTGTGCACAAAATATTCCCTTGGTATCTCTAATTTTCTTGAAGAGATCGCTAGTCTTTCCCATTCTATTGTTTTCCTTTATTTCTTTGCATTGTTCATATATATAGGACATGCATTGTTCAGTGGAGGACATGTGCCCCCTTGTCAAATGTAGAATACTCTCTATTTTAAAAAGAAGTTCTCATATTAAACTAAATCAAGAATTAATAAAATCCCTACTACAATGTGGCTGATATATGCACCAAGAGAGCTTAGACTTGTCTATATTAGGATGAGCATGGAAACAAATTAATTTAAATGAATATTTATATATTTATAATTTATTTATAATTTAAATAAATATTTAATTCACATGGACCATCTGTGTACCCATATTTTGGTGAGTATATGTTGAAAATCGTCCCTCTGCCCTAGTGTTACAGAAAAACTAAACAATTACAGAATAGGAATTTTTAAAGAGGAGGAGGGAAAGGGATGAAGAAGGGAGGGCTTCATTTATTTGAGTGTTCATACTTTTTCCACCTATGAATAGAACCAATAAAGTGATTCCAATATAGTATATCTCAATTTTTCTCTTTAAAAAAAATCATTGGATAGCAAAAATCATGTTTCCATTACAAAATAATTATACGCCACTTTCTTTTTTAAAGAGGATATTGGAAAAAATCTCTATAACAGGAAAAAACTGGTTTTAGGCAGTTCCATCAATTATAAATAAATATATAAATTTATTATCATTATATAGTTATTTTATGATTAGGTTGATATATTCACACAGTTTAAAATTCAAAAGGAACAAGAGACCTTTTTAAAAGTATCCACCCCCTTTTCTCCAGCCAAGACTACCCTCCTATGGGAAAACCATTTTGTCATGTGTTAATCTATTTCTCCAGAGACGTTTTGTGAATCTATTAGTAAAAAGATAATAGGTGGCAGACTACTCTCACAGTCTTCTTCTTGGTCTACTTAACAAGATAGCTTAGAGGTTAGTTCACATCGCAGATAAAATGCTCTCCTGTGTTTCAGGTACATAGGATTCCACTTTAAGTGTGTGTTATTCACTTACTAAGTTGTGTCCAACTCTTTTTGACTCCACGGACTGCAGCCTGGCAGCCTTTCTTGTCCTTCAGTACCTCCTGGGGTTTGCTCAAATTCATGTCCATTAAGTCGGTGATGTTATATAACCATCTCATCCTCTGCTGCCCTTTTCCCCTTTTGCCTTCAGTCTTCACCAGCATCAGGGTCTCTTCCGATGAGTCGGCTCTTTGCATCAGGTGGCCAAGGTATGAGAGCTTCACCTTCAGCATCAGTCCTTCCAGTGAATATTCAGGGTTGATTTCCTCTACGATTGACTGTTTTTTCATTTTAAGTATATAAAATCATTTAACTGTTTATCCAATTTTTTGTCCTTACAGATGATGCTGTGATGAATTATTTTATATATTCATCTTTCACACATCTAAGTATATCTGTGATAAAGTCCTAGAAATAGAATTGCTGGATTAAGATATGTGTATTTGTAATTTTAACTGATATTGCCAAATTGCCCCCAATAAAGTTTTTATCAATTTATTCTCATACCAGCTTTATATGATCTTTGTTCCCCCTGCAGTTCGGTCAATAGAGTGTTATACAATTTTCTTATCTTTTTACATTTAAGAGTTTAAAAGTGGTATACAAGTGTTTAATTTTAAATTTTCAACTTGCTTTTTTCTTACTGTGAGTTTGAGCATATTTGCAAATGCTTACAAACCATTTGAATTTTCTTTGAAATTAAAAAAAATGCTGTATATTAGAAATAAAAATGGTATGCTAATGAATTCAGTTTCTTTTAATATCTTCTTAAAAGGTGATAAGAAGCATTAGTGATTATCATGAATCATCTTCGTAGACGAATACAGATTCTATGCCTTTCTTGGAGCTTGAATGAATATAGAAAGTAAACAATCTCTATTCTCTGAAAACATATTCTTTTTAAAAGCTGCATTTTTTCAAGCACTTTGTTAACATGTGTAGGCATCTAGATTATTCTAATAAGTATTTAAGTTATAAAATATTGAAAATAAAACATTAAAAGAGAAAGGGAGAATGAACAAAAATGAGAGTAAATAATGGGCATTTATTAACTATTACATGTTTCTAAGCTTTAAAAATCTAATGTCATGAGCTGCAGTTTTTCATAGGATATTATGTTTAAAGGGAGAAAGATTGATAGGTTGATGGATAGCTTGGTGGATGAGATTAGATAGATTAGATTAGATCAATAAACTAGTCTACTGTTTTATGTGCACTCATATAGTCTTTCCCAGGATCACTGTTTTCTCTGACATGGTTGCAATGAGTCGGGTTTATAAAATTTTCTATGGTTGCCACAAGCACTACATTTTTAAGGCAAATTAAAGTTCTCTGAGAGTAAGTAAATGATTACATTCATTTACTTATTTACATCTTCAGAACATGACCCAGTAAATGATTGTGTGTGTCAGTCGCTCAGTTGTGTCCAACTCTATGACCCCATGGACTGTAGCCCACCAGGCTCCTCTGTCCAGGGGGTTCTCCAGGCAAGAGTACTAGAGTGGGTTGCCATTTCCTTCTCCAGGGGATATTCCTGACACAGGGATTGAACCCACATTTCCTGCATTGCAGGCGGATTCTTTACTGTCTGAGCCACAAGGGAAGTCCTCTCAGTTTTCCAACATAAAAATTCAGTTGTTGTTGGGGAGGAAACTGAGGCACACTGACCCCCCACCCCAGACTTTTATTTGCCAGTCCAAGGTCTAGCGTACACACTCCTGTGCTCCACCCCCAGCAGAATAAGCTGCAGACTTTTGCCAGGGGGGAGGGTCTCAGGAGCCCATCTGATGGCCTGTGTGGGGAGAGGCTGGCCAGGGTCAAGGGCTGTGCATGGGGGAGCAGGAGGAGGGGTGTGGTTGGAGGAGCAGATGCTGTGTGTGTGGGGGGGTGGTCAGCACTGAATAGGGGACCCCAGCTGGGATTCCACAATGATATCAATGGGGGACAGGCAGAGCCCTCTGCTGTCCAGATGGGGAAACTGAGGCGGAGACTCCTCCAATCTTTGAGAGGGGAGGGGCCTGCCATCAGCTAATGAGGTTTATTCATCTTCCCCAGGAAGGCACCGCAGCTCAGGAACTGCAGTGCCTTGTCAGCAGTCACTCAGTGAGACACAAGGAGGAACCGCAGCTGGGTCACCTGGCCGCATAGACACCCTCCACTCCTGCCACGCTGAGGGGCACCCTCCCCCACCTCAGCTGCTGGGAGAAGGAATAAATGATTAGAGTTCTCAATTCTAACCACCAGTATATCACATCAATCTTTTATGAGTAACTAGCATATGTTATTTCATGCTTGCATCAATGATTAATTTCCCAAGAAGTTAATTAATTACCTACTGCCAAAATGAATAGTAAATATTTCTCATTTCTTTATTTCTGTTCAAGATCAAATCATATTCCTTAACTATAACCCTTAAAATTGGTCGTAGTTAAAATTTAAAAATTAATTACTCAGTTCAAAGAATCTCTAAGGAAATTTGCAATTGGATATAACTTTGTGAAGTCCATCTGTCCCAGAAATGGACTAGTTGTGTGCATTCTGCTTGTGAATTGAGCATTAATAGAAAATAGTCATGATTAGAGTTAAGTTCAAGTCAGACATTTTAACTTCCCTGATGGCTCAGATGGTAAAGAATCTGCCCACAACGCAGGAAACCTGGGTTCAGTCCCTGGGTTGGGAAGATCCCCTGGAGAAGGGAAAGGCTACCCACTCCAGTATTCTTGCCTTAAGAATTTCATGGACAGAAGAGTATGGCAGGCTACAGTCCATGGCGTCATAAAGAGTTGGAAACGACTGAGCAACTTTCACTTCTCTTCAGAGATTTTATATAAGTTACAAACATTTAAAATAGAAAATATCCATGATCATTGTGGAAGAATTTTAAAATGCAGAAGAGTATAAAGATGAGTAGTATTACTATTATCCAGATAAAACTATTTAATATCAGCTAAAATGTATGTGCTAGTATACTCTTAGAAGAGCTTTAGCCATTAAAAAAAAAAAAAAATGAATAGGTACTATTATATCCACATTGCAGAGATAGGACTTTCACAAAGAAGATTAGCAATTTACCAGAGATCACACAGTTACCAAGTATAGGATCAGGTATTTATGTAGATATGGAGTTTATGATACAAAGATCAACATATTATCTTTTTTATTTGATATTATGTGACAGTTTTTCCAATTATTACATATTTTGGGGGAATACAATTTTAATGAAGGATGAAAAAGGCTTATTATTTGAGCTATTTTTAGCTTCATTTCTATCACAATACTATACTATACACTATAGAAAAAATATGTATATATAAATACAAAGGCAGAGGAACCAGAGATCAAATTGCTAACATTTACTGAATCATAAAGAAAGCAAGAGAGTTCCATAAAAACATCTACCTCTGTTTTATCAATTCTGCTAAAGCCTTTGACTGTGTGGATCATAACAAACTGTGGAAAGCTCTTAAAAAGATGGGAATACCAGACCATCTTACCTGTCTCCTGAGAAACCTGTATGTGGGTCAAGAAGCAACAGTTAGAACCCTGTATGGAATAAATGACTGGTTCAGAATTGAGAAAGGAGTACGACAGGGCTATCTGTTTTCACCCTGTTTATTTAACTTATATGCTGAGCACATCATGAGAAATGCCAGGCTGGATGAGTCTCAAGCTGGAATAAAGATAGATGGGAGACACATCAACAAACTCAGATATGCAGATGATACCACTCTGGTGGTGGAAAGTGAAGAGGAACTAAAGAACCTCTTGATGAGGGTGAAGGAGGAGAGTTAATAAATCACTTAAAACTAAATATTAAAAAACCCACAACCTTGGCATCTATCCCCATTACTTCGTGGCCAGTAGAAGGGGCAAAGGTTACACAGTGACAGATTTCCTCTTCTTGGGCTCTAAAATCACTGAGGATAGTGGCAAACCTACACAGTGTGTTGAAAAGCAGAGACATCACTCTGCCAACAAAGGACTGTATAGTCAAGGCAATGGTCTTCCCAGCGGTCATGTACAATTGTGAGAGCTGAACCCTAAAGAAGGCAGAGAGGCAAAGAATTGATGCCTTCAACTCCTGGACAGCAAGGGAATCAAGCCAGTCAATCTTAAAGGAAATCAACCCTGAATACTCATCGGAAGGACTGATGCTAAAGCTGAAGCTCTAGTATTTTGGTCACATGATGCCAACAGCTGATTCACTGGAAAAGTCCCTGATGCTTGGTAAGATTGAGGGCAGAAGGAGAAGAGGGTGTCAGAGGATGAGATGGCCAAACGGCATCACCAAGGCAATGGACCTGAACTTCGGCAAACTTAGAGAAATGATGAAGGACAGGGAGGCCTGGCATGCTGCAGTCCACGGGGTTGCAAAGAGTCAGACACGATTGGGTGACTGAACAACAAAAATAAATTCATATTTCTGAATATTTTCTTAGGAAAATTTCATAGATATAAAATTATAGGGTCAAAATATTTTAATATGTAAAGTTACTTTCAAAAGTATATCAATTCATACTCAGAAGTACAGTATAGAAAAGTATCTATTCTATCATCACCAGCATTGGAGTAACATTAAAAAACCCTTTTGTTCAGTTTGATTAAAAGAGTACTAACAGTTTTAACTTGCTTATTTTAACTTGATTTCTAATTTATTCAGTTGAAATTTGTGTGCGACAATTGTAAAATCACATGCAATTATAAGAAGTAATACAGAAAGTTCCCATGTACATTTTAACCAATTTTCTCCAATGGTAACATTTTTTAAAACTACTATAATATCAAACCTAAAATATTGATATTTATAGAACCCACTGATCTCCTAAGTCTGAGTTGTACTTGTGTGTGTATTTAGTTGTACATAATTTTATAACATATATAGTTTCATGTGTCCTCCACAACAATCAAAATACTCAATAGTGTTATCACTATAAGAATCTCTCACATTGCCCTTTTATAACCATACCCACCTTCCTTCCACCCACCATACCACTCCATCTTTAACCCTAGAAATCACCAACCTGTTCACTTCTAAAATGTTATATAAATGAATTTTTTTCACTCAGCCTTATTCCATGGAAATCCACCCAGATTTTTGCATGTATCAATAGTTTGCTCTTTTTTATATCTGAGTAGTATTTCATAGTATGAATGTACCACATTTGGTTGAGTCATTCACCTGTTAAAGGACACCTGAGCTATTTCCAGTTTTTGGCGATTACAGATAAAACTGCTAAAAGCAATTATGTACAGATTTTTGAATGAACATAGGTTTCCTTTCTCTGGAATAAAACTTAAGAATGTAATTGCAAGGTATATGGTTCAATGTTTAGTCTTATTTAAAAAGCTGCCAAACTCTCCTCCAGAGTGACTGTACAACTTTTTATTACCACCAGCAATAAATGAATGAATCAATTTTTCCACATCTTTGCTACCACTTGGCATTGTTGTTATTTTTTATTTTTGCCATTTTGGTAGGTATAGAGGATATTTTACTGGCTTTTGAACACAGGGGCTTCCTGGGTAGCTCAAATGGTAAACAATCTGCCTGCAATGAAGGAGACCTGGGTTCAATCTCTGGGTCGGGAAGATCCCCTGGAGAAGGGCATGGCAACCTACTCCAGTATTCTTGCCTGGAGAATTCCATGAACAGAAGAGCCTGGCAGGCTATAGTCCATGGGGTCACAAAGAGTTGGACACGACTGAGCAACTAACACTTTAACATTCACTTTCTTGAACACAGAGCTAAGAATCAGATATTGGGATTGTCTGCCATGAATTTTCTATGTGATCGTGAGCAAGTCATTTCCTCTCTGGGATATAGTTTCCCTACACATAAACTAGAGAATTTTGAACAGTCCTTTCAATTTTAATTTTCTGTGAACCTAGGATAAAAACAGACTTCTATGATCATGAAGGCTTAGTACCTAGAAAGCATTTGTAAATTATTCTTCTAACAAAAAAAAAAAATTACTTAATGAGTAGGAAATAATCTTTCTTTAAAACCAGGTAACATGTGAACCTTAGGACTATCCCCCTGTCCCTAAATAACCCACTGCATAAAGTAAGTTTATTTACTTCCTCTAAGATGAACTCCAAGGAAGTTGCCCCATTGTCCCTCCTGGCAGTAGAAATCACCCAATCTCCATGACAACTTCATCTATACTTATCTATGAAGACTCTTTACTCTAAAGAATTTGAAATGTTAGGTAGATGTTACTAAATAGGTTTCAGAAGTGCCTCGTGGCATAGAAAAGAGATACTGACGATTTCAAGAAAGCCAAATACTGCTTCTGCAAAAATGAACTGAGGGTCAGATAAGAACAGATTTGATGTTAGACCTGTGATGGTTTGTGTTCATGCTGCAGCTGAGAAGGTAATTAAAAACTAGCTCTCCTTCATCACTTGGCTCCCATACTTCATACTTCATGGATAACTGTAGAGCTCCCATATTCATAGCTTCTATATATCTATAGAGCTATACTTTTATTTTATAGACAGAGAAGTCAGGGCAAGAAAGAATTCCCCACCCCCGCCCCAGTAAGTCAAGGTCATACATTCAATAACTAGCAAAGGTAACTTTTGTTACCCTTCATGTACACTTAATCCTTTGTGAGAGGTGGTTTCTAACAACAACAACAACAACAAAATTCACTTTTTTTTTTTTTTCAGGAAACTAAGGTCCAGCCTATTTCTAAACTTCATCCACCCTACAGATGGGGCTAGGGCTATATTTCACACCTGCAGGCTCATTTTCAAAATTTTGTCTCACCATATTTTGAAACAATATACTCAATTGGCCCCAGTCCCTGTTCTTCTTGTTAGTGGCCCATCCCTTATTTCAGCCCCTAGCCCAATTCCCAAGCTGTGGTCACTTTTTTGCCTTTTCTTTTTCTCACAACAGGGATCTTTTTCTGCTAATCTACCTCATAATTCCAATGTCACCTGTCCATTTGCTGAGCTTAACTTTTTTCAGTTCCCCTTTCATGGGCTGAAGGCGGAGTCTGGTGGGCTACAGTCCAGGGGACTACAAAGAGTCAGACATGACTTAGCAACTAAATAACAACAGGCGAGAGGCTGAACCCATTACTCTCATGACAACTGTCCAGATGTTTGAACTTGGCCCACCTCAAAGCACCTATCATTACATTTGGCCTATTGTGATATAATGCTACAACTGCTTAACAATAACTGAAAATCTTGTTAACATCATCTGTTCATCAGATTGAGCTCCTATTTGCACCCAAAGCTTTATAATTTTCCCAAACCCTTGTACCACACCAGTTGACAAGTCTAGCACCAGGATGTTTCAGTCTACTCATTTCTTACATCTTGCTGAAAGTGACCTAGTCTAGCTGATCTTGAGCTCTGGCAAATTATCACTATGTGGTAAGTGCCTATGTTCTCTATTAGACACAGCACAATGAAGGCAGGTGGCAACACCCATTATATTTACCATCGTACTTCTAGAGGTAAGGCAACAGAAAAAAACTAGGAGACTCAAGAGAGAGCAAAAGACTTTTCAATAAATGATGGAATGTGAATCTATAAAAATTCTTTGAATATTTGCAACTTGATTGGGGAGAGGGACAGGGGCTCATCAGCAAGTAGAATCTTAAAATTCAAGGAGTCTGGCTCCAGCAGCAATCCTTTTATTCACTTGGTAAATCACTGAACTGCTCATTTCAGCTTCAGTGTTACAAAAGAACACAACTCTTAGTTCTCTCAGGAGAGCCATGAACACAAATTAGCAAATATTTACCCAATCATCTGAAAATGAACTGAGCTAAATAGTTTTACACGTACATTTTCTCCTGGAACTGTAGATGACACTCACTACCTGGTACATGGTGTTCCTTTACCACCGTCTAGCCCAGATTGGAAAGGAATGAGAAGGTGTGCTTCTACTAGGAAAAAGTGAGTAGTAATTGAGGAGCCAAGCAGGAATTCAAACACCCACTTAGATTTTTATTTTAACTGATGTATGTATTTTACCCATTAAACCATAACATAACAATTTTGCTTATCTGTGGGGAAAAAGAAATGATTCCGCCTAAAGGAAAAACACTGCCAGGGAGCACAAATGCATTAACCATTCCATTTTGGTCAGAACGCTCATTATTTTCCCCCCAGTAAGTACATACCTATAAAATTTTGTTGCCATTAAGTTTCAAATGCTAAGACGGCAAGAGATTAGTCAGCTATGTATGGCCAGTTCTCCTGTGAGATAGCAAGCATAAGGTGCCTCAAGCATTCCTTTGCACATAATTAATGCTTGGTAACTGCTAGAGATATATCACTGTCCTAGAAAATCGGTATTTAAATTTGCAAACACTTGTAGAGCACTTTACAAAGGACAGATCTCTTCTCAATTTGATTCTGGTTCATTGACTACGCACTAAAACTCTCAGAGGTAAATATCATCATCCCCATTTTACAACTAAGAAAGTTAAGATTTGAAAGTGTATTTGTTTCCTAGAACATCCATAACAAAGTACCACAAACTATATGGCTTTAAACAACAGAAAGGTACTCTCTTACAGTTCTGGAGGCCTTAAGTCTGAAGTCAGGGTATGGCCACGGTCGGTTCCTTCTGGAGGTTCTGAGGGAGAATCAGTTCACGGCCTGTCTCCTACCTTCTGTGACTGCCAGCAGTCCTTGGTGTTCCTTGGTTCACAGGTGCAGCGTTCCAGTCTCTGCTTTTGTCTTCACTTGGTGTTTTCCTTGCGTCCGCTCCTCCTCTAATGAGGACACCAGTCGTTGAATCTAAGGCCAATTCTAATCCAGAATGACCTCATCTTAATTGCCTAATTAACTTTATAAAGACCCTATTTCCAAGTAAGGTCACCTTCTGAGTGTCTGAACAGACGTGAATTTGGGGGAGACACCATACAACCCCAAATCACACAGCTCACAGGTTGTGGAGCTAAAACCCAAACAAAGGTCTATAGGGCTCACATTCAAATCACATACTTTTTCCATTAGGTTACGTTGCCCAGGTCACCAAGTCTGGATGTGCAGCTAAGCGTGGGAGTCATCCTGTTTCACCTTACAAAGAGACCTTGCTTCATTTGACTTGTTCTAAATGACAATAATTAACACAGCTTTATTGACTATGCCAAAGTCTTTGCGTGGATCACAATAAACTGTGGAAAATTCTGAAAGAGATGGGAATACCAGACCACCTGACCTGCCTCTTGAGAAACCTATATGCAGGTCAGGAAGCAACAGTTAGAACTGGACATGGAACAACAGACTGGTTCCAAATAGGAAAAGGAGTTCGTCAAGGCTGTATATTGTCACCCTGCTTATTTAACTTCTATGCAGAGTACATCATAAGAAACGCTGGACTGGAAGAAGCACAAGCTGGAATCAAGACTGCTGGGAGAAATATCAATAACCTCAGATATGCAGATGACACCACCCTTATGGCAGAAAGTGAAGAGGAGCTAAAAAGCCTCTTGATGAAAGTGAAAGAGGAGAGTGAAAAAGTGAAAAGCTTAAAGCTCAACATTCAGAAGACGAAGATCATGACATCTGGTCCCATCACTTCATGGCAAATAGATGGGGAAACAGTGGAAGCAGTGTCAGACTTCATTTTTTGGGGCTCCAAAATCACTGCAGATGGTGACTGCAGCCATGAAATTAAAAGATGCTTACTCCTTGGAAGGAAAGTTATGACCAATCTAGATAGCATATTAAAAAGTAGAGACATTACTTTGCCAACAAAGGTTCGTCTAGTCAAGGCTATGGTTTTTCCAGTGGCATGTATGGATGTGAGAGTTGGACTGTGAAGAAAGCTGAGCACCGAAGAATTGATGCTTTTGAACTGTGGTGCTGGAGAAGACTCTTGAGAGTCCCTTGGACTGCAAGGAGATCTAACCTAGGAGATCAGTCCTACGTGTTCATTGGAAGGAATGATGCTGAAACTGAAACTCCAATACTCTGGCCACCTCATGCGAAGAGTTGACTCATTGGAAAAGACCCTGATGCTGGGAGGGATTGGGGGCAGGAGGAGAAGGGGATGACAGAGGATGAGATGGCTGGATGGCATCACCGACTCGATGGACATGGGTTTGAGTGAACTCCGGGAGCTGGTGATGGACAGGGAGGCCTGGTGTGCTGTGATTCATGGGGTTGCAAAGAGTTGGACACATCTGAGCAACTGAACTGAGCTGAACTGAACACAGAATTAAATACCTGTACAGTCCCCTATGCAGCCAATAGCAGCTTCGTTCAGCCACCAACAGAAAGCTCGGAGTTTTGTGCTCATAAGCCTCCAGAGTCACGCCTAACTATCACTCCCAATAATCACTCTCACATCTCAGTGTCTCTTCATGTATCTTTATGTTCAAACAAGATGAGTTATCTAACTGCCCCATACTCTCCTCTTCTGCCTTTTTATAGGTTATATCCTTATTTATTCTCCTGTAGTGAAATGTCCTTCCCCTCAGTCCATATCTGCATGCTCAAAATCTATTTAACTCCAAATTCATTCCTAAAAGCCCATGCCAGGTATATATTTCTCTATGCTTTCAATTCCCAAGCACTGCCTTTTTGCTTTAAGATGGTATTAACCAAAATATAATTGAAATAATATTTTCCTTCCTTCCTCTCTTTGTATATATAGTACTTGCACATATACATGTGTACATATACAAACATGCATACACATGATGTACATATTTGCATATGTGTGAATGTGCACACACACACACACCTAGCTCCAAAAGTAGATGTCAAACTCTTAGATAGGAGGACTCACGTCTATTTCTGAGTGGATATAGCAGTATATCCTACTAGGAAGGTGTTCAATAAATCATTGATAAATGAATAAATGACTTTATATATATATATAAGAATGAAATAATTGTGAGAGATTAAACTGATTGTAAGTATAAGCTCATACTTAATAAGTAATGAGAATTTTTTTAAAAAATATCATGACCTATTACTACAATCCCAAAATAAATGGAAAATTCTTATAATTTAAAACAACCGAGAGTTATACCATGGTTGTAGGAGCTGTCCAAATCACTCAGCTTCTGCTTCAGTATTTAGAATGTTAGAGTTTTTTCAAGTACCTCCGGACTCCTATCTTTTTCCTGTAGGCCAAGCCTAGCTGTGTTTAAGAATCTCCTTGTCAAGATCATTAAAATCCCCACGGAATTTGTTGTTAAAATTGATGGTATATATTTCATGCAGTATTACTGCTTTACTTAAGTACAACCTAACAGAGGGCTGTGGATTTTGCAATGCTTCTTTGCAAACATTAACAACGTGGCATTGAATTCCCTAGGTATACCAGGACCCAGGAGTGCTAGACCGTAATGAATTTGTATAAAGCTTGTGACTTGGCCTGAGGTTGTGTATACACTAAGCCAGAAATAAAAGAGAACAATCAGTTATTTGATATCATTTAAGTTGATAAATTCATTCTTTAACATCTCAGCCACACATTTTTTTCTTTCTGTTCTTTTTTATGTGGAGGGGATTTATTGTAATCAGGTGGCCATCATCTTAGAGCTACAGAGATGCTATCCTCAGCGTTCTTGAAGAAGTGTGTATAAGATGTAGAATGGATTTTCTTTCAATTAGTGGAATCATATAATCTCATGATAAGACCATAAAGATCATCTGGTTATTAACTCTTAATTGAAGATGTCTGTATCACAATATATCATACATTCTGTCCCTACCTCAGAGGACATGATTTTTCTTTCTGACAAATTCTACCAACTGACACTGCGTGTGCACTAAGGCACTTCAGTCGTGTCTGACTCTGTGTGACCCTAGGGACTGTAGCCTGCCAGGTTCCTCTGTCCCTGGGATTCTCCAGGCAAGAATACTGGAGTGGGTTACCAGGCCCTCCTCTAGGGGATCTTCCTGACCCAGGGATCGAACCTATTTCTCTTATGTTTCCTGCATTAGCTGGCGGGTTCTTTACCACTGGCGCCACCTGGGAAGCCCGCCAATTGTCACTACCTGCAATGCAGTGAAGATTCTGATCCTTGGATCTGGAGGATAGATGGCACATATATATTGCAATTAATATTTATAAAATCTAAGTCCATGATATACTTAGGACCTTCCTTCTCAAATACAATTATGTATAGAAAATCACTTTATAAAATATATTATATGACTAGGATGATACCATACAGATATTAGCACTAGTAGACTAGATACTCCTAGGTTGTTAGCTCTGAATATTTGGATATTTTGACATAACTGCCTTTTCCTATATGGTAGCCACTAGACACTCATGGCTACTTAAATTCAAACTAGTTAAACAAAATTTGAAGTTCATTTTGTCAGTCTCACTTCAAGTCCCACATTCTAAGACTTCAAATAACCACGTGTGGCTAATGGCTACTGCGTTGGATGGAGCAGATACAGAACGCTCCCATCACTGAAGAGTGTTCTATTAGCCAGCACTGCACCATTGTCAACAACCAGTATAAAACATTAGCATTTCTTTTTTTTTTTTTTTTTTTTTAGCATTTCATGAGGGTGAAATGCACACAAGTCAACCCTTAACGAATGGGTTTATGAATCTCTTCCAAGGTGACATTCCTTCTCTCCTTCACAAGTCGGGAAGATAGCGTAGAAGGAGCTGGTCTCCTGCAAACAAGTATGGGTACAGATGAGTGTGTCAGAGTGGGGGTGATGGGGAGAAGAGCCATAGCTACTGGCTTCTCTGCCTGCTGAGTCCTTCTCTTTTATCAGGTGACCAAGCCATGCTGATCAGCAGAGGTGATTTGAGGGGACTGCACCCTAATGACTCAGACATCCAAGAGAAGAACAAAGATGTTATCAGCAGGTCCGTTCTAAAATCCTGCAGTGGTAGAATCTTCAATTGAAAGCACAAATGGAGACTAGGAGAGATACAGGGTGTTTGGAAAGGCAGAGAAAGAAGGGCAGTGGTGATGAGAGAGTGCCACTGGAGAGGGAGGTGGCAGGAAATCAAAGACCAGCTATGCTGCACAGAATTACCTGGCAAACCACCTCTGGTCTGATTATCACAGGCTATCAGCTCAGCCCCACCGTGGATGACTGAGAGAACAGCTGATAAAGAGTTGTTTCGTTTATTCTTCCTTTTATAACATCTCTCTCTTGCTCCTTTTCCTTTGGATAAGGCAATGGAAATCTTGCTAAATGCTGACAATGCTTTTGGCTGGTGTTGTGATGACCCTTCAGCAATGCCAAGTTCCTCTTGCCCTCTTCTCAGGACTCCCATAATAGCTACGTTCTGCACCTCTCCTTGGACACCAAAGCCCGGGCTGCCTGGTATTTCCCTTAACCCTTTCACTTACATGTCCTTTCAGCTTGAATACAACTATAGGTTGTGGAGGACAGGAACTGTGTCACATTGGTCTTGCTAGCCCCTGACAGGTCTTAGCATAGTTTCCCAAACAGCTGGAACCAAAATGGCATTGCCTTTGCATGGCTGGCTCTGGAATTGGATGGCCTAGGTCTAAATTTCACCTCTGCTACTTGCTAACCATACCTTTCTTTCATGGAGAGACCTCCCTGCTCTAAGCCTCTGCTTCTTCTCTATTAAATGGGGATAACTGTATCTCTAGGAAGTGATGGTAAAGTTTAAGAGAGACAATGAAAGTAAAGCTGTTAACACAGTGTCCAAAACAAAGTAAAAACTCATAATTATCATTATTGGGGATTAAATAAATATTGAGTAAACCCAGCTGCTTAAATTTTTCCTGTGCCTAATAATAGATATTTTAAAGCTAAGAGAGACCTTAAAATCTTCTTGCACAAACTCCATATTTTACATACAAGGAAACAGAGGTACACAGAGAACAGCACATGTTTGCCCAAGTTCACAGGCCAAGCGGTAGCAGAGCAAGAAGACTCAGTGTCAGGTTCTCCATCTCATCCGCTGCCTCTCTGAGATCCTATGGGTGTGCAGAATACACCATAGGCATTGTATGGGGCAAAGTGTCAGGTGAGGGATTCTCTTTATCACACAAACTTACCGTGTAAGGCCTACAAACAGTAGCAGATGCGTCATGGCCCATCACAGAGTCAGTGAATACATCTTGCCAAACGACAGAAAATGACTACACATACCTTACGAAGCCTGACTTTCAGATGGGTAACTTCAAGTGTCACACACAATATTAAGGGTGGAGTCATTTTTCAAGGGGCTTCCCAAATGACTCAGGTGGGAAAGAAATTGCTTGCAATGTAGGAGATCTGAGTTCGATCCTTGGGTCAGGAAGATCCCCTGGAGAAGGGAATGGCAACTCACTCCAGTATTCTTGCTTGGAAAATTCCATGGACAGAGGAGCCTGGTGGGCTACAGTCCATGGGGTCCCAAAGAGAAGGAGATGACTGAAATGACTTAACATGCATTTTTCAAGGACCCAGGATTGAGTGCTATCACATCAACACCATCCCATATGCATTTCTGAACACTTACTCAAAAAATTTTTTGTTTACTAAATGATAACATGTTTGCACTGACAATTAGTATTTCTACTTTATTATGTACATTTGTATGTGTGTGCATATAAACACATACACATACACACACTGTATATATGCCTACAATTTTATTCTGTGCAGCAATCAAGAGATGCAAGCTCACCTTTTATTTATTTATTTTTTTCCAGAAGAACATTTTATTTATTTTAATATTTACTTATTTTGTTGCACAGGGTCTTAGTTGCGGCAGGCAGGGTCTTTGTTGCATCATGCAGGATCTTTCATTGCAGTGCACAGACTCTCTAGTTGTGGCTCATTGGCTCTGGTTGCAGCATGGGGGCTTAGTTGCTTCTTGGCAGGTGGGATCTTAGTTCCCTGACCAGGGATTGAACCTGAATCCTCTGCATTGCAAAGCATATTCTTAACAACTATTCTTAATAGTTGTTCCTAAAATTATTTGTGGGTCAGAACTATGAGGTTTCTGTAGAGGAAAAAGAAATAGGTGTTGGAAGTAGCATTTAAAAACCTCTACCTTGTAAAATGGGAAGTGCTAGTATAGCACAAATGATTAAGTTCCGTTCTTCTCTGGGCCTTCACTTACTCACAGGACAATATGCACTTCAGCAGGCATGTCGCTGTTAGTCGCTCAGTCACATCCAACTCTTTTCTGACTCCAGACTCTAGCCGCCAGGCTCCTTTGTCCTTGAAGTTTCCCAGGCAAGAATACTGGAGTGGGTTGCCATTTCCTTCTCCAGGAGATCTTCCTGACCCAGGGATCAAACTTGCATCTCATGCATTGGCAGGCATTTTATAGCTCTTTCCCACCTGAGCCACACCTATATGACTTTAAATGAGTCCAGACACCCTGGAAGTGAAAATTTGACCACATTTTACTCAGGAGCAAATCAGGTATTGAGAAAATTTAAGGCAGGTAATTTGTCAAGCATTCCAGTAGCTATTTCACAGGGTGTATGCTTTTCAAATGCTCTTTATTTATTTATTGAATATTTTACTTATTTAACAGAGCTTCTATAGTATATATGCCTCAAGAATTACAGTTGTCTTTGGTCTCAGAGCCTACAATTGAAATCTTCAAAGCCTGTTTTTAATAGCTGTGTGTGTGTATGTGTGTGTGTGTCCACGCACGCTGTTCAGCTTCATTTCATATGCAGGATCATAGAATACCAGAGCTGGAGGGGAATCTTTTGGATTTCAGAGTGTCTTTGAAATTTTCTCTTAAGCAAAGAAAACCTTCAGATGCAAATTTAAAAGGAATCTTAATATACATAAGAAGAAAAAGCAATACATGGGGTCTTTAGGCTTATAAATCTTCAATGTTTGTTGGAAAATACTTAACTGTTGAGAGAAACCCTGAAGCATCTGGTCTGAGTCTTAAATTCCAAAGGGGATATTTTGAAAACCAAGGGTACATTCTAATTTGATAAGAAGCCTGAGGCCCAAAAAGAGAAATAACCAGCTAAGAGGGGAAGAGCTGAGTTTCTAAAGGGACAACTTGCCTCCAGCTCAGTGCTTCTATAATAATATGCTGACTGGCTTTCATATTTGTAAGTGGACATCAAATGGCATAACATCTAAAAATTACAATCCCTTCCCAGCTAATTTGTGTTTTGTGGAAGAGTGACATAGGGTCTCTCTCCAATGGCTCTTACCCAATTTCCAATGTTGACCAATATAAAAGGTCAATTACAACTATTAGTAAATTTCTGGATATAACATTTTTCTCCTTTTAAACACAGCCTTAGCACTGAGAAAATTATAAACAGATATGTAACTAAATCACTTATCTAATTGAAAAAATAATTATCTACTGGTTTTTTTACACTGATGGCCAATGCTACTATTAAATACTAATAAATTCTATAAACATCTAAGAGAGGGTAGCAGTGACTGTACACCTAATGACTCAGGGGGAGGAGGAGGGAAAATTGCATTAAAGTGCGACCTGTAGCTTCATGTGCTCTGCAAACAAACTCAAATGTCAACTTGTTTCAAAATTACTGCCATTATATCCTAATAGCAAAACACCCACTGAGAAATACATAGAGGAAATAATAAACAATAATAGCTCTTAGCAGTTGAATAATACATTTTATCCATGGATGTGAAGTTCTTTGGAAGCATTCACTAATTAAATTTCACCACATGCCCACAAGGTAGGTATTAGTTCTGTTTCATAGATGTGCTCATTTAGTATGAGTTAGAGCCCATGTTCCTGGGAGTATAGCACAGAAAAAATCCCACTGAAATAAAACATTTTCAGATTCACTAGGCAATGCAGTGACAACATGGAAGTACCCCAAGTGAAACCCAGGAGGCACTGAAGAATTTAATGCACACCCAAAACATCTCAATTAATACAGGGAAACTTGATAAGAAAATCTGAACCCATCAAGATGCAGAAATCAACCTCTAGTTACAAATGTGTTTAAAATATTAGAAGGCAAAAGCTTGCTGCAAGGGCTTTCATGGGTATATTTTACATATCACATATAAGTATAGATGGACTCCAAGAGAGGGAGGTTATCCAGAACCATTAAACCACAAGGTATTAGAAAAGGAAAGCTCCTAAGAATTTGCAAATGTTTCTCCCTTGTTTTATAGGATGAGGAATGTGGCTCAAATGGTGGTGCAGTTAGGCCAGTTTGGCATAGACTATGTTAAACCCTTGAGTAAGTAAATCAAAGTTTTGCTCCGTAAAAGTTCATTTTTCTTGACATAGATTTGCTCTAAATTGTTGTTGCTGTTTAGTCACTCAGCCATGTCTGACTCTTTGCGACCCCGTGGACGGCAGCACACCAGGCTTCCCTGTCCATGGGATTTTCCAGGCACGAATACTGGCGTGGTGAACTACTAGTTGGCAAACTATGACCAATAAGCTAACTTTGTCCTGAAGCCTATATTTGCATAGCTTTTACGTTTGAAAATAGTTGAAAATAATAAAGAGAATAATACATTGTGATAAGGAAAATCATATGAAGTTCAAATTTCTGAGCTCATAAATAAAGTTTTACTAGAGGACAGCTGTGCTCATCTGTTCGTTCATTGTCTGCACCAGCTTTCATGCTATGATGATAGAGTTAAGTAGTAGCAACAGAGAGCAGATAGTTCACTGAGCCTCAAATAGTCACTCTCTAGAGCTTTACAGAAAAAGTTTACTGAGAGATGTGGAAACATCCAGTACCAACAATTAAACCTAATGAAATCTTAAAACTTAATGGATTAAACAGTCCCAGATTTGTTCAGAGAAAAAAAAAAGATGTACCTCAGAGATATGTTATATATTTATATGTACTTTTTATAAACAAGAGATAATCAGATTTTGACTTAGATCTTAATTTTATTTACACATCCATGAGTTTATCAAACTGCTTCATTGACAATATAAAACATCTGAGAATTTTCCCTGATTTCTCAGCAGTCACCACCCTCTTCTCAAACCATACTTTTTCTATATGGTTCTTTACTGTTTAAAACATTTTCACATCCATCATTGCCATTTCCTTCTCCAATCATCCCATTAATCTCACAAGTATCTGACGAGATGTTGATGGAAAGAACTATTTTTGCTTTCCAGAGAGGGAAACTGAAGCTCAGAGCCTTCAAATGACTATCCTAAGAGCGCTGTGCCCTGAGCAAAAGATTCCTGCTCTGACCCAGAACCCAGGCACTCCTGGGAAAGCAGCATTCCACCTAAGGGCGCAAGCACAGCCACAGCTCAGACGGGAAAACACCAAAGACGTAATACCTGTGAGACGTTAAAAACACAAATTTTCATTCTCCCCTATTCAGGTTTGTCTCTGAAAGGCTACTGTGGGAGGATTTTGTCTCTGTTTGGCTGGAGAGAGAGTTCAGGGGTACTTATAATTTTTTGTTTCAAATTTGTACCATGGACATGTATTACTTATCAGAGAATAAGGTTTTTGTATTTCCAAACTAATATAGGATAACCAAGTGGCAGCATGTCCTGCCAGTGAGAAATGCCTCTTTCTATTTGAGAAAAGATTTCACATGGTTCCAGTTGTCCCCAAGGAAAAGAGAATTTCCAATTAAACGTTAATCTAAGGTCAGGGCAGCACTTGCCACGAAGCCCATTTTGATGGGCCACTTACTTGTAGCTTAAAGAAAATGACAGGACATCACTGCTGTCTGTCACTACGCCAGTCCTGGCAGGCAACTGATGAGGGGCTTGAAAAAATGTCCTAATCCATCTGGAGTGCTACTCTTTTTTCTTTCCTTTTAGTTTTTTTTACCACTAAATGCTGTGATTTACAGAAAAACCAGCTATCAGTTATACTGTCTTACCAGTAGCAATTTGCCTTGCAATACATTCACAATCATTATGTGTTTCTTTTTTAAAACGTTGCATGAGAGTTTTCTGCACATAGCTGGCAATTGTGGTCATTTTTAAAAGTTAAGAATAGAGTTAAAATTATTAGGACAATTCTTTACTCTTTGAATCTTCTGAAAATGTTGGGAATTCTCAAGAACAGATAGATAATCTTGAGCTAGCTGGAATACATTTATTGATTCTGGAATGCTGGAGAATTATAAAATTATGAACATTATGATTCAATGGACTACTGCAGATCATCTAGCCCAATTGTCTTAATCAGTAAGGAAACTGCCACCAAAGATGATTTTGTTCAATGTGAGTTCAAAAGCAAAAGTTATATATACATCCAAGTTGCCTGCCATCTGGCCTCAACATACGTTTTTGATCTTATCACCCATAAGATCTGCTTCATGTAAATATACCCACTATCCTTTGGCCTGCCCCGAACAACCATGTTATGCTTTTCCCCCCTTGTTCTTTCTGTATGATAAGAAAGTTCTTCTCTCTTACTTTTCATATTCATATCCTGTCCACTCTTCAAGACTCTACTCCTCTGAATTCCTAATGCACTTTGTTGGTGGCCATTTCCAATGCCACTTACTTTTATTCATCCATACTTCTGATTTTCACTGTTTTATATGAATGATAGGATTATGAATAATTGATATTTTAAATTGTTGCCAGACCATATTTTTAAAACAGGAAAGACTGTTATACAGTAGAAGCCTTTTGGTGCCTACACGGTAATAAACAGCATCGATTAGCTCTCAGAGTGGGCTGTGATGGTTCAGGAGTTTTCTTCTTTAGGGATCCTTGGACACTTGAGTTATCTGAAGAGGAACTCAAATAACCCTAGAACTTTCAGAGTTTAAAAGAACCTAAGGGACCCACCAGGCCAAACTTCTGGTCTTACACTTAAATATGGAGGTCCAAAGAGGTAAAGTGACTTAACCAGAACTAAGACCTGGATTTCCTGGCATTTTATGCCCCTGCTTTTTCCCACTGACCGTATTGCTTCCCCCAACAACCTTTTTCAGTTGGTGATGTCTACTGCCAGAATGTTACATGGTTGGGCACTTTGCTCCTTTAAATATCACGAACAGAGAGTTTTAGAAGATTCCTCAGGAAACCACAACTTCACTATATATTTTAGTCAGGACATACCTCAGAGATCATAGAGCCTTGTCTGAGTCCTCTAAGATTTTCAGACCTGGCCTTCAGTAGAAATGGGATGAAGCACAGCCCACTTCATCCAGCCCTCTCTCTAACCACAGTTGATGAAACTCTCATCATATCTTTTTCATTGGTATTTGTAGAGCTGTCTTTTAGGACTCCCTTGTAATTTTATGTTGACTCCTGTTTTATTGTGGTTTAACCATGAGTCACCAAAAATAAATTTTTATTTAATCAGTGGCTCAACAAATGTTGTTAGTATATGTCAGTCACTATTCTAACCCCTGGGATGGCACAGTTACTTCTACTACTGTTAACAATCATATGATCAACAATGACTGTTAATGCTAAATGCTTACTGTATTCCAGGAACTGTATGAAGCATGTTACACACATGGTCTCACTAAAAATGTTAAATGCCTCACCCAAGGTCTAAGACCACAAGTAGGGATCAGAATTTGAACCCAAGTCTATCATCTTCTGAATTCCAAGCCTTCAAGAGGGCAGATTTTGCTCTTAAAGGATGTGTATCTAGTATCAGGGAGAGATTCTAGCACAATTACTGAAGCAATGTGGTGCAAGCTATCATTTAGGCAAGTAGATGGGGGTCATTGAGCACGGAGGAAGGAACTCTAACTCTTCAGAGGGCAGTTAGCCAAATCTCTGAGGAATATAGGGCGTTTGGGCAGAATCTTCAAGAATGACTAGACATTCGTAAAGTATACAAGAGAAAGAGGGCTTTGTGGATAGAGGGAACACTATGGGAAATGGTGCACTGTGTTAACAAAAAGAAGCATGTTTAGGGGACTCAAGATGTCTGGCATAATTGGGATAAGTGAGAAAATGGCTCCTGCTGCTTTACAGGCTGAGCAGTGGTTGGGACCTCACCTGCAGGGACTGGATCATCAGTGAAGATTTTGAAGCAGAGTGCCATGGCCAAATTGTAGATTGAGAAAGATCGCAGTGATGTGGACTATGGATTAAATAAGGCCAGAGAGGAAGAAGTTAGGAAGATATCATAACTGCTCAACTGACATAAAATGAGAACTTGAACTAAGACAGTGTTGATAGAAATAAAATACATACCAAAGGGATATTTATGAGACTGAATCAACTGAACCCTATGTCCAATTAGATATAAAAGGTTAAAAAAAAAAAAAAAAAAAAGGACTCTAAGGTTATGCTCAGGTTTCCAGCTTAGAAAATAAGAAGCCATTAAACTGGAAAGGTGGATCCAAAGTTGGAGAGGAAAGATCGTGAGCCCCGTTTAAGAAATGCTGACTTTGGTGTATGTGGGAAACATTCAGATAGAGATGTCAAGATGGCAGCCTACACTAGAATGGAGTGTCTGATATTTTTGGCAGAGAGGTGCCAAATAGGGAATTATTAGGACACAAGTGGTCATTAAAGCCAATTGCTTGTTCAACAAATATTTATTGAGCATCTATTATTATTCCAGAAACTAGTTTAAAAGGCAAGCATATGGCAGTTACAAAACTGGACAAAAAAGGAGCCTCTCCTTCTTGGAGTAAACATTCTAATGGAAATTATGTTTTAAAGCACATAAATAAATCCATACCTACAAATTATGTTAAATTCCACAGAGGAAAAGTATAGAGTATCATAAAAAATAACAGGGGACATGTAATCTTGACTGGGGTTGGGGAAGGGGATGGTCAGGGAAGGATTTTCTGAGGTATGGAGCATTTAAGCTAAGACCTATAGCTTGATCCAGGGTTAGGTAAGTGAAAAACGTTGCAAGTGAGAACTGTATATGTAAAGACCTGAGACCAGAGTTGTTCAGTCTCTAAGGCATGTCTGACTCTTTGTGACTCCATGGACTGTAGCCCTCCAGGCTTCTCTATCCATGGGATTTCCCAAGCAAGTATACTGGAGTGGGCTGCCATTTCCTTATCCAGGGATCTTCCCAACCCAGGTATCAAACTCAAGTCTCCTGCATTGGTAGATGGACTCATTATCACTGAGCCACCAGGGAAGTCTGAGGTCAGAGTTAGTTGTACTCAAAATACAGAAAGAAGGCTGAAGACGTTACAACATAATGCATCAGCCCAGGATAGAGAAATAGGAAGAGGTGAGTTCAAGCAGACCTTACCTATTCATCAGAGAAGGTCTGTATCTGTAGTTTGAGATACTGTCAGTCAATTAATCAGTCAATCAAAGCATGTGATACAGAAAATCACCATTTAATTAGAGGGAGAAGGGACTGAAATCTTTACCAAAAAAAACCAGATTTATATAATTTCCAACACAGTATGATATCTAATAATGAGCCCCTTCCACTTAATTAAAATAAAGGAGCTGTTATTCATAGCTAATTTTTCCACCGTCCGTGTTCTCGTCTAGGAGGACAGAAGAGGGATCCATGAGGTACTTTGGTGAGACTAAAGGTCTCACTGAATGAATAAACAAAATTTGGTATATCCACACAAAGGAACACATGAAAAGAAATGAAATGGCAATATGCACTGCAACGCAAATGAATTTAAAGACATTGTAAGTGAAACGAGCCAGACACAAAAGGCCACATAGTGTGTGATTCCATCAGTATGAAATGTCCATAACAGAAAAATCCTTAGAGAATAAATGTAGAATGATGGTTGCCAAGAGAAACAGAGAGTGACTGCATAATGGATGTGAGGTTTTCTTCCACGGTGATGAAAATGTTCTGGGATCCAAGAGTGGTGATGGATGCATAATGCTATGAATATACTAAAACCCGCTGAATCGCATACTTTAAGAGGGTGAACTTTATGGTATGTGAATTATATACCAATAAAGCTGTTACTAAAAAAAATCATATGGGACACCTTCCTGCCTTCTATTAATCTCAAGAGGTAATAGGCAAAAGCATAGAGATACATATTCAGATAGCTAGTTTATATAGGATTTCACCAGAATTAATTTTTTAAAGCTGATATTACCTTTGATGAGCTGTGGTTGAATAAGTTATGTCTATATTTAAGAATGACTGGAAGTTCAGTTCCATAAGATTAATTTTTACCTGGAAAGATGATGGGAAAGCTTTCAGTAACCCATCACATAAATAAAGTGAAAAAGATAGAGTCCACGTGTCTCATAAAACATCGCTACTTACTGTCCTTGTAAAGGTACTATCAAGGAGTCTCTTCCCTTGTGCTGAATGATAAGGATGATAGATTAAAAATGAGGCAGAGATATAACACAGTGGGGCTTTAGAGAGGATCTGGATTCTATCCCATATGGCCTATTTATCAATGAACCCGAAGATGTGTTTCACACACAATTTATCCTTCCGGTACTAACCTACTAGTTTATTTCAGTCAAGAAAACTGAGAGGGATTTAAATCCATCCAACATTTTGAAAGCAGCCAAGGTAAGATTTAAATTTTAACATATTTCCAACTTAAGAAATGCAGTGACTTATCAAGTTGCTGAGTCCCCCTAATGTGAAATACTCAGGAAATACTGAGAAACAAGTGGTCTTATCAATTTTTCAGTTTTCCCTTGACAGCTAATAATGAAAGACAGTTTACCTGCAATTCATATCAACATGGGGACCATGGCTTGACACTCTTACTTTAGATATTTAGGGGAAAATAGAAACATGAATACTGGTGGAGATTACATCAAATTAGCAAGCTCCTCAGAAAACAGGATACACATAAATGAATCAATAAATAGATTAGGTGAGCTAGCAAACCAAGTAGAGAGCTGCTCAGGAAGTGTTGGCTTAAAAATATTTACGAATAAAAACAGTATTTTATAGGTCTCAGAGTATTGTCATATCTATTATCAAATTTGATCTTCACATCTACTTTGTGAAATAAGCAGCACAGAAAGAGCCCCTTTTCACAGGAGGAGAAAATAAGGCTTATCAGGGCAAGGCCGCTTTGCGCAGACCCACACTTCTGCACAAAGTGCAATGTCCAGTTGTATGCCACCTCACGTCTTCTGATCCCAAGGTCAGTGTGTTTCTAATGTGACACAGTATTCTATCACTATGTTGAGTACTATTTTTATTATCACAGAATTAAAAGATACATACCTATATCAGATAGAAACCATTATGCCATGGCTTATGGTATAATGAAAATGGTCTACAGTATAAAAACTGACTAGTGGCCTAGAAAATAATGTATTTTGAAAAATATTTGATTTTGTTAACTTTGTAATTGATTTTATTTATTTTATAAAGAAAACATATGCACTAAAACACCTACATATACATGAAATGAGTGTCTCATAGCACTACATGGTCAGATCTCAACTATCCATCCTTATAAGGACAAAGAATATCTAGAATTTTTTAAATCTCTTGCAATTTCAAATTCTCACGTCAGTGGGTGTTTCCCCTTTTGTTAGAAACAAACTATTTCTAAAAACCTACCAAACTTCCAGGTTTTACTGTTGTTGTTGTTTTCTTCTCTCACGAGATAAGCACCTCCTGAATAAATGGTAATTGCTTTGATTGAGGTCATTTACTGGTGTTTCTGCCTTCTGCTCCAAAATTTAGGAGAAATATTTAACAAAGAGAGAAATGGCATCAGAAAGGAGCAAAAGGAGCAAAAAGCATACTAGGGAAAAAATAATGCTTTCAGAAAGCAGAATAATTTATCCTGAGATAAGACTTTCAATTGAGTAACACTCCAATGTGAACTAAACTTACAGTATAGGATTAGAAGGCCGTTAGGGATTTCCTCAAAGGTGCAGTTGATTAATCTCCAAAATGGATTCTCAAGCAGATCAATGAACTCACTCTTGGAATTATTTCAAGTTATTATCTTTGGGGGACAGAACAGATGTTGAGTATGGAGAAAGGGGAATTTCAGTCTTGAGCACTCACTGCATCATACTGAAAATCAGCACCACCAGGGTGTCCAAGTTAAAGGCTTTAAGTCGCTCTCCCCAGGTGTAGTTTTCTCAGCTCTCAGATCAATACAATGATAAGTGGCTACCATCTGATTTACCTGATAGTCCCCAGTGAAAAATTCATTATTATAACAAGTGATCTCATTTACCCTTCACCCGTCAACAGCGGATTAAAGAGAGCTCCCACCTGCAGCACATCCGTGAGCCGTCTAAACAACTCACCTCCTCTCCTTTGTGCCAACCTGTTATTTATTCCATTCTTGCATTTACTATATTTCATTGGAATAATTTAAGTTCATTTTCTCAATAGTCTGTAAGTTTCTTCCAAAGGAGATCTAAATATTCAACTTTGTATCATTAGCAACTACCACAGAGAAAATGTCCCAGAAAAGCTCCTAAATGAAGCTAAAGTATTCATGACCTAAAGAATGCAATGTTATAGGTTAAAGAATAATGACTTTAAAAAAAATCTAAAATAAAGTAATATGTGACCTATTACTATACATCTAATGGGATAATCCTGACTTCAAATATCCTGTCTTATCAACAAAGATTGATTGGCTAGGTAATACCCTGATTTTTGAGAAAATATGAACAACATAGAAACAAAATGTAAATAACAGGTTTCATTGGTCAACATTTAATCCTAAAACAATTAATACAATGTTAAGTTAAACTTATTTTATTCCTAATGTCTCAAGTTGCCAAGAAGACTTTGGTGATCTAAATATCAAAAAAAAATTTTTTCAGCTAAAATCTGTACATTTCTGTCCTTTGTGGTCATAGAAACAGACATCTACCAGGAGCTCAAAGTGTAAATTCAGGGAAAATTCCATGACACACAAATAAATATCCAAATTATCAGGTCTGTAAATTGGTAAAAACCCTAGTCCCATGGCTGAGGAACATAGAACACTGAGCTTCTCAGACTAATAGATATTTGTTGCAGCCTTTGGGTGGGATTTTTGGGTGTTGTAAACTGGGTACCAAACCAGCCAGGTGAACTCGTGTAGGTTTCTTCTTACTGAACTGCAATTTCTTCTTTGTAAGATAAGGGACTTAGGAGATATTTCTGAATGCCTTTTAGCTATCACGTCCTATCAGTTATTGAACTGTTTCACATTATATAAAATGATGCGGGAGGTTGAGTGATAGTTAACTGCTGCTGCTAAGTCGCTTCAGTCATACCTGACTCTGTGCGGCCCCATGGACTGCAGCCCACCAGGCTCCCACGTCCCTGGGATTCTCCAGGCTAGAATACTAGAGTGGGTTGCCATTTCCTTCTCCAATGCATGAAAGTGAAAAGTGAAAGTGAAGTCGCTCAGTTGTGTCTGACTCTTACCGACCCCATGGACTGCAGCCTACCAGATCCATGGGATTTTCCAGGCAAGAGTACTGGAGTGGAGTGCCATTGCCTTCTCCATGGCAAATAATAGACCCATCTTTTAATTTCCCCCTCCTTTCCCCTGCCTTTGAAGACAAAAAACACCCAAGCTCAAACCAAAATACTTTTCTTATAGGCAAATAATTTAATATGGACCAATAAAACATTGAGTCTAAAGCATTATTATTGCACAAAATGTGTTCAAACCACTGTTACTTTGGGCCATTCTGAAATATGTACATCCTTTTGTCATACACAGAGCGTTAAGCAATTAACATGATACATTCAAACAGAATTTACAGTTTGCCAAAGCACTCAAATACTGAATCTAATTTTATCCTCAAGAAATCTCTGATAGGATTCTTGGCATCAGACAGAAAATGGAACTGAGGTCAGGCAACTAATAGAGGTGGAGCCAAGACTCTATTGTTAGTTTCAAATTCAGTATCATTCTGTGTTGATGTTCCCCCTCCCTCCAGTCACACTATTCATAAAGAGGACTCTGCTAAGTGAGGGAAAGCTGATTAAAAGGTTTATATATTCATTCAAGAAATATTTGCCAGGTACCTACACTGTGCAAGACCCTCTGCAAGACGTCAGGGAAAACCAGACTCCTCTGAGACCCTGACTTCCTGGGCCCCTTGCACTGAAGGAGAGATTGAAATGGATAAAACTAACTATATGGCTTGGGAAGAAGTTATATGTGCCACAAAAAGATATAAGCAATGAGCTATGGGAGCACAGTGTCTGAACAATCCATTCTGTTTATGAGAAGCAGAGAGAGTCTCTGGCATTTAGCTAGACCTTGAAGAGTAAATATTTCCACAAGCGGACATGGGAAGGGAAGGAATCCCAGTGTGAAAAGAATGGTATGAGTGATAGCTCAGATGGATGAGCACTCAAGGCTCAACTGGAGGCAGTTCTTCTGGCCAGTATGGGAAAGAAGAGGAGGGAATGGGTACCAGTTTTGTTCAGAGAAAGCCGGAGGAGCCTGAGGCTGCAAACTAAAACATCCTCCCTATGCTTTCATTCTCCAGGCTTTTCAAAGAGGATGCTCACTTGCTCATGGCTTCAGAATATTTTTAAAGAATGCTTCTCACTCTGTGTTGTCCACCATAGTAATACTGGCAACTTTGAGAAATGTACATTCTCAGGCCCTGCTCACAAACCAACCAAATCAAAAATTCTGGGGTAGGGTCCATAACTCTGTGTTCTAACAAATCCTATAGGTGATTCTGGTGTTTGCTCAAGTTTGAGAATCACTTCCTTAAAATATTTTTCCTGCTTATTAGCATGTGCCCATTTTACCGTTAGGCATCCATTCTAGCCCCAAGTTACCTGACTCTCCCTCAAGTCTGCAGACTAATTGTGTGTGTGTGTGTGTGTGTGTGTATAAGTCTGCTGACCAAAGGTAAAATGGACTATTTGGGAATGAACTAGAAATTTATGCTCAGGTGCAGAGTCACTACTCTTCACCACTGTTCAAGGGGAGATTTACACATGTCTTGCTAATTTAAGTAGATGTCATCTACGGCCCTGCTCTCCCTGGAATAAATGTCCTATGAAACTACTCTTAGCCATTCTATAACATATTTCAAATGGTTCACAAACAAGAATTGTGAACTATTCCCTATGGAACACTCATGTCACATTCAAGTGTGACAATTCCAGAGGAGAAACTGGGCCCACCCATTTTTTCCCCTGTAATCTTTTGCTTTGGCTTAGAATTGTTCACAGTCTAGTTTGATAACTAATTACAAAGCTTTATGTCAACACCGTGTAGTGATGTGTAGTAGTCACAGTTCTTATTTTCATGGAGTTAGTCTATTTCTTTGGAATGCTCAAAAAATGCTCTCACTTTGCCTAATCTCCCCCAGGAGTTCTCCTGGTCCCTACCTTAGGAGTTCCTTCCTGGAATGCTCACCCAGACTCACATTCTCTGCTCATCAACACCTGTCAAATCTGGGCTCAAATACCACTATTTCTCACTCAGTTCAGTTCAGTTAGTCGCTCAGTCGTGTCCGACTCTTTGCAACCCCATGAATTGCAGCATGCCAGGCCCCCCTGTCCATCACCAACTCCCAGAGTTCACCCAAACTCAGGTCCATCAAGTCGGTGATGCCATCCAGCCATCTCATCCTCTGTCATCCCCTTCTCCTCCTGCCCCCAATCCTTCCCAGCATCAGAGTCTTTTCTAATGAGTCAACTCTTCGCATGAGGTAGCCAAAGTATTGGAGTTTCAGCTTTAGCATCAGTCAACCAGATATAACCTCTTCCTAGACAATACATCTCCAAGAATTATTTCTCTCTTACAGAGCTCTGTGGCTTTCTGCGAACACAGTGTGGATCTGTATTATTAAAAATATTCTAATTAGTTCCTGTATGCCCTGTAAGAAAACCCTGATGCAAATCATTTCTAATTAAGAAAAAGACAATGCATCAAAAATTTTAAAAACCAGAATAAATAAAACTCTTTCAATATCAATTCCTCATTCTGGACTTTTTTTAATGTGACAGTGCCACCTAAACTTTATAAACATACGAATGACCTCAGGGCTTTGCCATTGCCTAAAGGGACAGAGTATGTGACTTATGAATTTTAGATTTGGAAGTAGGTATGAAGGGACCTAGTGTCTTATGGAAGTCTGAAAGGCAAGTAAGAAGACTAGGAGTAAGATATAGGTAATCTAGTTGTGTTTCCTACTGCTGCTACTGCTAAGTTGCTTCAGTCGTGTCCGACTCTGTGCGACCCCAGACGGCAGCCCATCAGGCTCCACCATCCCTGGGATTCTCCAAGCAAGAACACTGGAGTGGGTTGCCATTTCCTTCTCCAAGCCTACCAGGCTCCTCTGTCCATGGGATTTTGCAGGCAAGAGTACTGGAGTGGGGTGCCAAAGCTGTGCTTCCTAGGTTCCCCTTAATTAGTATTACTGGATAATACATTGTTACACTATCACACAGTAGAGAAAATTTTTTTTGAGATGATTACTGATAGAATATTTTTAGAGAAACAGAGTGTATTTGTTGTCTTTTGTTGCCAAGAATGGCCAAAATTTGATCTGGATCTACATAATAAAATCAATACCAGCAACCCAATAGCATTTCAAATTTTCATATGCTTTTATATATATTTTCATTTAAGGCTCATAAGAGTTCTGTCCTATGATAGAGTCGTTCCATAGGTGGGCATTCAATACATCTATGAGACAAAAACAAAACTCATTGCAAACTAGTCATTTCTGAAAATCTGACAGCAAATAATCAACCAGATTGACTGACCACATCTTTCACTTTTCAGTAGAATGTTACAGTTTTCTACTTCATTTCCTGGAACAATGATAAACAGTCCTTCCAACTCTGTACTTAAGCAAGAGGAACACATGTTAGGAATAACAACTCACTATCAATCGAATAAGCAATCTTCACTGTATAGAATATGAAACATCTTGTTGAAGTCCTATTTCAAGTATGGTATACATAACATCAAAGATATACACTCCTCTCAAAAGTCTCTGTGTGGCAGAGATGTCTGTCCCCGACCAATAACTATGCTCATTTCCTCCTTTTTAACACTATCTTTATACTGTTGGAAGCAGTAATACATCCAGCTGCGTATCCCAGCCATCTCCTTGTAGGCAGTATCTAAACAATTTTTTAAAAATTGTTTATTGATTTACAACTGTTGTGCTAGTTCCAGGTGTACAGCAAAGTGATTCAGTAATATATATACACATGTATACATACATACACACATATATGTATTCTTTTTCAGATTCTTTTTCCTGATAGGTTATTATAAAATATTGAGGATGGTTCCCTGTGCTATACACTAAGTCATTATTGGTTATCCATTTTATATGTAGCAGTCTGTATATGTTAATCCCAAACTCCTAACTTGAAAGGGACTTACAGAAAAAGAAAATATTTTCTCCGTATTTCTAATTGAAAACTCAGATGTGATGATGGAACTGCAATAGATGGACAACTTTTGACCATGGGGTGACCTTGAGGATAGAAGCTATACAACAGGAATGGCAGAGACAATGATGAAATCATAAACCCTTCATACCAGCCTTGGGCTGATTACCTCTTGACTTTTGTGTTAAGAGAAATTTAATTCTACTTTGTTTAAGTCATTATAACTACAGCTCTTTGTTACTAGCTGTCCAATTTAATCATAACTGATGAATCTCTCCAAATATGGACAGGCTAAGGAGCCAGAAATATTTGATTATGATTGAATTTTAGAACTAAAGCCCAATTGATTAATAGATGGGCCAGTGTTCCCTACTAATGTGGGCTAAAAGAAGCAGATGATTTTTTCCTAAATGAGGCACCAGAAATGGAACTTTAACAGGAGTCTGAGTCATGCCAGAAAGAAGATGATGCTGTCTGGAACCCTGCATAATCACGCAACAAAGGTGGGGGTGGAAGGTGAAGAGGTGAGTTGAAGCAGGAGAAAGTTAGAGTGAAAGGCTAACGGAGCAAGAGGGAAAGGCAAGCTGTTCGGAGTTGGAGGGGCAGGCATCACTAGCCCCCAGACACACGGAACTAGAAAAGAAACTCATTTACTCAGGTGGTTCAGAAAAAAATATTTTCCTTCCCCTCCAATAGCTGGCATAGGACTTAAAAACTGGTACATGTTCAATAAATATATATTGATTTATTTAAAGCCATCCAGGAAATTAGGCCTTCTCTGGTGGCTCAGACAGTAAGGAATCTTCCTACAATGTGGGACACCCAGCTTCAATCCCTGGGTTGGAAAGATCCCCTGGAGAAGAGAATGGCAACCCAGTTCAGTATTCTTGCCTGGAGAATTTCATGGACAGAGGAGCCTGGGGGGGCTACAGTCCATGGGGTTGCAAATAGTAGGATGCGACTGAGTGACTAACACTTTTACTTTTCAGGAAATCAGTGATGAAAATTCCCCTGAGAAGCCCCGTTTTCAAAAGACTGCATAGGATATACCATTTCACTCCAAATCTTCATTCTCCTTTAACTATCACTGCTGCTGCTGCTGCTAAATTGCTTCAGTCATGTCCGACTCTGTGCGACCCCATAGACGGCAGCCCACCAGGCTCCCCTGTCCCTGGGATTCTCCAGGCAAGAATACTGGAGTGGGTTGCCATTTCCTTCTCCAATGCATGAAGGTGAAAAGTGAAAGTGAAGTAGCTCAGTCCTGTCTGACTCTGAGAGACTCCATGGACTGCAGCCTACTGGGCTCCTCCATCCACGGGATTTTCCAGGCAAGAGTACTTACTGTCACTGAATAACATCTAAATTATAAAAGGAAAAGATACACATAGTGGTAACTGTGATAAAGCAGGTACGTGTCATCAAAGTCTCATAACACAAAGGGAATGAGAATTTAAAGACTCAGTATTAATTTTTCACTACCATTTAAAACTCTACACTTGATATTTACAAATTTGTTTCTCTAGTACAATGGTTCTAAACTAAGGCGATTTTGCCTTGTAGGGACATTTGGCAATATCTTGAGTGGTTTTCAGTTGTTACAAGTGAGGTGGGGGGAGGCACTACTGGTATCTTTTGGGTAGAGGCTGGGGATGCTGCTAGCTAACCAGCCTATGATGTATGGGACAGCCCCCACCCCCAAAAAAGCTATCTTGCTCCAAATACAGTAACAGTGCCAGCTACTTCAAGGTTATGGATGGCATAATATCCCTAGAGTTGACAATCTCTTAGTTCATGTAATATTCTTCAAAGCATTCAACAAGAAAACACTGAACAGTGTAGGATCATAAAAATGCGATACACAGTCTATAATTCTTGGTATTACTCAGCTTCCAATGTATTTCCTTATTCACAGAAGGCTGGAAATAAGTAATAACCACAGTGATTAAATATACATTATTTGGCAGGCACAATGAAAAAACTTTATAAAGAAATTCCATTGAATTGATGGAACACTCTTGAGGAGTAGATGCTATTAAAATCATTTTATGGAAGAGAAAGCAAAGCTATGAGAGATGAAATTCCATGCCGAGGGTCATAGAACTTATCAATATCAAAGGATCTTAGCATCACAACTCTAGGAAGCTTAATGTACACTCACGAGATGGTTGTTATTCCGGATACCTACATTCTCTAGTGAGTTAAGAGGGGTTTTCCCCCTTTAAATCTCATAAAACAATAGCCTTCTTGCACAGAATGCTTTCTGAAATGCACTGTACATTTCTACTCTGGATTAGGCACACAATTTTGGACAAAATTTAATCTTGATATGTCAAGACAATTATGAGGGATATCCACACTGCCCAGAATTGCAATGTTTGCTGGATCAACTGGCATGTACAGAGCTTCCTCTCTCTTCATTAGGTGGCCCTGATGCTTTTAGAGTTTTTCTGACTGATTTTTATCACTTTCTTGGTCTCTTTTAACTATAGCCACTGTGGGGATCACCAGGTCTATTAGACTATATGTAAAATTAGATTCCTAAAAGAATCCCCCACAATGTGTTGGGGGAACAGGGAAGGAAGATGGGGAGCAGCAAAGAGGGATGAAGAAAATGTAAACTTCAAGGTACAAACATTCTGTTTTCCAAATTCCTTTCGGCTTTATTTCCTAGTTTGCAACTGGGTTCCAGCTAGCTGAGTTTGCTGGATCTGTAAGCTTTAGACTCATGAGGTGTTACAATTCTGGACATTTTCATCATCATAATTTAGAAAATCCCACATTTGGCTGTATTATAATGGGATTTGTGCCATGCTTACACCACACTAAGCACATCTTTTAACACAAACCTTAATTTATCAATAGAAACACATTTCCTATACATATCCAAATAATGCCTTTAGTTTTTAAACATGAACCTCCACGTTTTTAAATTTAAAAAGAGATAAAAATACGAATAAAATTCTCAGAACTAATAAATATAACCATATACTATGAAGTTTCAAAGTCTGCTGTACTCTGGAGGAAACTATTTCTCCAATGAGGCCCACAACATCAGTTTTTGTTTTATTTTTGTTCCACCATTGTTCCTTTGGAGAATGGAAAGGACTCTTATCAGCACTTTACAATTGCAGGTGCAAAACGGTGCAACTCAGAGATTCTGTGGGGTTTAACTACGCCAAAATACAATCAGACACATCAATGATTCTTGAAGATTTCAAGAAACCATGACAAATCTTGCTGTACACTTAAAACTTATCAGATCAGATCAGATCAGTCGCTCAGTCATGTCCGACTCTTTGAGACCCCATGAATCGCAGCACGCCAGGCCTCCCTACCCATCACCAACTCTCAGAGTTCACTCAGACTCATGTCCATCGAGTCAGTGATGCCATCCAGCCATCTCATCCTCTGTCATCCCCTTCTCCTCCTGCCCCCAATCCCTCCCAGCATCAGAGTCTTTTCCAATGAGTCAACTCTTCGCATGAGGTGGCCAAAGTATTGGAGTTTCAGCTTTAGCATCATTCCTTCCAAAGACATCTCAGGGCTGATCTCCTTTAGAATGGACTGGTTGGATCTCCTTGCAGTCCAAGGGACTCTCAAGAGTCTTCTCCAACACCACAGTTCAAAAGCATCAATTCTTCAGCACTCAGCCTTCTTCACAGTCCAACTCTCACATCCATACATGACCACAGGAAAAAACCATAGCCTTGACTAGACAGACCTTTGTTGGCAAAGTAATGTCTCTGCTTTTGAATATGCTATCTGGGTTGGTCATAACTTTCCTTTCAAGAAGTAAGCGTCTTTTCATTTCATGGCTGCTGTCACCATATACAACACTGCTAATCAACTATGAATATAAAATAAAAATCTTATTAACAAAGAAGAACATTACAAATCTGCTAAATAACCCATCAGTGCATCATTTTTTAAAAATCACATTTAAATAGATTTCCTGTATAGTTTTACGTCATCAGTAAGTGGTACACTGGATTTGTGCTTTGGCAAGCTGTAAGCTGGTATGAAACTGCTGGTGTTTGGGTATCCAGAATGTGGCATGTCAGAGCACTGTATTTCTTCTGCTTGCTGCTTTCAACTCAAGATCAGCTACTGTTTCGTGACAATGTTCCCTTGGGAACCTGAATGCTGCTACCAGCAGTTTTATTACATTCTGCCCTGACTTTGTGAGGCTGAGCAAGCTGTAGCCTTTGCACTAAGACCATCTTGGAGAGCACAGCAAGGCAGAGTTGCAGCATGTTAACTAGAAAATGAAATTTCAGAGTGCATTAGCTTTACCCTAGAAAGCAGGACATTTGACTTATTTGGAAAATAAAGGGTTATCCTGAGAAGCAATAAACATTCTGCTTGTCTCTTAAATCATAGTTTTATATAACTTAGCTTTCCAAAGAAGATAATTTATTCCTCCAGTTGGAAGAGTCTGTATAAAACTACCAAGGCAGTTAAGATGATATAAAAACTTGTTGGCTACATATCAAAATAGATATACAATTAGAGATTGAAGATATAGTCATTGAAAAACTGGCTGCATATTCCCTTGAAATCTTTACAGGGCTTTGCATTTGCTCTACAGTAACCATAATGGTACATTCTAGAAAGTCAGGTGCCAGGTCCTTTGCAAAGTACTTGGGATGCAAAGATAAGTCATATTTGGATCTGTCTTCCAGAGACTGGTGGTAGAGCTGTGAGCTGCTTCTCCATGTGCTCTGAGTGGAAGACAGAACAGGACAAATCAGGTTTGAAAATCACCACAAGATTTTTAGGTTCAGCTGCTGTTGCTAGGTTTCCACTTATAGACACACATGAGCTGAAGAACAAATACCTTCTCTTCTAAAACAACTCCAAGAAATTACTGTGTTGACCTTAAACAAATAGACTGTCAGATATTTCCCTAGCAAAGTCAGAGTTTATTTGGGATCAGCAGAGAATTGCAATTTAGGACCTGCAACCGTGGTGACTCCTGTGCAAGCTCTGCCACAGCAAGTGAAGGAGAAGCTTTTACAGGAAGGAAAAGGAAGGTGGGAGGGCCAGAGTAAACAAACGGTCCATGGCTTTCTATTGACTAAGTCCCCGCCAGGAAAAAAGAGGAGTCTTTCTTCTTCCTTTTGGGCTCTGCTATCTTAGCAGGGCATGAGAGCAACTCTCTTCGTCTCCCAACCTTATTTAATTGAAATTTATGATTATTAATTTTTTACAATAGCTACTGAAGATAAGCCTGTGGTGATACCATTAGTGTGACATCTTAAAGAATGAAGTGTTGATACATCTTGAATTGAAGTGTTAGTCACTCAGTTGTTTCTGACTCTTTGCAACCCCAGAGACTGGGGCTCGCCAGGCTCTTCTGTCCATGGAGTTCTCCAGGCAAGAGTACTAGAGTGGGTTGCCATTTCCTACTCCAGGGGATCTTCCTGACCCAGGGATCAAACTCAGGTCTGCTGCATTGCAGGCAGACTCTTTACCATCTAAGCAACCAGGGAAGCTCATGATACATCTTGCTGCTGCTGCTGCTGCTAAGTCGCTTCAGTCGTGTCCAACTCTGTGCGACCCCATAGGCGGTAGCCCACCAGGCTCCACCGTCCCTGGGATTCTCCAGGCAAGAACACTGGAGTGGGTTGCCATTTCCTTCTCCAATGCATGAAAGTGAAAAGTGAAAGTGAAGTCACTCAGTCGTGTCTAACTCTCAGTGATCCCATGGACTGCAGCCTACCAGGCTCCTCCGTCCATGGAATTTTCCAGGCAAAAGTACTGGAGTGGGGTGCCATTGCCTTCTCCACATGATACATCTTATGGCACCTCATTTTTTTTCTCTCCACATTCCATTAAAATACATAAAAAACAAAAACTGTGACTTCACATCACTATAGCAGTTGAAACTAACAGCTTAGCAACAATCTTTCAGCATCTGGGAGAAATCCATACTCATCCGTATAGGACAAGCATGTGACCTCATCCCCAGGTCAGGTGTCCACAGTGTCAGACAAAGCAGCACAAGACATCATTGCTTCTCACTGTGTGCCTCTCTGTGCATCACAAAGAGTGTGCATCACTGCACACTCATCTCTATCTCAGAGATGTAGAAATGAGAAATCTGACACCCACCTCCCCATTCACATAGCAAGGAAACAGTTTGCTATACTATCCAAAATGATTTTGGGTCTCTTCTGACATTCATCAGCATCGATAGTTTCTCTAAAATGAAAGTTTAAAGACTGTAATGCCCAGTGGTGCAGAAAGGCCAACTAAGAAAAGAACAGAAAGTTGTCAGTAGGTACTGGGGGAAGACTGGAAAATCTTGACAGCTGTATACTCTTCCTCAAAAATAAAGACTGAAAAGTGTTTCAGATCACTCAGGGAAAATAAAACAAAAAAACCTTTTCACAGCAAAGGACCAGGCTATGATGGTTAATTTTATTTGTCAACTTTGGGGGACCAATGGATGCCCGGATGGTTGGTAAAACCTTATTTCTGGATGTGACTGTGAGGGTACTTCTGAAAGAGGTTAGCATTTGCGCCCATCAACTAAGCAATTCAGATGGGCCTCATCCAGTCTCTAGAGGGCCTAAATTGAGCAACAAGGTGAAAGAAAAGCACATTTGATATTTCTCTGAGCTGAGACCCTCCATCTTCTTCTGCCTTCAGATGTTGGGTATTGGCATTTCTGGGTCTCACGTCTTAGACTCAGATCTAGTCAAACCACCAGCATTCCTGGTTCTCTAGCTTGGAAACAGCAGCAATTATCCAGGTTCCTTTGGGAACCTATGGGCCTCCATAATCACGTGAGCCAAAAAATATCCTATTGGTTTCATTTTTCTGGAGAATCCTAATATACAGGCATTGGAAGCAGAAGATACCTTCTTATTTGAGCAGAGCCCTACCAAGTGATCGTCTAAAAATTAGTGAAAGTCTCTGCACATCAAATAAGCCACCAGCTTAATGCCTGAGAGATGGAATGTATTACATTCGCATGGAAATCATTGATGAATAAGGGAAAACACAGAAGTCTAGCTTTTGGAAGACTCCATGCTCAGATCCATGATCAAGGAAGATTTGGAAGGGACAGTACAAGTGGGACCCAGGCTATAATATGTGAATGAGCGAAAATTGCTCTGAAGGTGTTAAAAGCCATTTTAAAAAATATTTAACATTTGAAAGATACAAGAAAACTTGGGAAACATCTGTGTTCTTTCAAGTAAATAAATGAAATAGTAGACTTGTTAGGGTAAGAGGTGAATGATGATACTAAAGAAGAATTTATATTCAGTCTGAAATTATTAGGGAACCTAGCCAAGAATAGCAAGGTATCAAGAGTCAAATTAATTCCACTTTGAGAAAAGAACAAACTTGGTAGTGCAAAAACAATTGTCATTGATATAAAGAATTTCCCTCCCAAATCAGAAACTGAAAATTTTTGAAAGGCAAGATCATGTATACAACAAAAACTATAGATTGATTTGTATCAGGAATTTTTATCCCCAAGGAATAAGTCTTACCTAATGGAATAGAAGTAACAAGCAAGAAATAAAGGAAATAATTACTGAGTAGAAGACCAGAGTCTGAGATTACCATGTTCCAGACAAAATATAATCAATATGCCAAAGAAAATAGTGAAAATAATGGCATTTTGAAGGTGAGCCTTCTGCTACCCAAAATCAACGAGAGCCAGCCCTGATGATTCCTTGGGTTCTCTGCCTTCGGGCCAGAAGGATCCTGCTCAATCATAGCTTTACCACTTACAGGCCATATAAATGCTGGTGAGTTACTTAGCATCAAGCTTGCCATAACAATGCTACTTCAAGAAGTTTTCTCCCCTCAACACATCCCCTTCCCTAGAGAAAATTTCCTTTCACTGATCTCCTCCTGCATCTGCCTCAGTCTGAGTGGACTTTCTCATTTCTCACTCTGTATCCCATAGCCTTTATTCAGCAGGGTGAATACAATAGGAAGGGCAGAAGGGAAGGAAAGGAAAGATCAGAGAAAGAGGGATGCAGCCTAAGTTCATCCTCCCTGGAGTAACAGCAACTGATTTCAAAAGAGAACCATGACTAACTTTTAATAAAATATCCCCAAAGACATGTGACCTTCATCCTCTGGAGGGCGAGATCCTAGTCTTGCTAGAAAGGCAGGTTTGCCTAAGCAGGCTAAGCATTCCCTTCGTTAGCTTATTTCTGTCATTCATTTTTATTACAAATTCATTTTCATAAATCTGAATCACTGCAAAATCCAAATGAATAGCTTCCAATAATTTTAATAAGTACATTAGCCACCACATTAATTAACACTCTAAGATGGTCTTTCCCATAGGTGTACCTGAAAGCAACCTAGGTTAGAGTAAGTCTCCAGCATATTCCTTTTCCATGAGACAAGCTGACATTCTACAGGCTTTCACCTTCTAGAGCAGGCTGACCTGCATCCTCCACAAAGAGGAGCACTGGGTGTGCTCAGATTCTCTTAAAGAGAGCCCAGTCTCTCTTGAATTTGTGCAGGTCCCAATGCCTAAAACTGGGACTTCTACAAATAATGCAAACTCGAAGCAGCTGATTCCCCCTGATTACTGAGTATCATTTTCATTATAGACTAGAATCAAACCTTTACAGTAAATCTTTCTCTACCAACATTTTCCCCTTCCCCATTTCAAAGTCCTATCTTCTCCCTGTAATTAAACCACAATTATAGTTTTTAATTAAATAATGACCTCAACAAATGTACTTATCTGTTTTATCTCCAAAGATGCAAGACAGTATGGTACTGGCACAAAGACAGAAATATAGATCAATGGAATAAAATAGAAAGCCCAGAGATAAATCCACGCACATATGGACACCTTATCTTTGACAAAGGAGGCAAGAATATACAATGGATTAAAGACAATCTCTTTAACAAGTGGTGCTGGGAAATCTGGTCAACCACTTGTAAAAGAATGAAACTAGACCACTTTCTAACACCATACACAAAAATAAACTCAAAATGGATTAAAGATCTAAATGTAAGACCAGAAACTATAAAACTCCTAGAGGAGAACATAGGCAAAACACTCTCTGACATACATCACAGCAGGATCCTCTATGACCCACCTCCCAGAATATTGGAAATAAAAGCAAAAATAAACAAATGGGACCTAATTAACCTTAAAAGCTTCTGCACATCAAAGGAAACTATTAGCAAGGTGAAAAGACAGCCTTCAGAATGGGAGAAAATAATAGCAAATGAAGCAACTGACAAACAACTAATCTCAAAAATATACAAGCAACTCCTACAGCTCAACTCCAGAAAAATAAATGACCCAATCAAAAAATGGGCCAAAGAACTAAATAGACATTTCTCCAAAGAAGACATACAGATGGCTAACAAACACATGAAAAGATGCTCAACATCACTCATTATCAGAGAAATGCAAATCAAAACCACTATGAGGTACCATTTCACACCAGTCAGAATGGCTGCGATCCAAAAGTCTACAAATAATAAATGCTGGAGAGGGTGTGGAGAAAAGGGAACCCTCTTACACTGTTGGTGGGAATGCAAACTAGTACAGCCACTATGGAGAACAGTGTGGAGATTCCTTAAAAAACTGGAAATAGAACTGCCTTATGATCCAGCAATCCCACTGCTGGGCATACACACTGAGGAAACCAGAAGGGAAAGAGACACGTGTACCCCAATGTTCATCGCAGCACTGTTTATAATAGCCAGGACATGGAAGCAACCTAGATGCTCATCAACAGATGAATGGATAAGAAAGCTGTAGTACATATACACAATGGAGTATTACTCAGCCATTAAAAAGAATACATTTGAATCAGTTCTAATGAGGTGGATGAAACTGGAGCCTATTATACAGAGTGAAGTAAGCCAGAAGGAAAAACACCAATACAGTATACTAACGCATATATATGGAATTTAGAAAGATGGTAACAATAACCCGGTGTACAAGACAGCAAAAGAGACACTGATGTATAGAACAGTCTTATGGACTCTGTGGGAGAGGGAGAGGGTGGGAAGATTTGGGAGAATGACATTGAAACATGTAAAATATCATGTAAGAAATGAGTTGCCAGTCCAGGTTCAATGCACGATACTGGATGCTTGGGGCTAGTGCACTGGGACGACCCAGAGGGATGGTATGGGGAGGGAGGAGGAAGGAGGGTTCAGGATGGGGAACACATGTATACCTGTGGTGGATTCATTTTGATGTTTGGCAAAACTAATAAAATTATGTAAAGTTTAAAAATAAAAAAAAAAAGATGCTTGGGAGACCTGCTTCTTAGGAAACCTAACTTCTAAATTCCAGATTCTTCTAACTCTGTGTGACCCCATCCAGGATAGCCCGCCAGGCTCCTCTGTCCATGAAATTCTCCAGGCAAGAATACTGAAGTGGGTTGTCATGTCCTTCTCCAGGGGATCTTCCTGATCCAGGTATTGAACTGGGTCTCCTGCACTATAGGCAGATTACCATCTGAGCCATCAGGGAAGTCCTAACTAAATTAGTGGCCACACCTTTCTTTTTCAGGTCTTAAGGTAACAAAGTCGGTTGATAAAGGAGACCAGGGCAGAGTTCTGGTTTTCATGCTGTGCTCTTTTCAGTCATGCCACCAAACTCAGCAAGAAATAACACACCAGCATGCCTTGGAAAAGCTGGGTACAGAGGAAGTATCAATCAAGTAAGGTAATTTGTGTGGCTATTCTTTGTAAATTCATAGTTAACCACATAGTTATTTGTGGTGGGAGTGAGGGAAGGGTCTGCAAAATGAAAAGAAAATTGGATTTAAAATTGGAAGAGTTGAGCATAATTGAAGTTCCGGGAATGTCAGTTTTCCTAAATGCAGTAATGATATAAAAGTACTCTTGCAAAAGAGTTGTTCTGAAGGTCAAATGAAATGTAATACTTCAGCCAAAGCACCTACCACAGAGTGTAGTATACAGTAGACTCTCAATAGATGAGGTCCACGGCTGGTTGGTAGCTAGTCCTCTGGTTTTCCACACCCCACACAACTAGCCTCCTTTGGGGTCTATGAAGCCTTAGGTGGTCGAGTCCCCTCAGCCAAATACACTGGTCCAATCCCATTTGCCCCTTCCTGGTCATTTCCTTGGGGGTGGGTAGCCTTTCAGCAATTTATAGCTTTCCTGATTTAATGGGTTTTCATGGCACCCCACTCCAGTACTCTTGCCTGGAAAATCCCATGGATGGAGGAGCCTGGTAGGCTGCAGTCCATGGGGTCGCTGAGAGTCATACATGACAGAGCGACTTCACTTTCACTTTTCCCTTTCATGCATTGGAGAAGGAAATGGCAACCCACTCCAGTGTTCTTGCCTGGAGAATCCCAGGGATGGGGGAGCCTGGTGGGCTGCTGTCTATGGGGGACATGACTGATGCGACTTAGCAGCAGCAGCATGTCAGAGAAGTCACTTAGAAACTAAATTATTATTGTGAAGCATAAAGAAACATGTTTAAACTGTCAGAATATTAAACAAGTTCTGAGGATAAGGGGACGACAGAGGATGAGATGGCTGGATGGCATCACTGACTCGATGGACATGAGTCTGAGTGAACTCCAGGAGTTGGTGATGGACAGGGAGGCCTGGTGTGCTGCGATTCATGGGGTCCCAAAGAGTCGGACACGACTGAGCGACTGATCTGATCTGATCTGATCTGACTCCTATTCAGCATCATTTTCCTTCTCAGAATGGTTTTCTTCCAGCTGAAATCAATAAATATTTTTGGCAGAAGCGATGCTAAAGAAAATAAAATCTTCCAGCATGTTTCCAAGGATTTCACTTTTGCCTATACATGTAGATACTACAATAATCATAACAATATCCATTTGTTCTGTGCTTTGCAATTAACCTAGTGTTTTCGCTTGCTTTATATAACCCTATTAGGTAAACTGGTAGGCAATAATTCTCTCATGTTATACAGGAGGCTCCTGAGGGTCAAAGAAGCCAAATGAATTGCTCTAATTCATGCTCTAAGGAGTGAATGAGCAGATCCAGGCTCTACTGACCTGGACACTGACCTGCTCTCCAACACACTACCTGCCTCAGCTTTTCTTAAGGTGTATGGTAAAGGAAGTGGATGGAATTTGAAGTTAACCAATTCCTCCTCACTGTAGCATACTTAAACATTTCATTTTTGCCAACCAAATAAACCCATCATGAGATATTTTAAAAGACATCTTTATAATAAGATGAAGAGATCTTATAACCCAATGAAACTGTCCCTGTTTGAATTAGACAAATAGTAGCAACTGAGCAGCATTGTGAGCACTTCCTGTTTTAAGTAAGCCAGGTACTTGCCAGGTGTTTAAAACCACTCCCCATAGATTGAAGGACCACATAGATTCTAAGTTAGATCACAGCACTAACATTACCACCAGCATTAGTTCCTTAATTTATACAAAAGATGTTTAAAATTACCAAAAAGCCAACTCCACATCAATTTGATTGTCCATTATTATTTCTTCTGCAGGGAATATGGAATCCAGTACAAATCTAAGTGATGTCTGCTTTCTAAATTTTCAGTAACATTTGGTTTTTCTACAGCTGAGTAATACCTGCTAGTATAAAAGAACTAGAATACAAAGAAAAGCATAAAGAAGCAAACCAAATTATCCAGAAAATTCACCCAGAATTCAGTGAGATTTCTAATACATTAGTCCTGAAAATCGAGGAAATCAGGACCATAGTTGATTTAAAGGTAATCATAATTATGATTTTTGCATTAAAAAGCTTGAGCTTTTCACTGAAATCCAGCCAGTTTCAAAATATTTCCTAAATGTATGTTAGAACTAAGATGGTAGGGAAGAGTGAAAGAATGAATTAAAAACAATGCCTTTTTATAGGATTTTGAAAGTGACTAAGTTTGAAAAAAAGTCATTGATTAAAGTCATGGTTCCTGGAACAATCATGGGAACAGGTAAGGAAATGAACACTGAGCCAGAGATAAGCCAAAACCAAGAGAACAGGTTGCTATGCTATCACTAGGATGATAAATCTAAAATCAATAAATGTGTGCAGTTTGTCTAAAGTCTCAAATAGGTGGGACCAGCACCTTAAACATCATTTCTGGTTCATGTACTCAGTTCAATTAATTATGGATGAAGGACTTTCACAAAGAAAATGTAATCAGTAATGGTGAAATTGAATTGAAAACCAAAGGACCTGTTTCTTTGTTTTCAGCTGAGTTCATACATCATTTAATACCACTAAGAAATAATCTTCAACAAAACCAATACAAGCTAGTTATGAAATGAAAGATAAAGAGATTGTTAGAAATAGGGCTTTCCAGCTGGTGCAGTGGTAAAGAATCCTCCTGCCAAGCAGGAGACACAAGAGATGCGAGTTAGATACCTGTGTCCGGACAATTGCCTGGAGTGGGAAATGGCAACTCACTCCAGTATTCTTGCCTGGAAAATTCCATGGACAGAGGATCCTGATGGGCTACACCTATATCTGTCAGTTTGACAATAAAATAAATATGAAGGAAAAGGGGTGCTGTGTCATTTTATAATATCTTCCTATTCTGTAATCAATCAAGGATGCTATCTTGAGTTTTATAAATCTTTTCTACTCAGTTTCATTCAGATTTGCTAAGAATTTGTTTTCACCCTCTGAACTTACTCTAGAAAGCAACAAAGAGTTTATCATTTTTGCTATCATTTCCAAATTCACCAGAAATATAGATGTGTGCTCATTTGTAGTCAGAATATTTCAAGAAGAATTTACAAGCTTTCTTCCCAGAAATTGCATAAGTCATTTCTCCAGATGCAAGTTGAAACACAAATACAAGTGTTATGACTACTCTTCTGGCACTCCAAAAATATACCACAAGCAAGTGCTTTTATGAAACATGGTACTCACTCATTTTTCATAGAACAGGGTCTATAGTTTAACTTTTACAGTAGGATTGTAATTGTGAGTAAGAAGATAAATTAGACAGCTGAAAGCTCTCTTGGAGCTCTTGAAGCTTGTTTAACCTGAAAACTTTGAAAAAGGGAAAAAGCCTGTTGAAGCTGCGTGTTGAGTGCAAACGTCCTAATGGCCTGGTGTGTAATAACCTGCAGAAGAACCCACAATAAATTGTTTTTCAGCCTCACTGATTCTGTAATATAGCCTAGTAATCAAACAATAATTATTTAGAGCATGTTAAGAATATGATTGATATTGCTTTAGTAGATGAGAGATGAAAAGACTATGATAAACTAGATAGAAAATATCATGATATTCTGACCAAAAACAAGTTTATTATGTGGTTAGGGGAAGCAAAAAAAAATTATGTGATTCAATGATATTACTCACCACGTTATATAATATTCATTCATCAATTATACATTGAGCAAGTACCGTCTATGTGTCATGCACCGTGCTAAGTGCTGGAGTTCAAACAGTATTCGAGGATTTCCCGAACTCGTGGTGGAGACAAGCATGTAAACAATTGTAGTAAATGCTTTAACAAAGGAAGTATAACAGCCTAGAAGAAAGAAATGTTTTCTGTAAAGGTCACCGAGAACTTCACAGCAGAGGGCTCACCCGAGCAGTGTTTTAAAGGATGAGTAGCACTTCAGTGTGCAAAGAGATGGGGAGAAAGTGTCCCTGATAGAAGAAATAGCACAGAAAAAGACACAGGTAAATAAAAGAGCACAGTGCATATGCGGAATTGCAAGTGCGGCAAATGGAGGAGAGGGGTAGAATAGGAAGCTCAAAAGGGAAGTGGTGGTGGTTGGTTTAGTTGCTAAGTTGTGCCTGACTCTTGCAGCCCCATGGACTGTAGCCTGCCAGGCTCCTCTGTCCATAGGATTCTCCAGACAAGAATACTGGAGTGGGTTGCCATTTCCTTCTCCACAAAAGGGAAGTAGGAGTAAGATATTGACACATATCTGACACCCCACATTATGTTGTTAGGGCTTTATCCTGAAGGCTCTAAAAGCCAATGGAAATCTGGAAGAAAGACTTTATCAGACATGTACAATGAAAAGATAAAAATCATCAGTTTCATTTCTGAAAAAGGTAATCTAGGGATATAATAATGGATACATGTAAATATTTAGTTATAAAAATGTTTATCATTGTGATATCTGTAATAAGAAGAAACTAGAAACAACCTAAATGTCCCAAAATGGATAACTGCTTTAATAAGTGTTGGTAGATTCCTATATAATTAATAAATGTATCAAGACAGCAAGTTAAGTACATACCAAAAATTCCCTCTTCCACTCTGAAATTAGAAATAACTGATAAAATAACAAAAAGAAATGAGAACATAAATTATGTATAATTGAAACAGAATACTGTTAAAGAACAATGGGAAAAACCTGCATGGCAGAAATAAAGAGGCAACCCACGGTGGTAAATAGGGACAAAGCACTATTTTAAGGCCACTGAGAACAGATACAGATACACTGGATCAGGATTCTTAATGGGAACATGCAATGGGGAATAAATACGACTACTGCATGGTAGGAGGGCAGAGATGGGCACTTCAAATTAATCCAGAATCTGGAACTGTACTGCCCACTCACAAAAAGATAATGGCAAAAGTTTTCTCATTTTCCTAGGGCCACTCTACACAAAGAGGCAGAAATACCCTGCAAAAGTGGGATACGGGTCTATGTAACATAAGGATGCAAAACTTGGAATTTACTATCCCCAAAGGGGAAACTCAAACTGAATTTCTATCATAAAACCTGATTTGGAACTGTGCATTTTGTAGAACCCAGATCCAAATGCAAAACTCCCCTATGGAAGTAGAGAGAAACTCCCCAAATTGGGGAGAAATTCCCAGAAAGAAGAAAATATTTCAAATAAGAATTTTAAGACACATGATGAAGCCCAGCAATTATGGTATAAAATAATCTGACCCAACAAGCAGGATATTTCATACCAATAAAATAGAAAAAATCGTTGAATCTGATTAAGAGTTTTTAAACATAGTATTAAGATCTTCGAGATGAAAATCATGATATAAAACCGACATAAAATAAGAACAGGCAGTTTGGAAACAAGAATAGGCAAATAAGATAAAAAGATGAAATCTTTAAAATGAAATAAAAATTTCAGTAGATAAGCTTAAACAGTATACAAGTTACAGTAAAATTTAGCATTGGTGAAATGGACATTAGAATTACTATAATAGAAAATACAAAACAGATGAACATCCTTTATTATGCATAATAGATGGAAGCTTCCCTAGTGGGTCAGATGTTAAAGAATCCGCCTGCAATGCATGAGACCCGGGTTCAATCCATGGGTTGGGAAGATCCCCTGAAGAAGGGAATGGCAATCCACTCCAGTATTCCTGCCTGGAGAATCCCATGGACAGAGAAGCCTGGCAGGCTAAACTCTGTGGGGTCACAAAGAGGTGGACACGACTGAGCAACTAATACACATGTACAATAGGTATTGCCAAAACTGATAGAATAGAAGCAATGTTGCAATCACTGAGAATTTTCCAGATTGAACACCGGCATAAGTCTGATTGACAGATTTCTGTAACTCTTAAAATATGGTCTAGAGAATCCCAGAGGCCTGTGGAATCTTTTCAGGGTGTCTACAAAATCAAAACTATTTCTGCAATAACATTAAAGTGTTATTTGCCATTTTTATTATCAATCTCTTATGATAATATGTTTTCTAGAGGCGCATGACATGTGATGACACTGCATAATGAACTACGTCGACATCCGGAAGATCTGCATAACCCAGTGAACCAATATTTTCCAGATGATCAATGTGACCATTAAGTAACTTGAAACATAATGCACTGGGGCAAGAGATCCATTCAAAGAAGAAGACAGACCAACGTACAAGAGTTTAAAAAAATAACATTTTGAGTTCTGGTACAGTATCAGAAAAGAATATCCACAATTACTTGAAAGAACTAGTGAAATATACCTCCATTTCCAACTATACATCTGTATGAGGCTGGATTTTCTAAATATATCTTGACCAAAAGTATTTGCCACAGATTGAATGCAGAAGCAGATATGAGAACCCAGCTGTCATCCATTAAGCCAGACATTAAGAGATTTGCAAGAACATAAAACAATGCTGTTTTTCACACTAATATTTTTTGAAAAACATAGTTATTTTAAGAAAAATAAATTGCTTAAACTAACTTAGAATCATATACTTATATTCAGTTCAGTTCAGTCACTCAGTCGCGTCCGACTCTTTGCAACCCCATGAACCGCAGCGTGCCAGGCCTCCTTATTTTAATGGATTACTTACTATTTTCAAATTTCTGTTTTAATTTCTAATAAGGTAAATTTCAATAGATAACTCAAACAAAAGTTCACTGGAATCCTCATAATTTTAAAATGTGTAGCTCTCCTGAGTCTAAAAATTTTGAGAGATGGTGGCATATGGATCCTGTCCGACTCGAGACTGTGTGCTGCAGTCCATGGGGTTGCAAAGAGTCAGACCTGACTTAGCGACTGAACAACATGCTGACATAATGGCAAGGTCATGATATGATGCATAAAATGTTAAGTAGTATATAGTGTATGATCGATCCCATTTTTAAATATACATGTATAATTTGTATACATGATAAAAATGCTTCAGTGGTTATTTGAAACTTACTACACATTAGGTAATTTCCCCCTCTATTCTTTATGTGCATTTGAATTTTCTGTAATACATGTATTTAATAAACATTATTTAACAAATGTTATCTTGGCACTGGGCTAATAGCTGTGACTAGAAAAGACATGGGCCCTCCTCACCTGAACCTCACAGTCAAGCAAGGAGTTAAGAACAAATCGAATACATACAGTACTTAATATCAGATTATAAATCTTGATTAGTTAAAGAATAACTGCAGAGAAAGGATAGAGGACATAATTTAGTTTGAGAATAAGAGAAGACAGATAGACACATTATAGCTCTCATGCTGATTGAGTGTGAAAAAGCTGATTGAATAAGCATGAAAACAAGACAGAAGGCAAACACATCAAACATGCAAACCAGCAGAAATGAACAGAATTCCAGCAAGTGTCCCAAATGCTAAACAGATGTGGATGCCCTTAGAGATGGATGGGGTTGGGCATTTAAAGGAGGTGACTTGAGACCTTTTTTCTGGAAAGTACCAGAACAAGTTATCTCAGCTAAATGTACAAGGTTTATGGAGGGACTGAATTCAGAGTAAAACACCTATTGGAAAAGCAGAAATCCACAGTATGGGTTTCAACATTGAATAGCAATCATATCTTCATTTGCTATGGAAGGTAGGTAGGTTTGTATAGATTCATTGAATAATATTCACTAACAACAATGCTTTAGAAGTCATAGAATTATTTTCAGTTTTTTATACTGGCAATTTTCATCCTCTCCTCTTGTTTTTTGGTTTGTTATTTTTTTAACAAACTGAGCTAAAACTCCAATACTTTGGCCACCTGATGCAAAGAACCGACTCATTAGAAAAGACCCTGATGCTGGGAAAGATTGAGGGCAGGAGGAGAAGGGGACAACAGAGGATGAGATGGTTGGATGGCATCACCGACTCAATGGACTTGAGTTTGAGTAAACTCCGGGAGTTGGTGATGGACAGGGAGACCTGACGTGCTGCAGTCCATAGGGTCGCAAAGAGTCAGACACGACTGAGTGACTGAACTGAACTGAGATGATCCAAAATAACCTAAACTGAGCAAAAAGCATGGCCCATACCTAGGTCTTTCTTCATTTTATGTCTGCTAAAGGAAGCTTAATGAACAATGTAAATGACAAGCACACATGACTGGTTTACCGATCTAATCTACTAGCTGCCACTTTCTGCAGTTCTATGAAGGTTAACTTAAACCAACAGCAACTGTCAAGAGGTTCAGCATAGTCTGCTGAAATGAAGAATGATCTAGGACATGATGTAACAGAAAGGATAAAACATTGGGATACATCTACAGGCAGATCACCCTTTCTAAAAATACTACAAGTACAGTAAATGGTCTTGTATTCCTGGGCAGAGCTTTATTGATTGTGCAGTTCTCTGACTCACAACTGCTAAAGCATGACATTAATGTATATTGAATTTCTTACCTTCAAGGAGTCTGCAGTCTAGAGCACGGTTATTTTTACAAGTGCTCATGCGGATATATCGAACCCAGGTCTCCCGTATTATGGGCAGATTCTTTACCTCTGAGCCAACAGGGAAGTCCATACAAAGCACTGCTGCTGCTGCTGCTGCTAAGTCGCTTCAGTCGTGTCTGACTCTGTGCGACCCCATAGACTGCAGCCCACCAGGCTCCCCTGTCCTTGGGATTCTCCAGGCAAGAACACTGGAGTGGGTTGCCATTTCCTTCTCCAATATACAAAGCACAATAGGAGCCAAAATGATAGTTTAGTTCAGTTCTCCATGAGGCATCACAGAGGTGACTGAGTTCTGAAGATGTGTAGAAGTTTGCCAAGTAGAGAGAGGATGAGTAAAATGAGAGGACAACCTGGGCTGAGCAGTGTCAAATACATAATATTTGGAGAAGACTCTTGAGAGTCCCTTGGACTGCAAGGAGATCCAACCAGTCCATCCTAAAGGAGATCAGTCCTGGGTGTTCATTGGAAGGACTGATGTTGAAGCTGAAATTCCAATACTTTGGCCACCTGATGCGAAGAGCTGACTCATTGGGAAAGACCCTTATGCTGGGAGGGATTGGGGGCAGGAGGAGAAGGGGATGACAGAGGATGAGATGGCTGGATGGCATCACTGACTTGATGGACGTGAGTCTGAGTGAACTCCAGGAGTTGGTGATGGACAGGGAGGCCTGGCATGCTGTGATTCACGGGGTCACAAAGAGTTGGACACGACTAAGCGACTGAACTGAACTGATAGCTGACTAACAATGTCATGACAGTTTCAGGTAAACAGCTGGATACATGTATAGAAACCAATTTTTAAAGACAAAAAGTTCATGAGACTTTTGATGGAAATTCCATGGATTAGTTATGTTCTCTAACTACCAGTTTCCTAAGAGGTCAAAATACCCAATAAACAGTAGAAAAGCATCAGATGAATAGGTGGGAATAACCATCATTACTAACCAGCTGTGTGACTTTGGGCCAGGTGGGTGATTTTAACACTTTCCCTCCTGTAAAATGGACATGCAGTGCCCTCCTTGCTACCTCACACATTTTCCATAAAGATCACAGGAGGTAATGAATGGGAAAGCTCATATGGACTGGAAACAGTCCTCTGGCGAGGTGAGAAGCTGAAGCCTATTGTGAAATGGAGGCATACCACAATGCATCCTGCCCACAAAAAAGAAAATTTGGAGATCATATAAGAAAACTGAAGCTGACCAAGCCCATACCCAGTGCTAAAATCATGTAATTTTAAGTTAATTTTAAAGGACTAAATAGCTTTTCATTATAAAACTGACTAAAATGAAACTATCACTCCTTAGTTTACCCTACCAAGGAGCTCATATAGACAAATTCCTTTATCTCATCAGTGAAGAAACTTGAGACCCAGGGAAAGAGTTTGGCTTACTCAAGGTTATAGCAAGTTAATGGTTAAGGCAGAACTAGAACTGTTCTTTCTTGACTTCCAGTAAATTGCCTGAGTGATAAAGATGGGAAATAATGTGGAAGTTCTCTGTGTTCCATAGAGCTCTAGAGTTGTAAGAAGGGTCCAGGATGGGGTGGGAGATAACAAAAAGAAACCAACCTCTCCAGCACATACCTCCCTGTCCACCTATTTTGAGGACTGTTCTGGATCTTTTAACAAAAGCTTTGAAAAATAAGGTTCTCCTGCTGCTGAAAAATAAAATTAAAATTAAAATCACTACAGTGTCAGAATTTTTTTTTTAATTTTGTGTGAGTGAACTTGAAAATTCCCAGTGAGTGAACACATATTAAAATCATTACTCTACATGGATACCCATCCATTCACCTCTATTTACCTCAAATTCCCGCATACATATTGCCAAAGCAGTTTGGAAAGATGCATAGAGTTTTTATCCATGACTAATCATCACATTTGACCACCGCAAGCACAAGAGGACAGATTAGTGAGAAGACTCTGTTATTTACCAAACTGTTGAAGTGATAACACAAACACTAGGATTTGTTTCTGTTTAAAAGTAACAGAGCATGGGAGGGGAAATCTGTGTGGGCTTCTTTTTGCCTCCTTTATTAATCAATTCACTTATATTTCCATAAATGTTTCTGAGCTTCCCTGCCGCCAAGTTGCTGCCAAGGAATCTATCAGTGCCATAGAAATATGCAGCCCAGGTACAATGATGAAGTTTAGAACCATTGGCACTAAAAAGAGTTGGAAGTATTCCATAAGAAGTAAAGATCTGGCCCTGACCCATTGAATTCCCTAATCTTCTTTCCCCTGCTCGACTCAATTTCAGTGCCCATTTCAAGAGCTATTACTATGTGTCAGATTCTGCTCCAGGCATACTGGGAGATAGAGAGGAAAAAAAGTGGGGAGATAGGCTATAGCACAATGTAAAAGGCAGTAAGAGATCTGCATGCATATGAGAGATGCAGTTGCTTGGCTTCAGGGGAATAACCACTTCAAGTTGAGGGCTCTGGCTAGGAGAAGGGGATGTCTGAAACCAGGCCTTGGTAGAAATTGAGAATTAGAAGGGTGGTTTTGTCCATGAAATGAGTAACTATGGGTGATTCGCCTCCCTGAATCTCCTAAGCATGGGGAGGTATTCTCATCACTGATTTACTTTCTGCAGGTAACATGGTCACACCAGCAGGTTGCCTAGGGGAGGAGCCCCACAAAGAGGACAGCCACAAAGAGGCCTAGTGTGTTAGCAAGAAAAAGGCAAAGAATGCTATTTTGTATACAGAAGCACAGTAGGCCTTCTGCAATCATGAAGACTGCATTCAGAGACCTTTCACAATCACCCAGTCCTTGAATCCAACTAGTTCAAAAGTCAGTGCTGGGGGTTCTGAGACTTGGCTCTCTCACTAAGAAATCACTCCTACAACCAGCTTTGCAGCCCAAGTAATTCACACTCATGCTCAGGATTTTTCATGCCCTATCTCATTTAATCGCTAGAACAACCCAAGTGGCAGTTATTGTCCTCATGACAAATGACTACATGCCATAATTATTACATGACAATTACATGATAAATTATTACATGCTGTAAACTCTGGTTAGTTGCTTTCTAAATAATCAAAACCTCATGAAGATCAAAAGTGTTGATGCCAAAATCTGGCCACTACAACCCACAGAAGCAAGAGACTAAGCGTTTGTGATATACTTTTAGAAACTATATAATCCATCTAGAATTTCATTATTCATTGGCAAACACATCTAACACATCTTACAAGAACAAAATGATACAAAATGTGATGGTTTATTGAAATGAAATCTTGAGCTTAAAGACCCAGAATGAGGCTTCTCTGTGATTAAAGGATAGTTACTCATCTCCAAGCTCCCACTTGCTTCAACTGTACGAAGGGGAAGGAGGTGCAGTAGATTTTGTGATCCCTAAGTTGCTTTCCACTACCAAAAATTTTAATAATAATAGTAATAAAGTGAAAGTGAAGTCACTCAGTCATGTCCGACTCTTTAGGCTCCTCGGTCCATGGAATTCTCCAGACAAGAATACTGGAGTGGGTTGCCATTTCCTTCTCCAGGGGATCTTCCTGACCCAGGGATTGAACCCAGGTCTCCTTTACCATCTGAGCTACCCAGGAAGCCCCATATAATTAGAGGAATAAAAGCCCTCATTAAATGAATGTTCTCCAGTCTATAAATCTTCTGAGACGCAAATGCTCTTTAAAGAAAAGACTACAACCTGTTATTTAGCATTGGTTGAGAGACAGGATATTGAGGTGGGCATGCTTTTTCCAAAAGGAAAAAATGGAATCTAAGGAAAAAAGAGCTGTGGTATGTCCCAGCCTTAGGCATAAATGTGGAGGATAGTAGCCCACTGGGGTTTGCAGTTACTGTCAACACAAGAGAGTAGAGAAACATAGACCAAAGACTTTGTAAGAACACTGTATCCTTTCTTAAACTCTGCAGCCTCCCCATGTTTTTATTCTTTACATGGCCATCTGTCTACCAGTGTGTTCAGTGGTTTTATCCTCAGAATGGACAGGGCTTAAGTACATGTCTTCAGGAGCAGAAAGAAATGGGTAAACCAGGAAAGTTAGTATTATCCTGTATCCCAGGGGTAGAGTAAGCAGTAGGGGAAAATCAGTGGAGTGACTGAAGCCTATGGACAGCCTGAGTGCTGGCAGAGCCTGGGACAGTCCTGGGGCAAAGCAGCAGTGGGGTCCACCTGAGGTGCACCAGGGCCCCTGACATCAATTACATGAATAGGTCTGGTCTACTGAGCTCATAGCAAGTAGATTGTTCTGAATCTATGAAGTAAGTAAAAGGAAAATTATTCTTTAAAAAAATTTTTTTAGAGGGAAGGATTTATTGCTATCAACAAATAAGGAGAACACTGGGGATCTTTCCCAAAGCAGTGTCCCCCTGAATAGCAAAATTGGGAAATTTTAAGCTAAGAATACATGCATTTTCGTGAAGGGGCTTGAGCAGAGGAAAATTCAGCATTGAATTTGGGCAGAAGTCAACAGATTCCTAAAAAATATTTTAAGTGAGATTATTTAAGAACCAGAATTTAAGATCATTTGTATAGTGACATGAATGATGAAGAATCTTCACATTTATTATTTTATAAGATGATCATATAATTCATTATGTAAACAAACATTTTTGGGAGTACAAGGAGATGCTATTAATTGCCACCCAAGACAATAGATATAAACATGGACAGATGGTCCCTGTCTTCATCTTTGGTCATTATCCACCATTTCAGCAGATCCATTTTCATAATCCTAAGAAGGGGACAGAATGGAGATTTTTGTGCCTGCTTTATAGATGAGGAATCTGAAGCTCAGAGAGGTGAAGCATCTTGCCCAATATACATAGACAGTAAGTTTATGATATTTGAAAATGTATGCTCTGATAAAATATACACATACATACAAAACATTCAAAAACAAATTAAGAATCTAAATGTCATGTGTGTCTATAAAATAGGTTACTAAGATGCTTGAAATTCAACCTTCCCCAAGTGTACTTCACAGGTACTCACAAAAGGCTCAGCAGATCAGGGGAAACAACTCAGATCTGTGTGGTGTGGCTTATCATTTGCATCGGTTGTGCTGACAGGTGACATCCGGTGCTGTCCATCCTCCAAGAGAGTCCTAAATCTAAGACCTCACTTCAGGCAATTGACTGGAGGGTTACACTTTCGACAAAGCCTGTTCATATGGAGAATGTAGAGGATGAGGGCAATGATAGGAACCCGTTAAACATAACCAGAAGGCTGTATGAGTCTTCTTGACAGTTAAAAGCATAAATCAGTTCTTTCTCCCCTGTTGGGATAAGTGCTTGGAATCATCTGTTGGGGGAGTCCTTGGCCCAGCTCACATCACTAGAAGCCAAGAGGCTAAGTATGATGCTATTAACCAACATAAGACTTCCTTGACCGATTGGGAGAACTTCAGAGAAGGATGTACAAACTAGTCCTAGATAAAAGAAATACAAGAGAACACCACCAAATCCCCTATTTATATAGGAGAAGAGGCCTCAGAGTCTATGTGTCTGAGTAAATTGCAACTTGCAGGTAGAGTTGGCATCACCCCATAGGTTTCCCATTTCATGGTTCACAGCTCTCTTCAAGCAATGGTATATGGGACTGAATTACAGTGGATTCATTATATGTGAAAGTGTTAGTTGCTAAGCCGTGTCTGACTGTTGCAACCCCATGGACTATAGCCCTACAGGCTCCTCTGTCCATGCAATTTACCAGACAAGAATACTGGAGTAGGTTGCCATTTCCTTCTCCCGAGGACCTTTTCAACCCAGGGATTGAACCTGGGTCTCCTGTATTTTCTGCATCGCAGGCAGATTCTTCACCATCTGAGTTGCTGCTGCTAAGTCACTTCAGTCGTGTCCAACTCTGTACAACCCCAGAGACAGCAGCCCACCAGGCTCCTCTGTCATGGGATTTTCCAGGCAAGAGTATTGGAGTGGGTTGCCATTTCCTTCTCCATTACTGTCTGAGCTATCAGGGATTATATGTGAGTGTGTGGGTTGCACTGAGCATTCCCCCAAATTCATATGCTGCAGCCCTGACCCCTAGTATCTTAAAATATAACCGTATTTTACAGATAGGGTCTTTACAAAGGTAGCTGAGCTAAATGAGGTCATGAGGATGAGCTGTAACCCAATACATTTGGGGGAAATCTGGAGATAGACATGTGCAGGGAGAACGCCATGTGAAGGTGAAGGCAGGGTGGGGCCTCTACCCTCCAAGGAACAGCAGAGATCACCAACAGGCCATCAGGAGCTGGGGGGGGTCACAGAGCAGATTTTCTTCCACAGCCCTCGGAAGGGACCAACCTTGCTGACACCTTGATCTTGGACTTCTCATCTCCAGAACTGCTAAAGAGTACATGTCTGTTGATTAAGCCACTCAGGTTATTATGTTTTGTTACAGTAGCCCTCACAAGCTAATACAATGTTTGGGTAGACACACAGTGTCTGATAAGCTCATGGTCCACAATCTGGATTTGCTCACTCCACAGTGACAGGCTGTCTTCCTGACCCCAGCCCAAACATACATCACAGAGATGGCATAACTTGGTGTAGAATGAATAGCTCATTACCACCAACATACGCACAAAAATGGCATTCCAAGTATGGCCTCTACTCCTTCTTACCTTTCAAACTATAACCCTCCAGATAATCAGCACTCTTTTGGCTGATTATCTATTGGCTATTTGCCTGATTTGGAGGGTTGACTAAACCTAATTCCAGAGGCAAACCTGAGCTCAGCATCTATAATACTTTGTGAAGTGAAAGGCTAAGAGGACTTCAGTCCCCCTCTCCATCCCTTATCTCACCTCTGCACAAGGCTGGACCAGAGAGAAACCCTGGAGGTTGTAGCAGGCAAACTCTACCCCATGCAGTGATGCCTGGGCATTTGATACCTATACACAGAGAGAGTTTCCTTTGAACTGTATTTCCAATTGCTCCAATGAATAATAATTTCTAGTCATTTTGCTAGTTAATTTAGTATATTGCTTTTCTTTTTCTTCTAACAGGAAGATACAAATGACTCCAAAGAATAGGAAACTCTAAATTTGGAAATTGGGGAGAAAAAAGCCATTTGGTCTATGCATGAGCAGAATGCCTTGGTACTAATGGGGATGAAATGTGACCCTTACTCTCTGTTTTTTACTCTGTTTTACTCTCTGCCTTTGGGTGATGCAGAAGACACCTTCTAGCATGTTTTTATCTTACACAAAGGCAGTACCATGGGTGGGCTGCCTGGCATTGGTTGTTCTAAATTAGGCAATACTAGCTTATAAGTTTGAAACAGACTGATTGAGAATCCATTAGTCAAAAGAGTAAACACTGGAATCATTTTCTGATCAAATAAGTCCTGGCACCGTATTCTTGACCAATACAAAGTCATTCCACTGAGCCTGTGGCTCACTGTCTAAATGCTTCCTAGAACTAGTCCACCACGAGCAAAACATCATCAGAACATTTACATTATAGAACACCCACTTCTGGGTGTGTCATGCAAGTTACCATCACAATACTTAAAGACAAAATAAATAACCCCTACAGAGGCCCTTACTATGTGCCAGGCTAAGTGTTCCAAATGCTTTTCATCTATTACTGTGTGCTTAATCCTCCCAAACTTGGGTAGGAGAGGCTCTTATTGTTCCCCTTTACAGATGAGGGAACTGAGGCAGAGACAGAAGGGTTAGGGAAGTCGCTCAGATGGCGAGTAAAGGGCAGGTGCAGAATGCGAGGCCAGGCTGGCGGCAGAGCTCATACTCTGCACTGGTAGCCACTGTGGTTATTGTATTTGTCTCCTCTCCCTCCTGCCCCCTCCCTCCCATTGGGAACTTTTCAAGGTCAGGGACTATTCCTCTCTAAGCCTTGTTCTCTCATCCCCTGAATTTAATGATCATCCTTAAATGATTCAAACCCATCCATGTCCCTATGCTCTAACCAAGAAACATTCTCTCCCTCCAGAAAGTTCCTCTTAGACCATTTGCCAATTCTTGCCCTGTAGTTGGTAGCTGTTCTTAAACCTCCCTCCTTTCCCCACAGTTCATAGATGTGCAAAATTCATGTCTGAGTCACACCTGAAATTTCCTCAAAGCCTACCATATTCCCTTCCATTTACTAAGGATTCCTCCATAACCATTTATGAAGCAAATGAAAACAGGGTCAGTTCCATGGTTTATTTATTTTAGATTCTGTGTTGTTTATTACTGTCCAAATACATGAAGTTCTGATGAAATAAAATCATATGGTACAGATAAAAACAGGCCATGAGAGCCCAGAGTTGTTTTAGGGCCAAATGGCAGACCACTCAACAGTTCACATTTTAGGAATTCAAAATGCTTAGAAATTGATAAGGTGGTTTCTGAAAAAGAAAGGGAAAGAGAAGGAAAAAAAGACGAAAAGGAGGGAGGGAGGGAGGAGACAGAAACCACTGAGGAAATGTTAGCTCACGAGAAAGCCTGACTTAGAAAGAAGTGACAAACGCATTAAAAAAATGCATAAACTTTGTGCAGATTAATGCAATAGTAAACAGCAGAATACATAGGCCTCATAATACTTCCGTAACGGCGTACATATAATGTCTCTAGCACTTTTGGAAAATATGCAGACGCTAATTAAAGATCATTCTAGATAAAAATACACATTTCTTTAAAGGGACAGTGGGGGTGAGGGGATGGGGGATCTGGTCTCAGGGCACATCCCCGCAGACGAACAAAGATGAAACTATGGGGTTTTTTTGGTAATTCTAGTGAATATGGCAGCAAAAATTTGTTGTAAGGATGTTGGCTGGTTTTAAGAGGGTTATTTTCAAATATAACCTTATAGCTGCATTTGTAAAAAAAAAAAAAAAAAAACTTTGTGAAAAGTTAATTTTATTAACCCTGAAAAATGTCTACATTGACATCTCTTTCTAAGACAAAATAAGAGTAGCAAGAGCTGTGAATGGGTGAGGGGTTTATGCTTTAAAGCAAATGCGAACCCTCTCTGGGTTCCTCTCACACAAAGGGATACAGACTCTTAAATACAATAAACTTCCTTAAAAATCTGCCACCTAACAATTGTTTACATCATATAAAAATAGCATTTTTTGGTAAAAAGAAATACAGTTACTTTGTTAAAATGGTCTATTTTACCAGCAATTATTTCTCATATAAAGAATTTCTAGACATCCATACAGGAAATAAAAATAGATAATACTGAGTGCAAAGCAGACGATGGCATGTTTGCAAAAGATCAGAGCGTCTCATTGCCAATAAATAATACTCTTATCCATCATGGTACAAGGTTTCATCTTTTGGAAACTTACAAGCTACCGCTTTCATTTGCTGATGGCAAGTTACTTAATAGGTAAAGTGACTTCAGCAGCAGAAAGCCAAATTGATGAGAAATGGATCATACATACATTTCTGCATGTGTTCACATTTCCCGGAAACTCAAAGTGCTGAAAACTAGCAATGGCCTATGTCCCCCAAACTCCCGAAAGTGAGTGTGGACACCAGGCCACAGGGATGCGAAGGGGGATTTATGACATTCTTGGTCCTTTCAAAATCACTCATTAAACCACCCACATTTGAGTTTTTACATATAGCCAGATTAACACCAAATGCTCTATCAGCTGGGCTAAATCCAGAATTCTAGGGCCTTCCTGTAAGCCAGCTTGATTTATATCCACTATAACAGAACCTTTGACAGTGCCCCCTAGGGGAAGAGGAGGATGTGGAATTCATTTTAAAGCAATGGTTCTCAAACTCAAGTATGTTTCAGAACTGAGGGCTCACTCAAACACAGACTGCTGGGCCCCACCCCAGAGTTTCCAATACAGGAGGTCTAGGTTGGGGCCGGAGGTCTGTACTCCTAATAAGGTCCCAGGTAAGGCTAAGGTTGCAGGACCGGGGACCACCTTTGAGAAGCACTGCTCTGAGGAGCCTGGCGGGCTACAGTCCATGGGGTCACAAAGACTCAGACATTACTGAGCACACTTGCTACAGCTACTATGCTACTCTAGATTCCTGTTTGGGAGAGTAGTAAGTATTTTAAACACAAAAGAAAGAAGTAGAAAAAGCAGCAACATCCTAGTGAAATAAGGGTCGGGAGGAATAAAGGAAGCATGCAAGGTCAGACTTGCAGGGGTAATGTGAGCAGCTGGGTAAGGCTGCAGTGTGAGATGTGCATGGTGGGGCTGGGAAGATCAGCAGAAGATAAACAGTTCAGCACCATCTTCAGATCATAAGGAGATTTGCATAAAGCTTCTCACATGAGGAAGCCCAGCTCTCAGCCCAATACTACCAGCACACCCAGGGATCAGGCCTAATGGCCAAACACCTTATTGTTCTACAGATTTTAAACCATGACAGCTGCTGTGTGCCATTTCTCCACGTACTTGTTCAATATCGGGGATCCAGCTGAACAGGCAGTGGGGCTTCAGCTTGGAGCCTGAGAGGTTGTTCTGAGCTGCAGTACAGGAGAGTGTAATTCTTCCTGAGCTGGAGAATATAAAATTCTCTCTCTCATCCTCTCTGCCACCAGAGGAATGAGTGCTAGTAAAAGATGAAAATAACAAAACAAACCTCTTTTGCTCCTGGGTTGGCAAAAGATTTCCAGACTGTGGGCTTCTTCCATTAATAGAAAAAAATAGCTGGTCTCATAAGTCCTATTCCCTCAATGCTAAGAAAGCAGTTTTCAAAAGGCAGAAGCAGGGGAGGGACTTTGGAGGGCCCTTGGCAAAATCTGAAAGTAACGGTCACTGCTTAAAACCTTTCTAACAAAGAGTGAGACCAAGTGGAGCACTTAGAAGGCTCGTGCCATAGCCAGGTGCCAAACAGGACCAAGAGGGTGATGCCTGCTCCAGAAGCAGATGGTGCAAAGGAGACAGGAGACTCTGCCCAGGGCCCAGGTTGATGAGGTAAAAGGAGCTTGAGGGACCATACACCCAAATAGGCTAGGGTGGTAACGTAGGAGGTGGTGACCTCTGGTTGGGAGGTGATGGCAGGAAAGGGAATGAAGAAATCATTAAAATGAAGATGCTATTGCAGGGGTTATTTGGGTCATTACATGGTCAGAGCCAAAGAGGTTAGATGGTGAGATGAGCTCTGGTGCAGACAGAAAACTCAGCAACAGAGATCAGGAAATGCGCAGTGGGATACCCAGGAAGGGACGTGAGAGGCATTAGAACAGCCCAGACAGAAAAGCTCAGGTGACCTGCTTCTTCTCTTTAACTGTAGCATGTATATTTATGAATGAATGGATTCTTTTCTATTTGATCTGAGGGTCTCTCACTCTCAAGTATACAAAGAAGTACCTTCTTGCATTGATTCAGTTCACAAAAAAATTACTATTTATTTAAGCATACTAAAACAAAGCACATTCTATTTGCCAAGTAGTTTAGTGCTAGACCCATAATAATAAGTAAAAATGACCTTACAATTAAGGTTTCAGTTCATGAGCTGCCAGGATTACAGAATGGGGAGATTTGGAATCTGCCCTAAATTAGGCTAAATAATATAAAGATATTTAATAAGGGCCTGGTGCTGGACTCCGCTAGGGCTTCCCAGGTGGCACTAGTGGTAAAGAACCAACCTGCCTGCCAATGCAGGAGACGTAAGAGACAAGGCTTCCATCCCTGGGTTGGGAAGATCTCCTGGAGGAAGGCATGGCAACCCACTCCAGTATTCTTGTCTGGAGAATCCCATGGACAGAGGAGCCTGGCAGACTACTGTCCACAGGGCCGCACAGATTTGGACACAACTGAAGCGACTTAGCACACACGCTAGACTCAGCTAACCAAGTCCTCAAGTTGTTCTGATGTTCAGTATTGTAGTCAGCTCAGGGATGGCCTGTAAACATCACATTCATTCAGTACAGGTCCTGACCGCAAGCCACCTGGCTCAATATAATACAGAGCATATAATCCGTGCTTTATTGTAAATGGCAGAGGGGAGAAGAGGTACCGCCAGCAGGAGCAGGGCCATCCATCACTGCAGACAAGAAGTGATGAGTGTCGGAACTGAGACAGTAGAACCAGAGGGACATCATCATCTACACTAGAGATGACAAATGGGTACATGGAGTCTAACTGAGTGAGGAGAGGGGATCCGCAGGAGAACTCTCAGTTTCTGCTGTCAGGACCTGGGAGATTGTGGTGCCATTTGGCAAGTTGAAAAAAAACAGGGAAAGGGGAGTAAGGCAGGAGAGGATTAAGTGTTCAATCCAGGCCTGTAGAGCTGAAGGTGTTTGGGCCTGAAGTTCATGAGACTGTTCCCACCTGGAGACATACAAGTCATTGGAGTTCAGGAGGCAATTGAATACAAGGATTAGATTATATCCTCAAGCAAGATAAACTGAGGTGGTAAGAGTGTCAGAATTGCACTCTGATATATCTACTGGACAATAGTTACAGATTGATCATACATGTCCTTAGGCAAAGGATTGGATTCTAAACATCTGTAAGAGTTCTCTGGCTTATAGTTGCTGGTGTGCTCTGGCAGTAGCTGGAGTGATAGGTGATTTCAAGAGATCTGCAGCTGCCATCGCTTTAAAATCATGATTCTTATGCCGGTGTGACGAATGACATGAAAAACCATTCTGAGATGTCAGAGAGGACACGCTCATCTGCACCGGCACCTCCTAACAGGGCTTTAAAAAGAAACACTTCCCTGCTATATTAAGCAGCTGTTACAAAGTTTGAAAGAAAATTTCTGGGGGGCAGCTGCCATCACTCAGGTGGTGACTACAGCCCTGCCTCATATATCAACTCTTTACTACTCTGTGGGGCTCATTTTTATCATTCTCAAGCAATTCAAATGCTGATCATCCAGAAAATTCATTTCTTTTTTCCTTCCTACAGGCATAGAGAACAGAATTGAAATCACCAGCACAACTGAGCCAAAATATATTTAAGAATAAGTTTGTTCTAATGTAAACTCAGTCTCTAAGCTCCTGTGCAGGTCTAAACATCAAGGAATTGATCATATCCAGCAAGAAAGAAAAAGGAGAATCTTTCTTTTGGAAATGTCAAATTAAGTTCTAGAGCTATTTCCACCTTCTATGACATAGTAAAATATCATACTGCTACCTCAGTGGTTGAATGGTCTGAATGCTTGTGCCCCTCCCAGAATTCACATGCAGCCATGAAATTAAAAGACACTTGCTCCTGGGAAGAAAAGCTATGACAAACCTATACAGCATATTAAAAAGCAGAGACATTACTTTGCTGACAAAGGTCCGTCTAGTCAAAGCTATGGTTTTTCCAGTAGTTATGTATGGATGTGAGAGTTGGACCATAAAGAAGGCTGAGTGGCAAAGAACTGATGCTTTTGAACTGTGGTGTTGGAGAAAACTCTTGAGAGTCCTTTAGACTGCAAAGAGAGCAAACCAGTCAATCCTAAAGGAAATCAGTCCTGAATATTCATTGGAAGGACTGATGCTGAAGCTCCAATACTTTGGCCACCTGATGCAAAGACCCGACTCATTAGAAAAGACCCTGACACTGGGAAAGATTGAAGGCAGGAGGAGAAGGGGGTATGAGATGGTTGGATGCCATCACTGATTCAATGGACATGAGTTTGAGTGGACTGTGGGAGATGGTGAAAGACAGGGAAGCCTGTCTTTCAGGTATGCTGCAGTCTATGGTTTTGCAAAGAGTTGGACACAACTGAGTGACTGAAAAACGACAACAATCTATGGAATATTGTTAAGGCAGCCCAAGCTCAGACAGTAGTACTCAAATTGTGTTGTTCTACAAGTTACATTAGGGGTATTGGCTCTCAACACAACATCCGGGATCGGATCCTGAACCAGTAGGTTCAGGGTGGGTCCTATAAACCTGCCTAATTCAACTCTTTCAGGTAATCCCTAAACAACTGATCCATAGAAAAACTAAGGAACACTTTCTCTTCGTCTCCCTATAGGTCACCACTGGCCCAGCTGCAGTCCACAGCTGACTGCGTTTCTGGAGCTAAAATGGAAACCTACATCAGACCCACCAGAAGATCTGTGGTATAACATTAGCAAGCAGTGAGTAATCAACACGGGTAATTTGGTACAAAAACTGATCAAAGACTCCTCGACTCTGCACGTGTCAATCAAGACCAACTGATCAGGGTTTGTTTTTTCGTTTGGAAAAAGGTCAAGCAGCTGCCCGTTTGCTTTTTTCTCTCCAGGGCCATTTTAGGAAGTTCATCTGTTCTAAACAGCTGCTCAAAAGTAAAACGGATGCTTGTAGGAAAAAGACTGTGGGACCACACTCCAGAGGTGACTGAAATTAAACTCTTTTCCATTTTTTGCTTTCCTCTAATGGAAAAGAAAATAAGAATAGTAGTTTCTTCTTGCAGTAATTCAAAATCAGGGGAAAAAAAGTATTTTGACATTTTGACAATAAGCAAATTTTTATTCAGTGTTATGATCATATTGATCTCTTTTTCATCAGTGTCATAACATACCTTTTTATACCACTTTCAACATGAATCAAAGAACTCATTTCCTTTATTTATTCAACATTTTGCAAGGTAAAGAATCTGCCTGCCAATGCAGGAGACATCAGAGACGTAGGTTCAGTCCCCGGGTAGGGAAGATCTCCTGGAGAAGGGAACGGCAATCCATTCCAGTATTCTTGGCTGGAGAATCCCTTGGACAGAAGAGCTTGGCCGGTCACAAAGACAGAAGAGTCCACAGGGTTGCAAAGTGTCAGACATGACTGAAGCAACTTAACACACGAAAAGTGCCTAACACATAATAAGCACTATGAAAAACTCTGCGAAATGAAATTAAATTCAGTAAGTATTTGAGTGTTGACAACATGTCAGGGCCCAAACAAGGACATGGAGACAAGAGGTGCTGTTCTCAAGGAGCTCCCAGAGTTGTGTTGAGGAGGAGGCAGATATTTAACAAACTTCAGACAATGTCTTAGTTACCATGAGAGGATACTGGGACTATATTGGGCTGAGGGGAAAGGGGGAATAAAATGGGAGCAGATACCAGAACAGAGTATTAAAGAATAAGCAGAAATCTGCCAGGTAAATTGGATGAATGTGAGAAGGAGAGAATAGGTTTTCAGGCCAAGGGTACAGTATGTCTGGATGATAATAATAGTGCCATATCTTTAGTGTCTACTATATACAAGGGCTGTGTTAAGTAATTTACCTACTTTTGTATTGAACCCCGACAAGAGCACTTCAAAGTTGGCCTCACTGTTATCGTTTTAGAAATTATGAACTTGAGACTTCAGACGGCTTATGGTGTATTTTCCGAGAATTTACAGTAAGTCGCAGAGCCCATCTGTCTTTCCAAGACTGGAGCTGCCCTAGCGGTTTCTCAGGCATGATCAGGGATTTAGTGAAGGAGAGAGTTAAGAAAGGAATTGGAAAGTGATGGCAGGTAAAGAGGACTTTTCATGTGCTGCTGCCGCTGCTGCACTTCTAAATAGGATAGACTTGAGCAGGTTGATAAGCTAAGCCGGTGCGAATGGGGATGAAAACACCAGAGACCTTGGAGCATGGTGCTGATGCAGCAAAGACACAGACGGTGACGGGATCTGGGGTGAAAGTTGCCCAGCTTAGAATGGAGGGTGAGCCGACTCTTGTTCTGAATGCGCACTAGAGGCAAGTTCACATGTGACAAAACTGTTTAGAAAGCTGAGATTCAGACCAAAACGCAGGCCCTTATGACCTCAGTCAGGAAACCAGAGGAGTCAGTGGAAGAGGCCCCCACTGCTCCCTCTTCCCACCGCCCCAACAAAGCACCCAGGGTGAGCACCCACCACTCTCCTTTGCCCGCCTCATGCCTCGTATCCAGAAACTCGGCAGGTGGTGCCGCTGTTTGTTAAAATGTTCACTCCCATTTGTTCTCCTTTGCCTTTGCTGCTTGAAGTAGGTCACCTAAGGTAGCGTTTCCTCAACTCAGGGATTTTTCCAGTAAGGAAGACAGCTCTGGTCTATCTGAAGACCAGAGCTCTTGGAAAAGAATGGAGTCACTGAGGAGACTATGAAAGGGGCTCTTAAGAACATCTGCTGCTGCTGCTGCTGCTAAGTCGCTTCAGTCGTGTCCGACTCTGTGCGACCCCATAGACAGCAGCCCACCAGGCTCCCCCATCCCTGGGATTCTCCAGGCAAGAACACTGGAGTGGGTTGCCATTTCCTTCTCCAAGGCATGAAAGTGAAAAGTGAAAGTGAAGTCGCTCAGTCGTGTCTGACTCTTAGCGACCCCATGGACTGCAGACTACCAGGCTCCTCCGTCCGTGGATTTTCCAGGCAAGGGTACTGGAGTGGGGTGCCATTGCCTTCTCCACTTAAGAACATCTAGGTGGGGGTAAAATTTCCCTTTGGATTAAGAACCTATCCAGGAGAGGGCAGAGGCAAAGTAGGTGAATGATGGTGGCATGGCTGCCTGGGGAGTGCAACCCAGGCAAAGAAGAGTTCTCGGTAGCAGTCAAGATGCTCACATCTCAGGCATGGCACACACTCCAGGGCAGTGGCTAATAACTATAAATGCTCTGAGATTCATAAGACCCTGGTAGGACCTGGACTCTACCTGGTAGGAAGGGAATAAGGCCCAGTAATTAATTTATCACCAGGGAGAGGGAAAGAAACTCAGATTTAGGTTGATTTCATTGAAGGAAGGTCTTCCTTGGTGGCTCAGTGATAAAGATACCTCCTCCAAGCAGGGGACACAGGTTTGATCCCTGGAATGGGAAGATTCCCTGGAGAAGGAAATGGCAACCCACTCCAATATGCTTGCCTGGACAATTCCATGGATAGAACAGCCTGGCCAGCCATGGGATGGTAAAGAGGTCGGATATGACTAGTGGCCAAACAACAACAATGACAATGACACAACTGAAAGAAAATGAAAACATATTTCTTTTGGCTCTGAGTTCATAGGTTACAAGTCACAGTCAATGCATTGTTCATTTACTGCTCCAGGTATAAACCAAGCACTTTCATCTGTGTCTTTGCATAGACTGCCCCCCCCCCTTAAGGCCCCTCCTCTGGAGACTCTGAAGGTCCATAGGCTGCCCATCTGTCATGAAAGGACTCAAATGCCACCTCCCAGGTTGAGCCTTCATCCTTAGGGTGGAAGGAGGCGTGTCCCTTTGTCACCCATCATAGTTTGCCCTGAACACATCAGTTCAGTTCAGTTCAGTCGCTCAGTCGTGTCCGACTCTTTGCAACCCCATGAATCACAGCACTCCAGGACTACATGTCCATCACCAACTCCCGGAGTTCACCCAGACTCACGTCCATTGAGTCAGTGATGCCATCCAGCCATCTCATCCTCTGTCGTCCCCTTCTCCTCCTGCCCCCAATCCCTCCTGGCATCAGAGTCTTTTCCAATGAGTCAACTCTTCGCATGAGGTGGACAAAGTACTGGAGTTTCAGCTTTAGCATCATTCCCTCCAAAGAAATCCCAGGGCTGATCTCCTTCAGAATGGACTGGTTGGATCTCCTTGCAGTCCAAGGGACTCTCAAGAGTCTTCTCCAACACCACAGTTCAAAAACATCAATTCTTTGGTGCTCAGCTTTCTTCACAGTCCAACTCTCACATCCATACATGACCACTGGAAAAACCATAGCCTTGATTAGACAAACCTTTGTTGGCAAAGTAATGTCTCTGCTTTTGAATATGCTATCTAGGTTGGTCATAACTTTCCTTCCAAGGAGTAAGCATCTTTTAATTTCATGGCTGCAGTCACCATCTGCAGTGATTTTGGAGCCCAAAAAAATAAAGTCTGACACTATTTCCACTGTTTCCCCATCTATTTCCCATGAAGTGATGGGACCAGATGCCATGATCTTCGTTTTCTAAATGTTGAGCTTTAAGCCAAATTTTTCACTCTCCACTTTCACCTTCATCAAGAGGCTTTTTAGTTCCTCTTCACTTTCTGCCATAAGGGTGGTGTCATCTGCATATCTGAGGTTATTGATATTTCTCCTGGCAATCTTGATTCCAGCTTGTGTTTCTTCCAGCCCAGCCTTTCTCATGATGTACTCTGCATAAAAGTTAAATAAGCAGGGTGACAATATGCAGCCTTGACATACTCCTTTTCCTATTTGGAACCAGTCTGTTGTTCCATGTCCAGTTCTAACTGTTGCTTCCTGACCTGCATACAAATTTCTGAAGAAGCAGATCAGGTGGTCTGGTATTCCCATCTCTTTTAGAATTTTCCACAGTTTATTGTGATCCACACAGTCAAAGGCTTTGGCATAGTCAATAAAGCAGAAATAGATGTTTTTCTGGAACTCTCTTGCTTTTTTGATGATCCAGCGCATGTTGGCAATTTGATCTCTGGTTCCTCTGCCTTTTCTAAAACCAGCTTGAACATCAGGAAGTTCACGGTTCACATATTGCTGAAGCCTGGCTTGGAGAATTTTGAGCATTACTTTACTAGCGTGTGAGATGAGTGCAATTGTGCGGTAGTTTGAGCATTCTTTGGCATTGCCTTTCTTTGGGATTGGAATGAAAACTGACCTTTTCCAGTCCTGTGGCCACTGCTGAGTTTTCCAAATTTGCTGGCATATTGAGTGCAACACTTTCACAGCATCATCTTTCAGGACTTGAAATAGCTCAACTGGAATTCCATCACCTCCACTAGCTTTGTTCGTAGTGATGCTTTCTAAGGCCCACTTGACTTCACATTCCAGGATGTCTGGCTCTAGGTCAGTGATCACACCATCGTGATTATCTGGGTCGTGAAGATCTTTTTTGTACAGTTCTTCTGTGTATTCTTGCCACATGCATACAGTCTATTAACCCACAGGCTCCTACAGAGAATCTCATTCATCACTGAGCCCCTCCTCCCACCTGCTAGGGTGACCATCATGCCCATAGTAGGTTCACACTAAATAGAAAATTTTTCGCTGAACTGACTAATAAAATATGAAGATTCACTGTGTGATTAGTGAGCTTTCGTTACTTTAAGAACTATAGCTCAGGAACTATGAATCACATTCTTTAAAATTCTGTTAGAACTTTTCCTCTCCCAAAGCATGATTCCTGCAGATGAAGTGCTGTTTACCAATAGACTCAGTTTCGCCTACCTGTTGGGTTGATTTGTCAGCAAAAGATGAAGCACTCACGTTCTGTGTGTCATGTCAGTGACATCTAGGCCCAGTTTTACAGCCTTAAAATGGAAATTTGAGTTTCAAGGTTGCAGTAAGCATTGGTGAATGGTGGGCTGGGAAGCTCTCTGCAGACATGACAACTTCATACACCTTTTTGGGTGGTACTGAGCCAGACGTCATCTGCCATCCCATAATCATGAGCAAGGTGGGGAGGGAACCCATTCGTACCCATTAGCATGTCCTAGCTGTATTCCCTTGCTTGCCTTGATCTGAATCTGCACCCCTCTCTTTCAAAGAAGCTAAAAAGATTTTGCAGAGAAACCTAGTGCGAGAGACTGATGCCAGCAATTCTTATCAGATTCACTCGTTATTGGCTCCTTGCGAGCAATGCTGCAGAGCTTTTCAGGGTGTTTACATTTCCAGAACCAGCAAGCAGATGAGGGAGGGCCCAGGGCAGCTGGTGGACAGAATAAGAGAAGGTGACAGCCCAGCTTCAGAGAAGAGGGGTTGCTTTTCCTTTGAAGCTAGTACATTGCAGATAAGCTACAAAGGGTCAATGGAAAGGAAGGAAGTGAGTGGAGCCAAGAGACTGCTGATCCAGGAGACACAAAGCCTGGGAACGACCCACCCCCCTTCACTATTACTAACGTGACTGACCCTGCCTCAGTCACCCAACCATGCTGCTCCTCCACTTCCTTACTGTAACAGGGAGAAATGATTGCCCCATGGACCAATTGCAAAGCTTCTTAAATTTTAAAGGCTTGAGGCTTCGTAAATGCAAATTCTAGCCTACTAGATCTAGATGAGGCATTTCTAATAAGCTTCTGGGTGATGCAGAGCTGCTGGTTTACACACATCATTTCAACGATAGGGCCATATAGGATTGCAGAGGAGACAATGAGGTAAGGGATAGGAAAATGCATTATACATGTAACTAATATATTAAAGAAAGCTATTAGGATTAGCAATAATAGAAACAAGTGCTTTTTCTAGGTCTACATTTCTCGTTACAGCATTTCCTAGGGGTACTTGCATACCTCACCCTACCCTGAAGATCTGAAACTCTCCCCCACCTCTCACTTTGTTCTCAGGACAGCTGGTTCCAGCCCAAGGGCTGATTTCTCCTGCTGACAGAAGCAGTAGGATTAGCTTTTTCCAGAAGGCAATGGGCTAATGCAGATTTAGCAATGCAGTGAATCCCCAAAGGTTACTTGCAGGGGCTCTGAGGAATCTTGTGGAAAAACATACAGCTCCTTTAAAAATAAAACTTGATCTGGCTCCCCAGCAGTTTTTCAGAGGTCTCCACCAGACTCGCCAATAGGATCAAGAGAATGCCACCTCTTGCAAACCCGTTGCGCTTCTGTCTTCCTATCAGTAATACGAGGCTCTTGCAACATCAGAAGAGGTATTCACATTTTCTCCTGGGAAATTATCTGTACCATCCCAAATTTCTGGTATACAAGGGCATTCACGAGCAGGTCAACTCCCAGCCCCAGCTCAGAATTCCAGAGTATTCATTGTTAACCTGGCAGACTCAGGTATTGGTAGTCTGAAGGAGCTGGCTTTGGTAAGAAGCATTCTAGGTTAGGCAGAAGGTAGGGCTGAATAGTCCCAGGGCTGTCCTTTTGCACATCTGAGCCCTGAGATCTGTCTGTGATGGTAACCGCCAGCAGGAAAAACGGGGCCAGAGGATAGAGAGGTACAGTGGCCTCATGAACCCTCATCTCCAGCATTCTCTCCTGACTGACTTCACAGCCTCCGTGCTGCTCAGCATACCTGCTGGGCATACTCCTACCTCAGAGCATCTGCACTGGCTGTTCCCTCCACCTGAAATGCTGTTCCTGCAAATGATCAGGTCCTTGCTTACTCATGGCTTAATCCCTTACCTGGTCCAGATCCTTGCCCAAATATCACCTCTTCAGTGAGGCCTTCCATGACCCACCTAAGTAAAATTCTAAATGAATCTCTCAATGCCTCCTAAAATGCCCTTCTCACCTTCCCAGCTCATTTTTTTTTCATGGCACCTTATACTATCTGACATATACAAAATGTTTTACTTCTTTGGTTGTTTCTCCCCTATAGTAGAAGACAAATTCCATGAACTGAGAATATTTTGTTGATTTTCTTCATGTAGAAGAAGAAACATTTCTGCATTTGCTTATGTAGACCAGTGCTTAGTACACAAGAGGTCTCAGAAATATTAAAGGCTGAATAAATAAACCTTTTAATCAAGTAACTAATTAATTAATAATAGAGCCATTAAAGTCTTGAATTTCAGGCAATGTTGCTCATCACAGCTATGTGAATGTTTCTAACAAAATTGTTTATTTAAAAATTTAGTGTTCTGGACTGGGAGGTTAAAAAAAAAGAGTGGGTAAATCTAAATTCTGTTTATGGTCTGCAGCTATGTAGGTATATAAATTCACATAGGCTTCTCTCCTAGCCTTAGTCTCTAATATAAAATGTAGGAATTACACAAGATTCTTAAGTCTCTTCCAAACAGCAACATGATATAATACTAAAAGTACAAATAGCAAGGCTTCATACGCAGCAATGACAACAAAAAGATTTACAGAGTATTAACTGTGTATAAGACAGTATTCTTGAGACTTGAAGGCCATAAAGGTGCTAAACATAGATTCTGGCTCCAGTATAACTTACTTACTACCAAGAGCAAGAAGAAAAAAGACAAAAATGTAATGAAAATTTAAATATTAATCCAAAAAGATTGATTAGATTCCTACATTAAGCAGGAATGATGAACTCCCAGAATCCTGCCAGTTCCATAATTTACCTTTGCTTCTCTGGAGATTTGAAAGGGTTAGATACCTGTCAAAGATGATCAAATAGCAACAGAGAGCTTACTGTTTTTATCATCGTCTCCCAAAAGGTGATGATCATGTCTATTTTTTCAAAGAGAAACCACGTAACCCTGGTGAGAAACCTGAATTGTCAACAGCCCCTCAGCCTCTCCAAGCGCTCATCATATTGTTCTTCTGTTTTTTAAACACTAGTTCCTTTGTCTCTTTCAGAAAAACTCTTTACGCTAATGCTATTAAGAGAATTATGTGTGATGAGATGCCTTCTCTCATCCTGTCTAAAGATGTGTATGCTAATTTTAAGTCCTTAAAAAAACTGCCATCACTATTTCCCAAGGAGGACCCATAACGCATTTGTAACTTTCAAATGTTTTCTCTCTTCTCATTTCTGGTTCCTAATTCTTCAGTTCAGTTCAGTCGCTCAGTCGTGTCTGACTCTTTACAACCCCATGAATCGCAGCAACCCCATGAATCGCAGCATGCCAGGCCTCCCTTTCCATACGTACCACCAAATACCAGCTGTATCTTTTTCATTTGGATTGAGGTTTTACATCTATCTGATGAAAGGCTGGGCAAAACAGCAACCAGGCCATTTGCAAATCTAGCATCTTGTTATACTTCATGTTAATCACAACAAGGAAATCTGTCTGGACCTCTCTGCCCTTTCCTTTTCTACACAATCTGAAATCACAGAAAAGGAGGCAGTTAGTGGTGATCATGGCTCTCAGAAAGCAATACTTGCTGAGACACTAACATAACTGCTGGGTATGAAAAATTCCAAGTAATAATGTTCAGTTGTGATGGGGTATGAGACACCCACTCCTACATATTTATTTCTAGCTCATGTGAGAAGAGCACAATGATCTAACACATAACAAAAATTTCATAATTTCTAACTGCTAATCATCTATAATCAACAAATCTATTTGTCCTTGGCCATACTGGCAGAAAACCAGTAATCTAACAGAATAAGTCATCATCTGCAATACTTTGAAAGAGGTACATTTCCCAATTTATTCTGAGCTTGATCTTCCACCCAAGCATTAATTTAATTTTGTGTAGTGACCAATGAAATCCACTGCACATTTGATCATGAAGTCAAGCACTCAGAAGTAGGGCAGAAAGATGGAAAAGCTATTCCAGAAGAGTCAATAGCCCTTCTTGCAAATTCTCTCTCTACCACTCAGCTTCCAGTTCCTCAGCTGTAGGATGAGGGGCTGGTGAAACAGTTCCCAGGTCTTCTAAGTCAGTCATTTCATTGTACTGAACCATTTTCATTGCAAAAGAAATCTGTTTGAATCTCTCTGCCCCAAAGGTAACAACAGAACTTAGAGATAACTTGTGAGATCATTTTATTCAGACATAAGTAGAGATAACATAAAAACCCGATGGTCATCAATTCCTGTCTTAAAAGACAAATTAAAATTCAGCAAGAGTTCCTCCTGCTGAATCCCTGCCCTACCAACACTAACAAGAGCTCTCCTTTCTGTGCGGGAAGGGGAGACTACAGTGCTCTTCACAAAAGCTCTTCAAAGCCTGAGGGTTGTAATTAGCACGTTTCCTGAGCTCCCTGTTTTTCAGGTTAAGCAACTTTAATTCCTTAACCTGTCATTAAAGTGCTCATTTCACACGCATGCTCTAGTTTTACTAGGTTCTTCTAAATTGCAGAGTCCGAAAATGGACACAGTGCTTTAAAAACATCCAACTAATATAGACTATAACCAAAGATCACATTCACATACCCAGAAAAATTATGCATCTTTAAATAAATTGTATCCACAGTTACTGAAATTTAAGATTTGCTATATTTAATGTGCTCAGATAAAATAAAATTAGAATTTTATTTTGCAATAAAACAAACTTAAATAAAACCCTGTAGTATCATAATAAAAAGATGTGTTTCCTCTTTAAACGATTTGTCACTAAAAATTGAGGCAGTGACAAAGCAGTGACTTCTCAGCACGTATTTCCTTATTTTATGAGTGAAAGCCACTTACCATACTGGAGTAGATACATTATTAAAAATGCCACAATGCAATGTACACTTCTAGCAACTTTGGACACAGCATTGATTATATTAAAAGGCATTCATGGAAAAATACTGTGTGAACAGCAAAAGGGAGATGAGAGAATCTTCAGTATCAAATGACAGTCTACTTGCTGCAGTCTTTAAACAGATTTTGGCTGTGACGTGGTGGCAAAAATCTCATCCAGGAGACCACAGTTATAGTCCTGATTTTGTACTTGAGCAAGATACTTCTTTTGTGAAAACAACTTTTTTTTTTTTTTTACATAAGGCATATTGTATTCATTATCTATCAAGTTACGTAATTGAATTGAGGTTTTCTTCTAGCTTTGTGATCACAAACCAATGAGCTATAAGTAATAGTTAAATTCACCTTGAAAATATACATGGAATTAAATGCCTACATTATACAAGTTGGGGCATTTCTTATAGTTAATAGAGGGATATTCATGCTCAAATATAAAAATTAGTCCATGTCACTTAGGGCAAAATTGTGAGAAATTTGAGCACTAGGGTACTACCTTAAAACAAACAAACAAACAAACAACATATCTTATTGGTATTTTCTCTACATTGCTTGGGCTTTAGGAGTTTCAAGGATTTCATACTGATTTCCCAAAGACGATATTTTGTTCTTAACCTGTCAAGAGTCTGTGCTGTATTTAAACAGGTTAGTAAATGGGAAAACATTTATAATCTATAAAGCACTTTAAAGATGCTATATTTTTTAACTTCCCTCCTCCTCAGCAAAATTAATCTCTCCTCATCCTGTACTGTTGGAAATTTGTTTCACCTCTCTTATAAATTTTCATCCATGCTCTTTTCTACACTATACCAACTATCCCTTTGATTAGGGATTAGCTAACTAATTTGAGCATCTACATGGCTTAGCATAGTGTAAGATTTGTAACAATTACTCAATAATTTTTTGAAGAAAGAAAGAATTAAAATTACTAGAGAATATATAACAAAATGTGCTTTAGGTGTCATTGACAAAATTTCTCATACAGAATCTCATCTGTTTTTAGTACTTCGCCTCCTCTTTAAATATATACATTCCTCCTAAGGAAAACTGAAAAATTCAGAAGATAGGAGATTCCCTTAGGTCAGTTTCAGTGCTTGAAGAATTAAGCCTTGGAGCGTTCCTTAAAATAATTGCTTAAAATCATGCATTCAAGATATATTATTTGGGAAAGGGGCAATATAAGGGATGAGGGAGTGAGCACAAACTACTGGGTATACTGTGCAGCTCAGGATTATCTAGGATGTCCTGTACAACACAGGGAGTATAGCCAATATTTTGTAATAACTGTAAAAGGAAAGTAACCTTTTAAAACTACATAAAACTAAAAACAAATTTCAATCAAATATATAAAGTATGATTGGAGTAGTGTTAATGAAAAAAAATGCATGTTATAAGAAATCAAAGCTACATGGACGTGAAAGAATTTGGAAGCAATATTAGGAGTGATTGTCCTTAAGAGGATGCTGCAATTTTCCCTATAACGTTCATATGAAGAACATAAATTTCCATCACGAAAAAAAAAAACACAAAATCAAATGTGTGTGTATATACACACACACACACACACACACACACACATATATATATATGGTTCATAATTGGTAAAATTTCCATTTCAGTAAGCTAAACATAATGACACTCTTAAATAAATAATAATCTCTTATCAGCTATACTCAAAATAAAAAGAACCATAGTTTTTTTTTTTTTTTTTTTGGGTGGATGACAGTCTCTATATCATCATTTCTTTAACCCACCTCATATTACCATTGACGCAACAGAAATGCAGGAGGTAGAGTGACTTTGCCAAGGTCACGTCAAGTCAGTGAGTCCTGAGCAGCACCAGGACAGACTCCAGATCACCCGACTCCTAGCCCAGTGTTGTTTCCTTCCTTCCTGTCCTCTCCGATTTGTTCATCCAGAACTAACTGACCAAGCAGAAACAATTGGGAATAGTCAGACATCTATTAATAACAATTTGCTTTTAAACAGTACCATATAGTTTACAAAGCTCTTTGCATACACTTTATCTGTTTGATTCCTTCTCAAAACTCCAGAGAATAGACAACTGACCTCCATTTATAATCAACTCAGGCCTAGACAGGTAAACTGATACACCCAAGGTCATGAGCCAAATTTGAGCCCAGACTTTCTTATGAGAAATTTAAGTCCATGTACATAAATCCACAGCAACCTCTGTTTCAGAAATACAAAGAAAAAATTATTCTACCATAGCCCTAATTTGTATCCTATTAATTTTATCCAAATTATCCAAAATTCTAAGGGGACTGCCCCAGTAACTTTGTGAAAGGTTCATAAATAGAAAGGCTAATTTTGAAAGAACTTTAACACTAACCAGATGAATAGACTATGCAAAAGTAATAGATAAATTGAGAACAAGAACAGGACAGCCCTGAAATGCACAACCAGCAGAGTGATTAAGACATCAGTGACAAGAAAGGTCTTCATTATGTACTTATTTCAGCCCTCACTTTTAAAAACTATTTTTTAAATTAACTTTTATTGGAGTATAGTTGCTTTATAATGTTGTGTTAGTTTCTGCTGCACAGCAAGATGAATCAGTCATATGTATACATATATCCCCGCTTTTTTAGATTTCTTTCCCATTTAGGTCACCACAGAGCACTGAATAGAGTTCCCTGTGCCATACGGTAAGTCCTCATTAGATACCTATTTTATACATAGTAGTGTATATATGTCAATCCCAATCTCCCAATTCATTTCCTCCCTTGATGTTCACGTGTTTGTCCTCTGCATCTGGTCTCTATTTCTGCCTTGTAAATAAGTTCATCTGTACCACTTTTCTAGATTCCATGTATAAGCATTAATACACAACATTTGTTTTTCTCTTTCTGACTTACTTCATTCTGTATGACAGTCTCTAGGTCAATCCACATCTCTGCAAATGTTACTACTTTTTCCTTTTTATTCAACCTCTATTTTTGAGCGGAGGAAATTAAAAGGAAACTAAAACACCTCTACCACCAACCCCAAAATGTAGAAACCCCAGGGTCTCTTGAAAAATAAAAGATATGATAGGCATGACTCTGGAAATGCCACCCCTGTTGTACTGGCACTCTCCGAAGCTCCTGAGCAGCACAGTCTGTCCCTCAGAGTCACTGGGGTCAGGTTGTAGTAAAGACAAGAATCAGAGTGTGAGGCATGCAGAGCAGTCTTCCCAGGAGCAGACAGGAGCGGCACATCCAGGCTCTCATAGGAGGGAAGAGAAAACCAGCAGACTGGGGACAAGGCACAAGTACAGCTGATGATGAAGCACATGCCGTTCCCCATGGGACAGGATGAGAACAACAGAAAAGAGGCTGCTTTGTTGCTCATTTTCAAAAACAGGAGAGAAATTGCTTCCAACAAGGAGGAGGAGGAAGTTTTTACACCTAACCAGATTTCATAGGGAGGAAGATCAGTAGTTCTCTTCCATGGACAACAAGAAGTTAAGTCCACAGTGAATATGCTCCATCATTTAGAGAGCTACATTTGAGCTGGGGTGAGATCTGAGTGCTGTTCAAACAGGAAGGGAAGGGAAGTGGAGGCTGTGTACTACATGAGTGTCAACCCCAAGTCTTTAGCTACTTTATAGCCAAGGATATAATGGAAAGTGCTATGAAAACCAAACAAGAAAATATTATTATAAAATCAAGCAACTTATATTTTATTCACTTAATGAACTTTCTATTCTTAACAGAAATGACCTTAATATGGCCAAGTCCCTGGGATGACAAAGAGAACATAATCTTTGCCTTCATGATGTTCATACCCTAGAAGACAAGCCTGACGGGCAACAAAGGAACTATATATACTGCAGTGAAGAAAGAAACACTACCAGGAGTCAGAGGGCCAGAGGAGGGAAAGACTCTTCTCAGCAGAGAACCAAGACAATTTTTCTTAAGAAAATTACAATCTAATTATTTGTGTATGTAAAAAGTTAATGTACTTGGGGAAGATATATAAGATCTCTTTCAAGTCGTTTTGTTTTGCTTTTAATGACTAATATAATTATTACTACTGTTACATTACTGATAAATAACTATTGAACAATATGTTTTTTTTAATAGTTCCTAGCTTCCCCATAATATACCATTTGCTAATAGTTAATTAACAGAATTTAACAGAACACATTATATTCTTAAATGTTCATTGAAGACGACATTCCCTGCCTCTCCCAAAATGTTTAAATTCTTTGTTTGTACATCTGTTGTGTGCTTTCAAGACAATGCAAACATGGGAAAATATGAAAAATATTTTGTAAAATAGTAGAATCAAAGCTGGATCTAGGAAGCTGTCTCCTGAATTTGATGAATGAATTTAAATTCAGTCAATATTAACCTGTGCAAATAAAAAGAGACCTATTGTTCCAGTTTAAGAACTGGCACTGCTTTCAAAATAAATCATGAAAACTTCAAATTATTCTCTTTTCCTGATATTACATGAGAGTTTGGAGTTCTGTTCCCATATTTAAAGCATAGAATAGATCATTCATTTGAATTACTGTTTTTAAAGAAATACTCAGGGCTTTTCAAAACGGGTACTTCCAGATCTCTGAGACTCAGAGCCATTGATTAAAATCTGTAATCATATTTCTGGATAACTGGGCTTTAAGGTGGGGGCTTAATATGCTTTAGTAGATAGAAAACAGTATAGAATTCAATAAACTGCTTTTCATCCCTTACTGTACAAGGATCGATTTATTTTTTCCCTGGGTCTTGGTTTTTCCAGCTGAAATGAAGAAGGTCTAAAATCTAAAATCTCTTCTGACCATAAAGATGCTATCATAGTGCTGGGAAGTTAGTAACTTTCCTGGTTATGAATTGGAAAGACCATTTTTTTCTGGGATGTTATTGCACTGAGAGAGCAGAGATGCATTTCCCGGCAAGAATCTAAAGGTAGACTTAATCTCCCAACCCGCAGAACCTCTAGCACTTGTTAATATCTCCGTTATGGCATTCACCATATTGCATTTTAAGCAGTACTGTCAGTCTTCCATGCTAGTGTTGAAGGTTCATAAGGTCAGAACTGTGTCTTACTCAATGTTTTGCCAATGCCAACAATGCATGACTCAGGTTAAGTGCCCAGTGAATGCCTAGGTAGTGGAATAATGAATAAATTAATCTGTCAGAGCAATGTAAAAAAAAAATGTCTGGAATGATCTTGGTAGTTCTCTTAACTTTGTAACTCTTAAGGTATTTACACAGTGTTTTCTCAAGGGAAGACCACTTTAATGACCCTGATGTCTGAAATCCTAACTATGCTGGATAAACAGAGGAAATCAGTGAGGCCACTGCTGAGAATCCCACGAAAAGCTATCTCCAGGGCTTCTGAGTTGAGATTATCTTTCCATAAGATTATTTAGTATCTTTTGAAAGTAAAGACTTCTAAGTAAAGATAATAAAGTAGAACATAGGCTTTTACTTTCATTCTACTTAAAACACCACTGAAAGTGAAAGTAACTCCGTTGTGTCCCACTCTTTGTGACCCCATGGACTATACAGTCCATGGGATTCTCCAGGCCAGAATACTAGAGTGGGTAGCCTTTTCCTTCTCCAGGGGATCTTTCCAACCTAGGGATCAAACCCAGGTCTCCCACATTGCAGGTGGATGCTTTACCAGCTGAGCCACAAGAGAAGCCCAAGAATACTGGAGTTGTTAGCCTATCCCTTCTCCAGTGGATCTTCCTGACCCAGGAATTGAACCAGGGTCTCTTTCATTGCAGGTGGATTCTTTACCAACTAGAAGTACAATAAAGGGGTGTATGTCAACCATCAAATTTGAGAAATGAGAAACCATCTGGTGAAGCTATAAAGGATTTAGCAGACCTGAGAAAACTGAATTCTAAGTCCGCGGTGTGGAAAATAATAAATGACTTAACTTGAAATGCAGAATCTTCAAAAGTTTAGGCAGTGGGTAGCACCAATCTTATCTAGAAAAAGGATAAAATACACAGAATTGGTGGACAGTTTGTTTTTAAGAAGATATTACAACCTCAAACCCTCTCTTAAACTTTGACCATCTAGACAACTGCTGTCCCCAATCGCAGTAGAAGACTCAAGATTTGTTCTTTGTAGAGGATAGAAGAGAGGCTTTCTGTACAGTGGGCAGAGTGGGTACCACATTGAAAACTGAGAGATTAAGTGAACATTTACATGCTGATTGCTGAGACCCAAGGAAGCCTGGCAGCCATGTCCTTTCCATCCAGGCAGGAGAAAGTCTTCTTTGAGGAATTTATAAATAATAAGAAACAAGACCTAAAGATACTGACATCAGGAGTTCCAGAGTGAAAAGTCCACAAAGATGACCATATAACTAAGATCATTATCAATAAGCCCCACCCACATGAACAGAACTTCCAGTCACCTTTCTAGCATGCTCATAAATATGAACAATGAACATAAAAACATCTATACAAAATCTCTAACATGAAATACCAAAATCAAAACAATAATAATTTTTTAAAAGCCAACTGGAAGTAAAGGCTATGGAAGAAGATAGAAAACTTATTAATATCAATATAATATTAATTATATTATTAATATTCTAACAAGGTATTAGAAATATTGTCCCTGTGAAACGAGGCAGCATAATATAAAATCAAATATTCAAAGGAAAACAAGAACCTTAGAAACTACAAGTCTGATATCAGACTTAAAAACAAGAAGATTAGAAGACAAACTAGTACCTATCACCTAGAAAATGGGGAAATGCAGAAGAGATGAAAACAGGAATGAAAACGCATTAAAATAAAAACATTAAAATACAGGATATCAATAAGTAACAAGAATTCCAAAAAGTCAGAACCAAACAGCAACAACAACAAAACAAAGAATTCATCAAGGGAAACATTTTAGAAAACTTTTCTGGAGTACAAGTTTCCTCATGAAAGCCACTAAGTACCTAGTAAAATAGGAGAAAATGAGACCACAAGAAAGCAAATCTCAGGAAATTTTTAGAACTCTTGGAAAGAGTAAGGCATGTGCAAAAAATAAGGAATCAGAACATCACAAGACCAGAACAAAACTTGAAGGGAGATGACATTAGAATGGTGCCATTTAAATTCTGAAGGAAAATTATTTTCAACCTAAATTCTATGCCTAGCCAAATTATTGTCCAGATATGAGGAAAGAACAAATGAGTTTTCAGACATGCAAAAACCCAGATAATTTAAATACTAGGTATCTTTTTTTGCCAGGAAATTGCTGGAAAATTGATTCCACCAAAATAAGTTAACTAAGACAAAAGAATGCAGAGGATACAAGAAAGTAAGAGATACAAGCAGAGACCAGCAGTGATTGAAAGGAAGATTCCCTGGATGGAACCAGTATATGGGGCATAAAAGGAAAAGCAGACATACAGAACCAAGCCAGAAGGTTCTGAGAGATTATTCCAAGATGAACTTACCCCCTAAAAGGGGAACTTGATAAATACCTCTGCCTCTGAATGCCTGGAGATGAGATTCAGAACACCAGTAGAGATTTGATAATGAAGAGAACATAGAAAGCTGAACAAACAAAAAACAAGACCACTATCAACCACAGAGGGGGAAAAATCTTCAGAGAAAGGAAGAGTAATCATAGTTTCACTTGACTTAGTCATGGAAAGTATTTACACAGTCAGAACAACGTAACTACTAAATACTGATCTAACCAAAATAATAATGACAGCCCTAGGAAGATGGCAGGATAGAAGTAATGCCTGTTGCGGTGAGAATGTGATGATGAGAGAGAAAGGGAAAGTTCATTTCTACAATGAAACATCAAAACTAGAGCTGAGAAATTGAAAGGCAGTAAGAAAAGACTGTTATTTAGAATACAGAGGTAAATAGCAAAAAGAATTGAGAGTGATTATCTCTGGAGAGGGGAAAAAATGTTGTGGGAGGGGATCAGAATTTGCCATCTTTGATAATACACTTCCTATTACCAGGACAAAAATGGCAAGTGTAAAAAGAAAAGGAAGAAATCACCTCAAATTTTATTCATGAGGGAGCTTTGGTGCACCTCTCTTACTGCAGAAGCATTTCTAAAGGAATGAGTAGCACAAGAAGTGGCATCGTGTTCCCCTACACCCTTGCATCTTTACTAACACATGCATGATTTGATGGTCAGTAGAGATCAAAAGAGGTTGCTCAGAGAAAAGACAAGGCTGTCCTTGCCATCTGTCTAACCATTCCTTATGGCTATGAGAGGAAAATCATCTGCTGACCTTCATTTTCAAAATCTTGGTCATAAATCTTTCATCGGCCAGGCTGAGACTTCTCTATACAAGGCAGTATTCTAGATTTCAACCACTGATTATGATTATGTTCAAACTGATTATGCTCAGTTTGGCAGGAAGTGTCTTCCTGAAACAGTTTTAAGACTTTGATCCAAAAGCAGTATCTTTGTGGGGCTACCATATTTTATAGTTCTATATTGAGTTATCACTAAAGGCTCAGACTGAAAGTATTATGCTTGGAATTCATTTAAACCTTTAAGTAAACCTGAATCCATCAGACTCAGCAAAAGCTATGGCTAAAGAGTTTGTACCTGAGATTATAATGAGGCAGTTTTGAGATATTTAAAGATAGATACATTTTGTTGAGTGCTACTATATGTCAGGCAGTGTGGTAAACACTTTCATATATTATCTTATTTAATCCTCAGAACAACTCTATGAATAAATACTGTTATTATCTCCATCATGTAAAAAAAAAATCTAGAGTTAGGATGACTATGAACCTTGCCCAATATCTTCCACAAGGAAATAGACAAAAATCAAAACCAGAATTGGGCTCAAAAACTGCTCTAATTCCTCTATCTTCTCTAAAGAGAAATAGCCAAAATATCAAAATATACCACTGAAAGAGGGATGGTAAAGTTGAAAACAAGCATATTTCTTATGCTGAAGTATATGAGTCTTCATAGATTTAAGGAGAATTTGAAGAACTTCACATAGCATAGTTGCAAAGTGCAGGGATATTAGTACCTCTATAGAGTTTGTCTTATCATTTGTAATTCTGAGAGTTGATAATTTATAGATCACTGGAGAGCAATTTTTGAGCCTGACACATTTCAAAAGTATTTTTGGACCTTCCTGCTACAATCCCAATCTATAAGTTTCAATGCAAACATTTCAGGGAATTGAGAGCCAAAAACTGAATAGAAATGAAATTCACTCTTTCATTAAATAAGAAAAGTGTGTCAGCAGTAAAGGCTGGCAAAGGTCACAGAGTGAAGTAGTGGATCACAGCATTTCTTCTGGCCATGGCAGTGTGCTTACAGGTATACCTTGCTTTGCTCAATGGATGTTTTCCTGAAAAGTTAGGGAATAACTGAAGCTTTGCAAATGGGATTGTACTCCAAAAGCCCTGGAACCTACTTTTTGAAAGATAATTGATACTAGTTAATAATTTTGAAATGTAAGTTATCATTATCTACATTATATAATTTGTAATATGCTGCCATAATTTTCTTCTAACTCTTCATTCTATTATCAATATTCTTCATTCATGGTATCCTGTTCCCAACCCTACCCGCTTCATGAGGGCAGGGACTTTGTCTTCTCACTACTATATTCAGTACCTAGAACAGTGCCCAGCTTATTAAATATTTGTTAGATGAATGAATTATCTAAACATGTAATCCTTCCTAGTTATTACCTGTATGTTAACAATGCTGTTCCTTTCTTTATGCTATTCCATCAGCTTGGAATACTGTTCCAGTGTTTCAGTTCCATCCCTTCTGCATGACCAAGCTCAAACGCCAATTCCTTTCTCTGTATTCCCATGGATTATATTTCTGTAGCTGGTATAATGGCAGAAGGGATAAATCTTGTATTATTCATTGGTTCCTGGTCTATAACACCTAGCCAGAGTAAAACGCACAGAAGATATGATATTAAAAGTAAATTTAAAATTTAATCTAAATTTTCACATGCATTACCAGCTGTCAGCTCTTCCTAGGCTTCTGTTGGTGTCTATCTTCAAAACTTAGTCTTAGTGAGATCTTTGTGAGGTCAGAAACTGTGTTGTTTTTTTTTTTGTCTCATTTCTAATCTTGATGACAAGCAGTGTGTCTGGCAAGATAAATCCAAACATGCATTATTTGTATACACTATTAATAACATATTTGTGTTAATTAACTAACTGGAATGTGGTCATGGGTAACACTGGGGTGATACGATCTTATTTATTCTTCTAAGCTATGGAGTTCTTTCATGAGAATGCTACCCCATGATTCCTTGTTCTGGTATTCCTCAATGACCAGCAAAACGTACATTTATTTCTAGATATAAGTAAAAGAGAATCTTAGACTACATTGTCTACACCAGGGGTTCTCAAAGTGTGATCCCTTAATTAGCAACATCAGCATTTCCTGGGAACCTGTTTGAGAATGTAAGTCTCAGGACCATCCAAGGCCCACTGAATCAGAAACTATAGGAGATCCAGAAATCTGTTGTGTTATAACAAGTCTACAAGTTATTATGATCCATACTTAAGCTTGAAAACCCCTGACTGAATGCAACTGGGAAGAAAGCTGTTCTTGCTATTCTGCCCTGAACAATGGAGTGTTCCCTGGACCTACCCAACAAGGTCAAAATTCCTATCACATCCTTCCTCTTCTGAGGAAACTCAACTTCATTTTAGGCTGGATAACTGGCAAGTAAAATTTTGATCAAAAAGATCAGGGAATCGCTTTCATTTCTGCCATTACCCTTTAATTTTTATAGCATGACTTAAACCAGTAGGTCTTAAAAACTATCCTTTTAAACCGTATACCACATCTGTGTGGCATTCTGCTGGTTCCAACCAGAGGAGAATCCCTGAGGGAATTAGAACTAGGCAGAATGAAGGGAATACTAATGAGGAAGCAAGGGTCAGCAGTCTAAAGAAAATATGAAAGAAATGGACTCTAGGCCAATCACAACCTGTGTCAAAGTAGGGAGGATGGACAATAATGGGGAAGGGAAGAATCTGTTTGTGAGAATAAGTGGCAGCGGCCAGCATCAGACGGGAATCTTGTCCTGCATCGGGAATGTTCACATGTGGTAGAGTGAAGGATACTGAAAGTAGCACTTGGTTCTAGGCAAAGGGCTAACATGACAGTGAGGAGTTTAAGACAAGAATACAGCTCCAAACAGGAAAAGAGGAAGTAGAAAGCCTAAGAGTCAGAAAATAATCACAACAGCAACGGATGTTAATACTAAGTACTGATGTTATGCTTGGTTTGTTATGTAAACATAAAATGTATTTACTATATATTACTACACATTAATATATGGGCCTTCCCTGGTGACTCTGTGGTAAAGAGTCTGCTTTGGGTCAGGAAGATCTCCTGGAGAAGGAAATGGCAACCCACTCCAGTATTCTTGCCTGGAGAATCCCATGGACAGAGAAGCCTGGTGGGCTACAGTCCATGGGGTCACAGAGTCAGACACACCTTAGTGACTAAACCACCACCACACACTAATATTAATGTATATACTTTAATGTAATACATTAATACACCCTAATGTATATTATTTGCCTCATTCCTCTTGAAAGATGAATTGTACAATAAGGAAGCAAAGACACAGATGTATCTCGCCCAAGTCATAGGGACTAACAAGTTGTTAGTTGTGTGGCTGATTTTAAGTCCTGTCATCTTTCTACCATACCACTGAGCTTCCCAGATGAGCAGGACAGCTGTTCCAGGTAAGGGGAGAGAAGGAAGGCACCCCCTGCTTACTTACTCTGGCATGTGAGCACTGGTGCTCTCTCACAGCCACCTAACAGCAGGTAGAACTCCTCACGCTTCCCCAAGTTTGCGCTCATTGGCCCGGGGCTTGGGTGAGCCTGAGCCTTCAGAGATCACCCTCCAGAAGGCTATAAGCTGCACACATGATATTGCATGTACACAGCTGGACTAGTTTTCATGAACAAAGGAAGGCTAGTTGACTTACCAGAGCAAAATATATCTTAGATTTTGAATTGTGGTTAAGCTCACAGACTCTGAAGCCTGTCTGCTCTGCACTAGCTATGTGACTTAGTCAAGTTTCTCAATGTCTCTATGCTGGGGTTTTTACTCCCTAAAATAGGGATAATAATAGCCCCTGCCTCATTGGATTGTTATGAGGATTAAATGAGTCATTACATGTAAAGCACAGTACCCAATACATAGTAAAAGATACATAAGCACAATTTAAAAAGACTGTTATCTCCTCAAATGTCCTTTCAATGTCTCACATGAATAAAACATGAACCATCAAGCATAAAGATTTTTGCTTAGTTCAGTCTTAGGTAGACCTGCTTAAAAAGTTTATAACTGAGCCCAAAATCTAGTGTGTCGTTTTTTAGTCACTAAGTCATGTCTGACCCTTAGCAACCCCATTGTCTGTAGCTCCCCAGGCTCCTCTGTCCATGGAATTTCCCACAAGAATACTGGAGTGGATTGCCATTTCCTTCTCCAAGGGATCTTCCCAACCCAGGGATTGAACCTGCATCTCTAGTGCCTGCTGCATTGGCAGGTGGAGTTCTTTACCACTGAGCCACCTGGGAAGACTATTTTATGCTTTATTGAAAAAAAAATACTGATGAAAGATTTGAAAAAGGAAAAAGTCCTTACAATCCAATCATCATTACCCAAATGTTACCATTTTTTATATATTACCATCTATGTCCATGGACATACAAATTTCACATTATTGTAATTGGTGCATATACCTGTATCACTATTTTTTATAATTACCATCATATCACAAGGATTTCTGACAATTCATGTTCATAAACATATTAATGGCTGTTAAATATTTCATTCCATCACTAAATTTTATTCTCTGCACAACCAAGAAATTCAGCTTACTAATTATGAAACTCAGACTTTGGATAACTTTTATCTGGAAGTAAAAGATGTCTTCTTCTATCTAAAATGATCAGTTGCCAATCAAACATCAGAAGAGAGAAAATGAATGTAAATTGTTTGAAGACAATGAAGGACTGAGTGTAATTATTTTTTAATGTCACAAATGATTGAAAACTAAAAAAAATCAAATATCCTTTCTATAATGTTAGTAAAACACTCAACATTTGGACTCCTTGGCATTATTGTGTTTGTCTTTGTTTTTTTATGGGAGAAGTGCTGGTTACAGCTGGGAGAGCAGAGAAAACTATATCCACCAAATCAACCTCACATAAGACTAATATATAAATAAACTACTCTTATTTGTAAAGACACATGAGATAGGTGAAAAAAAATTACAAAAACATAATGTGCAATCTGACGAGCAAAAATGCCACTAAGTTAACTAAAGACATAGTAAAGACCAAGGAAAACAACCATAAATCCTTAAATAAAACATAATCACTGTTGTCCCTACATCACTCAAAAATGCTGGTTCTTACAATCCCATAGATAAAGAACCTTGCCTCTGATCCATCCTTGTTTCACAGAAGAAGAAAGAATGATAGAGAAAGGAAATGACCAGTTCAAACTCACACAAGGAGTTGGGTCAGGAAGCCAAATTCAAGTCCAAGGTTCCAGACTCAACCCAAGATCTCTACTGCAACCATGCATTGGTTCAGACATACTTGGGCCTGTATGTGGTTACTATCATGCAATCTACAAACTCCAGCCAAGTATCCGTTTTCTCTCACCTTTGTGTGCACATGGGCTTCCCTGGTAGCTCAGGTGGGAAAGAATCCACCTGCGATGCAGGAGACCTGGGCTTGATTCCTGGGTTGGGAAGGTCCCCTGAGAAGTGAAAGGCACCCACTCCAGTATTCTGGCCTGGAGAATTTCATGGACTATATAGTCCATGGGGTCTCAAAGAGTCAGACACGACTGAGTGACTTTCACTTCACTTCACTTGTGTGTACGTGGGACCAAATTAATTACTCTTCCTAATTCAGTTGCTCAACCAAGCTGTGTGCCCAACAAATTCATCCATACAACTCACAGCCTGAAAACACTAGTTCAAACCTATCAGGAGCTCCTTAAGAATTAATGTGGTAATTATGATCACCCTGTTTTATTTTCTATAGACACCAAGTCTAAAAGGGATCAAGTAAAGGAAGAATACAAACAAGCTGAAAAAGCAGTTTCTTCATAATAAGAAAGTAGAAATAAATAGGCAAATAAAGTTATATACATTCTTTAAAAAAAGAAAAAGGTTTAGGATACTGAGGTCCAGAGAGGAGAAAGATTTTTCCTAAAGTTCCTCCATTGAATTAGAGAGACTAAAACTAGAACCCAGGTTTTCTAGCATCTGGTCGAATATTAGTTTTATTTTATCAGAACATGCATCATATTTTCTATGCCTCAACGAATCACCCTAGCATACAGTTTCATAATCCCACCAGTTTAAAAAGCTTACCCTTAGATAATCTAATACATAGTAGGCACTCAATAAATACTGCTTATTAAATCAATCAATCAATCATTTTGCTTGAAAATTGCCTTGGTTGTCTCCCTTACCTCAGTATCATTGTGGATATTGCTATACTTGTATTATTGGTTTTCTTTTTATGCTGATGCAAAGTCCATGTCCTCTTATTCTGAACTATTTGTAGGCTTGCAAATACAGCATGTTTTACATGACAACCTTTTTTCCTGACACATAGCAAATATTTCTCTTTTAAATCCCAGAAAAGAAAAAAAAGAGTAAATCAAATGCAATTTTAAGTAGTGCTCGAAATGTTAAAAATATCTGGAAATGAAAGAAGTGCCTCTGTAAAAAACAAAAACTGCTTAAATAACCTAATTTTAAACTTTCCAGATTTTTAACAATTAGAATGATCATGTAATAAGCCCTGTGAAATTCTCTAATTTGTAGAGCATCTAAACCCAATCTAGCACGTGAATGAGACTAAGGACAAAAACACCTCAACATTTTTTTTTTTTAAATCAGAATCATCCCAGTGCACCAGCCCCAAGCATCCTGTATCCTGCATCAAACCTGGACTGGCGATTCGTTTCTTATATGATATTATACATGTTGGAGGGAGGTGGGGGGGGGGTTCAGGATTGGGAACATGTGTACACCCGTAGCGGATTCATGTTGATGTATGGCAAAACCAATACAATATTGTAAAGTAATTAGCCTCTAATTAAAATTAATAAATTAAAAAAAATCAGAATCATCTACATTTTTTGCCTTCAAAAAGTTAAAAAGGAATTTCTAATTTTTATTGCAATGAGGTTTGCTGGACATATTTGGTATCAGTGTTTGAGGAATTGAGAAAAACCCGATTGTTTCACATGGGTGATAGTTGTAGGAATGAATGGGGACTAAAAGACATGCTATTAGCAGATTGGTATTGCTGCTTCCTGCTCGTTAAGGAAATCTTGATGTGTTATCTTCTCAATGGCCTCTGAAAGCTTCTAGATTTTTTCCTGTAGTCTAGTCCCTTTCAACTGCATGTCAGGCTAATGGCCAGTCCACAAATAGTAGGGAAACAAGACTGACCACAGAATAGCAATTTCCCCTTCCTTTTTGTCCAACAATGTTTAAAGCTCACTTTCAATTATCTGTACTCTCTGAATCACTGGTGGTGGGATTTGTTTCAGATAAAAAGCCAGGCAGAGTATATGCTTTTTAAAAAGTAAAAAAAGAAAAGCTCTGTTGAGAGGCAACAGGTGTCCCTTGGGACTTCTGCCAATGTACCATCAGTTGCATCACAGCAGCAAAATACCATGGCCTCCCTGGGTGGGAGTCCCACGTTCCCAAAGACAGGGAGATGGACACTGTTTCAAAAAGTAACTGGAGAGAATAGCAAACTAAAATTAGAACTGTAGACATCCATACTAGAACAAAATCCATCATGTTCTGCATGCAAGGATGCTGATGAGGACAAAGACACTGGGAGAAGTGATGTGTCTTCTTGGTTTCAGACACATGCCATCTATTTACATGTCTGTTTTCTAACCCAAGCCTGTAGGACAAGAATTGGTTTCTCTCTTATACACATATGTTCTCTTAACACTACACAGGGTGATAATAAAAAGGAAGGTCCTGGCTGTAGGAGTCCTGTAGTATTTCTGACAAGGACACACGTACATGTTACAATTTTACATTACTCACCTGTTGCTGCTGCTGCTGCTGCTGAGTCGCTTCAGTCGTGTCCAACTCTGCGTGACCCCATAGACAGCAGCCCACCAGGCTCCCCCGTCCCTGGGATTCTCCAGGCAAGAACACTAGAGTGGGTTGCCATTTCCTTCTCCAATGCATGAAAGTAAAAAGTGAAAATGAAGTTGCTCAGTCGTGTCCGACTCTTAGCGACCCCATGGACTGCAGCCTACCAGGCTCCTCCGTCCATGGGATTTTCCAGGCAGGAGTACTGGAGTGGGTCGCCATTGCCTTCTCCGACTCACCTGTAGCTTATCTATTGATTCCTAATTGAGAGTGCACATCCTAATCACATGAGGTGCTTCTTAAATATCTGAGCCCCAGGTACCACAGGGTGCCCTATGATTCAGATGTGCACCCCTGACTGAAAATCCTGTTACCAGCCAGATTTTACACAATCAATGTTTTAAATCCAGTCAAGGTATAATAGGTACTTCGGGTGGCTCAGTCGGTAGAGTCTGCCTGCAATGTGGGAAACCCGGGTTCAGTTCCTAGGTTGGGAAGATCCCCTGGAGAAGGAAATGGCAACCCACTCCAGTATTCTTGCCTGGAGAATTCCGTGGACAGAGAAACCTGGTGGGCTGCAGTCCATGGGGGTCACAAAGAGTCAGACACGACCGAGTGACTAACACAAGGTATGATATTTGACCCAATGCACTTCCATTCCCAAACCCACAAGATGTTATATAACTGACTTGAAACTATGTCTGAGCAACAAATATAAATTCACGTTTTTGAGGAGTTACTGCAAAAAAAAAAAAATATGGAATAATAACAAAAGAAATACTTATTGGTAAATTAAAGCCTTTTCAAAAGTCAATGAAGATAATTTGTAGCTGCAAGTATGCTTGCTGCTAAAACTACAAAAATGACAAAGGATTAATTTTTCCCCTTTAGGATGAGATCCTAATGAAAAGAAAACACAGCTAATAATAATGAAAGACAACACAGCTAACGATAATGAAAACTCTGATTCTAAACACTAAATGCTTTATTGGTTTGAATTTAATTTCATAATTATGATATTATGGTATGGGGCTTGGCGTAGGCACAATAAGTCTTGTTTTACAGGAAAATAAAGATGCATTGCCCAAGTTACTTAGTCTTGAACCTCAGTTTTGTTATCTACAAAATGAAGTTAATATATCTAGTCACAAGTTTTTAAAGGAGATGACATATATTAACAAGCCCTTTGGAAAAAACACAGAATGTCTCATGAGTGTTATTTACGGCTGTTAATATGACAAATCAAGAGCCCAATATTAACAAATTCAAAGTAACATAACTATTAGTCATTCAGTAGGCACAAAACACCACACCTAATAGGGTCAGAAGCTTAATGGGATAAAAGGACAAGCATAAGGGAATGACTGGAGATAACAAACGGGTCACCCCCAGGTTTATTTCTAATGTTAACAAGCCTCATCATTAACACCCAACTCAGACAATAGGTTACTAGCCAGGTAGCTAGTTAGTTGGAACAGCTTTTAGAGTAGTATTCAGCAAGAGTTCAAATGTTCTCCCACACAAAAATTCTGTTTAAAGAAACCAAAAGTGAAAAAAAAAAAAAAAGAAACCAAAAGTGGAACAAAAGGCAGACATTATTGCTGTGGAATATTAAGTGCCTCTGTAGAGGTCATTAATCATTATGACTTTATATTCTAGCCACCTGGGTAACTGACTAGAACTCTGAGAGATGAAGGAAGAAGACACATACAATGCTAGAAATCAATAGCTCTTGACCTGTTCATTTATCCTCAGACTAAAAGCTTCTGGAGGGCAACCCCAATGCACTATTCATTATCTCCATCCCCTGCATTTAACAATAAGCCTCAAGTAATGTGGAAACTCATTAAATATTTTGAATTAAACGAAATGAACTCCCTCTGATATTTAAGAATCTTTAAGTCTTTGCAGGCCTATATGCAGGTCAGGAAGCAACAGTTAGAACTGGACATGGAACAGACTGGCTCCAAATAGGAAAAGGAGTACGTCAAGGCTGTATATTGTCACCCTGCTTGTTTAACTTACATGCCGAGTACATCATGAGAAACCCTGGGCTGGAAGAAGCACAAGCTGGAATCAAGATTGCCGGGAGAAATATCAATGACCTCAGATACGCAGATGACACCACTTTTATGGCAGAAAGTGAAGAGGAACTAAAAAGCCTCTTGATGAAGGTGAAAGTGGAGAGTGAAAAAGTTGGCTTAAAGCTCAACATTTAGAAAACGAAGATCATGGCATCTGGTCCCATAACTTCATGGCAAATAGATGGGGAAACAATGAAAACGGTGTCAGACTTTATTTTGGGGGCTCCAAAATCACTGCAGATGGTGACTGTAGCCATGAAATTAAAAGACACTTACTCCTTGGGAGAGAAGTTATGACCAACCTAGATAGCATATTCAAAAGCAGAGACATTACTTTGCCAACAAAGGTCTGTCTAGTCAAGGCTATGGTTTTTCCAGTAGTCATGTATGGATGTGAGAGTTGGACTGTGAAGAAAGCTGAGCACCGAACAATTGATGCTTTTAAACTGTGGTGTTGGAGAAGACTCTTGAGAGTCCCTTGGACTGCAAGGAGAGCCAACCAGTCCATCCTAAAGGAGATCAGTCCTGGGTGTTCATTGGAAGGACTGATGCTGAAGCTGAAACTCCAGTACTTTGGCCACCTCATGCGAAGAGTTGACTCATTGGAAAAGACTCTGATGCTGGGAGGGATTGGGGGCAAGAGGAGAAGGGGATGACAGAGGATGAGATGGCTGGATGGCATCACTGAGTCGATGGACGTGAGTCTGAGTGAACTCTGGGAGTTGGTGATGGACAGGGAGGCCTGGCGTGCTGCGATTCATGGGGTCACAAAGAGTCGGACATGACTGAGCGACTGAACTGAACTGAAGACTCAGACAGGAAAAGTAACTTGTCCAAGATTATACCATTAAAGCTGGGATAAGAACAGGGATCTCCAATGCTCAGTGCCTGTTCTGTTTTTACTGTGTTATATCGTACTCATCCTACAATGGTCTTGGAGCTTTAGTTGTTTGCTTTTTAACCACAAAGCAGCTTTTTAAAAAATCACTTTCTGGTTCTGATAAACGAGTTACTGCATAGACATTTCCCTTTCCTCTTGCAGAGTTAACCATTCTGATTTCAGAGAAATGATTATTCTAGGCATGCATGCATACTAAGTCATTTCAGTCATGTCTGAGTCTGTGCAACCATAGCTCGCCGGGCTCCTCTGTCCATGGAATTCTCCAGACAAGAATACTGGAGGGGGTTGCCCTCCTCCAGGGAATCTTCCTGACCCAAGGGTTGAACCTGTGTCTCTTGCATCTCCTGCATTGGCAGGCAGGTTCTTTTACCACTAGCATCACCTAGGAAGCCCACTTCTTTCACCTCTCCCAATTTATAATCTCCTGAATGTGTGAACATGGCATGATAAACTAATGAAGGCTATGCAATTTAACATATATAATCTGAATCCCTACTATGTAAATGAAAATGTTTTATCTGATCCAGGCACCTATGCAGCTGGAGGACTCTTAGAACTTCATATTATGCCCACAAAAAAAGTTAATCTATGAGTGAAGATTTGAGAGTGAGATCTTTAAGATCAGAGACTACATCTAAGTTTTCTTTTACATTCTCAGAACTAAGCACTTTGGGAACATAGCAGATGCTCAATAAATGCTTATTTAAATAAAGAACATAAAAATTATAATGTTGATTGTAAGAAATGCAGTATAAGAGGGACAAACAGGGACTTAGATCACTTAAAAATACACCAGTAAATATTAATTAGATGCAAGGGAGGTCAGGGAAGGTCTTGTGGAACAAGAGGCACAGCAAATGGATCTTAAAAGAATGGATGGAGGTAAGCTATATTCACTCGCAGATGTGCTTTGATTTAAGCAGTCCAATGTCACACTACCACGGGTTAACACCCGGACATTTTAAGGAGTTCAAAAATGAACCTATAGAAAAAGCATTTAAAGATAATTAAGGGGTTGAAATTAAATGCCTAGAGGAAGAACAGAGAAGGTATTTTAAATGAATCCATTTTCTGATAATACTATGAGGCAAGCAATTTCTTTGGTATTTCATTTCCATTCTTTCCCAAAGCAACCAAAAACTTACAACATCATCACATATCGGATGCTTCCATATTGATTAATAAGATGATATCCCATCTTCTATACTCAGATGCCCAGAGTGGTGTCATTCATACATACTATCAGTCCCCTAAGGTCTAAACCAGTGCTTCTTAAACTTTAATATGCGTACAAATGACAAGCACATTTGGTTGAAATGAACATTTGGCTCAGTAAGTCTGGAGTAGGGCCCAAGATTCTGCATTTCTAGCAAATTTTCAGGTGATGTTAATACTGATTGTCTATGGACTACATTTTGACTAGCAAGGTCTTAGACCAATGTTTAACTTTGACTATCAATTTGCAACACTTGAGGAGCTTTTAAAAAATACCTATGCCCAGGTTCTACAATAGAATCAATTAAACCAGAATGTCTAAAGGTGTGGCCTAAGCATCTTTAGCCTTCAAAACCTTCACAGGTGTTTCTGATAAGCCCAAGCTTGCAAACCTAGCTGGACAAAGAAACTATGTGATACAGGCAGGATGGGAAAAAATACAGAAGATTGGGGGGCGGGGAGGAAGTGGGGAAGAGAGGAAGAGAACCTCTTTCCTCACAGTAAATCAATGTTTCTCAAACTTTTATGGGCGTACAAATAATCTGTGAATTTTCTTTGATTCAGTGAGCCTACAGTAAAGATCAAGATTCTAAATCAAGCCACATTTTGATTATCAAAAGTCTAAATGAGTGATTCTTGAACACTGTTGCATCTGAGATCTTTAAAAAAAAAATCTATGCCTGTCTCCTACCTTAAAATTCTGATGCAATTGATGAAGTAATTGACCAGGCATGAGGAGGTCTAAAAAGCATACTAGATGATTCTAATGTACATCAAAGTCTGTGAACCACCCCAAGGCACAAATTCTGTCAAAGTTGTTCAGATTGTGCACCAATCCAAATCTCTGAAGCACCATTAATTACCATGGTATATAAGGATCACTGAAATTACACCAGAAATTGACTGCTGGATCAACTGATTCATTCACCTCTCCTCCTCGTCCTGATAACAAGAAGTGATGCAAAACAATAAGTAAGGAAGCAAAAAAATTGATCTTATTTGTAAATAACTGATGCTTAACTTGCTGAAGACTCTGGACGAGTGCTCTAAGAATGGTTTTGAAATGCTGGAGGTAAGGTGAAGGTTGTCAAATGCTGGCAACAAGATTAAAAACTGAGTGGGCCATTAGCTTTTTTTCTAGGATGAAGAACTCTTGAACGCTCAACTGAATCATGTAATAGTACTTTGAGCATTGAAAGAGTATCTAGTAGAAAAAAATAAGTATATATGTTTACATTTGAAAATGTCTTCCTGAAACTAAACTTGAATCTATTAGGGGAAGAAATTTGTACATGGCAGCATAAAGTATCAATACTTAAGGTACAGTTCAAATGGGATATGGATATACTTCTCTTAATACACATTTTCTTCTATAATAAAATATCAAGTTAGCTACCATTTTTAGCTGTGCCATTGGCGTCAACTCAGAAAGTGAGGTCAACGTGTAATTCACCACTCTTTATATGATCACTATCTGGCTAATTCAGTTTTGCAAAAGTCCATGAACCAATGTGTATGAGGACTTTCACCATGTCTTTTGCCTGAAGCAATTCTGGTACCTCTGCAAAATGACCACAATATTGGCTTGGGACAAGATTATTCATTGCCTTGGAGTCAGTGCTGTGATTCACGCCTGTATCACTGCTACAGATTTTTTAGAACTTCTAGCATGATTCTTCTCAGATACACTTCTGAGATTTTCCTTTCTGAAATCCCAAGCCTGGCAGAATAACTAGAATGCTACTGTTATCAGTATGAGATATAAACCACCTAGAACTTTGTGTGACATGTAGCAAATTTTATGGGCAAAGAGGGGAAATAAAAAATTATTGCTAAGAGATACATTTTCTTTTTATCATGGGCCAGGAATTCATGTATAAATTGAAAGCAAAATGTTACAAAGAACGTTTGCCAGATAACCAAGTTTAATATTCAAATAGCAGGTGTTCTCTTAAAAAAAAAAAAAAAAAGCTTCTTAGTAAAATGATACTCTGTTGTTAATTTCATGTTCTAGAAATACTTAATCAACTGGAATATTACAGACATCTATGAATTTTTGACTTCTAGTTTTAAAATGGATTCTACAGTAAAGTTAATACATATATGCCTCATGTATATTTATTGATATGGGGTCTCTTCTATATGTACATCATTGTTAGTCATGGAAATGCCCATCAGCAAATCATAGGAATAAATTATCCCAATTAAAATTTGTCAGCTTGTCTGAATCTATGTTGATTCAGTTATTTTCACACTGGAAATGCTTACCTAAGTTGAAATACTTAACTCTTATAATTAAATACTTTTTTGAACATGTACCTGCTATCACTTGACACTTGAGTTTTACTAATCAGCCCAGAAATAGGTAACCCACCACCACTCCCTGATCCTGAGCACATTACCACAATGACTGACATTCTTGGTTTAAAAATAAAACCTTGTTTCAAATATAGCTTCTCGAGTTCTGGGTAATGAATATAGTTTCATAAAAGTTGACATCATTTTTTCTGATTTCACCACGATTAAATACATCCAGTGTTCCTACTGGATATCTGACCACATCACTCAAGACTCTTGCAAGCTAGTGGGCGTTTTAAAGAGGAGGAGGAGGAGGAGGAAGAGGAAGAGACCTGCATAGATGGAGTTAAACCCAAAGGCTATCCAATCCTACAATTTTAATAGTCATTTTGCTTATGTGAGTTAAATATGCTATCAGAAGTTGATTTTTACAGTTCATGTACCAATTAGTGTGTATACATTATGCAGATTTGCTTATGAGGAAAATATTAATATATACATATCCAGAACTAGTATATGCATCATGCCTGGAGCCAAGCAGTACTCCGATACACTGTTCTCCTTAGAGGTCAGTTCTAACGCACAGTTTCAAATAGACCCAATTTCTCTGCTGATATATATTCAAAATGCAGTGGGATGTGGTCATACACACCCAGAAATACCATCTTCGTGGGGTGGGGGTGGAGAAATCCAAACATTTTTTTTTCTATAGCAATGCATTATTGGATATCAGATACAAACGTGCCTGTCAGCAATCCTAAGGTAAATGAAATATATTTATGTGAACCCATCCATTCTACAGAAAAGAAATTGCTTTATCAACACATCTCGCCTCCCCCACCATCTAAAGACTCTTCCCACCCCCCTACCTAAAAAGAAAAGAAAAAAAAACTCATCACACTTCACTACGCAACTGATGGAGTATTAAACACTGTCTTCCAAGCTGTGGGAGTTAAAAAGAAGTCGCCTTCCTGCCACACTTCCCTGGTGCTGCAACGGACATAGCATCTCCTCCTGTCGACCTAGTATGATGCTCGCTCCCCAAGCACTGCAGTCCCCTCGCTGAGGACTGCCCTGGCCACACGCACATGCCGCGGGAAGTCCCCCGATGGGGACAGCCACATACCTTTGCTCTCCATTTCGGTCCCTTTCGAGTGCTGGGAAGTTCAATGGAAGTTGGCCGGAAGATGCGGGCCCGCTTCAGATTCCCAAACCCGGGAAGCCAATCTGATGATTTCGCCCGTACTTCCTTTCTTCCCCTCAGGCTTCCTGAAAGATGGGATTTCTTAAACCTTGAAACTGCAATCAGCCACCAAAGGACACTTAGCAGCAGCAGCAGATTGCCTCTACAGGGGATAGGTTGCGACCTGGTATTCATATGCATGCACGGTGCCCGCTCAGTTTGTTTGTTTGCCTTTTTACCTGGGTCTGGAAGCAGCAAGCAGGAGCTGTCCTCGGAACGTGGTGCTGCAGGTGTAGTGACAGATCATCCCACTTTGCTCTCTGGATGTACAGCAGATTTGCATGGGCGCTGGCACGCATGCGCAGGGCGTCCCCCCCACCTCCCCTCCTTTTCGCCGCCTCCCGCTCCCCCGCCCTTCTTTGCTTCTCTCCCCAATACGGTCCTTAGTTATCCCCGCTGAAGAGCTCTGGCGTTCGGTCACTGGAAGCGCTGCTAAAAATAAACGCCGGACCGGATTTTCCTTTGCAAACTAGCAAATGGATTGGATTGGGATTGTGTATCAATCCAATACGATTTTCCAAATGGGATTACGGAAGCCTTAGAGGAAACTGGGGTCTCCAAGCTGGGTATGGTTTTATTCAGAAGCAGACAGGAGAAAAGAGGAGTGTATTTGCGAATCCCATGTGATGGTCACAATTTGGGGTTCTCTTCCTAGTTGCTGCAGTAACTTTCCAGGTGTATGCCTCCGAACCACTTCCCCCACTGACTTTACGGGTCTGTTTGTATTTCCATATCTGTTTTGTTTTTTCTTCCGGGATAGAGTGGGAGTAGCCCTGGACCTACCAAAGATTAATATTCTCCTGCTGCTTTGCTACTCAGACTGAATTTTCTTGCCTCCCTGATATCCCTTTGGCCTCCAACTGAAAACTGTCCATGAACAGGCTACAGGGCTTCTAAATTCTCCGAACAAAGCCACTGAGGACATCCTGGCGTGTTTTTTAGCTTCTTTCCAACAGTCTACCAAGATGCAGAGTCCCCAAAGGTAGAGAGGCCCTTTATTGATAAGAAGTACTTTAAAGCTGTGTACATAATCATTTTTATAAAGATGAAGAAGAAAAATATTTTTCTTGTATAAGGTACTAGAGAAGGTTTCAAAGCCAAAAATACTTTATAGCACTCTTTTCATAGAATATGTTAAAAGCCCACACTATGCTTAGTTTATCTGCAACCTGTGTAATAGGGAAATATTTACTACCTTTTTCTTTTTCAATAGTCCAGATTCTGCTGAGAGATAAGTCTCTCTTTGAGAATAATAGTCTTATTCTCAGACGTGAAAATAAACCTAGAAAACTAGTATCTAGAATGGCTAAGGGAGGAGCTATGCAGGTTAATCCCATACCCCAGGTTACACAAAGATCCCTCCACAGTAAACTTCTAATCCCAATTTTCAAAACATTGAAATACAATAAAATATACTGCCAACAAGAAACCTGAGTTAGACTATAATTCTATCTTCCTCTGGTGATTCAGAGGGCATCCTAAGATTTCTCCAGTGCCTTAGGGCCATGATTACAAATATTAATCATGAAGGCTCAGCCAGACATGGACATCCTTGTGGAGGAGACCTGTTGATAACTGCCATGGCTCAGCAAAGCCTGCCTCCATTCAGCACTGGAGAATCAAAACACTTAAGTATGGGATTACAGGTTACAACCTAGGATCTACCAAGCTGTAGGCTCTCCTATTGCATGCCCAAGAAAATATTTGGGGGATGGGGAATCACAAAACTCAGTATTTCTTTACATTTTGATAGATTTTTGAAGTAGGCTATAGTGACAGTAGATCCTTAAGAATAATAGAAAAGTAGATCCTTAAGAATAATAGTGTCTTTGGGATAAATAATTCCTGCCCCTAACACTGCACCCATTACATGCTCTTTTCCTCTCAGAACTTTTAGAAAAGGAGATACCTTTAGAGTCCATCTATGCATACCTGTAATATTTATTATTTTACAAATGGAGAGGCAAGGAGGGAACTTGACAAGACTCATGTAGTGGAGCAGAACCAGACTCAAAACCTAAGAGTCCTGGTAGCAACTCCAAGATGATTTCTTACATAACCACGTCCCCACTATCTACAGTGAATGGAATGGGGAGAACTTCTGATTTCATAAATTTTCATTATTTTTACTCATAATTTCAAAAACTCAAATGCTTCAAAATGCAAAATCCATGGTGTGACATTCAAGACCTTTCTGTTATCTGGATCCAAACTACCTTTCAGGTCTTCTCCAAGATTAACTCCTACACAACACTTGCCATTCAGTTCAGGTCACTTCAGTCACTCAGTCATGTCCGGCTTTGGCGACCCCATGAACCGCAGCATGCCAGGCTTCCCTGTCCATCACCAACCCCCAGGGTTCACCCAAACCCATGTCCATTGAGTTGGTGATGCCATCCAGCCATCTCATCCTCTGTCATCCCCTTCTCCTCCTGCCCTCAATCTCTCCCAGCATCAGGGTCTCTTCAAATGAGTCAGCTCTTTGCATCAGGTGGCCAAAGTATTGACGTTTCAGCTTCAACATCAGTCCTTCCAATGAACACCCAGGTCTGATCTCCTTTAGGATGGACTGGTTGGATCTCCTTGCAGTCTAAGGGACTTTCAAGAGTCTTCTCCAACACCACAGTTCAAAAGCATCAATTCTTCAGCGCTCAGCTTTCTTCACAGTCCAACTCTCACATCCATACATGACTACTGAAGAAACCATAGTCTTGACTAGACAGACCTTTATTGACAAAGTAATGACTCTGCTTTTTAGTATGCTGTCTAGGTTGGTCATAACTTTCCTTCCAAGGAGTAAGCGTCTTTTAATTTCATGACTGCAGTCACCATCTGCAGTGATTTTGGAGCCCCAAAAAATAAACTCTGCCCCTGTTTCCACTGTTTCCCCATCTATTTGCCATGAAGTGATGGGACCAGATGCCATGATCTTAGTTTTCTGAATGTTGAGCTTTAAGCCAACTTTTTCACTCTCCTCTTTCACTTTCATCAAGAGGCTCTTTAGTTCCTCTTCACTTTCTGCCATAGGATGGTGTTATCTGCATATCTGAGGTTATTGATATTTCTCCCAGCAATCTTGATTCCAGCTTATGCTTCTTCCAGCCCAGCATTTCTCATGATGTACTCTGCATATAAGTTAACTTGCCATATGTTAATTTGCCATATAAGTTAACTTACCATTATCCTAAGTAAACCTCAAGATTCTCCTTTTCCGTAACTTTACTTACACAGTCATTTTTGGAATAGCTTCACCTCATTACACCACTAACACAAATATCTACATGTTCAAATCTTATATTTTCTTCAAGATTCAGCTAAAATTCTCTCACTCCTACAGTCTTCCCTGATCCTTTATATCTGAAAAATTCTCTAATAGGTAAAGCAATGTTGTTCTACATTTACCTCTCATATGTCACTTGTTACTTTCTATCTTGTATTATAATTATGTGTATATCTCATTCCTGTTACTCATCCTTACTTAAAAAGGAGGCTCCTGATTCATCTTTGTATAGAGTATCTTGAATATCAGATCAGATCAGTTCAGTCACTGAGTCGTATACGACTCTTTGCGACCCCATGAATCACAGCACGCCAGGCCTCCCTGTCCATCACCAACTCCCAGAGTTCACTCAGACTCACGTCCATCGAGTCAGTGATGCCATCCAGCCATCTCATCCTCTGTCGTCCCCTTCTCCTCCTGTCCCCAATCCCTCCCAGCATCAGAGTCTTTTCCAATGAGTCAACTCTTCGCATGAGGTGGCCAAAGTACTGGAGTTTCAGCTTCAGCATCATTTCTTCCAAAGAAATCCCAGGGCTGATCTCCTTCAGAATAGACTGGTTGGATCTCCTTGCAGTCCAAGGGACTCTCAAGAGTCTTCTCCAACACCACAGTTCAAAAGCATCAATTCTTCGGTGCTCAGCCTTCTTCACAGTCCAACTCTCACATCCATACATGACCACTGGAAAAACCATAGCCTTGACTAGACGAACCTTTGTTGGCAAAGTAATGTCTCTGCTTTTGAATATGCTATCTAGGTTGGTCATAACTTTCCTTCAAAGGAGTAAGCATCTTTTAATTTCATGGCTGCAATCACCATCTGTAGTGATTTTGGAGCCCAGAAAAATAAAGTCTGACACTGTTTCCCTATCTATTTGCCATGAAGTGATGGGACCGGATGCCATGATCTTAGTTTTCTGAATGTTGAGCTCTAAGCCAACTTTTTCACTCTCTACTTTCACTTTCATCAAGAAGCTTTTTAGTTCTTCTTCACTTTCTGCCATAAAGGTGGTGTCATCTGCATATCTGAGTTATTGATGTTTCTCCCGGCAATCTTGATTCCAGCTTGTGCTTCTTCCAGCCCAGCCTTTCTCATGATGTATTCTGCATAGAAGTTAAATAAGCAGGGTGACAATATACAGCCTTGACATACTCCTTTTCCTATTTGGAACCAGTCTGTCATTCCATGTCCAGTTCTAACTGTTGCTTCCTGACCTGCATACAAGTTTCTCAAGAGGCAGGTCAGGTGGTCTGGTATTCCCATCTCTTTTAGAATTTTCCACAGTTTATTGTGATCCACACAGTCAAAGGCTTTGGCATAGTCAACAAAGCAGAAATAGATGTTTTTCTGGAACTCTCTTGCTTTTTTGATGATCCAGCGCATGTTGGCAATTTGATCTCTGGTTCCTCTGCCTTTTCTAAAACCAGCTTGAACATCAGGAAGTTCACGGTTCACATATTGCTGCAGCCTGGCTTGGAGAATTTTGAGCATTACTTTACTAGCGTGTGAGATGAGTGCAATTGTGTGGTAGTTTGAGCATTCTTTGGCATTTAGAGGGTGGAATCCTTCAAGGTCATCCCCATTTATATAAAAAAAGAAAAGGGTCTATCCACCACCACCCTGAATGGGAGAGAATCTGAGGGCAGAATTTCTTCATGAAAGTGTTAATAAGAAATCATTTCACTGGTTTTGATGAACTTGCTTGATGATGAATTTGGAAAAGGGAAATTAGACTAGTAGTCTGTTAATTTGCTACTTCAAGATGCCAAGAATTAGATGGGACTAAATCCCTTGTATTTGGGGTACCCAATTTCACTGTCAAAAACTTCCCTAGTTTGAATGATAAATCATACAAGCATAGAATTTATATTACAAAATTGAATAAGAGTAGCACTAGCAACACTGAAGCTCCAGCTTAATTCTGGTTAACCTATGTAATTGATTGGTTATCTGGGCATATTCACTTTCTTTAGCTTTTCTATTCTCTACTAGAATGTAGAGAATATACAGTATACACTATTGGGATTAATTGACATCAGTGTATTGAATTATAATTAACAATTTAAAGAGCTCTGTTAATATGTCAAATTAATTATCCGTCTACAAAGATTTTTTTTCCTGCACATTTACTGTGGTCTTCTAGAAGTGGTGAATATAAACTAGGAGGAATCTGTGACCTTTTCATCTAATTATTTTCTTACTATTCATCTTTTATAAAAGATGCTCTGTCTCAAAAATTTTAAAAATTACAATTGACCATTTAAAACTCTTTTTGCTGATGATACTAAGATCAACTCATGATTGTAAGTGAATCGTCACTGTAAGATGGAACACCTCACAGTCTCTACTGAGGATATCTCCCTCAGTAGACAAAAACCTTGTCCACATGTTCACTATATCTTCAGCATCTAGCACAGTGTGTGGAACTTAGAAGGTTTTATTTAATACCTGATTGAGAAAATCAGAGTTTGATGAAATAAAGCTTTCTCCTTCGCCACAAAGCCAGTTCATTTGGCAAACATGATACACCAGTCAGCAATCCTAATGGCATAAACAGGGTCATAAGTTACCTGCACGACCAGAAGGATGATCACAGGCAGTTAACAAATGTGCTCAGTGTTTGTTCTTGGACAAAGACCATAATTAATAAGGACTAGATTCAAGTAACTCTTAAGCTGGCTAATAGTAGAGCCATGCTTTCACATAGAGTCTAGGAGGCTGGAAGAATTTAGCTATAGAGGAAGGAATAATAAAGTAAATGAGAAAAATTTCAAAGGGCAGAAAGGTGATACGTCAGTGTGACAAAGCCATATGAGAATGACAATGCTATAGAGATGGGGTACTGTCCCTCAAAGAGCAAACATAACTTGCTTGCCTACTGTGCAAACTTTTCGTTCTCTTTCTTGGATAAAGGTAAAATTACAGTCTCCCTACTCTCCCTACACTGCTGGTTGGAATGTAAGTTGGTACAGTCCCTATGGAAAACAGTATAGAGTTTCCTCAGAAAACTAAAAATAGAATTATCACATGAGCCAGCAATCCCACTCCTGGGAATATATCCAGATAAAACTATAATTCAAAAAATACATATATTCCTTATGTTCTTTTCCTTCTAGTAGTCATGTATGGATGTGAGAGTTGAACCATAATGAAGGCTGGACACCAAAGAATTGATATTTTTGAGCTGTGGTGTTGGAGAAGACTCTTGAGAGTCCCTTGGACTGCAAGGAGATCAAACCAGTCAATCCTAAAGGAAGTCAATCCTGAATATCATTAGAAGTACTGATGCTGAAGCTCCAATACTTTGGCCACCTGATGCAAAGAGCTGACTCATTAGATAAGACCCTGATGCTGGGAAAGATTAAAGGCAGGAGAAGAAGGGGACAACAGAGGATGAGATGGTTGGATGCCATCACTGACTCAATGGACATGAGTTTGAGCAAGTTCCAGGAGATGGTGAAGGACAGGAAAGCCTGGCATCCTGCAGTCTGTGGGGTTGCAAAGAGTCAGGCATGACTGAGTGACTGAACAACAGCAATCCTTATGTTCGTAGCAGCACTGTTCACAACAGGCAAAACATGGAAACTACTTAAATGTCCATCAAAAGATGACTGGATAAAGATGTGGTATATGTATGCAATGAAATACTACTCAGCCATAAAAAAGAGTGAAATAATCCCATTTGCAGTAACATGGATGCCGCTAGACATTATCATACTAAGTGAATAAGTCATAAAGAGAAAGACAAATGCCAGATGATGTCACATACATGTGGAATCTAAAATATGATACAAACGAACCTATCTACAAAACAGAAACAGACTTGTGGTTGCCAAGGGGGAGCAGGGGAGGGAGAAGGATGGACTGGGGGTCTGGAGTTGGCAGATGCAAACTCTTACACTTAGAACTGATTAACAAGGTCCTAATGTATAGCACAGGTAACTATATTGAATATCCTGTGATAAACCGTAAAAGAAAAGAATATAAAAAAAGAAAGTATATCTGAGGCTGGCAAAGATTAAAGGCAAAAGGAAAGACGACGGCAGAGGATGAGATGGTTAGATGGTATAACTGACTCAAGGGACATGAGTTTGAGAAAATGCCAGGAGATAGTGAGGACAGGGAAGCCTGGTATGCTATAGTCCATGGGGTCACAAAGAGTTGGACACGACTTAGCAACTGAGTGACAATATATATACCTGAGTCACTTTGGTGTATATCAGAGATGGGCACAACAACAATACTATAATTTTAAAAAATTTAAAAATTACAGTCTCCCTAAGAAGAAAATCGGAGAAGGCAATGGCAACCCACTCCAGTACTCTCACCTGGAAAATCCCATGGACAGAGGAGCCTGGTAGGCTGCAGTCCATGGGGTCACTAAGAGTCAGACACGGCTGAGTGACTTCACATTTTTGACACATGACAAACATTTTTGACATTTGACACATGACAAACATTTTGACATTTCTTGTTAAGGACTTTGTTCACTTGACAATATTAGAGGTTTATATACAAGCCATCAACTGACCATTTCAAGGCCCATTTGTTATAGTGGCATTGTTGTTTTGGTTACTAAGTCTTGTCAGATTCTTTAGAGACCCCGTGGACTGCAGCCTGCAAGACTCCTCTGTCCATGGGATTTCCCAGGCAAGAATACTGGAGTAGGTTGCCATTTCCTTCTCCAAGGGATCTTCCTGACCCAAGAGATCGAACATGAGTCTCCTGCTTAGCCGATGGATTCTTTACCACTGAGCCACCTGGGAAGTCCATTATACTGGTATAATTCCCACTTAAAATGGGATGTATCAATCTCATTAATGTTTAGGTCTCAAGTAGACACAGGTTGAAATTTGTTGAAACAGAATATACTTGGAAATAACACTTTTCAATTGATAGCTCCTTTTCACTTTGGGGATAGGAAATAACATGGCAAAATGACATGTAAAAGTTACTTCTTGAATCAGGTTGTGATCATATTGAAGACCAGCACAATGCTTGAGTTCTGGTGACCAGAGTAGACCAAATGTATGTCAAGTTTTAAAGACGTACCAGAAAAATACTGCCTCAAAGAAATGTAGACATTTTCAATAAAGCCATTTCCTCATCCTGTATACTTTTCCTCAAAATTCCAAATACATGAATTGCCAATAATATTTCTGGTTAAAAAGAGCACTTGAATAAGCATTACTAAAAAGCCAATGAATATAACCAAAGCCTGTAGTTAATGCATTGAATAAATATTTAGGGAAAGCTTTCTAAATGCCAGGTACTCATCTAGGCTTCAGGGTATGTATTCCGTGGACTCTAAGTGTTCACATCATAGTTTCACAAATATAAAAGCTTCATAAATCTTATAGTTCAAACATGTATTACATAAAAGTCAAGTGAGTTGAAGACAAGGACCTACTGCATAGCACAAGCAGCTCTGCTCAGTGTTACATGGCAGCCTGGATGGGAAGAGAGTTTGGGGAGAACAGATACATGCACATGTATGGCTGAGTCCCTCTGCTGTTTACCTGAAACTACAACACTGTCTGTCCATCAGCTATACCATTACACAAAATCAAAAGTTTAAAAGAAATAAAAAATACCAGTGGGAAAACTAATAAATAGATAATTTTATGTCTCAATGCTCAAAATAAAAACTGAAGAATGCAAATAATAAGTATTAGAAGTATTTTTAAAGATTTATTTATAAAGTTATAAATATAATAAGAAAGTATTATGAATAATTAATGATAAGACATTTTAAAAGTTAAGTGAATAAATATCCTGCTACTTTTAAGTCACTTCAGTCGTGTCCGACTCCAGCGACCCCAAGGACTGGAGCCTACCAGGCTCCTCCGTCCATGGGATTCTCCAGGCAAAAGTACTGGAGTGGGGTGCCATTGCGTTCCCTGGAATAAATATCCTAGAAAACTATTATTTGAAGTTATTCAAATATGGCTAGAACCCTGAATATACCAGTAGCCATTAAAATTATTGATAAAAATAAACAATGATGATTCAACATTTAGGGAGGAAAAAGTGAGTTGAGGCACAGAGTAGGGGAAAAAAACAACTTTTCCCAAGTCAAGTGGTGAATTACAAACAAGATTAGAAGTCTGCTGATACCTCACTTCATCACGGTCTTCTCTAAATGATATGCATACTTTGTGTTAGAGGACTGCCCTTTTGTATTGTACTGCAAACTTTATCAGAACTCTATTCATTTCACTGAAGAAGTTCTCATTGAAGGGCTGAAGAACGGTAACTATCTCTAACATGTTACCAGCAATAAACAACTTCCATAATGTATTCTGCATAATGCTTAATGGATGTAGCACAAGTGGATCATTTGAGTCAAGAACAACAAAGATTTCTTTCAATATGAGTTCTCTTACTTGATGAACATCTTTCTGCTTTATGTTTATATTCAAATCCCAATTCACTCAGCGGCTACAGCTACCCAGGCAAAGCAAAATGCAGAAATGAAGCAATTAGCCATATTACTATTGCCAAAAACCCACTATGAGAAAGGGAAGAAAAGATTAATGAGTAATTTCAGCCAACTGAAATTAAATAAGAACCAAAGAATATAATAGCATAATAGTTTCCACAGGTGTATTAACCCAAGGGCATCATTAACAGGGACTTGGAGATTCATGACCAATTGCTGATAATACTGACACCCTACAATTTACCACAAACAAAAGAAATGAATGGATTTTTATATTTGCTATCTTTCAGAAAAGCACTTTCCAGATTTTTTTCATTGCCTTTTTTTCCTCTTTAATCATTTTATCCCACTGAGATGATTCTATTGGACTACATGTTAAGGAAGCACTGATAAGGGTTGTAGACATAAACAGAACCAAGCCTGTCACTCTGCACAGGGGGTTCTCATGAAATTTCAAGGCCTTGCTGTTGCAAGACTATGACAGGCTTACCGGCCCTCTGTCAGTCACTTAATGTCTGTCTCAATTTAAAATATCTATTGCTTTTCACATGCTTTTCATTTATGCCTATATATTATGACTAGCAAAACCCTTCCAAATTCACCCAATAAACATTATTTCGTTCTCTCTGGAGAATTGCAAGCTGTTAATAATTAATACCTGTTATAAAGATTGCCAGGAGAAATATCAATAACCTCAGATATGCAGATGACACCACCCTTATGGCAGAAAGTGAAGAGGAACTAAAAAGCCTCTTGATGAAAGTGAAAGAGGAGAGTGAAAAAGTTGGCTTAAAGCTCAACATTCAGAAAACGAAGATCATGGCATCTGGTTCCATCACTTCATGGGAAATAGATGGGGAATCAGTGGAAACAGTGTCAGACTTTATTTTTTTGGGCTCCAAAATCACTGCAGATGGTGACTGCAGCCATGAAAGTAAAAGACGCTTACTCCTTGGAAGGAAAGTTATGACCAACCTAGATAGCATATTGAAAAGCAGAGACATTACTTTGCCAACAAAGGTCTATCTAGTCAAGGCTATGGTTTTTCCGGTGGTCATGTATGGATGTGAGAGTTGGACTGTGAAGAAAGTTGAGCACCGCAGAATTGATGCTTTTGAACTGTGGTGTTGGAGAAGACTCTTGAGAGTCCCTTGGACTGCAAGGAGATCCAACCAGTCCATTCTGAAGGAGATCAGTCCTGGGTGTTCATTGGAAGGACTGATGCTAAAGCTGAAACTCCAGTACTTTGGCCACCTCATGCGAAGAGTTGACTCATTGGAAAAGACTCTGATGCTGGGAGGGATTGGGGGCAAGAGGAGAAGGGGACAACAGAGGATGAGATGGCTGGATGGCATCACTGACTGGATGGACGCTGAGTCTGAGTGAACTCCGGGAGTTCGTGATGGACAGGGAGGCCTGGCTTGCTGTGATTCCTGGGGTCGCAAAGAGTCGGACACGACTGAGCGACTGAACTGAACTGATAAAGAGGCTATTGGGGAGGGTTGAGACTTAATTCTGGTATCTTCCTCTGTGAAAGAAAGGACTTGGATAGAACAGTCTGTGTGACCCCTAACACTGCATATGGACCACAGTAGCACTCCTTATCAGAGAGCACGCTGGCCCTTGGCTATCACACAGGATGTCACTGCTCTTGGCGTCAATGTCAGAGCTCATAGGGCTGCTAGTGCTCCTCTAGCCCAAGTCATTTAATTTAAATATGAAAGGCCTGAGGCCCACAGAGGGGAAGACTTTTGTGTCTGAACTTGAAGTTCCTTGAATCCAAAGTCAGTCGTTTTAACCATTAACTTACTGTCTCCTTACCACTGGCCCATTTTTCATGTGAATGAAATACAAAGTACTTGAGTACCAAAATAGATTAAAAAGATGAAAGAATGGTCTCTTTCCTACTAATGCCATTTAACTACTGAACAAAGAGTTACAAATCCCATCAAAATTGTTTCCTTTTACACTGGGCTTACTGCCCCTTTCTCCCCTCTTCTTTCTTTTTCACCGCCCACATCACAACCACCCAAGCTGGCAGATGACTCAAGGCTGTAATAACTAAAAGAGAACAAAACTCAAGTTTCATAGACCTATGGTCCTAGAGACTTTGCTCTCATTCTTTCTCAGGCTGGGAAATGTACTTATACTCCAAAATCCAATTAAAATTTTCCTGAAAAAATGTCTCTGAATCGCCATATTAGTTCCTATATTTTCATTCATACCTATCATTTACCTATATATCTGTCTCCAGAAAGGTTCAGTCTTCCTATCACAGAGCAGTGTCCAGCATATAGCAGGCATAGAGTAATCATATCCTGGACTCATTAATGAGTCCATTAGTGGGCAATTAACAGAGAAGGCAATGGCACCCCACTCCAGTACTCTCGCCTGGAAAATCCCATGGATAGAGAAGCCTGGTAGGCTGCAGTCCATGGGGTCGCTAAGAGTTAGAGACACAACTGAGCGACTTCACTTACACTTTTCACTTTCATGTATTGGAGAAGGAAATGGCAACCCACTCCAGTGTTCTTGCCTGGAAAATCCCAGGGATGTGGGCGCCTGTTGGGCTGCCGTCTATGAGGTCGCACAGAGTCGGACATGACTGAAGTGACTTAGCAGGAGCAGCAGTGGGCAATTAAATGAATGATGATCCAGATTGTTTCTGGAACTTTCCTTTCAGTTGACTTGTTCATTCATTACCGCTCAGTAACAAATAAAAATGAGCTTTGAATATCAATGTTTATGCTAATTGGGCCTTCTATTGGGTGCCACGGTGTTGCTCATCAACCTGCTTTATTCTTGTTCTCTCTGAATCTCCAGAAACAAAGGTCTTCACTTTTGTCTTCTGAGATTTGAACTTTCCTTACTCTTTATTTTGTATCCCTCTGGTCTTGGGGTGTCACACCTCCCTAACTGCCCACATTTCCTCCCGCTACCACGCACACGCAGTCCTCATTAAAAATCTTTGGGCTTGGCTCCATAGACCTCCATGAGCAGAAGCAACATCCTAACTCAGTCAAGAGCAGGAAGCATGATTTGGGCAAAGTAACGCTTGAATGACAAATATTCCACAGATTTTGATTTTGTTGTTTCAAGTCCTGAATGTAACTGAATGGTACTCTTTGATCTTGTTACCCTCTTCCTTTAGTTTTGTCTCAGGTATTATTTCTTCTTTTAAGCAGGGAACTGAAAGTACCTTGATTCTTGTTTTTCTCCCAGAAGAGAGGGTTTTTCTTTTCCCCCTTAAGTGAGATATTAGCTTCCAAGGCTAAATTAGCAACATGTATCAAGAATCCACCCAGAATACAAAAAGCCACTTCACCTTTCTATTAATAATAATGGATGCGGCATTTTCTCGACTGAATGTACATATGTTTGAGAAGCGCATTTAAACTGAATGTACATATGTTTGAGAAGTACATTTAAAAAGATGATGTATTCTTGCAAGATACATTACGGTGCATTTATAAACACTATTTCCATGTTGATGCACATGCCAAATCATTTGCTACTATTACATTCAGCATTATTTGTTCTGGATAAGAGTGCCAAAAGATTAATGTCTTTTAAGTATAGAAAGCAGACAGAAACTAAATCAAGGCATCTGGTCCCATCACTTTATGGCAAATAGATGGGGAAACAATGGAAACAGTGACAGACTTTATTTCTGGGGGCTCTAAAATCACTGCAGGTGGTGACTGCAGCCATGAAATTAAAAGATGCTAACTCCTTGGAGGAAAGCTATGACCAACCTAGACAGCATATTAAAAAGCAGAGACATTACTTTGCCAACAAAGGTCCATCTAGTCAAAGCTATGCTTTTCCAGTAGTCATGTATGGAGGTGAGAGTTGGACAATAAAGAAAGCTGAACACTGAAGAATTGATGCTTTTGAACTGTGGTGCTGGAGAAGACTCTTGAGAGTCCCTTGGACTGCAAGGAGATTAAACCAATCAATCCTAAAGGAAATTAGTCCTGAATATTCATTGAAAGGACTGATGCTGAAGCTGAAACTCCAATACTTTGGCAATCTGTTGCAAAGAACTGACTCATTGAAAAAGACCTTGATGCTGGGAAAGATTGAAGGCAGGATGACAAGGGAATGACAAAGCATGAGATGGCTGGATGGCATCACCGACTTGATGGACATGAGTTTGAGCAAGCTCTGGGAGTTGGTGATGGACAGGGAAGCCTGGCATGCTGTAGTCCATGGGGTCACAAAGATTTGGACACAACTAAGTGGCTGAACTGAACAGATAGAGATGGGAGAATCACTAATGGAATGGTGCCCTGTTACACTTGAGATTTTTAAAAATATATAAATTTTTTCAAGGGTGGAGATCATGTAACAGGTGTCACTAAGGCCTTAAATGAGGGACAACAGGAGTCTGAAAGCTATCGAGCTGAAAGAAAATGAAGAACAGGAAACAGTAGATAGGACTTTATGCTTTCCCTGCCAAGGGCCCAGGTTCAGTCCCTGTTTGGGGGAACTAAGATCCAAAAAAAGCAATAGTTCATCCATCTTTTTGACACACTGCAAATCAGAATTCAGAAGAGAAATCAATGCAAAAAAAAATAAAAGATTTGTTCCTATGTAGCATCATAGAATTTTTTTAAAGATAGTATGGTAATGTAGGAAACAAAACAACTTTCTCAGACCTCTAAAAACCCAGTATAAGGTGCTTGACTAGCTTATATTTATATTCATGTATATTGTGAATATCATACATTGAATTTAACATATTAATCAGATTAACATCATGCTGAGTGCTTTCTTAGTTCAGTTCAGTTGCTCAGTTGTGTCTGATTCTTTGCGACCCCATGAATTGCAGCATGCCAGACCTCCCTGTCCATCACCAACTCCCGGAGTTTACCCAAACCCATGTCCATCAAGTCGGTGATACCATCAAGCCATCTCATCCTCTGTCGTCCCTTTCTCCTCCTGCCCCCAATCCCTCCCAGCATCAAGGTCTTTTCCAATGAGTCGACACTTCGCATGAGGTGGCCAAAGTATTAGAGTTTCAGCTTCAGTATCAGTCCTTCCAATGAACACCTAGGACTCATCTCCTTTAGGATGGACTGATTGGATCTCCTTGTAGTCCAAAGGACTCTCAAGAGTCTTCTCCAACACCACAGTTCAAAAGCATCAATTCTTTGGTGCTCAGCTTTCTTAACAGTCCAACTCTCACATCCATACATGACCACTGGAAAAACCATAGCCTTGACTAGACGGATCTTTGTTGGCAAAGTAATGTCTCTGCTTTTGAATATGCTATCTAGGTTAGTCATAACTTTCCTTCCAAGGAGTAAGCATCTTTTAATTTCATGGCTGCAGTCGCCATCTGCAGTGATTTTGGAGCCCCAAAAAATAAAGTCTGACACTGTTTCCCCATCAATTTCCCATGAAGTGATGGGACCAGATGCCATGATCTTAGTTTTCTGAATGTTGAGCTTTAAGCCAATTTTTTTACTATCCTCTTTCACCTTCATCAAGAGGCTTTTTAGTTCCTCTTCACTTTCTGCCATAAGGGTGGTGTCATCTGCATATCTGAGGTCATTGATATTTCTCCCGGCAATCTTGATTCCAGCTTATGCTTCTTCCAGCCCAGTGTTTCTCATGATGTACTCTGCATATAAGTGAAATAAGCAGGGTGACAATATACAGCCTTGATGTACTCCTTTTCCTATTTGGAACCAGTCTGTTGTTCCATGTCCAGTTCTAACTGTTGCTTCCTGACCTGCATATAGGTTTCTCAAGAGGCAGGTCAGGTAGTCTGATATTCCCATCTCTTTCAGAATTTGCCACAGTTTATTGTGATCCACACAGTCAAAGGCTTTGGCATAGTCAATAAAGCAGAAATAGATGTTTTTCTGGAACTCTCTTGCTTTTTTGATGATCCAGCGCATGCTGGCAATTTGATCTCTGGTTCCTCTGCCTTTTCTAAAACCAGTGTGAACATCAGGAAGTTCACAGTTCACATATTGCTGAAGCCTGGCTTGGAGAATTTTGAGCATTACTTTATTAGCGTGTGAGATGAGCGCGATTGTGTGGTAGTTTGAGCATTCTTTGGCATTGCCTTTCTTTGGGATTGGAATGAAAACTGACCTTTTCCAGTCCTGTGGCCACTGCTGAGTTTTCCAAATTTGCTGGCATATCGAGTGCAGCACTTTCACAGCATCATCTTTCAGGATTTGGAATAGCTCAACTGGAATTCCATCACCTCCACTAGCTTTGTTCGTAGTGATGCTTTCTAAGGCCCACTTGACTTCACATTCCAGGATGTCTGTCTGGCTCTAGGTGAATGATCACACCATTGTGATTATCTTGGCCATGAAGATCTTTTTTGTACAGTTCTGTGTATTCTTGCCACTTCTTAATATCTTCTGCTGCTGTTAGGTCCATACGATTTCTGTGCTTTGTATACAGTATCTTATTAGATCTGCATAAGAAAACTAAGAAATTGAGACTCTAAGAAGTTATATTACTTGCTCAAAATACACAGCAAGTTAGCTCTAGACTTAGAAATCCAATCAGTCACTTCCGGAATTTAAATCTTGGCCTTTGCACATGCCTCACAGACATATACTGGGTAGACATCTTCCACCATAGTGTTTGGATAAACTAGGGCTATAGGAGTTTAAGAAGACAGCACATTTCTTTACCAGTCAGAGAAGGGGCAAGAAACCTTGAAAGATAAAAAAGCCTTTCCAGTGAAAAAGAGAAAGCCATTTCTAACAGAAGTTTCAGCATTAAACTCTTAAGTGGAGAGAGAGTGTAGGGTAGGTTTGAGGTGTAGCAAATAGTGTGATGTTCCTGGAGTGGGGACTGGATGAGGACGAAAACCGTGCTAAACCGATGAGGGGGCCTTAACACCTCCAAGATTCCCACCAGGGACACAATCATTACCAGTTCCGAGGGGGCAGTTTTAATTTCTGTGCCAATGGCTTTTGCCATTTCAGGTAGTTGTAACAGTGTTGGAAAAGAGGAGTTGCTTGCATGGAAGTGCCTTGTGGTGTAACTTATTTACCTCTACTAAAATCCTGGACATCTCTCCACTGACTGTTCCCATACTTGTACTACCAAACTAGCTCTCTGTTTGCAAAGGCTGAATCTTGTACCTTGTTTTCTTCCAGACCTACCCCTTCTTTTGTGGCTCCTTTGAGGGTCCCACCTTGACTTTCCAAGTTATTGAGACTGCACAAAAGAAATATGGGCCACATGCAAATTTGGATCTTTTCCCTTTGACCTCATCCACTCAGCAATTTGATCTGGGATTCTCCGTCTCCTTGACCACCACCTTTGTAGCTGACTTGCTTTTACCTAACCTCCCTAATCAGTATGATGCCAAGATTCCAACTTCTGGACCTTCCAGCTGTGCTTTTCTGTCTCTTCCTTAACTCTGAGCTCTGGAACAACCTTTGGGATAGCAGCCCTTCCATCTCGATGTCTCCCAGGGCGTCTGCTCCCACAGAAACCCCATTGACTCTCCCATCTGTCCTCTGCACAGGGGAATGAAGGGAACACTCGGCACAGAGCCTGAATAGCGATAGTCCAACTTATTAGCCACTCACTCCATGCACTATGTGTTTTGTATATATTATTTCCAGTGCTTACAACTCTTCAAGTTTGTGAATGATTATTCCTAAGATTCACAAGTTTATAAGTCAATAAAGCTAGCTAGAGCGGTTAAACCTCACATGTGGTTGAACTTGGTAATCACTGGTGAACTGGATTTCAACATTTCTCTCCCACTGCTCTTTCTCACTTAAACATTTGCTCCTTTTAGTGTTTAATATGTTACTGCTACAATAAACATGAGAAATTGTTTTAATTTGAATGCTCATAAAATTGTGCCAAGAAATGAAAAATAACCCTGAATGTCTGTGCTCAGGAGAACTAAAGTAGGATAAATACTACCAAGTGGTTGAACTCTTATTATTCTCAAGAATATGCTAATATTTGAACTAGTTTATCAAACCACTCTGGTGGATATTTAAATGAATAGTTGTAAAATTTTACATCGTGGAAGAACACATCATTTCCCTACTTCCGCAGCGCTTGATATCATTAATAGGTTCAGTTAAGCCAGCAGATCTTTTTAATCCTTGTTTACATTCATGAAATGGTGTGACATGTATTAGAAATAACTGTTTGGTAAAAAGTGAGGCACTCTGCAATACTAATTTTGGCAATCTTTAAAATCTAAAGATATGCTTAACTTCTATTTTCAATTCTGTCAACAAAAGGTAGTTATTATTAACAGCAGTTTATTTTATGATATATTATTTATGTATTATTATTATATAATATTACAGTACTATTATTATGATTTATTCTCAGCTTAGCCTAAAAGAACCTTCACCACTACATTTCCAGCCCACACCCCAGCTCTCCCCATGCTTATCCTTCTCTCCAGCCGTGTGCCTCCCGTTGTTGCCCCAAGTTCACATACTGTTCCCTGCCTCTGTGCATGCATCTGTATTGCCCTTCCTGCCTGTGAAGACTCCAGACTCCCTTTTCTTTCTGGCTCAGCTGGTAAAGAATATGCCTGCAATGTGGGAGACCTGAGTTCGATCCCTGGGTTGGGAAGATCCCCTGGAGAAGGGAAAGGCTACCCACTCCAGTATCCTGGCCTGGAGAATTCCATGGACTATATAGTCCCTGGGGTTGAAAAGAGTCGGACACGACTGAGCAACTTTCACTTTCACTTCACTTTCACTCAAAATCCAACACAGGCATCAGCTCCTCCAGGAAGCTTTCCTCTTATCCTCCAGCGTTATTTGATGCTCGTCACTGAGCTCTCATAGAGCCCCACACCTGTGTCCTCCATGGCTAACACTGCAGGGTGACCTTAAGTATCCCCTTTCAGAATTTAAGCTTTTCAGAGGGAAAGCACCACAGAATCACACATACAATATCTAGTGCAGTGCATCATCACATCTAACAGACACCAAAAAATATTAGTTGAAGGCAGGAAAGGAAATTTCCTGAAGGAAAATCAAGGCGCATAGCAGGTATGTGATTTGTCCAATATCACAAAACTGGTAAGTGGCATAGTCTCTGTAGAATTTATTCCACCTGCATCCTGGGGTCAGGTCCAATCCACTTTTCTACACTCCTCTATCACTAATTTGGGGCTCTGGGTATTTCAGAAAGAGTGGAGGCATAAAAACACTCTCTTATAGGTATTTATTTGATAAACTTAAAGAATTTGAAACAGAAATACTTAAACTAAATATATTACTTTGACAAAAACTAGAAAACCAGGCAAGCATACTGACGGCTGAATCACTGACAATATTGCACTTATTGTAATCTTTCCAGGTAAGTGAAGAACAAGAAGAAACTACTTCTAAAATATATACCTACATATTTACCTACGTTTAAACCAAGGAGAAGTGCTTCATAGCTCAGCCAGTAAAGAATCTGCCTGCAGTGCTGGAGACCCAGCTTCAATCCCTGGGTTGGGAAGATCCCCTGGAGAAGGAAATGGCAACCCACTCCAGTATTCTTGCCTGGAGAATCCCATGGACAGAGGAGCCTGGCAGGCTATCGTTCATGGGGTTGCAAGAGTTGGACACAATTTAGCAGCTAAACCACCATCACCAAACCAAGGAGAAAGGCGATTCTATAACTCAAATGAATAGTCAAAATAAAGATGAGAATTTTCTTTTTTGTCTCATCCAAGCCAATGTATCATTTATCAATAAAACCAAAGATCTATTATGGTTATTGAATTTCTAGGGCCATTTTGCCAAAAGCAAGCAAAGTATTTGTGGTATTCACACCACGTCTCAATCAAAGCAGTGGTTGGAAAAACCATCGTGATAGATCTGAGTCCTTATTCATCAAGAATTTCTATATCATTCTTTAATTGAGAAGAAGTCAGATTTCCAGTTGTGCAAAGCTATCTATGGCATATAACAGACTGGATGAATTGTGAAATAGTAACTACACATCAAGGATTTAGGTTGTACATGAGCAATCATTAAATTCTTCCCAGTAGCACTTCCACAATATTGTGCCTCCAGTTAGGCAGAAGTAAATAAAGCTGGCTGTCAAGGTGATACCAAAGAACCTTTTCCAACTGCACTTGCCTACTCCACTCCACTCTGCTGTCCTCCAACAGAACTGCTCTAGGTGCCCAGGAGCAGCTTCTGCTTTCCTGTCCCTAGAACAGCGTTCACCTCTGGAATGTGCTCTTCCCACTCAGTCTTTTTGGTAAACAACAAAAAAAGATATACTTTATTGAAGTATAATTGATACACACACAAAAACTTTACATAATTAATGTTCATGATTTGATCTGTTTGGACGTATGCACACAGCCTTTAAACCATCACCACAATCAAGGTAATAAACATATCCATTATCTCCAAAAGTTTCTTTGTGTCCCTTTATTTTTATCATTGATGGTAGCAGGTTGTTTTATCTTTGTGTGTGGATATAGAAATACTGGACTTCTCTGGTGGCTCAGATGGTAAAGAATTCACCTGCAATGCAGAGACCAGGGTTCGATCCCTGGCTGGGGAAGATGTCCAAGACTCAGACACAACTGACTCACTTTCACTTTTTCATGAAGAGAATGCTTAACGTAAGTTCTACCCTGTTAACAAATGCTTAACTCCATGACATAATATTATTATAAATAATATATAATGTATGTACTATGTTGTACAGCAGATTTGTAGAATTTATTCATCTTTCAGAACAGAAAGTTTATATCAAGTTGAAAAATCTTTTTTTGCCCAAATTTTTCTGTTAACCTACAAAGGTATCGGAAATACCACAACTTAGAAATAAAAGAGAAAAACTTTCCTGGTTCAACCAAATTCTCTTTATTCTCTTTGAAGAGTTATGATTCAGGTAAACAAATCCTGTCAAGAGCTATGTGTTGAATGAGTGGCCCCTTCTAAATATTTTTGTATGTTCCTGATCAGCCCATAGCAAGTTTTTGGAAGGAGAGAGTCTTGTCATCTCTGTGTCTTTCTCTAGGTCCTTAACCCCTCAGCAAATGTGTCATATTCACTCTAACAATCATACCTTTGGAAATGGTACAAATGATCTATGTCATTTCTGTATTCTGGCTAAAGCTGTGGATGCTCGCTCAGAACTGTTGGTAGGAAATGTCTCTGAGCACCTACGAGGCTGCAAATGGGAAACATGCCTCATGCTCCTTTGTAACATCTTGGGCTGGATGACCACATCTTTGCTGACTCCCTGCTCTCTGAGTCACCTGTACATGAAAGGGGAGCTTTTATCCCAGCATCTCAAAAATCTTCCACTTGGAAGAAAGAGCCTATTTTCTCTGAAGGATAAAAGTGAAATTGCAACGATGTGAAATGTATCTCACCCAGGTGCAGGGCTCTGTAGGAGTCAGCTCTGAGACAGACTCACATGTCTCTCAATCAATAGGCTACTTTCAAACTTTCCTTTCCAAAATGTCTGAAACTGAGCTGACCAAAGCAACTCAGAAACCTAAGGCATGTAACTCGGGTCACACAATGTGCCTTTCAGTCACTGGCATCATCTCTTATTATCGACAAATGAGGCAGAGGCACAGTTTGCAGTAGATGAAGACGCATGACTCAAACCAAAGGTGCCTGGCTTCAGTTCCTGAAATGATTATTCGTAACACAGTGTGGCCACTACCTACCCTAATTTCTGAGCTGCACCCTGCCTGTGCATGTGGCATGTACAGTCCCTTTTCTTCCATGGATCTGCAGTTTCCCCTAAAGGAACAGGACCTTAACAATATCAGCAAACCACCATCAAAAATACTGCCTGACACTTAGTAGGCATACAGTAAACATTTGTTGAATTAATGATTGACTGGAAATTGATTGAGGATCGATGGGTCCAGCTTTTAACAGCTCTTGAGCTCAGAGGAAAGGTACTCTGTAAATTAGGACTCAGGGCTGTTAACACGAGTTGGCTGCTGTTCAACCCCATATTGGGTATGATATAAACTTATAAATACAGTCTGTACACTTAGAGGCTCAAAGGAGCTCTAGAGATTGCATTTATATCCCATGTAAATGACTTCTGAAATAATGATAATGATAACCCCTTTTAGTTGGAGTTCTTTTCAATTCACAAAGCATTTTCACATCCATTATCACATTGACCCCTCCAAACAACTCTGTGGAACTGATCTCATCATCTTTAGGTTGAAGAAATTGGGCTCAGAAAAGGGACGTGACTTATCACACCAGCTAGTAAGAAAAAAAACAGGATCTCAACATTAACCCTCCCCAGGCAGTACTTCTGGTACCACATGGAACCTACCTTTGAATTTATTTCTTTTTAAAGAAACAAGAATAATTCAGCCAAGACAGTTTAGTTTTTGACTGGACAAGTCTCAATGATAACTTTGTAAAAAAGTATCCTGCTTTGAAAATGGATTTTTTATTAATCTGGTTTCTTAACAGGTATTATGTTGCTTTTAAATCATAGTGATTTGGGGTTATAAGAGATCTCAGAGCTCGTTTATCCCTTCATTCATATATCTATTATGATCCTACATGACTGTGAAGTAAATACACAGTTCTGGGGAGGGCATAGTACATAGTGATGTGTTTGCCATCAAGGATCCCAGCTGGGCAAGAACACAGGATATGAAACAAACAAAGTAGAAATTGATAAGCAGCATCTGCAAGTCAAAACAAGTGACTGCTTCCAGTTAGGACATTCAGGGAAAGCTTCATGGCATCAGAAATACAGAGAATTAATTACACCACTGAGAACAGATCAAGGAGAGAGGGGCTTAGAGATGCAAAAGCAGAGTCAGATTGCCTTGTGGGCAGGAGAGAGAAGTGGGGATTTTTAGAGTACAGTCAGCCACCATACCCACAGGTTCCACATCTAACCAACCACAGAACAAAAATATTTTAAAAGTCCCTAAAGTTCTAAATGGAAAAACTTGAATTTGCCACACTGGCAATTATGTACACAGCATTTACACTGTATTAGTTATTATAAGTAACCTAGAGGTGATTTAAAATACATGGGAGGATATTCATAGGTTATCTTCAAATACGGTAGCTTTTATATAAGAGACTTGAGCATAAGCAGATTTTGATATCACAGGGGGTCCTGGAACTGATTCCCTGCATACATACCAAAGGATGTCTGTATGCAGAGGGGTGGCGCTACAGAAGGCTGGAGCCAGGTGGCAGAGGGCCTTGAATGCCAGGTTCATTTGCAGATGAGGAAACCAAGGCCCAGAGAGATCTGGCTCTCCTCTTTTTGTCCTTTTCTCTCATACATTTCTGAAACTGCATCTGCTAATATCTTCTCAGCTGTTAACAACAAGGAAAACCAATGTCTTGACTAACAAAAGCTAAAACACTTCTGGGTATTTTCTCCCCAAACATCACACTGTCAAAAGGTAGAAAATGCTACTCAACCTAGGCCCACACACTAGGCTTTGGAAAATGTTTGGATGTGAGACAGGTCACAAGTGTGTTTTCTCAGGGAATGCTTCAGCTGTCTCCACTTGACTGTGGCACATCATCCCATGCTAAGCTTCCTCACCTCCTCCTACTTCTTCCAGTGTGCTTGGCTGGAGCATTTCATTGGCCCTGTCACACACACAGGTGGCTTCACATTTCCTGTAACTACCCTAGTCCCCTCTCTGAACCTGGCATCAGCAACTTTTGCTGTCTGACCCAAGGCATAAGTAATTTGTCCACCTACAACTGGCCATAAGTAATGCTCTTTTCTTGGAGCACACAAGTGTACATGTACTTTCATGATGCTGTGGAAAGCAAGACAACCCTGAAACCAGTCAAGGAATGAGGCAGAGTGGAAAGAGTACAGGTGAGACAGTTAGGGAGTCAGAAAACCTGGTCTGGTCCTTCTTTATAGACTCTAGTTTGTTCTGTGACCTTGGTCAACCAACGTCTCTCCTCTCTGAACTTCTTTAGTTCAGTCAGTCGCTCAGTCGTGTCTGACTCTTTGAGACCCCATGAATCGCAGCACGCCAGGCCTCCCTGTCTATCACCAACTCCCAGAGTTCACTCAAACTCATGTGCATCGAGTTGGTGATGCCATCCAGCCATTTTATCCTCTGTCATCCCCTTCTCCTCCTGTCCCCAATCCCTCCCAGCATCAGAGTCTTTTCCAATGAGTCAACTCTTTGCATGAGGTGGCCAAAGTATTGGAGTTTCAGCTTTAGCATCAGTCCTTCCAAAGAACACCCAGGGCTGATCTCCTTTAGAATGGACTGGTTGGATCTCCTTGCAGTCCAAGGGACTCTCAAGAGTCTTCTCCAACACCACAGTTCAAAAGCATCAATTTTCGGCGCTCAGCTTTCTTCACAGTCCAACTCTCACATCCATACGTGACCACTGGAAAAACCATAGCCTTGAGAGGACAATAATATCTAGCTGACCAGCATACAGTATAGGTTTGTCTTAAGTATCTAATGGTTTAACAGATACGAAAGTTGTCTATAAGCTATCCATTGCTAAGCAAACTGGAGTCCTGTTATAATTATCATGATTCATCTTGTCATTTATAGGTTCAGTATTAACCATAAAAGAGACCTCAAAGACCATCAATTCCAAGCCTTTTGTTTTCTAAATAAGGAAGCAAGTCTAGAGAAAGGGGAAGTGACATGCTCAAGTCACACTCGAAGTTAATATCAAGTCTGAAACTAGAGGCATGACTCCCAACCCTGAGGTCACTGTACTAAAACCAAAGTCTTATGCTATCAAGTAACCTTCCAAACAAGGCCTGTATGGGACTTAAAGTATTTTTTCAGTGATATTTTATGTGTTGATCCAGAACAGAGTAAGGGAAGCTATTCACACGATGTACACTTAAATGAAAAAATGAAGCACACGGATCAAGTGATTGGGCAAAGTCCCAACAAGAAGAGATGAATAAGAAGGAAATAGCAGAAAGTCAGCTTCTCCCCGTGGGTCAACCTTCCAGGTCAGACGGCATTGCCAAATTCCTGAAACAGCAACATTCTTTTTGCTGCTTCAAAATCACAAGGGCTCTCCTCCTCAGGAACCTGCACAATACACATCCATATATTTGAACTAAACATTTCATTTGAAGAGTCTCATGACCCCAGTCACAGTAATTTGAGTCAGGCAGACACAGGATGGCCAATTTTGCTCAACTCAGTCACCTTCTCATTCATACCCATTCTGATGATTTTGGCAAAAGTTCATTTCCTGGGAACTCTGGGCAGACAATCACCTCTGCTTAATCTTACTCCTCCCCCAGCCTCCCCATCTATGATATCACATGTCATTTCAGTCCATGAAATAGAAGGTTCTCTTTAGTATAAACTCTAATTTCCCAGTCCAAAACCTTGGTGGCCACATGTGTTTCAAGAACTTGTTCTTATTTGGGTTTAGAAAGATAGTTCAGGACCTTTTTATTATATACTACACAAATCTCTGCAGGATCTGGGGAAGGATCTCATAATCAAATGCTTTACTATTTCTTCAACAAAATATTGAAATGTTCTTAATAAGTGGGCAAAAGAAGGAGTATAAACAGCCTTGCTTTTAGATAAGTCAGGTTTTGCTACTAAATGAACTTGCTGCACACTTACAGAAACACGGTCAGATGTCCAAACTTTCTGGACTTGGGAATTGCAGATAAGCAATGTGTATCTGTGCAGTTTCTCTGTTTGTACAACCTCTCAGTTTAAGTCAACTAACACTGATGCTTCTATTTGTCTCTCTAAGAGAATTATCAGTGTTAGTGGTCTTGTACTAGACTGATTTTTCCTATGGACCTTTGCTTTCTTCATAAGGAAATACCACAGAAAACAAAATAGGTGTAAGGTAAGGTGTCATTATTGGTCAATAACTTTTGCCCCTGTTTTCAAGAGCGGCATCTTTGGTGTTAGCAGAGGGACCAAGTGCCTGCCTTCAGGTAAATTATCAATGTGACCATAGGACAGAAAGAAAGACAGAGACAGGGGTCTACTCCAAAAATGACTCTTCTACAGACCGAGTTATGTCCAGGAACCAGATTCACTGGCACCTAGATCTTAGAGTTCCCAGCTTCCAGAAATGAGAGGAATACATTTCTATTGTTTAAGCTACTCAGACCGTGGTCTTTTGTTATGGTAGCCTGAAGTGACTAATAAAATCATTGCTATAACTCTGCTTCTCATACTATCTTCTTACGCTATATACAGTCATGAGTTTTAACTCCTAGTAATTTTGTTTGGGGTATACCGTACAAGGCCTTACTATTTGTAGAGCGTTTGTTGAACATTGAGCTCAGTGTTGGAAGATCTAAATTCTAGATCTGGCTTTCCCACCAGCTAGATGACTCTAGACAGGTCACTTCCTTTCTCTGGGACTCAGAGAGTTACAGACTAGATAATCTCTAAATTTCCTCCTGCAATGATTCTCTAAGATACTGAGAATTTAACCACACTCAGTTTGCATTTCCCAGAATTGCTTTTTTGGCAGTCAGGAAACAACACAAGAATCATTATGCCATCCCTTCTCCTCACTCCAACCCTAAGGCCGTTTTGTTCTCACACTTCCCTCTAGCATGTTAGCAGGATCCATGGAGCTGTTTGTGTTGCTCAAATGGAAAAAACACGTCATGAGTGTCCTTGTAAGCTTGACTGTGGTTATAGCTGCCCCAAGAATTGCTGATGACCTGCATTTCTGAAAAGATGCTGAGATAAATGTAAATTATGGCAGGGTCAATTTGGGGGCAGGAAGTAGTTCTTCCCAAATTCCCCCATCTGGCAAAAGCCTATGAGGTAAGGAGGCAAAGCTAAGGGAAATAACCTCTGCATCTATGAACTACCTTCCCGTCAGAGGGCAGGTCTAGAAAGGAGATACAAAGACATGGACATGACTTCTTCCACCAGAAGAGTTTTTGTTCTGCTTTACTTTCCCCGTCTTGTTTCTGGCCAGAGATGCCTAATGCTGTGACTATTGCCCTTACGAGTCAGGCAGGCAAGTGGCCACTTCCTCTGCCCAGCTATCATTTCTTCCTCCTTTCCTAAGTAAGATCTTCCATTCTGGCATTCAGTTCTTCCCTCTTTTCCACCAAACCCTTTATCCCCAAGTCTGACTGCACTGCCTTTTCTCTTCTCCTTATCCTAACACATTAAAGCAACAGCAATCCTATAAGAGGAAAAGCTTAATTTTACCCTCTAATCAGTATTCAAACTGCAATACAGCTGATGTGTTATCACTGACATGAGCCACGCCATCTTTGAGTTATATTGCCATGTCCCTCAAACTTTTACAAAAGTATTTCTGCCAGAGGTTTCCCATTCTGGTTGTGAATCAGAATCACTTGAAAATTTTGTTTGAAATACAGATTTCCAGGCCAAATTGCAGATATCCTGAACCAGAATTTGTAAAGTGTGCCTTAGAATCTGCATTTTAATAAGCTCCCCAGTACTTCCTAAGTAACTAGCCTAATATGAGTCATGTGGAAGTAGTAATGTTGGTTTCTTGGTCACAGGAGCAGAGAACTCATGTCTTTAATTCTGATATTAGTGTTAATTCTCAATCTTTGTTGCATATAACAAAAATTCTAACCAGTTTAACCAAAAAAAAGGGAGGATTTATCGTAAGGACACTGGAGTGGATCATGAAACACCAAGAAAAAAATGCAGCTGGGCTCGAGAACAACTAGAAAGTCAGAACTCTGTCTCACATCATGACTGGCATCTGAACATCTACTTGGTTTTTCTGTCTCACCTCAGATAGCCTTCTTCCTCTTCTCAGCGACAGAATGTTAACTGCCATCATTTCCAAAGTGCTGCATTTAATAGACCATACACCCAGATAACTCTCTCTCCCTCTCCCCCTCCCCTCTCTCCCTCCCTCTCCCTTTCTCTCTCTCCTAATTAAAGGATTTCTGAATCAAGTGTTTTTCTATCAGGTGGTTTCTTTGCCTGCTTACTATGGCTGGCATGAGGTTGACATGGAAGCTCTCAGTCACCCTATGGCTCAAGACTGATGGTGGCCACAGTTCTTAGAAAATTGGGAAGTTCCTATAAAGGACAGTTGGAGGGAGCAGTGCTGGGTAAACAGAGCAATGGGTGTACCCTCCAATATCTCTCTCTCAGTGCTCATCATGGTGCTTTGTTCCTAATAAATGCTTAATGAACATTCATTAATCAGAGCACTGTGCCAGAAGTAGTCAGAAGATCTGATCCCTGGTGACAGTACCAATACCGACTAGCTGTGTAAACATCAACTCTCTAAATCGGTTTATCTAAACAGTGCAAATAACTGTATGGTTATTTGGTGGACAGAAAAAATTCAAAAATTTATACACACTCCTTTATAAGCATAAGTAAGTAAGTAAGTAAGTAAGTAAGGTCGCTCAGTCGTGCCTGACTCTTTGCAACCTGTGGACTGTAGCCCACCAGGCTCCTCTGTCCATGGGATTCTCCAGGCAAGAAAACTGGAGTGGGTTGCCATTTCCTTCTCTAGGGGAACTTCCCAACCCAGGGATCGAACCCAGGTCTCCCACCTTGCAGGCAGATGCTTTAACCTCTGAGCCACCAGGGAAGAGGCAACAAAAAACTCTATAAATATGAAGTACAAGTTTTAACAATCTTTAAAAATATATGTTTGGATTGATACCTTCCGATTAAGTATTAAAGACTTATGTCCCTGATTTAATGAGGTCACTTTATTTATGGGAATGCAAACAGAAACACAGAGTGTACCTTGTTTGAAAATTTTCCCTTTTATCAAAGTTATCTACAGTTTGAATATCATACTTCGGTAGAGTCTACTTCTAGGAGCAACTCCGAAAACCCACGACGTGCTAAACAATACATGCTAAGCTCTTGACCCACAAAGAAGAAGTGAAGTCGCTTAGTCGTGTCCAACTTTTTGCGACCCCATGGACAGTAGCCAACCAGGCTCCTCCATCCATGGCATTTTCCAGGCAAGAATACTGGAGTGGGTTGCCATTTCCTTCTCCACTTGACCCACAGGATCTCATTTAATACTGACAACGATCCTTTGAATTAAGTGTGAGTAGTATCTTCAGTTTACACAAAAGGAATCTCAGTCTTAGAAAGGTTTGGATAACTTGCCCAAGGACACCCAGATAATAAGTGGTAGAACCTAGATTCAAACCAATTTCTCAATAAAATCAGTGTGCTTAAATTTGTCTTTCTTAAAATGTCATGGAAATTTCTACCCAGAAACACATTACTGCTAATAGTTTCCCTATAAGTCACTTTAAGATATGACTACTAATTCAATAGTATCATTATAGCTAAAATATAGCACATTTCATCCTCAAGACTGAAGCTGTAAGTGTTCTATACTGAATTATTCTCTGAACCTCATTCTGATATATTTTTAATTGGAAAACACTGTTTAGACTAAATGTAAAAAAGTAAATGGCAAAATCTGTTTATAAGCCAGATATAAAATGCAAGATGATTCTTAAAAGCCAATAAAGATTCAACTTGTAAATTAGCAACAAATATATCAATTTTTATCTTAACTTGTGACACTTTTGGTCTCATGGCCTACCTCTACTCCTCTCTCTCAGTCTTTTCTCTTTTAGAGGTAGCATTTTAATGCAGATTTTCAAACAAAATCAAAGTCCTCTGACATGATATAAACACTATAATGATTTTATACAGCATAAAATCATTGAACCATAGAATATTAGAGTCAGAGTGAATCTTAGTAATTATCTGATATAAACCAGTTAAAAAAAAACAACAAACTGAGACCAAGAGAGAAAACTTCAATAGCAAGTCTGTTTTCTTCTGTGTGTGTGTGCTTAGTTACTCGGTCGTGTCCCACCCTTTGCAGCCCCATGGACTGCAGCCCACCAGGCTCCTCTGTATTTGGGGATTCTCCAGGCAAGAATACTGGAGTGAATTTCCATGCCCTCCTTCAGGGGATCTTTCTAACCCAGAGATTGAACCCAGGTCTGCGAATAATTCCATAGAGAACACTGATTTAGAAATTAAAAAACACAGTCACATTGCTAAGTACTATAAATCAATTCCCCATTCTTATCTCAGTTTATGCATCTGAGAAAGATAAGCATGCATTAAATGATCTCTAAGAGAACTTCCACCTCTAGGGTATTTTTCCCTAATTTTTCTCACCCATAAAGCAATATGCAACTCTATATGACACACAGACTCACATCCATACTTATTCTCATGCCTTGAATATTCATATCCACTATTCCAAGTTAACTCAATATCCGGATTTTGAACTGATAAATAGAAAGCTATTGGTAGACCAGTTTCCATAATTTTCAGCTTCAAACTCAAGTCCATCCTGAAGAGACCACAGATCTTATATAATTTTCTAGAATATGGAATTTCAGTGCAGCTTCATTAGGCACTGTTGATAATCAGAACACAGGACAATAAAAGAAGCTGTGTGTGTTGGATCCTTTTTGGCATAAGTGACAAAATCCCAGCAGTCTGAAGCAAAATGAGAATATACTGGGGGAATACATAAGTACCTTGTAAAATAACTCAACAGCAAAGCCTCAACTGGCTTCAGGCACACCTGGAATCAGGTACGTGAGACTCCTCAGAATGCCCTCCCCACTCCCTTCACTGCTTCTCTCTAAAAATGGTTTCATTATTCTCTTGCGATAGTTCACCCTTCCCCACATTTGGAAAACATGTCTTCCAACATCAATGATGTTCAACACCCTAACCTTTTAGCCCATAGAGAGTCACTGACCCTTCTCTTAGCCTGATGATCAAAAGTCTCAGAGAGGTGATTCGAACTTGGCTTGTGTTATATATGCTCAGCCAAATAACTGGGGTCAATGGTTAGGGTCATGAGTTATTAATGTAGTGATTCTCTTAAAAAGGAAGTTGATGAGAAAAGGGGAGATTACAGAAAAGAGCCTTTGGAACCTCACTGAAAGGTTTCTACTCCAAAAATAAAGTTCTGGGTTCCATGAGTACAATGCTGGTATTTCAAATCGAGGGGAAAATTATTTTCTGATGTGTCTAGAATACCTGAAAGATAACAGGGAGCTTGAGATTTGCTGCAGTGGGAAAATTAATGACTTGAGTGGAAGTTCAACCCAAGCAACATGTGCATGCATGCTAAGTTGTGTCCAACTCTTTGTGGCCCTATGGACTGTAGCCCGTCAGGCTCCTCTGTCCATGGAATTCTCCAGGCAAGAATACTGAGGTTGGTTGCCATTTCCTTCTCCAGGGGATTTTCCCAACCCAGGGATCAAACCAGCATCCCTTATGTCTTTTCCATTGGCAGGTGGGTTATTTACCACTAGCAACACCTGGGAACCCCAAGCACATTTCTACTCATATTGTACATGCCAATGTGCGATGGAGAGTGCAGTCTATTTAAACTTCTTGAACAAAAAATATTAAGTCAGTCTATCAAAAGCCCTACTTTAGATGGCAATACATTTTTAGTTGATAGTGATTGACACTATAAATTAGTGTGAGAAAATATAATTTTGTATATGAATTCATCTTTAATACCTTTGGTTCAAGTGAAGTGGCATATAATTATGTTTATTCTCAAAAAACATCATTACTAGCTGTACATTTCATATACTCAGTCACAGTTTACCTAAGATTTCTATTCCTTTTTCAGCTTGTTATCCACCACCCAGCTGGAGTTAAAATACAAGCCCATGACAACAGGAGGGAATGTTCTGTTTCCAGACCCAGAGCAACCCAAGCTGTCCAGTAATACTTAACCATTTTCCTGATTTGTGGGGCTTAGAGTAGCTACCAACCAGCACCCAACGTGGCCTGAAGAGGAGACAAGGAGACCAACACTGTTTCTCTTGTGCCAAGAGTCACATCGATATTGTTTTCCTAGGAGTTGAGCGTAGAGGAAGGAGGTTTGTATAAACAGTTGTTTTGATTTGTTTGACTTTTCTAGAAATGTAATAAATTCTTTAAAGATATTCTGGGTGTTAGAGTTTTTTCTAAACTTTTTGAGTGTAGTTTTGGTTCAGAGTGAAATTAAAAATAAGATACAGAGATATCCATATATTCCCTGTCCCCTCCACACAGACATACGTAGCCTCTCCCATTATCAACTTCCCCCACTTCAGCGGTACCTCTGTTACAGTCATTGAATCTACACAAAGGCACCATTTCTACCCAAAATCCATAGGTAACAATAGGGTTCACTCTTGGTAGTATACATTCTACAGCTCTGAATAAACGTATAACAACACATATCTACCATGACAGTATCTGTACTACTATAAAAATCCTGTGCTCTATTTATTTATTCCTCCCTCCCCACCAACCACTGGCAACCACTGTCTCCACAGTTTTTACTGTCTCCATGGTTTTGCCTTTTCCAACATGACTTAGTTAGAATTATACAGTATATAGCACTTTCAGCTTGGCTTGTTTCACTTAGTAAATGCGTTTAAGTTTCCTCTATGTCTGTTTATGGCTTGACAGTTCCTTTCTTTTAGTACTGAATAATATTCCATTATCTGGATGTACCACAGCTTGTTTATCCAATCACCTATAGAAATACATCTTGGTAGCTTCCAAATTTTGGCCATTATGAACAAAACTACCACAAATATCCATGCACGGGTTTTGTGTGAATATTAGTTTTCAGCTCCTTTGAGTAAATACAATAGTACTGTTGCTATACCATATGGTATTTTTATTTTGCAAGAAGCCACCTAACCATTTTCCAAGATAGCCATACCATTTTGCCTTCCCACCAGTAGTGAAGGAGAATTCCTGTCGTTCCACATCTTTGCCAGTATTTGGTGCTGTCAGTGTTTTGGATCTGGGGCATTTTAATAGGTGTATAGCGGTATCTTATTGTTGCTTTAATTTGCATCAGACAAAAAGTTCAGCGGCACAGAATAGAGTGCTTAGGAATAGACCCAAAAAGAGAGAGTCAACTGATCTTTGACAAGAATAAAGGCAATACAATGGATAAAGATAGCCTTTCAAAAAATGATGTTGGAACAACTGAACAACCACATGCAAAAAAAATGAATCTAGACACAGACGTTACACCCTTCATAAAAAATAACTCAAAATGGATCACAGACCTAAATGCTAAAGGCAAAACATAAAAATCCCAGATGATAGTAACAGGAGAAAATCTAGATAGCCTTGAATTTATGATGACTTTTTAAGTATGACCCCAAAAGTACTATCAATGAAAGAATTGATGAGCTGCATTTCGTTAAAATCAAATTTTTCTGCTCTGTGTAAGACACTGTCAAGAGAATGAAGAGAAAAACTAGAAACTAGGAGAACATATTTGCAAAAAGTCATATCTGATAAAGGACTCTTATCCAAAATACACAAAGAACTTTAAAACTCAACAATAAGGAAACAAACCAACCAATTAAAAATGGACCAAAGACCTTAATAGACACCAACTAAGATATACAAATGACAAATAGCATGTGAAAAGGTGCTCCACATCATATGTGATCAAATCCGAGACTTTTAGTAAAAAAAAAAAAAAGGAGTATTAGTTTGTTCCATTTTCAACAATAGGTTGAGATGACTATTAGATTTCTTAGTAACAACTGTAACAATATTCTACCTAATGTTTTAAAGTTGATCTGTTAAAGATATTTATTTTACTTATAACTATTTATTGGGAATAGCATCTAAGTTTTGTTCTCATTCTAAAAATACACTTTTGGTACTAGTTAATTAAGGAAAATTGGTGAGGTCATAGCAGGTTAATTATCACAGTTTTTAGCATGTATAATCTCCCATGATAGTTCATTATTTTAAATAAATACAGTTTTATATAACATTTTTATCAAATGAACTTAATTATAATAAATATAATCTCAAACGTATAAGCCAACTGCCTTTGGAATGATTAAAAATTGTAATGTTGTAAGAAAGTTTCCCTCACCCTTTTAGTAACCTGAGACATAAACTCCATTGTTTTTTTAATAACTAAACACAGGTAAGTACAGATTTACTCTAATTTTGTGATAAATGAGGATACAGAAACATTTACCAACCTTTTCCTTTGTCTATTTAAACATGAGTCAGTAATTACTCCATCTTCCCTTCTCAAAAGCAATAGTGTCAACAGCTTATCAGGCCCTCAGGTTTCATGTTTTAAAAAAAAACAACAACAACTTACAGTCTTAGGCTTCAATTTTCATCTTAATCCAGGATAACTGAAATATATTTAAGATCTATAATAATGTACTTCCACAACACTATATAGTTTATTTAGAATCACAGAATAATATAAATTTTAGAGAATGCCTAGCCCAAATCCCTTAGTTTTACAGACAAAAGAAAAACAATACTGGAAAATGAAAAAAAAAATGCTAAAAATCAGGACAAATTGGCTCAAAGTTAGATTTGGGATGTCAGACTTGAGAATTCAGTGTTCTTCTGACTCCCAGACCAGTGAGCTCGGACCTGCCCAAACTCCTTTAAAATAATGTTTCCTTAGGGACAACAGAGCTAAAAGGGGCAGGAAACTATTGTATTTATTAGAATACACTAGGTTAATTTGTTGGAGAAGGCAATGGCACCCCACTCCAGTACTCTTGCCTGGAAAATCCCATGGGCGGAGGAGCCTGGTGGGTTGCGAAGAGTCGAATACGACTGAGTGACTTCACTTTCACTTTTCACTTTCCTGCATTGGAGAAGGAAATGGCAACCCACTCCAGTGTTCTTGCCTGGAGAATCCCAGGGATGGGGGAGCCTGGTGGGCTGCCGTCTACGGGGTCGCACAGAGTCAGACACGACTGAAGTGACTTAGCAGCAGCAGGTTAATTTGTTGCTAGATGTTTAAGAGATACAAGCTTTGCCCTCAAAGAGAATGTAATCTGACAGAAGAGCTCAGGAAAATAAAATATAGCTTATTTAATTTAGATTAGTAGAAGGAAACACTAGTGCACTTATTGGAAACAAATATAATCCTGAGAAATATACCTGCTGCTGCTGCTGCTAAGTCGTTTCAGTCGTGTCCGACTCTGTGCGACCTAATGGACAGCAGCCCACCAGGCTCCCCCGTCCCTGGGATTCTCCAGGCAAGAACACTGGAGTGGGTTGCCATTTCCTTCTATGCATGAAAGTGAAAAGTGAAAGTGAAGTCGCTCAGTCGTATCCGACTCTTCATGACCCCATGGACTGCAGCCTACCAGGCTCCTCTGTCCATGGGATTTTCCAGGCAAGAGTACTGGAGTGGGGTGCCATTGCCTTTTCTGGAGAAATATACCTATGTAAGAACAACTGATGATTTCTATCCCTCCTCAAAAATTAAGAACTCTTCATAAATATTACACACAGAAAAAGGACAGGTATACTGGACACAATTTAGAAGGGGAAAGACATGAGGAACCAGTGGTTCTGTGAACAACAGAGAAAAGACAAAGCTGGCTCACAGATACAGGAAAATATTGTGATGTTCCCATAATAAAGGACACTGTGGAAGAGACAACGTGACAGTGTGATGCCTTTAGTACATCTCAGATAGGTAACTTGATTCACACTTATAAAAATCATTTTTAAATGCTTTCCTATGTGCATCAGAGACACAACTTTTGATGTCTTTACTTCCCAGGGCTTGATCGTATTCCTTCTTAGAGAAGAAATGATGCTAAAGGAGATCACAATATTTCAGATCATTTCAGTCTTCATAGATCATCAGCAGCAGTTGAGTTGCACAGATCCTAAGTTGCCTGACTTTTACATACATTGAGGAGTGGTGTGTATTTCTATTGAGAATTATATCAGGCAAGAATGATGTGTACACATCAGCAAAGATGTTATTTAAAATGTTGGGAGGAAAAAACAGGAAAGAAAATCTGTTATCTAGATCAATTTGAGTGATTAATACTACAGTAAAAAATTGCAAAAAAACTGGGTGATTAAGCTGTTTATCTTCAGATAACATCAAGTTCTTTACAATGAAAGGGGATTGTAACTCTTGCCTGTTTGCATAATTTATTCTATTTTAATATCACACTGCAATAGTTCTGTTATGTCTTAACAGTAACTGTTGCTGCAGTCGAGAATTACTATCCTGGAAGCCATGTAGAAAGGAAATCCAGTAGGTTGCACAGTCTCAAGCAATGATAAAACATGTGTATATCAGATCATGCTGGTCCATGAGGAGAATGATATTCAAAAAGATTCCTATCACATGCATCTGGGTAACTTAATAAGCAGTATCTAAAACACTAAAATGCAGCAATTTTCTGATCTTTGATATAAACCAAGTATAAAGAATTAAATCATAAGACCTACCTAAAGGCAATTCTCAAGGGGATGAAAAAAAATTCAAGATAATTGTCCCAATTATTCTCAGAGACTTAGATCATGTTTTCATCCTTTTTTGTGTGTGTGGAGGGGTGGTTGTGCACATCTTGGTACTCAGACTAGGTGATAATATTTGTATGGCACACTAAAGAAAACTGAGTTATTTTAGAGATTCTTTAGAGGATTTGGTTAAAAAAACTGTTAGATTTTTAAAATATATAAGATAAATAAAATCACATTAGGGGAAATATTAATCATCAGATTTGATAAAATGTACGAATAAAATAATTCAAAAATTTGAAAAGTTGAAATTTGTTAAAGACAAAATTTGTCAATAAAATTTTTATTTCAGGTCTTGTTCTTGAAATGGCTGATTCCTGACAAGACTTCTTAATGATGAGCTCTTCAAATTGTCTATAGACATCATCGATGAGAAACAATTCACAAAAGTAGATGATAAAAAATTTAGGGCCACTTTTTTACTATCATCTAAATATTTAAAACTGTGGAAATTACATTTTAAAAACAACTCTTCCTTAACTTCCATTAACAGATGTAATGGTGGTTTTTTCATGTGACTTTTAAGTGGGGTTTGAATGCAATGAAATTTTTTCATATCAAATATTTCAAAACAGTGACGATGCTTTAACTTGCAGATGGTACATATATTGTTAGAACAGTCCCCTGGAGCTAGTTCTGACTCCACTTGAAGGGTACTTTGGCCACAAAATTGACAAAAGCCTCCTCTATTAATAAAGACAGATTTGAAAAGTGTTATCACCAGGAGCTTACAGTCAGTCCTCCACAAACCCTTACCTGCTGCACCTTGAGCTACATCAGCAATGTTTTCTGATCAAATGGAATAGGAACTTCTGTCTCATCGCATGTCTCTCTTCCAAAATGGTCAGCCCCACACTCGGTACTTGGCAGCTGAGACGGAAATCTAAGTGGGAGAGCACCTCCTGGACACTTGGGGCCTCTTATCAGAACAGGGAATGCCAACTTTCATTCTTTGAGTTTATGAGTTGCCATGGGGCACACCCTTCAATTCTTGTCCAACCACCCTACCCTCTGAGGAGTCTCTGAGGAGGCTGTTTTGTCCTGAGGAACTGGCCAAAGGGCCTTAGATGTGGCAGAGCCTCATCAACTATAAGCTGATCCATTTCTCACTGCTCACCCATGAAGCTCTTCCCAGTACACTAGTTGGGAAGTTCTGCTTTAGCGACCAACTAGTATGTCTCCATGACTTTCTTTCACAGGTTTCAGTGTTCTCCAATTTTCTTAGGCAAGAGCTAGAGAGCAGCAAATTCTGGACTAGGAACTCTCACAAAATGTCTGTTTTCATGTAGTCCAGCTGACTGATGACTTCATCTATCTGTTCATTTGACAACTACTGACCAAGTGCTCATTCTGTCCAGACACTAAAATAATCTAAATAGGTTGCAAGTGGAGTTGAGGAGAGGTTCTAGGAGCCTTCACTTAGGCACTGGGAGTCTGGAATCTTAACTCTACACTAGAGCAATGGCACCACCCCCTACCCCATGTGTGCCAAGTCACTTCAGTTGTGTCCTACTCTTTGAGACTCAAGGACTGTAGCCCTCCAGGCTTCTCTGTCCATGGGATTCTCTAGGCAAGAATACTGGAGTGGGTTGCCATGCCCCCATCCAGGGGATCTTCCCAACTCAGGGATCGAACCCACATCTCTTATGTCTCCTGCATCAGCAGGTGGGTTCTTTACTACTAGCACTGCCTGGGAAGGCCATCACCCCTACCCCACATCATATCAAATATCAAACCAGCTAACCAGTGACAACCCACACTTGCTTTTCCCAGGATGTGTGTTACCTCTCCAATAGTTGATATCTAAGGCCTATATTTCTCTGGACATGACTTATATATTGATACTAAGTGAGGGGAAATACCCAAGTGTCAAGACATCTTCAAAACCTGGATCCTTTAGTACTTCAGCCCTATAATTTCATGATGTCTAGCCCTCTCAAAGAGAATCTGCAAGGGGAACAATGGACAGAAGACTGAATATCAAGTTGACCTACTCTATCTTCCCTGGTGAAGTCCCTCCTCCCCACCCCTGTGCCCTAGCCTTGAAATATTGTAGCCAAGGGAGGGCTCATGTGGCTTATTTCTCTTGGGGCTTTTGGGCTTCAACCAAGTAATAAAACCTGCCCAATTTCCTACAAACCAAGTTAGGCTTCATTCTCTTAAGAACCCCAAAGATCTATGAAATAGGGTTTTTGAATCTTATCTTCAGAGTACATTAACAGAGACGATATGCTCTCAAGGGCAGATGCACAGATGGCAAAGTTGACCATCTCATCTTTCCTAAGTCCATAGGATGTTAGATTACAGCTCAACCTAATAGCTCACCACTGCCCACACATACAATATATACTTTAATAGCTCCCTGCTCTTTTTTTACTACTCATTCTCCAAGACCTGGAAACAAAGTCACCCACATGTGAAGTAAAGCCCTCCTCACCACCCTTCTTTCCCTGTACTCATTGTTCTTGAAATCCTACAGTACTTTGGGTATTTCTTCAAGGCACTCAACACATTGTACTTTAATAACTTGCTTTATGTGTCTTAGTGCCACACTGAGTGGAGAACTCATTGCATCCCTCAAGGGCTTGTACATGGGCTGAGAATGTACACATTACCTTCTCTATTTAACGGCTAGAAACCAACCTCCCATTTCTAGATCAGTTACACTTCTGCCTCTAGAGCATACTTGTATATATTTTCTTGATCCTGACATCCTGACACTTTTCTACTCTTGTCTTCTGGACTTTCTTGCAGGCTGGATCCCAGGACTCCTCCAGACTCCGCCAGTAACTGCCAAGTAGATGGCAACTGCTACTCTGCTGCCCCCTAGGGGAACACGGCCATCATAGACAGGCTTTGGTCTACTGAAGATGAACCTGATTAAGATGAACTTTATCCAAGCTATTGATGGACCTACAAGAAAAAATGTTTATCTCTGTGAACAACTGCAAGTAGTAGATACAATACTAACTGAGCCTCAGGGTTGAAACTGTTTTCCATAATTCGGAGCTAATCTCTTAGCCTCTCAGACACTGGCAATGGTATTGGGATACATCAATGTCAGTTGGGCTTCCTCACTATCTGGACATTTTCTTTCTGGTTAATCTTCAACACTTTCAAATAATTTCTCCAAAATGTTTGATTCCAGAAGAAGCATAAATGATGAAACACTAGGTTTACTCTTTTGGCCTTCCCTTTAGTTTCACCTTCTATTCCTATTAGCCAATAGAAAAGCAAAATTAAAGTTATGTGGAAAGAATCTTAATTGTTGGGTATCCTTTCTAATTAAACTATCTCCCATACAATGCCTATAAAGTGCTCTGAAAGTCATTAGTGAAAGTAACCTCTTGTACAGAAATGCAAAATATTTTCTATCTTAGAGAAGACAAGGAACTTTAAGTACATGCATTCCAATAATCATCACAGAAAGAACAGAAACAAAAGAATTGAATATAGATGGAGTGGAGGGTGAAGACATTTATACATCACTAGAGATTCACATGGAGAAGGCAATGGCAACCCACTCCAGTACTCTTGCCTGGAAAATCCTATGGACAGAGGAGCCTGGTGGGCTGAAGTCCATGGTGTCGCTACAAGTTGGACACGACTGAGTGACTTCACTTTCACTTTTCACTTTCATGCATTGGAGAAGGAAATGGCAACCTACTCCAGTGTTCTTGCCTGGAGAATCCCAGGGACAGGGGAGCCTGGTGGGCTGCCGTCTATGGGGTTGTGCAGAGTCGGACACGAGTGAAGTGACTTAGCAGCAGCAGCAGCAGAGATTCACAATAAAGCCTGAAGAGAAATTAGAATAGATTCTTGTAATGTTTTAAGTTCTAAACTGGGAAAAATGTTATTCCTAAATTTAACATTATCTAACTGTTGCAGTCCTTTAATGGACCAGAACCTGGCAGTCTGGAGTCGATAAAAAGTGAAAGAGAGAAAGAAGCTAATATTCCCTGGTTTATGCAGAGAACCAATAAAACCCTTGAACAGGGCTTGCACCACTCACGAAGGCACAGGGCGCCCTCTCGAGAGGGTCTTGGAAGCCCGGGCAGGAGAATGAGTTCAGCAGGTTTTTATGCTCCAGAGAATTAGCTGGAGAGGGGGGGAGAGAGAGACAAAGAAAGACATAGGGACCCAAGCCTCTGGTGGAGGAAGGGTGCTTTAATGATCTTTCTGTGAGTATATATAGGTTGTTGTACAAGAAATTTCTTTTACGGTGATAAAGATCAGAAAACCAAATGTACAGCAACCATTACCAAGGGAAAGGGATTAATAGTGGTCACAAAGTCAGGAGACAATCCATATCTCAAGAAAGAAGATCGAGACTAAGCAGTTTTGTCGTAAGGAGAATACTCACTGAAGGAGATTCAAGCCTGTCTCATCCTATGACCTCAGTCCTGGGAGTGGCATGCCGTTCCACTCGTTTCTGTTGCCAGAAACTGACAAGGAACAGAGGATTTATGAGAAACAGCATGTAGGAATCCTCCTGTTAAACATTCCCTGACATCTAACTTTGCAATTAGTGTATGTGGCAGTCAGTAAAGAAGCATATCCACGTACAGGAAAAACATATTCTGAGATCATTGGTCAAATCCAAGATTATGGACCTTTTTCTACTAAAATGAGGATATCACAAAATCATAAGTCATGACAAACCCATCTCTTGCCTCCCCAAAGGACATCATCCATTAATGAAACTATATGTCACTGAACTGACAGAAGAGTACACTTGAAACGTACATAGATAACACAGAAAGAACCAAAACACCTCATACACCTTCTTCACAGCAACACCAAAGCTAAGCAAGGACAATCTAAGACATTTAACAATGAACAGAATTTGGCAGGCTACATCAAAGTGACTGCAAGAATCAAACAGGATTTAAGAATGAAAATATTTAGCTAATGAAAGTCCATGAAACAACAATCAATGTAAAGAAAACTGTACCCAAATACACCAATATGAATTCAAAACAATGAAAGAAAATTTTGAAGATATGTAAGAGCATTTAAACTCCACAATTTAAAAATCCAGAGTAAAAATAAACAAAGAAACAGTGAGACTGTGAGACAAAAGCGAACTGAAGCTAGCAAAGATTAGAAAAGATAAAATCTTCTCAGAGTAGCATTATATTACAAGGTGCCCAAAGAATTAAACTAAAAGCATAAGAAAACAACTGAACAATTATACTTTTAAAACAATATCTTTTACAATAGCATCAAAAAGTCTATTGTCTAGGAATAAATCTAATTAAAATATGTGCAAGCTCTGTAATTAAAACTGTCAAATATGATTGAGAGAAATTAAAGACAACCTTATAATGCAGAGATAAACCATATTTAAAGATTGAAAGATGCAATATTTTAAATTGCATCTTCTTCCTAAATTACTAAATATTCTTCTCCACAAACTAATTTGCAGATTCACCACCATCGCAATCAATCCCAGCAAGTTGTAGATTTTCAACTTTACATGGAAATGCATAAAACCTAGAATAGGCTTTGAAGACCAACAAATTTAAAAGTCTTACATTTCCAGGCTTCAGGACTTACTTTAAAGCCACAGCAATTCACAAAGTGTGGCACTGTCTTACTCTGTACCTAAACTCTGCATGGTACAGGAGCACCTGTCTTCAGCAAGGTGCCCTTGCTGAAGCACACGCACCCCAGCCCCTCATTCTAATAAAAACCTCCCTCCGGGCAAACCTGGAGAATCAAAACTGACTGTATCTTCTGTGTTTATATAACAGGAGCAAGAGGCCTTAACCACAAGAAACTGGCACAAACTGGCTGAACTTTAAAACTGGAACAAGAGTTGTTCTACAGCTTATTACCATCTCATTGTAATAAGATCTCCACTGCCTGCACCATGGGTGTCAAACCCACTTCCAACTCAGATGCTGAAGGACCATACAAGGGCAGAAGACAAGTGTGAACTGCACTTTGGGAAACTGTCACCCATTTCAATGAATCAGGATGACAATACACCCTCACTCCGTATAACCTCCTAAACCCTTGCCTATAAAAAGCTTGGCCCCCACTTGTAATCTGGGGAAAAGTGCCTTCAGAGAGTGAGCTCCCCTTTCTCGAGTTCTTGGCCAATGAATAAGGTTTTCAGTTGGCTGCTACAAAAATTAATTTTACCTTATTGATGAGAACAATAAAGGTAACAGCATTCAACATAGAAAGGAGAAATCAACCATAAAACAGAAAAAGGTATCTAGAAATATGTGTGTGTTTCTGTAAAATCACTTGGTTTTCAACAAAGGTACCTTTGCAGTTCACCAGAGATTGAATGAGCTTTTAAAAAAATGGTACTGGGTCAACTGGATAGTCACATGGAAAAAAAAATATATCTTAACCCACTACCTCAGATGCAAGTTGTAATTTGAAATATAGCATAAATCTGAATGGCAAAGATGAAACAATAAAACTTTTAAAAGAAATGAGAATATCTTTATGACATTTGAGGTAGGGAAAGATATCTTTATAATCATAAAAGAAAAGAACTAGAGAAATTGGACTTTGTTACAATTCGGTTCAGTTGTTCAGTCGTGTCCAACTCTTTGTGACCCCATGGACTGCAGCACGCCAGGCTTCCCTGTCCACCATCAACTCCCAGAGCTTGCTCAAACTCATGTCCATCAAGTCAGTGATGTCATCCAACCATCTCATCCTCTGTCATCCCCTTCTCCTCCTGCCTTCAATCTTTCCCAGCATCAGGGTCTTTTCTAGTGAGTCAATTTTCGCATGATGTGGCCAAAGTATTGGAGTTTCAGCTTCAGCATCAGTCTTTCCAATGAATATTCAGGACTGATTTCCTTTAGGATGGACTGGTTGGATCTCCTTGCAGTCCAAGGGACTCTCAAGAGTCTTCTCCAACACCACAGTTCAAAAGCATCAATTCTTCGGCACTCAGCTTTCTTTATAGTCTAACTCTCACATCCATACATGACTACTGGAAAAACCATAACTTTGCCTAGATGGACCTTTGTCGGCAAAGTAATGTCTGCTTTTTAATATGCTGTGCAGGTTGGTCATAGCTTTTCTTCCAAGGAGCAAGCGGCTTTTAATTTCACGGCTGCAATCACTACCTGCAGTGATTTAGGGGCCCCAAAAAATAGTCATCCACTGTTTCCATTGTTTGCCCATCCATTTGCCATGAAGTGATGGGACCGGATGCCACGATATTAGTTTTCTGAATGTTGAGCTTTAAGCCAACTTTTTCACTCTCCTCTTTCACTTTCATCAAGAGGCTCTTTAGTTCTTCTTCGTTTTCTGCCATAAGGGTGGTGTCATCTGCATATCTGAGGTTATTAATATTTCTCCCAGCAATCTTGATTCCAGCTTGTGCTTCATCCAGCCTGGCATTTCGCATGATATACTCTGCATATAAGTTAAATAAGCAGGGTAACAATATACAATCTTGACGTACTCCTTTCCCTATTTGGAACCAGTTTTGTTACAATTACGCATCTGTATATCGAAGACATTATTAGGAGAGTGAAAAGACAAGATATATACTGAGAAAAATGTTGACATTTATATGGTAAAGGACTCACTTCTGAAATATATAGGGAATTCATATATTAATAAGGAAAAACCCAAAGACAAAACAGTTTCAATAAGGGACAAATAAGTTATATAGGCAGTTTACCTAAGAAGATATACAAATATACAATCAGCATAAGAAAAATTATTCTACATTTTTAATAGAAAATGCAAACTTAAATGGCAATAAGATACCAATCAATATACACTAAAATGACCACAAATAAATATATTAGCAATATCATATGTTGGCAAAGATGTGAAAAAACTGGAAATTTCACACATTGCCATGGAAGTATAAATTGGCCAACCCTTTAGATAATTATTTGGAATTATCTAACCATCTGAATCAGAAATTCTACTACTATGTGTAGAATAGACTCAGGCATACACATACACACCCTCAGCCGCTCAGTCAAGTTCGACTCTTTGTGACCCTATGTACTGTAACCCACCAGGCTCCTCTGTCCATGGGGTTTTTCAAGCAGGAATAATGGAGTGGGTTGCCATTTCCTCCTCCAGGTGTGTATGTGTGTGGGTGTGTGTCTGTGCGTGTGTGTAGTATACACACACCTGCAAGTGGAACATGTATAAAATGTACACAGGAGCTTTACTCCTAACCTTTAAAAGCTGTTAAAACCAGGCAAAATTTGGAAACTCTAATGTTACCAGATGGATTACAAACATAAATGTAAAAAGACTATAAACCATTTAGAAGATAATATAGGAAAATAGCTTTAACCATCAGGTCAAAGAGATTTTTGTACATGATGAAAAGTTTGATAAGCTTTATGTTACAATAAAATTAAGAACTACTTATCAAAAGATATTAAGAGGATAAAAACACATGTCACAGAGAAGGAGAAGATATTTGAAATACTTAAAACAATTCTACTCCAGGATTTATGTGCAAAAATATGTGTGCATATGAGTATGAGGAGGCATGGAGAAGAATGTTTGTAATAGTATTATTTATAATAACTGAAAAACTAGAAAGAAGTCAAATATTTGTTATCAAAATAAGTTCATCTTACCTGACATGCAGCAAGCCAAAACACTAAGACACCAAGCAAGGAGGCAAGTCTCAGATCAGCATCCCTTAAGGACCAGTAAGGAACTCGGGGTATTTATGGGATAAAGAAGCAGGATGTTCAGAGGCATGGGGAGCGTGCAGGGTGTGACTCAGGGCAGGTGATTGGGGAAAGATGTGATAATAGTCATTTTGCGCAGGTGTAACTAAGCTATAGGCCTTCCAAGGCCACGAGGACCCTTACGCGCATACCCAATTGGAGGGTCAGTGATCCTATCCAGTTTTAACCAGTTCAGCTCCAAACTAGCCTCAGCTGACTCCAGGTTCCTGGAAAACATCTCTCCAGCAAGCATCTTATTGTTTAGAGTATGGGCAGCTTGGAGTACATGCAAGTTTTTTTGTAGCAACTGTAAAAACAACCTTGACTGTGAAGGCGCCATGTTACAGGTGAAACAATTTAGCTAATAATTACCTATGGTCTCATGTTCACCAGGGCTTCCCAGGTGGCTTACTGGTGAAGAATGTGCCTGCTAATGCAGGAGCTGCAGGAGACTCCAGTTCAATCCTTGGGTCAGGATGATCCCCTGGAGAAGGAACTGGCAACACACTCCAGTATTCTTGCCCAGGGAAATCCCATGGACAGAGGAGCCTGGTGGGCTACAGTCCATAGGGTCTCAAAGAGTTGGATATGACTGAGTTACTAAGAATACATGCATCAGTTCAGTTCAGTTCAGTTCAGTCACTCATTCATGTCTGACTCTTTGTAACCCCATGAATCGCAGCACACCAGGCCTCCCTGTCCATCACCATCTCTCAGAGTTCACTCAGACTCACATCCATTGAGTCAGTGATGCCATCCAGCCATCTCATCCTCTGTCGTCCCCTTCTCCTCCTGCCCCCAATCCCTCCCAGCATCACAGTCTTTTCCAATGAGTCAACTCTTCACATGAGGTGGCCAAAGTACTGGAGTTTCAGCTTTAGCATCATTCCTTCCAAAGAAATCCCAGGGCTGATCTCCTTCAGAATGGACTGGTTGGATCTCCTTGCAGTCGAAGGGACTCTCAAGAGTCTTCTCCAACACCACAGTTCAAAAGCATCAATTCTTCGGCGCTCAGCTATCTTCACAGTCCAACTCTCACATCCATACATGACCACTAGAAAAACCATAGCCTTGACTAGACGGATGTGTATTCTCCAATAATATATAGTTGAGTAAATAGTGGTGTATTTGTGTAATGGAATATCAGATAGCACTGGAAATTAACAAACAACTTTCTGAAACAGACAATTCTCACAAACTCAAAGGGAAGTAGAAGAAATTGGTACAAAAGAATGATTCCATTTATACAAAATTCAAAAACACAGTCAAACTAAACTATATTATCTAAAGGTGAAGCAGCATACAGAAATGCTACAAAGAAAGGTAAAGAAGAGATTATAACATTCAGCAATGTTACATTTGTTAGGGCAAAGGGGGTTGTAATTGGGAAGAAGCACAGATAGGTTTCCAGGGTACAGACAATGTTCTATTTCTTGATCTGTGTACTCAATCACTCACTGTGTCCAACTCTGCGATCCCATGGACTGTAGCCCACCAGTCTCCTCTGTCCATGGAATTTTCCAGACAAGAATACTGGAGTGGGTGGCCATTTCTTCCTCCAACCGATCTTCCCAACCCACGGATAGTCTCCTGAATTGGCAGACAAATTCTTTACCACGGAGCCCCTGGGAAGCCACATTTCTTGATCTGGGTGGCATTTAAATAGATGTTCAATTTCAAAAACTTTGTTAAAGTTAAGTTGTATATTTTATGCATGTTTCTAATGGGTATTACATTTCATAAAAAGGCTGAAAAAAACTAGTTTCACTATCTGTCTATAATTACATGCTTACTCTTGGAAATATCATCTCACTCAGTTAAAAACTCTAATCCCAAAGGCAGGAAATATTTTTAAAGTTCCCCTTTCACTATAAAATACAAAATAGGACAGAAAATTTTATCTCAATAATATCAGTGATAGAAAATTATATCTCCTTATTATTCTCATTACACAGCCTGTTTTTCTCTTCACCGGGAAAAAAAAATTCCAAGTAAATTGGGATAAAAGTGGACAAAGCTGGAAGGTTAGCAAAACAGAACAAAACGTCTTCATGAAGAAGCATCTCCTATAATTTTGTCAGGACCCACATACTGAGTTGGAAGGTGACACAATGGCCCTTTCCAGCTCCTCACTGAAAAAGGAAGGGTAGGAGCACAGAGTAAGAACTACTCAGTGACAGGATAACCCAAAAGAAAATTTAGTCACTACAGAATTTAGACCCAAACAATCAGATCATCACCCTCTATAGTAAAAACTATGCAAATTTAAAACTACTTTCTTCATAGACATTTGCAGTGATGAGATTGGATCCATGCCTTTTGGTTCACAGAGTGGTCCCCACACACAGAAGGCCGGCAAAGAGAGGAAGAAGAGGCAGGCCACTCCAGACAGGGTGGCAGTTTTAACTTAGGAGGCTTATCAAGATGAGTCGATCTCCACACCTGCCCACCACAGTCTTAAAAGTCCATGCAGAGGCCTTAATGGAGTTGTGATGTATTCAGCACAGACGATGCCAATACCATAATCCCAAGCCTTGCTTTCTCAAGGCTGCATCCTTGGCAAATGACTGCCACTGTGGGAATGGTGAGCCAAACGTATATTTCAAGGGCAAGGGAGGAATTGAGGAGCCTCCAAATGCCTGGGTCAAGCTCACCGGCCAACTAGAGGTTACTTCCTTTTGAGGACCTCCTCCAACTATGCCTTTTAGCCACCTTTGACTAGCTGTGTAGCCTAGGAAAAAACCATTCACTTTAAGCCTCATTTTTGTCAATTGTAAAATGAAGGAAATAATCTTCACCCTAACTCACCCCCAGGATGTTCTGAGAAGCAAATGAAAAAATAATTGCAAATTCATTTGATATGTAACAAAAGCATAAACACATGTGAGTTTTATAAGCTCTAAGGTGATTTTTACATATGTGGAGTGAGTGGTGGAAATCAACATGGGGTTTTTTCAAACAATTCAAACTAAAACGATGAATCACTGGCATCAGTAGTATTGCATAATATCCCTTGGGTGTACTGCGTTGGATAGAGATAAGACTGACAAATGCTGCTCTAAAAGTTATAGTGGGGGTCAGATAGCTAATCAATGACTCATCTGAAGAGTACAGCGGTCAACCTTCCAGAATTCGTTTAAGAAGTGATAACATTGAGAAAACTTGTCAAAAGAAAAACTCAGATTGTTTTGCCAATTTAGCCATTAATATCTGAGTATCTGTCAGTTTGTTCAGTTAAAATAAATTCTTGAGAAACTAGGAAGCAAAGAATATGTCTTACTTTAATATCCCCAGCACTGCACAATGTCTGGCATATGATGTTTATTAAATGACTGAATTAAGTGGATGGTTTTGTCTCTCTTATGCCCACTAAATCTATTAAAAACTTTAAAAATGCAAATGTAGCCCTCCCACAACATGGCATCAGTCCTGGTTGATTTTAATGGATTTTCTTTAAATATTCAAGGAATAGATCATTATTAATATTTAAACACTCTAAATGGATTTTTAATGGCAATCTTTCTAATCAATTTCACAGGGCCAGTCTTAACTTGATATTAAATTTTTCTCTATCACTGTAGTCACTATCAACAAACTATATAATGGAATAAGAGTGGAAATCACATTTTCAGGAATGGGGATCTCTGAAGAAAATCAGAAAACTTTACTGATGTACTGACATAACGGAAATAAATTCCATATTTCTAAAAGGGTGTAAAATACTAATCAATGTAACAGACTGCCTCAAAAATAACTGAAAAGGCTGGGACAAATTTTGGAAAAAAAAAGAAAAATAAACTTACTACTTCATAAAATAAAACATATATTCAAGATCCAATAATTAAGACACTGTGGATCTGAAACAGAATGACAGATAAGTGGAATAGAATGGTACACTGAGCTCCAAAAGGTCTACTTCAGACTTTAATACCTTTTGTGATATAACAATGAGAAAAAGACAGATATAAACAATGGTAGGAGGTAAACAGACTAACTTTTCATGAATATAGTAAATTAAACATTCAAGACAGCCATATACAAAAACTCCAGTAGAATTACAGAAGTAAGTCTTCAAAAAATGTATAAAATAAAACATAAAAAGAAAATATATGTGAGCATTCTTACAATAAAATGCCTTTCTAAGAATAACTTTAACATTAGTAATCATAAGTGAAAAGATAAGTAGATTTCAGGTAAAGAAAAATTCAATACTTCTCTATATGAAGAAACAATAATAGCTAAAGAGCTGTAAAATGGTGAGGTAAAGATATCTTCACAAACGTTTTTTTTTTTTTTAAACTTTACAAATTGTATTAGTTTTGCCAAATATCAAAATGAATCCACCACAGGTATACATGTGTTCCCCATCCTGAACCCTCCTCCCTCCTCCCTCCCCATACCATCCCTCTGGGTCATCCCAGTGCACCAGCCCCAAGCATCCAGTATCGTGCATTGAACCTGGACTGGCGACTCGTTTCATACATGATATTATACATGTTTCAATGCCATTCTCTAAAATCCTCCCACCCTCTCCCTCTGCAACAGAGTCCATAAGACTGTTCTATACATCAGTGTCTAAAGCAAACAATTGAAAGCAACAACTGAAGTGAGGAAAAAAAAAGTCCTTTTTGAGACAAAACTAGGAAACACCGATGCCCCAAGTCACATATTTTTGAAGAATTCCTGCCAGGAATGGTGGAGATTGGACCAAGGAAGGGAGGAAGCAGAGGGAGCATACTCACTACAGAGCTCAAGTGGGAGCAGCTGATTCTAAACTATGAGGGACACGAAAGGGGACAAAATCAATGAGCTTGAGTGTGGAGAGGAGGAAGCAGAATCTGAGAGCCTCATTGGGAAAGGGAAGATTATGTGTTTAGTCCTGTCCAATTCTTTGTAGCTCGCCACACTCCTCTGCCCATGGAATTTTCCAGGGAAGAATACCTGAGTGGGTTGCCATTTCCTACTTCCGGGGACCTTGCTGCCCCTGGGATCAAATCTGGTCTCCTGCATTGGCAGGTGGACTCTTTACCATGAGCACCCCCTGGGTAGCCCTCAGAGCCTCACTGAATCTCCTTTAATATCACAGAGAAGCAAAGGAAGTAAGGACAAATGAGGAAAGAGATAGAAGAAAAGAAGCTTCCAATAGCCAACACTTGCTACAATGTACAGGGTTGGAAAGAATCTGTGATGAGGAAGAAGCTCAGCAGTTGCTAATCTTTCTCAGCCAAAACGAACAGGACTCAACCCCATACAACAACAAACCCTGTTTCATGCAGGCTTCATTCTGTGACACAGAGAATTCCTGGGTTTTCCACACTTCCCTATTACAAACAACTTGCCCAAGAATTTACCTCATTCAAAAACCAAGGTACTTGCTGTGGGTTGGGACCTCATGATGTAATTTTTATGAAAACTTCCTGAAAAAAAACCACACCCACCCACCATTATAGGAAGGGAAAAGACATGGACAATATTTTCAGCAAGATCCCTCCAACAGTATTTGTGACCAAGCCATCAATAGCAGTAGAGCCTGTATGAAATAACTGCTGTGTCATGGAAGTTAACTACTATACCCTAAAAGATATCAAAACTAAAAAATTATCAACAAGTGCTCATTCATAAGAAGAGAAATACCATCCTGATGAAAAACTAGTATGGACTGTTCTGAGAAATAGCAACAAGCATAGGCTTTCACAAGGTCAAAGTTCTGGTAACCACAACAACAGCAGCAAGAGTCATGTGGATGAAAAAGTGCTAAGGCTGTCTGGGCCCTTGAAAATTTCATCAGAAATAACAACCAAGAATTATTTTCCTGAAGGATAAAGCCCTATCTTGAGAGAAAAATATTATAAACACACCAAATCGAGCAGAGCAAGGACAATGAAAATTCAAAGAGCAAAGTCTCTAAAGAAGCAGATCCCAGAAAGCAGTGGGACAGCAAAACAGAGTCTAAAGTTTGACTTTGGAAATATGCTGTTACTACAAATTTGGTAATGTTTCTTCATGAATTGAACCAAAAATAACAGGGCAAAACAGCACTAATACATGAAGCTTATTCAATACTAAAGTCATTTCAGTGACAACTAATGTTTGAGTCTCACGTACCTTCAAACTACTTTATTCACTTCCCATGTTGGCCAAAGATAAAACATAAAATGATATTCTACTTCCACACAAATCTGTAGCAGACATATTCCCTAAGTTCAAACTACAGTTCCAGAAGCATTTTCCAGACTTCTGGCAAAGGAGAAAAGGAAAGGTATACCCATTAGAATGTAGAGTTCCAAGGAACAGCAAGGAGAGATAAGAAAGCCTTCCTCATCAATCAGTGCAAAGAAATAGAGGAAAACAATAGAATGGGAAAGACTAGAGATCTCTTCAAGAAAATTAGAGATACCAAGGGAACATTTCATGCAAAGATGGGCACAATAAAGGACAGAAATGGTATGGACCTAACAGAAGCAGAAGATATTAAGAAGAGATGGCAAGAATACACAGAACTATACAGAAGAGATCTTCATGACCCAGATAATCACGATGATGTGATCATTCACCTAAAGGGAGACATCCTGGAATGTGAAGTCAAGTGGGCCTTAGGAGACATCACTACGAACAAAGCTAGTGGAGGTGATGGAATTCCAGTTGAGCAATTTCAAATCCTAAAAGATGATGCTGTGAAAGTGCTGCACTCAATATGCCAGCAAATTTGGAAAACTCAGCAGTGGCCACAGGACTGGCCACTGAGAAATATGTATGCAGGTCAAGAAGCAACAGTTAGAACTGGAAATGGAACAACAGACTGGTTCCAAATTGGGAAAGGAGTATGTCAAGGCTGCATATTGTCACCCTGCTTATTTAACTTATATGCAGAGTACATCATGCAAAATGCTGGACTGTATGAAGCACAAGCTGGAATCAAGATTGCTGGGAGAAATATCTATTACCTCAGATATGCAGATGACACCACCCTTATGGCACAAAGTGAAGAGAACTAAAGAGTCTCTTAATGAAAGTAAAAGAGGAGTGTGAAAAAGTTGGCTTAAAACTCAACATTCAGGAAACTAAAATCATGGCATCTGGTCCCATTACTTCATGGCAAATAGATGGGGAAACAGTGGAAACAGTGAGAGACTTTATTTTGGGGGGTTCTAAAATCACTGCAGATGGTGACTGCAGCCATGAAAAAAAAAAAAAAAAAGACGCTTACTCCTTGGAAGAAAAGCTATGATCAACCTAGATAGCATATTAAAAAGTAGAGACATTACTTTGCCAATAAAGGTCCGTCTAGTCAAAACTATGGTTTTTCCAGTTGTCATGTATGCATGTGAGAGTTGGACTATAGAGAAAGTTGAGCACCAAAGAATTGATGCCTTTGAACTGTGGTGTTGGAGAAAACTCTTGAGAGTCCCACAGCAAGGAGATCCAACCAGTCCATCCTAAAGGAAATCAGTCCCGAATATTCATCAGAAGGACTGATGCTAAAGCTGAAACTCAAATACTTTGGCAACCTCTTGTGAAGAACTGACTCACTAGAGAAGACCCCAATGCTGGGAAAGATTGAAGGCAGGAGGAGAAGGGGATGACAGAGGATGAGCTGGCTGGATGGCATCACTGACTCGATGGACATGAGTTTGAGTAAACTCCGGGAGTTGGTGATGGACAGGCAGGCCTGGCGTGCTGCGGCTCACGGGGTCGCAGTTGGACACAACGGAGAGACTGAACTGAACTGTGTATGAAAGACTGGAACTACGTTTATTATCTTTTCTTCCCATACGTGGCCCCTCCATAACTCCCTCATTCTACAACAATTTCCCAACCATCCTCATAATTTTATAAATCTTCTTAATCTTCAAAGCCTTCCCTAAACATTTCAGCCCAAAATTTCTCCCTAAACTCAACTCCTGTAATAACTATTATCTGGTCTTTTATTTGACCCTTTCTGTATACATCTTTTCCTGCTTATTCTATTTCCTCTAACACAACCAGTGTCTCCCTGTGTATGACATAAACTTCTTGAGGTAAAAAGTTACATCTTAGAGTGCAATCTGCAGCCATGGTTCGCAATACTTGAAACATTGGAAAATGTTAGCTGACAAACTACTTGAGTAGGTATTTTTTAGTTACAAACATAAAAATAATAAATGAAGGACTATGGCAAGACTCATCCACACTCTGCTCTTACAAATTTAATTCAACCAATATTTCCTAGGCATTTCCTTACTTTTGGCTAGTCATAGGGAGAAACCTGAAATCTCCTCTATTCCCAGAAAATAAAATGTAAGGTAGAATTGTTTCCTGCAATGGTTTTCAACTAGAGGCAGTTTTGCTCCCCAGGGATCTCAGTACTATCTGAAGTTTTTGTTTCTGAGAACTAGAAGGAGCAGGATGCTACTGACATATAGTGAACAGAGCAAAAGGAGGCTGTCAGGCACCCTACAATGCACAGGGCAGCTGTCCACAACAAAGGATTATCTGACTCGAAATGTCAATAGTACCATGGCTGAGAAACTGTAATTTACTGTGCCAATGTTGGGCTGAGATATATGAAAAGAGTTTTCAATATTTTTCATCTTCTAAATTATTAAGTTTTCACCTGATTTATATTTTATATCTGCAAATCTAGGGTTGATGTTCTCCCCTTCCATTCACTCCCATTTCATTAAACTAAAAAGTTCATGAAGCTAAAAACTGGTTCTCCTCTCTCTTTGAGGTGCTCAATAATTGTTTGTTGAATGGATAAGTAAGTACTGAAATATTACTTATTTCATTAATGAAAGTGCATTCTTCCTGCACTCCCCCAACACTACCGGTTTAACACTTGCTTTCTGTAACAACTGACCTTTCAATAATCTTGATGAAACTTTAGAGACAGTCACATCACATGCTTCTTAATATTCAAGACAGTGGCAACTTTCCTTCAAGTAATTTCTATAGGAAATTCTAATACGTAAGGCAAATAAAATAAGAGATGCTTCATTGAGTCAATGCAAGGGATCCAGAGGCTGACTGCCAGTCCATCCCTAAGGTTAACACTGAAAAAACCAACCCACTCAAATTACACTCAAGTAACAAAAAACAAGTACGACAGTAGGTGTTGCAAGAGGGCATCAGAGGGCAGACACACTGAAACCATAATCACAGAAAACCAGTCAATCTAATCACACTAGGACCACAGCCTTGTCTAACTCAATGAAACTAAGCCATGCCTGTGGGGCCACCCAAGATCGGTGGGTCATGGTGGAGAGGTATGACAGAATGTGGTCCGCTGGAGAAGGGAATGGCAAACCACTTCAGTATTCTTGCCTTGAGAACCCCATGAACAGTATGAAAAGGCAAAATGGTAGGATACTGAAAGAGGAACTCCCCAGGTCAGTAGAGGCCCAATATGCTACTGGAGATCAGTGGAGAAATAACTCCAGAAAGAATGAAGGGATGGAGCCAAAGCAAAAACAATACCCAGTTGTGGATGTGACTGGTGATAGAAGCAAGGTCTGATGCTGTAAAGAGCAATATTGCATAGGAACCTGAAATGTCAGGTCCATGAATCAAGGCAAATTGGAAGTGGTCAAACAGGAGATGGCAAGAGTGAATGTCGACATTCTAGGAATCAGCGAACTAAAATGGACTGGAATGGGTGAATTTAACTCAGATGACCATTATATCTACTACTGAGGGCAGGAATCTGCAGTAGAAGAAATGGAGTAGCCATCATGGTCAACAAAAGTGTCCGAAATGCAGTACTTGGATGCAATCTCAAAAACGACAGAATGATCTGTTTGTTTCCAAGGCAAACCATTCAATATCACAGTACTCCAAGTCTATGCCCCAACCAGTAATGCTGAAGAAGCTGAAGTTGAACAGTTCTATGAAGACCTACAAGACCTTTTAGAACTAACACCCAAAAAAGATGTCCTTTTCATTATGGGGGACTAGAATGCAAAAGTAGGAAGTCAAGAAACACCTGGAGTAACAGGCAAATTTGGCCTTGGAATATGGAATGAAGCAGGGCAAAGGCTAATAGAATTTTGCCAAGAAATTGCACTGGTCATAGCAAACACCCTCTTCCAAAAACACAAGAGAAGACTCTACACATGGACATCACCAGATGGTGAACACCAAAATCAGATTGATTATATTCTTTGCAGCCAATGATGGAAAAGCTCTATACAGTCAACAAAAACAAGACCAGGAGCTGACTATGGCTCAGATCATGAACTCCTTATTGCCAAATTCAGACTTAAATTGAAGAAAGTAGGGAAAACCACTAGACCATTCAGGTATGACCTAAATAAAATACCTTATGATTATACAGTGGAAGTGAGAAATAGATTTAAGGATTAGATCTGATAGATAAGAGTGCCTGATGAACTATGGATGGAGGGTTGTAACATTGTATAGGAGACAGGGATCAAGACCATCCCCATGGAAAAGAAATGCAAAAAAGCAAAATGGCTGTCTGAGGAGGCCTTACAAATAGCTGTGAAAAGAAGAGAAGCGAAAGCAAAGGAGCAAAGGAAAGATATAAGCATATGAATGCAGAGTTCCAAAGAAAAGAAGAGGTAAGAAAGCCTTCCTCAGCCATCAATGCAAAGAAATAGAGGAAAACAACAGAATGGGAAAGACTAGAGATCTCTTCAAGAAAATTAGAGATACCAAGGGAACATTTCATGCAAAGATGGGCTCGATAAAGGACAGAAATGGTATGGACCTAACTGAAGCAGTAGATATTAAGAAGAGGTGGCAGGATACACAGAAGAACTGTACAAAAAGATCTTCATGACCCAGATAATCACGATGGTGTGATCACTGACCTAGAGCCAGACATCCTGGAATGTGAAGTCAAGTGGGCCTTAGAAAGCATCACTATGAACAAAGCTAGTGGAGGTGATGGAATTCCAGTTGAGCTATTCCAAATCCTGAAAGATGATGCTGTGAAAGTGCTTCACTCAATATGCCAGCAAATTTGGAAAACTCAGCAGTGGCCACAGTTTTCATTCCAATCCCAAAGAAAGGCAATGCCAAAGAATGCTCAAACTACTGCACAATTGCACTCATCTCACACGCTAGTAAAGTAGTGCTCAAAATTCTCCAAGCCAGGCTTCAGCAATATGTGAACCGTGGACTTCCAGATGTTCAAGCTGGTTTTAGAAAAGGCAGGGGAACCAGAGATCAAATTGCCAACATCCGCTGGATCATGGAAACAGCAAGAGATTTCCAGAAAAACATCTATTTCTGCTTTATTGACTATGCCAAAGCCTTTGACTGTGTGGATCACAATAAACTGTGGCAAATTCTTCAAGAGATGGGAATACCAGACCACCTGACCTGCCTCTTGAGAAACCTATATGCAGGTCAGGAAGCAACAGTTAGAACTGGACATGGAACAATGGACTGGTTCCAAATAGGAAAAGGAGTACGTCAAGGCTGTATATTGTCACCCTGCTTATTTAACTTATATGCAGAGTACATCAGGAGAAATGCTGGGCTGGAAAAAGCACAAGCTGGAATCAAGATTGCTGGGAGAAATATCAATAACCTCAGATATGCAAATGACACCACCCTTATGGCAGAAAGTGAAGAGGAATTAAAAAGCCTCTTGATGAAAGTGAAAGAGGAGAGTGAAAAAGTTGGCTTAAAGATCAACATTCAGAAAACTAAGATCATGGCATCTGGTCCCATCACTTCTTGGGAAATATATGAGGAAACAGTGTCAGACTTTATTTTTCTGGGCTCCAAAATCACTGCAGATGGTGACTGCAGCCATGAAATTAAAAGACACTTACTCCTTGGAAGAAAAGTTATGACCAACCTAGATAGCATATTAAAAAGCAGAGACATTACTTTGACAACAAAAGTCCGTCTAGTCAAGGCTATGGTTTTTCCAGTGGTCATGTATGGATGTGAGAGTTGGACTGTGAAGAAAGTTGAGTGCCGAAGTATTGATGCTTTTGAACTGTGGTGTTGGAGAAGACTCTTGAGAGTCTCTTGGACTGCAAGGAGATCCAACCAGTCCATTCTGAAGGAGATCAGCCCTGGGATTTCTTTGGAAGGAATGATGCTAAAGCTGAAACTCCAGTACTTTGGCCACCTCATGCGAAGAGTTGACTCATTGGAAAAGACTCTGACGCTGGGAGGGATTGGGGGCAGGAGGAGAAGGGGACCACAGAGGATGAGATGGCTGGATGGCATCACTGACTTGATGGACGTGAGTCTGAGTGAACTCCAGGAGTTGGTGATGGACATGTAGGCCTGGTGTGCTGCGATTCATGGGGTTGCAAAGAATCGGATATGACTGAGCGACTGAACTGAACTGAACTGAACAAAAAAGAAAATTGAAGCTGAAAGAGAAAGTAACTAAAGTCAGAAGGCTAGATAGAGGCAGATTACTAAATGAAGCTGCATTCATTAAGCACCCTAAAAGACACAGGCTTCCCTGATGGCTCAGTGGTAAAGAATCTGCCTGCCAATGCAGGAGACACAGGTTCGATCCCTGGGTTGGGAAGATCCCTTGGAGTACGAAATGGCAACCCACTCCAGTATTCTTGCCTGAGAAATCCCACAGACAGAGGAGCTTGGTGGGCTACAGTTCATGGGGTCACATGAGTCAGACAAGACTTAGTGACTAAACAGCTACTTAATATTTTACTATGCTAATATATTTGTGTGTTTTTATATATGAGAATCTAGGGCTGATGCCCGTCCACCACCACATTCATCATCTAACAACCATGAGATCCCTCTTCACATGGGAATTTAAAACCTGGACAAAATCTGTGGATCAACTAGCCATAGAGACATTTCTTTATGAATCGTTCTTTCTAGTGAGACAGGTACTTCTGTGAGATCAATTTAGACAGGAAAAAAATTTTTTAGGGCTTCCTTGGTGGCTCAGTGGTAAAGAATTTGTCTGCCAGTTAGGAGACATGGGTTCAATCCCCGATAGGTGAAGATCCCACATGCTGCAGAGCAATTAAACCTGTGTGCCCGAACTATGGAGCCCATGTGTTGCAACTTCTGAAGCTCGAGTACCCTAGGGACCATGATCCACAAGAGAAGCCTGATTATATGACTCCATTTATATGAATTGTCCAGAGAAAACAAATATATAGAGACAAAGAAGATTTGAGGTTGCCTGTGGCTGGGAGGGCTGGAAGGAAATAGGGATTAACTCTTAAGAGGCGTGGGTTTTCTTTTATGGTGATAAAACTGTTCTAAAACTGATTGTAGAGATGACTGTGAGAGTCAGTAAATATACTAAAAGCCACCGAATTTTACACTTTAAATGAGCAAATTGTACAGTATGTGAATTATAACTCAATAAAACTGTTATTAAAAAAAAGAGAGAAGCCTGTGAACCACAAGGAAGAGTTGCCCCTGCTCTCCACAACTATAGAAAGGCCTGCATAAAAATGAAGACTCAGCACAGACAAAAATAAATAAACAAAATTAACAATTTGGTTAAGTCCTTCACTTGCACTTCTGTGTAAATAAATAATTATTAATGGGGAGAATGTTGTTGCATAATGGAATTCTGAAATTAGGACAATGTGTAGCCTGAAAAAGCATAGTCTGTAAATTTATTTTTAACCTCCCTAATACCTATAATTTTCATAATACATAGTTCAGAAAGATTGTCAAAATATTTTTGGTCAGCTGGTGAGAATACTTAGAAGTTAGTGATTCTCTAACAAATAATGGGAAAGTAGAAAAGGGATGTCTAAGAGAATCTCACAAGGAGAGGCTGAAGCATGAAGTTTTGTATTTATCAGAAGATTGCAGGATACGTAAAAGAGGGAGATAGAACACAGGCAATTTCATGTAATGACCGGGAACCATTCGGTACCCTATGTAGCTGGTGTTAAAAACAATCTAAAGACTTCTCTGGTGATCCCGTGGTATGAAAGCTGCTGGCCAGTGCACGGGACATGCTTTGATCCCTGGTCCAGGAAGATCCTACATGCCCTGGGGCAGCAAAACCCGCGTGCCAAAACTCCTGAAGGCCGAGCACGCCGGAGCCTATGTTCCACAAGAGAACCAGGTGCACCGCAGCTCGGGAGTTGCCCCCACTCGCCACTAGAGAAAGGCCACGCACAGCAACGAAGACCCAGCACAGCCAAAAATAAACAAATGGATATTAATAAATGAAATTTTAAAATAAACAAATTAAAAACAATCTAAAGAAAGCTGAGTCTGGGCATAGAATATAGGGAAAATGAAGCAGTCAAGGTCAAAGGTCAGAGATGCAGGCCAGGACCTTTTCTGTGTGGCTAAGGAAACCATTCCTGGGCTCTCTGTCAGACTTTTATTGTAGTGGGAATTCCTAGTAACGTACTTTTACAGCCTTGAGAAATTTCACAGAAATAGCCCCTAGAAAATCAGCATATGTTAAGAAATTATGTTAATGATTATCTTTCATGTTTTTCTTAAGAATAATCTTGTTACAAACCCCAAGGCCAGACCCAGAAGGGAGTATGACTGCGATCATAAAAGCATGGAATTGGAATGCCAGGTCAGCATCAGGCATGAACGCTGCCTAGGCACTTGCTAATTGTTCCCGAGACTAGCCCAGAAGGGAACAGTCTGGAGTAAACACAAGGAGATCTGGATTATGTCAGTGTAGTCCATAACATTTAGGGGTATGTGATTAACACAGCTTCTGTCTTGAGAAAGATAATCTGAGAAAGCCTCATAGTCTGCAATTAGGAATAAAAGCTGGACTCAAGAGTGGACTCTGCACCTCAGCCCAATAGAGGCTACAGGCCCCCTGACCCCATTGCACCAGATTTTGTGTTCTGTCTTCATTCTTGTCACTCGCTCCCAGACCATTAGGGCAACATTTTATTATGGTTCTTTCCCACATCATCCGCCTAGAAAACCACAAAACGACTGGAAGTTCAGTGTGAAGCTGGAGTTATACTGTGATTGTGTTAGAATCACAGGATTATAATGGAAGACACTGCCCCCCAAAGTTTCCACCAGAAGGTGAACACATATACTCAAGAGATCAAATTTAAGCAGATTATATACCCAATCTACCTTCATGTCACACAAACCCCCAAAAGGCTTTCTTACTCTTAGAATTCTTATATAAAAAAGCTGAACAAAACCAAAGTGTGAGTTAGCTAAGGTCAATGCTATGTTTAACAACTTGAGAGCAAAAAAGGTTTCAGTTTTCCAGTAAGATCTTCTGTAAGCAATAGCTTTATAAAATGCAGCAAACACAGCTGTGTGGATGGCACAGATTTGTGCCTTTGACCACAGGACTGGTCTTGGGGAACTTTCTGAACAATTCACCATCCCTGGAGTGAAATTTTTAAGAGAAGAGCAGGGAGAGGAAGAAGAATATGAGATAAGTAAAAGCAATGTTTTTGCATTAATCTAGCCTCTTGGAGTACTGCCCCAAATTTCCATACACCTCAGTTCATCTGCAGCCTTTGCTGGGGTCTACAAATCCTACTTACCAGTCATAAATTGTCATCAATTAATCTTCCCTCCCATCTAGTTCCTATCTTTGTGTTTATTCTCCCTCTCCAACCAATAGCTCTTCATTGAGAGGTCCTCAAGGTCACAAATCTCACTCCTCAATTTATGATAAGAGCAAACAAGACCCAGAAAAGGGAAGAGGACAGTCACTTGGTGAATTTCAATGAGCATTATGGAAAGTACCTGCCAATCACCATAGAAGATCTGATGTGTTTATTGGAGGAAATTATCAAGAGGGTGTAACCTCTAGCTGACCCTAGAGTCGGACCCTGGCAGAGGCTCCTCATCCTTCCTCTTGTCCTTGACATGTATGGTCTACCCACCATTCCCACACTAGGAGCCATTTCAAGGACGCAGCCTGAGAGTCTAGTGTTGCTGAGACCATCTGGACTCAATATTGACTAAACCCTGTGACGGCCTCTATGGAAACGGAGAATCTGTGGGGGTAGGTATGAGATCTCCTCTTTCTGCAACCACCAAGAGAAATCTAGCCTCAGATGTAAGTTCTCTCGCCTGTTAAACCTGCCACTTAGCAACCTGGATTTGTCTGGCCCTTAAGTTGTTCGTTTAGTTTCTGAATTCCCTATGAAGTTGTAAAGAAAATCTTCAAATTCACTATTAGTAGGAATACGTCACAGGTGATACTGCTACTTCATATGTGGTCCATTCCCCACCCCAACCAGAATTTTTCCCACATGGTCATCTCTCTTCTCCCAGGATTTTTCTGTGACAGAAAATTAACTTTCTCTAAATGATCCATCTACTCTGCTGATGAAAAGCTTCAAAGAAGAGTTTGCCCAAGGTTTTGTAATTTATGTTTACCTTTTATCCAAATTTAGGTCCTGTGTAAATGCACAGAATAGAATCTATTCTAAATAATAAGAATAGATACTAATATTAGAGGTAGGGTGGCACCATAATGACAAGTTCTTAATTTTGAAAACAAACGGTTTCAGATGTTGGCTCTGCCCTACTACTTAAGTGTCTATGGAACTTTGAATGAGTTATCTAATTTCTGAATCTTGGTTTCCCTAAATGTTTAGAGTTATTGTGAGATGAAAACAGGTCCATGAGTGAAAGCATCCAGTAAGATCTGCACTAAGTATTCAATAAATGTTTGCTCTGCCTCCATAGATGTTGGTGCAATTAATAAGATCTTTTAAATTATATTCTGTAGAAAAGAATACTCTGTGTGTAAATAGGTGGATTTATAAATCTGAAATTCAGATTATTTTGGAAACAGCCAATCTTAGATTGTGAAAGCCAGAAAAGAAGGGAACAACCTCAATTCTGCATTTTATGGATAAGGATGTAAAGTTTATGCTTCTACTCACACTTAGCCACCTTAAGCTTCTGTGATAAACTGTTGGAACAGAAGATGACAGAAGAAAAATGTATCAATGTGCCCACCTTTCCCAAGTCACATTACAAATCCATTCATCCTAAAAAAGAGACGGAATGTGGTCTAAAATGCAAATATTTTTATCCCACCTGCTATGCCAAATTAAGGCTCAATGTGTCTTTAAAGGTCTTTGAGCAATAATTGTTTAATATGGGAGACGAATTGTGGTGTTGGAGAAGACTCTTGAGAGTCCCTTGGACTGAAAGGAGATCCAACCAGTCCATCCTAAAGGAGACTAGTCCTGGGTGTTCATTGGAAGGACTGACGCTGAGGCTGAAACTCCAATACTTTGGCCACCTCATGTGAAGAGTTGACTTATTGGAAAAGACCCTGATGCTGGGAGGGATTGGGGGCAGGAAGAGAAGGGGACGACAGAGGATGAGATAGCTGGATGGCATCACCAACTCGATGCACATGAGTTTGGGTGAACTCCGGGAGTTGGTGATGGACAGGGAGGCCTGGCGTGCTGCGATTCATGGGGTTGCAAAGAGTCAGACACGACTGAGTGACTGAACTGAACATACTAACATTTGAGTTTTCTGAAATTTCCTCATTATCCCAAACCACACAGACACCAAAAGGTATATAGTCTCTCTAGAGTTTGATGAATGTCAGGACCCGACTGTGGGTTCAAAACTAGTGACTTAGATGGTAAAGAATCTACCTGCAATGCAGGAGACCCGGGTTCTATCCTTGGGTCAGGAAGATCCCCTAGAGAATGAAATGGCAACCAACTCTAGTATTCTTGCCTGAAGAATTCTATGGCCAGAGGAGTCTGGTGGGCTACAGTTCATAGGATTGCAAAGAGTCAGACACCACTGAGTGACCAACACTTTCATTTTCACTTTCAAACTTAGCAAGGGTCATACAACATTATAAAAATTAAGTGCCATATGGCAAAGTTGTAGTTTATCAAACATGCTACTTTTGAACTCACTGCTAATAGGCTATCATTATAAAATGGGCATACAGAAAGAAACAAAATTAGTTAAATTTTTTATAGCTTGATTTCTTCCATGTATAATGTATGTTTTCTGTAAAAAGTGAAAAAAGATTTTTGCAATTAATTAACAGAAGGTAGAACTTAGGACATGTTGCAACTAGTTCTCCATTGGAGAATATTAATCTAAACAACATTTTTTACCTATTTGAGGAAATTACAGCCTAAGAGGTACATTTTCTAAACTGGCTATTTTTCTCAGAGAGGACCAATAACTAACTGGATTAAATCAGTTTGAAACTATTAATACATATGTATTTATATGATATTAATAACATAACAGGAAGAGGAAATGATGTCCATCCCCTTCCTTTAGTCCAAGTAGTAGTAAGAGCTCCATTTAATGGTAAAAAGGTTTACCTGCAGATTAGAACATGGGGAGCCTTTCCTCAACCCCAAATACTGACCAGATGGGAAGTAGAATAGCCACACAAGTAGTCCCTTGGGTGACTCAAAGGAAGAGGTTCTGGAGATTAAGCTTATCAGATGGAGTTCAGTGCCTTCCCGAGGACAACCGCCAAGCTCTGAAGCAGCGGCCCTGAAGCCCCCTGACCCAGCAGCTGCTGCCAAGCACAGCCTCACTTTCCCAGCCAGGCCATCCTGTCCAAGGCTGAACTTCAAGTCAGGAAATTTTTCTCAGCAAGGTAATGATCTGATATCAAATAATCAATACTCACCTGTGCCCAGACAATGGGCTTAATCCTCCCAGTAAGTGTTACAAAACACCTTAAAGAAACATCCAGTTCCTTTTGTGCTGTCAAGTGTGTGCGTGGTTGACAAGGCGTTGGTCAGTCATAGGGGCTCTTCAACTGGCCCCAGAAGCAACTGCACTGGAAAGTAAAATTAGCCACATATACCTGCCTCTCATTTTCCCGGAAATAACTCTGTACAGGAATTTCAGGGATGTTTTTATTTTTTAAATGACTGGTCCTGTTTGGCTCCATCCACTCTGAAACCAATCGTTACTTGCATCTTACTTCCACTTCAGCTAAGAAAGCCATCGAGTCCAAAATAATCTATTCTTCAGATATGTGAAAACAGGTCCCATCAGAGAATTTAAATCCTGTTGAGTTATAGCTCATAAATTCCCACAACCTAAAGAAGCAGATGTAAGTAATACTACATTGATAACCTCTGCCTTAAGGCATTTTATACCGTACTTGAAACAGAGATTATTTTAACCAGTCTTCAGGGCTTCAGGACAGAAGTCAGTGATTTGCTTATGTTTCAGACAAGAAAAGGTACCAGACTACCTCTCGTTTCTACTCACCTTTAAGAATGTCTGACTGAAGAGCCCTAGGTTCATGGCACTCACTGATAGCAAAGCCAAGTGCTTCCTCTTCCACATCCAGGGTGCATGTTGCTGTCCCAGCATCCAAAACTAGAATCGCAAGCATGTCCCTGAATGGAACAGATGGCACTGTATGCCCAATCCGTAACTAATGACTGTGATCAGGGAAATGGCTATCTTGATTGGCCTACATCAATCAGGGTGCATGTCCAGAGCTGGGGATGAAGTTATTTCCTGAGAAGGACATAGATTATGTGGATGATAGGTAGATACCAGCAAGAAAATTGGAGACAGGGAAGACTGGACATTGGATTTTCACTACATAGAGACATCTGGCCTGAAAGACAACAGCAAGCCCAGGACTATATCTACTGAAAATTACTACTGGTATTACTAATAAGAAAAGTTTCCAGATTACAAACTAACAAATAACAACAAAACTCCAAGGCCAGTATGTTTCTTTTATTATTACTTTTGTTTGATTTAAGATGGTTGAATGATTTCATTTTCATTCATAAGCATTACAATAATTCCCATGCAAAAACCAAGACTGCATATGCCTGATTTCAATTGGCCAAAATCTACCCCGTGAGACTGGACATTCAAGATCAAAGTGTTGCTTGACCTTTCCAACAGTAGACAGCACAGTAATCCTTTGAGAGATGGGCAGGCCCCTGGCCTCCCAAACACTACAGTTTGAAATGAGTCCATACCAAAACAAGGAACCGGTGCCTTGCAGCACCTAAACCTGGCAAGTACTTTCATTCTTAAAGACAGGACACCTCTACACCAAGGCTTCCACTCAGTTATTTCCTGGTTCCTGCTCTATGGCAAAATCTGCTTTTGAATTGGCATGGTATCTTCTATTTGGGGATTAATATTCATTTTTCCTTCTAGTTTTTCTCAAAACTCTCAGAAGAACCAAAGAGACTCTACAAAAAAGCTTAACCCTATAATGTCAAAAGAAATATGGTTGACCCTTGAATAATGTGGGGGTTAGGAACACTGACCTTGTGAGGTTGAATATCCATATATAACTTTATAGTGGACCTTCTATTCATGGTTCCAAACCCATACATTCAACTAACACATTTAGTGAAAAAAAATCTGCATATAAGTGAATCCACGCAGTTTAAACCTGTGTTGTTCAAGGATCAACTATACATACAAAGACAACTACTTTATCAATCATACATTTTCCCCAGCTTCAGATAAAGTCACTCAGCAGGTATAAAACTTGAAAAACTTCTCTCAGTAAGACAGGAACCAGGAAATTCAAAGAGGACAAAATAGGAACCCACATAAAGGAGAACTAAACAAACACAAAGAATCATTCTATTGATTAAGAGAATGAGCTAAATGAAGAAATGACAGCATTTCAACAGTAGATGTCAATTTATACTGAAACACACGCATTGGAACTCCGACAATGGCAAAGATTTCATTAGTGCAAATAACAATTGTAATGGTATGTTCATTAACAGGATTTAAATAAGGCTTCAAATAATTACACACACTAAAACTACCATTTGGAAACCTTAATTCTACTTGGAAAGTTGTCAAAGACACCCTTCCAAACCATCCAAAGTTCTGATTTGAGGACAATTACATTCAATGAAGTTGCTCCAAACATAATTTGTAGCATTATCACTTTCAAAGTCTACACTGTTTGGCAGAGAGGGAGAAATTACCCTGGCCACTGGTCGAAAAAAGTATCGACAAATCCAGCTAACGTACCAGGTAGTTTCCAGATTCAGATGATTTTCAAATATCTGTAGTGATGAACACTCATTAAAAAAAAATAAACACAAAGAAAAGCAAAATAAAACATAGAATCCTGAAGTTTCAGGAAGAGAGATTCCCCACTCCCATCAGCAATTCTGCACAAAGTATAAAACAGAAAGAAGGGAGATAATTCATGGGCATTTCATCTATGGCTCAAGTTCTCCTTAAAAAAAAAACAAACACCAAAACAAAACAATAACTACAAAAAGTAAACAGCAAAATCAGAGGCAGAATATGAAATAGTAATATACTGTTTCAGAGTCTGCACCATCCTGCAGAACCAGGAAACTTAAGATGTGTTCTTAACAGATCCAATCCAGGCTGGATATGTAAAAAAAAACAAAAAACAAACAAAAAAAACCCCTGAAAGACAGCATCACAAACCACACTACGTATTATGAGAGTTTTAGAACCAGAGCAAAACAAAAAAAGGCAGCAAAAATGCTCAGAAAAATTTGTCATCAATTCTGAAATGGGGCCTTGTGACATCATCAGGGTTAATGAAGACAGAGATGGACTTCCCCGGATTCTCAGTCACTAGCTGCTGCAGTTTTTTGGCCAGACGGTCATCAGGCTGGTTGGGGTCCCCTCCATCGGACTGCGGGGAGGGGATGCTGGTGGTGCTCCCTCGCCTCTGGAGCTCCAGCGTCAGCCGGTTGGCTGCCTTGACGTGCTCGATGGCTGTGCGCAAGTGCTCTGCTGGGTCTGAGCGGACCGAGGAGAGCTTCCGCGCGTGGAGCATGACTGTCTCCTCAGACAGGTGCTCCAGCATGTTGCACTGAGGGATGAAGTAATTGGGACACATCTTGTTGACCAGACAGTGCTGCAGGTCATCAATGAGGCCCAGCAAAAAGTGGGCTGCATAGTCTTCTTGGGCCAAGTAGTTGGCCGGAAGTCTGTCGCAGGCCCAGAGCATCATGCTCCGCAGGTGGTAGGGGCTGATAGCCTTGGGCCGGGACAGGAGTTTAATGATGATGGCTTTGCAGGCCTGGTAGGCCTGCATGAGGCTGCTGGAGATACACTTCTTCAACTGCACCTCACTCCTGGCAAAGGACAGCCGCCACTCATTGTCTTTCTTTCCCTTGTAGGAGCAAGCTGGCACCAGGTAAAACCCACTGATGACTTCTTCCTCAGTGATCTTCCCATCCCAAAAGTGGTTCTCCATGAGCCAGCTCTGGGCCACTGCCGGCCAACCTTTGAAGGAGACCACTGGGACAATATCATACAACATGCGACTGCTCCCCACACCCAGAATGATGGAGATGATGGTCCCATTCTTTTCCACTTTTTCCACCTTTGGCATCCCTCTCTGGGGTTTCTTCTGTATCTCTGAGAGGACGATGCTGATGGAGTCATAGAACCAGTCAGCCACTTTGGTTGGAGAGAAAAAGTAGTTGGTGGCACCGTTGATGTGATCTACAATGGTGCAGCAGTCTTTCCATTTACTGATCGTCCCCTCGTCGAAGAGCCGAAGGCTCAGCCAAGAGTGACATAAGGCTGAGTGGCGCATATCCAGTGTCACAGGCTGATTACGGTCATGCAGCTTAAGGGCTGGCACCAGGAGAGTGAAGTCCATATCATAGTCCGTCCCTCGGGCATAGACATTAAGCTCATCTAAGTCCAGGTCTACCACACCTTCTCGGACTCCTCCAGAAAGCAGCAGGTACTCATTGGCCACTGGCAGTTTTTGGTCCAGCTTTTGCACCATTCCTAGAAACAGAAAGAGAAAACAGGCTGATAGGAAGCACAGACACAAGAGTCTTATTCATCAACACAGAATACGCTGGGGTTCCAAGAGCCATCATTTGTTATCAATACAAAGCACATCTTAGGCTGCTACACGGGCCCAGCCAAGAGTGCTTTGTTCATTTTTATCGGTACTAGAACCCATCCTTTTCCAAAAGATGGGAGAATTATGCAGATTCTTCTCTCATAGTGCAAGCAATATCATTTCCCATCATAACCCGGGGCTCCTCTTCCCTAGTCATCACCTTGGTTACTGGCATTGCCATCCCATTCAGTCACTCAGGCTGAAAACCTCAGTAAATTTCAACTCGTACTTGCCTTTCTAATGCCAAATCTTATCTGTATAACCTCTGCAACATTTCTCATTCCCTCCCTGTTCTCCATCTCTGCTGTCATCACATAAAGCCTGGCTCTTTCATTTCTTGCCAAAGCAGTCACCCTTCCCCAGACCTTCCTGCTGAAACATTCCTCTATGCAAGAGGAGCTGTGGACACTGAAAGTGGGATACTTCCAGGGGGCAGTGAGGTCATGACTCTTCAAAATAATACCAGTATGTTATTGACCTTTTTCAATGTGTGGACACTTGAGCTGACACTTGATGGTACAAAGGAAAAGGAGGGCAAAATTGCTGGTGCCTTAGCATTAGTCGAGACAGTGGCACAAACCGTATCAACAGTCACTGGATTCTTTATTGTTGGCATGCACTAGCATTAAAAAATTAATAAGCCAGTTTCACTTAAAAGCCTTAATAGAAAAGGAAATTGGATTCGTTTTCTTCAGTCCCAAATTTCAAATCACCTTTCTGTATGATGAAATTGCAAACACTCCTGTCTCATACTAAATACCGATACAAAAGTGCTTCAAGAAAAGCCCTCATGTTTGAGTTGGAGGTTAAATTAGCTGCTTTATTCATGGAACATCACTTTTAAAGACCTACAGATAAACTATGGGTATTTAGACTTTAGTACGCTTACTCCTCGGAAGAAAAGTTATGACCAACCTAGATAGCATACTGAAAAGCAGACAGCACTTTGCCAACAAAGGTCCGTCTAGTCAAGGCTATGGTTTTTCCTGTGGTCATGTATGAATGTGAGAGTTGGACTGTGAAGAAGGCTGAGCGCCAAAAAATTGATGCTTTTGAACTGTGGTGTTGGAGAAGACTCTTGAGAGTCCCTTGGACTGCAAGGAGATCCAACCAGTCCATTCTGAAGGAGATCAGCCCTGGGATTTCTTTGGAAGGAATGATGCTAAAGCTGAAACTCCAGTACTTTGGCCACCTCATGCGAAGAGTTGACTCATTGGAAAAGACTCTGATGCTGGGAGGGATTGGGGGCAGGAGGAGAAGGGGACAACAGAGGATGAGATGGCTGGATGGCACCACTGACTCGATGGACGTGAGTCTGAATGAACTCCGGGAGCTGGTGATGGATAGGGAGGCCTGGTGTGCTGCGATTCATGGGGTCACAAAGAGTCGGACATGACTGGGCAACTGAACTGAACTGATACGATAGACATTTTCTCAAAAACTGAACAAACTGAGGCTGTCTTCACAAAAACAACTGAAATGTTTATTGCCAATGAAAACACTGGGACTTTTAAGAAAAAATTAATTTAAAAACTTATCTCCTGCACCATGAATTTAATATCTTCCCAAATTGTATATTTTTCTAATGAGATAGGCAGTGAAACAACAAATGTGATTTTAGGGGATGATATTATGAGTTCTTTGAGAGTAAGAACCATGTCTCAAATATGTATTAAGCAGGAATAGAGGTCTGCACTCAGTGGGCACACAACTGAAGCTGTGACTGAATGACAAAGGAGAAAACTGAGGAAATTAGTAGGCTTAGATATGAAGTACTTATCCAAAGGCAAGACAGAAATGACTGTTCCACGAATAACATATTAACAGAAGTGTACTTTCCCTGACTCCTGTCTTTTTATTATGTATTTAGCCGTGCTTCATTATCTGACAAACTATCAGCATCACTCCATGACTTATTTAATATCTTTTCCTGAAAGATCAAAAAGAATGACTTCCCACTATCATTCCATTAGTCATTGCAGTTACTTTTAATTGGCAGTTTTTTATTCATAAGGCAATCCCAACGCAAATAAACTATGTATATGTGTCTGTTATCACTGTATTTCAGAATTTGACATTTGTTTATAAAACTGTGCTCTTTTCATCTTTAAAATCCTATTTTCCAAACAACAAGTAGTAAGGATCACTTTCTTTTTAAAGCAGTCAATAAATTATCCAACATTAAAGAGGCAACAATTCATCAGAGAGACTTCAGTGTACCTGACTTTTTTAGACTGTGCACACACTCTGTGCTGTGATATGGCAACAGGATCCCTCTTCAATAAAGGATTTCTTGTCTCAGGTGCTGGGGCTGTCAGTGCAGTCCCTAAAGTCAGTGCAGTCTTACTGCAAAGAGCCACCTCAACCAAGATCACCTCCTGTGGTTGGGGTTAGGGTGACAGGTACACATACTGTAAACAGTCAGTATGGAAGTGCCCCAGTACAGGATACTCTGACAAGTTACTGGAATCCAGAGTTCCCAGTGGGATCAATTGAGGCTGTCACTGTACCAGCAAGGACACCTGACTTCACCCTCCACCTGATCCTGCTTCTTTCCCCTCCCTTCCACAGGTGCAGGTCCCCAGGGTGCTTCTTTATAAATATTCTAACTCCATCTCAGGGGCTACTTCATGAGGAACCCAATCTAAAACACTACATACTAACCCAAGCAGCCTTCACTACAAATCAGCACTGAACAATTTTTTTTCCTTTTAAAAGTGGTTTTTAAAAGTCAGACAGCCACCAGAGTTGAAAGTTATCATAAACACCAAGACAAAGATGGTTACCTCACTTATCATATTTCAGTATTAATCTCACCTTGACAAAGTAATAACTACTACCACCCCAAGTTTTAGCAGTAGCTCTAAAAAGATAGGATTGAACTTTCAGAATTCCAGGCAGGGTGCTGAAAATCATTTTTACTATTTTACAGACTCACATGGAGGTACAGATACTTTCAAAAAGAAACATTTCAACACTGTAAAGCAATTATCCTCCAATTTAAAAAAAATTAAAAAGAAACATTTGATATTGAAATAATTTACTCATTATTTCATATATTGTTTCACTCTAGCATTTGGAGTGCCACAAATATACATGTGGAAAACCTTGACATGCTGGGTTGTAATGTTAATGCAAGCTCATGAGCCTGAAGCACAATGAAGCCAAAGAAACTGCAATGTCGGAGTCTGGAGGAGAGAGGTTTACTTCAGGGTCCTGCAGAGAAACAAGGTGGCCTATGCCGTAAGAAGCCAGAAGCTCCCTGAAAGTTTTCAGCAAAGCATGTTTATGAGGCAGGTGAAGGACAGGGGTTGGGGGGTTGGAGGGGGGTGTCGCAGGTTATGTGATCAGCTTGTGTACAATTCTCTGATTGGCTGATGATGAGGGAACAGGGTGGTGTTACAAGGGTTGACTTTATCAGTCCTTCGGTTCCAAAAGGCCTTGGGGCTTGTGTGTTCCTGGTGATTAAGTGGTTAACACTTTCCATTTGTTGGAGGGGGAGAGGTTTTATACATTTGCAAATGTATATCAAGTACTATTATCTAGGTACTTTAGAAAGGAGATAAAGGTGAGGATACGGGGGAAGGCCCCATGGGGTCCCGCATGGTTACAGCAATTAGTAAGAAGATCTGAATTGATTAGTAGCACTGTTATATGGACACTGCACAAAATTCTATACATCCTTTTGTCCTAGGCAGGATCCAGCTGGCTCTGAGCGCACTGATGAGGATCTGTCTACACAACCAGAATAACATGTGCAGTAATGCGCTGGGGATAATTTGTTTACAAACCCGTCACTGAACTTTACTTGCACTGCCACAATTTTGTTCCAATAGTTACAGGTGAGGAAAACAAGCTAAAATTCCCTTCTGCCCTCTGCTGGATTAAAGAAGTTTTAACACATTTTCACTTATTAGTGGTGGTGGTGTTTAGTCACTCAGTTGTCTCCAACTCTTGGCGACCCCATGGACTGCTGCACACCAGGCTTCCCTGCCCTTCACCATCTCCTGGACTTTGCTCAAACTCATGTCCATTGAGTTTATGATGCCATCCAGTCCTCTCATTCACTATCATCTGCCTTCAATCTTTCCCAGCATCAGGCTCTTTACCAATGAGTTGGCTCTTCACATCAGGTGGCCAAAGTATTGGAGTTTCAGCTTCAGCACCAGTCCTTCCAATGAATATTCAGGGTTGATTTCCTTTAGGATTGACTGGTTTGATCTCCTTGCTGTCCAAGGTACTCTCAAGAGTCTTCTCCAGCACCACAGTTCAAAAGCATCAGTTTTTTGGTGCTCAGCCTTTTTTATTATTCAGCCCTCACATCCATATATGACTATTGGAGAAACCATAGCTTTGACAATACAGACCTTTGTAGGCAAAGTATTGTCTCTGCTTTTTAATACGCTGTCCAGGTTTGTCATTTCTGTTCTTCCAAGGAGCAAGCATCTTTTAATTTCATGGCTACAGTCACCATCCACCAAGTCACCAGTGATTCTGGAGCCCAAGACAATAAAGTCTGTCCCTGTTTCCATTGTTTCCCCATCTATTTGCCATGAAGTGATGGGACCAGATGCCATAATCTTCGTTTTTTGAATGTTGAGTTTTAAGCCAGCTTGTTAGTGTGTACACTAGAATATTCCTTTTTCCTCCCAATTGTTGCTTATGTACCTAAAATGTTGACCCTTCTTTCAGAATAGCCATATAATGTATTTGCCTAAATTTGAATATTCAGGAGTTAGAATAATGTTGAACATTTCTTATTTCTTTAAAAAGGGAAGTGAGAACTTGAGCAGTAGCGAGAATATAGCTGAAGCTCATTTGCTAAGCTCTTAGGAGTTAGAAACAAAGTCCCAAAGGCCACACTGTTCTGGAAGCTGATCCCCCGAGACCTCCACATTTACATTTAGCCTGCCTGAGCCCATTAGTCCGCACTTGTACAAATTATTTGGTAGCACAAATTGGAGCCTTCCCCAGCACTATACAAACTCAAATGCCCTCCTTGAAAACTTTCCTGGGCTAAGTATAAGTGAAAATCAGCTGACATCAGCTATCATCCCAGATGGGTTGCCAGGCAACGAAAACACAGCCAGGGGCTGAGAGGGAAAAAAAAAATTCTACTGTACACTTTGGCTGTAGGCATTAGTTTCAACAAATGCCATCTCTGAACTGATCCAAGGATTTTTGTATAATTACAGGATATTTTTGTGATATCAAGTGTCTCTGACTGTGTAGCTATTAGTAAATGATCCAAAACCGTGAGTGAGAACAAAAGACAGATTGAACACATACCACTGAGCTCGTTAGCAGCAGAGAAAAAGAGGGATGGAGAAAGAGCTTATTCCCCTGGGTGGGTCTCTTCCTTTCAGGGAAGCATTGGCATATGTTTGCTCTTAAAAACAAAGTAAAACTGCCTCCCAGCCTCCCTTTCCGTAATTGATTTCAACTTCTTTCATAGTTTCTACTTAAGAGGACCTTAATATTACCGTACTGGGTCTCAAAGTTTAAGGACTGAGTTCCTGTTATCCTCCTAAGTTCTTTGCTTTACAACATCAAGTGAAACAAAAAGAACATCAAGTTCTTTGCTTTACAACATCAAGTGAAAAATGGAACTCTGCCTTAGACTCCCTTATATTCCAGCGAATAAAACTTTTCCACATTCTGTTGAATTCAAATTATTAACGTCTATCACAAACATATAATACTGGATGGCTGACACCAGAACACAAGAACTAAGTGTCATTTGTCTTCTTCCACCTTCACAGCTTCACTGGTGTGCATATATGAGAACCCAACCAGTAAGCAGATGCATGAAATTAGTACTTGTATGTGAAAATGAAAGTGACATCACTCAGTCGTGTCCGACTCTTTGCGACCCCATGGACTGTAGCTTATCAGGCTCCTCTGTCCGTGAGATTTTCTAGGCAAGAGTACTGGAGTGGGCTGCCATTTCCTTCTCCAGGGGATCTTCCCGACCCAGGGATCAAACCCGGGTCTCCTGCATTGCAGACAGATGCTTTACCGTCTGAGCCACCAGGGAAGCCCAGTACTTGTACAGATTCCTTTAAAAAAAAAGAATTCCTGACTATGGTGAGGGGATAAAGATCTATCAAAGAGGTAAAACTTTTATGTCTTGCAATTAAAGCTACAGAATACCTTTTACCTCTCTATATATCTTTGATTATGTATATAAAAAAGATTTCTATGTAGATAAAAAAGACCTGAATATCTCAATAATATTCATTGTTTCATAAAAAAACTATTACCTTTTCACCTCAACTTATGTGAAATATCAATAACAGTGTCTTTATGGCACTGATCCTTAATAGTAGGAAAGGTACAGAATGGGATAAATTTGACAAAGTCCTTTTATGACTATGATACATTCTCTAGGGGAGCAGTCTCCTTAGCTGTTAATAAACAATATAAAACCTTCTTGTAAGAACATAATAATTTATGCTTGAAATATTTTTGTCAGGCTTGATTGTCTGAGCTGCATTCTGAGAAGTGGGCATGGCCACCCTCTTAAAAAGTCACCAATCTTTGGGATTTTTAATGACTTCAATTTGAGGAAAGTTTTTGCATTTTCTTTATTCACAGATAGAAATGATCTATATGGTGTCCCTCACTTTATATGTGAAACACTTTAGTTCAGAGAGGAGAAATCATTCATTCAAGGTCACAAAGCCCAAGGGACAGGATAACAGGACTGTCTTATTCCCACAGTGGTTGTGAAGGTCAGAGTGGCACACGCACACCATTCTCCCTATGACAATACTCGACTCGACATGAATGCAAACTGGCTGGGAAGGGAAGCAGCACAGGTCTCAAGGCAAAATGCCAGCTTTGCACTTCTGCTGCTCAAAGCTTTAGTGTGACCTTGACAGGCAACAGATCATGCCTGATAATCCGCATTTATCAGAAGGAAGAATGCACCTGATTTGTCTTACAAGAAGCTACTCATTTTTCCCAAATAAATACCCTATGAAACACAGGAAATACAGAAGTGAGACACCAACGGGGCTTCCCAGTTGTCAATAATCTGCTGAGTGACCACTAATAGTAACAACTACATGTTTTATTAATATAAGTCAGAGAGTCTGTTTTATTTAGCATAACTCTGGGACAACTGCATACAATTTTTATTTTTATCTGTTTTTAGCCATGTTGTGTGGCTAAAAAGGTGGGATCTTGGTTCCCTGACCAGGAATTGAACTCACACCCGATATATTGGAAGTACAGAGTCTTAACCACTGACTGCCAGCAAAGTCCCCAACTGCATGTGATTTTCTTTAAACCTTTTAGAGAACTGATTAAATCATGGATGGTAATAACCTATTGACTAAATATATATAGTAATAGGACTGATTTGAAAGATGCCTCCTCAAAGAAGTCTTCCTTGATCTTTTCCCATCTTAAGCTAATGTCTGTGAAAACATTGGAATTAGAGCAAGATAGGCTTGAGTTTGAATCCTGGGTTTGTCATTTACTACTTAAGTAAGACTGACAAATTATTTAAATTCTCTGAGTTTCCAATTCCTCACCTATTCAAAATGAAACAAAGAAAACTGCACTTCTAGGGTTGATATGAAATATCTAAGCACATAGTGGGCTCCCCAGGTGGCGCTAGTGGTAAAGAGCCCACCTGTCAATGTGGGAGACGTAAGAGACATAGGTTCGATCCCTGGATCCGGAAGATCCCCTGGAGGAGGTCATGGCAACCTATTCCATTATTCTTGCCTGGAGAATCCCATGGACAGAGGAGCCTGGTGGGCTACGGTCCCTAGGGTCGTAAAGAGTCAGGCATGACCAAAGCAACTTAGCACACATGCAAGCACGTAGTATGTAGTTTATTCTCCCCATAAATTCTTCCCTTTCTCCACTACCTATAAAACTGGATTAGCCAAACAACGCCTATCCCACAGAGCTGATAATCTATCTCAAGGCTCTGAGCACGTGAAGGCCTACAAAGCATGTTAGATGAAGGGACGTGAGTGGAGCATCCTTTCCTCCCTGTACCTAGACTGAAGCTGGTCCAGGGATGCCTCCTCTGGAGGCTGCCATGGGGCAGCATGGCACACAGACTGGCATGTGAGGGTGAGCGGGATTCCAGCCTTTTGTTGTTTCGTCAGAACAAATGTCCTGTAAAATGAACAATCTACACACCCCTATAGGACCTTGATTTGAATTCTTACCTTAGCACTTTCTATACCTATCATCATAGTGGCTGCATTCATGACTTACTGTCCCTCCTTAACAAGACAACAACATAATGCATTTGGCACAGTAATTGGCAAAGAGGGTCAGTAAATGAAAGATGCTCTCCCACTCACTCGTCTATGAGCTCCTGCTGTCAGGGTTTTATTACTGCAGGGGCTAATACAGACTTTGGGATGGGTGGGCAACTCTGTATTGGGTGTACTGTTTGGTTCAGTCAACTTGACTATTTCATCAACCACAACTTAAGAATCATGGTATTTGCCATATAATGTACTAGGAAATATTATCAGCACATCTCTATAAAATCAAAGATTAGGTTGGGGAAAAAAGTAAAAGCCTCTCTAGTCTTTCTTAAAAATTAAAATTCAAGTTCTAAAAGTTGATGGATTTTGGCAAAGTTTACTAAGCTACTCTGAACAGAATGAACATGGGTTAGACCTGGTTCAAGTACTAGTCATCGAGGACCAACCTAATCAAACACTCTGGGCCTCAGTTCCCTTCTGCGAAATGGGAGAACAGCAACCAAGAGCTTGTTTGGTGGCCAGGAGGATACAAAAAGAAAATACACACCAAATTACTTAGTGTATGGTCTGGTTCTTAAGTGGCAATCAATAAACAGAGGCTTCTGGAGATGTGCCCACATTATCAATATATTTTTCCCATCTAATAAGTCTTGCCCTTTTCCTCCTTTTAACTTCTTGGGATAGGTAAAAAACCTCATAGTTTCTACCAAGCAAGGCTTACTGGCAAGACTCAAAGGACAGCATCTCATTAGCGCCACCTAGCAGCTTCCCACAGCTACAACAGGGCAGGAAAGCTAGGTTTTAATTTACAAAAGGAGTGATCATTTAAGGAGGCTCATTCTTGAAAGGTAAAAACAGAAGCAAGTGAAAAGCAAGAGTGATGCCAATATGGTATCATAAAGCTACACAAGGATACAGAAATATATCAGCAATGACCAGACTGCCTCTCTCCTGATCTTCAGAAGAAGCAAGAAACTTCTAATGGAGATGTTCAGTTCAGTTCAGTTGCTCAGTCGTGTCCGACTCTTTGCGACCCCATGAATTGCAGCACACCAGGCCTCCCTGTCCATCACTAACTCCCGGAGTTCACTCAGACTCACATCCATCGAGTCAGTGATGCCATCCAGCCATCTCATCCTCTGTCGTCCCCTTCTCCTCCTGCCCGCAATCCCTCCCAGCATCAGTCTTTTCCAATGAGTCAACTCTTGGCATGAGGAGATGTTCAGGATTAAGTTAAATGTATCCTTCCTCATATATTGAAGGCAGGAGGAGAAGGGGACAACAGAGATGGTTGGATGGCATCAGACTCAATGGACATGAGTTTCAACAAGCTCCAGGAGATGGTGAAAGACAGGGAAGCCTGGCATGCTGCAGTCCATGGGCTCACAAAGGGTTGGACACAACTCAGGGACTGAGCAATGACAACAATAAATCCTCTTTTGTCTCTGCCTGTGGCAGCTGAGTCTGTCCTGTATTCCTTCCTCATTTGGGGATGTATATGCAAACTACTTTGTGACCCTGAACCTGGAAAGCTGGGTTTGATAGGCAGGGGTAGAGTCTCTTATTTTAGAGGAGGAATAATGAAGGAAGCCAAGTCCAGTAAATTGCAAGGATGGAAGTAGGATTCAAAACTCAGATTTGAATGTGATCCATTCATTCAAAACTCAGATTTGAATGTGAAGATCATGCATGTGACCCATAGGTATTGGTGCCTCCTCTGGGCTAGTACTCTGTCAGATACTGAAAACTCAAGAGAAACCCACAGTCCCCATTGCATGATCCTTATCATGGAGTGAGAAAGCCAGATACAATTGCTTCGATCAGGAGAGACGAGATTATGATGAACCTAAAACTCAGATGTCAAACCGCAAAGTCTTATTTTTCATTCATGCCACGTGACCAGCAGGGGTTGCTGGCTGGGGCTCTTCTTTCCTTCATCCAGGATCCAGACGGATAGAGTAACCCTCATCTAGAACCTCACAGACTCTCTACTGGAGGAAAAGGAAGCCCTGGGAGATCTCTTTTCGGCAGCTACATGCTTTGGCCTGGGAATGACATCTATCACTTGCATTCACACATCGCTGGCCAAAACTAGTCCCACCCAACCCCAGGGAAGAAACTGCAGTTCTACCTCATTCAAGGAAAGCAGAGAGACAGAAATATCTGATAAGCACCACAAACAACTCCCACACTAATCACATAATCACACACTCTAATGAACATATAATTACAAGCTGAGATAATAACTTTGAAAGAAGCGAATAAAGGTCCTAGCCAAAACACAGTGGAGGAGGAGAAGGGCAAATTGCTTATCCTGGAGAACGGAAAATTCAAGAAGACCATGAGATATACCTTTAAATATGTGATGAGTTGTCCTGGTAAAGGAGAAATGAACTTTACCTTTATAATTCCACTAAGTGGAGTATATATGGGGAAAAAAATCAGTCTAATCTATAAATGGAAAACTCATCTATCTGGTAGAATTTCCTAACAAGGCTGCCTACAGTGAGAGTGAACTTCCTGTTCCAAGAAATAACCAATCAGCATCTTCAGCAGGGGTGAAGACTAAAAATACTAACACGTGATACAGCCTGAGTACAGATGTCTGCCGAGGTGGCTGCCCATCACCAAAGTCTACTGCTGAAGGCAGACAACTGTAACACAGACTCGTGTAGCCACATATGACCATCCAATGTGGGCTCCATAATAGGCACGAGAAGAAATCCAGGCGAATCCTGTGTTCTAACACAGGAGGCTCTTCTCTCTCACCTGTTTTACTCTGTCATTTCTAATCTGCAGCCCAGCTGCTGTCCCACCCTCCAACCAACGTGCCAATTTTAAAAAGAGATCTCCATACTAGCAATAACACATCACAGCAAAAGAAGGACTGACTTTACAAAGCACGTTCTCAGAATATGCACATCTCATGTAGAGGGCTCTCTGAGAGGGGCACAGACACTGGTTGGCTCTGCTACGCATTAAGGCACAGACTGAACGTCTCACGCGTGTCATTTTCTTCTGTCTTCTTGGCGCTTTCAAGTAGGTCATCTTGTCCCCATTTTACAGATGAGGAAATCAAGATAACTAACACTTGAATGAACTGTCCATTGCCATAAAAACTGAGCAGGGATGAAAATTCAGGTTGTTATCATACTCTTTTCACTATCCCATGATGCTTTCCAATTAAATGGGCTCTCTTGAGAGAGTAAATATTTAATATCTATGGACCTTTAAAACATTACAAGAAACAGTTAGTGGAAGCTTCTTTCTCTCTCCAAAAATAAATTCTATTTTTGAGGAAATGATTTTTAAAGCAGATTAAAAGCTTATTTTAGCCACCCCTGGGGAATGAAGTATTATGAGCAAAATGGGTCAAGGATTATAGGAAAGACATGATTACAAATGACTTTTTTAAGTGAACATTTAGTGCTGTGACACACAGCAATGTGAGCATGCACATGTGTGCTGCAGACCTAACGCTTTGACAATTCTAAACGAGCATGCCACAAGTGTTTTAATTCCCAAGGCATCCTTGAGATTCTTTCACCCCTCAAGACAATCTCTGAAAATGTTCCTATATATTCAAGTGCATAGCTTAATTTGCTTACTTTAATCAAATAGCAAAGCCTGAATTTTAAAGTCATATCCCCCAAGTTTTTGCTACCAGATTAAAGAGACAGAGAGTGGTCAAGAGCATTATTACCAAAGGACATACTAACCACTAAGCCAGAAGTTCTTACTGAGTTCTGAAACAAGATAGTTTTTTTTTTCCCCCCTTTGTGGATAATAGTATCTACCACCATTACGTTCTTCCTCCGTGCAGAATTCAGCTCAGATATGCTGAACCATGGGGAAATAAGCATGAAGAATTCTGTGCCTTTTCATTGGGGGAAAAAAAAAAAATGAAAACAACCCAAGTGTTATCCTTGAGTGCAGCAAGAGATATTCCCCTTGTGACCCAGCAGCCAATGCATCACTGTTGATTAAAAAGAGGCTCTACTAGTGGCTTAGACAGTAAAGAATCTGTCTGCAATGCAGAAGACCCGGGTTCAATCCCTGGGTTGGGAAGATCCCCTAGAGAAGGGAATGGCAACCTACTCTGGTATTCTTGCTTGGGAAATCCCATGGAGGAGCCTAGTGGGCTACAATCCATGGGGTCACAAAGAGTTGGAAACGACCAAGCAACTAACACCTTCACCTTCTACTAGCTATGGTCTACACTATACACTTAGAATTGCTATGTTAGCTCAAAAACGACTGCAATTTATATAAACAAGATCCAGCAAAAGGATTTAAAATCTGTCACTGGCTAGCATAACTCCTGCTTAAATTTTATTTACTTTGGAAATTTTCAAACATAGTGAATTACAGAGATAATAGTATAATGAATCGCCATGGACCTACTACTCAGTTTCAACAATTACTTTTGCCATTCTTTGTTTCATTTATCCCTATATTTTTTGGCTGTAATTCTTTAAAGTAAAGCCGAGATATATTCATTTCATTCATCAACACTTCGAGATATTTGTCTGACAAAATCTTCTTAGAACTGTAACCATTTTCACATCTAAAGAAGATTTAAAATAACTACTACTACTACTTATTATTATTATTATTATTATTATTATTAACTTCACCGATTTTACCCTTTTTCCTAGTATGTGTGCATATCCGTGTGTGTGTGTGTGTGTGTGTAGGACAGCTTGTTGATGCCATCCCTATCCTGCAGCCATGGTAGGCGATTTCCTACAAGATGGCAGCTGCCCTCCTCAAGGTCAGTGGTTCTGCTCCTCGGCCAGAGGGTCATCTCTGCTCGGCACCACTGGGAGGCACAGGGGAGTTCCCGCAGACACCAGCGGCAGGCAGCAATCAGCAGACAAATGCCCCAACTTCCCCAGACTGTGGTGGGACAATTCTAAGATGAGTGCTACACAGCTTCCCAGAGGGTCCCACGGGATGAATCTGCTCACCAACAGCCCCTTAACTGGCTTTTATCCCTTTGTCTCAACGGCTCTCCTTGCTCTCTCATGCTTCTTACTATCATCTCGCAAGTAAGCCACTACATTGAGAGTTTACTGGAATCCTTCAGGGTGAAAATTTTCAGATTGATATACTTGGAGGGGCTTCCCAGGTGGCGACAGTTGTGAAGGAGAACCCGCCTGACAATGCAGGAGACATAAGAGACGTGGGTTTGATCCCTGGGTTGAGAAGATCCCCTGGAGAAGGAGATGGCAACCCAGTCCAGTATTCTTGCCTGGGAAAACCATGGACAGAGGAGCCTGGTGGGCAACAGTACATAGAGTTGCAAAGAGTCAGACATGACTGAAGCAATTTAGCACATATACTTGAATAGAAATGTCAATCTGACACTTTTCCTGACATGAAGAGAGACTCCAGAGCTACTATATCTGCAACCAAGGGACTCCTATTACATACTCTAAAGAGAAGAAAGTAAGAAACTAGGAGCTTGTGAATAAGCTGACCATAAGCTATATGGCAACCTAAAGGCATCTCCTCTTGTTCTCTGAGAATAATTTAACCCTAGGACACTCTCCAAAGCACCAATTTTCAGCTAATGATCTTAGTTGAAGACTAAAAGAAAAGCTAAAAGAAATAAAGTGTGACTTAAGACCATAATTTAACACCTGATTTTTTAAAAAAGATTGTAACAGTGCATCTTTCCTTTGATGCCCAAGAACAGACCAGGTAAATAAATGGTCTCATACAAAGCAATTTCCAACAACTGCCAGGAGATGGCACCAATACTCTGTTCATTTGCTAAGAGTTTCTGGAACCAAAGTCCCTGGTGGCCCAGATAGTAAAGAATCTGCCTCCAAATTGGGAGACCCCGGTTCAGTTCCTGGGTCAGGAAGATTCCCTGGAGAAGGGAATGGCAATCTACTCCAGAATTCTTGCCTGGAGAAGCCCATGGACAGAGGAGCCTGGCGGGCTACAGTCCATGGGGCTGCAAAGAGTCAGACACAGCTGAGCTACTAACACACACACACACACAGTCATAAACTCCTCAATGAAAGCTCTGGGGAGACAGAGTTAAGCAAGGGACTAAGACTTGATATGAGTTTCCCTGGTGGCTCAGTGAAAAAGAATCTGCCTGCCAATGCAGGAGACTCAGATTCAATCCCTGAGTCAGGAAGATCCCCTGAAGAAGGAAACAGCAACCCACTCCAGTATTCTGGCCTGGGAAATCCCATGGACAGAGAAGGAGTTTGGCAGGCCACATTCCATGGGGATACAGAGTCGGACACGACTTAGTGACTAAACAACAAGACTTGATAAGACTATAATAATGCACCACCCTAAGACCTATTTGCCCTCAGCCACTCAAAACTTCTGTCTTTCGGCCTCCCAAAGGAAATCTGGTTATTCAGGAGCTGACAGTCTCGACTGAAAGATGCTTTGTCTGGGCAGGCAATATGGCTGTCAACTGATTCTTAAGAGTACACTGAAGACCTTGTTGCAAAGTACAGTTTCAGCTCTCACTGGTTGCAGCTGAGATGAAATAAAGAAAGAAACCATGTATAAAGCTTCAGGGGCTAGGAATAAGGGAGACAGAAGGCAGAGGGGAGTTTTTGACATTATGAAGTTTAAGGCACTGCTCTTCATGTAAAACTGTTTCATTCTGACTACAAACAAACAAGCACACTCAAAAATTTCAGGAGCCCAATATGGAACTGATTTTTCTAAACCTGGCTTCAGTCCATTTGTGTGCTCAGTCGCTCAGTCGTGTCTGACTCTTTGCGATCCCATGGACTGTAGCCCGCCAGGCTCCTCTGTTCATGGGATCTTCCAGGCAAGAATACCAGAGTGACTGCCACTGCCTTCTCCAAGAAATCTTTAACACCCAGGGATCAAACCTGTGTCTCCTGCATTGGCAAGCAATGATTCTTTACCACTGAGCCACCGAATCCAAATAAATGCTGTCTTACATTTACAGTGCTTTGCAGTTCCTAGAGAACGGTCACAATTCTTTTCTCATTTGTTCTCAGCAGTAGTTCTGTGAAGAAGACTTAAGTTCTCATTGTACAGGTATGGAAGCAGGTGCATGGTGGCTAAATGACCAGTCAAAATAAGTATGCAAAATATCCACAGAGTTCTTCGGCCAAAACAAGATTAAAAATTAGTCTGACCACATATAATTATTTGAAAGATAGAAGGGTATGTTATTCGGGTTCTTTACCAAGTTATCAATTTGCTTGTTGCAGAGTGAGCAGAGGTCATGTATGGATGTGAGAGTTGGACTGTGAAGAAAGCTGAGCGCTGAAGAATTGACGCTTTTGAACTGTGGTGCTGGAGAAGACTCTTGAGAGTTCCTTGGACTGCAAGGAGATCCAACCAGTCCATCCTAAAGAAGATCAGTCCTGGGTGTTCATTGGAAGGAATGATGCTAAAGCTGAAACTCCAATACTTTGGCCACCTCATGCGAAGAGTTGACTCACTGGAAAAGACTCTGATACTGGGAGGGATTGGGGGCAGGAGGAGAAGGGGATGAAGAGGATGAGATGGCTGGATGGCATCACTGACTCGATGGACGTGAATTTGAGTGAACTCCGGGAGTTGGTGTTGGACAGGGAGGCCTGGCGTGTTGCGATTCATGGGGTCGCAAAGAGTCAGACACGACTGAGTGACTGAACTGAACTGAACTGAGTGAGCAGAAAAAGAAAGAAAGGGCTGAAAATGTAATGCTTGCTTTGCCAGAGGCAATCTACAGATGGTAAATCTAGAAGCCCAAGCTACGCCTAGACTGACTGGGTTACTGACAAAATGTCCATCTTTCCAGGTATAAACAAAAACACATTCGTTATAGAAAATAACTTGTCTTTATGTTTCAAGTAATGAGATACCTAAAATTACTACTTAATTTTTTTCTATGTTGTTATAATGCCTATTATTAGTGATGATCCCTTGTCTATATTGTCTTTATCTTCATTTAACTTGGAAAAAAAAAAGTTATTTCATTGAACTAATACCCTCAATAAAGTTTCCAAACAACAAAGTACTTAACATTCTAAAAATCTGCCACTTCAAAAAAATAACATCTCAATTAACAAGTCTTAAATTTTCTCCACTGTACAAAGCTGGAACACTCCATACAAAAGTTCAGATTAGTACAACTACACCCATACCTGGGGCTTCCCCGTGGCTCAGACCCTAAAGAATCTGCCTGCAATGCCGAAGACCTGCATTCAATCCCTGTGTTAGGAAGATCCCCTGGAGAAGGGCATGGCTACACACTCCAGTATTCTTGCCTGGAGAATTCCATGGACAGAGGAGCCTGGTAGGCTACAATCCCCAGTCCATGCGGTCACAAAAAGTCAGACACGACTGAGTGACTAACACTTGCACATCCATACCTACAATTTAAGGAAGGACTAGGGAATTGGTAGAGAACCCTCCTGCGAATGCAGGATTTTTAAGAGATGCAGGTTTGATTCCTGGGTTGGGAAGACCCCATGGAGTAGGAAATGCCAACCCACTTCAGTATTCTTGCCTGGAGAATTCCATGGATAGAGGAGCCTGATGGGCTACAGTCCACAGGATTACTTAGAGTCGGACACAGCTGAAGTGATTTAATGCACACACATAGGGAATTAAATACATGTTTCCAAGGAAAACAGATGTGGAAAAAAGTCCTGACAGCCTAATAAAGAGCAGAATCTGAGCCACAATTTTCTCCCTGATAATACTTCCAGTGTCTAGATAAAAACATACTTTATTGTTTGAGCTTGAAAATGTTCACATCAAGAGAAGTTACACTTGAAAAACATCTAGCCAAAAAGCCCCGTGCAGAGGTGGAAATTTGCAGTTTAAAAGCATGAGTAGTTCATTTAAAAGACGGTCAAATTGTTGTGGTGTTTTAAAGTCCAGGGCGGCAAAATAAAAAAAAAAAAGAGTTAAAAACAGTCAAAAAGAGAGTCTCTTCATGCTGACAAGTCAAAGTGATACTTTGAAAGATGACTTCTTTCTCCTACTTTTCCTCCAACCATCAAAAAGCACCAAGAGTCAGTGGTATGAGGATGAAAAGGGAAATTCAATATTCTAGCTTCAGAGATTGTAAACTATAGTGGTGACTAAGAGACATATAAAAGGGCTTGGTTTGTGTTTTCTTTAAAAAAAAAAAACTTTACACTGTTGAAGGATGTCCTTTGAACCAGACGCCAACTTGGTAACTCGTGGACTCCAGGGGATGAAGTTGAAATTGTATGTGTGCCGCGCACAAAGAGTAAGAATGAAGCACAGATTACTGAGCTCAGAACTTATCCAAGGTCTGCAGCGCGACTGTCATGGGACACAGCATGTTGCTGAAGCCCTGGGCAAGGGTGACGCAGCACAGCAGCCGACAGAGGTGCCAGCTGAGCCCTCGGTCCTGACCCTCAGCCCAGGGCCCTCTCCACACCATTCCGGAGCCACTAGCCCTGCATGGGAAAATCCTGGTCTCCATGCCCCACCCCAGAAGGACTGAAACATACTCTCTAAGGAGATGTGTGTGTTTTAAACCAGCAATTTAAAAAAATGCTTTTAAAAAATGGAGACTGTCTGCTCCCTCCCTCAATTTCAAAGCAGAAAGTTTAATTACATGGACTCAAGAAAGGCAGAGCTGGCAGGTTAGAGGAAGGGGTTCACTGGACCTGTGATTCACTCAAACCTTGAAGAGCTTAAGACTACCATCCTTCAAATCAGGAAAGATTTAACTTTGGTGGGACTTTTAGAAACAGGACAGTAACTGAGGTCAGGACATCTCTCATGCCTCACAACTGGGGGACTCATTTACATCTCCACCCTCCAAGTTATTCAATTTGCTCTGAATGAAAAGGATACTTTTGCTAGATTCCTGCCAATTATTTTCAATGCCTTCTATCACTCTCTACCCATCAGACAGTGGCTGATTTCTGTCTTCTATTTAATCTTAAACTTGAGGAACCCAATTGTATAATCAGTGGAAATCCTGAAAGTGCTCTGTACGCACTCACCCTCACTCGGGAGTCCGTATGTGGGTCCGTGAGCATCCACTATGGGGCTGACTGGCAGCCGAGCAACACACCTGTGGCGATGGGCACAATGACCGCTCAGTCCATGAAATCAAAATCACGCCATTTAGACAGAAGTGTACAGTTTCCAAAGCTATCAACTTACTGACCAGGAGGTGAATTCAGGTGCGATGAGATTTAATATAGACACCCATAGTCCTACTGTGTTCCTTCCAAAAATTCAGTGAAATCAGGTTTCAATGAAGTGGGGAAAAGACTAAATGACAAGCATTCTTTTAAAAGATGATGCCAGCTTGAGAAAGGTCCTTAAAGAGGTCATTAAAACACAAGTGTGATGTGACTGTGAGATGCAGAAATCTCATTTTAAGGTCGTTACAAAAAGGACACGTGTGCACTGATCCAAGTCTTGTCACGAGACGTTCACCTTTCAGATGAATAGCTCCATAATTCCATTTTACAAGGGGGAAGAGGCGGTTTGGGGAGAAACCACCCAGCAAAACCAGAGGACATTCTCCATGTTTCCACTAGAGGGCACGTCTTCCTAATTTTTCTTTAAGGTTGTTGGCCAGGCTACAAGCCGAAGAAGGATAGATAGGAGAAAGGCCTGAAGGTTGGATATACATTTTAAAAATTAATTCCTGGTTGTACTGATATGCTTCCAGAGTGAGTCCCAGATGGATCTGGGTTTCAGAAACAGTGTTCCTTACTGATGACTCCCCAGTGTCCACGTGCTGCTTGCGGCAACTCTTTTGAAATGGTGGAATGTCATACAACCACTGATAAATTTCCATAGCTTTAAGATCAACAGGGTATACGGAAGAGAGAGATACCTTAAGAGATAGGGTGGATGATGTGATGGAGAGATGACGAGTTTAGGATATAGAAAAACTTGAATGTGAACCCTAGTTTTGTGACGTCTGGATAAGTATGGAACTTCTCGAGATTTTAGTTTCCTCACTAAAAAAAAAAAAATGAAGATAATATCCCCTCTTTCACAAGGTTATTATAAGACTTGCCTGCAATAGTTACATAAAGCTCCCAATACAGGTTCTGGAACTTTGCAGATGCTGAGAAATTGTAATTTTCTTTTTAAATTCTGTTCACACTTCTCTGGGTCAATTAACATTACTGACTTTTAACTTGCCATTTGGGCATGTGATTTTTTTTTTTTAGGAAATGTTCCAGTATTTGCCTATTTATTCAACCATCTCTCTCTCTCTTTTCTTTTTATTTTTGTTTCCCCATGTTTGTCATGTAATGTGGGTTGAATGAATCAAAGCTCATAACAACTCTGCCAACTTTTAAGGGACAGAGAAGCATTTTTAATGAAAAGTTAGTGCAATGTACCTGGTTGATAGGAGTGACAGGTGGAGGGAAATGAGAGAAACAGAGAAAGACAGGTGTACTGATGGCTCTGTGGGTAAAGAATCCACCTGCAATGAGGGAGACACAGGAAATGTGGGTTTGATCTCTGGGTCGGGAAGATACCCTGGAGGAGAAAATGGCAACCCAGTCTAGTATTCTTGGCCGAAAAATCCCATGGATAGAGGGAGCCTAGTGTGCTACAGTCCAAAGAGTTGCAAAGAGTCAGACGCAACTGAGCAACCAAGCACACACCCACTGATTTTTATGGTCCGTTTCGTTTAATACTGTCTTTTTTGTTCTCTGTGAATTTGGTATATGAACAAAATGTAGTGAAATCCTTGATCCTGAACAGATTCTGTCTTATAACCACAGTGGTGCTCTAATGACCACGCAGAAAAATTATCTGGAGAAATTCACTAAAACAGACTGTTGGGCCTCGGCCACCATGGTTTCTGAGTCAGTGGTGCTGGTGCGGACCCCAGAAGGTGCATTTCTAACCATTCCCAGGTGATGCTGATGCTGCTGGTCCCGGATCACACTTTCAGACCTGGTTTAGCAGAACCACAAAATTTACAATCCAAGTGCGAGAAAGAACATGGAATCAGTTTAAGAAACCGAGGCACTAGTCCTGATCTTCCCTTAACTCACTGTGTGGGGAGGAAGGTTCAGTACTGGTCACGTCCAGTTTGCTTACCTGGAAAGAGGAACCATGTCTCTCTACCAATGAGATTAAATGAAGGTCAAAAGAAGAAATGAGTAAATTCAAACTTTGAAAATTGGAAACCACTCTGGAAGAACAACATCAGGGATCAACAATTCAAACAGCCTATGAGTTCATCTGAGATGACAACCTGACTTCCCAGGTGGCTCTAATGGTAAAGAACCCACCTGCCAACACAGGAGACATAAGAAGCATGGGTTCAATCCCTGGGAAGATCCCCTGGAGGAGGAAACAGCAACTCACTCCAGTATTCTTGCCTGGAAAATCCCATGGGCAGAGGAACCTGGTAGGCTACAGTCCCTGTGGTTGCAAAAGAGTGGGACATGACTTAGCACGCAGGCACTCCAACCTGACTGCATCAGGGAATGCCCAGATTAGGGGGTCTGCAAGGGAAAACCACTAGACCATTCAGGTATGATCTAAATCAAATCCCTTATGATTATACAGTGGAAGTGAGAAATAGATTTAAGGACCTAGATCTGATAGATAGAATGCCTGATGAGTTATGGAATGAGGTTCGTGACATTGTACAGGAGACAGGGATCAAGACCATCCCCATGGAAAAGAAAAGCAAAAAAGCAAAATGGCTGTCTGGGGAGGCCTTACATATAGCTGTGAAAAGAAGAGAAGTGAAAAGCAAAGGAGAAAAGGAAAGATATAAACATCTGAATGCAGAGTTCCAAAGAATAGCAAGGAGAGATAAGAAAGCCTTCTTCAGCAATCAATGCAAAGAAATAGAGGAAAACAATAGAATGGGAAAGACTAGGGATCTCTTCAAGAAAATCAGAGATACCAAAGGAACATTTCATGCAAACACGGGCTCGATAAAGGACAGAAATGGTATGGACCTAACTGAAGCAGTAGATATTAAGAAGAGATGGCAAGAATACACAGAAGAACTGTAAAAAAAAGATCTTCACGACCCAGATAATCACGATGGTGTGATCACTGACCTAGAGCCAGACATCCTGGAATGTGAAGTCAAGTGGGCCTTAGAAAGCATCACTATGAACAAAGCTAGTGGAGGTGATGGAATTCCAGTTGAGCTATTCCAAATCCTGAAAGATGATGCTGTGAAAGTGCTGCACTTAATATGCCAGCAAATTTGGAAAACTCAGCAGTGGCCACAGGACTGGAAAAGGTCAGTTTTCATTCCAATCCCAAAGAAAGGCAATCCCAAAGAATGCTCAAACTACCACACAATTGCACTCATCTCACACACTAGCAAAGTAATGCTCAAAATTCTCCAAGCCAGGCTTCAGCAATATGTGAACCGTGAACTTCCAGATGTTCAAGCTGGTTTTAGAAAAGGCAGAGGGACCAGAGATCAAATTGCCAACATCCACTGGATCATGGAAAAAGCAAGAGAGTTCCAGAAAAACATCTATTTCTGCTTTATTGACTATGCCAAAGCTTTTGACTGTGTGGATCACAATAAACTGTGGAAAATTCTGAAAGAGATGGGAATACCAGACCACCTAATCTGCCTCTTGAGAAATTTGTATGCGGGTCAGGAAGCAACAGTTAGAACTGGACATGGAACAAAAGACTGGTTCCAAATAGGAAAAGGAGTACGAGTACAATATACAAGGCTGTATATTGTCACCCTGTTTATTTAACTTACATGCAGAGTACATCATGAGAAACGCTGGGCTGGAAGAAACACAAGCTGGAATCAAGATTGCCAGGAGAAATATTAATAACCTCAGATATGCAGATGACACCACCCTTATGGCAGAAAGTGAAGAGGAACTAAAAAGCCTCTTGATGAAAGTGAAAGAGGAGAGTGAAAAAGTTGGCTTAAAGCTCAACATTCAGAAAACGAAGATCATGGCATCCGGTCCCACCACTTTATGGGAAATAGATGGGGAAACAGTGGAAACACTGTCAGACTTTATTTTTGGGGGCTCCAAAAATCACTGCAGATGGTGACTGCAGCCATCAAATTAAAAGACGCTTACTCCTTGGAAGGAAAGTTATGACCAACCTAGATAGCATATTCAAAAGCAGAGACATTACTTTGCTAACAAAGGTCCGTCTAGTCAGGGCTATGGTTTTTCCTGTGGTCATGTATGGATGTGAGAGCTGGACTGTGAAGAAGACTGAGTGCCGAAGAATTGATGCTTTTGAACTGTGGTGTTGGAGAAGACTCTTGAGAGTCCCTTGGACTGCAAGGAGATCCAGCCAGTCCATTCTAAAGGAGATCAGCCCTGGGATTTCTTTGGAAGGAATGATGCTAAAGCTGAAACTCCAGTACTTTGGCCACCTCATGCGAAGAGTTAACTCATTGGAAAAGACTCTGATGCTGGGAGGGATTGGGGGCAAGAGGAGAAGGGAACGACAGAGGATGAGATGGCTGGATGGCATCACTGACTCGATGGACGTGAGTCTGAGTGAACTCCGGGAGTTGGTGATGGACAGGGAGGCCTGGCGTGCTGTGATTCATGGGGTCGCAAAGAGTCAGACACGACTGAGCGACTGATCTGATCTGATCTGAAGGTATTTCCGGAAGAGATCAGCATTTGAACTGATAGTCTCAGTAAAGCAGATGGCCCTCCCCAATGTGGGTGGGCAGCATCCAATCTGTTCAGGGCCTGAATAGAACAAAAAGGTGAAGGAAGGAAGAAGCCAGCCCTTTTACCTGCCTCACTTCTTGAGCCAGGATATACTGTCTTGCCTTCTCCCATCCTCAGGCTGAAATTTACTCCATTGGCTCTCCCCTAGTTCCAGGCCTTCAGACTCAGACTGAGTTACAGCTCCAGCTTTCCTGGTGTCCAGCTTGCAGTCAGCAGACAGAAAGAATTCTCAGCCTCCATAATTACAGGAGCCAATTCCTAATAATAAATCTGGTTTTATATCCTGCTGGTTCTGTTTCTTGGAGAACTCTAATACACAGCCATTAAAGATTTCTTTAAAAGATTGGAAAGTGAGAGTCCTAGGTTTTAGTCTGGGTTCTGCCTCTGACTTACCCTGGACACACACTTGACCTTTTGGGTCATAGTTTACCATCCAACAAAAGGTATAGAGATAAGATGATTTCTAAGGTCTTTTTGAATGTAAAAATGCTATGGTCCTAGATGAGAACTTGAGCAGGGACTGAGGCTGGGAGCAGGTAGGTAGGTCTCAATCTAGGGAACAGCATCTCCCCTCCCAGAGCTGAGGGCAAGCTCTTTTATTCCGTCTGCACGGATCTAGCCAGCAGTAACCTGAGGGCCACATATAAGCATCGCCCACAATTCAGTATAGATCAGTCCCAGAACCTAAGGGTGCCACAGCCCTGCTAGCTCTCAGCATGAGCTCTCAAACATTCCAAAACCAAGCTCCGCACTGGCCATCATTACTGCAAACAGTACCTCTGTCATTAGACCACCAGAGCCCTATGCCATCCATTCAGTTGACAAATGCTTAAGATTCTGGCTCTAAAATGTATGCTGTATCATGCTCTCCCCATACATCCCATGAGCTCAGGCTCTCATGTCTCTCACAAGGACAATGGTAATACCTCTTAATTGGACTCCACTCCTCTCCATCATCTCTCAGCATATGCAGCTAAAAGGAGCTCCTTCCAGGGTAGCTCTGACCACTCACATGCTCAAAACCCTAGAGGGTGACAACCATCCCTGCAGCCAAGGCCCCCCACATTCTGAGGCCAACCTCCATCCTACTTCTCTCTTATGCTCAGTGGTTCCAGCCCTAAAGTGGACCCCTCAACCTCTACCGGTCTGCTACATATGTCCTTGTTTTCCAGCTCCCAAACCTTTATTCATTCTCTCTTTAGGGCCTGCCATCCTTGCCTTGGATCCATACAGTCAAAGCTATGGTTTTTCCAGTAGTCATGTAGGCATGTGAGAGTTGGACCATAAAGAAGGCTGAGCACCAAAGAGTTGATGCTTTCAAACTGTGTGCTGGAGAAGACTCTTTAGAGTCCCTTGGATAGCAAGGTGATCAAACCAGTCAATCTTAATGGAAATCAACCCTGAATATTCATTGGAAGGACTGATGCTGAAGCTCCAATACTTTGGCCACCTGATGCAAAGAGCCAACTCACTGGAAAAGACCCTAATACTGGGCAGGAGGAGAAAGGAGCAACAGAGGATGAGACAGTTGGATGGCATCACCAACTCAATGGACATGAGTTTGAGCAAACTCCAAGAGACAGTGAAGGACAGGTAAACCTGGCGTGCTGCAGTCCATGGGGTCGCAAAGAGTCGAACACGACTTAGCAACTGAACAACGACAACATCCTTGCCTACAGAAATGTCACCAACTCCATCTAAAAGTTTTTGCCTCCTAACCTTCACAGTCACACATATGATTTCCTTTCTTTCTTTGTACAATCTTTTGATTACTCTGTTTTATGAGATTTATGTGGTGCCTCATACCACAGTCATCATTCCCAAATTTCACATAAGACAATAAGTTTTTTGAGGACTCACTCATGTCCACCTGAGTCCTGTGTTTAGCCTACTGACATCTAGAAATAGTCCAGCCTGATACAGAATGTCTCACTGTGAGATAAAACAGCTCATACACAATTGGCAAATAGTGAAATTGTGTCAGCACAATAAAGGTAGTGTTAGTTCACATGCAATTTTCCAAGAACATTTAATATTTTGCAGAACCAAGGAACAGCCAAACAAAACATGCTCAAACACAGCAGACGGCATCAATCCACGGAGCTAATGGCGCTCAAATTCTTCTGGACTCAAATTGACATGTGATCTGTCATGGAAATACTTTTCTTTTTATTGTTTTCTATGATGTTAGTACATTTTATCTTTGTCTACAAAATTCAACATTTATCCTTTTTTCTAAAACCCTTTTCATAAAGCCACCTTCAACTTTTTTCCAAAGGTTAAACTCGTATACTAGAGTTTTTTTTGTTTTTTCTTTCTTAGTATTGCTAGAGCTTTCATTAACTTCTTGGTTACAAGGTAAAATAGGTTTGGGGTGATCTGCTCCTAACCTTGTTTTCCCTATAAACCCTGCTGTTTTCAGAACGCAACTTCAGAGAACATGAGGATTTCACGGACTGTGTACACTGTATGGTTACGTAAATGCCTAGAGTATTACTCAACCAGGGACAGAAGTTCAGTCGGCTGGTCGGAGGATAGGAATGTTTTACCAAGTCCTTCAGTACAAGTCCCTTGGGTGTCAATGGTTCAGGCCAGCTGCGGACGACCTGCTAATCAGAGAGGTGGGGTGGCACTCTTCTGCTGGAACCTGGGCATGAAGATACTCTTGAGGACCACAGAGCTGACCTGCACTGACACTAGAACACGAGTGACTCACGCTTTTCCTGGAGAGCTGAGCATGTCTGAAGACGCCTGGTGCCAGAGATCCCCAGATTTCTGAATAGGGAGAGGACACCTCAAGGCAAAGGCATAGAAAGTGTGAAGAGACAAGGAGATAAAAAGAGAAGTGGGGATCAATGTTAGGAGGGTCTGCTATAAACCAGACACATGTACTTCTACACAAAATCTTTCAGTCTGACATTCTTCCCTCAAATCGCAAACAGAAAGTCAGGTTCAGGGCTTAATGGTGTGCTGTAGTGACTAACACAAAGTTGCCTGAGCCCCACGTATGGGCTTTTCACGGCAAGAGTGGCAAACGGCGCGCCTCCAGCTGCTCATAGTGAGTGGAGGGTGGGCAGGCGCGTAAGGAGACACTGCCTGTGCGAGGGATGGGCAGTCCCTGGGCTTCCCAGCCCCACTTGAACCACTTACGTGCTTTACATACTGGGCTTCCTCTGATGCTTCTATGGGAAGTAAGAGTCCTACAGTTTTAAAAGGGAGAAACAAAAAGCATTGAAAATCATTGCATCCTATCAAGCTGGCTATTTCTCAATTCTGCCTGAGGCTGGCCTTCAGCAGGCAAGTAAATCAGTTGCTTACAAAAGATCTAGTCTACACAGAACGCTGTTGCGGGGTGGGGGCAGGGGGGGTCCCTCAAATTCCCTGCTCGAATCAATGCAAAGCTCCAGAAAGACTTCACTTTATGCCAACTTTGCTCGCTCATTTGACTCTCGCTCCCCATTTCCAGGTGTTCCAGGCAGGCTGGGGGCTGGCAGTAGGGCAGGAGCCTGGAACACGGGTGCTCACGTCAGCACCCTGGGGAGAAGCCGGGATCTGAAGCCCTGGGGCCCATTCTGAGGGAGTCCAAGCAGGACACCCAGGCCCAGCCCTGGTGCTCCCTAAGAGAGGCCGACTCACAGCCCCCAAGAGAGCAGTCAGACAGGCTGTTCTTTAATGTTCTTCCTGACTAAAAGGAGTGATTGTGTCTGAGCTGAGGGAAAGGAGGAGGAGAGGTTTTAAGAGTAAGTTTGTAGCAAATGGACACAATGGATGGAAGGCTAATGGGTGCCACTGGGTATACAGCGCAGGCCCTGAGGACATACACAGAGGCAAACAGAGCCTTTGGGATGGGCTGTTTCTCGAAAACTCATTAATACTAAGGAGCAGATGGGAAAAAAGAAAGCGAAGACATGATGAGAACTGATGTGACTGAAGCAGAATGGAACAGAACACATCTATCTTTAATCCCCCCCAAGACAACAATGCCTAAAACATAGAAGTTTGTTTCAGATCTTTTCAAGGACCTCTCCAAGTCCAGTGGGCTTTTCTGGTGGCTCAGTGGTAAACAGTCCACCTGCCAGTGCAGGAGACTCAGGTTTGATCCCTAGGTCGAGAAGATCCCCCTCCAGTATTCTTGCCTGGAGAATCCCATAGACAGAGGGGCCTGGTGGGCTACAGTCCATGGGGTTGCAGAGAGACTTAGCGACTAAGCAGTAACACAACTCCAAGTCCAGTGGTGAAGCTCCAAGTTTCAGGGAAAGGATGTGCGGGGAAGTTTCTTTCAAGTGGTTAGAAAGAAAAGAATGGGTGCCGGATTTACAGCCAGTCTCAGGGCAATGACTGATTTGTCACCTTCCCCTGATATTGATTCTCGCCTCAGACAGATGGCAAGTGACTGCAGATGAAAGCACGCAGGCCTTGGTGGCTGCTCAACCGGGCTCTGAAAGCTTCCCCAGCATCCTGCCCTCCTGCCTGCAAAGGCCCATCCTCTTCCTCTGTGGGGCAGCTCAGCTGGCCTCAACCGCGCACGCCTGCAGGTAACACCCCTGGGGTACCTATGCTGCAGCCTTGCCACCTGTTCTCCATTCCCAGAAATCTACTTAAAACACACACACACTGAGGAGTGTGCCATGATGCCCCCTTCAAATAACAACGTCCCCGTCACTGATGTGAAAACTCTCCTTGATGCTGCGGTCTTCAAGATACTGCTAATGCCTGCATCCAACCACTCCTGGCCTTTTAATAACAGAGCTCATTTAGTGAGCATCTACTTTGAGCCAAGGATTCTTAATGTATTATCATTCATTTTTATGCTGCCACTGAGTGGTTATGAAGAAATGGAAACTTGTGAGGTTAAATAATTGCCCAAGGTCACATGGTCTGTGGATCTGATCTTTGAACCCAGGTGTCTGATTCAGAAGAGAGTTGACCTGGGAATTCTCTGGCAGTCCAGCAGTTAGAACTCTGTGCTTCCACTGAGGCACGGGGCATAGGTTCATTCCTTGTCAGGGGGCATGGGATCCCTGCATGCTAAGTGGTGCCACCAAATTCATATATATAATAAATATTTTGTAAAAAGAGGAAGACAGCTGACTTACAAACATCTCATACATGTCAGTGGGAACAACTAACCATATCCCATTTCCCCCTTTTCTTAAGCTCCTTCTCACAACTCCAGGGATATGACAAGGGAACTAAGGTTTTCAAACACAAGGGGGTACAGAAATGAAAGAAGCTGGGGAGTCTAGGGGCAGCCCGGGAGAACTGAAACTAGAGACAGATATTCAGGCCTGGATTTTCTCTTTTCCCTCTCCTCTTTCCTGAAATTCTACCCATTAAGTTCATTTTCACAATTAAAAAGAGAACATGGAAATTGCTTCTTGGACATTAAGGTGCTAATTACCATTTCTTCCTTAATATATAAAAGTGTTCAATAGAAGTGAGACATTCCCAGGCAGTGGAGACCACCTGCCTGGCTGGAACGGGAGATCTGAATCAGAGTATATACTGTGGTTTGTGCTGAAAGGCCCTGAGACCTCCCAAGGCCAGGTCGAGGAAATGATGCACCAGTTTCAAAACTGCTCCTCTTCCTTCCTCCTACACTAACTCCTACCCACAGCTCAGGCAAGGAAGACAAGTTTTAGGGCTCAGCTGATGACTGAGTTAAAATGGCACCGGTCAACCAAAGCATTGTTTTTTTTTGTTTTTTTTTCAGAAGGAAATATGTGATCTGATTGCAAACAAACAGATTCATCATATTCCTAAATGTGAGGCTACCAAGAGACATTATTCCCAGTAAGTTATATAGAAGCTAATTACATGAGCACAAGCAAACTTAATAGAATCAACGCAAAGGAAAATGGGGAGTGAGGGAATCTGCTTAGATTCTTCACTCCTACAGAAGTTGTTTCTGAATGTGGTTGAAGAGGAGAGCCTGTGAACCCTGGAGAGTGACTCCTACTGTTTCACTTTAATTATCCATTTCTCCTCAAAATAAGATGCAATAAAAAAAGTAATATTAGTTCATTTCAGGCCCCAATTTTTATAGGCATGATGAGACAGAATTCATTATTAAAACTAGATCTTGCCAACTAACTTTATTACTTCTGTGCTTTTTAAACATCTACCTAGAAGTTATTCAACAGACACAAGAGCAAATGTAAATCACTGGTTTTGTTAAGTGTAAAGTCCAATATCAAGTAACCAGGAGGGAGCATGAGATCCAAAAGGATGAAGAGGACCAGAAAAGGAGAGAGCCTGACCTATTCTCATCGAGCTGGTGATACTCCCTGCAGCCACTGGCAGACCATTTTATCTTTCATGGTTTTGCTTCTCTGTGTGCAAACGAGAAGGAAGCATTCATTACTCACGTTCATCCATCACAAAAGTTCCAGGGTCCTTAGAGCGTCTAGTCTCACCACTTCATTTTCCAGATGACAACACTTAAGAGATGAGAAAGCCAAAGCTATGCTGCCTATGGTTAAAATCCACAAAGCTAGTGAGTGTCAGCGCTTCAACCAGATCAAGGTCTCCTATTTCTTAGACCAGCACTGACATGCTGGTATAAGAGTCAAGTTCGACCACACAGAAGTGCTGAGAAGGGCTATAAATGCACAAGCCTAAATCCTTTACAGGACAGCCTAATCATTGCACTAATACCAATAATCAGTTAGCATGCAGTTTCTCTAGTTTCTCCTAAACAGATATGATAGAAGGTTACAATATGATAAAAGTCACTTTTGATACACTTAGAAGCCACTCTAGTATTCAAAAGTTAAACTGGCATTTTTAAAACATTACTTTCACACTGAATATCCTGAGTTCTCTACTTATAGGCAGATGTAACCAGACACATTCAATTTAAAAAAAAAAAAATCAAGATTACCTGCAAAGAAATTGTTTAGAAAAGGTTTAATTTTAATTAATGCCATACAAAAATGAATCCCAATCTGCTTTAAAAACATTGAGTCTGATAATAAATGTCTGATAATCTCTAAAATGACTTGTAGCTGGAGGATTCCTAAGTGGGTATAATCACAGCTTAACAAAATGCATCTCTCCAAGATAAAGAGTACTCTTCTGGCTGAGAGTTGAAGGGACAGAAAAAGGTTACCCATGGCTGGTTTGGACTTCAAGATTCACATATCTGTACATAAAAGGTTAATTTCAAAAGTTCAATACTTTTGCCAACCCATTTTATTAAAATCCATTTCTGCTTTTAAAGGAAAGTAACATTAAAAGATGCTCAGTTGCATCTGACTCTCTGCAACCTCATGGACTATATAGCCTGCCAGGCTCCTCTGTCCATAGGATTATGCCAGTAAGAAGAGTGGAGTGGGTGGCCATGCCCTCCTCCAGGGGATCTTCCTGACCCAGGTACCAAACCTGGGTCTCCTGCATTGGTAGGTTCTTAATCACTAAATCACCTGGGAAACCAGAATTTAAAAGGTTGAGAAAGTGTAACAGTCACGGAAGTAATCACTGACTCCTATGTTAAAGCATAACAAAGATATTTCTACTAGAAGGACATCTCGCAGATAGCCTAATAACTTTCAGGGCAGAAAGCCCTGGGAGGTACACAGAGGAAAGTCCATCCAAACATTCTTCCTCCCAATCTTCACCTTGTTTCAAGGAGCAACTTAAAATATTACATCCTCTGAGCAGCCTTCCTTGATTCCCTCTAGTTACTACCATGTGCTGCCCCAAGCTTATCCCTGAATACACTCTGCTTACTTATCCAGCTCCCAATTAGAATGTCAGCTCCTAAGGGTAGGGGGCTGGTGGTGTTCTGGCCCATTCCCTTCTTTATTTCTAGTGCCCAGCACAGTAACTGGCCAGAGCGAACATCCAACTGCCTATTGAATGAATGGAAACAATGAATGGGGGGAACAGAGGCTTGGATGAATGTGTGTGGGGGGAATGCAATTCATTTTAGACAAATTCTCTTGCCAGGCAAGTAAAAACACAGCGTAGAAGAGACCTCAGAGATCATCTGGCCCAACCCCCTCATTTTCCAGAAGCCAAGTAATCCTGGCATAATACTGCATGAAATACAAGTGAATATTTCAGAAAACATGTGAAAAAATATTAGGAGAAGTAAACAATCTAATAAACCAAGATACCAGCCCACACAATCTGCAAGCAGAATTTAAATAATCAAAATGTTCACAGCACTAATTTTATTTGGCTTCTCATCAGTGCATTCAAAAGTGTCCATTTATTACCTGGCAGTGTCAAGTCTCCCTCATTCAGGCTCAATTACTTAGTATGTAGATCAGGCAAGATTCTCCCTTCCTCTAGTGCCTGTGTTTCTCCAGCTTTTCAATGCTCATTAGCACCTCCAACAGAAGGCTGAGGAAATGAAACTCCAATTTATCAATGTCAACTGTTGAACCAGCAAATTGCTGGTTCCCGCCCCCACATGGAAGTGTTTGGACAATTCTGAATCAACAAGATGCTGGCAGCTGTGCTCCTATGGTTCAGTAATTGCATTGTTTCCTACTGTGCTTTACGGGTTGTGAAATGAATTTATTAAATAATCTACACAAAGGGAGCATGGTGTGGGCTAGTGGAAACAGCTCTCAGCTGGTGTTAGGAGACTGTTCCACTTCGACCACTAGCCTTGACGTCAGTTTTTCTAGTCCTCAGGCTCCTAACTACCTAAGAGGATAATTCTGCCCTAAGCCGCAGAGAAATCTCTGGCACCTAAACCATTGTCTTATGGTGCTTGACAGAATGTACTAGAATCTGTAATCGACCACTTCATACTGGAAGACAATGGTTACGAAAGGAAAATTCAGTCCACACACATGAAGTATATAATGGAAGGGACTTAAACATACCTAGGGTAGCAAGAGTCGGACACGACTGAGTGACTTTGACTACCACTTGACTACTAGTATAGAAACCAGCACTATTGGTAAGCTTGCCAGTTGGTGTTTTGCTAGCTGTCTTGGGCTATTAAAACCAGTCGGTGTTTCGTAAATCTGGCTGTGTGACTGAATGAGATGTTTAAGTGAAGATGAGAAACACTTGGTATATTATTACAACTGCAAAAGAGGAAAAACAAGTAAAGTTTAATAAAATCAACCCTAAGCCTCGTTGACCTTATTTCTGTTAGTGTTAAACCAGAATCTCAAATCTCAGAAGGCAAAAGGATTTGGGAACATCCCCAAAGATCCGCCCTGCTGAGGGGTAGAAGGGAGAGTCTGCTCACTCGGCCGTGTCCGACTCTTTGTGACCCCATGGACTGTAGACTGCCGGGTCCCTGTGTCCATGGGATGTCCCGGGCAAGAATCCTGGAGTGGGGTGCCATTTCCTACTCCAGGGGATCTTTCTGACTCAGGGGTTGAACCCACGTCTTTTGCATTTCCTGCATTGACAGGCAGATTCTTTACCACTGTGCTACCTGGGAAGCCCAGGAAGGAGAGTCTCACTGGGCCCTAAACAGTTCAGGGTCTTTTCTGTTGTTGGTGTATTTTCTTTTTTTCCTGGATAATAGTGATGATAAGTGATGATAAGACTGGGAAAAAATATCTTCCCTCCAACTGGGAGTTTGGCGCTGATTCAGGGCCCATTGTTTCCAGTCCTTTCCCGTCCCTTCTTAAAAAGCAAAAAAGTTCAAGTAAGGCGGCTTTCTCTCAAATTAAGAAGCAAAATTCCACTCCCTTCCAAATGCTGCCATCAATTATTTTATAAATAGGGCTGGATTCAGGTCCACAAGGTTTACTGAAGTCTACACATAGCCCAGTGGTTCTGGCCAGGCGGTACAATGGCTGACACAGCAATACCCCGGGTTTGATCATTTCCACAACGGGTGTCATGACTGTTAATGTGTGTCACACACAAACCCACGGCTGCCACACTGAAGCCTATCACAGCTGGGCAAGGTACTTTAGTTCCCAATCTCCTACCTACACTGTGCAGAAACCCTGAGAGGTAGGTACTAGGATCACTGTTTTGTAGACAGAGAAGTAGTAACTCAAGGGCATGAAGTTAGGAAGAGATTTGGGTACTCAAACCAGGACTGGCTCACTCCAAATCTCACCAGCTTTCTACAACAAGATGTTGGTGTGAATCTCTGGGATGATTTGTTCTTTCTAGACTGGACGACAAAGTCCTGCCAGGCACCCTTCCAAATAAATTAATGGTCCTACACTGAGGCTTTTCTTCCCAACAGTCAATGGAATATGTACATAGAAGTTCGTCATTGGAGCTTTCTGTGCTTTGGTTTTGGCCGAATGCTAATTCACTCTCTAATGAGGAGTCCTCCAGCCAAACTGCAGGTCAACAGTCTGCTGAGCAGCACAATAGAGTGTGAGTTTTAAAAAGCCACCCATGGAGTTGTCTTCAGAGTTGAGGATCAACATTTAGTTCTCCCTGGAATGCACCCTGGACTGAGACAGGAGGCCAGGGTTCCAGCATATTTTTGCCTGAGGACTGGGGCTGAGAAACCTGTATTGCCAACTCACAACCACTATAGCAATTCACTCCCTCATCTGGGGCCTGCTTCCCCATCTGGAAAATGGGGACTTCGGACCAGCTGATGTATTTTTTAAAGTCCTATCTACTGAGGTAAGACTTATATACAATCAAATCCACCCCTTTGAAAGATACAGTTTGATGAGCCTGACAGAAGTACAGTTTTATAACTAGAGCCACAATTAAGACACAGAAAGATTTCCATCATCCCCCAAAATGTCCTCTTGTCCTTTTGCAGTCAGTCCCCTTCCCAAGCCCCAGGCAATCTCTGATCTGCTTTCTATCCCTATAGTTTTATCATTTTCTGAAAAGCACACAGGTGAAAAAGTATGGAGCCTTCTATGGCTAGGTTCTTTCACTTATTAATAGCATGGAATATTCATTCATGCTGTTGAACTCATCAAATCAATAGCTGACTTCTTATTGTTGAGCAGTATTTCCCTGTATGGATGTGATACACTTTGTCCATCTACTCACCAGTTTGATGCTCAGTTTGGGTGTGTCTACTTTTTTGCTACTGTGAATAAAACTGTAGGCCTTTGTGTGAAAATAAATTCCATTTCTCTTAGATAAATACCTGCTTAATGGGAGTATGATAGCTGAGCCATTTGTTAAGTGTGGGGCGTGTGTGTTTAACTTTCTAATACTGTGTCTCACTGTTTTCCCAGTGGCTGTGCCATTCTGCATTTGCACCAGCCATATATGGACTGGTTGCTATTTAATGGGTAGCCTCAGATAATGACTGTGATGCCTGTCAATGTCCCATGAATGCATTGAGTCTTTTGGAGCAGAGGTCCCATGAAATGAATCTCGGTTGCCTTCACAGCACCAAGGACAGATGCGAAGTTAAGTGCATGGACTCGATGCTGGGAGCCCTTTCCAGCTTTGGCAGTGCTGTCATTCTCTTCTCCCTTCTCTAGACATCTTGTTCTGTGACAGTGAACACTGAACACTTGCTTTAGGCTGAAATCAGTCTAGAAAGGCCTGCAAAACTGGAAACAAAACTGCAAAAATCAGTCTAGAAAGGCTTGCAAAACTGCAAAACACACCTGCGGGCTGTGTAAGGTAAAGGCTTTCACCTCCCACAGGCTTGACTTCCTCTGGTGATCATTACCTTCCATGAAGGTTGTTGGAAGATTAAGTGATGTTATGATATGTGCTCAACACACAGTAAGTGTCCAGTAAATAGCAATGTTTACCTTCGAAAGTTATAAACTGGCATGGCTGATAAAGAAATGGGAGGTGATAAACTGGACCTCCTTCCAAAGGTTCCCAACAACAATTAGAAATGTGAAAAAGGAGTGTTCTGTTTTTCACTGCAGAGACCTCACCATGTTTTCCGGATAAGATTTAAAAGGGTCACAGAGTTCCCTCTCCACATATTAGGTTGCTGCATTCATACCTCTCCTTATTTATACAGTATATACATGTGTGTTAAACATATACACAGAGAGCCACATACACACATAGTGAGAAACGAACAAAGGAAACACAGGTCCTCTCTTGTTGAGCTTACAGTCTAACACATTCCTCTTAACTGATGTGTAGGAAGACACAGGACAAAAGTCTTGCCGTGGGCAAAGAGGCAGAGCTTTCTAGATCTCAGCCAAGCAGCTTAAAGTGTGGCAGCACTGATGGGACTGCTTCAACTCTAATTTTCATTTTATTCAGGGAAATATACTGTAGGGTCTAGAGTTTTTCTGAATGCTAATGTGTGTGTTTTAAAGAGGGAGAGAAGAGAGGCAAGCAGGGCGGATGGGGAATCCACTGATGGACATCTGAGCTCTGAATAATGCATTGACACGTTTCATTTTAAGCACTGTTTGTGTTCCATCCCACCCCCCCATGCCCTGCAAACTAATTGTCTGGATGTTTTGAGCGCCCAGCAAGCTGCCTGCCTAATGACGCCTGGGCTCTTAACAGCCTCATGCCTCTCTTTCCTTTAACCAACGTAGTAAAGAGCTGGGTTTCCATAGTCCCTTCCCCAAAACCATTAGTCTCTCAGCCAAAATTAGAGGAGAGGCAAGTCCCTTTGAGAGAAAGGAGCTGTGGTTGCTGAGCAGCCCTGTAGGAGGCCTGCGGGGGCTCAGTTCACTTTCCTACTAAGAAAGTCCTTCATGAACCAGGAGCCTAAGGCATCATGGGAGCTCGTTAGAAGGCACTCTCTGGCTGGACACTAGGCCTACTGAGTCAGGGGACCCCAGGAGTGTGCAGGCACATTAAAATTTCAGAAGTGCTAGAATGGGATATAAATCCCAGAGTTTTCATTCCATTTTAAGAATCTGACCATAGTATATAGGATAGTCAAGCGAATTGGGACAAAATTATGTTGGAATGGCAGTGTGGTGTGAATGAAACAGCCAGCTCCGATGATCTTCCCCTTCTGATATTCACACCCTGTGTAGTTCCTGCCCACACTGAATCAGGGTCGTCTACAGCAAATCGAATGTGTAGAAGTGACAGCATGAGGCTTATAGGGCAAGGTCATAATAGGCACTACAGCACTTTCCTGGCTTGGTCCACACTTGCTGGTGATGGGGGTGGGGGGCACCACTATACTGGGGACTCTTTCAAGAGCTTGCGGAGAGGCCGACATGGAGATACATTGGGGCCTCCCAGCACCATCTGCCAGTCATGTGAACAAGTCAGCTCACAGGTGTAACCTCCAAGCCCAGCCAAGGTTTCAGGTGACTACCGATCCAGTCAACACCTTACACGCTACTTCATGAAAGACCGCAAGCCAGAACCACCCAGTTAAGCCACTCCCAAACACCTGATTCCAAGAAACTTTATGAGCAAATCAATGTTTAATGCTCTTTTAACCCACTGAGGGCTTCCCAGGTGGTGCAATGGTAAAGAATCTGCCTGCCAATGCGGGAAACAAGGGTTCAATCCCTGGGTGGGGAAGATCCCCTGGAGAAGGAAATGGCAACTCAATCCAGTATTCTTGCCTGGACAATCCCATGGCCAGAGGAGCCTGACAGGCTACAGTCCATGGGGTCACAAAGAGTCAGACACGACTGAGCATGCATATGATATGAACCCACTGAGTTTTCGGGTATTGATTATTCAGTAACAAATAACTAGAATGAGGACAGAGGGCTGGAGAGGGCTGGGTCTGAGACTAGACTCCCCCAACTAGGAGTGGCTTTCCATCACCTCTTCACCTTCTTCATGCCTCTGAGGCCTCATCTATGAAAGGAACAAACAGTTCATCCAATCTCCAACCCCTCTGAATATACAGATGCACCATTACCATTATAAATCACTAAGAAAAGGGTATCATAAAATTCATACATCACTGGTTCTCAGATGCCTACAAACTTTAAAGACTAAAATTGTGGGAAGATGTGCATCTTAAAGTCAATGGAATACAGGATGATGTTTGTTCTGCTCACCGCGTGGAGATGGTAGGAGAATCAACAGTACAACAGATGCAGAGGGAACTGACGGGCAGCATTCTGAAGCACCCTTGCTTGAGAAAGGGAACTGACGCTACGATTCCAGACCAGCGAATTAAATGGGCTCTGCTGGGCTTCATCAGTTCATTTTTAATGCTCTTGCCTCAGGCTCCTATCACAATTTATGCTCAAAATGACTTCTACAAAGCCCAACTGAGAGGGAAAAACAGTCAAGGAAAACCATCTATGGCAGTGCTCCCTAAACTTGCTGGAGCATAAGAAACGACTTATTGCATTTGTTAAATATACACCCAGGCCCTTTGCTAGAGACTTTGATTCAATAAATCTGGGGTGGGCATTGGAATCTACATTTTAGCAAGGGCCCCAGGCAGTTCTTATGAACACACAAGATTTAAAACACTGATCAAAACGAGATAATATCCATCCATCCACTTACTAGTAAAGTACAAGTCTGGAATGCCTTAGCTACGTCCCCTCGCAAAAAAAAAAAAAATGCCTTTGACTTAGCATAAGGGTTTATTGAAGATCAAAAAAAAGAAAAACTATCTTACCAAGGAGTTTGCCATTGTTGGAAAACTTACTGAAGTCATGGAAATGTATACTATTCAATGCTTATAGTGTAAAAATTTGCATATTAGAGGAAATATATTAAAGAATGTATCTCCTGACAGGCTGACTGGTTTCTTTTTTTTTTTTTTAACTGAGGTATAGTTGATGTATAATATTATGTAAGTTTCAGATGTATAACAGTGATTCACAATTTTTATAGGTTATACTCCATTTATGTGCATACGGTGCTAAGTTGCTTCAGTTGTTTACAACTCTTTGCGATCCTCCTAGGTCCATAGGATTCTCCCAGCAAGAATACTGGAGTGGGTTGCCATTTCCTCCTCCAGGGATCTTCCTGATGCAGGGAGAGAACCAGCGGCTCCTGCACTGCAAGCGGAGTCTTCACTGCTGAGCCACGGGGGAAGCCCTATATTCTACTTGTACTTATTATAAAATATTATCTACATTCCCTGCACTGTACAATATATCCTTGTAGCTTAGTTTATACATAGTAGTTTGTGACCTGTTTCCTTTTTTTCCTTTTTTTTTTTTCAATTACTCAGCAAAATTACTAAGCAACCATGTTTTCCTTTTTTGCTTAGACTACCAGGAATCTTTCACCTAAAATTCATGCCCCCGAATGAAAACAATATTAACAATAATTAATATTTTTGATAGTTGCTGCTGTACAAAGCTTGTGAGGTTTTGGCTTTGTTGTGTATTTTAATGGTCATGTTATAGTCAAGTGCATTTTCTTAAGATTTTCAAATCTTTTTGGAAGAAAGCAAGAAACAGATTTTAAAAATCAATACTATTTGTTTTTGTTTTGTTCTGTTTCTAATCATGTTAAGACTAAACAACCACCAACCAGCTTCCAAAAACTCTTCGCCAACTTACGTGGGTTGTCTCCTCTCATGCCAATCCCTTGGCCAGCTTTTAAAATATAGGAACGCTAAACACATCTTGGCGAGGAAAGTCGATTTCTGTTCAAGCCAAATACTTATGAGAATAAACAGAAAATAATTTTAGAGCAGCTTCTCAAAAGCTTCTTCTTGTCTCTCTCTGGTGCATAACATCATTTTCTGACCATCTGACCCAACTATGGCAGCTGACTCAGGTCATTCAAATCTTTTCCTGTAAGAACCAAAAAACACCACCTTCCACTTCATCTTACTCATGTGTTTTCACTTCTGCAACAGAATTTCATCCTTGACCTGAACTTCTAAATATCTCATAAACAATAATTAAGTCACTAGAACCCTGCTGTGTAAAGGTCATTTTCTGACAGATGGGATACCAACATAGAACACGGAAATTGTTTCTCCTCTTCCCCAAGCTTACAGAGTAAGACAACTCAGGGCAAGGATTTTCATAATCAACATGGAGTCGGTATACAGCAAGTGCTTGGTCAGTTTGTATGAGTGAAAGAATTTAGCTTAGGAACTCTGTGGGCCCTCAGATTCTCTGATTGAAATTCAGTCATTATGCAAGTAAGAACATCAAGCCCAAAGAACTGATCTTTCCCAAAGTTACACTAAAAAGGGAAGCAAGACACACAAAAATCCAAATTCTCTCTTTCCCCACCCACTGATTCTCCTTGACTTGACCTCTTATACAACCTCTGACTTCTCTGTCAGATCCTTCTCTTACGTTAACACTTCTTGGACCTTTCAATTTAGTTAATCATTTCCCTTGTTTCTCAACTCAGAATCGAGTTCTCTGGGAGAAACCTTCCAGCCTGGGGCAGGCTCCTTCATTACCTGCTCCCACATCTCCTTGATTCATATTCCTTATAGAGAATGTATCCCAGCTTGCAACTGTATTTTCAAAAATGAAACTATTTCATGAAGGTCCAGTTTTCTCACTAAACTCCCTGAGAGTAGAAACATATACATGTTGCTGTCATTCACTTCTATACTCCTAGTGCAGGAAGCCTCACTCAACTGATTATTTGTTGAATGAACACATTATTTTAAAACTCTCCAAAAATAAGGAGTTGGTCAGTGGTACAAATATTCTGTCTCATGAATAGCAGAGATAAAATAAAAGCAGCAAATCACTCCTATATAATATTTAAAGATATCTCTATTTTTGCATTGGGATAATTCACTCTATAAATAACATATAATCAATGCTTAAACTCAGATGGCCCTGTTTCAGACTCTGGGAAAAATTGGGGCAGACTTCCTCTTTCAATGGGTTCAACAAGGAAATGTTTATTATTTTAGCATGAGACTAAGACAAACTGGGCAGAGAAGGCGATGGCACCTCACTCCAGTACTCTTGCCTGGAAAACCCCACGGACAGAGGAGCCTGGTAGGCTGCAGTCCATGGGGTCGCAAAGAGTTGGACACGACTAAGCGACTTCACTTTCACGCATTGGAGAAGGAAACGGCAACCCACTCCAGTGTTCTTGCCTGGAGAATCCCAGGGACGGGGGAGCCTGGTGGGCTGCCACCTATAGGGTCACACAGAGTCGGACACGACTGAAGCGACTTAGCAGCAGCAGCAAGACAAACTGGGACCACTATGTGCTGCTCACAGAATTTCACAGCATAGCCTGAAATTTCTGAATCATGTAGGCAACTGTTTTCTGCAACTGTTATGCAGATAACTGTTTTCAGGTAGGGGATACTTGAGAGGATTATTCTTACTCAATTTGCCTCTGTTATCTTTAAAAAGTTTCATAAAAGCATGTAGCAATATTTGCAAATGTTATTCCACTTAATCCAGAGAAAGGGCCAGGTCCCTTCTTTGACCCACAATTCACTTACAGATTTCAAAAAGAAATGATGACAATTTGATGTCATTGTTTAGAACATTTTAACAATCTGTTGGGTCTAAAACTGTTCAATTTGGTATCAAAGATCGTTTCCAATTCTAACTCTGAAATTAAACCTAAAAAGTAAATGGCTCACTACTGTTTCTCTCTCTTTTCCACCTGTTTAAATATAACAAAACTTTTGTCAGTCTGAGGGTTTACTAGCCTTGATCCTACAACTCATGGTGAGAAACCCGCGCTTCTTTGGAAGACCAAGAACAAAGTGCTAAGAAAAGCCCTCCCTTGGACAAAAAGCTTTTGATTACAGGATGTCACTATTTGGGGAATGTTCTTAGCACACTGCCTGTGAAGCACCATTATATCTTCTCCTTCTTGGAGCTTGAAAAAATGTCCTACCACGCCTAAGTCGGGGTATCTCAGAGGTGTTGGAGTGAGGCAACAGTGATGTCAGAGATGCTTAGATGCTGTGATTTGGCTTTGAGTAGATAGAACTGGGTTATAAATCAAGAGAACCAATTATAAACATAGCACAATCCTTCCCTGGACCTCAGCCTCCTCTATTATTAAAGAAGGGGCATTACTCAAAGGTCTCGTTCATCACTAGCATCCGTTAACTCTGACTGTACTAAGACACATAGAAAATCTCAGAGCTTGTTTCTGGGAAAGCAGAGAAAGGATCAGATATCTTGAGGGAGCTTACTGTCTGTTCTGCTTCTGCTATAGCTGCCCATGGGTGCCCTGCACCCCCTGCCCTCAGGCCATTGCTTCACAGTGGGCTTCTAACACCCAAAGGTAATGTGGATACGTGTTATGGGCTGAACTGTGTGCCCCTCAAATTGACAGTTTGAAGCTCTAACCCCCAGTATCTCCAATGTGACTGTATTTGAAAACAGGGCCTTTAAAGTAGTGATTAGGGTGGGTTCTAATCCCATCCGACCAGTTCCTTAGGAGAACAGGAAATTGGACACACAGAGACTCAGAAGAAAGCCCATGTGAGGACACATGAGAAGGTCTCAGGAGAAACCAAATATGCTGACATCTTGGACTTCCAGCCTCCAGGACTGTGAGGAAACAAATGTCTGTGGTTGAAGCCACCCAGTCTGTGGTATTTTGTTACAGTAGCTCCAGTCAACTAATACAATGCTGAACTGATCCACCTTTTAGATGAGAACCTGAATCTTCTTGTATTTTTTTCTCCAATGAAAAACGAGTTCTAAAGCAGCAAAGTTAACATCCCAAGGTCACACAAGTACTTAGTGCCAGAAGGGACACTAGAGCAGAGCTTATGAAGGGAAATGGGTAAGGTCAACAACCTGGACTTCTTTCCTTAAAAATAATACGTATCTGCCGGGAGCCGGCATATTGCATATTGAGTGCATATTGCATATTGAGTGCAGCACTTTTCAGGATCTGGAATAGCTCAACTGGAATTCTATCACTGCCGGTAGCCAGCGTGAGGAACTCCGCCCATGACAAAGGTCATGAGGAAGGAGGCTCGGCATACGCAAAGGCGGGATCGAGCTTCAGGAGTCCCCCTGGAAATTCTCGAGCATATACCCCCAAAACCAGAGTCTGCCTACTTTCTGCTTTGTGCTTTCACCTACACCTCTGACTTTACGGGGGGCTGTCCCCCACTACCTCTCTGAAAAAAGTTAGCTTACAGCTCCAGTTAATAATTCCTGGGTGTGACAGTGTTTAACCTACAAACTCCTTTGGAAATCCTCTAGCCTGCCTGAATAGGTTTTTCCGGCAACGTGTGATTGTTCAGAGCCTCCCAACTGTGAGAGGCAGGAGATGTTCTAAACTGTCTAAACACAGATTCTTTTGAGTAGTTAAAAGATTGATTAGAAATTGTATTGGTGAAGGGATTTTCACTTGTTGGGCCAATGTTTGCTGCTAAGTCTCCATATCCCTTACCTGCTGTGTCCCTGGCAGTGTATTGATTAATATAATTGGTGTAAATAGTAGCTTTAATGTTTGTAACCTGGGACCCTTGAGTTAATTCTTTTTCTTGTTGTAGCCCACCACACCTTTGCTCTGTAGGAATGCAACTTTATCTAATGCTTTTGGAGGGTGGCTCCTGACCAATCAATCACCTTTAGAGAAAATAAGTTTTCTGAAGAAAAGGTCTTAAAATGTTAACAGGCCTCCGGGCCAGAAGATGATGCAAATCACCTAAGCTTTTGCATATGATAAGTTTGCAGGAAGAAAGCCTGGTTTGCTGCAAGACTCTACCCCTTCCCGCATTATCCTCTGTGCATAACTTAAGGTATAAAAACTACTTTGAAAAATAAAGTGCGGGCCTTGTTCACCGAAACTTGGTCTCACCATGTCGTTCTTTCTCTTACCTTCTGGCTGAATTATTCAGCCTCTTTTCTACACTGAATTTCCTCACTGAGCTATCCTTATCTCAGCCTCTTTTCTCCACTGAATTTTCCTACTGAGCTATCCTCATTCTATTACTCTTTATATCCTTAATTAACGTTTAATTAAGCAATTGTTTCCTGATCTTCGCCTACGCCGTCTCTCCTTCGAATACCCTGGTTCAGCCGGGGCTGGTCCCCGGCACGTATCCTAACAATAAAGCATTGAAACTTGGCACAGGCATCAAAGAACTCATACTCAGGGCACCCTCATAATAAGCTTGAATAACCAATTATAAATTAAGATTACGATATTTCACTGAATGAAACCCCATGTTTAAAACATGCCGTTTGTATCCAGAAGAGATATTAGGGCTTCCTCCCCTCCAGAAAGCCAAGAACTTTCCTCCAGGGAGTGCTCACCACAGCTACTGGCTCTCCCCTCTGCTCTGTTCTTTCCTAAAGGGGCCTGCTGAGACACACTCAAACATAAGCCTGCCTGTTTTTCAGGCTAAAACTAGGCATGGGACTCAACATCTGCATTGGAGCCTATCTTCATTTTCCTCTCCTGGTCACACACAAGTCGTGAACAGGCAGTCCCCTGACCCCTAGATTCCCTGCCAAGCCTGAGATGGGGCTCAGGGAGGGATCTAGCTGCATGCTCCCTACCACAGATGTGAGGCCCTGAAAGAGACCTCAAATGAAAGTATCCATATCACACCTTAATGATCAAAACCGGCTTAAGGAAAGAGAATGGTTCTATTAATAATTCACTGGTTCCTAAATAGATATGCTTAGGCGGTCTGCATCTGAATCATCTCAAAAGGTTTTTTTTTTTTTTTTTTAATTCAAACTTCAAAACCTCATCCTTAGGATGTTCTATTTCACAGGTGGGACCTTGGACTGTGACTTTTAAGGTGATCCCCAAGTGAGTATGGGCTTCCCAGGTGGCTCAGTGGTAGGGAATCCACCTGCCAATGCAGGAGACGCAGAAGTAAGTTTGATTCCTGGGTCAGAAGATCCTATGGAGGAGGGCGTGGCAACGCACTTCAGTATTGTTGCCTAGGAAATCCCATGGACAGAGGAGCCTGGTGGGCTACAGTCCATGGAGTCACAAAAGAGGCAGACACAGCTTAGTAACTAAACAACAACAGGTGAGTACGTAATTTGGAAACACTCAAAACTGCTGTACTTCTTTTTAGAGTTTCAAGAAAACTACTGAGAAGCAGCTGGTGTCTACAAATCATCATTCCTGTCATTGAGGCACCAGCCATCCAGTTCTGTATTCACTTTATTCCCAGCTGGTGCTCACGGTAAAGAACACACCTGCCAGTGCAGGAGATGTACGAGTTTGATCCCTGGGTCAGGAAGATCCCCTGGAGGAGGGCATGGCAGCTCACTCCAGTGTTCTTGCCCGGAGAATCCCTGGACAGGGGAGCCTGTTGGGCTACAGTCCTTAAGAGTCATGAAGAGTTGGGCATGACTGAAGCGACGAGCATGCACTGTGAGATAACAGAACATCCCAAAACTCAGTGGCATTTCTTATCTCTCAATTTCTGTAAGTTGGGAACTCAGGTGTGGTGGGGTTGAGTATTTCTGGCTCAAGGTTTTTTTTTTACCAGGCTGCAGTTAAGACACTGGCTGGGGCTGCAGTCATCTGAAGGCTTGACAGGGGCTGAACAAGCCACTTCCAGATAGTTGACCAGAGGCCTCCATTTCTCACTGACTGCTGGCAAAGACCTTAGTTCCTCCCCACCTAGGCTTCTACATAGGACATCCTACGGGTATCTCTTCCCATGGAGCAAGTAACCCAACAGAGACGTAAAGGAGGAAGCCATAGTGCCTTTAATGATGTAGTTCCTGAAGTTACACATTATCACTTTCACTTTTCTTTATTCATTAGAAATAAGTCACTAAGTCGAAGCCACATTCAAGGAGAACAGAACAGGCCTCTTCTTTTAAAGGGAGAGTCGAAGAATTTTAAGCCACTGCAATATCCATTACCTGTCATACTCTGAGAATGGAACAGAAACTAACAACTCTAAAGTATCTCTGGTCTTGAGCCTGCCCTCAAGGAATTCTGAGAGCAGGGGCAGAAGAAAAGACCAGAGTGCCCAATTATTATTCTTTTATGAAGTCAAGCTAGGGAACAGCCAGTTAGGTGAGGGGCAGAGGCACATAAATGTTAAATCAGAAGTCAAAAATGCTTCACCGTGAGACCCAACGTCCTCAGTTTTAGCTGTGGACCTCACTTAGCGACTGAGCTACTACCTTCTGTATACTAACGCATATATATGGAATTTAGAAAGATGGTAACAATAACCCTGTGTGCGAGACTGCAAAAGAGACACCGATGTATAGATCAGTCTTATGGACTCTGTGGGAGAGGGAGAGGGTGGGGAGATTTGGGAGAATAGCGTTGAAACATGTATAATACCGTGTATGAAACGAGTCGCCAGTCCAGGTTCGATGCACGGTACTGGATGCTTGGGGCTGGTGCACTGGACGACCCAGAGGGAGGGTAGGGGAGGGAGGAGGGAGGAGGGTTCAGGATGGGGAACGCGGGTATACCTGTGGTGGATTCATTTCGATATTTAGCAAAACTAATACAATATTGTAAAGTTTAAAAATAAAATAAAATTTAAAAAAAAAAGAAAGAAAGAAAATAAATGTTTACTACTGGTGGTGAGGGGATGGAGTTGGAGGCAAAAATTCTACAAATTTACAAAGAAGATAAACTCCAAGACAGAGCTGGACAAACAGCAAAGTGCTAGACATAATCGTAGTTGATTACTAGCATGTTTCTTATAAGCAAAGGCACGCAGAGTAGAAGGTGACGAGGCCAGTCTATTCAGGTCACCTTGACTCCTTTTGCATGTGTCCTCTCTCTATTTGTATACTTTCCTTCTAGAAACAAACTAGCCCCTTAGTACTCTGTATGGAAATCCCACCCCCAGGACACTCATGTCACTGCTCTGAACTCTGTTTTCTTTCTGGTTGTACCTGTACTGTTTATAGAAACTGTGTCCACACAGGCCCTGCAAAATGTATTTAAACTGCTTAGTGCTACCTGATCAGGTAACTCATCTCGAGGACTTAACAGTTGTGCCCCTGAATTTGTAAATGCCCACTCATACTGAAGGCAGGAACAGGAAGAACTGCAAATAAGTATGGACATCCTGGAGATATTTTGTGCCCATGGGGATGTCTATATACATATATTTAAATATTATTTATCTAGACCTGATATATGCAAAAATAAAAACAAAACAGTGCGACAGAATTCTGCTGTGATTGGAATTGGAACTTCCTTGGAGCTCTGAAGAATCTGATTCAGAGTACAGCTGCCAAAGAAAATGTCAGTCTACACAGCAAACAACCTTATGACCACTAAGGAGTATGCAGGCATCTGAGAAAGCTCATTCCCAATTCCTTTTCAAATTCCTTTCTCCTCCTCCCCAGGGTTTTCAGACACTTTAAAGAGATCCAAGAAATTCCACAGTTTGAGGGAAACTCATTGTGGTGAGGCATGTAATATTAAACGATCCCGTGGCCATGACAGGAAAAAAAAAAAAAATGAAATGCATACCCATGCAGAGATGCAGAGACAAGAAAAGAGCCTGAAAAACAATACTCAAAACTTTTCCAAGCATTGAGGCATGGAGGACATACCTAAATCAAAAGTATTTTTTCAATGTATCTTTCATTAATAAGTCAAAAATTCAAGGAGAATTACAAGAATAGGTGAAAAGATCTCCTGCAGACATAAAAGATTCTCATGAGAGGGAACACAAAAACTGGAGGTGTTCAAGTCTTAGAAAGCCACCTGCCATGCTCCCTTTTTGCAGAGAATAGAGAGAGAAGGGCTGAAATTAGAAACACTTATACTCACCCCACATTTTCAAAGTCAACTAAGGGGGACAGAGTTTGTTCAAAATGAAAAAGAAAATCAAAGCTCTTTTAATTCAACCACTATAACTTTATGTTTGAGGGTACAGTGAGGACTTTTGCTTTTTTGTTCTTTTCTCCCCTCCCCACAACCACCACCCGCCCCCCGCCCCTCGCCCCGCCCCACCCGACTCTTCCTGTGAGGCTAAGTCAGAATATCTGGGGCAACTGACCAGGAGTTATTCCCATTTAATATATTACAGCCCAATTTCAACAAACCTAGAAAATCCAGAGTCTATTCTCAAGAGCCTTCCCTGGAGATGAGCCTTCCCTGTTTGAAACAGATGGGCGAGGTTTCATGGTCAGAAGTTCCTTGTGGGAGGTGAGAGGCTGCATCCCCCAAACGACCAACCAAGAAACACCCTGCAGAAAGAAGGCACTGGTTTGGGACCTCTGAAGCAGCCTTGTCCAGTAGAACAGCCAGATATCAGAGGCTTTGATGAAGCAATTGTTGAATAAATGAAGGGCTAGAAGATGAGACTTCAGTTGACTAGCTCAACCTCTTAGAAACTTTCACATACAATTTGGATTGTTAGATACACACATGTTTTGCAGTCATTTGGCACTACTAAGTTGCTCTTCTTCATTTCCACCAAAGAACATACTTTTTAGATCAGAAAGACCTAGGGCTGAATTCACAGGCTCTGTTCTATGGCAGCTGATTGATTTAGGTACTTAAACCCGCTCTGCCTTAGTTTTTTGCATTCTTTTTTTTTTTTAAGCCCAACAGGTTGTTGTGAAGATAAAATAAATGTCTCCATGAAAATCACTTTGAATGAAGTAATGGAGCCACAACAATGAGTGAGACCAGCTTCTGATCCACTGAATGAAAAAAGACAACAGAAGTACAGTAACCAGACTCCAGGTGGCTCCTGATGACCTCACCTTCTGGCAGCCACATCGCTTAGTGGTCATTTCTCACAATGCACCATGCTTGGCCAGCGTGACCAACAAAAATGACGGTTTTCACTTCCAAGATTAGGAAACAAAATGCATTTCAGTTGCCATCTAAATTGGTATTTGTCTTTTTCTCTCTCCTTCTCTCCCTCTCTCTGATCATTCAATCTGGGAAAGCCAACTGGCATCATCACCCAGCCCTCTGGAAAGGCCCAAGTGGAGAAGAACTCAGGTGTCTGGCCAAAAGCATCATAAGTGAGCTTAGAAATAGATCCTCCAGCCTCGACCAAGCCTTCAAATGACTACAGCCCTGGTCGAGACACCCTGAGTCAGAACCACCTGCCTACGCCACTCCCGGATGCTCAACCTTCTGAAATTGTGGGAGATAATAGATGTCTGTTGTTTTAAATTGTGGAGAAATCTGTTACACTGCAATAAGTAACTACTACATTAGGTTACACATAGAGCTTCAAGGTTTAGAAGAGGAAAAAATCCTTGAAGGTTGAAATCTGTTTGTCAAAGAATTAAATTTGGATGGAAGGATGAGTTTGACAGGTGAGAGAGTAGTACTTGGTTATGGACATAAGTGAACCAGGCAGAGGGGAAGGAAATCACCAGACAGGTTCAACGGGCAGTGATGAGAGAGACAGAATGCCAGCCACCACATCTGCAACTTCCAATCCAGGACATGAAGGGTAAGTTGGACCATAAAGAAGGCTGAGCACTGAAGAACTGATGCTTTCAAACTGTGGTGCTAGAGAAGACTCTTGAAAGTTCCTTGGACTGCAAGGAGATCAAACCGTTCAGTCAATCCCAAAGGAAATCAACCCTGAAAATTCACTGGAAGGACACTGCTGAAGCTAAAGCTCCAATACTTCGGCCACCTGATGCAAACAGCCAACTCATTGGAAAAAGACCCTGATGCTGGGAAAGACTGAGGGCAAGAGGAGAAGGGGGCAATAGAGGATGAGATGGTTAGATGGCATCACCAACTCAATGGACATGAATTTGAGCAGACTCAGGGAGACAGTGAAGGACAGGGAAGCCTGGTGTGCTGCAGTTAATGTGGTTGCAAAGAGTCGGACACGACTGAGCAACTGAACCACAACAGTGGATCCTTGAGATACCCAGGCAGTAGCTAGGACTGAGAATTCCCACTGGCGGGCATGTAGAAGATGGATTAGCTACACAAAACTAGAGGCAAGAAAGTCAAGCAGGAGCCTTTTGTAATGACCCAGGGGAGGAAATAAGGAGCTGACCCAGAGTGCAGCTGAATAAGAGCGGGGAAGAGATGAATGAGAAACACGTCGTGAACATGGTCCACCATGCAGTGTGGCCACCTACCAGAGCCTGAGGTGTCTGAGCTTCACGTGGTCTTGTAATCTGTGTGCAGAGTCAGTCACATGCCTGCAGACATAACTCCCATGGGACACATACTTCAATCAAAGCCTCACCTTTCATGCATATCATGTGCTGCTCTGGCATTCGATACACTGCACTACGAAATTGAGGCCATAAATATTGGAGGTGCTTTAGACACAAAGTTAGAGTGAAATGTGTAAGCTTTGTTTCCTCTTAAATCACCTCAAATGCAAGAACGGACTCCAAATGGCACTGTTATCCCTAATACAGTCAAATACTAATAAAAGAGGACACTGTGGAGGTGACACAAAGAAAATTCAAAAGCCATCCTTCACGCCAGAGACAGGTCTGAGGAGGAAAGCCCTGAGAAACAATATTAGTATTATCAATCTCACCCAGTCATCTATGCTACAGGAGAAAAATCACCAAAATGCCAATGGAGATTCAAACAACCCTGACGCTGTGGGATCATTGGGGTTCTCTGAGAGGTGACACTGCTCCGTTACTCAGAGGCTGCTGAAGGCGCTGCACACACTGGGAGCAATGAGGGCCATTCTGGTGAAACTAGAGCAAGATGGCTGACAAAGGGGCCCCACCCGCTGGCCGACTGTCTTTGACTCAGACTCTCCAGGGACCGGGGGAGAGAGAGGACACACTGTTAAGAGTGGGAGGAGCACACACGGCTATCCCTCCCCACACCTAGGAGGCTAGTGCCCATCTGGCTTACGACGTGTGGGAGGCCATCGGGCCCACGCCCATTTGACAGCCAGGGAAACAGGCTCAGAGACATAAAGCTACTAGCCCATCACATGTCAATCGGCAAGACATCTTGGTTTCTCTAACCCCTGGCCCAGCAGTCTTCTCATATCCTTCCACCCCAGGGTGGAGAGGAGTAAGAAGATGAAGGAAGAGTCTTCCCAAGAGCCTCCAGGGAATGCGCTGTGCTCTGACACTCACTTCCACCCAGAAACAAAACTTGAGCCCTTCAATTTTGCACACTGGAGCATCTCCGTGACACCCGGCACATTGCCAGGTCCTGTGGAGTAGAGAGGAGCACGTGAGCGAATGGAAGCAGGGATTGGGGCAGTTGAATGCAGACAGAAAATGGTCAGAGCTGACTTACCAAAGGCTGACCATCAAGGGAGAGTGGGAGCAGACTTACAAGAGAAGGAAATGTTCCAAAGATGGTCAGGGTCCTGACAGGGGAGGCAGAGGCCACTCAGAAAGCCTGGGAGGCCAGGATGCAGGCTGGCTCTAGGGAGGCCTGCGAGTGAAATTACTGAAAAGCCAGGTGCACAGACAGGCTGAGCCAAAATGGCAGAGCCTTGGAATTCCTAGAGACACGTGAACTTTATCTCATAGACAATGGGAAGACACAGATGCTTTTACTAAGGGAGTAACTCGACTCAACCCCAGACAGGGAGAGGCTTCATCAGCGCTGTCTGTATCTTGCTAAAGAATCATCTGTCACTACGGCTGCCCTCGCAGGGGAGCTTCAAAAGACAAGGACTGAAAGCAAGCTCCTTCCTGCCTTCAACATGTCCCAGCAGAATGCCCATTAGCCTTCCAGGGAGCCAAGGTGCTAAAAACCCAGCTTCAGTGAGCTGTGCTTCTCTGACCGCTGTGATGACACAGGACTGTCATCACTGCTCAGGGGCCAGCCCTGCTAACACCGTGCTGCCTGGGACTAAAGAGATGCCAAGCGTCCTCCTTGTCTCAAAACCAACAGAGGTAGGGATGCTTGCTCACGAAAACTGAAGTTGATAGAGCCACAGAAATAGAAACAGCTCTCTGTTTGGGAAACAGTGAAATTTGTCAAAGAGTATGTGTTCAGTACATACATATAAACAACTTGAGCTCGGTCAGGGAAGAAAGAGCTCTGGACATTGGAAGGGAATGCCTGTATTCCCATCGCGGCTCTGCCGCTGACCTGTTGCCCAGCCTGCAGGTGATGTCACTTTTCTAAGCCTTGGTTTCCTCATTCGTTACACAGAAATAAATACCCTCTACTTTGTCCACTTGTCAAGAAGCCTGGAGGGTGGGGTGGAGGAGGGCTTATAGCAACTAGCCTTAGATGTGGGCAGCCAGGGCCTCCCTCCAAGTACAGTCAGACCAGGGGCCTCCTGGACCTGACTCCCCCTCTGCAGACAGGGTCCCAAGTGTCCAGATCTGGGCCAGGGCTCCTGTCCCACCCCCCGCAGCTCTGAAGTCACCGCTCTCCTCTGACACTTTTGCTTACTTCCTCTGCTGCTGCTGAAATACGTTCTTGTGTCATCCGGGTTATGATTTCTGCTATTTTGTTCCTTCCAACTCTGCCTCCCTTGGGCAGAAACCTACTCTGAAACCACCTGGATGGGGTCTTCCTCAGGGTGGCTACAAAGGTCAGACCCTCTCGCTTACCTCATGCCGGCCTCTGCGATGAGGGGGCCTGGATGCCCATCAACATTCAAGTTTGTTTTTATTTCACCTATGGAGGGAATGAGTGTAGACCATTTTTGTCACCCCTGAAGGCTAGTTAGCGCTCATGTGAACTCTCCCTATATGTCGTGAGTTGGATCCCTCATTTGTGTGGTTACTTCAGACGCATGAGCATCCTTTTCCTAAAACCTTTGGCAGTCTCCATGTACTCTCCCCCCTAACCACCCTGCACCTGCCCCCCGCACCGCAGTGCTACTCGCCTTGCTCCTTCCTGCCCTTTCAAAGACTGACAGCAAATCAGCAGATACACCACCTGCTAGCATAATGCCAAGTGTCAATACAGTCTGGAAACACAGGGAAGGGAGGCAAACCTGCTTCTGTTCCCCAGCAGACCTCTTTCCTGTCATCTCTCCCCTCTGGAAAGCGGAGCCAGCAAGACCCCCAAGGGAGACAGGGTGGAGGTTTAAGTGCCTCTATCACTAAGTTCTCATGTTCTGACAAGCTGGGGATCCAGCGGGAGATGCAATGAATGCTTCAACCCCACTTCCCTGCATTAACCCCCAGGGCCCCATTCCAGCCTCTTCCTTCACAAGGACCCCATTCACACATGGCCATGTTTTGCCTAAAAAAGAGAAGTCTGAATAAGCAAAGAGCCCCACTTTGATCTGCCAGGGAAAGTCCACTTCCAGGCCTCCCATCCCTCAGCCAGGCAGTTGGCAGCCTCCTTCCTCATTTCCTCCAGAGGAGAGGCCAACAAGAATAACGCTCTGGCCCTTTGTTCCCATTTGGAACTTTATCAATGGGTGATTAACTGCTTCTTAAATAAGGGTGATCCTCTACTCACCGAAGATTTGCTGCTAAGTAAATCAGATTCAAAACTAAAAGAAACACATGTATTCATCATCCCACTTCCTTGGGAAGCTCAGAAGTTACAGACTAAGTGATGAGAAACCTATAGAGCTTTAAGAGAAGGATTATAGGGTGATGGGCAAGTATTCTTCAAATGGCACAATTTACCGAGTAAGTTTTTTTCCACCATGTAATTAAAAGCCAGGGAAACAGCAACTCCAACCACTTCATCAGTTACTAGTCTTGGGAAGAACATTACAGCATCCCTAACGCCTTGGCTCTCATGTCCCAGGACAGAGTCAATGGTGACCTTTGTGATGGAGACCACGTTATATCTTAACCACAACTGCCAACAGAGATGTTTCCTCTCCCTCTCCTGACTTCTGAGCATCCTGATCTATGCTCCAATCATAAATCCCCACACCTGACAGAAGGGTTGCAGAGGTGAGGGATGTTTTGGCCTCCTTAGGCCATACTTTGCATCTCAGCAGTTAATTTCTGCACCCCGACAGGCTGATAACCTGTGCTCCATCCCCACCAAAGCACTCCGAAGGGAAGGCCAGGACAGTCTCACGTGTCAAATTCCACTCCAGCCCACTCCCTCTCCCCTCCACCAGAGTCTTGGAACAAGCAGCACACACCAGAGTCCACACTCACTTGTCTAAAAGAATGCCTTTAGCCAAACCGTCATAAAATTCTGACTGGATGTGCAGCTTTCTCACCTGTCTGGTTTAGACTCCAGTCAGACCCTAATTCTAAGAGTGATAACTGTTGTAAAACTCATACAGCATACCTTAGTAACACATAATAAGCCTTTCTACCTTTGCATTTGATATACACATAAGAGTAATACAAGCAAAAGGAATGATACAGAAAACAGTATTTACTGAGCACTAGATGCTAGGGCTTCCCTGGTGGTTCAGACAGTAAAGAATTCACCTGCAATGTGGGAGACCTGTGTTCGATCCCTGGGTTGGGAGGATCCCCTGGAGGAGGACATGGCAACCCATTCCAGTATTTCTACCTAGAGAATCCCCATGGACAGAGGAGCCTGGAGAGCTGCAGTGCAAAGAGTTGCAAAGAGTCAGACACGACTGAGTGACCAAGCACATACATACACAGATGCCAGGCTCAGAATATTTCATATATATTACTTCAGTAAATCTTCATAACGATCCTGTGATGTTAGCTGTTTCACTACCTTGTTTGTTTTATTTTTATATCTAATTACCTGGTCTCCTGCTCCTTTTTCCTCCCACCATGCCACACACCACACACTTGGATCAATGTGCTCAAGTGCACAGACACAAATCCACACCATGGGGTCAATGACAACATGGTGCTACTGCTAATGTTACTCACCCCACTTGGAGCATCACCTCTTATGGAACAGGGAGACTGGAGATCTCAGACAAACCTCCTTCTGTTGGAAACATACCCAAAATATTCTGAACAAGAAAGCTGTGCGGTTTCATTTAAAGTCAGACAAACAGCTACTGTTTGGCTAAGCTGTGTTCAGAACATGGGGAGGAAAGAGCTTAGAATAACGAAGCGAGGACCACTTACCGTTTCTGCTCTGCCTTACCCACTCTGTATCTGTATCAAGATGCAAGAGTGAGTATGATACAGGCAGCTGTGTGCATGGGACCTTGATTTCTGCAACCAGTTTTGCTAAATGCCAATTAATTTAAGCTCTCCCAGGTGACCTGATTTCAGGGTTTCCTGAACTGCATTATTTGGAAGTAGCAACCAGAGCCCAGCTGTGGGGAAAACGGCCCACATGAAGGCAGATCTCTGGGAATACCCTGGGAGGAGCCACTCCTGAGTCTTCACGGTCTCGGGGTCACAGAGCTGGAAGGAACCTAAGGCTTGATTAGTCCCAACGCACAGTCACTTGTTAAAACAAGATGCAGATGACTGAATGTTGGAGACCCAATATTATTACTTTGCTGATTAAGGGTTGAAAATAAACTCATCATCAGGTAAAGGTATGGGTTCTCCATTTAATAATTATCCAGAAATTAAGAAACACTAGATGTGTCAGACTCAATCTTTTGGGACATGCTCGACATTCATCAAATTGCTCGCTCCCTAAAATCAAACAAAGACAGTAAAAAGAACAGGGGCTTCTGAGTAGATTAGAATTGGTTCCAGGAGGATTTCCCTCCTGGTCCAGTGGTTGAGAATCTGCCTGCCAATGCAGGGGACATGGGTTCCATCCTCGGTCAGGGAAGGCTGCACACACATGGGGCAGCTGGGCTCAGGTGCCACAACTACTGAGCTCATGCGCCCTAGAGCCCACACTCCGCAACAAGAGAAGTCGCTGCTCACTGCAACTAGAGAAAGCCTGTGTGCAACAATGGAGATCCAGAGCAGCCAAAGAAAGAGAAAGAACTGGTTCCAAATCCTGGCTCTGCCATGAGCAGTTAGGCATCATGGGAATGGTGCCTCTCAAAGGGTTATTTTACTTGTTATGAAGCAGAAATAATAATAACTTGCATGAAGAGCTAGAATTCAACGAGCTAGCACATGACAAGATGTTTCCTGAAACACAGTAGGTACTTCATCTTCCTTCACTCCCAGGTTATATGACAATGGAGCACCATAACACCCCAAATCAGAGTTCTTGCAGGACACACAATTCCCACTTCAACACAGCACTAAATCAGTTGCTCAGACTGTTTATAAACTCAATAACCAGATCAACCTAGTCGACAACTTACTTTTCACTGAACTACAACATTCTAAAGCTGTTTGTGGAGCACATTCCTCCGGGGACCTAGAGAAGGAAATGATTTGGAAAGTATCTGAAAAATGTGAACAGTTGCATCCATTTTACATGGGGCGAAAATATTCTAGCTGAATAAGAGCAGGCAAAATTGACAAACAAATGAAAATTCCATCAACCAGATACAAATAGAAACTCCATTTGGGCTTAACTTCAAAGTACTGTACACTCTCAAAAATAAAATATAAGCAACCAAAATATATTTATGTCTACAGCTGTGACATTAACATTAGTGGCAGCTTGTTTACACGCCTCAGCCAAGAAATGCTTGTCCATCTGGTCACACAACCGGCATTATACACATATTTTTAAGTTATTCAAATATTTCCTATGGGTTGGTTCATGGAGGCAAATTTGGAATAAGTCAAAGGAAAATACACTGCAAAGAACCTGCTGAATCCACAGAAACCGACATTTTCCTTCCCACCTGCCAGTTAAATGCCTGTTCTGCTTCCTCATTCATTCACCTACCTCTACAAACATTTGCATTGACATTTTGCCAGAGTTATCCTACAAATCCCTAACAGGGAGAAGAGAAGGGAATACAACAATTATAATGAATTTCAAACACTGGTGGTGTCTTCAAAAAAATTCTGCCCCAGAGAAGTCCTAACATCAAGTCAGATTTTTAAGTGACATCACTACTTTAATATTGTACATTTATGTCACAGGAGGCTGTCCATTTATAGAAGAGATAATGTGACTTGTCTGACCCACTTCCCTCTTAAAGTTGAGACTGTGTGACAGACCTACTAGTCTGCAGACTGAAGGTACACTTCTGAGGTCATATTTCTAATCTGAAGAAAATCCTGTGAAATGGGATTTGTTGTTGAGTCGCTAAATTGTGTCTGACTCTTAGTGACCTCATGAATTGTAGCCCACCAGATTCCTCTGTCCATAGGATTTTGCAGGCAAGAACACTGAATGGGTTGCTATTTCCTACTCCAGGGGGTCTTCCTAACCCAGGGATCAGACTCGTGTCTCCTGCATTGGCAGGGAGATTCTTTACTGCTGAGCCCCCCAGGAAGCCCCGTGAAATGGGATTAACCAACTTCTAACAGTTTAATGGGAGAAGGCAATGGCATCCCACTCCAGTACTCTTGCCTGGAGAATCCCATGGATGGAGAAGCCTGGTAGGCTGCAGTCCATGGGGTCGCTAAGAGACACTACTGAGCGACTTCACTTTCACTTTTCACTTTCTTGCATTGGAGAAGGAAATGGCAACCCACTCCAGTGTTCTTGCCTGGAGAATCCCAGGGGCGGGGGAGCCTAGTGGGCTGACGTCTATGGGGTCACACAGAGTCGGACACGACTGAAGTGACTTAGCAGCAGCAACAGTTTAATATACTACTATCCAGGAGCTTCATAATGTATGCATATTTCTTAAAGTATACACTTACTGTATACAAACAACTCTATACTAATTGCTAAATTCTCCTAGAACAAAATCCAAAGCCTGTCCGCGCACAGCCAGCAGTAAGAAAATCCATCCCCATGACCATGGCACTGGATAAGCTTCTGCTATAGAAAGTGTTATTTCCCCTTGAAGCTCTCACTGGCCACAGACAAGGAAAAGCAAATGTATTCAGAGGGCTCCTGGGAGCTTAACAGAAAACTCCAGAATTTCCCAAGTTCTGGATCCACCAAAGGCATGATCTTTTTATTTCTTGAGTAGTTAATCTGCCTACAGGAAAAAGTATACTTCACATATTACAGATGCAATATCATCATAAGATTCTCAATGATCCAGCCAGAGAGATCATTTTAAAGCACGTGTGCAAATACATCTCCCTTGTTCAGTCCTAAAAGGCCATCCTCCCAATGACCAGAGGGGTGACAAGCCTCGCTTTCCTACCACTTTCCTCTGCTGTATTCACACCAGCTACACATGCCTCCTTGCTGTTCCTTAAACACCCTGAGAATTCTGCCCTGACTGTAAAATTCTTCCACAGTGTTCTCACAGGGCATCTGCAAGTTTGTGCTTTAACATCACAATCTTACTCTGTTTAAAATTTCAACCTCTTCCCATTGCTAAGTGGCGCTAGTGGTGAAGAACCCACCTGACAAAGCAGGAGACATAAGAGACGCAGGTTGGATCCCTGTTGGGAAGATCCCCTGGAGGAGGGCATGGCAACCCACTCCAATACTGTGGCCTGGAGAATCCCCATGGACAGAGGAGCCTGGTGGGCTACAGTCCATGGGGTCACAAAGAGTTGAAGATGACTGAAGCAACTCAGCATGCACACCCATTGCCTTTCACCCTGCTTTACTTTTTTTTCATGACATATACTGTAGTAAGTAAAAAACACAGTGATAATTCATTATCATATCAGTTATTTAGTGCAGTTTTTTTTTTCGTTTTCCCCTGTTGGAATGCTTAAATTCCAAGAGAGTGGGGGTCCTTCCCCCTTTTGTTCAGTAGTGTGCATCTCACACGCCTGCAACACTTCCTGATGCCTAGTAGGGCCCATCACATATGTGTTGAATGAATAACTGAATTGCCAGAGACCGAAGTGCTTTATCACAGAACAACTCCCTGGGGCTCTGCTAAGTCAGAGGTTCCTTAGGTCAATGGGACCCCTGGGAAGGACCCCAGGCAGATGCTGGACAAAAACTCAAGAACAGTAACAGAAATATGGAGAGATATTGGACAAGATATATACTCCCCCCAAAACTATGCATCTCACCACTGCAGGGTTCAACACTTTCCAAGACACCCTGCTGGATGGCCTCTTCAATGTGAGATTCAAGGCTCTTCCATCTAGCACCCAGCCTTGGTGTCTCATTCCCTGCATCACTCATCACGTGTGCGGTGAGCCGCGCACCACCCTGCGTCCTGCATGTACTCCTCTACATGTCAGCAGAAAAGTGCTGCTTGCCACCAAGTCTGGGCCCGCCCCAGCCCCACGAACATGCACAGACTGTCTGCAACCCTCAGGTTCAGCCCTGCCCACTGTCTGAGTCAGCCAAGACCAAACCTGGCAATGAACCAGGAGTCCCACCCATCTCCACATAGCCTTGATCACTTTTCTGACCTAAATCCATTGTGCACCATAATCAAAACGGCACATAAGAACGATTCACAGTGTATCACACATAGCATCAGCCATCCCCAAACCACAAGCCATCCCAACCCTGAGCTACCGACCCACACAGCAGTTTATTTAAGACCTTTGTAACCTTCTTCCGTGTTTATAATCTCTTTTAAATGTTTTATGTCCTTTGACTAATAATAGAGGTGAGGGTTAAAAGCGCAGACTGTAGTTAAACCAAGTCTTCTCTGCCAATGACTAGCTGTGCCAATTACAAGGTTTAAGTTAAGAGTGAAGACAAATGGATTGAAGAAGGTAAAGCTCATGAACAATGAATACAGAAACACCCCCAAGCAAATACTCAAGACATTACTCCCATAAATAAAATGGAATATATATCTACACAATGGAGTATTATTTGGCTATAAAGAGGAATGAAGTTTTGATACATGCTACAAAATGGATGAATCTTGAAAACCTGCTAAATCAAAGAATCCAGAAACAAAAGGCCACATATTATATGATTCTACTTATAGGTGATGTCTAGAATAGGCGAACCTATATTCAGAAAGTAGATTAGTGGTTGCCAAGGGTTGCTGTGGAAGAAGGGGAAGGAAAATGACTGCCCCTGGCTATGGACTTTCTTTTTGAGGTGATGAAAATGCTCTAGAATTAGACAGTGGTGATCATTGCACAACTCTCTAAGCAGACTAAAACCACTAAATTGCATACTTAAAAAGGGAGGTATCATCCCGCCCCTCCCTCCCCTATGAGCCTCCAGAACTATGCCCAAGTCTTATTATGGTATCCCTCAAAGTCCCCTATAAAAAGCAAGACAAACTAAACACCAAATACACTAAGTAACCAATGACAAACATGGAGCCAAAATTTTCTAGGAAAGCTCAACAAAGACTAGAACAACTAAGCAGCTGCAAGGAATGACTGGCCAACTTGGGCCAAGTTTGGTCCCCCAGGCAGCTGGAGCAACGCCAGCATACACTCACTCACTGTAGCTGAGGGTCAAAGGGAGGTTCTGCCAACAGGGGAAATGATCAAACAGCAGAACTGGGTCACATCAGTTCAGGATAAAAAAAAAAAGGGGGTCTATCACATTCTTTCAGTTGGGTTCATAATCAGAGTCTTCAATCAGTATGCCCAGCATCAATTTCCAACATGCAGACCTATTTATACTGCCTCCTTTTCATCGATGTAATGGCTACAAAAATAAATGAACTGGAAAGGAGAGTTGTAAGGAGAGAGAATGCCATAGGAAACAAACAGGCACATATTTCAAAGTAACTGTTTCTTTCCTGGAACTGGCAGGCAGAAAAGAATTCTTGAATATGTTCTAGCACTCAGCTGAACCATCCTTGCCACCAGCTCCACATATTAATACATGTTCTAGAGATCATTTTCCCTGCAGAAATTTTTTAAGGAGGGGAAACTCAGAGGAAGGGAAAATGAACTATAGTCTCAAATAAGAAAAGGAATTAGTGTTTTCATTTTATGATGAAGAAAAAAAAAATGTTCTTTCTTATAGCTCCCAGAATCCAAAAGCTCTTCATATAGGTCACTTAAAACAATTAGAACAAAGATAATGTGTTAGTATGGCTGACATAATTGGAAGCTGGATAAAGAAACAGGTGAAGCCCAGTCACACTGAATCCTCAGAATGTGCCTTAGAACTTTCAGAATTAACTCCCCACCTCAGACTCTCAGGACAGTCTTTCCAGGTCACTTTAATCAAGATACCCATTTTCTCTGTCTGCAGCAATCTTAGCCCACTTCCAAATTACTCTGGGTTTGCCTGTTTCTATTTTCAAGAGCACTCAGAAATCCAGATTCTTAAAAGTGCTTTTAAACCACCTCATCATCTCTGATTTCTTTCAGCTCTTTTTTCCCATTATCACCCTGAATCCTGCCCTCCCCGCCTTCCCCACTCTCTTCCATTTAATGGATAGAAAATGGAGCTTTGGAGAAGTTGTAAAGCAAGACAACGACGTCAGAGATTATACTCAGAATAAAGGAAATGAGGAGAGCCTCTGATTGCCCCTGGAGGGGCTGCCCCCAGGAGGGGCTGCCAGACGGTCTTATCAGAGGGCAGGTTCGAGAGGGTCAGACAGAGGATATCTTTCTTTAGCACAGCCCTGGAGTCTCCGCACTTGGCTTTAACACTCAGCTCCCATACCTCCCCAGTGGCTCAGTAGTAAAGAATCCACCTGCAATGCAGGAGACATGGGTTCGATCCCTGAGTGGGAAAGATTCCCTTGAGGAAGGCATGGCAACCCACTCCAGTAGTCTTGCTGAGAAAATCCCATGGATGGAGAAGCCCGGGGGCCCCAGTCCATAGGGTCTCAAAGAGTCTGAAAGGACAGGGCACCCATACTGTTTAACTGTGTGAGCTAGAGCAGATCTCTTGAGCTCTCTACATCTCAGTTACATCACGGGTTCAACGAGAATCTCAATGCCTATCTCACAGGAGAAATAAGGAAACACGGTGGAATCCAGACTCTAAGCACCATGAAGGAAGAGACTCAGTTTACCTTTTTCACAGCTCTACCCCTGCCCCAGCATTGCACTTGGCACAAAGTCTAGATCATGGTTTCCTAGATTTTTCTCTAGTCCACTAATAACTTGCTCCCTATTTTGAATCTAAATGGGGGAACTGATTAAAGAAGAAAAAATAATGATGGCATCATCATCATTATTACCACCACCCTAACACACAAGGAAAAAACATTAAATAAATATAAATTAAAAAATAATATCCTACAGCAGGCAGACATGAAAAAGAAGTATTTGCATTTCATTACAGCTACCATGACTGCACACTCTTCACAATAGAAGAGATAAAAAGGAAGAAAAGGGAAAGGCAAAAAGAAATATGAATAAATAAAGAAATCTAACTGATATCCTAAATATGTAATCAAAAAGAACAGGCCTTGGAATATATTATAAATTGAAAGATCTGCTCAGAGAGAAGCAATTGAAAGCCCAAATTGAACAGTCTCAGCAATTTGTGGGAGAAGAAATATTCTGAAATGGCATAACGTAGGAGCAAAGAACAAAGCATTTTTATCTGGCTCGCAAACAATGAAATGAACCTGCCAATTCCATGTGGAAGATGGGCTTTAAAGAACTGCAGCCGAGCCAAGGGAGCATTCAAAGTGAGTTGGAATTCATTAGATGCCAGAGGAGAAGCAGCTACAGATTTCTTAACAGGCGTCTCCAGCTCAGGCCAGAAGGAGCCTGAGGCAGCCCAGAACTGGCTGAAGACTCAAAGGAAAACTACTCTTTGATTAACCCATCTAGCCTGCACATCTTGCCCAGCTTCTGGGCTCCTTTCCTCCCATAGGCATTGCTAGTCCAAATGGTGATAATCTCTGAGAAAACACAGAAAGGAGGCTAAGGAGGAAAAAGTCCTGGCTGCAGTTAGGAGGGCATGAGATCAGTTCTCACTCTGCCCCTCATGCAGTGAGGACGGAAATTCCTCCCTCTGAGACAGTTTCCTCACCAATGACATGGAAAAAGGTGGGAATGGATCACATCAGGATGTCAGTTCCTAAGTCAATGGGCAAAAATCAAATCTGCTCAAAAGAGCCCTGCGTGTATGCAGACAAACCTATAATCCAAAGAAATACGTGCACCCCTATGTTCATAGCAGCACTATTCACAATAGCCACAGGCTAAATGTCCATCAACAGATGAATGGGTAAAGATGCGGTACATATATATATACATAGCGGACTACTACTCAGCTGTGGAAGAGAGAGAGAGAGAGAGAATGGAACGCCATTTCCAGGAACATGAATGCAACCAGAGATGATCACAGTAACTTACGTCAGAAAGAGAAAGACAAATACCATATGATATCACTATGTGTGGAATCTAAAATGTGACACAAATGAGCCTCCCTATGAAACAGGAACAGAGTCACAGACATAGAGAAGAGATTGGTGGCTACCAGGGGGCGGGGGCTGGAGGAGAGAGAGAGTGGGAGGCTGGGGTTTACAGATGTCACTTTTATATCTAGAATGGATAAACAATAAAGTCCTACTGTATAGCACAGAGGACTATATTCAATATCCTATGATAAGTCAAAGTTGCTCAGTCATGTCCAACTCTGTGACCCCATGGACTATACAGTCCATAGAATTCTTCAGGCCAGGATACTGGGACGGGTAGCCTTTCCCTTCTCCAGGGGATCTTCCAAATTCAGGGACTGAACCCAGGTCTCCTGCATTGCAGGCAGATTCTTTACCAGCTGGAGTGGGTAGCCTATTCCTTCTCCAGCAGATCTTCCTGACCCAGGAATCAAACTGGGCTCTTCTGCTTTGCAGGCGGACTCTTTTATCAACCGAGCTATCAGGGCTTATCAAAGAAAAGAATATTTTAAAAAGAATGTGTGTGAGTGTGTGTATATATATAGATATATGTATAACTGAATCATTTTGCTGTACAGCAGAAATTAACACAACATTGTAAACCAACTATACTTCAAGTAAAAAAAAAATTAAAACTGAGAAAAAGCAGCTTTGGATATTCCTACACTCACCTGAACAGTGGGGTCCACATGTTTTAATGCATATAGCATGATACACATGGGATCTGAGACCAAAGGCTAGAGCAGACTTGTGTCTCCATCAGCCATCTCCTGCCCCTAAGGACACTATTTCCTGGTAGGACTCCAAACTCCAAGTTACCAGCACCATTTAAATTGCTCACTCTTTTCCTTTTTCCCAAGTCATATTATTACACTTCTATAATTTAAAGGGCACAAAATATAATGTAAGTCCTACCTCAATCGTTGTTTTGTTTAGTTGCTAAGTCGTGTCTGACTCTTGCAACCCCATGGACTGCAGCCCCCCAGGCTTCTCTGTTTATGGGATTTTCCAGGCAAGAATACTAGACTGGATTTCCATTTGCTTCTCCAGGGAATCTTCCAGACCCAGGGATCGAACCTGCATCTCCTGCATTGGCAGGGGGATTCTTTTACTCCTGAGCCATCTGGGAAGCCCCATCTCAATCACAGGGATATCTAAAAATCAAGAGGGTAAAGTAGATGTGAAAGCACTGCAAAAACAACCAAGTGCTTTACAATTACATTATTCATCTGCTATATTGCGAACTTCTAGAGGATTCATGAAAAAGTATTTCCAAGATCTAACACAGAGTCTTAACAGACTTTCCAGGAACTCAATAAATAATGGAGATCAATGGATGAGGCTATGAATCAGCTAACCCTCAATTTACCATCATCTCCTTCAGGGCTTCCCTGATAGCTCAGTTGGGAAAGAATCCACCTGCAATGAAGGAGACCCTGGTTCGATTCCTGGGTCAGGAAGATCCGCTGGAGAATGGATAGGCTACCCACTCCAGTATTCTTGGGCTTCCCTTGTGGCTTGGCTGGTGAAGAATCTGCCCACAATGCGGAAGACCTGGGTTCGATCCCTGGCTTGCGAAGATCCCCTGGAGAAGGGAAAGTCTACCCACTCCAGTAAAGAGCTGGACATGACTGAGTGACTTTCACTCACCTGCAGGTTCTACAGGGCACAAGATGGGTCCCTGGACCTGTCTGTAAGTATTCACAATCTAGTTGGAGAAGACACGCTTCCAGGATACACAGTGCCAAAGATGATACGCCTGCTGGTGCTCTTACAGAACACAGACCACAGTACAGGCAGGGGAGCAATCTGTGAGCTGGACTCTGCAGCAGAGCACTCTGTACAGGAGGACACTTGACCCAGGATTTCACAACACAAAACAGAGGGACTTTGGAGCCAGGAGAGCTTAAAGAGTCAATTATTCAACCCCCTTATTTTAAGGGTGAGTAAACGAAGTCTTTGGAAGGGGCTGTTGGGTAGTGGGCTCACACGGCAGCACCACCACCAAAGGCCATGGACCCAGAGGGGTCCCTGATTCCCTGCTGAACAACAATGCACAATAGAGAATAGGTCTTGCCTCACCTCGCTGGGCACAGCAGTAAAACAAGCCTGTTCCCAATCTTCACTCCAAAGTCACTTATTAAGCAACATGAGACAAGATGCTAGACAGAGTGGTGAGTGTGTGCATACACAGACATGTGCATACACATGCTCTCTCGTTTATCTTTGTTTCTCCCTCCTCCCCCCACTGCCACAATGGTTCTTGCTGCAATGGAGCAAAGAGGGTTGCTGAAGAAGGTCAGAGAAGAAGGCAGTGTTTCCAACTTCAGATCCCTACTCAAGTATCGCCCCCAGAGAGGCCTCCCTCCTGGACCATTCGATTAAACAATAACCCCTTCCCTGCTCCATCTGACACCCTATC